>NC_139567.1:7451511-8742139 GCF_965112155.1 Podarcis liolepis | reverse complement strand
CTTCTAATCCCAATTCTTCTAACCCTGGAGAGATGCTGTCAATCAGTGTGGACCTGTGGTTCCCAACCTCTACCCTCACCCCCTTTTGAAAATTGCTGATGTTCTTGGTAATACATTCCCCCCCCCTGCCTTTTGTGGTTATTTTAATGTGCTGTGCTAGGTGCTGTACAGTTTTTAATTGTATCTTAATTGCTTTTTTAAATTCTTACCTTGTGCTTTATTGTATCACAATTTGCATTCCATAGAAATCAAATTATAATAATATAGAATACAATATGCAAAATAAAAGAAGCAATAAAAGTACAATTTAAAAATCAATAAGAATATTCAAGGCGGATATGCCATAGACCAGTTGAATGAAACTCGTGGTGATCTATGGATCTCAGTTTGGACAATACTGAGCTTGATGGGCCAGTAAATTGGACTCAGTACAAGGCAACTTCCTATGCTCCTATGATACTTGCAGCCTCAGCTTGCAACCATCTGGGAGTGAGGGAAGGAATGGGTCAGCTCACCAGTTCTTCTGACATCATTGTGGGCTACGTGTTATAACCAGCAGAGGACTTGTCTTGTTGCTATGGTCTCTGTGGCAGTGGTTTTGCTCTCAAAATGTTTGCTTTGATATTTCTTAAGCATCCCTGCTGGCTGAGCACAGGGTTCCAGTAAGCTGGCACGAGTGAAACAAGGCAGCATTCTGTGGCAGCCATCTTAAATCCAGGCCAAACAATCAAAGCTCCACAGAAGTAAAAACAAAACAAAACTGGTTGTATGTTCCTGATGCCGCGGCGGCAGCAGAAAAAGGTGTATCTACACAATGTACAAAAGGTACAGGAATCAGAACTGCGTATGTCACTGCTGTCTCAAGTCTTTGAAAAGGAAAGAATGTGTGGCATTCTAATTAAAGTTTCCTTTATGTTTGCTTTCCCTCCTCCAACTTTCACCCCTGGTGTTCCAGAAAGCAAATCTCGCCATGACAATTCTTTTGGTTTGGCTTGCTCCCTCTGCTTTTAGCCAACAGAAGTAAAACAGCAGGCAAAATATGCGCTCCTTCTATTTAATTAACCCGTTTTAATTCACTTCTACCAAGCCCTTACAGATGAAACAGCTGGGTTCATCCTTGGTCCCCCCCTCCCCGCCGCCTCTTTCGCTTCACATATCTTAATCTTCCATTGAAAATGATTTTTAAAAAGCAGCAACAGCAGCAGATGGAGATGCAATATGAAAGGTCTCACAAAGGAGCTGAGCTATCAGAGGGAGGCGGGGGACTGAAAAGAGTTTTAGATTAAGTTTTGGAAAATATCTCCAGGCATCAAAAAATCTCTGACAAATCTCTCTCTCCTTTCTCTAGTGTGTGAGTGCATACACACACATACACACCTTAAAAGTAAATGCAAATTATTACTAGTTAGCATTCTGAGTATTGGACCTAAATATATATTCTATGCAGAATAAGGCCATGCACATATTAACTGGTTTAAAACACAGCTAGATCATTCATTCTTTTTCTTAATTCCGATCAAAGCTGGTTTGGGGGAAAACATATCAAAATGCAGTTTTTTATAAGAAATTAAAGGATAGATATGGATTGCGGCTGACTCTGAGCGTAAACCAGTTCCCAAATCAACAGTGGGAGCGAACTGGATGTACACAGCCAGAGTATTTGCTTCAGCTTTCGATTTTTCTTCTTGTTGTTTTAAAAAGGAATCTCGGCAACATTACTGAAGTCTCATATGTCCTAATGCCTGAAGAGGTCAGAGATGTGGAAGAACAGCTGAGGATTGGTCTTAAAACCATGTTTGCATTCTCCTAGACATAGAATCTTCTTCTGATCCCTTGAAACTAACCAGCAGAAACAAGGCTCGGATGAGAAGGTTGCTGGGAAGCATGATACTCCCTGGCCAAAATAGGAATTAATAAGAGCATGTTCAAGAGCCTAGTACTGGTCCTCTTCCCATCCCTCTCTCTCTCTCTCTCCAAGAGAGCTGGTTTCTTGCAACCAAAGGACAGCATACAAGCACTTGGACAATTAGTTGATGTATGTTCTTCCCTCTGCTCAGCTTTTTAAAAAGTACACCATGAATGTGCATGCTGGGGGAAGCTTGCGAACATGAATTACATAGTTGGTGCTTATTTAATTACATCAGAGGAATGTTGCTTACAGCATCCCACTGCATCTTGTAAACAGTGGTAGTGTAGAGAATGGGCATAATAAACCCAGTCCTCACACTGAGCTGTAAGGAGGAAATTTGTAGCAGCTGCTGGGCTACATGGGGAGGGAAAGATCAGCACTCTTTGGAGCGCTACAGGCCACTGTCTCTGAACTAAGGCTCAAACATAAAAGGGAGACAGAATGCAATCAGTAGAAGCAACTACATAGGCTTGACAGTGGGGGGTGGGGTGGCAAACAGTGTGAGCAAGCTTACAGCAAATTGTGCAACCGGGTTCTGTCCACTGCAAAGGAAAACATGAATTATTCTGCATTAGATTTTAAAATTCAGCCTGCACAAGGAAAACATAATCAACACAAAGTTCCTGTTCTGCCTGCCCAAGAGTGCAGGGCACTGGAAGTACTGCTAGTAGGTGCCCCCGAAGTGCGGAAGGGAAGGGCTGAGCCGACCCAGGACCTGCTGGATTTGGAACCAACCCACCTGCCTTCACTGCCAGCAGCGGCGGAGGAAGGGGGATGCAGTGCGTGCGCGTCACCCCGGGTGACACCACTGAGGGGGGTGACAAAATGCTGGGTGCACTCACCGCGGGGCCTGCAGTGCGCCCAAGCCACGCATCTCTCCTGGGAGTGATGTGGTGGCTTGAGTGCGCGCAGGCTCTGCGCTGCCCAAACGGTCCGCCCACTGCTGTAGTGTGGCTGTGTGGGAGGAGGCAGGCAGACTCCAGAGGCCCCGCAGTGCGTCCTGTCCCTATGGGTGGCTCGCCCCGCCCTCACCCCATCCCTGGGCGTGCTGCCCCAGGCACCCGAGTGGCTTCCTCCGGCACTGACTGCCAGGACTGATCGCTATGCCAGCTCCAGTTTTGCGTGGCCCAAGTCAGGGGTCGTGGGACCTCTGGAACAGTGTGTGTGGGTTGCAGGGAGGAGAGGGGTGTTCATGCCACCTGGCAAACTGATAATGCTACCACTGACAGAACAATCTTCTTAATACTTTGTTGAATCCCTCCCAGCGTATTTTAATATGCATTTTTTGTCCTGTGATTTGAAATTGTGGCAAGCCACCCTACAGTAAGTGGTGCATAGATATGTTGGATTTCAAGCCTTCCTTCAGGAGAAACTGGCCACTTTCCAGGCACCCGGCTTGATCTCCTAGTTGACCTCCCTGTCTGCATTCCCGGCAAGACCCAGGCAAGGTCGCGATCGGCGATCCTCCTCATGCGCGAGGAGAACACACCACTCTTCCCTGCCCCCAGGGGCAGGGGAAAGAGATATGACGGAAACGTATTTACATGCCTTTATTTCTGTCTTTGCTGCGTTACAGAGAAACACGTCTGCTCTCTTCAAACTCCAACAGCAGAGAGACTAACTCCTCCCATACTTCCTGTCCAGCTCATATCACACTGTGAGCTAATTCCTGTGCTTTGCACTGTGAAAAGACTGCCCCTTTGTTTCCCACGAAAACAGTCCCCAACATTCCCATTTATGTTTTGCTTTCCAGCTGCCAGCTCGCTGCCTCATTGCTCCTTTTCCGTAACAAGATATTAGATGGGCAGGATAGGAATAGATAGATAGATAGATAGATAGATAGATAGATAGATAGATAGATAGATAGACAGACAGAAGTCCAAAGTAACCTGGTGGAACCTGATTGGGGAAGAATGCCTTATGGGCTAGGCTCACCCATGTGACCAACAGAATATTAATATTACTCCATTTGTCCTTAGTGATGCCAGCATGCAGTCTCTTCTGTGGGGTTCAGTCACAAGAAGGAAAGGCACAGTAAGAAAGGTAAAACTGGGTATACAGGCAGCCTCTAGAAAGGTCTGAAAAGTCTTTGCCTTCCTCCTCAAACCAGGTCATGACAACTGCTGGCTCATATGTGACAGCGAAGAAGCCAACACACAGATGGAACAGGATGCTGGGCTGTGTCAGACAGCAATCAAGAATGCAAGTATTAGGAGGATACTTTGCTTTGCATGTAGAAAGTCCCAGGTTCAATCCCCATCTCCTGCTTGAAACCCTGGAGAGTCGCTGCCAGTCAGAGTAAGCAATACTGGATTAGAGGGACCAGTGTTCTGAATTGGTATAAGGCAGCTTCCAATGTGAGATGGCTCGTCCCATTGTTTCATGCATTTATTTGCAAACTGCCTTGGGCGGGCTATTCACACCAAAAGGCAGCATAAAAAATACCAAAGTAAATACAATAAGTCTGAAAATAGGACAATATGCCGATTTGTGGGCATTTCCAACCTTTAATAATCTTCAAATGAGGGGAGGGAATTTGCAATGGCACTCTGGAATGTTTCTGTATGATTATATGATGCAGGATATTAGTACATCGCCATTATAATAATAGTACTAGCAGCACATGATAATACATAGATTTCAACTGGGAATGTGCAGTTTGCAGCTCATTCTCTTAATAACAGTACCTTATCTCCTGGTTTGGGTCACTGGAGAGCTGTTAGAAACAGCCCAGGCCTCTTCTAGAACACCTGGCGACACGCAGCTCAGCTCCTACTCTGCTCCTGGCTGTGTGAGTAGCAGCAACAGCCAAGTGGAGTCTCTTGACTCACATATCTTGGCCACCTTGCACTCGGCAGGCCACAGCTAATGAGGGTTAGGTCAACCTGATGGCAGGAGGGGTATCACAAAAGGGGCCGCATGTGGACTTCCATCGTCTGTTGCACAGGGCTGCTCTATAGCTGAACAACAGCTTTTGCCAACTATAGCACAACACACTGACAGATCTCCCCAGGCTCAAAAAGAAGCGGGACGAGGAAGCAACCTAGTGATTTTTTACAGGTAGAAACTGTGAGAAAAACGGGAAAAAATAATAATACTAGAAACCTTTAAGAAGAAGTAAAAAGGAGAATGAAAAGCTATCAAAACTTGTTAGCTTTGGGCGGCCCACCGAGTAAAGGGAGGAAACTTTATTCCAGCTGCTATTAAATTATAGGCTGCAAAACCTTTAGCTCAATTATTACACAACACACAACTAGTCCCCCTCTCTAATTTGGATCCCTATGAAAAAATACAATCAGGGTTTTTAAGGTCAATTCTCCAAACTCGCAAATGTGTCCCTAACGGAGCCCCACGATTAGAGACAGGCCAAATTGTGACTTGTGACTTTGTATACATGGTGAAGACTCGGTTAAGACCCCAACTGGGCTGCTCCGCTGGCTGATAATTATCAAACAAAATGATTTTATACTGCTTTTCTCCTGAATATCTTTTAAGTCTAGAAATGGAAAGGGCTAGAAGTATAATAAGAACGAATCTGGGATACAGAATACCAAAATGATCTTAACCAATCCAATAAAATTTATAAATCCTTACACAAACCTCAAAGATCACACCCAGCAAATTACTTAAGTACACTGGGCAACCCTAAACATCGCTGGGCATTTTCCAGAGCCCATTTTAATGTTCTCCCTTCAGCACTATTAGAGGGCAAATATCACAACATCCCAGTTGAGCAGAGATTATGCCCATGCAACTCTGATGAGACTGAATCCATTGGGCATGCTCTTTTATACTGCCTATTGGATTGTGATACTTGAAGAGAGCTAATCCAACCACTACTAAGGAAATTACCAGGCTGCTCAGGGGAAAGCTATGTTAAATACCTTCCTCCCAACAATGATCTGAATATCACCAGGCCTGTCATGAAATTCTATTTTATGGCAAGGAGGACAAGACAGACTGTAAAGGCAGTTGTCTGATGAACGAGCACTGATTTTAAACTTTGGATCAAAGATTTTAGTTGAAGGAGTGTTATTTTTAATGTAAATAAGTTTATAGGGAATTTCTAATTACATCCTCCTCTTGATGATGATGAAGCATATGTTGCTGGTGTTAATTTTGTTATCTGGTCTTTGATCACAATAAAGATTGATTGATTGATTGATTGATTGATTGATTGATTGATTGCTGGTCCTCAGTTTCACTGTCACATTTCTTTCATAGCAGGGAGGAGAGGGGAAATCTCCATTTTAAGGCGCAAAAAAAGTTCTAGTTGAAAGTTAACTAAAGCCATGTTCATGCCATACATTTAAAGCACTTAAAATAGTTATGGCTTCCTCCAAATAATTCTGGGAGCTGTTAATTTGTTAAAATTGCTGAGAGCTGTTAGGCCCTTACAGAGCTACGATTCCCACAATCCCCTGAGAAGAGGGTTTGGTTGTTAAACAACCCTAGGAATTCTAGGAGTTTCAAAAATTATGGTTTATTGCAGTAGCTAGGACATATAATTGCTGCTCTTTATATTATTGCACTGTATATGAAGTGCATGTATTTTTATATTGTCTTTGTTGTTCTTCACTGCAAGCCTCTACAAGTGCTATTTTGGTAGAAATGCAGGGCATAAATATTAATTCAAATACAATCTTACTTGGGGGCTTGAATTGAAGGCATAATGATGGTGATGGAAAGAATATTAGCGAGAATAGAAGGAGAAGCAATGGTTGATCTAGCTTTGAAACTCCTTGGCACTCCCCCGTCCTTCTTGCCCCATTACACTAAGAAAGTAGCAGCCACCTCCTTTCGCCACCTACTCATTCTTCTGGAAACCTATCTAAGTCCATCCCTGGGGGTAGAGATTAACCATTCCTACCTCCACCAGAAAATGGAGTAAACAAAATGTTCCTCTGTATTTCCTGTGTGTAAGGGTAAATCGTGTCCTCCCTAAAAGAGGGCATGTGTTGCGGTGAGACCTCGAGACCGACCTCCTGGTTGTGGGTGGGTTTATTGGATAGCCACAACACCTGATTGGTAAGTCCCTCGTTGCTGGGTTTAATCTGGCCAATGGGGTGCAGTCTAAATGGATCAAGGGACCTATATATGCCTATATACATGACCCAGAGCTTCCTCTTTTGTCTCGTGCATCAGAACACCGGCCCACCTCTCCATATTTTTAGGGCATTTTGCGATTGGCCTTGCTATGCCGTTGTCTGTCATCTGTCGTTGGGACAGGGGCACAGCAGGAATTTCCCCCATTTGGCTGATTGGCTGTTGCTATTTGGGTTTTGCCTGCTGTGTAGCAAATTGTCACAACTTGGTAAGGTTGCTGATAGGCTCTGGTTCATGTGATAGGGATGGGAGAATGGTCTCGTCATCCCTATGTGAAGGGTATTCCGTTAAAGGAATCCAGGGACTCAACTTGGTTTGGTCAACCCCTGAGAGGGAGTTGTGCCCATGCCTGAGTCCAGGGGAGCATATGGGAGTGAGCATAGTCTGTTCCTGGGCTTTTCACCTACCTCAGGTGTTCACCCTTGGCTGACCTACTGTATGCTGGTGCCCTGGGTCAGCGCTACCTGCAAGGGTGCAGGGAGCTAGTCGAACCAGAGCCTATGCAACCACTCACTTTTCTGTAATCAATAAAGTTGTGGCCTAAATTCTGCCAAAAATCAAAACTAAATTTTGAGTCAAATGTGTGTTTATTTAGGGGGGAGGTCTCTGGGTCTGAACACGCAAAATGACCAGCACCAAATATACTGTGGCAACTGTGGTTAATATGCTATGCAGGGATATTTGTAAATGCATATATTTCCAGTGATATTATGTGAGCCTCTCCATATGTATGTGATTAAACCACAGCTCTGGAAGCTATAATGCCTACGGAAAGGAAAGTGGTGCCACTTCTGGTGTTGTTAGACTCCAATCAGCTCCAGCCAACATAGCCAAGGATCAGGGAGGATGGAAGTTGAGGTCCAATAACATCTGGAAGATACAACCTTAAGTAGCCCTAATTTAGAGCATACTATAGAGACTACTCTATAGAGGAGGAATTGAGCTGACTTTTTAAAAAAGTTCAATTTCTAGTTATATATATGTAAATCAATGGAAATTATGTAGTTACTTCAATTATTCCCCCTTTCTTCTAGAACAGTGACAGGGAACCTCTGGTCCTCCAGCTCTTGATGGACTCCAACTCCTATCAACACCAACTATTGGTTTTGTTGACTGGGGCTGATGAGGGTTGGGGGTCCAGTTGCCTTGGTGGTGTGGGGAGAGGGTCTCCATTCCTGTTCTATAAGTTGACGTTTAACAGTTTTGATGAGCATATGTGCATCATTTTTGCTCCTGTCTTACCTGGCTTCATCTTGGTTGATGGCAAGGTAGATCTCCCAAGATGCTTCTTCGGGGATGGCTCCATGTGGAATCAACAGGCTAACTCCTATAACAAAGTAAGAACAAAAGATACTAGGGGGCGTATCAAATCTCTGCTGGAAGTGAGTCATAGCTTAAGAAGAGCGTTAGCCTAATGGAACATACTGGTGAGACGAATCTTTGTCATCACCTGAACAGTGTAGTATAGATCAGATTCCAATTTATAGTTATACTGTGATTTTGGTACTACAATCTCTCCTCAAGGTCATAGTTAAAATGAGGTTTATGTTGTGTGAAGTATTTAGAAAATGCAAGAGAGATTGCTTTGGAGAAGGGCTATGGGCTCATAGGTACAGCACATGCATTTCATGCAGAAAGGTCCAAGATTAATCCTTGGCATCTCCAGGTACACCTGTATGGAATCCTGGAGAGCTGCTACCATTCAGTGTGGACTGTTCTGATCTACATGAACCAATGGTCTGATTCTGTACAAGAGTCAGTCAATATTTCACTCCAGTACTTACCTACCCACCAACCAACCTCCAAAATGTCCTTCAATACAACCCCAGCATCTATAGAATGTTTTTCATAATGTTTAGAATCATGTTTGTTATAATGTGGTCCATACATCAGTGAGGGCACAGCTGGGTCCCAAACAATGTCAGCATGTTTTAAATAGTGGCAGCAAGAGGAGAAATGGAGGAAACACCCCAAGGTGTAAGAAACATAAAACCAGGCAGAGCAGCAGCTCTGAAAGAGGTACATAAGAGGACATCAGACAAATTCTTATGTCTGAATCATCTCCTTCTCTGCCCTCCCCCGCCCCAAGAAGGGTACTTGAAGAACCATTGTGAAAAAGCAGTGACAAAGGGTGAAGTTTTAAGGGCTAGGTGTCATTCATCTGAGAGGTCTTAAAGAATTCAGATGTGAAGTGACTGACCTTTTGTATAAAATATGTAGTATTGCTAAAATGTTAATCATCCTTTGGAATGTAGCCAACAGAACACATTCCAAAAAGAGTTCCAGTAAATTACAATCCTGTCAACTTTACATCCATCCTGCACAGATCAAAGGACATTCTTCTTCATATCCATCAAATTTTACATGCAAATAGTTCACCAGCATATATTATGATTGTTCTCTTGAAACCTTTAAATTCATTCAGTGCCAACGTTTCATCATGATATTTTCATTGTTATGATGACTACAGCTACAGCCTTGGCTTCCTGAATCAAGGAACTCATTGGTAGCTGATGGCATTTCTCAACAAAATAAACTCAGCACCTGCCTGAAATGTAAATATTCCACTGTGAGCTGTTATGTTCCTAGAATGCTGTGGAATGAGATTTTTGCAAACATTTGATGGTGGCAGCAGAGGTGGAGGTAGGTTTAATTGTATGTTAAGACTCTCTTCCAAATTGTATATTATAGTTCAGAGATGGGAGGAAATGTACAGCCCTTCATGTGCTACTCCTCGAGAGGTCATGTGACAGTAGGGGGAAATGGTTGAAGCAAGAGTCTACTTTCCAGCTATGGAAAAGGCATACACCTGCACCCATCTCTCCATCCTTCATCCAGGCAAGCAAGAGGCATTATTGCAGTTCAAGGAAACATTCCAGCTAGGCAAAAGCACTCAAGGAGGACATGGGGCAGGACAGCTATGGGGACAGCCTGGGAATAGGGGGAGTGGCCTAGGATGGGGGCGTGACCTGGGAAGAGTGATGAGGGCCAGGCAGAGATTTCGGAAGGGCTGGATTCAGCCCCTAGGCCTGACATTTCTTGGGGTTGAAGTTTTGATATTTAGAAATGGTTGATAACACAGCACTCTACCACTGTTATAAATCTTTTTAAAATATAAAATAATGTTACCTTTTCTTTTCTTTTCTTTTCTTTCTACCAAACCTCATGGGAAGTTAATCTGTGTGCTGCCATCTTTAGCACATAGCACTCAGAGGAACTGAGAGATGTATGCCTGGATTCTTACAACTTGTAGAAGTCAGTTGGCCCATCACCTGTTCAGCTTGGGCTATTGTTGATGCAATGCCACACTTTGGCCAGTGTAAGCGGCAGAGAATGCACAGTTCCAGAAGAATCTTCCAGCTAAAAATCAGAGTTTTCCTGTTTTCCAGTAGTCAGCCTTTTCCAGAATTCCCAGTTAATAAATCTCCTTTCCCACTCAGTTCAGCTTAGAGTATAAAGCGTTTATTGTCTCATGGCACAAGACAAGCATAAACACACTGGCTAGATAAACTTTAAGAGATGTTGGTGCATCATGAACTGATCTACTATAATACAGCTCTTCTGGTCTTAGAAGTAAGTCTTATAAAGGTTCAAGTATAAAGAGAAATCCACTAGCACTTTATCATGCTAGCTCACCATGCTATGCTGAACCATACAGCATGTAACCTTCAGCTGTGATGATACCTTGCACTCCGTGGTGGAGCTTCATGTTCCAGCACCGGGGGGCGGAGAGCAGATGGGGGTGAGACTGGCACGCGTCCTGGGGGTGTGATGCACTGCCGACAGGGGTGTGGCATGCGTCCTCGGGGCGTGGTATGCCTCCTGTGGGGGTGTGGCACCCAGCACAGGCGGGGGGGGGGGACAGCTGCAATGGCACCCCACCGGGACCATGCTGATGGGGGCGGTGCATTCCCCCCGCACTCCTCTTCCTCTGCCACTGCTTGCACTGAGTGTGAATGCTTCATATTTCTGCCAATGCTGCTGAATGCAGCCTCAGACAATTCCTCAGACAAAGGGAGAATGGATGAGTCATGCTCCAGGGATGTCAGGGAACTGACATCAGAGGCACGGGAGAAGGAGAGGGTCTCTGATTCTGCAGGAGAAGGTCCCAGCGCTAGGGGGAGACTCGGCTGGGAAGAAGGGGAAGAGAATGAGTGTAACACCAGGGATCCAGGAGACCAACGGGACCAGGAGGTGCAGGGGCTCCAGGACTCTTCGCTGGAAGTTAGTGAGGAGAGCCCAGGCACCCCACTACCCACGCCCACCCTGCGCAGGAGACTCCCGCGCAGTGAGAGGCGGAGACGCTTGGGCGTCAAACAGCTCTTATGTTGGCAGCGCTTTAAGAAACGCCCACAGACAGATTCTACGAGTGACTAAGGGCAGCCACGCTGAGATGGGCTGTGCAGTCCGAAGGGTTTAACCAGGCAATCTAATGCCCAAACGGGGCAGGATTACGCACGAGTAACTCCCAACCACTACAAGGCATTTAGCCCTGGTCTGTTTCTAAGTTGCCCAGTCCAGCTGATGTGTTAATTCTAAGCAGAATCCAGATATGAGGATAGGCAGTTCAAGACATGGACTTAGTGCAATTTCACCCATTTTTCCAAATTACACTAACATGGATACATTGATGAAATGCAATAAAATGAAACCGAATTTTCCCCATAGCCAAAGAAGGACAGAACCCTAACTGGAAAGGGGCACCTTCTGCTGTCAATAGTGTATAAAATAAGGGTATAATACTGTATATCTGAAACACACTTAAATTCATGCTAAACTGCTGGTATTAATAAGTGCAGGCATGTGATAAAATGTTGTAAAGGATTTATATGTAAAACCTTAAATATGTAAACAAAAAAACAATTTTAAAAAGAAGTGGGTTAATATGGGGGTAGCAGACATGTTGCCCTCGAGATGGTTGTGCCTCCAGCTCCTTTCAGCCCCAACCAGTATGACAAAAGATCAGGGCTGATGGGAGCTGTAGTTCATAACTCCTGGAGGGCGTCATGTTGGCCACCCTTGGGCTAATGTAATTCGGTTCCACGTGGCATTGGAAAACTTTAGTTTTTAAAACTTTGCTGGCCTCATCCTCTGAGCGTAGGTCATCTCAACTATTTGATCAAGTACACCAAGGGAATTTATTGGAATGGATCAATTATGCTAAGCGGAAAAATCATTGTGAGAGACGTCTACATTTTGAAGTGGACCTAAATAGTGGTATAATTATAATCTGGCAAGTTTAGCAGCTCAGGAATAAATTCTATCCACGCTCCATTTAAGACTTCTGGCTGTACATGACTGAAACCTAGTAAATATTGATATAGGACCAAATTATATATGAGATTAATCATCATCGTATCTGTGCGCAATGTTCCGTTTTAATATCAATAATTTTTTTATTTTTAAAAAGCACTGGATGCTCTGCATTCCAAAGTAAACACTAATGCTAGATGGGAGCCTTTGTTCATGCAAACAGCAGCAGAGGTTGTTGGGGAAGGAGTATACAGTCATGTTTTCCTGGTGCTTGGAAGCCCTTCACTTCATTGGAGCAAGGCAGCGGTGTTGAAATCAGGGGAGTCCTGAAGTGTTGACCATACTTGAAAAGCTCCTCCCTGCCTGTTACAGCTCTCTCTCCCAATGACCAATGAGGGCAGTGTCCCTGTTGAAAGGATGCCCTGTATCCCATCACCCTCTTTGCCTACCCCCTGTAGGCAAAGAGTAGGCAGCAGCATATCCAAATGGAAAGCCAGAGCCAGAGGTTTAGTGGGTGGCACTGTGGGTTAAACCACAGAGCCTAGGGCTTGCTGATCAGAAGGTTGGCGGTTTGAATCCCCACGACGGGGTGAGCTCCCATTGCTCGGTCCCTGCTCCTGCCAACCTAGCAGTTCGAAAGCACAAAGTGCAAGTAGATAAATAGGTACCACTCTGGCGGGAAGGTAAACGGCGTTTCCATGTGCTGCTCTGGTTTGCCAGAAGCGTCTTAGTCATGCTGGCCACATGACCCGGAAGCTGTACGCTGGCTCCCTCGGCCAGTAAAGCGAGATGAGTGTTGCAACCCCAGAGTTGTCCGTGACTGGCCCTAATGGTCAGGAGTCCCTTTACCTTTACCTTTAAGTACCCTGATTGACTCAGTAGACAGCCCCTAGTAAGGCAGGGTTTAAAGCCTTGCGGCAGGAACTGGGTCAGTGTTAGAAGGAGAATGCTGTTCAATATGAAGTCTGGGTCTAATCCAATGTGGCTTTTCTTGTGTTTTTAGTAGGACTGTGCTAGTGACTTGGGGAAAATCTACTCAATCTCGCTTCCCCAGCAACAAGAGTGGACTATTTCATTAGGTTATGACAGGGGTCAGCAATTTTTTTTCAGTAGGGGGCCAGTCCACTGCCCCTCAGACCTTGTGGGAGGCCGGACTATTTTTTTTGGGGGGGGTAAACGAATTCCTATGCCCCACAAATAACCCAGAGATACATTTTAAATAAAAGCACACATTCTACTCATGTAAAAACACCAGGCAGGCCCCACAAATAACCCAGAGATGCATTTAAAATAAAAGGACACATTCTACTCATGTAAAATTACGCTGATTCCCGGACTGTCCGCACGCTGAATTTAGAAGGCGATTGGGCCGGATCCGGCCCCCGGGCCTTAGTTTGCCTACCCATGGGTTATGAGCTACAACTGCTCAGACATCCTGTGAGTGTTTGCTATTGGTCCTTAGGGTATCTTTACCAAGTTGTCAGCTGGTAACAGCAAGCAAGGGTTCATATGTCACAAGCCCCACTGAGAGAACTTGCTATGACAGCACATTTCAAAGAGAAAGAGAGAAATAACACTTAATAATGCATTTCAAAGCACGCTCAGACTTTGCAGCAACCCACCTGTGTTTGGGATTCCTAAACGTCCTCCCAGGTGGCCAAAGATACCCGTGGCCCTCATCTCACTTCTTTTGGAGAGCGATGAGAGATTCTGAATGTATGCAGCTTTGTTTTTTCCATGTATGGGGTGGAAGGTCCTGTTACTGTCATGGGGAAATGTCCCAGAATGTGTTTTTCCGTGGTACTCTGATCGTTCAGTCACACCCAAAGAAACCATAAATGAACTCTGAACTTTGACCTTAATGTCAGTCAAAGGGTTGAAGAGAGATGATTCGGTCATAAGCTCCTTGTCGATGGGGTCTTGAAGGCAAATGGGTCCACTGTAGGTTCTACTCACGGTCAGGTCAGGCTGCATGGATGAGTTCAAAAGCAAGGAGTTACCTGATGGAAGGAAATCAATCGGGCAATTGGTTATCATTGTTATGTACAACAGACAGTGTTGTGTGTATAGCTTTGTCTACAGAATTGCCTGGTTCAGGGATGGAAAACCTGTAGCCCTCCATGTATCGTTGGCTTTCCATCAACCCGGACCATTGGTCATGCTGCCTGGGGCTGATGGGAATTGGTGTCCAAATACATCTGGAGGGCTGCAGGTTCCTCACCTTGACTTAATTCAACATCTGGAGAACCAAAGTTTCCCCTTCCCTGACCTAGTTCTTAATGAGGTGGTAAACCATTGTTTGGTCAATACTACTTTAGCCTACAGACAAGGGAGTTGTTCCAGCCCTTTGATCATTTTGGTTGCCCTTTTCTGAACATTTTATAGTTTATAATATCATTTTTGAGAACTATGCCCCAACCGGAACTATGCAAAATGTTCCAGATGTGATTTCACCATCTATTTATATAATAGCATTATTATAATATTGACCATTTCATTTTAATTCATTTCCTAATGAAGGAATATATTTTGTATTAAAGCACACCCACACTCACCCACACACACCCAGCTGTGGCACATTTTCATTGATCTATTCACCATGACCTAAAGTTCTTTTTCCTGGTCCGTCATTGCCAGTTCTACTCCATTAGTATATACCGTATGTGAAATATATATATTCTGTATGTACAGTATTGTATGCACAGTATTACCTGCCCTAAAGAGCATTACTTTACAGAGTTATGATTTTTAATGCATTCACTCATGCACTTTAAGCATTTTATAAGCACATTCATAAGAAAATTGCATTTCATCGAAATCAATGCTGAAAACTGAAGACATCAACAGACAAGGTAAAATTAAAAATCCCAGATGATGAACTATTTCACATTGGCAACAAATAATCAATACATTTGTTAATTGCGGTGTTTGATGTACTGTAAATTCAATTGAGAGAAACTGACTGCCGTAGGGGTCAAAAAAGTTGGTTAAGTAGATGATGAACTCTCTACCCATGCTGGGTTGAGGGGTTCAGCTCTCTCATCCATATCACCAAGAAAATGGTTAGGGTTAATTTAACCCCCAGGTGGAATGTGCTGTAAAATGGCTGCCTGCACTAACCCTTTGCACAGGGTGATTCAAAATATCTGAAACCTCCCCATTATCTAGTCCCAGATCCTGCGTTCGGCCATGCCATCTCTAGCGGTTTCCAACGCAGGAGACCAAAGGGACATTTTGTTTGGATTTTCTGAAGTACAGCAGCTGAAAACAATGGGAACTGACACCCCTTCAAAATAATAATATTCAGATTTTCCAAAATACTCCTTTAAGATCAGGATGACAGTCAGGATTAATACGGTGAACCCCTACATGGCCAGCTAAGTTCAGGATCAACTTAAAACACCACCAGTAGAAGCATGTACATTTAGCAGATGTATCAGTGAGCCTACTTCCTTTCCCCCTCTCCTCTGGTTTGGTCATGAGGAGAATGTAAAGATCACTTCATGAAGTAACAGTGCAATTGCAAAGGACAAAATGTGGCTAACTGAACTATGGGTTATTGTAGGAAACCAGGACCAAGCCACTGCTGATGATATCTTTTTTAGCAAGCCACTGTTTAAACAAACAAAAGTTCCTAGCTTAGACATAATAAGAAATCTTCTACCAGCAGTGCTGGAAGATGAGAGGGAAGCAGGGAATGCATGAACCCAAGGCTTGTTGCTGCTCTTGGCTTATTGCTACACTATGGTTTGGAATGATTCACAGAAATAACAGAGTTGCTTATTTTATAGTAACAGTGAATAACGTGCTTTGACAAGTATTTGAATAATTTCCATAATCACTTTCTTTATTTTTGCTCACAATGAAACTCACAGGAAAATAGTTGTGTCGTTCCTACCTTTTGTTTTCTATCTTTAGCCACTCATCAAAAGTGTTCTTATCCCTACCCCCCAAACACTTACATTGCTTTGTTTTAAAAGAATCTGGTTACACACACACACACACACACACACACACACACACACACACACGTGTTTATTGGCATTGTCATAGAATATCCAGTACAGTTTCTCATGACAAAACCAGCAGTGATCCCACCCCAGAATAACATAATTAGCTGGGGGAGATCATGGTCGTTGTTTACTCATCAGTGATGTGAAAGAGTCATATTTTCTGACTCAGACATATGAATTTGAGTAGCTCATGATGCTTAAGTTAAAATACAAGATGATTTTAATGGCCCAGCAGCCCCCCATTCCTTGGCTTTTATTTTAAACTGGGCCAGAGAATAATCTACCCTCTTTTCCTATCTTGTTCTTTCCCACATGGCCAACTCCATCCCTCCTTTTCTTCCTTGCTGTTCTTGCAGCTGTGGAACCTGAGAGGCAGATATTGATCTTCCTCCTCCTCTATCTGACACCTAGTGTGCTGTTTTGACGTGCCTGGCTCATTGGGGGATTTTGAGGGAAGAATTGGACCCTGTCAAGCTCGTGATACATCAGGAGCCTTGGGAAAATAACATTGCCCAGAGCTCCTTGTGCCTGTCATACAGTTACAGCACCATGCCAGGCATCCGAGAGGCAATGGAAGAGATGTTCTTTAATCCTACTGCCGCCATCATAGCAGTGGATGGGAGGGACCCAGGCAGGCAGGCATGTAGGTGGGGGGGATTGTAGGTGGGATCTGGTGGGACTCTGTTGCACTCCTGATAACATCATCAGGGGCATAACACGGTCCAAATTATTCTCAATTAAATCAAGCTATTTTCTGAGGCTTTGGTTAGATTCCCCCCTCCCCCAAGTCCAGTTTCCAAACATCACTGGGTGAATTCTTTGCATAATCAATATTCAGTTGTGTCCAACGATCCTTTGTTGAGGTGTTGTGTATACTTTCTTGAGCACTGTAATGTCAAAGAGAGTATTCACTGCTGCCTTGCTTCAGACCTTACCATAAGCACCTAGTCGGTCACTGTGAGAAAAGGATGCTAAATTAGACGGGGACTTTGCCTGATCCAGAAGCACTTTTATGATTCCTACCCCCACATGCCTTATGGTTAAGAATACTTTCACCTAACTTTTGTGCGACAACTTCAGTCCCCTGCCAGCACTTTTTCATATTTCATAAATTCTACCTACCCCCCTAACAACAAGGTTTATTGTTCTATATATATATCCTTAAGCTTTTGCCTGTAGCTAATTTCTACAATTCCCACATGGACTGCCCTCTTATAGTTTACTTTGAACCCTTCTGAGCTTATGCTGTTTTCTATGTTTTTCATTTCCTAATGTGTTGTTAAATTTCAGTTTAAAAAATAAAAATGAAACAAGCAGTGAAAGGTAGTTAACAATCTTATTATGACAGATCTTTGGCCCAGTGAATGCTGAGGAAATTGAAGAATTGGAGACCTAGATTATTAGGTGGGTTATTGATTTTTTTTCGTGTGTGTGTGTTCCAGTGCCTTCATTTTTCATTGTCTTAATACTTGGGGGAATTTTATAAAGAAGAGACAAATATTCAGAAAATTCTGAAACCCTCTTATTTGGTCTCCAAGCTCTTATAAGGTGATTTACACCTAAGCTCTTACCCACCTTTAAATCAGCTGCTCAAACTTTATAGAAAATTAACTTCATGCGCCAAGAAGTCTCTTTGAAAGACTACTGATTTTGGGGTGGGTGGGTGGATGGGTGTGGCAGGCTATTAAAATCATAGCCCCATCTCATTGCAGGTAAGCAATTCCCTCCAAAATTTTAAATTTCATGTTTTGTTCTGTCCTATTTCCATTCAGAATGATAGGTATCATTTGCAAACAACATTCAAATGCTAGAGCTGGACTGATTAATAACAGAAGAAGAATATGCAATTCTCCAACCAAATAATGTGCACAAAAATGCATATATTTGGGTGAAAGTGTGTCTAAAAAAATGCATCTGTTAGTGGAAACAAGATATAAAATACATTATACTACAGGAAAATGCCTGCAAAAATGTATTCGGGGGGAAATGCCCTAAAATAACAATGCATTTTGATGAGGACTTCTTTGAAAATAAATAAATCTCAAACTGATGCAGAAATCAGAGAAGACCAGAATTGAAGACCAGACATATTAGAAAATAAGAGAAACCCAAAATGACCCCTGTCTACCCCTTGTTGCCAGTGATTTACTGTATGCAGTTTCATCCTACATTCATGTACGCAAGCTGGATTTCCTGTGAGACAGCAGCTGCTGGCTGTTTATCTTACAAGTGTCAACAACCAAATTCTGCCTCCTCGTGGTTTCAGAACCCTGTAGCTTGATGATCTGATTTGGTGGCAGGGAACTCAAACAGTAGCTGGAGGTAGAGCCAGTGACAGGCAGTGCCAACTAATTCTGGTGCTATTCCCACACACCCACTTCCCTGCTGAATTCTACAAGGGCAAGTGAGAGTAAGGATGAGGAAGCTGACAGGCAGTGCCAATCCCTGGACTGGTTGTTAGTGGGAAGGTGTGGTCTGCCTAAAATGCAGACTGAGGTTAGTGGGGGAATGTCACAGTTGGCCCACTGGAAGTCATTTTGGAATACCCGCACTTAAGACTGAGCTGCATAGAGTTCACCTGTAAACAGTGGCTGTATAATCATAGAATCATAGACTTGTAGAGTTGGAGGGGACCATGAGGGTCATAGAGCCCACCCCCTGTATGCAGGAATCTTTTTTCTCATTGTGGGACTCAAACTCATGAGTCTCCCGGCAGAATCCGTGACCAGGGAGAAGAGTCGGTGGAAGAAGACTGGAAGAAATTTAAAGACTACTTGCAGAAATACTGTAAAATTAAGGAATGTTAAAATGATGTCGGATAGAAACTAAGTGGTATTGGTAAAAAGATTATCAAGAATAAGTAAATATGGATTGACAATGGTTATAAACACATGGTTATAATAGGTTAAGATACTGAGTAAAGATAAATGACAGAGGGTAAGGATTTGCTGAATTAAATATCTGAAGTGGAATACAAAAAGGGAGGTGTGAGGAGGTCAGGAAACTAGTAAATGAAGTATAAGATATGAAATTATTGATCTTTTTCTTTTCTTTTTCTTCTTCTTTTTGTTAACTGTTTTCTATTTTGTATTTTTCATGTGTTCTGTTTTTGTACTTTTGTAGTTTTTTTTCTTTTTAAGGTTATTTTTTGTTCTCATTTGTTAAGTCTAAACTTTGAAACTTTTTAATGTTTGTAAAATTTCAATAAATATTATTCAAACTCATGAGTCTCATGCTCTGCCAACTGAGCTATTGATGAGTGAAAAATAGGGGTGTGCATTCGTTTTTAGGAAAGAATGAAAAATATGAGCATCATTTTTATTTTGCTTTAAGCTATAATGTAGAATGGGAATTGAAGCAAATGAGGTCTGAATGGAACAGAAATATTTGCTTATTGCTTATTTCATTCATTTCTATAGGGAGAAAAAGTTGAAGAAAAGCACAACAACTTGTACAGGTCACAAAAAGGTTACAGAAGATGAAAGTGCAGAGAGAAAGAGAGAGATAGAGAACAGTTAGGCTGCCTCTGTGCACTTTTTTATTTTCACATTCTTTATAAAATGGAAACTTTTGTCCTGTCTACTAGCTGGGCTGATCCTTTCAAGGGGTAGTGAAATGACTATCATCTCTTTCAAGTGGATCTCCAGCTCCAGCTACTCACAAACATTAGTCTATGGATTTGAGCCTGAAATCGCCTGATGTTAAGTCAGATGAAATATTTGCACACTGATAACAATACTTTTCAGAATAGCTAGTTAAATAAGCAGCAATGGTGAAAACAGGAAAGATTCAATCTTTGCATCAGAACAAATAATTAAAAATGGCAACTTTGGATAGCTTCTAAAGGTATTTAACACATCAGCATTTGCAGCTATTAAAGCATGCATGCAAACTATTTGAAGTATGCATTTCTGGTAATGAACTGAAATAAACATATATCAGAAAATCAACCGTCATTTATATATTAAAGCAGGCTCTGATTAAATAGACACATATACCAAACTGTCCTTAATTTCAAACGAGTTGTGAATCTTTCTCTGCCTCGCTTATCTTAATTTATGCTTTGCAAGGCGCGTGCCCCATGGGGAGGAGAACATCTACATATTTATCTATGAAATACTGTATCATATTTTTCTTCGGAAGAATTAAAACAGGGCTATGTTCACACATCTCCCAACACTTCCTCCCACCTTCAATAAGGTTTCCATCTCAGAAAAGAGAGTGATAGAAATTCAAAGAACTTTTCTCACCCACTACATAAAATTACTCCCTCGCAGTCTCAAGGAAAGACTGTTCCCGGAAAGAAGCACAATTTAGACCTCGTGAGTGTGTGTGTTGATGCATGACTAAACATGGTTGTCAGAGCTGCTTGAAGATCCTAGCTCACAGAGGATCACGCTAGCCAGCGGTCATTAAGTAAAAGTCTTTATTGAATTACAGTTTCCATTCTCACGCTGCTGCGCGCAACTCTACGCCTAGTAGCTAGGTCGGCGAAGCTCCGTCTGAGTCTCCGCCCCGTGTGCACCAACTTAATATCCTAGCCTTGCTCCACCTTTTCCGCCTGACTGTCCTCCTCTGGGTCCCTCTACCCCCCGGGGCTTCTTCCTTCCGGGATTCCTCTGACGCTGACCCGGACCCTCCTGCCTCCTTGCGCCGGGCTTTAGGACCTGGTTCCCTTTCGGGGCTGCTTACTGCGCCGCCTTCCTCTGCATTTGAACTTGGCGCGCGCGCCCAACCTTCCACTTTCCTCTTAACCGTTTCTTCGCTCCCCGATGGAGGTGTGGCCACTCCTGACTCATGCCCTCCCTCCTGTGGTGAGCTGCCAGCGCTTCCCCCCTGGCTCCCTTCCTCTTCCCTGCTTCCTGGCGGTGACGCTGGTCCCGATTTCCAGCTGCTCCCCCCTGAGTCCCCTCTGGCTCTATCTTCCTGGGGTGCCCCCCTAGACTCCCCCCTTGCCCTGGCCACTGGTGCTCCTTTCTGTGAATCCTCTGATTCACTGGAAAGACTAGGAGATCTCGGGTCGTCGTCATCACTCATCTTTTCTTCTGCCTCCTCCCCTTCGCTCTCTGTTTCCTCCCTTGCCCGTGCCTCTGCTCCTAAACCCCTGACATCCATCCCCCCCTCGAAGCCCCCCATTCCCCCCTCCCCTCCTTCCGGTGCTGGAGCTGGGGGCTGCTGTTGCAAAGAGACGAACGTCGGATATCGGTCGCTTCCCGTGGCGGGTCTCCATCTGAAGTCTCGCGGGTCTTCCTCCCTGCTCTCGTCGACAACGGTCACCTCCGCTTCCATCTCTGTGCCGCCGTGCTCGAAACCAGGGTCGTCCCCGAAAACGTCCATGTCCGTCTCTCCCTCACTTCCTCCTGGCGGTGTTGCTTGTCCTGGGCCTTCCAGCCACCGTCTGCGGAACTGCTCCTCTGGTCTATCGTCCCACCAATACGAGGGTTCTGATGCAGATCCCGAGGGTGACCCCTCCGGGGAACGGACGTCTTGTGTCGGGTCCTCGTCCGAGTCGAACCCCCGGAAAGTGCTGGCCGAAAGCGTGGGCGTGAAAAGCCAGTCGTCGAAAAAGTCTGCTGGCATAGGTCTATGGGGAAAGAGGGCATGAAACTCGTCTTTGAGGAGAGGTTCGTCCAAGGCGTAGCCCGGCACCCAGCTTTTCGCACTGGCCGGGGTGCCCTCCTTGGCGAGAAAGTATTCTACCCCCTCTTCCCCCCATCTGGAGTCCAAAATCTCCGTGACTTCGTTGATGCGCTCCTTCTGTGCCACTTCCGCGTGCCCTGTTCTGTCTCTGACCGGACTCGGCGCTGTTCCGGGTTCCTGGAACCTGTGCGGTGCCTTGTAGGGAGTGAGCACCGATCTGTGGAATACCGGATGCATTCTGGAACCCTCCGGAAGTGCCAGTCTGAAAGCTACCGGGTTGACCTGCTCTTCGACTTGGTAGGGCCCCAGTTGCTTATGCCCTAGTTTCTTCTTGGCCAACGACCTGGCCGGCACTGCGTGGGCTGCTAACCAAACCCAGTCTCCCACGTGGAGCTCTTCTCCAACCCTTCTGTGCTTGTCCGCTTGTACCTTGTATGCGTGCTTGGCCAGCTCCAGGTGGCGCCTCAGCTGATCGTGGACCTCCTGTAGCTCCGACGCGAACGCATCTGCTGTCTGCGGCTCCCCCTCCCCCATTCTTTCCAGTCCCGGGAAGGTTCTGGGGTGCCTCCCGTTGTTGGCGAAGAACGGCGTGACCCCTGTGGACACGTGCTTCGTGTTGTTGTAGGCGAACTCGGCAAGCAGTAGGTAATCCACCCACGTCGCAGGCTGTTGATTTGCATAACATCTCAGGTACTGCTGCATGATGGCATTGACCCGCTCCGCTTGCCCGTTGGTCTGCGGGTGTCTCGCCGACGCCAGGTTGATCTTGACGTTCAGGAAGCCCATCAGCTTCTGCCAGAAATTCGAGATGAACTGCCGCCCCCGGTCGGACAGAATAGACCGTGGCAGACCATGAACCTTGAACACGTGGTCTATGAACAGTTTGGCGGTTTGCTCCGCCGTGGCCACCTTCGCACACGGAATGAAATGCGCCATCTTGGAAAACAGGTCCACCACCACCAGCACTGCCGTCTTGCCCCTTGAGCTGGGCAGATCCGTGACAAAGTCCAGCGCCACCCTTTCCCAAGGTTCGACCGGAGTTTGCAGCGGTTCCAACAGTCCGGCCGGCGGTTTGTGCACTGGTTTGGCCCTCTGGCAGGTGTCGCACCTCGCCACGTAGTCTGCGACCTCCCCTCTCATTCCAGGCCACCAGAAATCCCTGGCTACTAATTCCACCGTCTTCTCCTTGCCAAAGTGCCCGGCCGTGGGCGCGTCGTGCAGCTGCTGCAGCACCTTGGCTCGAAGTTCGTCTCCCGGCACGTAGATGGCCCCTTTTCGGATGAGCAATCCATCTCGTAGCCGGAAACCGTCGGCCGCTGCCTTGCCCCTTTGCACCTCTGCCATCTTTGCTTGTGCGAAGGAGTCCTCCTGCAACGCACGTCGCACCGCCTCTAGGTCCACGGTCGCCGCGGCGCACGCCCACACTGCTGGTGCGAAGATGTGCATGGCGGCCGCTGGCGTTGCGTCCTCCAGATACTGTGGCTTACGGGAGAGAGCGTCTGCCATGATGTTGGTGTCCCCCGGGACATACTCTATTCGGAAGTCGAAGTTTGCAAAGAACTCAGCCCAACGTATCTGCCTCTGGTTCAGGAACTGTGCCGTGCGCCAGTGCTCTAGATTCTTGTGGTCCGTGCAAACCTGCACCGTGTGCTTGGCGCCGATCAGAAAGTGCCTCCACGCCTTGAACGCTGCGTGAATGGCCAGCAACTCCCTGTCCCAGATGGTGTAGTTCTGTTCGGACTTGCTGAGCTTCCTGGAGTAAAACGCTCCCGGTCGCCACACCCCCTGCGGGTCTTTCTGCAACAGGACCGCCCCCACGGCTCTGTCCGAGGCGTCTGTCTCCACCCTCATCGGCTTGCTGGGGTTGACATGAAGCAGCTGCTCTTCCGACGCGAAGAGACGCTTGAGTGCCTGAAAGGACTGCTCCGCCTGCGCTGTCCAAACGAACTTCTTCTTCTTGGAGCTAAGCGTGTCAGTGATGGCCGCTGTCTGCATCGCGAAGCCCTTGATAAACTTGCGATAGAAGTTCGCAAAGCCGACAAACCGTTGGACCTCCTTCCGGTTGCGCGGACTCTTCCAATCCAACACCGCTCGAACCTTGGCGCTGTCCATGGCGAGCCCCTTGTCAGACAGCTTGTAGCCCAGAAAATCCACCTCCGGCACGTCAAATTGGCACTTCTCCAGCTTGGCGTAGAGCCTATGTTGCTTTAGCCTGCTCAGCACTTCCTTGACGTGTCCGTCATGCTCCTGCTGCGACTCCGAAAAGATCAGGATGTCATCTAAGAAACAGACGCACGTCTTATAGAGAAGTCCCGCCAACACGTGATGCATAAACGCTTGAAAAACGTGGGAGCCATTTTGCAATCCAAAAGGCATAACTCTATATTCGTAGGTCCCCAGTGGCGTGAACATGGCTGTCTTCCACTCATCTCCTTCCCGCATGCGAATGAGGTTGTACGCCCCCCGCAGGTCCAACTTGGTGAACACTCTGCCCTTCCGTACCTTTGCGAGGAGGTCGTCAATACGGGGCATGGGGAAGTCCGATGGCCTAGTCAGACTGTTCAAAATCCTGTAATCCACTACCAGTCTTTTCTGGGGCGTGTCCCGCTTCTTAACAAAGAATACGGGACTGCCCCCCACTGCCCTGGACTCCCGGATGAAGCCGCGTTGCAAGTTATGGTCAATGAACTCTTTGAGTTCCTGCAGTTCGTCCTCTGACATGGAATACAGTTTCCCTTTCGGCAGCGCCGCCCCCGGCAGCAGGTCAATTTTGCAGTCATATGGTCTGTGAGGGGGTAGCCTGTCTGCCTCCTTCTCGCAGAAAACTTCCAAAAATTCAGCGTACTTGTGTGGAATCGCTTGCAGCGTGCCTAGCAGCAGCTGTGACTCCTCTTCCTCTCCTTCCTGCCTGGGCACGATGCAGTGTTCAGCACAAAAGGAAGAGCCGAAGGTCAGCTGCCTCTGGTACCAAGCCATCGCTGGGCTGTGCTTGTCCAGCCAACTCATGCCCAATACAATGGGCGTGTCAGAAAGTCGAGTGACGTTGAAGCTGATGATTTCTCTGTGATTCCCAAGTCGCATCACCATTGGTGGCGTCTGCTTCACCACTTGCCCCCCGAGCAGCTCCCTGCCATCCACCGTGACAACCTGCAGGGGCAGTGTGGCCGGCAGCAACTGCACAGCGTGCCTGTCGACAAAGTCCTGCCCTATAAAGTCCGCATTGCTGCCTGAGTCAATGGTGATTGGCACGTCCATGGTGATTCCATTGGGCAGTTGGAGAGACGCTGTGAGCCTCACTACTGGTTTGGGCGGGAGGGGGTTCACGGGCTGTAAAATCGCTGGGGACTGCGTCACTAACACGTCTGGCTGGGCCCCAGTGCCTCTTCCTCCAGCCAGACAGCCTCGTTTCCCTGCTGTGGTCCTCCTTGCTGTGTTGCTGCAGTCACCATTGCTGAGGCTGCAGTGAGCTTGTGGGGCCTCTGGGGACACTCTTTCGCCATATGCCCTGGCTCCTCACAGACGTAACACTTCCTGGTCCCTCTAGGAGGCTTCGCTTTCACTGCTGCTGGTGCTAGGGCTCTGGTTGCTGACTGAGCCCTTGCACCTCCCACCTCCATAGGTTCGGCTCCTCCTCCTGGCGGAGGCGTGGATTGCGCCCGCGCTGCTTCCCTGGGAAAGAAGGAGGGGCCCCCGGCTGGTTCGCGCCCTCCACGCCCTTCGTCCCTGTTCCACGGACGTCCTTCCAGCCTCACCCCCACTGCCAGCGCCCTCTGAACGACCTCCTGGGTGGTTCGGGGTCTCTCCCCCCTGGCGATCTCATCTTTAATCGAGTTATGCAGCCCCTCCCAAAAGAGGTCTCTTACAGGAGCCGAATCTCTGTCCCATTCCAGGGCACTGACCAAGGCGAAAAAGCGGGCATGGTACTGCCTGACGCTGGCCCTCCCTTGTCTCAGCCCATGCACCTCCTTCCGTGCAAGATCCACGTCAATACTTGATAAAAAACACCCATCCATTGCTTTAATAAAGGCATCTGCATTCTGTAGCGCCGGATCCTTATCTCTCCATAAATTGCGTAGCCATGCTCTCGCATCCCCATGCAGATGGGACATGATGAACCCCACTCTCTCTTGTTCATCTCTAAAGTCTTTATGCAGCAGTTGCAGTGCGCACAGTACGTCGGCTCTAAAGTTGGGATACTGTTGCAGGTTCCCATCGAAGTGAGAGACCAGCCCGCCTGTCCGTCTCGCCAACCCAATGCCCTCCTGCCGGGGTGTCTGCTTTGTCAGCACGTCTAACCTGACCTGGAGATCCCTGCAGGCTGCGGCTGCTTCCTCCTCCCTCTTCCTGGATGCTAGAGCCTCGGCGTTCAGTTGTGCCACCGCGTTTCTGAGTTCCTCTATCTGCTGCTCAGCCGTCATGTCGTCTGCCGTTCGTGAGCTTGCTAGTAGGCACCTGTGTCTCTCCCCTCCTCGAGGCTGTAGATGCCCACAAGTTGAGACGGAGCTTACTGTCAGAGCTGCTTGAAGATCCTAGCTCACAGAGGATCACGCTAGCCAGCGGTCATTAAGTAAAAGTCTTTATTGAATTACAGTTTCCATTCTCACGCTGCTGCGCGCAACTCTACGCCTAGTAGCTAGGTCGGCGAAGCTCCGTCTGAGTCTCCGCCCCGTGTGCACCAACTTAATATCCTAGCCTTGCTCCACCTTTTCCGCCTGACTGTCCTCCTCTGGGTCCCTCTACCCCCCGGGGCTTCTTCCTTCCGGGATTCCTCTGACGCTGACCCGGACCCTCCTGCCTCCTTGCGCCGGGCTTTAGGACCTGGTTCCCTTTCGGGGCTGCTTACTGCGCCGCCTTCCTCTGCATTTGAACTTGGCGCGCGCGCCCAACCTTCCACTTTCCTCTTAACCGTTTCTTCGCTCCCCGATGGAGGTGTGGCCACTCCTGACTCATGCCCTCCCTCCTGTGGTGAGCTGCCAGCGCTTCCCCCCTGGCTCCCTTCCTCTTCCCTGCTTCCTGGCGGTGACGCTGGTCCCGATTTCCAGCTGCTCCCCCCTGAGTCCCCTCTGGCTCTATCTTCCTGGGGTGCCCCCCTAGACTCCCCCCTTGCCCTGGCCACTGGTGCTCCTTTCTGTGAATCCTCTGATTCACTGGAAAGACTAGGAGATCTCGGGTCGTCGTCATCACTCATCTTTTCTTCTGCCTCCTCCCCTTCGCTCTCTGTTTCCTCCCTTGCCCGTGCCTCTGCTCCTAAACCCCTGACAATGGTGCACTTGAGTGTTTTTTGGTGTGTTTGGGTCTGTGAACTACCACTGTCTGAAGTACTGCTGTACTTTAGTTATCTGAACTGCAGAACTTGAAATAATGGAGTCCAGCGATTTTTCTAGGAAGAATGGAAATACGTGTAAAAGAAACCCACACTTTTATAACCGGATGCTTCTTATTCTCACCATATGAAAAAGATCAGGCCTGGTGACCAAAGCACACACATCCTGACCCATAGCTGTCAACTTTTCCCTTTTCTTGTGAGGAATCCTATTCGGAATAAGGGAATTTCCCTTTAAAAAAGGGAAACATTGACAGCTATGCCCTGGCCCCTCTCTTTGGCCCTCAAGACATTCCCCAGACCATCCCCAGCCACACATCTTCTCCCCAGGTCACATTCCCCACTGATCCTACTTTGCACCCTCATTGAGCCTGGACGGAATATGCTCTTGAACTCTGAAAATGACTTTACATAGAATAATATAATTGCAGAGTTGGAAGGGCCCCTGAAGATCACCCCCTGTCATGTAGGGGCTGTTTCATACAGGGATTGAGCCTGCATGGAAGTTAGTGAAGAGTGTGTGAGTGTGTAAAATTCATACACATTGCTTTGCCCAATTTTACCTCTGGTCCCATCCAGCACGGACATGTGGCCCCTGGAAGGTTGCCCAGAAAGGAATGTGGTCCATGAGCTGAAAAAGGGCCCACATCTGTGTGCTATTCACTTGCCCTGTGGAGAATGTCTGGTAGAAATTATACTAAAATAAGAATGTATTAAGGTGCTCTTTGTGGTTCAGATCCCTAAGTTAAGTACACTTAATCAAGGGGCAAAGGTATACATAATTGGCCCACCAATGTCTTGTGATCCACCATGGTTTTCAGTAAGATTAAACTGGAGTCTCAACTTTCTAGGACCTGTGCATCCATGGTATACACTCTCCCACTGCCAGAATTTTTTTACAGAAATGGTATTGCCACTTTACCCCCATTCAAAACATTTTAAAAAGGAACCTGTTATAGGCTTAGAAATGCTGATGGCTGCAATTATCAGTACAGCAGTGTACAGTGGTACCTCTGGTTAAGAACTTAATTCATTCTGGAGGTCCGTTCTTAACTTGAAACTGTTCTTAACCTGAGGTACCACTGTATACCTAAATCCAAGATGGCAGCCCTTTCTGTGCTGCTTCCAAGTATATATCTTTAGGTGTCATATGGGACATAACCACCATGAAACTGTTTCCCCACCATGACCGTAGAAGAACATATCAAGTTAGACTCTTGGTCCACCAAGCTCGGTAGTGGTTCTCCAGGGTTTCAGAGGTCTTTCCTCACCCTAGCTGGAGAAACCTGGTATTGAACCTGAATCCTTTTGCATGCAAAGATGGACTCTTTCTCAATAAGTGGCATTCTGCTTTACCAACCTTGTCGGACAGTTTTAAAATTAAATGTCTGGAAGCCTCCTGTTAGGGCAGATGAGTCGATCACATCCACACCATATTCACTCTGGCTCCGTCTGTAGAGAGTCACACCAACGACAATGACGGCTACTGCAATGACAGCAGCACCCAGGCCTGAGTACAAGGCAATGTCCGTGGCATTCTCAATGTCTGCAAGGAGAGAAGGAAAGGCAATGAAATGAGGGACAGGTTTCAGGCTTCCCATCTGTGTCCTGAAAGAAGCAGCGATGGACACTAAGCATTCGTTGAGCGTTAATGGGAGCCTTTTGAACAAAAAACGTTTTGGAAAGAGAAAAGGAGCAAAGAAACACATGCTTCTGACTTGTTGGTTCTCTACCTTTTTAGAGATCTAAGGACAAGGTATGTCCACCTTATGATTCTCTTTCTGGGCAACCAGAGTCATCCTCAAAGTTCAAGGACACAGTTCAAGAACGATGTGGAAGAGGGTCAGGGCCGGATGTAGGTTTGATGAGGCCCTAACTACTGAAGGTAATGGGGCCCTTGATATGTCCAGCTGTCCTTTGTCAACAACAAATGTCACTTTTTTGTGTTGAATATATGCTATATAATAATAATAATAATAATAATAATAATAAATTTTATTTATATCCCGCCCTCCCCAGCCGAAGCCGGGCTCAGGGCGGCTAACAACAATAAAACAGTATAAAAGTATAACATAAACAACACTCTAAAATCATTCATTGTAAAGTTAATTAATTCAGGCCACTGGCAACCATTGGGCCAGAGCTCCGCGAAGATTGCCGAGGGAGGGAGTCAGGCTGTGCCCTGGCCAAAGGCCTGGCGGAACAACTCTGTCTTGCAGGCCCTGCGGAAAGATGTCAAGTCCCGCAGGGCCCTGGTCTCTTGTGACAGAGTGTTCCACCAGATCGGAGCCACAGCCGAAAAAGCCCTGGCTCTAGTTGAGGCCAGCCTAACTTCTCTGTGGCCTGGGACCTTCAAGATGTTTTTATTTGAAGACCGTAAGTTTCTCTGTGGGGCATACCAGGAGAGGCGGTCCCGTAGGTACGAGGGTCCTAGGCCGTATAGGGCTTTAAAGGTTAAAACCAGCACCTTAAATCTGATCCTGTACTCCACCGGGAGCCAGTGCAGCTGGTGTAGCACCGGATGAATGTGATCTCGCAGCGAAGACCCCATAAGGAGTCTCGCCGCGGCATTCTGCACCCGCTGGAGTTTCTGGGTCAGTCTCAAGGGCAGCCCCACGTAGAGCGAGTTACAATAATCCAATCTGGAGGTAACCGTCGCATGGATCACAGTGGCCAGGTCAGGGCGAGAGAGGTAAGGAGCCAACTGCTTAGCTTGGCGGAGATGGAAAAATGCCGCCTTTGTTATAGCTGCAATCTGCGCCTCCATGGAAAGGGAGGCGTCGAAGATTACACCCAAACTCTTAACAGACGGTGCTGGCACTAATTGCGCCCCCGCAAGAGATGGGAGTTGCCCCCCCAATCCCATATCGCCCCGCCCTAGCCACAGGACCTCTGTCTTCGAAGGATTTAGCTTCAACCGGCTCCCACGTAACCATCCAGCCACAGCTTCCAAACATCTGGTCAGTGTGTCTGGGGCCGAGTCAGGATGGCCATCCATCAACAGATAGAGTTGGGTGTCATCGGCATACTGATGGCAACCCAGCCCAAAACTCCGGACAAGCTGGGCGAGGGGGCGCATAAAGATGTTGAAAAGCATCGGGGAGAGTATCGCACCCTGAGGTACTCCACACACCAAGGAGTGGCGCGATGACAATTCCCCCCCAAGCGCCACCCTCTGTCCCCGACCAGAGAGAAACGAGCGCAGCCATTGAAGGACTGTGCCCTGGATCCCCACGTCGGCAAGGCGGTGGTCCAGAAGTTCGTGATCGACCATGTCGAAAGCTGCTGATAGATCTAGAAGAATCAGCAGCCCCGACCCGCCTCGATCCAGCTGTCTACGAAGATCATCTGTTAGGGCGACCAGAGCCGTCTCGGTCCCATGACCAGTGCGGAAGCCGGACTGGAATGGATCCAAAGCCGATGTTTCATCCAGAAACCCACCAAGCTGTTCGGCAACCGCTCTCTCAATCACCTTACCCAGGAACGGAAGATTCGAAACCGGGCGGTAATTGGATAGATCTAAAGGATCTAATGATGTTTTCTTTAAGAGCGGGCGCACCACTGCCTCCTTCAGTTCCCCTGGGAATGTCCCCGTGCCAAGGGACAAATTGATGATATCCCCCAGGAGGGCCCGCACCTCGTCTGGACATGCTCTAATCAGCCAAGACGGGCACGGGTCGAGAGGACAGGTGGTGGGCTTTCCAGCTCGGAGGAATCTGTCCACATCGGCTGGGGATATCCGGTCGAAGTGGTCCAATACTGGACCCGAGGACAGTCGAGGGGCCTCCAGTTCCTTTATTGTATCCAAATTGGCAGGGAGGTCATGGCGGAGCAACAAGACCTTCTCCGCAAAGAAGCTCGCAAATGCCTCACAGCTAAGTGTCAAATTGTTATTTAAATTTGGCTGTCCCACAAGGGACGTTAAAGACCTGATTATACTAAATAATTGCGCTGGGCGAGAGCTAGCGGATGCAATGGAGGCCGAGAAGTATGACTTCTTAGCAGCCTTCACCGCCATCTCGTAGGTTTTCATAAAAGCCCTATAAGATGTTCTTGAGGCTCCGTCACGGGCACCCCGCCATACTCGCTCTAGCCGTCTGAGGTCCCGCTTCATTTTCCGGAGCTCCTCGGTAAACCAGGGAGCCCGGTTTCTGCGGGGTCGCAGAGGGCGCTTAGGTGCGATCTCATCGATGGCTGCCAGGAGCTGGATATTCCAGCCCTCAACAAGCTCAGTCAATGAGTCGCCAGGGGGAGCAAGGTCCCGCAGGGCCTGACGGAATCTATCAGGGTCCATCAGCCTCCGCGGGCGAGCCCAAATTGGCTTGCCACCTAAGCAGGGTGGGGGCGGAAAGTCAATCCTGGCTTTCAGAGCGTAGTGATCAGACCATGGCACCTTCATCGAAGGAGACATGATCACATCTATACCTACGCCAAAGATCAAATCCAGCGTGTGGCCTGCTTGATGCGTGGGGCCCGAAACAAACTGGGAGAGCCCTAGTGTCGCCATGGAAGACACCAGGTCCAGAGCCTGTGATGAGGGAGTGGCATCAGCATGGATGTTGAAGTCCCCCAGTACCAATAGGTTGGGGAACTCCAAGGCCCAGCCGGCCACCGCCTCCAATAGGTCTGACAGGGTGGCTGCTGGTGCGCTAGGTGACCGGTACACCAGCCAGACAGCCAAGCTCTCCTCGGAGCCCCACACTAGGCCAACACATTCAATGCCGGGGATCGATGGCGATGGTAGAGCCCTGAAAGGACAATCTTCCCGGATTAATAATGCCACCCCTCCCCCCCGGCCCACAGTCCGCGACTGGTGGAGGACGGAGAAACCCGGGGGCGCCATCTCTCGTAAGGTAACTGTTGCCCCTTCGCGCACCCAGGTCTCCGTCACACAAGCCAGGTCGACCCCCTGCGAGATAAAGAAATTTCGCAGGGTGGCGGTTTTATTGCCTATAGACCTGGCATTGCACAGCACCAGTGACGGAGGTGAGTAATCCTTGCTCACCCTACCCTCGTCCCTCGGGATGGGGCGCAGATTGGAAAGGGTACGAGCGTATCCATATCTCGATCCCCTTCGCCTGTACCATCTGCCCCCACCGCCATACCTCCCTCGCCCCTCCACGGTAGCAATCCCAGGCCTCATAGTGGCCTCCATTGATGGCAATTAATGTTATTCTTTCGCAGCCTAAAACAATAAAACCTTAAAACAATAAAACAAAAACAACCCAGAAAGCAATAAAACAATACAAATAAAACTGCAAAAATTACAAATTCATCAAAATCTAACAAATTCCCAAGCCCACCCAAACATCCATCCCACCTCCATATATAGAAAATCTAAAAGGAAAGGAAAATATTTTTTTAAAAAAAATGTATATATGGTAATTTATGGACCTAACAAGTATCTAAAGCCATTTGCACATAACAAAATATGTATTTTATCAAAGTTATTGTTGAAAAGTCAATGCAGAATGCAAAATCCATGCAGAATGTAGGTACCCTATATATAGAAATGAGCAAATCAGTGATATTTTAGGGAGCAGGCTAGCAGGCGGGGCCCATTACACAATACAAAACACTGTTGCTGCATGCAGGTTTTATTTTATTTGTTTTTTATCTTATATTTGGGAAATATACATCCAGGTTTTTTCCCTTTAAATTCCCCCTTCTCCCCCGAGAGTGAGGCCCTAAGCTATAGCTTGTTTAGCTTATATGTAAATCTGGCACTAGAAGGGTGAGTCTCGGGTGGAAGGACATGGACTGGAGAAAGTTCTAAGGGACAGACAAAGTGGTCTCAACAAGGGCTGCATTCAGCCCTTGGGCCTGAGGCACCCCACCCCTGTTAGACCAATATATCCTTGTGTATGGATTTAGGAAGGGACAACCATGTTTTGGTCTCTCTCTTTCTTCCTCTGTAATGTCATATTCTTGCATATTTGTGTACAGCAGATAGGTGCAAATCTCATGCTCTGCTCTACAGCTGGGGGACAGCTTAAGGAAGAATAAGTTTAGAAAACTCCTTCTCAGCAGACACAAGTTAGAGAAACACTGCCTTACTGAACACTTTTATATTACTGAACTATTAGACTTTATTTCTGTGGGTCAGATAACTTTCCCCCCAGCTCAGCCTCACTCCTCCACAGAATTCTATTGCCAGTATCTGAATAGTTGTGCTGCACTGCAGTCTGGTGTTCCAAGTCTCATTTGAACCTTCTGGAGAAATATCAAGAAGAAAAGGAAGTGATACATTGGGAAGATGTTTTTCTTTGTTTGCTTTTAAGGAGAACAATGCAGAATGCTATTGCTGTTCCCAGAAAATCTCTTATGCCAGAAAATGGGTAGGTAGGTAGGAAACGATGGACAAATATATGAAAGGTGAATTATGTCATTGGAACCATGCAGTTGTGGATCCATGAAGCTTGTCTAGATTTAAAAAAAATCTCCACACAGAAAACAGGCATTAATCTTTGTCAGTGGGACCAATTAGGGATTGTCACAGCAAAGGCTTGTTGAAGGGTTTTTTTTAAAAAAAAACCACCACCATTTCAGGGGCATGTGAAAAGCCCACAATTTTTTTCTATACCATTTTTTTCAAATGTTTCAAACCGAGCAACATACACCATAAATCAACTGAAAGAGATTGACAAAGGTATCCAGAGAGTCTAGACCAGCGTTTTCCAACCTGGTGCCCTCCCATCAGCCCCAGTCAGCACATCGGATTATTGGCCAATATGGGAGTTTGAGTCCGACAAAAACTGGAGGGTCACCAGCTCTCCATCTTTGATTTAAACTTTTGAGAGACAGTGCAGTTTAAATTCACAAACACTTTTCTAAATCCGCACACACAAATAAAAAACAACCCTGTTTCTAATTAAGCAAAGAACTAGAAGTTAAGGTTTTATCTTGGCAGACCTCTGGGAATGTGAAAAAATAATAATGTTACACTGTACTTCAGAGTTTTACCCTCAGGTTTCTCTTTTAAAAACAAAACATCTATCTATCTATCATCTATCTATCTATCTATCTATCTATCTATCTATCTATCTATCATCTATCTATCTATCTATCTATCATCTATCTATCGATCTATCATTTCTATCATGGCCTAAGATTCCTAGTCTGGCACTTAAGGATTTGTGAAGGCTACTTACTCAATTACCACATTTTTCGCTCTATAGGGCGCACCATCCCATAGGGCACACCTAGGGGTTTTTTTGTGGGGGGGAATAAAGAAAAAAAATTATTTCCCCCCCAGGTGCGGGGCTTGGGCGGGGGAAGTCCAGGTTTCCCCCGACTCCAGCCCCCAGAACAGGCTGCTATCTGCCTGGATATCTGCCCAAAGCCCGGGGTGCGCTGCTCAGCGCGCCCCAGGCTTTGGGCTGCAGGCTGCTATCCGCAAGCCTAGGGAGCCTGGCGGAAACTCCCGCACACCGACCCCTCTCACTCTCCAGGCTTCAGCGAAAGCCTGCATTCGCCCCATAGGATGCACACACATTTCCCCTTCATTTTTGGAGAGAGAAAAGTGCATCCTATAGGGCAAAAAATATGGTAAATAATACAGAAACATTTTTTTTAAAAAAAGTCAGGGATAATAATTGAACAGACAGGCCACTAATATTAAAAACCAATATCAAATACAATTAAAACAACAGGCCCTTCAATAAACCAACAACTCAAGAGAAAACCAAGGAAAATAAATGGGTCTTTAGAGATTTCCTAAAGGGCTGTAATAAGAGGGTCAGATGAACCCCGATGATAATGCATTTCTCTTTGGTTTTCCGTGGGCCCAAGAGGTTAACTTCAAAATTTCACCATGTTTAGGAAAAGACCCCTGCTCTTCATTTCATCCCAATTGAATCAAGTTGGGAAATGCTTGTGGGAAGATTAAGAATTATTCTTCCATTTCAAGACAGTCTTATTTGTTCCAAAAATGCCAAATGTTGATGAAACATTCATTTTAACATTGTTTCAGGCAAAACTAAACACACACACACACACACACACACACACAAAACTCCCTCTGATGGAATAGTGGAAAGTAAAGGAAACATAATGCTAGCAATGTGTGTGTATTGTTTTCTGTACTTACTTTAGACCAGATGGGTTTTATTTTTTAAAGAGCTGTATCTTATTTTGGTATATTTATATCATGCATTTCTTCCATCCTTAAACTCAAGGCAATATGCACAAGGCTGTTTGTTAGAAGACCTCCTAACTAGGGAAGGGCTTTTGGCCAAAAACCTTTGCATAATATACAATACAGATTTATTTATTTTTAATGCAGAGTATAAACTACAAGTTTTAAACACTGAGGCAGCTCAGACAGTCACTGAGATAAGCACAAACATTTCTTTGCTCATGCACAGAACTTCCTTTACTTCTCCCTTCACACAAGCTACAATCAAACCATAGTTTCCCATTTCATCTGAACCAGGAAACTATTGTTAGAAGGGGTGGAACAATAAAACAAGCCCAAAGCATAAAACAGATGCCCATATAGACTAATAGGCTAAGGTTGAACATCTTTCCAAAGCTGCGTCATCAAATGATATTTTTCTAATCATATTTTTCTGTGTGCTCACTGACAGCAATTGGGTTTAGTAAAAGCGACGTTCAGTCATAACATGGGCAACACAAATATCATTATTCTATTACATTATAAATTATTAACACACATATTTTACCACTTAGGCCAGCACAACCACAATATTTTATAAATTTGACTTTTAATACGCAAGCATCTGTCTTTAAACTCACCCTGGAAGACAATACATCTTCAGGTAAACCCAATAAAACTTTAACATAAAATCACCTCAGCTTCAGTAAGGTGGCTTTATCAAGTACTACTGCCTAGTTTGCAAGTTATCTCATGATCTGTGTTTTTCTGATACAGAGAAGATCAGATATTTTATGGGGTTCACACTGGGAAGAACCACAACAGCATAGTCTGGTTCATGATTTTGTTTTGTTTTTTTATATATAATTTTTATTGGGTTTTCCGCTTTTATAAAAACAAAACACACACAAATAATAACACATAACAAAACATGTATAAATTCAGCCAGTCCTCGTTTCATAACCTTATTCCCTGACTTCCCCCCATCCCCCCTCTTGCATCCCAATTCCCAAAATTATATCAGCAAGTTGGTATTTCTCCTCTTAACCATCTTATTCGTCTTATTACCTCTTTTGTAATTAAAATTGATATTCCTAAGTTGGACTTAAATTCTCTTCCATCGATTTTTCATTTTATCTTAATTAGAAGTCATATCAACCAAACCTAAAAGTCTTAGGAGTTTCTGATAATCTCCTCTTCCCTCCCTCCCATCCCCGGTTTTTGTCCCTTCCCAATGAAAGTCCAAGGTCAAAATTCTCAGCCTGGGTTCCTCACGTCTGAGGCTTTCAAATCTCTTTCAGTCCCTCTCCGCCGGTCTTGTTGGTAGTCCTTTATGTCAGTCGTCGAGCCTGGAAAAAACTCTTTCAGCATCCAAGTATATTCTCTTCCCACAAGGAGGTTTGTAGTCAACTGCTGGTAAATTTCCACAAAGCCTGTATCCTCAGAACCAAAGTCCAAACGGAGGCCCCAATCATATCTCTTTATTTTAAGCTCCTGTATTCCATATTGTCCCAGGGCCTCCTCCTTCTTCTTCTGCATCTTTCGCAGACTTGTGGTAGATGTGTTCCCAAAGTCTCCTTGCTTGTATTCCACAGATGTCAGCTTTTGGATGTTGCTTCCCAAAGTTACTTTCTCTTTTTCTTGTTTAGTCTCTTCCACCTCTGAATATATTGTTTCCCCTTCAGCTGTGGATTCTTTCTCATTCAGGTCCTCAACACACACAGCAGAGTTGCCTGTTCCCAAGGTCATAGTCATAAGTTGTTTATTCATGGCCAAGCTCTGCTCTTGTAAGGTTCCCACCAATTGAAACATCCTTTCGATTTCCACTAGTAACTTTCCATCCACAGCCATTGTATCCATTGTAATTTCACAGAATTCCCCCTAGGGGGAATCTGGTTACTTGTTAGTCTTTTGCTCAACAACCCTTTAACTTCTTATTATTACTTTGTTTCCAACAATTTTGACTCAATTGTAGCTCGTCTTAGTCCAGGGGGGTCTTAAACAACAATTTTTCCGCTTTAAATTGCCCGTTTGACAAAAAGAAGGCTTCTGAAACTCCACTCTCCAGCATAAGATTTCCCTTAGCCAAATCTTGAAAGTTAATGTCCTTTTTAACTCACCCCACCGAGGGTAGGCTCTCCAGCTTAGCTCTTATGTCGTTGCTTAGATCTTCTGCAAGGGGGGGGGGTGCGGACTTCCTTTTAGCACACCCCCCGGTCGTCTCTAATTCAAGGTAAAAAATTTTAAAGTCCCAATCCGTCTTACTCGCGGGTAGTTCTTTCAATCCAAATTTCCAAGGAAGGAAGTCAGCGCTCTGCTGTGTAAACTAGGATTAGAAACCTGGCAGATGCATGCCAAAGTTTGACATATTTGCTTTGTCTCAAACCAGGAGAGCAGAGAGGCAACTGGCTCATAGAAGAAGGATGATGGAGCATGCATGTCTGAAGCCTGGCGCACATATTCCCCAAAGCACAATTTGGTGTTATGTCTGAGCCAAGGCATTGTGCTTCCAACATTTCTTTGATGAAAATAGGGACATCCTGTTCCACAATGATAATTTTACTATTTATAACCCATACATCTTATTGCAGCCATAGGCAAACTTGGCCCTCCAGATGTTTTTGGGACTACAGCTCCCATCACCCCTGACCACTGGTCCTGTTAGCTAGGGATGATGGGAGTTGTAGTCCCAAAACACCTGGAGGGCCGAGTTTGCCTATGCCTGTCTTATTGGGTTGCCCCAGCACTCTGGGCAGCTTCCAACATATATAAAAACACAATACAACATTAAACATTAAAAAAAACTTCCCTATACAGGATTGCCTTCAGATGGCTCGGGGGGTCGGATAAGTCCATACCCTTCAACATTTCTCCAATGAAAACAGGGACACCCTAAGAAAAACCGGGACATTCTGGGATCAAATCACAAATCGGGATGGCTTCTGTATATCTGAGACTCTCCCTGGAAAATAGGGACACTTGGAGGGTCTGTTCTTCCCAACTTGGCCAACATCTATCAAAATACATTTTACGGTAATGAAGTTTCCATTAACCATTATTAAGTTCCATTAAAAACCTGAAGAGAATTTAAGAAGCGAAGAAACACAAAATGAAACATTTCGATCTAATGTATTAGGAATCGTAATTGATTTAATTATCTAATTTATACTAAAATTTTGCACAATCTGTGCAGGCCATTCATCTCCTCTGCTTTGCTGTACATTTCCTAGCAGAAACCAACAATCACAATTTCTGTTCGTCTCTCCTCCTCGCCACCTGCTACTAAAGCAGCAAGCCACTGAAATCTACTTCTTTCTGCAACCCTCCGTTTGCTTGTTTGTGGAGAAGTCCACATATGCGAGAAACACAGTTCCCAAACAGAGAGTTATATATAAGGCTATTTACCACAATTGGTTGCTTCTCAATTATCTTAATAATTGACTTTGATTTTACATCAATGATGATTCATGTGGTCTTAAACTTAATGCCTGTTCCATTCAATAGCAAGCAACGAGGGGCATTTATATAACACATCTCTAATCTCGCAATTTAAAATAAAGAGTTTCATTCCCCAAGGTACTAAAAGGCACTATAATCGACCTCAGCAGTTTGGCTAGCCCACTTTAAGGATCCAATCGTGAAACAGGAGATGAGGAGAGAATAAACAAAAGCACAGCAGCCAGCCTGACAATTTTAGGTGCTGCTGGACTGCCAAGTGTATTATATTCTAACAACTGGAAACTTCCCAAAACATCCAAGGTAATGATGAAACACTTTAACGTCCACCCCACCTTTTCCTTGGCTTTAGCACAACAACTAAGATAGAGCACCACCAGAGGTATATTCCCAGCAGAAAAAGTGTCTGCTCTTGGCTGTTCAAATCCCATTCAAGTTCATTAGGATCTAAAACGTAAACGTATCTCATTTTATTAAGCTATTTAAAGGAACAACCCAGCGAGGAGCACAAGGAATGAAATGAGGGTCCCATCTGCGCTAAGGGAACATCATGCTACCTTAAACAAGCATGGCTTCCCCCAAAGAATCCTGAAAGCTGTAGCCTCTTAAGGGAGCTGAGAGTTATTAGGAGACCCCTATATTCTTCACAGGGATACAAATGCCAGAGTTCCCTGTGGAAGAGAGATTGATTGCTAAACCACTCTGAGAACTCACTAGGTGCAACAGGCAGTTCAGAACACTGACTCCTTCCCCTCCATGGAAGCATGCAGTTTCAATTTCTTTCAGTTCTTCATTTTTTGCAGTCCAGTTTTCCACATTTCTTAATAATAATAATAATAATAATAATAATAATAATAATAATAATAATAATTTATTATTTATACCCCGCCCATCTGGCTGGGTTTCCCCAGCCACTCTGGGCGGCTTCCAACTGAATATTAAAAACAGTACAGCATCAGACATTAAAAACTTCCCTAAAGAGGGCTGCCTTCAGTTGTCTTTTAAAAGTAAAATAGTTGTTTATTGCTTTGACATCTGCTGGGAGGGTGTTCCACAGGGCAGGTGCCACTACCGAGAAGGCCCTCTGCCTGGTTCCCTGTAACCTTACTTCTCGCAATGAGGGAACCGCCAGAAGGCCCTCGGCGCTGGATCTCAGTGTCCGGGCTGAACGATAGGGGTGGAGACGCTCCTTCAGGTATACAGGACCGAGGCCATTTAGGGCTTTAAAGGTCAGCAACAACACTTTGAATTGTGCTCGAAAACGTACTGGGAGCCAATGTAGGTCTTTCAAGACCGGTGTTATGTGGTCTCTGCGGCCGCTCCCAGTCACCAGTCTAGCTGCCGCGTTCTGGATTAGTTGTAGTTTCCGGGTCACCTTCAAAGGTAGCCCCACGTAGAGCGCATTGCAGTAATCCAAGCAGGAGATAACCAGAGCATGCACCACTCTGGTGAGACAGTCCGCAGGCAGATAGGGTCTCAGCCTGCGTACCAGATGGAGCTGGTAAACAGCTGCCCTGGATACAGATTTGACCTGTGCCTCCATGGACAGCTGTGAGTCCAAAATGACTCCCAGGCTGCGCACCTGGTCCTTCAGGGGCACAGTTACCCCATTCAGGACCAGGGAATCCCCCACAGCCGCCCACCCCCTGCCCCCCAAAAGCAGTACTTCTGTCTTGTCAGGATTCAATCTCAATCTGTTAGCTGCCATCCATCCTCCAACAGCCTCCAGGCACTCACACAGGACCTTCACCGCCTTCACTGGTTCTGATTTAAAGGAGAGGTAGAGCTGGGTGTCATCTGCATACTGATGAAGACCCAGCCCAAACCCCCTGATGATCTCTCCCAGCGGCTTCATATAGATATTAAAAAGCATGGGGGAGAGGACGGAACCCTGAAGCACCAACATTAGTGTTGTTGTTGTTGTTTTAAAAAAAGTTCTCATTAAAAATAAATAAATGTTAGCAACTTAGTGCAAATCTCCTAATGTACATTTTTTGTAAGTAGTTTTGCCTAATATATGTATTTCTGCAAACAATTTCCTCTAATGCATTTCTATATGGTTTTACTAATATATTCATTTTATGCATACTTTACCCTATAATATACACATTATCCGGCTGGAGAACAGCATCATACAATTCAGGGAAGTGCAAATTTTGAAGGACAGGTTTCTTTTGCATCACAAATAGGAAGATTTGCATTAAAACCTGAAATCAAATTCCTTCCATATCCCCATCCCTGTAGGGGTGTTGCAGGGCGCAATATCATAGCCCTGTAGCCAACACAGTATAATAAGGGGAGAGAGCACACATATCAAAATGTTCAGCAAGAAGTCACTGAGCTATATTATAAGGGCCAATCCAATTCAGGGTCTGATCCAGCACTTTGCATTACAGGGGGTTAGACTAGATCAGGGGTCTGCAACCCGCGGCTCCGGAGCCGCATGTGGCTCTTTTACACCTTTGCCGCGGCTCCAGGGCCGATACTAGTGAGGAGAGGAGGTGCATTGTGCGCCCCGACACTCCCCACTGTGGCAGGCGCTGTACTGGCTGTGACATCGCATGGGGGTGGTGCGTGCATTAGTCACGCACCGTCCCGACGTCACCTTCCCGCCTGCCCACTACATTGTAAGGGGCATGTACGCTGGTCACTGCATTGAAAGGGGGCATGTACGCTGGTCACTGTTTTGAAGGGGAGTGAAGAACACACAGACAAAAAAAAGGTAACTTGTTAATTTAACGTTTATTTCTATGAGGAGGAGTAATTCTGAGGGGTCAAACAAAGAAATAATAAAAAAGTGACAAAAAAGTTATTTTTATAATGACGAGTTTTGCGGCTCCCAGTTTTTTTTTCCTTTGGAAACTGGTCCAAGTGGCTCTTTTTGTCTTAAAGGTTGCAGACCCCTGGACTAGATAAACCTTGGGGTTCCTTCAAACTCTACAACTCTGATTTTATACAGCCCAGGACCTTGAACCAATCTGGGGGTCTTGCACAGTCATTCGGTTAGGAGGAAGGAGAGGAGATGTACATCTCCTTCCTCCCCATCCCAATTAATCCGTACTTTAAATATGTAGTAGTTGGGGAGTGGGAGAAGGTGAAATCAAGTTGCCCGCACACCTTATTTCCATCCCCCTGTCCTCATCGCCATACTGCCCCCCTTTTGACAGCTCTAGATCACTCTGGGAGGACCTGATCTGACCTAAGGTGCTTCAGGGCTCCCTCAACTGAATCTGACCAATTCCCAAGTCAACCTGAAGCAGCCCAATTCAGTTCGTTATCTGGGCTTTGGAACTAGATGCAGGGCTCAGCCTTATCTCTTACTACACCAAGATAACTGTGAGCACAGCTAGAGGGCCAGTGGGAATTTGCTGAAGGGAAACATTGTTGGTGGGCACTCAGGACAAAAAGGAAAGCCCTGGGCACCACTATCCCAAACAACAGTTACATAAAAAAGAGAGATTTGTGCATAGACAACACCTTGTAGTCTCAACTCCCAGGACTATCAGAATGTTAAACAAAAAGTCTGCAGTTGCAGTCAACAGGGGTGGAAAAATAAAACACTCCACAGAAAGACAGGGAGCCCAAAAAACCCCACCCCCAAATGTTCACTCCACAATAGATAGGAGGGACGCTACACTACTAGCAGCCACAAACTGTTTTCTCTTCCTCAGAACATGATGCAACTAGCATGACCTAAACTACTCAGCCTTGCCTTCCACAAAGAAGACATATGTGATGCATCCACTTAGCCAGGTTCACAGGTATAGCATTATATTCAACACAGCACTAAGTCGCTGGATCCATGAGCGCAGGGATTTCTCTTGGCACAGCAGAATATTTTCCTTCTTTCCTCCTACCTGTGCAACCTCTAAACCTGTCCCAACCCATCAAAGCAGATTTGGGGAACAGAATGAAAGGCGGGGATGGGGGGAGAAGATCCAGTGGCGTAGCGTGGGGGGTGCAGGGGGGCCGGCCGCACTGGGCGCAACATCGGGGGGGGGGGGCACTCGCAGCTCTCTGCCCCTACCTGGCTCACTCACTCTCTCTCACTGCAGTGCTGGCTGTGCGAATCCGATCCGAGCCGCTGGGTCACCACTGTGGAGGGGGGGGGGTGCCAGGCGTGCAGTGCGGAGAGAGAGCGAGGGACTATCTGGGGGAGGGACAGTGCAGCGCTGAGCGCGGGAGAGAACCACACCAGACCAGACCAGGCAGCAGCAAGAAGAAGCTGGCAGCGGCAGCAGGTTAGGGGTTAGGGGGTGCAAATTACTTGCCTTGCCCCGGGTGCTGACAACCCACGCTACGCGGCTGAAAAGATCTTCATGGCACTAGTGCTAATCCTTGCCCTGTCCCAATTATATCTGGCTGGTAGCCAGTTGCAAAGACCCATTCCACCAATCTAGTGTAATTATATTATCTACATTTTCAAAACAAAATTATGTGCTAAGAACTCAGGCTTCATCTAGATTAACAAACATATGAACTATGTGTGGGTTGTTTTTGGTTTTTTAATTAATGTGAGTCATTTCATAGCTTTTGATCCGTTTGTTAAGTCTTCATTTCTAACTTTTAAGGCAAATCTTTTCTTTCCCACAAATGCATTATATAATTTTACTAAAGGCTCAAATGTTAAGTATCTAGATTTTCTGTTACAAAACCCAGAATGAGGGCAGAGGGAGGGGACATGGCTTTTGGTCAGTAAGGTGCATAGTTTAATTCTCTGTCCAATGAATCATTATTACAGAAATGAAAGAGGAATCACAAATGTTTTCTTCATCAACATTTTAAAGTAACTACAATGTGTTATACTTTGTAGCTCTGATTTTGCTGTTGTTGCAACAACAATGGCAGTATTAACTGTGAATGCAGTTGTGAATAGGTCTGTTGATGTTATTGCTTCAAAGGAAGATACATTCTGTGACCTTTGTGACTGCACCAATGCCACATACCCCTACCTGCCAGCCCCTTTGCCAACTCCCCTTCCCCCACACCTGGCCAACTCTTCCTCCTTTTACACCTCGCCTGACCAACCACTTCACAGCTTGCCCCAACCCTTTTTAAAGGACATTGAGAGGCACTCCAGAGAGCAGAAGTGCTCCCAACTCTCCTTTGAATGCCACTGAGCCACTGTTTAATGGGGGGAGAACTTTCCTAAACTTGTACGAGTAGATAAATGAGGCTGGTCTGGTGCAGACAGCTCCTTAACCCCTAATTCCTGTCTACCCCAATTCTGTTGCCAGTCTCTCTACAGTTCACCTCAAACTCCCCCATCCCCTCACAGCTCACCCATAACTTCCCCATTGTAGGGATGTTGATGGCGCTGTGGTCTAAACCACTGAGCCTCTTGGACTTGCCAACTGGAAGGTCGGCGGTTCGAATCCCTGCAACAGAGTGAGCTCCCATTGCTCTGTCCCAGTTCCTGCCAACCTAGCAGTTCGAAAGCACGTCAAAGTGCAAGTAGATAAATAGGTACCGCTCCAGCGGGAAGGTAAACGGTGTTTGCGTGCACTCTGGTTTCTGTCACGGTGTTCCATTGCGCCAGAAGCGGTTTAGTCATGCTGGCCACATGACCCAGAAAGCTGACTGTGGACGAACGCTGGCTTCCTCAACCTGAATGCAAGATGAGTGCCGTGACCCCATAGTTGCCATTGACTGGACTTAACCATCCAGGGGTCCTTTAACTACCCCATTCCCCACAGCACACCCCAAAATCCTCCTCCACCACCCCATCCCTTCAACACTTGCCCTGATTCAACAATCCCACCGTCACTGCCACTGTTCATGGGCGAGACGGGAATGAAGAAGAGGAAGCTTTTTCACTATCTTCCACTCTGCCACTACCACCACCATTGGCAAACAGGTCATGATGGGGAGGAGGAAGTTTCGCTCAGCAACCATGGCCTCCAGCAGCAACAAGGAGAGAACGGGGAGGCTTGCAAAATCTGCCCCTTGGTGTTCTGCCCAACCCCTTTGGCTACCTTCTCCTTGACCTCAATGTCCCTTTGCCTGCTGGAGCAGCTCCCCAGCACCCTTCTGCATTGTTGCCACTAACACTGCTGAGGCTGACAGAGTTGCATCAGTGTTGGGTCTGCAGCGGCAGCGAAGCAGGGTGGTTTCTAGGGGCCTGCAGCGGCCTGCCATGTCTGTTCCTCTGTGACTAGTCTGGGTCGCCTGCCGCTTGCTCACCCACCTCCAAGAAACACCTGCCTGCTGTTCTGCCACCATGACACAGCTGGCGTGCCCTCCTGCTGGTGGCCATGCAAACTGGAGTGTGACAACCAGTGCTTTTTTCTGGGGGGACGCAGGGGTACGCATACCCCTAAACATTTTGTGAATCTAAGTTTGGCCTCGTTGAGGGGAAGTATTTTAATATGAGTAGGAAAATGAGAGCACCCCTAAACATTTTTGTTAGAAAAAAAGCACTGGCGACAACTATTCTTCTTTTTACAAATAAATATTATATAGTAAGATATTAAAAAGTTACATGAGAAGAAATGAACTTACTTTGGGGTTTTATTTCGTGAAGAGGCTTTTTATCTAAAAAGAGGAAGTGAGAGAGAAGAGAAAGAGAGAAAGTTGCACTTAATAAATGCACAAGGAATGCATTTCCTAGAACACTTTCTGTCCAGCTCTACAAATGAAATATTTCCTCCTTGGCAGCTGACAATAACCATTTTTATGTAATCTCTCTCCCCGCCCTTCTCCCGGACATATAAATTCCCTTCTGTTTCTTTCATACTAAAAATAAACTACTTAAAGTGTTTGGGGGAGGGAAGGAGGGTAATTATCAATTTTTAAATTTCTGCTCAAATGTCCAGATACACACAAGGACAATTGCAATTCCAGTCAATAAGATTTGTGACACCGATTTCAACAGGATGCAGTTTCTATCCTTATCTGCCCCCAGACATGTATGGACGAATCTGAGAAGAGTGCAATAGAAAGGATATAATTTAAGCTGGCATTCTGCCTTGGGAGATGCTTTAGCTGGTAAAGTGAAATATTCTTTTCCATTGGAATTATTCCACCAAACAGAATCTCCAAACTCTCACGAGCACCTCTTCCAGATACTACTAATTCTATGCTAGATGCAAAGGAAAACAGAACAGTCTATCTAATCCAGTAAATTAGCTGCTACTGGATGAAAGCATAGACTGCGTTCAGACGATGATTTCTGAAAAACAATGGGTGCAAATTTGCTCTTGATATTAAAGTGGCCCTAGGCCCTAGAGGTGATGACTTGAGAAGTGTACAGAAAAGGAGAGAGTAGGGAAAATCTCACCGTGGGAGGCACAAAACAAGTTAAAAGACACTTTCCTCTAATATATGCTTGCTTATACACATTGTATGGTTGGGGAACCGCACCACAAGATCTGAAGAAGTGTGAATGTTGAAGGATAATTGTGTTTCAGCTCGCATATTGTTTCAAAAACTGGGAATTGGGTAGTTTCTCATTAAAATGCAAATAAATAAAGAAATGTCAAATTGTTTTGACATTGGATATTCTTTGGAGCCCTAGAATAGTCTTCAAGACAGAAGCCAACTCAGAGGGACTGTGGGTACTTTGGCTCCCACAATAAAATATTTGAGGGCTTAGCCCCTCCCCCGCTGATGGGCATTTCCATTCAAATGGTGTCTGTGCGCTGAGTCATGTGATTGATTATGCGGGGCAGGGCTTACCTGGGCCCCCACAATATTTAATTCAAGTAGGCACCCCTGTTCTCCAAAAGACCACAAATACAATGCTCTTTTCAAGCATCCTGGCTAAGAAGCCAACAAGATGCCCATGGGAATCCCAAAAGTAAGACCTGAGAGCATCAGCAATTTCCCTGTTTGTGATCCCCAGCAACTGGTATTCACAGGCATATTGCCCGGGCAGGCAGAACATAGTCATCATGGCTAGTAGCCACAGACAGCCTTAACGTCCATGCATTTGTCTAATCCTCTTTTAAAGTCACACAAGTTAGTGGACATTATGAGTTTCTGTTCAGAATATGGCTGCTTGCAAAAATCCTGCATGACTACTGTACAATCCCTGCACATTCAAACTGACTGAAGTTCATCCATGCAAGGCCTTAAAATCTGCACTGGAAGCTGCTATCGTGTTCTGAAACCTGCCACTCCTATATGAAGTGTGCCTGCCACAAGTACATGCAGGTTGTCTTGCCTGTTACGTGTAAATAATTTCAGGCAAAGCAAGGATTTTGAACCAGTATGTATGGCTTCTATTGAAGTTCAGAGTCTATGGTGGTCGCTAGTGCATCACACACAGAGAAATAGGACAAAGATTTGCTTAAATTTGCACATGCTCATTTATGCATAGATGCAAATTTAGGAATGCCTACTATAATTTAAATCAGGGGTGGGGAACCTCAGGCCCAGAGTGTTGAACTTCTTCTTCAGCACAGAGTGTGTGCAGCGAATGGAGCGCAGATATAAACAGCTGTCCACAATATCTTTTCTTTGTTTGTTATGTTTTTCGAAAATAAAACTAACGCTGCAAACCATCACTCACCAGCCAGTTTACAAGACCAGCCAGCTTACAAGAAATTTGATCAAATTAAATACAGTTTCAATTAACCAATTATCCTATCACATCCCTTCCTGCATCCGGTGCAGAAAATAACTCCCCTTTTAATTAGAGAAAAAGTCGAGAGACCACAGGTGTGCAGCTAAGTAGGTCAAACTGCAAACATACACCTCTGAAGCCCACCTTGTTCCTGAGTAGAATTATTGACCACTTTAAGATAATGAAAAACCAACACAAATGTACCCTCCTGTCAGGCTGTCTGTCATAGAGGCAACTGAGGGAATTATGTTCTTTCAGGAGAGAGTAGACCTTCCCCTTCATCCTTAATTGGCTGGATATCACATCATCATAGGGGTGGGGAAATAACAAGTCAAGGGGCTTGTCATTCTGCTAGTCTGGGCTGGAGGTGGATGCTAGAGAGACTTGATTTGCTCTATGAGCTGAATCCAAGGCCCTGGAAGTCTAATGGAGAAGCAAAGCTTGTTGGTCTGCTGTGAGCCCTTCCATCTTGCACTCAGGTTGTATGTATGAGCAAATAAAACCATATATCCTAAAGAAACCAGAGTCGTCAGTGACATTCGTTCCAAAAAAGCTGAACCCTGGGTAGGATTTGGCACCCCTGGAGTCTCTCGCTGTTCAGAGATTTGGGTGTAGCAACAGAAATGGACCACTTCGGGCATACAGTGGCACCTTGGTTCTCAAACGCCTTGGTTCCCAAACATCAAAAACCCAGAAGTAAGTGTTGCAGTTTTCAAATGTTTTTCGGAAGCCAAACGTCTGATGCGGTTGTCGGCTATTGTTTCCGGGGTGCCTGCACCAATCGGAAGCTGTGCCTAGGTTTTCGAACATTTCAGAAGTCAAACGGACTTCTGGAATGGATTAAGTTTGGTGCTTATGTTTTTGCTATTTATTTTGCATTTTTTGTTTTGAGGCTTTTTCAATTAATTTGTTTTTGTGGCTGTGTGGAACCCAGTTCAGCTACGGATTGATTGTGTGACTGCAGAAATGGATAAAAGCCCCCCATCCAAACAATGACTATCATCAGTGCAGGTAAGAATTTTTATTTTATTTTATATTTTTATTGTCTACAATACTTATTTATTTTATAGTACAGTACATTGATTATTGCTTTTATTTTGTGGATCAATAGTCTCGCAAGATAGCAAAATTCATGTTAAATTGCTCTTTTAGGGGTTGTTTTTAAAGGTCCGGAACGGGTTAATCCATTTTGCATTACTTTCTATGGGAAAGCATGCCTTGGTTTTGGAACGCTTGGTTTTAGAACAGACTTCTGGAACGGATTAAGTTTGAGAATCAAGCTACCACTGTACATAGAAGGGTTTAAGCCTCCACTTCATGTTACCACACATAGAGATTAATACCAGCAAGAAATATATACTTAGTAGTGATGGTGGAAACAACTGCAACATTCTACCCGAATTTTTTCTGATAACATCATCATAGAAATAGATGCTGTTTCCTGGTACACATCTCTGCACTGAACACTCTGCTTCACACTTGTGCTTTTCTGTCACTCACTAACCGCCGCTCCAAGGTGTAAACTAGCCCACAGACTCATACATAATGCATTGCAGATAATTAGCTGGCAGTCTCTTGAGGAAGAATTACATGTTAGAAGCAAGCCCTGATGGCTGTTTAAAAAAAAAAAAGATATAGCAAAGTAGGTTCAAGAAGGGGGTGAATTTCAGCAGAGAAGCAGTAGGTGGGAAGGGTGATTTTAAAGCGTGCATCTTCATTAAAGGATTGGAAAACAGCGCCTAAGTATAAATGCGGACTATTTGCATTGAAGCATGTTGTCACAATATTTGAAAATCACCACAGAACAAATAATTTAAATCGTTGTGGCGAATTAAATTCATGAGCAATATTTGTAAATCTATTTGCTTTGGCTTGCAAGAATTCATAATACAGGAAATCCAGTTCTGGACAAATGAGTCGGAATGTGGTATTCAACCAGCCCCCCCTTCATTAATAGCTCTTTTCAGATATTTATATTGCTTGTAAAGCAAAGGGGGTGTAGGACTGAGTATATTACTCTATCCCCCTCCCCACCCAATAGCCCTCCTTGACTTGGAGGTAGGTTTGGGTGACTCTCAATTTTTGTATCTCTCAGTTTCTCATTTTTTCCAATTTCAGTTTTCCATATTTCCACCTCAGTTTTCCATATTTCCACCTTAGTGATTTTTTAAAATTTAACATCCTCATAAAAATTCACCAGCATTTTAGCAATAATTTATCCTGATATAAAGACTTTTGTAGGCAATTTTGCCTAATATACACATTTCCCCAAAATACTTCCTCCAAATACAATGCATTTTTTTGCACGCAATTCCCACTGATATATACATTCCTGTGCATACTTTACCCTAATATATGCATTTTTTTGTGCTGCAAAACTACACTGAAGATTTTGGATATGTGTGATATTTGAAGGATGGCTATGTCCCAGTTCATTTCAGGAAGGGCAGAGCAGGTAGGTTCACCTTTAAATACAAATTGAATCAAATTTATTCCCCATGCTTATTTGGAGGGCAATCTTCCAAAGGGAGGCTCACCCCCACCCCCCATTCCAGAATCCTGGTCGTTCTAAAATGTATTAGGATCCTCCATAAGTACAGCAACTCTCCTACTTCAGACATCCGCCTGCCAGTTTGTGGAGGACAATGCAAGCAGATTCAGAAAGCAAAACTTGCACACTTTTCCCCACATCCTCACTTGTATTTGATTCAAATTTAGTGTGAATACCTGAAAAAGGCTTGCAGGGGACATTTGTGTGCTTTTCTCACCCATTCTGAAACAGAGGGGACCAAGATTGTTTCGGGTATTTTGCATACCAAATTCTAGTATGTGTGCATATATTTCTCATTTACCCTTGACTTCCTTTCCTTCTTCTTCCTCTGTTGGGGTGTGTGTGTGTGTGTGTGTGTGTGTGTGTGTGTGTAATATCTATCTATCTATCTATCTATCTATCTATCTATCTATCTATCTATCTATCTTGTAACACCCTTGTGGCAGGGACTCATCAAACCACTTTTTAAAAACCAAGTAGATGATTCTGTATAAGCAAACAAGTACAGTGGTACCTCTGAGGTCTGTCCTTAACCTGAATCCGTTCTTAACCTGAGGTACCACTTTAGCTAATGGGGCTTCCCACTGCCGCAGTGGCGCTGCTAGATTTCTGTTTTCATCCTGAAGTAAAGTTCTTAACCCGAGGTACCACTTCCGGGTTAGCGGAGTCTGTTACCTGAAGTGTTTGTAACCAGAGTTGCCACTGTGTTAGTGGCTGCAAAAAATGCAAGAATCAACTATTAGTTGATATATCTACTTAGAAGTAGTTATGGATGTGATGACAATCTTATTCCAGGTGCAGAATAATCATAGGCCTATTTATTGAGGAATAAGGCAAAGGTAAAGGGACGCGGATGGTGCTGTGGGTTAAACCACTGATCCTAGGGCTTGCCGATCAGAAGGTCGGCGGTTCGAATCCCCTCAACGGGGTGAGTTCCCTTTGCTCGGTCCCTGCTCCTGTTAACCTAGCAGTTCGAAAGCACGAAGTGCAAGTAGACAAATAGATACCACTCCAGTGGGAAGGTAAACGGCATTTCCATGCGCTGCTCTGGTTCAGCAGAAGCAGCTTAGTCATGCTGGCCACATGACCCGGAAGCTGTACACCAGCTCCCTCGGCCAGTAAAACGAGATGAGCACTGCAACCCCAGAGTTTTCTGCGACTGGACCTAATGGTCAGGGGTCCCTTTACCTTTAAGGCAAAGGTAAAGGGACCCCTGACAGTTAAGTCCAGTTGTGAACGACTCTGGGGTTGCGGTGCTCATCTCGCTTTACAGTCCGAGGGAGCTGGCGTTTGTGCACTTCCGCAGCCGGCGTACAGCTTCCAGGTCATGTGGCCAGCATGACTAAGCCACTTCTGGCAAAACCAGAGCAGCACACAGAAATGCCGTTTATCTTCCCGCCGGAGTGGTACCTATTTATGTACTTGCACTGTGTGCTTTCAAACTGCTAGGTTGGCAGGAGCAGGGACCAAAAAACAGGAGCTCACCCCGTCGCGAGGATTCAAACCACCAATCTTCTGATCGGCAAGCCCAAGTGGCACTGTGGTTTAACACACAGCGCCACCCGCCTCCATATTAAGGATTAACTCTATTTAATTCAATGATATTTGCTTCCAAGAAAGTATGTTCAGGAACCCCTGTCTTGAAGGGTTCCAAAACATAGGGGAAAGTCTGTGTGCAATGCCTACAACCACACCTAACAGGTGGATGTTAGGGGCAGGTCTAGAATCACGGATATGCTAACTCACTTTATTTATGACTCCCCTTCACATGATGCATGCATAAGAGAGACTCCTTTAGGAGGGAAGATGAATCTACATCTTTTCTTGCAGATTTCCTTACTGCTTACTAATACACAATTCTATTTCTTTTTTAAAAAAAGTTTGAACACTAATTCAGCCCTTCACTTATTTTTGAAGAGACCCAGGGAAAAAACCACACACACACACAAAAAACAAAAACAACGCAGTGAAATGTGGTATCCAAGCTCTCCCTTAAGCAGTGGGAGACTGCACTGTGCTTTTAATGCATGCTTATGCCATAATTGTCTGTTTGATGTTTGAACACCTGCTCAACCCCTCCCCCCCCCATTTACAGGAAACGTGTCTGGAAAAATGCAAAATGAAAGGTAACACAATATCTGCTTTGAAGACTGAGGCACTGGAAGGGGGGGGGAGCGATGACACATGTTCTACATGTAGCTTTGCATTTCAAGTACACACACCAGCTTGACCCAAGTGCCTTCTTCCAAGGAAGCCAGAAAGGAATTCTTCCCTTCAAGATTGAAATGTCAGAATGAAAGCTGCTGTGCATATTGAGGACAAACTTCTATCATTAAGGGCACAGCAGGAAAGGGGCAAAATACATTCTAATAAGATACCTACAATGAGATTTCTCAAACGTTCTATAAAGACGCTACCCACTCACTGATACAAATTGCAGGGCAATGGGTTTTTTTATTTTTTTTCCATTTCAAAATAATAATAATTCCCCCCCCCCCATTTCTTAGGTTGGGAGAGCCAACATGGTGGTGCCCTCCAGATGTTGTTGGACTACTGTTCCTGCTCTGGCATCTGGAGCGGTGCACATGCTGTGCACCCAGGAGTGGAGCTATAATAATAATAATTAATTTTATTTATACCCCGCCCTCCTCAGCCAAGACCGGTCTCAGGACGGCTAACACCAGGTATAAAACAATTGATTGAAATACAACTTAAAAACAAGATTAAAATACAACATTAAAATGCAGCCTCATTTCAGTAGGAACTCAAATCAAATACTTTTTGGGGGATGAAAACGTCAAGTCTTCACCAAGGCCAACTATCCAGACTGGTCCTACATGGACCAGGAAAAAAATGGCACCTGGGGCACCCCGCCCCCACAGCACCCCCTTCCTCCGCCAGTGTCTAGGCAGCAAAGATCAAGGATGCAGGAAACTGTAGTCCAAAAACTTGGGGGGGGGCATTGACTACTCCATTCTCTTTGCTGGTGTTGTGTTCCAGAGTTCAGCCCATCAATCCTTAAAACACTTGCAGGAGGGGGCAGGTTATAAACAAACAAGCATGGACTGGACTGTGCTGTGCTGATGGGGGCAGGGGGTTGAATCCAGCCAGATGCAGAGAGAAAGAGGTGAGGCTCAGCAATCCATACAGAGAAATAACAACCTGTTTGGGGTTCCTTGGGGCAGGGCAGCAGTTAGGAACACAGAAAACTGCCTTGTACTGAGTTCGGGCATTGGTGCATCTAGCTCAATAATTCCAGCTCTTTAGATTCTTCTTCTTTGGTGATCACTCGTAGCCGAGTAAGATTGTCTTCCATGAACACGGTTTTAACAATGGGTCCGTAGGTGACTGTGGAGGCCAATTCTGGATCCACACGTCCTTCCACTGTGGGGACATTGGTTTCCGGGCAGGAGTTGATCACGGTATGTATTTGCCAAGCATGCCTTCCTCTTAGTTTCTCCCTTTCATTCTGATTTCAAGTGTCTTCAAAGCCCATGACACCTTTGGTAAAGGCTGTTCTCCAACTGGAGCGCTCGCAGACAAGTGTTTCCCAAATGTTGGTGTTTATATTACATTTTTTAAAAAAATTGCCTTGAGAGAGTCTTTAAACCTCTTTTGTTGACCACCAGCATTACACTTTCCATTTTTAACTTCAGAATAGAGTAGTTGCTTTGGAAGCTCTTTAGATTAGATTCCTCCCAGCCCTTCTCAGAGATGCTGGCGATTGAAAACAGGTACTCTGCTGCTGAGCTGCAGATCATCCCTGTACCCTTCTCCCTATAATTTACACTATTTATTTATTTTAACAAAAAGTGGGGAAGTCTTCACAAGTCCCTTACTCTCAAAGCTCCATAACTCTGCCCAGGTGACTCAGTACAGCCTCAGTGGCACTCTGTACCTGTCCAGGTGCCCCACAGCCTCAGCATGTGACCATCACCCTCAAAGGTGCCGAAGGACACCTTTCCACCAAAAGTGACCAAATGAACAGTAAACCCACCTTATCTGCTCCCCCCTCCTTTCTCATTCATTCTCCCTCTTCTTTTAATTAGACCTGGTAGCAAAAGCCTGTCCAGTCTCTGAGTAGACCGGAACAACTGTCAGCCGTGCACTGCCAACACAAAGTTTGAACAAGGAAGTTGAGGAGGAAACTCTGCTTCTGAATGACAGAACTGGTTCACATATGTTTTTGGCCTTGCGAAAGGAACAGCGTTAGCAAGTTGTGCCTGCAAAAAAATAGCCTCAGAGATTACTTTTCTGAAGCTTTGCACTACGTTTCCTTCACAATTCCCCATGGGGAAAATCAGAGCTGGAAAGGCACATATTGAAACAAGAAGGAAAGGGGAGATAGAGAGGTGGAGAAAACGAACCAAGACAGGATAATTGCACCAATTCCTACCAGCTGAGAAAGCAAAAATAAACATGGGGAGCCTGAAGATTATTTGACGTATACATATAGTGTGACACACAAAGGAGTAAAGGGAAATGGGAACTTGAGAAATTTTATTTCTGTAAATTCCAGTACAAACTGGTCTGATCCACACCTGTGGACTAATGCATGGATCACAATATTGATCCTTCAGATTCTACAATTCTCCAAAATGAGCATTCTTGGCTAATGAGTCATCTTGGCTAAGAAATAATAATACCAAAATGTATTGCAAAATGCTAACTTTAGAATAAAATGGGTATTTGCCTACGAATATCTGTGCTTTTCTTTTTAAAAAATAATCACAGATTAACACAGAAAGGGGACACAATGGACTAATGAACAAGCACATGTCAAACTGACATAGACTGAAAATAGACTGCTCCATTTTCCAGAAAAAAATATATACCGTAATTCACATAGTTGAGAAAACATATTCACTTAATATTTCACTCTGATTGAACAAAGAGAGGTGTTCTGGATAAAATGCATATTCCTAGTTCAGATAAAGGACAGTAACATTGGCCAGACATGGGGAGCCTGTGATGATCTCAGCTTTATTCTTGTTTTCCACTGTTCTCCTGCAAGGGCTCACTCTCCTTCACAAGAAGGGGAGCACTGGAGCTGATAACATCTCTTTAAAAAAAAACAACAACTAGAAGCAAGTGGATACAATGACAAGTATGTATGAATGCAGGCTTAATGGCTCAGATTCCACTACCATGGTTTCAGAATCGAAGAGTGGCAGTTTTGTTCAGGTGCATGGACATAAACTCAGTGGTCTTACCAGCCAAAAGTTTCAAGACTTGATGGACAAAGTTCCAACTCCAAAGAGTATTGGTCTTTTGATGCTTTCCAAAACAAACTGCAATTATTTCAAAACGCAGTCACCAGGATGCCGGTAGGAGCAAAGCTGCCTCACTGCACTGTTGACTCATGTTAAGTTTGTGGTCCACTAGGACCCCTAGATCCTTTTCACATTTACCGTTGTCAGAAATAAACACAACTACTTTCTACATTTGTGTCTCTTGGCAAAAAGGGGAAAAAATATTTCCTTGACTCTTGGAGAGATGACTAGCTACAGGATCTCCAAAGCACAAAGTTTTCATTTTTTATTTCATTTTATTATTATTTTTTGCTTTGCTATGTTCCCAGCAGTGCACCCTTAACTTGGATCTTGATACAACACTAATCCTTTTGGAAAGAAATCTGCTATTTGAGCTTGTGTCTAGCAGCACAACTGGACAAAAGTCAAGGTTTTGTTTTCTACAAGCTTAAGCAAAAGGCAACATTTGAAGCCGCCCCTGTCTCAAGGACCTCCTGTTCTATCTGATGGGATTTAAACGCAAGCTTTTCACTAAAGCTAGTGGCTACATGAGGAGCAGATGCCTGTAACCAAACAAACAGTACACTAATAGGGGAGAAGATAGGGAGGGAAATGCCTAGGATCACCTTGTGTAATATAGTTTCAATCAGCTGCAGAGCTGAGTTAAAGCACCCAAGCACAAAGGCCTCACTTTAGAGACTAGCCTGGGGGAATGTTGGTTTTCGAGTATGTGAGATGTGCTGCCATCAACAATCCTCTTTTTGCATTTTAGTTTCTTTCAGTTTGGACATTCTACTGCAGTTCAGCTGCCACCAAATGCTACCTAATTTGTCTCACTGTCCCATTATTTCATGCAATTTACACCAGTTAAAGTTAATTAACAATGTAATAGTTTCCACACCTTTAAATTCAATGCAAAGGAAATGCAGTTCAAATGACGGACAAAATGCCATTGATTACATATCATTTGCAGACTGAAAACAACAATGAACGCCAGTCGGTATTGATTTCTGTTCTGGACATGGGATGAATAAATGAACATTGGTAATTTCCACTTCTTTTTCCATTTCCATTGGATTTCATGCCCCTGAAGATTTCCCATGAGGAAATGTAGCCCTCAGGCTGAAAAGCATTCCACCTTCCTGGCTAGGGCACCATCTGGTCTAGGACTAGGGCTGTGAGGAAAGGCATGAAAATGAACTTCCAGAAGCTTCAGCAGCCTGCCTGACAGTGGGTTCCTCATCAGGACCAGCAAATGCAGAACAATTTGTGCAAGATAAATGCAAGGAATCAGAATCTGAGTTACTCTGTCACAAAAACATGGTTTTTCCAGAACTGTAAAATATTAACAGGTATGGATCCAAACATTATACCGCTTAAATGAAAGTGAGTTTCTCGGTGGCAGCATTTGCTGTGGTTGTTCTGTCCAGCTGTGAGCAAGTATTTGGCTTATGGATGGGCACAGTTTTTTTGGTCTTTCATCCCACAAGCAGCAAGTAGCTTTTACCCAGCAGTTTAAAAGGAAACTAGGCCAAATGGAATGTGTCCAGAGGAGGATCGGGAAGGAGATCAAGTCCTATGAGGAATGGTTGAAGGAGTTGGGCATGCTTGCCCCAGGGAAGAGACAATATGATGGCCATCTTCAAATATCTGAAAGGCTGCCAGTGATGGATCAATTTTTGTTTTCTTTTGCTCCAGAGGAAAGGACACAAACCACTGAGTTTTAATTTCCAAGAAAGGGGATTTTGAGTCAACATTAGGAAGAAACTTCCTGGTGGAATGAACTGCTTTAACAGTGGAACAGATAAAAGGTGATAGACTCTTGTTTGCTAAACAGGCTGGGTGGCTATCTTTAAGGTGTGTAGTAGCAGTGGATTTCCAGCATCAGCAGGTGACTGGATGAGATGACATTTGAGGTCTCTTCCACCTCTATGACTCCGTGATGCATTTTAGCTAACATGCATAGTGCAAAAATACACATAGAAATACAGGGGTTTACCTAATGAGTACCCATAGCAAAGAGTTCATTTCTTGCACAGCAAGACAATCAAGCAGAAAACAGCATGATGGATTCATAGGAACAGAACTCAATAGATGTTCACAGGTCTGTACACCAAGGAGTCTCACTCTACAAGAACGATCATTGCTTGAAAGGGTTTAGTAACCTCTGCCCTGCAGGCCTATTTAGGCCTGGTATGAGTTCCAACTTAGCCTGCAAAGCCGTTTTCTCAAAACCACATCCACTTACCCCACACCTGACTTCACATGTGATGTCAGGCATGCGGCAGATAAGCGTGTGATTCCAACGGAACCATCAGGCACTTAAAGTGAGCTCCTGATGGTTCCTTTGCAAGTGGGGCTCACTGACAAGAGCTGATCAGTGCTGACAGCCAGACCCACTGGGATTGGCTGCACCAGCAAGTTCCGCATCAGGAACCTGCTAGTGCAGCTTAAGGGGCCTTGCTGTCAGCTTGCCAGTCTTCAGAGGGAAAATGTCAGTTTGCAGGCATGGTCTGAATCCGAACTGCCATCTGCAAACAAACTTCAAGGAGGCTTGCTCTGTCTGATCAGCTGATCAGCGATTACAGTGAGGCCCTTTGAAGTTGTGAAGTGGCAGAATGATAACAGCAGGTGATTGACAGGTGGATGGAGGCTCTTGCTTACAAGCAAGTAAGAAATCCTCAGTCAGGCAAGTAGCTGTGCAGGCTCAGCTGCAGATACGAGGCTCAAGAGTCATGGTACATCTGCTCAAGATGCTCAGAATTGGACAAAAGCAACGAAGATGTCCCAACAAGTTTCCCAAACGCTGCCTGCCAAGTTTTAAAAGATGCGGTATAGCATGGCTCATCCACAACACTCACTCGCCTTGCGGGGATGTCAGGATTGCAAACGTGTTTGGGCTTCTGTTCAGTTGCCATCACCTCTGGTTCCGCCTCCCCACTCAGTTACCGTAATTGTTTGTTGAGGGACATTTTACCAGATCCAATTCCAGATAGCGGTTGGTATCTCCTGTCCTAGATCTCTTTTCCAATTATTTCGATAAGTATTAATTGATGTTTCCCTACATCTAGAACTGCATGGGCTATGTGAATGCCTGAGCAGTGCCTTCAGCTAACCCCCAAACAGAAACAGAAATCTGCCTTATAACCAAGTAAGACCATTGGTCCATCTAGCTCAGTATTGTCTACAGTTCTCAAACTTTCTATCTCTAGGGTTCACTTCAGAGGACTGAGGCCCACCAATTGCAAAATGGTGATGGGAGAGTTTGACACTGGCAATTACTAATATCCCTTTGTATTGATATTCAATCCGTTTTAGGAAATTGTTCTTTGTTTCTGATCCATGCCACTTGGACATTTATTTTTATTCAATTTCTGCATCGATCCATATTTAAGGTTAGGGGAGGGAGACACCACTCAAAATTCTAATCTGCAAATTAGTTTGAGAGATGTGGATCAAGTTGACTCACATAGGAATTTGCAAAGATCAAATTCTTCAAACATCCCCATTCCAAAATCAAAAGAGGAGTCTGTCGGTTCACTGCTAATCTGGACATACAAAGAACAGAAGGAAGTATCTTTCAGTCTGTGCGACCTTCCTTTGACACCATCTGTTTCTGAGCAACTGATACATGTTGGACCATCCCAAGTAATCATTGATAAATTATTCACCACAGGAGGAATCCAAAACTTCCCTTCCAGCCAATATAACCCTTTCTATGGACTTCAAAGGATTTGAGCTCCAAGCAAAAGACATCGGCAGAATGAATTTCAAAGCTATGAACACACACACACACAGGCTGCTGTCGACTGATTTCACTGCAGACAACTCTCTCCAGTCTGCAACATGAATCATAGACTTGGCTGTGAGTCTTAATTTAAGGGAGAGAGAGGGAGGAAAAAAGACATTGACTTCCCATGAAAGCTATTTACCTTGAATGCAAAGTCCTTCAGTGCAGTTCTCTGACTCTTGGCTTGGACCTTCACAGAATTTCCCACCATTCCGTGGAGGTGGAGCACTGCATTCCCGGATCCTCATGTGCTCACACTCGGGACTGCAGACCGACCATTCACTCCACACCTCCCAGCCGCCATCCACTAAACAGAAAAGAAGGAATTCGCTGCTGCTTTAAATGACAAATTGTTTGATCTAGAACTCGTTTGGGGCACTTTGGTAATATAGGTGAACTCCCATATAGGCAAGATAGATGAAATCCTTACCCCATCATTTCTCAAATTTATCCCAGTTTTCCCTTCCATTGGAAGGTGGTGGACACTCCATTGTATGCTTGATTTTGTTTGTTTGTTTTGTTTTAAAAGCAGAGGTTGGATGGTTACCTATCAGGGATGTTGTAGTAGTGAATATTTTGCATCACCAAGGATTTGGACTAGATGATATTTGAGGTCATTTTGAACTCTGTGATTCCCTGATCCATCAAACCCAGATCTGAGAAACCTGTGGCTCTCCAGATGTTGTTTGCCCCAACTCCCATAATCCCTGCATTGGCCATGCTAGCTGGGGCTGATGGGAGTTGGCCCACCATCATCTGGAGGGATGCAGAGTCACCGGCCCTGATCTAGCCTGCAATCTGATTTATTTTATCTCCATAATGTTCAACCAACCATAGATCACCTGCAAACTTTCTGCTCCTTATAGCTAGAGCTCCCTCTTAAAACACACATGCAATGCCTTCAAACACTTCTTGGAATTCAACTTCTCCCACACAGTTATCAAGACAAACCCTTAATCCAATGGTGAGGAACTTTAGCCCTCTAATTCTTGATGGATTCCAAAGCCAATCAGCCCTGGCCAATGGTCAGGGATCATGGGAGGTGCAGTCCAGCAGTAATGTATAGGTACTCCTGTCCAGTGACTCATGGTTATATATTCTGTGTGTGTCCTCAGGAGGACCATTGGGATCAACAGACTTTGAGTAAAATTTAATTTAACATAATCCAGTATCCCAATATCTTAGCAAAGCTAAGTCTAAATAGGTATAACTAATCTGAATACATAAACCTTGTTTTAGATCATGCATAAGCTGCAGTGTCCCTCAGGCTTATATGCTCCTGCTCCCCAACTCCTCATCCCCAAGTAAGATGCAGAGAATGAAAGTTCAAAAGCTTACATTTTTGAACAAACCATTGTTCACCTCAGTATCTTGTTGGCAACTTGGAATCTATATTCTAGTTCAGGGGTAACCAACATGCTGTTTTCCAGATGTTGTAGAATCCCAGCCAGTATGGTCTGTGATCAAGGACAGGCATAGGGAAACTTGGCCCTTCAGATGTTTTGAGACTACAGTTCCCATCATCCCTGACTACTAGTCCTGTTAGCTAGGGATGATGGGAGTTGTAGTCCCAAAACATCTGCAGGGCCGAGTTTTCCTATGCCTGATCAAGGAGGATGGAAGCTATACTACAGCAACATAGCAGGTGTTTATAACTATCCCTGAGCTGCAATATTTCAGCTTACAGGAGGAAAACCTATGTTTGAATGCTTTGCTGTAGAATAATCCCCTAACCACAGAAAACTAGAATGTCAGGGACAACAGCAGGCTAGAACTCTTCTCCCTGACATCTAGCTTTGTATGTGCACAGAAGGTTTATATGTAACTATTAACTGAACACATAAAACTGAATGGTCCATCTGTTTGTGTTATATACTAGACCTCAATTACACCATGCAAAAAAGGTGAATAAAATCTTTTTGCAGAGGGGAAAAAAACCTAGTGAAGTTGAATTTAAAGCTCAAAACTGCTGTACAAGATTACATGTGCTAAAATTTATCTGCTATCAAAGAGAAGCCTAAATGGCTTCTTTTAGGTTGTATCTCTTCCCCAAATTTCTGTGCTATTTTCCCCTATTCATTTGGGCTGCAGCTACAATGTTTTTGAGAGGGAGAGAAAGATTGCCTGAAGCAAAAAAGAAGGAGGAAAGAAACAGAAGCAAAAATGATCTTGGGAGAAATGCTGACAGTTGGAGACTGGTTTTCAGACTTATTTGGAATCACAGGAAAGTTGACCAATTTTACATCATTTGCTTTCATCATTAACCTCTAGAGAAATCTGCAATCGCATGATGTCCCATGTCCACATGATGTAGAAGGAAAAGCAATTTGGAATGCAAAACATACCAAAATGTTTATTTCAGCAGAAAGGCCAAGTCAAACGAGCTGATATATTGGGGTCCATAATTACTCTACTCAAGCCCCAAAGTGGGTCACAGGATGGGGCAGACCTACTGTGCTATCTTATTGGCAAGCGGGCTGCCATTGCTTACCAGGAAGGAGAGGTTGGAGCAGTGTAAACATGCCTGTGGAGCCAATCCTGCCTCTGCATTTGCACCACACCAACCTCTTCTCCTGCCTAGTCAACAGTTCCCCACTTGCTAGAAAACAAGCAAAGCGACTCCACCCAGCCCAACATGAGATTTTTCAAACTTGACCAAACCATGGTTGGCATTAGGTCTGAATAGTCCCTTAGAGTGAAGGGAATAGCAGTTCAAAAATCCAAGGTCCAATCAGCTCTAGGGGTTGAGATAATTCTGACATGTGACTGAAGCATGACAGCTAGCCTTGCAGTTCTCTTGCTAATACCCACAAGATATTCAGGATCAATATGTCTAACAACTGGCTTAGAACAGCTCACTTCCTGTCTTACAGTCTTTGCAACTCCCTGTCCAGCTCTTTTTCACGTTACCCATGTCCCAATTATGCATGTTAACAGAAGCAGTTCAAAAGAAATGCTGGATTCAATAAATTCCAATTTAAAGCCCGTAGATATGAAACAGACACCCACAGTGTTCAATGAGTTTTGGATAATGAAACCTAAAGAAAGTATGCATGCATTTTTAAAACTGGACAGTGCATATTGGTAAATTTTCATTTTGGGGGGGGGGCATGGAATCCTCACACATACAGGAAAACACAGAGATGACCATTGGCCATGCTCCCTGATGTATCATGTAATAGATTGTAAACTAATGTGTGGTTTTTTTAAAAGGAAAACATCTGTGATTTTTTTTTAATACTCATGAAAATTCATCAGCATTTTAGTGTCAACTAATAATACACACCTTTGTATGCAGTTTTCACCAATAAACACATTTTGAAAGTATTTTGCCTGAGTGTTTCTTCACAGATATATGCCTCAAAATGCACACTTTCCCCTAACAAATTTTTATATAAACTATTTGATTGTAAAAAAAAAAAAAATCACCAAAAAGAAAAAGAAGAAAGAGTGTGAATTTCCAAGGACAGTGTATTTCATTTCATGCATTGTTTCAGAAACTGTGTCCTTAGGTACGTCTGCATGAGAATGTAAAATGAACTGAATTTATTTTGCATCCCTGCCCTCAGGTGACTTTGCATATTGCAGAGAGCTCAGGAGGATAACAGCCCCATCTCCCCAACTTCAACCATGGGCCTGTGAACCATTTATTATTATTATTTTTCCAAAAATTTCATTGATTTTAACAGATATAACATATAAAACATACAAAAGAAAACACATTACAATACTACAAGAAAGAAAGAAAAAACAAAAATAAGAACACATATTCCTTCTAAAGTTCATTTTAAATTCCATTGTTAACTGACTTCCTCAACTCCCCCCTAACTGAGTTTCCTTGTATCACCTTGTAGCAGTTTTCCAAGATCATCTTTCTACTACAGTTAACTGGGCCTGTGAACCATTAACCGGTAAATGTAGGCTTGTCAGACCTCACCCCATTGGCTCTGCTCCACAAGGCCTCCTCTCTCCTCAACTGTTACCTGGGGCAGCCATTCCACCAGGCTGCCTCAGTGGGAGAGTTAAGACCCAGGGCTCATGCCTCCGGCTCTGCCAGAGGCTTAGTTCCATTAGGCACTTCCTGGGTCTGTACAGTGCCAGGTGGTCATTAGAAGAACAACTGTTTAGAAACTGGTGCCTGTGTCTGGATTCTGATTTTCCTCTTCCCTCCCAGTCCCTTTTGCCTTGTGTGGTCTGTGTGTTTAGATTGTAAGCCAGCAGGTAGGGACTGTCTTGCTTTGACTGTACGTAAGTCACCCCAGGCTCACTAGAAGGACAGATCGTGAAGCTGAGGCTCCAATACTTTGGCCACCTCATGAGAAGAGAAGACTCCCTGGAAAAGACCCCGATGTTGGGAAAGATGGAGGGCACAAGGTGAAGGGGAAGACAGAGGACGAGATGGTTGGACAGTTTTCTCGAAGCTACCAGCGTGAGTTTGACCAAACTGCGGGAGGCAGTGGAAGACAGGAGTGCCTGGCGTGCTCTGGTCCGTGGGGTCACGAAGAGTTGGACACGACTAAACAACTAAACAACAACAACGTCTCTCCAGGAGCCTTTTAGCCTTCATTACTCTAAATAAATAGTAATACCATCTCTCTCACCAGGGCACAGTGACGTGCAGGTAATTTTCTGCACAGACATTCCTTCGCAGAAGGCGCCTCCGTTGAGAGGAGCTGGGTTTGTACAGGTCCGTGATCTCTTCTGCCATCCTCTGCCACATCGTACGTTGCAGTTGGACCACTCGGTCCATGAAGACCAGCCTCCATTCACTGCAACCAGAACACATATAGGGAGGTGGGGGAGTAGGGAGGAGATGGAGATCACATTAACATTTGAAAAGAACAAACCTTCATTTCATGCCCTTCCATTCTCAAGCTCTCTTTTTAAAAGGAAAAAAAAAAAGAAAAAAGTTCCTGCATGTTAAATTCCAAAGCTCAGTTGTAGACACTGCTGCCTAAATAACACTGGGATGCAATTATCTAAAGAACTTGGTGTCAATGTGTGGTCATGTTTGAAGGAGGCAGACTTATATGCCAGGAGGTGCTGAGGATGACAGGGAGATGGTTTTTGAGAAAGGAGAGGCTACCACCCTAATTCTCTCCAAACACATTCCACTTAAGGCACAATCAGATTCCCCAAAAGGCAAAAATAATAATAATGAGCCGAGGTTGTCTAAGCATCTATCTGACTTAATAAAATATAATTCTGCACTTTAAAGAGAACAAAGGCAGTCAAGCACAAAAGAGGCAGGAAACTTTCTCTTCCAGTTCAGATATGGCTGTTTGAAAAGCAACATTAGGGGTCCATACTAAGTTTGATTAACAAGCTCTCCTATAGAGAAAGAGCTGTTACAAGGAACCATAGATGCACAATTTTATTTTGACTGACCCTTGGCGGGAGGAACTTCCCCTCCCACCAAGGGCCACATTACCTTGAGGGTAATCTGTTGAGTGCCACATGAAAGTCCCCTCTCTGAAACCATAGAGAGTAATTGCCAGTCAGGGCAGACTAGACTGAGCTACATGGACCAATGGTCTGCCTGGGTAGACAGTATCTTTTCCATGTGGCAACATCCAGATACTGAACCATCTGCTTTCTGGGAGAGACCCCCGTCTGAAACCGTGGAGAGTCACTGCTAGTCTGACTTGGTATAAGGCAATTTCCTATGCTCCTATCTCTGCCACCCTCCCTCTGCTTTAAATGAATATTGCAGATGGGGCCCTGGGTAATTCTTTTTTAGTATTTGCTAATTTGTTACATTTCTTTCTCCTCTTTCCACCAAATGGCCCTCCAAGGTGGCTACCAGCAATAACATATAAATTAAGATCAGTTTTGTCTAGGAAAATCCAGAGGAGGGAGATTGAGCAAACAGTTGGCCATCTTTATTAACTTCGGTGTGTCTACTCTGAGTAGAACTTGCATTGAATGCAACACAAAGAGTCTTCTGGCACCTTAAAGGTGAACTAATTTACTATTGCATTAATTTTCATGGATTATGGTCCATTTCATCAGTAGCATGAAGTGTTATCCTGAATTTTAGGTGTATATATACACTTGGCAGATTGTGAAGTGAGGTCAAGGGGAAATGTAATGCAGAAAATGTACAGACAGTGATAATTACATACTTAACAGTGGTTATTCATAAAATAGTTGCCTGTGACATTGAGAACTGTTTAGGGAATCAGCGTTGTTAAGTATGTAATTATCACTGTACTTTTCTGCATTTCATTTCCCTCTGAACCCACTTTTACTAACCCCCCCCCCAAAAAAAACACCCCAATGTGTCTATCTGAACACACACCTGAATAAAATGGCTTAAATCTAATGAAGTGGAATATACTCTATAAAAGATTATGCCATAATAAAATTGTTTGTTTTTAACTTGCCACAAAATCCATTTTATTTTTGCCATAAAACACCCCCTTAAGAACTGAGGCTCGCCATCTGTTCTCTTTGAACTTAGTTGCCTGTTTGTGGTCAGTCTTGCAGTTGTTTGTGGGGGGGTTTAAGACCCCCACACTTCCTTTTTCTTTTCTTTTCTTTTCTTTTCTTTTCTTTTCTTTTCTTTTCTTTTCTTTCCCCCTTTTATTTCATAGTGAATGCCATCCTTCAAAAACACAAAAACCCAACCACAGCCAAAGACACACAATGATTCAGCACTTGGAATGAAGTAGCTCAGTCCAAAGAAGTTTACTGAACTAGTTGAAAAATCTCTGACCTACATCTGAAAATAGCTCCCATACTTTTCTTTTTAAAAAGTGCTTCAATCAGACATCTAGAAAAAAAAGTTAGAAAGCAAAGTGTGGAGACAATTTCCTAAAGCTTATTGGGCAGATATGGAGACATTGCTATTGCTAAGGATGTTAGACATTTAATCACTGCTGCTAAGCAATCAGAAGGAAGCAATGTGAGGCACTTCCCATATATTTCCTGGTGAAGAGATTTGTTCTCTTCCAACAGGAGCAGTGCATTTTAGAACTGTGTGACTGGCATACATTAAACAGGGTAATTCTTTTCGGTTATGGAAACACAATTATGGGGGAAGCTTCACTAGTTGATATTCAGTCTTAAAAATGTCTTACTTGTGTGGCCTCTGATTTGCTTTTGAACCCAATATTTCAGCACAACAGCTTGTAACATTCTGAATGCTGTTTTATAAAAAAAATATTTTGCAGAGAATAAATTTCTTATGGATTAAAAAGAAATCACCCAGATGAACTCAGACCGAAACAGTTTCTTTTGTAAAAGTATGAACTTAAATAGGAATGAGTTCCTTTTTGGAATGCATGAACTTGAAATAGAACTAGTTCCTTTCTAATTGACACTTTCTAAGCACTCTAGTGAACATTGTCGCCAACTCAGTTCAGTAATTAGTTATTTCACATATTCAGTTAGCACTATGTATTGGAGCTTGCCAGTTTGTAATGGCTTTTTAGTGAAATAGGTGTTAAGTTATCAAGGAGGTGTGCTCCCAAGTATTCTCGTGAATTTCTGGGACTGCCAGTCAAACAATGGGGTTTAAAAGCTTTTCTTTAATGGCTTTTAAATTGATCTTGCTATTAACTGTTTATTCTATTCACTAATTAAAATGCATATCACAATTTCTTGGTCCAAATTATATTTTTAGAATAGCTAAGGAGGGGTTTTCTAATAATCATTAATCACAGATAAGTCTTTGGGGGAGGGGGGGGTGGAATCCAAAAATACCAAGCAATCTCGATCTTAGGAGTCCCTTTTCACATGTACAGTAGAAGCACCTTCTAAACTCTGCTTCAGCCTTGTGAAGGAGGAACATACATTCATTTCATGATCAATAGAATAATGAAACAAATGTAACTAAAATGAATTCCTTCCCATTCACAAACTGAGTTCAGAAGGGACGTCTAAGCATTTCTCCCGATCTTGAATTCATTTACTTTTTGTTTTGTTTTGTTTCTGCTAAATGCTGCAGGTAGATCAATCGGATTGTCTGATGCTTTTGTTTACTTGTGTTTCTGTGAAGAGAAAACACACAGAGAGACAAGTAAAAGTGTCAAACAATCTGATAAGTCTTCTTATCTGCATGGAACCCACTAGTTATGCCAAGCCCAAGCCCTAGAAATAATGCTTATACTTAATGATAGTGTTATTATTATTATTTCTTAATAAAATTTGTATACTGCCTTTCATCTGAAGATGACAGAGCTGTTTAACTTGTGAACTGCACCAATCAACAGGTTAGCATTTGCAAGCTAAGAAGTTATAGCATTTCACACCCACTGACCGTACACCACCACAGTGGCTGACAGGCTTCTTCTCTTGGCAACTATGTTGGCTGCCATACATGTGTAGTTCCCAGAATCAGAGAGGCGTGCTTGGCGGATAATCAGGTTGTGATCTGCTCGGGTGTCAATGTTCTCATCCTGCTCAGCATCAACTGGTTCTTCATTCTTCAGCCATTCCACCTGGAGAGATAAAACATGAAGGGTGGATTAATGGGATGGATTTACTTTATTTATATCCCACCTCTCCAGAATTGAAGATGATGGATAACATTAGTCACTTACTGAAACTGATTGGCAGTACAATCAGGGCAGACAGAGGAAAGCATATTTCCGTATCGTATGTTCATTGTATAAAATTTACTGCTACAATTTGCAAGGGAGTTAGACAAATTCATGCACAACAGCGATCAGTGATCAGTATTGGGCCAAGACATTTTGCTACCTGAGGCAAAGTGCAAAGATGGCAGCCCTCCATTCCACATACAGAAGCCACCTGGAATAAGCTAGCACACTTGAGGGCAACAAAGTAGTTATGCTGGTACAGGGCAGACTAAATGGCACACATAGCTCTGCCCTGCAGCATTTGAGGGCTGAGGGGGGCTATCTCCACTGCCTCTTAGCATCTGCTGCCTGAGGAAATCATTACACTTTGCCTAATGGTGGGCTTGGCCCAGTCAACAATGATGGCTATATGGAACTTCCATGTTCAGAGACACCATGCCAATGAATATCAGTTCAAACAAGTTACAGCATTTCACATCCACTGAGGAGGCAACAGCAGCTCAGAGCTGCTACCTTCATGACCTGCTTGTGGACTTCCTGGAAGAATCTGGTTAGACATTATGGAAAAGAAGATGTTATGCTCAATGCACCTTTGATAACATTTAGAAGTACTGTTCTTAAATGAAAGATTAATCCACAGCTGTCCTTAAGGGCCTTTTCACACATTGGGTGATATCCAATTAATGTGTCCCATTAGGTCCAGAATTTCTACTTGCACAATGGGACTTTTCCCCATCACCCCCTGTACATTTCTCCCAATCTGTTAGAGCAGGATGGGGAAACCCCTAGAACATATTTAGGGGGTGCACAGGGTAAGGAAAGTGGGAACACCTTGTTGCAAAATCCTGGAACTGACAGGATTGTTATTTGGTGATATTTGAGTTCTAACTGCTGCATTTTTTGCATGTATATGAATACACCTTACTTTTTGTTTCAGAATTTATCTAAAATTGTGAAGCATGAATGTTACCAATAGACTGCAACAAGAAAATCAGAAATATACAAACATACAGAAGTAGAAACGAACTGAGTAATCAAAGGTGGACAAAAATGAGAGGATGCCTATCTGCATTAAACAAATTTAGTCAAAATCTAAAGGAATGATATTAACCAATTAATATTCTACCCTCATTTGGCAATTATGCTCACTTTCTCTCAACTACTTCACATATTTATTGTGAGGATAAGCTGTGTTGGCAATCCCAAGATCCTTGAAGGAGGAGTATGATAAACATTAAAAAAATAAAAATAATACCATGGGATTTCTTTAGTCACAAAACAACCGATGCCTGCTGAATGATGGAGATCACAAACAAATGTGGGATATCTTCAGAGCAAGAGAAGCAAACCCTTCTTATGTTCCTTCCTTCCTAATAAAACTGAAACAATGGGCTGATATGGCCATAATGCTAAACCAGTCTTTAGGCTCTCATCTTCACCCCACCTCCTCTAGCTTGACTGCAAGGAGTCTGACAGTTTTTGCATCCTTTTCTGATTAACCACAGCTTGCCATCTTACCCCAAAGCAGTCAAACTGTGATTGATCTTAACTACTGTTAGTGGAAGCAAGCCAAGTTCAAATGAGGGTTCATGAAGCCGGCTTGTTTCAAGCGTCCACTGCAGTTTATGATTGAAATGGCATGCCAAACACAACCTAAACTGGAGGCAGAAGCTTCAGGTCGCCTCCTTCTCACTGCCATGCATGACACAAGCCTGAGGCTCATTTAGGTTTGTCTTTATAATGATAAACCAGGGATGAAGAACCTGTAGTCTTCCCAGGTGTTATTTGACTCCAGCTCCTAGCAATCCCCACTATCATGACCATGGTCATGGATGATGGAAGTTAAAGAAGTCCATCAATATCTGGTGGGTCACTGCTTCCCTAACCCTGCGGTAAACTATGGCTTAGTATTACATGCAAACTAGGCCAGCCCCTTAGAACAGAGTTGTGGTGAGGGACTCCCCAGCCTCCCTCTAGACTTGAAGCAGAAATAAGCCTCAAGCTTCCTAATATTTCATAGATATCTTTCAGAAGCAACAAGCTGTGGATCTCATATACATATGAATTCCCAGAAACACTGACAAAATATTATTTCACTCTGGAGCTGGCACAAAGCTGCTTAAACTAAACCACACAGAGCTAATTGGCATTGCAGAGCAGGTAAATTTCAAGGCAGAATCAGCTGTCTCCATCAAAATATGAGAGGGCTCAGGATCCAGGTTCAGTGGCAGGTCTTTCTGCAGATCCACAAGAATGAGCAAAAGGCAGTGAAGTAACAATTTATTTCCATGTCTCAAACTCAGACAGATAACCTCAGCTGGAAACCAGGAGAAGAAGGGCTTGTAACGTGCAGGTAATCAGCTTATGGATCTGCAGGCTACAGGCATTCATTAGCACACTGTTCTGTGCAGATGGTTGGCAATTTGTAGATTTTCTAGTTTATAAACAAATCTGCGGCCACCGACCATCACAGCCAATTAGACTCCATGCCAAGCAGCAGGCTCTTTTTGCAATGCCATCCGTCACGTTGGTTAGCTAGGGACAGAAGGAGCAAAAACAGACTTACCCTGCACTCCTCACATCTCTGCAAGATGACACTGTTGGGAGGGAGTGGAGGGGGAAACAAACAGCAAGGAATTTGCAGTGATGAGGCAATGTTACATTATATTTATGCACAATGGCATACCATCTAACGAGCCATGAGTGAATTGCATGATCCTTGGGTTTCGCCCAAAGTCACCAGGCAATAATACAGAGATAGTCAACATGATGCTCTCCAGATGTTGGTGGATTACAGATCCCATCATCCCTGATCACTGACCATTTGGCTTAGGCTGGTGGGAGTTGTAGTCCCGGGTCTTCTGTTTTCATTTAGATCTTCACCACCACAACCTCTGGCTTTTTTCACTCTCTCTGGCAGAAGCTGATGAACCGCATAAGAAAGGTCAAAATTGTACCTATGGGGTATTTTCCATCTTGCCTCCACATGTCAGGGACTGGGCAGAGGAGGAGTGGTGGAGACTGCCTCCCCAGCTTGACCCTTCCAGGGAGGAGGAAGAGGAAGACAGTTTAGGTTTACAACAGGGGTTTGAGGGAGGTCACAGCTCAGAGGAAGGTGAGGGGGAAAGTTGGGAAATAATGGGAGAGAAGGAGGAAGCACTAGGGGGCCAACAGCTGATGGACACTGTCTTTAGAAAGCATTCCAGACACCCCCTCACTCAGAACTCGGCGAGCCTTGAAGGTAGACCCTTGAAAGTGAGCAAAGAGCTCAGACAGAAGACACTTCTGAATGAGAAAGTGGGAGATTCATGCAGGACAGCGCCATTATCCAAGAGGCTGGGTTCTATAGCCTCTCTCTGTAAATACTGAATAAAAAGTGGATGGTAAGAAACATTTCCTTGTCTTTGTACGTTCCTGGGCAATTGGCCAGGAGTTGCTGGCAGCAGCCTGACACCACACTGCAGAGAGCAACTTTGAGATCATTGCACTTAGGAAGACCGGGCCATTTCTTCTTCCCTTAGTATCCCTCTTGGGTGTTGGCAGAGAGAATCTTCTTGGTAGTTCCACCACCCTCAGAAGTTCAGGGGATGCCAGCCTTGGAGAGGGCATTATGGCAGCCCCTAAATTGTGGTCTTCCATCCCCACAGTGGTGCACTTGGCACCTTAAATAGTTTCTGCCATATGCTGATGATGCACCTCTTCAACCTGACATTTGTTGCCTTTGGCCCCATCCACACTAAACATTTAAAGCAGCATCAAAGCATTTTTAACAGTCACAACTCCCCCCCCCAAAAAAAAAAAAAATCCCTGCAAATGGCTGTTTGTAATGAGTGTTGTTGTTGTTGTTGATGATGATGATAATATAATAATAAAATCATAATCATCATATTTTATTTATACCCCGCCCTTCTGGCTGGGTTTCCCCAGCCACTCTGGGCAGCTTCCAGCAAAATATTAAAATACAATAGTCTGTTGAACATTAAAAGCTTCCCTAAACAGGGCTGCCTTCAGATGTCTTCTAAAAATCTGGTAGTTGTTTTTCTCTTTGACATCTGGTGGAAGGGCATTCCACAGGACAGGTGCCACTACCAAGAAGGCCCTCTGCCTGGTTCCCTGTAACTTCGCTTCTCACAGTGAGGGAACCGCCAGAAGGCCCTAGGAGCTGGACCTCAGTGTCCGGGCAGAACGATGGGGGGGGTGGAGACGCTCCTTCAGGTATACAGGACCGAGGCCATTTAGGGCTTTAAAGCTCAGCACCAACACTATGAATTGTGCTCAGAAACATACTGGGAGCCAATGTAGGTCTTTCAAAACCGCTGTTATGTATTCTTGGCGGCCACTCCCAGTCACCAGCTAACTGCTGCATTCTGAATTAGTTGTAGTTTCCGGGTCACCTTCAAAGGTAGCCCCACATAGAGTGCATTGCAGTAGTCCAAGTGAGAGATAACTAGAGCATGTACCACGCTGGCAAGACAGTCTGTGGGCAGGTAGGGTCTCAGCCTGCGTACCAGATGGAGCTGGTAAACAGCTGCCCTGGACACAGAACTGACCTGCCCCTCCATGGACAGCTGTGAGAGTTGCTGGGTGACTCACAGAGCTGTAATTCTAAGAGTGTTCAGTTATGTAATTATATTGGCTTATCTGTACTGTTTTATATACCATGCTGTATGGATTGATTTTTCTTTTTTCTTTTTGGTACTTACTGATAAAACAGTTTAGAATTCTTCCTGCAATGTTTTGAATTGTCACATTTATTGTTCATTTGATATGTCATCAGCCACTTTGGGAATAAACAAATGAAAAAGTGGCACAAAAATAAATAGAGGATGGCGATGAAATCTGGGGGGGGGGGGTCTTTCTCAGAATTGTGTTCACTGCTACCAGGAACCACAAAACAACACAAAATAAGTAAAGTGATTTTTTTTTTTTAAAAAAAAAGCTCAATTCAGGATGAATTGTGCCTTTAATTATTACTTACTTATTTACATGGAACCCTTTCACAGGATGAAACATGCACACCTCCCAATTTCTACATTTAGTAGGGACAAAAAAGGAATGCAACTCTCTCCGCCACCATAACCACCCATCCCAGGCAGAAAGACTATCCCCAATTCAACTGACCCAATAAAGGCCACAATAAAATTGAAATGCAAGGGCACAATTACAAAAATCAAATGCAGCAATATCATATAAATTCACCCCAAACATAGAAGCCTCCCGTTCCTTCTCCAGAATGTATTCTCATTAATTTAATTTAAATATTAAAAAATTTAAATGAAGAAGCTTATTCTGAAAAAAAACAAAAATGGCCATCTGGCATGGGTGCTTTAGCTGAGATTCCTGCATTGCAGGGGGGTTGGACTAGATGACCCCTGAGTCCCTTCCAACTCTACAATTATATGATTCTAACTCTAGCAATGCTTACAAATAAAACCAACACATCCCCTAAGGGCAGGCATAGGCACAAATATAACCAAAGGGAAGAACAATGACCTCCACCCCAAAAGGTGGCTGTCTCCATTAAATTTGGCTCAGTAATATTCTACATTTTTTAAAATGTGTTTGTGGGAGGGGAAGTTATTGTTTCATTTTTGTTTTAACTATTTATTTGTGCTTTGACCTTGTATTTGATCTTGAGAAGTGTCTCGAGATCTTATGATGATGATGAAGAAGAAGAGTTTGGATTTGATATTCCGCTTTATCACTACCCGAAGGAGTCTCAAAGCGGCTAACATTCTCCTTTCCCTTCCTCCCCCACAACAAACACTCTGTGAGGTGAGTGGGGCTGAGAGACTTCAGTGAAGTGTGACTAGTACCCAGTAGTTGCATGTGGAGGAGAAGGGAATCGAACCCTGTTCACCAGATTACGAGTCCACTGCTCTTAACCACTACGCCACACTGAAAGGAGATATATAAATCTATTAAATAAATAAATGCATGCATACAAAAACCATGACCATATGTTTATGCTGCTTTTTTTTCCCCCCCAAAGAACTCAGTATTTCATGGGTGAGAGAGATCTATTGTTTTGCCAAGTCTCATTTTTCTTTTTCTTTTTGTGAGATTAGTCAAGAGAAAAATGTTTACGTAAGTGTGCAGCATTTAAAAAGAATGATGGTCCGAGCAAAGGGAGAACGTTAAGCAGAAGGGACATAAAGCCAAAAGCTCTGAGAGATAGGGGGCCAGATGATGATTTGTAAGGGAGAGCGTGGGACATCGTGCACTTTATATTTGTGTGTTTGGGAAGACTGCAGCCCCTTCTTGAATTGCATTTGCATTGATTTGCCCAGCCTCCCAAGAAAAGAATTGGCGCTAATCTCACATGCTGCTGCCTGCCATAGTTGTCCAGTGCTTCTAGAGAAGCTGAACTTCAAATAGGCTTCTTAAAAGCATGAGCAGCAACTGTTTTTCCCTGCTTTGTTCATTTTATTATTTCCAGTAGTTTTGAGTTCCCTTCGGAGGATGTCTCCACAGGAGACAAAAATGAAAAAGAGCGGAGGGAGAAGAAGAGGTGTGAGAGGCTTTGCCGAATTTCCATATCTGAATGGAAACAGGAACTGCAGCTTTAACCTAGAAAGAGAGAGACTAAAGATTCATTAGTATTGAACTCCTTTTTGCTTTATCATGGGTCGCTATTGTGCAAATTGTTCGTAATGGTCTGAAAAATACAGTCATTTCCCTCCAGGATTAGGCTGTCTGAAGATTTTAATGCTTGGATCATGAACTAAATTTCAGAATAAAGGTCTATAACACACTCTAAATTTATCACCCCCCCTTCCACCTTGAAATCAGGCATGCTCAGAATTGAAATACTCTTATCAAGCGCTACCAAATCACAAAATGAACTATGAAGAAAAAGCAGGGCTAGATGTGGATTAGCTCCACTTCCATATATATAGAGCACGGCAACAAATACATGAGCCTAATCATAAATTTGCTCCAATTATGTCCAGTTAGGAAAGAGCTTCGTCACGCTGGCCACGTGACCCAGAAGTGTCTCCGGACAGCGCTGGCCCTCGGCCTCTTAAGTGAGATGGGCGCACAACCCTAGAGTCGGACACGACTGGCCCGAAAGGGCAAGGGTACCTTTACCTTTACCTAGGAAAGAGCAGCTTACAACATTATCTAAATGAAATCATTTAAGCACCCCACATTGCAGGTAAGGGAGTCAGGATTAGCACTATCCATTTGCTTAATAGGTCCATGGATATACATCTTTGCATTGATTCTCCAAATGTCGCAGGTGAAGGAGAATCAACTAGGCATGAATTTGACAAAGGAGGACTTCGGTGATCCTTAAGATAATGAACTCAATATTACACTTGGTCTATGTAAAATTAATCAAATTAATGTAACACATGTGAATTAAATCAAATGACTTTATGTCAACTTAAGCCTCACTTACTCCCTGGAACAGGGGCCAGCAAACTTTTTCAGCAGGGGGCTGGTCCACTGTCCCTCAGACCTTGTGGGGGGGCCAAACTATATTTGGGGGGGGGGTGAACGGAATTCCTATGCCCCACAAACAACCCAGAGATGCATTTTCAATAAAAGCACGCATTCTACTCATGTAAAAACAACAGGCAGGCCCCATAAATAACCCAGAGATGCATTTTAAAGAAAAGGACACATTCTACTCATGTAAAAACACGCTGATTCCCAGACCGTCCGCAGGCCAGATTTAGAAGGCGATTGGGCCGGATCTGGCCCCTGGGCCTTAGTTTGCCTACCCATGCCCTGGAAAGTTTACATAGGACTATAGCATGAACATTCCCCATGCCTATTTCCCGCCCTCCCCTCCAGAATAGAACTGTCCATCTTCCAGAACACCAGGTAACTGGAATGTAAGAAGGCACTGTTTTTCATCAAGCCCTATATATTTCATGCAGCACTGTTTCCATTCCACTGCAGTTCATCTTTTGCCCAAAACTACATTATTTGCCTCACCGTCTGCTATGGCAAATTATGTATTTAATTACATAAACAATGTTGTTATTCCACCTCAATCATTTCAATGCAAAGGAAACACAATGCAAATGGGAGGCGGGGACATAATTAATCTATCATTTTTGCAGACGTAAAGCAACAACAACAGTGAATACCAATTGTATTTGATGGATGGATTTCCATTCTGGACATGGGACGAATAAGCAGACAACAGGAATTTTAGTTCCTGCTTCTGCTTTCACCGGATTTCTGACATCCCTACTCAAGGGGGCCGGACGTGTCTAATTACTCCTCACCCAATTACTGGTGCTCAGATAATGATTGGCAGTGGCCTTTGGATAAGCAATAAAGATCAGATGTTGATGTTTATAGGACTGAAACTGAGGCACAGGAAACAGTAGAAGGCACTGCTTGGAATGAACTAATTTAGTTTAGTTTAAAATAACAAAGTTCAATGAATTAGTTCAAAGAACTCTGATGAGCACCTGAAAGCAGTTCCCTTTATTACTGAGTGAGCTGACTGTGAAATAGTTTCATTTTGGGGTAGAACTCTGAATGATTTCTAGTTCATAGAATCATAGAATCTGACAGCTGGAGGGGACCCCTGCAACACAGGAATCTCATCTAAAGCATCTATGACAGGTGACCATCTAGCCTCTGCTTAGAAACCTCCAAGGAAGGAAACTCCACAACTTCCTGATGAACAGCTCTTACTGTTTATCTTCAAGTTCATTCTTTTATACCTTTTTGCTCTTCAAGCTTAAAAATCACAATTGTTGGGGTGATACATTCAACAATTCATAGTGATCTGAGTGTTTCTTGATGTTTTCTTCATCTTCTTAAGCATATTTTATACTTCAGCACAGCAGCTTGCAACATCCTGAATACTGGAGGAGGTGGGGTGCCGAGCAAGATTATTATTATTATTTTTGTTTATTTTTTAACATTTTATTGTTTATTTAACATAATTGTTACAAAATATAAGCAAAATATTACCAATACATACTCATATATTTCAAATAAGCACATATATGTGAAAAAAGGAACAAAAGAGGAAAAAAGAAGAAAAGAAAAAAAGAAGAAAAAATGGAAGAATTTCTTCCAAGTTAATTCTACAAATATCTCAATATGAAAATAATAATAAAATTTCATTGATTGACTTCCATCGCTTACACAGATACAATCTTGTTTAAAATGCATATAGGAAGCGCAGTACAAGCGACCAAGCAAGATTTAGATGAACTGCAATTGTGTTTTGGTTTTGGTTGTGTGTGTGTGTTAGGGATGGATTTGAACTGGAATTAGATGCTCTACCACTGAATTATGGTCCTTCCCCTAATATAAATATAGGAAGCAGCCTTATACTGAGGTTCATCCAGAACAGTATCATCCAGGGTTTCAGACCAGGATCTCTCCCTGCCAGGCCTGTGCAGAGGAGGGTGGCAACTGAGTACATTTGCCCTGGGTTCTGAAGGACTAAGTTGGTCGGGATGAGTGGGTGCCAGAGACCAGCGGCTTCATTGTTTGAGTTTCTAACTTTATTCTAACAAGACTCCCACCCTGGGCCTCCAACAAGCTCTGCACAGGCCTACTCTCAGCCCTTTCTGGAAATCCAGGGGCCAAACCTGGGTGATCTCCCACCAATCCAAGACCCTTGGAACAAAACATAATTTATTGACTGTGTTGCTACTGGGGTTTGTGTTTGTGGCTGTTGAATTCTTCTGTATTTATTTGAGCTGACTGTTTCATTGTAAACTGAATTGCATGTTTAAATGATGTCCACTGATGACGTTTTATATTTGTTATTGATGTAACTTACCCTTGAAAGGTGACTTAAAAATATTTGTTTAAAAATAAAGAAAGAAGTAAAAGTCAGGATAGTGATTTATCAAAGATAGAAAACAAAGACTGCCATTGATAATTAGGGTAAGCACACACTGGGCCCCTCCCTAATTACTGTAGAAGGTCATGGTGCAACAACCCTTAGCACCCCCCATATCAGATTTTGCCATCTTGCCCTTTAAGGGAAATTTGACCTTCTTGTTTGGTCAATACCCAGGATGCACATACAGATAAGGTAACTGGATTAGGAGCTCTCCTTGTAATCAGAATGAGTTGGCTTTTGGATACAAGGGGCAGGGGCAGACATGTTTTGTTAGTTAAAAGACAAAGAAAGGTCAAAATCTGCACTATGAAGTACCGTATTTTTCGCCCTATAGGACACACTTTTTCCCCTCCAAAAATGAAGGGGAAATGTGTGTGCGTCCTATGGGGCGAATGCAGGCTTTCGCTGAAGCCTGGAGAGCGAGAGGGGTCGGTGCGCACTGACCCCTCTCGCTCTCCAGGCTTCAGGAGAGCCCCAGCGCCAGCCCCACAAGGTCGGGGGACAGAGGGAGGCGGAACACCGCCATCCCGCTGTCTCCCGAAGTGGTTTGGAGAGGCACAGCCCCTCAAGCTCCGGGGACAATTGTACAGCCCCGCAAGCTCCGGGGACAGTGGGGAGGCGCAGCACGTCTTCCCGCTGTCCCCGGACCTGATCTGAAGGCGGGCGGCGGGGAGAAGAGCGCTTTTCCCCGCTGCCTGCCCCACAAGCTCCGGGGACAGCTGGGAGGCGCAGCACGTCTCCCCGCTGTCCCCGGACCTGATCTGAAGGCGGGCGGCGGGGAGAAGAGCGCTTCTCCCCGCTGCCTGCCCCACAAGCTCCGGGGACAGCTGGGAGGCGCAGCACGTCTCCCCGCTGTCCCCGGACCTGATCTGAAGGCGGGCGGCGGGGAGAAGAGCGCTTCTCCCCGCTGCCTGCCCCACAAGCTCCGGGGACAGCTGGGAGGCGCAACACGTCTCCCCGCTGTCCCCGGACCTGATCTGAAGGCGGGCGGCGGGGAGAAGAGCGCTTCACAAGCACCTGGGGGGGAGAATAATTTTTCCCCCTTTATTTCCCCCCCAAAAAACTTGATGCGTCCTATGGGCTGGTGTGTCCTATGGGGCAAAAAATACGGTGCCTGTTTTAAAGATACACTCCTAAAATGAAAATCAAAACCAATAAGTACAGCACGTGGATACTCACATAAAACAAGAGCAATACCAAATTGGCATTTATTACATAGTGTTTGGGACAGTAAATGATTGTTTCCTGTTCCAACCCTTATCTGCAACAACTGCACAAAAGAATAAACATTTACTGTGTTATGGTCCGTTGCAGCATCTACAGCAGGGGTAGGAAGATTTCAGGCCAGTGGTGGGTGAACACAACCTCTCCAAGTCTCTCTGTCTGACCCTTGAGACTCTCCCAGGCCACAATCCCTGCTTGGCCTGCTTCACACCCCACTTGAATGTTTTTGCCTGGCTGGAACGTGTCTGTGAACTCATATAATGTCTCTTGGAAGGTTCTATGACTATGAGTCATAACTAGCCACCTGCACAAAGGTAAATTTTACATTCAGGAAATGGCCACCCAATAGTAGACGCAGCTAACTGTACTTTGGCATATTTTGTAATTTACATTCATTTTGTCTCTGGTCTCAGAGACCACTGTCATGTGGCCTCTGAAATTTGCCCAGATTTTCCCAAACCAGGATCTGCTGTAACCTCCTGTAACCGCCCACTTTGCAGATTTTAGGATGATGCTCCAAGATCAAGAGCGGTTCTTATTCATCCCCACCTAGAGAGATTGTGGGAGATGACTAACCCCCACTAATAAATGTTCAACATTGTCTGCTCACATCATAAATTCAGGGAAAATCACAGTACAGTGGTACCTTGGGTTAAGTACTTAATTCGTTCCGGAGGTCCATTCTTAACCTGAAACTGTTCTTAACCTGAAGCACCACTTTAGTTAATGGGGCCTCCCGCTGCCACTGTGCCACCGGAGCACGATTTCTGTTCTCATCCTGAAGCAAAGTTCTTAACCCCAGGTAATATTTCTGGGTTAGCGAAGTCTGTAACCTGAAGCGTATGTAACCTGAAGCGCATGTAACCCGTTTCTAAAGAAACAAAAATGCAAGACACTTTTTTATCCCAGAATTAGCCCCTGGGATTTTTAGTCTTGAATCTAGCATTGCTTATGCTACAGGAGGTACATTTATTATTATTACCTTGCTTTTCTTTCCCAAGGACACACAAAGAAGCGTACAACTTTAACAGAAACAAAAGGAATATGACAAGGTTGCCTCAATATGGTGGCATCTAGATGTTGCTAGACTACAATGCATTGCCCCTGTGTATTGATGATAATTATTTTCTGCATATTTTGGTATTTTTGTCTTTGAAAATAAAATCCACGGATTTTGGTTGTGTTTTATCTACGCTTTCATTTGTGCACTGTTTAGAGGGGGTGGAGTTTTCCATTGTTAAATGAAGCTGTTTCTAAGTCCTCACAACAAGCAAACAAATAAACTAACCATCGGCTAAGTGGGCTAGTGATGGTGGGCTTGTGTGATTTTCCTCTGCACAAAATCACTTAGCTGGCACAGTCTTCATTTCAATCCAGAAAGGAGAAGAGGCCTTCTGGGTTTTCTTTAAGAATGGCCTCACCTGTCTTCTATACCTGTGTGTGCCCCAAGGTAAGGGGGAGCAAGAGGAATCTAAAATGTTGGCAGGGAACTGGGTTTGAACTATTTTCTCTGCTGCATTAGTATTGTTATAAGAATTTTAAGGTTATATATATATATATATATATATATATATATATATATATATATATATGATGTTCCTAAATATACCAAGCAAACACAAACAAATATGTAAACCACATGTTTGAAACCCACAGAAAAGTCCTGAAACCATTTTCACTTTCCCAAAATGACCTCAAATATTTCTCTGCAACGGTTTAATAAAGATCAGGCTTAATAGCTGCTTTGCTTCTCAATATTCTCTGGTTGGCCTCTGTTATTTTTCCTACTGATAGAGAACCAACAAAAGGACTCTGTATGGGCTGTTGGGTACCCCACAAGGGAAAAGGAGCAGTCCCCCCCCCTCATAACAGTATTCCAACCTATGTAGTCTTAGACATAAGTACCATTTACTGTAAAATGTGTTTCCTAGGCTGTACCAGATGCTTCTTCTGCCATATTGAATCGGTTTTAAGTTTCTGCACACTCTGGAATTGTCTGTGTAAGAGCCAAAACATATTGATTGCTGTTCATGCTCGTTCCGCCACTCAGAGATAAGTCATACTAATTTCCATACTATAGCACAGAAATGGAAGGTGAGAGCTGGCGATGCATTGAATGTCAATCGATGTTCTGGAGATATATGCCCAAGATCCATTCAAACAGAATGATCGCTCAGCCATAAGAGTTGTCAATTTCTGTTTTTACAAAGGGTGAAAAGTTGTGAACAAACTAGAACGAGGCAAGAGATTGAGGTCTCTAGGGATGGAGGGGTTGTTTACAAGTATAGAATCATTTCCTCATCAGAGACTTTGGGCTGTCTATACTTGCACATACAGTATTGTTACTAACTGAACCATAGACAGAGGTCAAGTGGGAGGAAGTATGGATGAGGGAGGAATCCAACAAACTCAGAATCCAGAAGAGATTTGCCTAATCCAGCCCAGTCTACCCATGAACTGGACCATGAATCCCCTTGAGAAAACTGCCATGGGCAGCCATGCTTTTTCCCATCGCTGCCAGGGGAGTATGCAGTATTGCAATACAAAGTGGCAAGGAACACTGTGTGCTAGCTATTCCATGCAGACTTTTTAAAAAACATGGAAAAGAAAAGAGGCCAGCCAGTGTTGCAGCAGTCAGACTACCTCACAAGTCCTTTGGGGTTGCATCCAAAGTTGTCCTACTCAGAGTAGACACATTCACATTAATGAACCTAAGTCAGTCATGGCCATTAACTTCAATGGGTCTACTCCAAGTTGGGCTAGTGTTACCCCCAACGCTTTATCCCCATAAGTACTTTCATATACACTGTATTTTTCTGTGTATAAGACTAGGGTTTTTTCCTAAAAAATAATGTCCAAAATTTGGGGGCATCTTATACATGGATAGATCTCCCCCCCCCATTTTCTTCAACTGGAGTCCCCCAAAATAGGGGGCATCTTATACATGGGGGCGTCTTTTAGACAGAAAAATACGGTATATTCTGTGTTTCCCTGTAGTCTTTTCTAGGATTTTCCCTTCCCAACCAGACTTTAATAGGTCAATTGATCCCAAGGAGCCAGGAACCAGGAGGAATGTAAAGAGCCAGTAAAATAAAATAAAATAAAATACAGTGGTACCTCGAGTAACAAACGCCTCAGGTTACAAACACTGCTAACCTGGAAGAGTTACTTCGAGTTGAAAATGAAAATCGTGTGCCAGCGGCCTCTAGAGAAGAAGAGTTTCAGGTTAAGAACACACCTCCGTAACAAATTAAGTTCATAACTAGAAGTACCACTGTAATGTCTGGGTAAACTTCCAGCCTGAATATATTGGTTTCAGGACTGACTACGGGCAAGAATCAAAGTAAAACAAGGAACCAAGAAATCTTCCAAGGAGTTCCAGCCACTAAACCATGTTAGAAGCAGGGAGGCCGTTGTTCCTCAGCTGAATTCCAAGCCAAACCCGAATCTTTTCTTCAGCCCTTCCTGTCCAGGACTGCCAATGATCAGTCTCTGGGTTGGCTAAGTCAGTCAGTCCAGAGGCAGAGAATACAGTGCAGTGGTACCTCGGTTTAAGAACAGCCCTGTTTAAGAACTATTTGGTTTACAAACTCCGCAAAACCAGAAGTAGTGTCCCGGTTTCTGAACGTTACCTTGGTCTAAGAACAGAATCCGAATGGTGGAAAGGCACTGGCAGTGGGAGGCCTCATTAGGGAAAGCGCACCTCAGTTTAAGAATGGTTTCAGTTTAAGAACAGACTTCCAGAATGGATTACATTCGTAAACCGAGGTACAGCTGTACTTCATTCCCAGGAAGACGTCCATATTGCAGTTCTGGTTGCTTTCCACATGGGGCAGCTGTTTCCAGGGGCTCATGAAAATAGCCCACACTCTTCATGAAAGTTCATCAGCATTTTAAAGTGAAATTTTCCCAATGCACACAGTTTTGTATGCAACTTTGCCTAAAACACACGTTTTGCTAGAATTTTATTTCTTTTTCATGTTGTTCTTTTAATAGACGCATTTTAATGCACCCTTTACTCCAGTATGTGGCCTTTCGAATTTGGCTAGAAAACTGCACCACAAAATTCAGAGAAGTGCAAATGTCAAAGAATGGCAGTGTTTCTGCTCACGTATTGTTTCCGTAACTGCAAACTGGGGAGATCCATACTTGCAGCTGAAGATGTGAGCTGCTTCTATGGTAAAGTGTGATGATGAGAAATGCTTGATCTGTGATAGCTGTTTCACACATAAGTAGTTGCTCAATGAAAGGAGCATGAATGAGTCAACTTGCTCTCTTTTTTTACCATTTGAAATGGCTGATCATCTTTGTATCACCATAACATCCTCCTGACTCATCCAATTCTCAGATTCTCTTCTTTATTCTGAAATGCTTTAACTCCCCCTTCTCCTCTTATTTTTTTGCTTTAATGGGGAAAAATGGAATTAAAAGTAGGGGGGGGGAGGCAATTACTGTAATTCTTACAGTGCCCAGAACTTTGCATTCATTGCAGTGATCAGGCTTATAAACATCTGTTATAAATAGGACCAAAACAAGCCCACAGGCTGCTCAGCAGGAGAGATACACTTTAATGGGCTTGCTTTTGAAAATATCTGCATGTGGGAAAGCTAAATACCACCAATGCTTTGCAACATAAAACACAGCAATATCAAAGAGAGGCAAGCAGGAAAGAAAATCAAGGAAACAATGTCACAAGGACTTCATAATGTTCAACTGGTGCTCTTTCCAGTCAAGACTCTATAGTGCTTTTACCAACCCATTATTCTTGCATGTTTGCGGCACATCATCTAATTTGGAGCGATAAGATCAATACGTATTGTATTGTGTTGTATTGTGGTGTTGTGTTGCGTTGTATTAAAGGATCATAGAAGTTTGACTTGATTTAGGATTGATTTACTTCAGGAATCTCTCATCATTTTCTCTAGTAGCCTTGTCCTGCATGAATTTGTCTTTTAGATGTTGTGGAAGAAGGTGTCCCATTGCCATGGAATGAGAGAGCACCATTTTGTCCCTGGCTTCAGAAAGCAAAATATATTTATTTGGCCCTGGGTGTAACCAGCAAGGGGCACTGGCCTGAGGCAGGAACCCACCATGTGTTTCTTGGGGTGGGGGTGGTATACGTTTGTGCATGAGCACATGCAGGCATGCACACACACTGAAATGTGACACAACTATTTAAAGCAGATAGCACAAATGCAATTATAATTTAAAGATTGTGGCTGATTTTCCCTTCTCCCAGCAAACCAGGTAACATTTAGTCAAATGTTTAGCTCAAGGATTAAGCATCTTGGAAAGCAGAGCGCTATGTAGAACATTCTGACAAATGCATCCTGAGAAATTCCAAACTCCTCTCTGTTTGCATAGTCAACCTATTTGATGAGCACAGCAATTTTAAATGCTTCTGCTATAATCACAGCAGCAGCAGCAGCAACAACAACAAAAGGACAAAGTAGATCTTCCTATTCTCGAAGTTTCTGTTCCATTTTTTATTTTGCCACTCTGCTTGCTGTGCCAAAAAGCAAAGCAAACAACCCCAACTTCACCTCCATACCATTCAGACAGCAGCATTTACCTCCAGGTAACTTAAAGCCTTTTTCTGAAGAGTCACTATATGTAATTCACTCAAGTTAGGGAAAACTAACAATTTATTTTGGTGTTCCACACATCACAGTAAGCTATGGTTTTATGGCTTACTGTGAAAAAGAAGCGTATACTAGCTGCTCAATTGTTCCAGCCTTGTTCCACCAACCCTAGAGCAACAAACCATGAGCCTTGGCTTAGTGTTATGCATGAACCAGTACCCTTGGTTTGTTTCCCTCAAGACAAAGGTTTTTCTTGGCTTACTGATTTTGGATAGGAACAAACTGCAAGTGCTAGATTCTGCATAACACTAAGCCAAGGCTCATGGTTTATTGCCGTAGCTCCAGGCAGGGCGGAATGAAACAGGAAGGCTGCTCATTCATAGTAAACTATAGTCTGCAGCTTGCCATGGCGAGATTTAACCAGGGATGGGCAAATCTGTCTATTTCAGTTCCTGGCAGTTTTCAATTTCCATTCTTAAGTTTTGCACATTTCCACATTAGTTTGTGGGGGTTTTTAAAATTTAAAAAAAGTCCTCATGAAAATTTATCAACATGTTAGTGTGGATTTCTAATATTCTCATCTTTATATGCAATTCTGCCTGCTGTACACATTTTTGCAGAGCAATTTCTCCTAATAGAATACAGTTTTCTATATTTTAGTAATATGCATTTTAACCAAGTAGATATTTTTTTGTACACACTACTTGGCTAGAGAACTACACTGCAAAATCTGGGAAAGTGTACATTTCAAAGGATGTCTTGGTTTGGTTCTCATATTGTTTCTGAAAGTGCAAAAGAGTGCAAACTTCGCATTTAAATGCAAATTAAATCAAATTTCTCCCTTTTTTATTTATTTAACACTCCCTGGTTTTATTTAACACTCTATGGGACAACAGGGGGGGGGGCTCAGAGGACATAAAACATTCATGACATTCAGTCTCTTGAAATCTCTTCCTACTTTTGACATTAATAAAAAAATTCCTTCCAGTAGCACCTTAAAGACCAACTAAGTTAGTTCTTGGTATGAGCTTTCGTGTACATGCACACATCTTCAGATACACAGAGAAAGTGTTGCATAGTTTTCTTGCATATTCAGTGGGATACGTGGATTGTAGAGGGTTCTTAATTCTAAGACCCTTGGGTATAATGTCCAGGTTCTTGCATTTAGTAAGAAAGAAGATATCAGTCTGTACCTGTGCAAGTTTCTTGGTGAGGTTGGTGGACTTCCATTTCATGCGGCTCAATGTGGTGCCTTCCATGGTTCCAGTTACAGATAGGTAGCCGTGTTGGTCTGCCATAGTCAAAATAAAAAAATTCCTTCCAGTAGCACCTTAAAGACCAACTAAGTTAGTTCTTGGTATGAGCTTTCGTGTGCATGCACACTTCTTCAGATACACACTTCTTCAGATACTTTTGACATTGTTCTCCACAGGACACACCCTCCTCTCTGTCTTATAGGAGCTCAACCTTCGCAGAGAGGCTAAGAACACACACAACTGTCATGTGGTTATGCATTCCCTTTGATTTCTCTCCCAAATGTTAGCTTGTCACAGCTCATCCTGCTCTTCCTCCAAGCTCTTCAAAGAGCAGGTTAAGCAGGAATAATTTTGATACAGCTTTGGAATCTACATCCACAAATCCTCTTAGGATTTTTTATTTTTTTTAATACACATTTATGTTCCAACCATATAAATTTTCTTGACTTTTCTCAGAAAAAAACGATCCCTCATTCTGCTCTCTGGTGTCTCTTTTAAATTGAAACCATAAAGCTAGGAAAATTCTAGCCATCCCGCACAGTGAGGAATCACAGGGATCATTTCACCAACCTCATTTAATTGCATATTTTCATTTTATCATCATCAAAAAGATGTGTTGGAGAAATGGGTATATACAGGCAATCGACTCACTGCAGTGTAAGGTTTTCTACCACGGGGTTGTTTAGTCATCAGTATTTCTGCAAATGCAAGTGTCGGTGTCTTATCAAACATTTGTTGCAACTATGATGAAGATAATGATGACAATATTTCAGCTATTCATATACAGATTTTCCAAGCAGAATAACAACAACATATAGTATTAGTAGAAGTAAACACCACCACTAACCCTTTCACTTGAATAATGTTCACTTTGGACTTAAAAATCAAGAGAACATTGTAGGCTTAAACACAACACAATATTTTCTTTAAGAAGGACAGGGGAAAACCATCCACTTCCCTGAACCAAGAACCAATGAGAAAATATTGTCACAATGCAGGGATCTTCAGCTTATAGCAACAATCAGTAACCAGAGGTAGAGTGTCAAGCAACCATTGCCACACTTTGGCAAACATTTACAAAGCAGGCAGACTTCTTCGTATGGTCAGCTTAACAACCAGTCATAGGATCATAGAATTGGAAGGGACCCTGAGCTGTTTGCCTATAATCAACTACAGTGGTACCTCGGGTTGCAGACACTTCGGGTTACAGACGCTTCAGGTTACAGACTCCGCTAACCCAGAAATAGTACCTCGGGTTAAGAACTTTGCTTCAGGATGAGAACAGAAATCGTGCTCCTGTGGTGCAGTGGCAGCGGGAGGCCCCATTAACTAAAGTGGTGCTTCAGGTTAAGAACAGTTTCAGGTTAAGAACGGACCTCCGGAACGAATTAAGTTCTTAACCAGAGGTAACACTGTATTATTGTGTCTGGGTGTGGAAATTCCAGATTTAGATGCCCTGAATGCTTGCTAGATGAGCAAGTCACAGGTTCAGTCTAACATGTCTGTTTCATTGTGGTGTGTGTGTGTGTGTGTGTGTGTGTGTGAGAGAGAGAGAGAGAGAGAGAGAGAGAGAGAAGGGGGGAGGGAGGGAAACACAAATAAAATTTAAAAATCATTTTGTATGCTGGTCTAGAAGAGGACTGATAATAACCCTGAATTTTATACATGGAACTCTACATTTAGCAAATGGTCTGCTTCTCCTTCTAAGTGGTAACAAGGAAACAAATGGCCCACCTAGCTCTTGGGTCTCCACATATAATATGGCCATACACTGTCAGCACTGCAATAGGATAAACATATTTCAATACTGTCGTGTATTATTATTATTATGCATATAGGGTAATCTTAATGATGCAAGTGTTAAGAAATGTTTTTCTTCCTGCACATACTTCGAATAAACATTTGGAGTTGAAACAGGACCACCACCACTGTAGCAGCAGCTAGGAAGCAGAGTTATTGGTTAACAAATATGTCACATTTCGCCTGGTGCTATGAAATGCATACTAAATGCACCTAAGCATCAGATTTCGTGTGCAGAGGAGTATCTGAGCACTTTCCCTCTCCCAATATTCCCTCTGTAATTTAAATAGGTGTGGATTTATGCTGGAAGAAATAAAACCCAGTTCTTTAATAGTAAAACTGTTGCAGTTTGGGCTCGTGTTTTATGGCACTTCCCCCAGATTGTTAAAAAGTCACAGCCAGGCATATTGCATCCACAGAATGTGAGCACAACACCCTCCGCCTCTCCCCTCTTTTATTTTAGACACTAACAGACGGCATGTAGTAAAAAGGAATGCAACTGGACCGTTGCATGACAAATGTGTCGTCCACAGAAACAAGCTGAACCAGCTTGGAGGGGAGGGGGAGGAAAAAAGGTTTAGTGTCTCCAAACAAAGGTATCTGCCAATCTGTTCGGGCTTTGCTTTCCCACACCAGATGTAGACACACATAAATGGTGAGATGGTGTTCTTGGCGGGCCCTACCAGTTGTTGAAAGATGTGCAAGTTTTTACTTTTTTTCCCTCCCTCAATGCTAAATCAAAGGAAGGAAGGGAAAATTAAAAATCCAGACAATTAAGCAAGGTGGGACAAGCACCCTTGCTTTACTCTATGAGGCTAAAGAGACTGTGAACTCAGGCACCTTCCACCATTTATTTATTTTTTAATTCACAACACTTGAATATGTGAACTGTATTTTTTAAAACGGCGGAACGCGGGTGGCGCTGTGGGTAAAACCTCAGCGCCTAGGGCTTGCCGATTGCATGGTCGGCGGTTCGAATCCCCGCGGCGGGGTGAGCTCCTGTCTTTCGGTCCCATCTCCTGCCCACCTAGCAGTTCGAAAGCACCCCTAAGTGCAAGTAGATAAATAAGTACCGCTTTATAGTGGGAAGGTAAACGGCGTTTCCGTGTGCTGCGCTGGTGCTGGCTCGCCGGAGCAGCTTTGTCACGCTGGCCACATGACCCGGAAGTGTCTCTGGACAGCGCTGGCCCCCGGCCTCTTAAGTGAGATGAGCGCACAACCCTAGAGTCTGGCAAGACTGGCCCGTATGGGCAGGGGTACCTTTACCTTTTACCTTTATTTTTTAAAACAAAAAGACCATACCCACCCACCCTCAAATTAAATCATACGTAAATGCTTATTTTATGACAAATACATAATTAGATACCGTACTTTCCCGTGTATAACACACCCCCTATTTTAGGGGACTCAAAATTCAGGAAAGGTTGAGCTTTTTTTGGGGGGGGGGAGGATTGCCAAGAATGTTTGAGCTTTTTGGGGGGAGGACTGACCAGAGCTTTTTTTTAGGGGGAAATGCCAAAAATCGCTCACCTGCCAGACTGACAATGCTGCTTGCACGCATCACCAAAGAAACCGATCCTCTGCCCCATTGCCGAAAAAAGCAGCAAATAGATTGCCCATTTGCTGCAGTGACAGCCAATCAACAGCAGCCCTTGCCGCAGCCTCCAACTCTCTCCAACTCGCGGCAGGAACCAATCCCACATCCCCACAATGCCCTACCCATGAATAAGACAACCCATGATTTTGAACTTGATTTTTCAATTAAAACACATAGTCTTATACAGTGGTACCTCGTGTTATGGACAGGATCCATTCTGGAGGCCCGTCCGTAACGTGAAATGCCCGCAACTCAAAGCATTGCAGCTGCGCAGGGGCTATTTGGCACTTCTGCGCATGTGTCAGCGGCGAAACCCGGAAGTGACCCGTTCCGGTACTTCTGGGTTGCCGCGGGACGAAACCCGAAAAGTCGCAACATGAAGTGGACGCAACACAAGGTATGACTGTAAAAGTGCAAAAATCCCAAAGACAATCACATTCCTCTCTGTGAACTGGTCCAGGAGGTACAAACTAGGACAGTTTACTTTAAAGCATGGACCAGCTAAGCTTCTCCTCCATCCTCAGCTAAAAGGGTACTGATACTAGAGATGAAGGCACCACTTAGAATATCTTTTACTACCCTACTTCCTGCATCAAAATTGCTACGGGTTTTTGATCTGCCAATCAAGCTAGTGAAAGGGGTCTTGTGGCCCTTTAATATATAGAGTCCAGATGTTGTTGACTGCAACGCCCATCATGGGTGATCATTGCCATTCTGCCTGGGGCTGATGGGGGTTGGAGTCAACCATATCCATTGGACGCTTAGGACCTTCTTGGTGGCTGCTCCCAGACTTTGGAACTTTATTCCTGCAGGCTTTTGAGAACTGACTGCTTTTAAAGAAAGGGCTTTTAACAAGGTTGTGCTGTTTTTACTACCTGCATTTTAATAGAATTGTTTTTATATTGTTTGAATTCAATTATAGCTTGATTACTTTTAACTAGTATCTGTTATGCATATGTCTTTAGCTTTTATTTTATTCACGTGTTTTATTCATGTCTGCTTCAATTTTTGTGAGCTACCTTGAGTCCTGGTTCTGGGAGAAGGGTGGGATGAAAATAAATAAATATTATAATAATTACAAAAAAAACAAAAAACTTTCCCTCTCCTGCTCCATAGGGCAATGGTGCCTTCTAGACAACAGGACTGGCCTGAGTGCTGCTGGATGACTCCGCAGGTGACTTTCCAACTCAGTGCAGAGGGAAATAGGTCTTATAAAACCCTTTAATCCCAGGACAGTCTCATAGACTGGACGTCTTGTTTTATTGAATAACAGCACTGACTTCTGCCTGCCCTTCACTGTCCCCATATTCTTTGCCTTACTGTTCAGTTTTGTGCCTGACCTCTAGCCTAGACCATGGCTGGATCGAGACACATCAAAGAACCCATTCAGTTTGACGCACTATAAACTTTGTATAAGAAATCAGGTTGGCAAAAACGGAACTCCACAGCGCCATCTGGTGTCACAGTGTTATAATGCATATACAATGCATATAAAGTGCTTTTTCTTTGCCAGTATAGCTGAGTGCCATGACTACATTTCCTACCTCTAGTTCTTAGTCCCTGTTTGAATGATCTCCTGCCCATTCACAGCCACACTTAAAGCTTTGGGCTCATAAGGCCATCCTCTTAATTAAAGCCTTTAAAGCCCTATGCGGCCTAGGACCCACGTACCTACGGGACCGCCTCTCCTGGTATGCCCTGCGGAAGACCTTAAGGTCCACAAATGGCAACATTTTGGAGGTCCCAGGTCACAAGGTGGTTAGATTGGTCTCAACCAGGGCCAGGGCCTTTTCAGTATTGGCCCCAACTTGGTGGAACACTCTGTCACAAGAGACTAGGGCCCTGCGGGACTTGACATCTTTCCACAGGGCCTGCAAGACAGAGCTGTTCCGCCTGGCCTTTGGTTTGGACTCAGTCTGACCCTTATGGTTCCATCCCCTTATGGTTTTGATCTATGGGCTACTTTTAAAATGAGGCTGCATTTAAATTGCATTTTAACCTGTATTTCAAATTGTTCTCCCTCCCCCACCCATTATGTTTTTACTTTAATTTTACTGGTGTTAGCCACCCTGAGCCTGGCTCTGGCCGGGAAGGGTGGGGTATACATAAATTATTATTTATTATTATTATTAAATCAAAACTAAATTCTGAAGCAAATGGCTGCAGAGTAGGCCCAGGCTTGAAACATGGAAATTATGTGGTATTTTAGTCACAAGGCCAATTATTTTATTCCTACTGGTCAACACCAGCAGAATGCAAAAGAATAAGAAGGTAACAAACAAACAACAGGTAGGTATGTATGCTATCTACAAAGAACACTGAGCTATCTAGTTCCACCATTTATGCAGAAATAAGAATAAATAAATAGAAAGCATAATAGCCAACATTTCATATATGTAAACATATTCAGTGTAAATGAAAGAGAGAGAAAAATCTATGGAAACCTGGATTTGTCACCTTTTTGCATGGGTGACTGCCAGCACACAGACACAAATAACACCACACTCACTAAGTACATTATAAATAAGTATTCATCAACTTATTTTTGCAAGTATAATAGTGGTACCATGACTTCTATGCTAATATCTTAGCAACAGTTCGATGGAAAGAAAAAAACTTGGGGGGGGGGAGAGAAATGAGAGCAAATTTTCACGAGAACTTTAAAAGCAAGAAAGTGGTGGTGAAATGCAGCAAATTGAATTTAACATATCAAAGTTGACATATTTGGCCATCCCTACTATAAATACTACAGAGAGAGAGGGGGGGGGGAGGGAAGAAGAGGAAGAAGGAGGAGGAGGAGGAGGAAGAGGGGGGAAGGTAACTCAGGAATACGAAACAAGTCTAAAAGAGAATATTAGTAGAATTTGGAAGGTGGGTTTTTTACCCCAAAGAACTTTGAAATTTCAAACTCCAATGTTAACAAAAATCACCCCAGCATCCAAAACAGTTTTAATCCTGAATGGTCTCTATTGCTGTCACAAAGTCTCTCCTTTCATTTGCTCATCTGCTTGGAGAAAAGTGGAAATCACAAGCCGTATCCCTCAAGAGTCATCTTTCATAAATTCACCTTCACTGCCAGACTTGACTAACAACCTATTTGCAGCTTCTCATAGTAATTATTATTATTTCTGAAGGCAGCCCTGTGTTGGGAAGTTTTTTTTAATGTATAAATAATAAAATTATAATTATATCAGAACACCCTTTATGGAAGGGAAAGGTTACCCAGAATGTATTTTGCAGCGCTGATATAAAGCATCATCATCAATATTGGTTTTATTAGTTATTTACTACCCCCCCCCAAAAAAAGGCCACAGGCAACTAACAAACTGAATCAAAACACAGAATTAAAACAAACAAAATATACATGGCAATCATGAATGCACTAACAAAACAACAACCTCAAGAATCACATTATTAATAACAGCCATATATGGTCCAAGACAACTTGTCATAATCCACCAAATACTGGGGAACGAAGGTTTTAACCAGGTGCTGAAAAGATGATAAAGTCAGTACCAGGAGGCTTACACTGGGAAAACATTTCCTAGGTGACCGTGGGGGGGGGGGGCAAGTGAAAATGACCTTTACTATGTTGCCACCCTCTGGATTTGTTTCAGTGGGGGCATATGGAGAAAGGTCTCAGATGGTGAACATAGGATCTGGATAGGCTCAAGGCATGGAAAGTGCTCTATCCAGTGGTTGGACCTTGAGCCATTTAGAGCTTTGTAGGTTAATCTATTTTTTTTTTTAAGTATTTTATTATGTACAATGCACACACAACATTACAACTACAACCATTCAGTTACCGACAACACCTGGAGTACTGTGTCCAGTTCTGGGCACCACAGTTCAAGAAGGACACTGACAAACTGGAACGTGTCCAGAGGAGGGCAACCAAAATGGTCAAAGGCCTGGAAACAATGCCTTATGAGGAACGGCTAAGGGAGCTGGGCATGTTTAGCCTGGAGAAGAGGAGGTTAAGGGGTGATATGATAGCCATGTTCAAATATATAAAAGGATGTCACATAGAGGAGGGAGAAAGGTTGTTTTCTGCTGCTCCAGAGAAGCGGACACGGAGCAATGGATCCAAACTACAAGAAAGAAGATTCCACCTAAACATTAGGAAGAACTTCCTGACAGTAAGAGCTGTTCGACAGTGGAATTTGCTGCCAAGGAGTGTGGTGGAGTCTCCTACTTTGGAGGTCTTTAAGCAGAGGCTTGACAACCATATGTCAGGAGTGCTCTGATGGTGTTTCCTGCTTGGCAGGGGGTTGGACTCGATGGTCCTTGTGGTCTCTTCCAACTCTATGATTCTATGATTCTAACACAAAAATGCAAACATAAATGTTACGTCTATGTGACTTCCCTCCACCAGTGTTCATCATTTCTTATGTTTATTATATTCTTATTTATATTGCAGTTTGTAGTTCTCATTTTTAATATTGTTATTTAACTAATATTTTGTTATTTATAGGTTAATCTAGAGGTTACCAGAGCACTGAGATTTTGCAAAGGCCAAATGGTAGAAAGGCAAGAACGAAACGCAATAAGTAGGCAATTTCAGTCAGTAACTACTTTTCACTACATTTAGATTTCACCTATCCTCCAAGAAGCTCCAGGTGAAGTATATGGTTCTCTCCCCCACCCCATTTTATTCTCACAACAACCTTGTGTGGTAGGTTTGGCTGAGAGGCAATGACTGGCCGAAGGCTTCTTGCCTAAGTGGGTGGGGTTGAACCTTGGCGTCCCAGGTCCTAGTTCAACTCTCTAACCACTAAACCAGACTAAATATTATAATTCTAGCACCAGGACTTTGCCCTGAAACCAAGATTTTGCCCTGAATCTTTTCTAACTTGGATGCATCTAGAAGGGCAGTAAACAGAAATGGATCACCATGAAATACAAAAATAAATCGTAAGGAATACTGTGTTCTGGATGTTATGAGGAAGCAGTGAGAAAAGAGAGATGCACAAATGAAGTCATCCTTCCACTCTTGTTACTTCCTTGTAACATCTGAAGGAAACCACAACCAGTGAGATTAGAGGATTTTTCCCTTTGGGATGCTTGCCTTGGGCTAAATTAGCCCTTTAGAATTCCACAGAAGGACCCAGCCTCTGTAAATTCAAAAGTTAAGCAAGACTTGACAGGTTCTAACAGAATCTGAATGGAGACCCTCACCCACCCCCACCCCGCAATCCTCCTTCCTATCTACCTCAGACTTTTGGAATTGCTTCTTTGGTAATAGACCAGGGGTCAGCAAACGTTTTCAGCCAGGGGCCGGTCCACTGCCCCTCAGACCTTGTGGGGGACCAGACTATATTCTGAAGGGGGGAAAGAATGAATTCCTATGCCCCACAAATAACCCAGAGATGCATTTTAAATGAAAGGACACATTCTACTCGTGTAAAAACACGCTGATTCCCAACCGTCCACTGGCCGGATTTAGAAGGCGATTGGGCCATATCCGGCCCCCGGGCCTTAGTTTGCCTACCCATGGCCTATTCTCTCTCCAGTGAAAACATGGGTTTCCTAAATTAGTTTAAAACAGGGGTCAGCAAATTTTTCCAGCAGGGGGACAGTCCACTGTCCCTCAGACCTTGTGGGGGGCCGGACTATATTTTTTTGGGGGGAAATGAACGAATTCCTATGCCCCACAAATAACCCAGAGAAGCATTATAAATAAAAGCACACATTCTACTCATGTAAAAACACTAGGCAGCTCCCCCACAAATAACCCAGAGATGCATTTTAAATGAAAGGACACATTCGACTCATGTAAAAACACGCTGATGCCTGGACCGTCCGTGGGCCGGATTTAGAAGGCGAATGGGCTGGATCCGGCCCCCGGGCCTTAGTTTGCCTACCCATGTTATAGACCCTGGCTCTGGCCACATCCAGAGGCAGAGTGCTGCTGTGGCTAGAACAGTGATGAGGAATCTCTGGCTGGATTCAGCTCTCGATCCAGCCACCAGGTCAGGACAATTCTCTGCAGTTATGCTCCCTTGCAGGTCCAACCTGCCCAGATGGCAGTCCTCCGCCCCCTTTCCTGTGTGCTTTGCCATGGCCACAGCGCTGAAATTAATCTAAACTGGCTCTAAAACATGGTTTCAGAAACAAGATTATTGCCTTATCTAAGCACTCATGTCTGCCTTGTATAGCTTTCTCTTGAACCAATCAAGGTTGTTGTAATGTTCTCCAGGCACAGATTTGGACTAGTCCACACATTCCCTTCTGATGTTAAAGAACTGTAAACTGTTCAGAGAGACAGACATAGGGTTGTCTCCAGCTCAATTCTACTCAGGGTAGACACATTGAAATTATATCCATTAGGGACGCGGGTGGCACTGTGGTGTAAACCACCGAGCCTCTTGGGCTTGCCGATCAGAAGGTTGGTGGTTTGAATCACCGCAACGGGGTGAGCTCCCACTGCTCTGTCCCAGCTCCTGCCAACCTGGCAGTTCGAAAACACACCAGTGCAAGTAGATAAATAGGTACTGCTGTGGTGGGAAGGCAAACGATGTTTCCGTGCACTCTGGCACTTGTCATGGTCCTCCATGCACCAGAAGCAGTTTAGTCATGCTGGCCACCTGACCCAGAAAAATGTCTGTGGACAAACGCCGGCTCCCTCAACCTGAAAACAAGATGAGCACCACAACCCCATAGTTGCCTTTGACTGGACTTAACCGTCCAGGGGTCCTTTATCTTTACCTTAATTATATCCATTAATTTCAATGGGTCCACTGCTATCATTGGGTGCAATCCACAGGTTCAAATTAGGATAGGCCCAAGATCTTTTGGTACATTAGGCAAAGGACAGTCCTTCATTCCAAATAGCAAATCTGATTGGATTAGGACACTTTCCTCCTCTGCACCTGAGGATAGCAGGCTAACTTAAGGGGAGCAGAGAAGGCTGCTTGGAACAAATCTGCTTTGCAACTTTTTACATAAGAAACTAAGAAACTAACTAACTAACTAACTAAAACTAACTACCACAAACAAATGGGGGAATAAACTTAAGACTGGAACAGGTGGAATGAGAAACCGAGAGAAACAGAAATTGATGGATATGCCCATCTGTACATGAATCATAGCGGGTGCTGATAGCCCAGTCACCATTTCTCATCAGGATGTACTTCACAGGGTTGGGAAAGCAGGGAAGAGAGAGTGAAAAAGCTTGTATGCCACCCCAAGAGTGAGATAAATATATAACAACAAAATAAAACTCTTAGACCCAAACATTAAAAGGCAGGCAACACTTTTTCAGTGTGTGCTATTCAAGGAGCTTGCTATTCACTGAATGGTGATTTGTAGCAAGTGGCAGGCAAATTGGCAGAGTTCCCTGCATGGGTCCAAAAAAAATAGCTGTTTATTCTTGGCAGATAGGAGATTTAAGTAGGTAATGTGGCATGAAGGAGGTGGGGGAGACTGACTCTTTTTTGCCAGCAACCACCCTATTTTGTGACTCACAGAACAATGTGACATGAAAATCATCTAACTCCAAAAAAGTATGGCCTTAAACATCATTAGCGGGGTACTTATTTAAGGTCCAGTCTGGTGAATAGCCAAGGTTAGCTTCACTTTAAGGTGAAATTGACCATTGTGAACACAATCACAAATCTGAAGACACTGCAGAACTACAAGTGCATTTCTGAGAAACTAAACATCCCCCTTCTGAGCAGAGAAAGGCCCGGGAAGGAGCCTGTGACCTGTGTTCCTTTTCTAGCAATTGTAGCTCTCCACAGCTCCTCGCCTTCCTTGCCCTCTGCCACTCCTTGCCAAAATGCATTGCAACAACACAAAGAGAATTAATTATGCTAATGAAGCAAGCTTGAATCATTTGAGCACTTCATTTGCATTTCCCCCCTTGGCACTAAAATCTCTCGTAACATAATCCCCAAGCCTCCCCCTACCACTCGATCAAGATTTTAAAAGCTAAATATACCCACAATTTTTATATAAAGGTGAAGTGTTGGTGCACTGTGGCACTCCTGAACTGAAGACTGTACAAAATTATTTGCTGAGGACTCTTAAGGTGGGATGGGAAACCTGCAGTCCTCCACATGTTGCTGGTCTGCAACCCCAGTCGCCCCAGATAGTTGGACATGCTCCAGGGCTGATGGAAACAAGAGTCTGACAAAATCTGGCGAGCCATAGATTTCCCAGGACCAACCCAAACATTAGGTAGAGTGAAACAGCTGCCTCAGGTGGTAGGTGTGTGGGGAGAGAGAGGAGGCAGAGGCAGTAGCCCTACCCAAATGATCCTCCTGAACCCCAACCAGGTCCAATCTCCTAAGTTAGCAGTCCAGTGGATAGCAATGCCTTTTCGTTGCTAGCCTGAGCCGGCTGCCTGCCTAGCTTCCTTCTCCCAACATCTTGCAGATAGTGGCCATAGAAAAGGCCACTGACTGGCTTATCTCCCTCCCAACACACAAAGAGGCTCTTACTTGGATGCAGGAAAGAGATATTTATTCAGGCAAGTAACACCACAAGCTCAGCAGCAGACACAGTTCCTACGAGTCCTGATTCAGGAGTTCAGGCAGGGCAAAAAGTTTCACAGTACAGTGGTGCCTCTGATTATGAACTTAATTTGTTCCGGAGGTCGGTTCTTAACCTGAGGTACCACTTTAGCCAATGGGGCCTCCCACTGCCGCCGTGTGATTTCTGTTCTCATCCTGGGGTAAAGTTCTTAACCTGAGGCGCTATTTCTGGGTTGGCAGAGTCTGTAACCCGAAGTGTTTGTAACCTGAGGTGTTTGTAACCCGAGGTACCACTGTAAAAAGTTAAAGGGACCCCTGACCATTAGGTCCAGTTGTGTCTGACTCTGGGGTTGTGGCGCTCATCTTCCTTTTTGGCCGAGGGAGCTGGCGTACAGCTTCCAGGTCATGTGGCCAGCATGACTAAGCCGCTTCCGGCAAACCAGAGCAGCACACGGAAACGCCATTTACCTTCCCACTGAAGCGGTACCTATTTATCTACTTGCACTTTGATGTGCTTTCAAACTGCTAGGTTGGCAGGAGCAGGGACCGAGCAACAGAAGCTCACCCTGTCATGGGGATTCAAATCGCCGACCTTCTGATTGGCAAATCCTAGGCTCTGTGGTTTAACCCACAGCACCACCCGCGTCCCACCACTGTAGACAAAACCAAAAAGATTCATTGCCCCTCTCATTAAGCTTTTAGAGACAAGTCATGCTCACTTTCTGAGGAATATGGAGAATGCATGCATGTGCTCCCCTGGGCAGGTGGATCTGCTCCTATCTGTGAAGGTGGCGCCTGCTTCTCGATGACAAGGCTGCAGCTTCCTGCCTAGTCAGCTATTCAGTTGCTGCCTTTCTGTCGTCCCCAGCTCTCCAACTGGCACTCCTACTCCCCCTTTCCAAAGCACCTGACATCAGAGTGGAAAGGGGAAAGCCCTCCTCCCTAACCATGATCCCCACAATTCAGACACCCCCATCTCTTTTCCCTTCTCCTCTATCAGAGCCTGCCAAGCCAAGCCTGACTGCACTGTGGGGCACGTGACATTTTCTGAGCCCCAAAAGAACAGCACGCCACTGCTGTATTGTAGCATTTATCCAAGTGAGCAGCGAGGTGGTGCCAGGCATGCAAAGCAGGGAATGAACTGTGGAAAGATGTGGGAAGCTGTGTGTGCCACATGGACTGCCCTACCCCTCATTAGCTAGCCAGCTGTCCTCGGGTCCAGTGAAAAATGTTGTCTCAGCATGAGTATCAAAGGAAGGTTCCAATGTCTGCCTGGTTGGCTTATGGACATGGAATGGGGAGGGCATAAACTTGCCCATTCCAGGCATCAAAATTTCTTGGGTCAGCCTTGAGTGCTGCTGATGAAAAGTGGAACTTAATTCATATGCCCTTTAACTACTGGCAAACAATTCGAAGGATAGGCGATGAGAGGCTACAAAAATGCAGTTTCAAAATCAACCGCTTAAGACCAATATCCCTGGATGCAAAAGATGTTGTTATTAATACAGTCCACTGGATTTTCTCAACTCTGCTTTTCAACTGTCGAGCCAACAGCTGCCAAATTAAGAGATTAAAACAGATTGTGGGATATTTTAATTCAGAGCCTGCAGTGGCACATTTAAAGTCATTTCCCTGGCTCGATCATCTCCATGGAAATCGACTTGAGTGCTCTTCCAAGTAGTGTTCCAGTGACTGGGATTCGAAGGATAAGGCTGTCAGTAGCTCTGCTCTGCATCCACAGTGAGAGGCAGGATGCCTCTAAATACTGAAAACCAGGAATCAAAAGTGCAGAGAGCCTGTTGCGCTCAGTTCCTGCTTGCAGGTTCCCCATAGGCACTTGCAGTCCATTATCAGATACATTATCAGAAATCAAGGACACTTTCCAGCCAGGCAAAAATAAGGATACAAAAAAATTAAGGGCAACAGCAACAACCCCCCACCCCCAACAAAAACCCTTAAACATGATTCTGTTCAGCAGCTTCTGCTTTTGTAGCTGGAGTCAATCAGGCGCCCACCCTCCCAGGCCAGGTGGAGGAGCACATCTTCCAGGACTCACAGCCAAAACAGTCTGCATGGCTGACCAGTGAACCCAGGCCTTGATATGCACTCAAACTGCTGTATCACACTTGATGCATAATTCTCAATGAGAGGTGCTAAAAAGGAGAATAAGGGTATCATTTCAGGGATAAAGCACCCAGCCTGTTATGGAGTCAACCACTTGGGAAACCTGAACATTTATTAAAAACAGGAATCCAATTATGCCATGGAACCAGTGGAAAAAAGTGAATCCCTGCAGTCACAAATGAAGTAATTCAGTCAGGCAGAATCCAAAAACATCCCCCAAAGCACTATCCCCCTTTTCGCTCGTCTGTCTGTCTTCTGATCAATCCCATTAAGCAGAAATGTTGTTTTCCTTCAGCATTTCTGTTTGTGACCTTTATGATTCCTAGGTGTATTGACTTACACGCTCTGAATGAGAACTCAGAAGTTTTGTTGTTCTTGGCTTCTTCTACTTTTGTTTTTTTGTTTTTTAAGTTCTCACCCCTCAGAGAAATTCAGGTGCAAGTCTCACCTGCTTGCGCTGAATCAAATATGTGTCATCTTATCTGGAGGGAAAACCTGAAGATGCATCACGCATAGCAGGGTTTGCCAGGAAGAAGATGGTGTGAGATGCTACAGAGCAGGGGACTGTGGTGGGTTGTGAGCAGGGAGCAGAGAGAGCGTTGAAAGCAAGACACTGTGGTGAAGCGGCTAGAGCAGAGGGGGGTGGAACCATTTTCTTCCCAAGGGCCACCTTCCCTCATTGCAGCCTTCTGGGGGCCACATGCCAGTAGCAGCCAGGGCCAAAGGCAAAAGAGGGTGACACAATGAATGTGACTTTTACCTAGGTATATTGGAGGGCTCTGACAAAAAGCAGGAGTGGAAATGGCAGGTGTTCACTTAATTGTCGGATGTTCAGAACAGATATTATTTCAGTGAATATACATAATTGGTATTCACTGTTGTTGTTTTCAGGCCGCAAACGATCCATCACTGATCATTCCCCCACCACCAACACTAATTTGCAGAAACAATAACATTGTTTTTGTTGGAAGCTGAACTGCAGCAGAATTGAAACAGCTCTGCATGTGATGGTGTGGAAAAAGAACGATGGCTTCTGACATTCTTACTCATAGCTTTGTACAGTTTTCTGCATTCCAGCCATACGAAAGTTTTGAAACATACCACATATACTTCCTTCTAGGCAAGTAAGAGGCATCATGACAGCCCAACAATACATTCCAGCCAGGGAAAAGCAGGAGGAGGGTGTTGGGCAAGACCCGTGAAGATCATGTCTTGGGAGATAGTGTGAACTTAGCATAAGGCAGCTTCCTGTGTTCCACGTGATCTGGGGAGAGTTCAGGAGAAGGTAAATAGAGAGGACAAAAGGGCTGCATTTGGCCCCTAGGCCTGACTTTCTCCACTCCTGGGTTGAGCTAAGGCAGGGGTCAGCAAACTTTTTCAGCAGGGGGCCGGTCCACTGTCCCTCAGACCTTGTGGGGGGCCTATGCCTCACAAATAACCCAGAGATGCATTTTAAATAAAAGGACACATTCTACTCATGTAAAAACAAGCTGATTCCCAGACTGTTCACAGGCCGGATTGAGAAGGCGATTGGGCCAGATCCGGCCCCCAGGCCTTAGGTTGGGCTAAGGTGGCGTCTGCAGGCATCAGGGTACCCACCAGACAGTATCCACTGATGCATGCTACAAAAGGTCTCAGTAAATATCTCCTCAAAAATCCACAATGTGCAAGTGACTGATTGCTCACCCTGTTCATTTTCCTGTTTGCATTGACTGAGCCTCTCCTGCACGGAAAACCCACCACTTTAAACTTGCCCACATTTTATTGCCTGCCAGGATTGGACACCCACCTGTTTTAAGCAGAGAAGGGGTACAGTGGTACCTCGGGTTACATACGCTTCAGGTTACAGACTCCGCTAACCCAGAAATACTACCTTGGGTTAAGAACTTTGCTTCAGGATGAGAACAGAAATCATGCTCTGGCGGCACAGTGGCAGCAGGAGGCCCCATTAGCTAAAGTGGTGCTTCAGGTTAAGAACAGTTTCAGGTTAAGAACAGACCTCCAGAACGAATTAAGTTATTAACCCAAGGTACCACTGTATGTTGTCCTAACTGAAGTTTCGAGAAGCCTTCAAAAGGCAATTTGAGAACCTAACAGATGTGTTGGATCAGACCAAAGGCCTATCAAGTCCATCATGGTGTTCTCACAGTGGTCAGCCAGATGGATATGGAAAGCTCAGAACTTCACTTTCAACAAAGTACAATAGTCCAGCCTATAGGTCACCAGGCTATAGATAACTGTGGCCAGATTATCTCAGGCTGGGGGGGGGGGTCACAACTGGTGTACTAGCCTCAGCTGGCAAAAGGCACTGCACATTACAAGAAGTACTAATGTGTTCACTGTCCCTCCTAGATCTGTCCATACCAGTGGTCTGGGGTAGAAAATTTCCCACTGAAAAGCTTCCAGATTTTATTTTCCCGTGGGTTTTTTTGGGGTGGTGGTGGTGGTGGAAATCTGTTTCATAAGTTAATTAGTGACAAAGAATGGATGCCAACTGCAAACACAAGCTTGGCAATTTCGATGCTTTTTGCTTTGTTTTCAAAATGCAAGGGAAATTAACATGCTAAATTAGGTTACTCTCCAGAGTATCAGAAAAAAATCAAATGCAAATGAGGGCAATTTGCATTGGAAAATGTTATGGAAAACCCACATCACCCCCAGACCAGAGACCTGGTTGTTCTGGAGGAGCATGATCTCATGGGAGAGTGGATAAGCAGCAGCAAGTTGGTCAGGGAACCTACCTGCCATCTTATCTGCAGCCTGGATAACTGTTCTTCGAAGTTACCTTACACTACGTCAAGACTGATTGTCTATCTTGCCATCTACAGCTTCTCTCCAGGGTATCAGGGGGAAAGCATTTTTTTTACTTGATTTTTCTTTTTAACAAGACATACCACGTATTGCGCTGTGGGTTAAACCACAGAGCCTAGGACTTGCCAATCAGAAGGTTGGAAGTTCGAATCCCCACAACGAAGTGAGCTCCCACTGCTCGGTCCCTGCTCCTGCCAACCTAGCAGTTCGAAAGCACATCAAAGTGCAAGTAGATAAGTAGGTACCGCTCTGGCGGGAAGGTAAACTGTGTTTCTGTGTGCTGCTCTGGTTCGCCAGAAGTGGCTTAGTCATGCTGGCCACATGACCCGCTAGCTGTACGCCGGCTCCCTCGGCCAATAAAGCGAGATGAGCGCCTCAACCCCAGAATCGGCCACAATTGGACCTAATGGTCAGGGGTCCCTTTACCTTTACCACGTATTGAACCTGGGATCTTCTGCATGCAAAGCAGCTGCTCTGCCCCTGAGCTGTAGAGCCCTCTGCTCTTGACTGTCAACAAACTACGAGCTTCTCTTCTAGCCAAGCTCCAGCTCTAGCAACTAGCTGGAAGTACATGGGGTGGGACAGTACTAACTCCAGATACAGCTGCCCACAGCCCAAGCCTGGCCCAAACAGGTTATCAAATTTCTGCACCCTTGGCATTCCAAGGCACCTTTCCCCAGCCTTTTTCTCTTGCCAGGGTATTTTCTAGAAATGTGATCTACCACCAAATGCCACACGGCTGAGCCAAGAGCTGCTGCTTTTCCAAGGCGACAGGAGTTTCTACTGAAGCATGAGATACTATAGGCGGGATTCAGTGAGGCTTGATTCCTTAGACAGAAAGGAAGAAACATGCTTTCCTGGAACTTAATTATGTCCTGTTCTCAGATAACAATGTGTCTATGTAAGAAACACGTTTCAGATAAAAGGGATACTATTTAAGCCCACACTTCTAACCAATTGATGAACAGGCTTTTCAGCTGGGAAGATAACTAAAGGTCATTTTCTCCTCCTTTTTATGTGTGCATATCTCATTCCATCATTCTTTCTATTTCTCTCCTTACTATTATTTGGCAACAACCCCCATCCTACATTTCAACTCTCTCCTCTTGCATATCTGCATTTCTGATGGAGAAAATGAGATTTCAACTTCTCCCAATGAAAAGAGCTGACACTTTCTCTTGGAAGAAGGGCGGCCATGGCCTTAACCCCATGAGGGGGCTGTATAGGCTTTTCCCAGGAAAGCTTTTGACAATGGCCAGTGTCCTCCATAGAATGAAACTGTGGACAAGAAAGATTTCTGTGAATATGTGGACTATCTTTCTTGCTTCATTAACATTATGGTTGTGTTAAGAAGTAACATTAAGCCATGGGAGGTCAGGCTTCTATACGATGCAGGAAGTCTATGTTAAGTACAGCACAATGTAGAAGTTCCTTTCCTAAATCATGATGAAGCCTATGATGCAGTGCATGGATGCGACCAACAGGCTCAAATGGTGATAACTGTGGAGGGGGAAAGAGTGACTGGAGAGGGCTATTATTGCCAAAATCAGCATCTGAAATCAATGAAGCACAGGTTATCAGAGTAAATGCATACATACAGAATATAGCAGTCACAGAAGAGCCTTTCACAACGTGCAGCATAATAAAATAAGAAGAGTAGGTGGACCGTTGGCCCACCTCCTCCAGCATCTTCTTCTCACACTTGGCTATGGGAAACCAGCAAGCAGGATTCAAGCATAAGAGTACCGTATCTTTCGCTCCTTAAGACACACTCTTTTCATCCTAAAAAGTAAGGGGAAATGTCTGCGCGTCTTATGGAGCAAATGTGTGGTGATTGCTGGCTCCCTTTCTGGCCCGGCCCCTTATCCAGGCCTCCATTGTTGAATGTTCTGCAGATGGAGGCTGTTTGTTTCCCCAGCGACATGTGACTGGCTGATTAGATTATCTGTCTGGAAACTGTAGGAACGGCTCCCTTTCCTTTCCTAAAGAAGCTACAGAACTGTGAGTTGAACCCCATAAAAACAGGATTTTTTTCCCTTTGCAAAGTAAGCTCAACAACTTTGAGCTGATCCTCAAAAAACAGGGGCTTTTCCCCTCTGCAAAAGAAGTTGCACAACTGTGAGCTGATCCCCCCCAAAATGGGGATTTCCCCCTTTCCTCCTCTAAAAACTAGGTGCATCTTATGGAGCGAAAAATACGGCACCCTTTCCTCCTATGGTTTCAAACAACTGATATTCAGAAGCATTGCTGCCTCCAACTGTGAAAGCAGAGCATAGCCATGAGGGCTAGTAGCCAGCAATAGCCCTCTTCTCCATGAATCTGTTTAAACCTCTTTCAAAAGCCATTCAGGTTGGTGGCCGTCACTACCTCCTGTGTGAGCAATTTCCATAGTCAACAATGTGCCACATAAAATAGCTTCTTTTATCTGAAGCAACACAATAACTTGATACCATGTCAGACCACATTTCCCACCCCAACCTTAAATGGCCTGACCCATGGTTCTCTTGCTGACAGAAAACATTTAAAACACATACCATCCTAGAGGTGTTATCTCTAGATGCACAATAATTTTGATGATGCCCAAACTACACAAATTTAGCTAAATGTTATGCAAGTTTACTTTGAAATGAGTCCCATTTCTTGCAACCTCCAACTGAGCGTGCATATTTGGACCTGCAGCCTGAATTTAAAACAAACTATTCCTGTTTTAAACTTTTCCTCAATGGAGGGGAAAAAGCAAATAAGCAAGCAAAACCTTTATTCCAGAAAATGCCCAATTATCCCACATCACCATGAATATCTAAGTCCCTTTTATGTTATCATATTGAGGCATAGCAGAAAACAGCTTTTCTAAGTACCAGTGATCATAAGCTTTTTACCTTTGAAATCTGTGCTTTGTTTGAAGCTCTGCAGAATACTACTCTAGGCTCTGCACTTCTAAAGGAAATGGGTCAAAGGGCAAAGAATGCATCCCAGAATCTTCTGGAAATAGAACAAACTGGATGGTGGAGAAACAATCCCTTAAAATAAACAAAGCTACAATTGCATACTTCACATACACAAAACACAAAGCCCTTTCAGTCCAAAATATTGTTGAAAAGGAATGTAAAAGGGACTGAAGAGTGATCAACCAATGAATGGCACACTATTAACTTACAAGAGTACAACAAGAACAACATCTTATGAATTATCAAGAATGGCCATAAACTGTGCAGTGATACTCCTTGTGCAGCTGACAGTGCAAAATGAACATGATAGTCCTTCTTAACAGATAGCTAAGGACCTGCAGGGGCTCAAAACAGCTTATATGTTATTGCAAGTTTGGAGGAGATTTATTACTTGTTCATTTATTTGTTCATTCATTCAAAACATTTTTGTTCCACTCACTCACAGATGGACATAAAAATATCAATGAAGAAGCAGCCCATGCCTTCAGGACCATAATTTAAAAGGCACAACATAAAATGAAAAGGAGATGGGGAGGGAGGAGGAAAAATACAAATCCAGATGTCAGTCTTCAGCTGTTGAGTTCTTCTATCAGCCACAATGAGCATGCCCAACAGCCAGGAGTGATGAGAATCTAACAAAATCTAGGGGACTACACTTTTTCTACTGCATGATAAAGGGTTCTCAGATACTGAAGGTGTGTGTGAAGGTATATGTATGTACACACAAACACACATACCACTACACACACACTTACTAAATCCTCTGTGTCCCTCCTCAGTCTGCTATCCAGGAGGTGCTTACAGATGGGATTGCTCACTGATTCCCCCACCGGGGGGGGGGAAACCTGACTGAAAATAGAGGACTGCTTCTGTATAATTCTGTGGGCACTTGAGTTTTATAGGGAAAGCAGAAAGCAGGCAGTATCAAGACAAGCTGGAGTCAAGCAGAGAGCATCCAAAACCCTAGGCAGCTCCAAAACATAAGACCTATTTAAGCAGCTAGAATACAGGACCCTGGACAGCTCCAGGGATACTAAAAGTGAATATTCTGGAGGACACTAGAGACAATCAGATTCATATGGAGGCCTGCCAGTCCTGTAGGTGATAGGTTCTGTCTTCCTGGAGGAACTAGAAGCTTCACCTATTTTGTTAGCCACTGCCTTCTGCAAGGTTGCCAAGACAGAGGTATTGTCAGGAACCCTAACTTTGAGTTATCTGTGGCCTATAGTCAACAGTAGCTCATATTCAGGTTCTGTTGGTTCTTCCTCAAAGGAAGTAGTCTGAACCTTGTCCTTATCCTAGTCCTCAGTCTGTCCCGCAAGATCACCAGTTCCAGACAGTTAGGACACATGCCCACCCTAGTTTAAGCTGGGATGTCACATGGACAATAGCCTTTCTGAGCTCTTGTTCTGAGACTAATTTTCACATAAACAGGAAAATTTGGGATAAATTACACAGCTTCCACCATCTTCAAGTATTGTTTTGTTTTGTTTTGTTAACATGGCAGACATTGCATGGGGAGAGAGGACTATGGATGGCTCACATGGGTAGATGATGATGATGATGATAGATGATAGATAGATAGATAGATAGATAGATAGATAGATAGATATAGATGATAGATAGATAGATAGGTATAGATATAGACAGACAATCAGTGATCATAGAGAGATATAAGTCTACTTGTGAACTCCTCCCCCCCCCCTTTGATTATTGAGCAATAGATGTACTGTAAGGCTAAGAAAAAGTTTTGAATTTCTTAGGATCCCTTGCTAGAAGCAAGGCTTACATGGCAATGAATTAATGGAAACAGCCCTCGTGCGGAATGTACCAAGGGACAACCACAGACTCCCTTGATCTAATCAATAGCTGCCACTCAGCTTGAATGTGGTGTTGTAACGAACAGAGCTTCTTCCCCCTAAAGATATGTTATTTTGTGAGATATCAAATAAAACAAAAGCACAGGCTTTTGACAGCTCACTCAAAAAGAATGATAATCAGCTAGAGTTCAAGTGCGTGAATGTTACCCAGTAGACTTATACTGGAGAGAAGCATGCATGGGTGAATTTACAAAGTTACATTTTGCAACTGCTTTTAATTCTCAGTGCACACACACACACACACACACACACACAATTAATTGCTCAGATGTTGAGCAGGAAAAAATGAGACAATTGGGCTATTCCCACCCTTACTCCTACCTCCATTAAAATGATATCTAATGGCAAAAGACGGCTAACCCATCACATGCTGTTCGACTCTGAGGTCCATCGGCCCTAACCAGCATGGGCAATGGTCAGGGATGATAGGAGCTGTAGTCTAGTAGTAACTGGAAAGTCATGGTTAACCAGTCTTATCTTAGAAGCTGCCATTTGTCCATCTAACACTACTGTCCACACTGATAAGAAGAGGCTGTCCAGGGTTTAAGACAAAGTTCTGTTCCAGCCTCACCTGGGGGTGCCAGTGATTGGCCTTGCTTGTCACCATTTCTGCGCAATGTATGTGCTCTGCCACTGAGCCAAGGCTCCCCCTCCCCACATCATTAGGACACTGATGCCCCACAACTCTGGCAACACAACAATCAGCCATGCCTCTGCTTGCTGGAACATTCAAAATATGCTAGAAGGGACTCTGCATACACACCAATTAACATGTTTAGACATCATCATTAAGACGAGGAACCTTGGCCAAATCAGGGTCCTGTCCCCCTTGTGTGAAATAGTGGTACATTTGTAGAGTACCCAACTTATAGCTGTAGTGAGAAGGATCAGCTGGCTGTATCAGTTTCAAGTGATAGGACCAGTTAAATGCAACCTTGGGACTCCCCTCATACAAACTTTCAATATGTGGGAGGGGGCTCAAGTGAATCCCTCCCCCATGTGTCTCACAGTGTGTGGAGAAGAGGCTTCACAACAGTGGTTTCACTTTGGCCTTTGTGCCCCTCCCGACCAACAAGCATAGATCTGAAGGTCTCCAAGGGGACTTCTAACCTAGGCTTCCATAGCTCTTTGTGCAACAATATTCCACACATGCATAACATGGGTTTCTTATCAGAGGGAGCATGCACAGTTACTGTATAAGCATACATAGATGCCACTTAACAGGCACATGGCCCTACATGTAAAGGTCAGAGTTAGGGCAAGCAAGGTACACAAAGTCTGAGCTGGTCCAGTAATGCAATTCTATTATTTTTCTCTTCCCCCACCCAGCAACATTTAGGAGTACCAATCCACTGGGAGAAAACCACTCTGTTTGACCATGTCTTGGCACTGAGCCCTAAAGGAAAAGAGAGAAAAAACTCCCCTGTCCCCTTAGAAGACAATCACGGACATACAAGGCAGGAGTGTTAAGCATAAAGCATTTGAGGAGACTCTTCAACAAGCCTTTTCAGGTCCTCTTGGTATAGCCCACACATCTATGCTGCAATCTATGAAAATGACTGAATTAGAACACATTTTGAGGGATCATGGTGAAGGAAGCCTTGCTGCAGGTCTAGGTTTGGTTAAGTGCCTGCCTAGGTGGGTGTTGCCTTCAGTTCCATGAAAGAAGGGTGGGATATAAATGCAACTAATAAAGGCAAACAAATTTTCAAGAATGAGATGTTGTCCGGTAGGGTAATAGGGTTGACTCACCAGTGATTACAACATGGTTCCTCTTCCCATTCCCTCTAAATTTATTTCAGAATGTGGCAATTATGGTAAAGAAGAGAAATGTCAGGGAGTCAATATAATGTGGTGGTTATAGACTGGACTAGGACAGTGCAGACCCAGGTTCAAACCTTCTCAAAGCCAGAAAGCTTAGGGGGTTTGGGGTGGGTGGGTGGCTGGAAGTTCACCCAACAGTGGTGACTGGTGCCTATTGAGACTGGCAAGGCAGAAGGCAGGGAGACCAACAGTAGCTGGATCCAATGACAGGCACAGCCAATCGAGTTTTGCCCTCATTCTTCCCCTCGCTGAGTTGTGTAAGGGCAACACTGAGACTAAGGAGCTGTGAGACAGTACCACTTAAGAACATAACTGGAGCCCAGCTGCATCAAACCAGTGGCTTGTCTAGTCCTGTTCTCATAGTGGCAAACCAGATGCCTATGGGAAGATCCAAAGCAGGATCTGAGCACAATGGCACTGGACTGAATTGCTTGAAAGCAAGAAGGCAGGTTAAGGTTTGTGGAACAGAGTCTCCTTAGCCCTAGTGGGTCAGCTTCCACTGCCAGCCAGAACTGAGCATACACACAATTTGTTGTTGTTGTTATTGTATTTTTTTTAGCATCAGTTAGAAAAGAAAACTGGAGGAGAGATAGTGTCGGGAGTACATTTTGGTTGTATGCCAAATTATATGAAATCAACATTTTAGGACTGTACAGAGTGTACAGAAATTCAGGATGCCCTGAGCTCAGATCAGAAATCAGAATCTTATGGGTGAAAAATACAGCAGATGCATAGTATTTGTAAGCACTACGCCTTGAAAGTAAAACAAGTATTGATATTCCAGCCGCACAAGGTCTAAGATCTATAAGGAAGTCCATAAAATGCATGTTATATGCATTTAGTAATCATACTGTGTTTTCAATAAATGGAAGCAAGGGTTAGTGGTGTCCATAATTCACAAGGCACTTTTGCAAGAATCACGGTCCTTTATTACAATATAGTTATCCTGCTAGATTACACTTTACACTGTTGCGTGCAAGAACTATAAATACACCAGTATCTAGAACAATGAGCAAGGGCGCAAGCCGCCTTTGGAATGCTTGCAACATTTTATGCAAGTTTCTAAATATTTTGTTAATGGGTTTTCAATAGAATGTGGACTGGGCTGAGGAAAAATTATTTTGCACATCCATTACATAAACTAACAGCTCAGTTGAGTTTTTTACCAACTAAAACATTCCATTAAGTTGTCAAAAGCTGTGATGAGTGCTTGGAAAAGCAGCTCTTACTCAAGATACTCAAGACTTTCCTTTCTTTAATTAAACGGAGAAATGTTTTACAGGACTGTTCAAAATATTTTGGGACTTGGTCTAACCTGCCTGCTTTTGTCAAAGGCTAGTAAGCTGAATCCTATGTTAATGATAGCATTGTAGAGGACCCAACCAGGACTTGTATTCTGGTCTACTGACCTTGAACATGTGAAGATTGGGTTGCTCTCCTATTCTCTAGCCTAGTGAAGCTTGTGCCATAATAAATCTGAAACTCATATGGTGTCTAGTTTCAGACAGGTTTCAAAGAGAGCAGGGAGCTTAATCTTTGGTAGCAACTCCAACATGAGCAAAGACAAAAGTAGTGTTCAATGCCAATCCATAATACAATCAAAATACAGTGGTACCTTGCTTTTAGAACAACTTAGTTTATTAACAACTTGGAAACAGAAGTAGGTGTTCTGGTTTGTGAACTTTGCATTGGAAGCTGAACATGTTCCACTTCCTGTTGAGTGTGTTCCGTTTGTAAATTGAGTCCCCTGCTGCTAATCAGAAGCTTCCTGTTGAGTCTGTCAGCTGTTGAGTCCTGAGCATCCACACAACACAGAGGCGATACTGTATCTGGAGCTTTTGTTTTTGCTATTTTCTGTGTTTTTGTTTATGTGGCTTTTTCACTTTTTTGACTGTGGCTTGTGACTGTGGTTTGTGACTTCGTTTTTGTGTCTTGTTTCTGTGACTGTGTGGAAGCCTGTTCAATACTGATTGATTGTGTGGCTGCAGAAATGGATAAAGCCCCCCGTCCAAATAATGACTGCCATCAGTGCAGGTAAGAAAAAATAATAATTTTAATTTTTATCGTCTACAATACTGTCTTATTTATTTTATAGTACAGTACATTGATTATTGCTTTCATTTTATGGATCCGTGGTCTCATTAGATAGTAAAATTCATGTTAAATTGCTGTTTCAGGGGTTGTTTTTAAAAGTTTGGAATGGATTAATCCATTTTGCATTACTTTCTATGGGAAAGCACACCTTGGTTTTAGAAAGCTTTGGTTTTAGAACAGACTTCAGGAAAGGATTAAGTTTGGGAACCAAGGTACCACTTTACAAAACAAAGGGTCAGACTAGAGACAAGGTGAAGGCAGTCCATGCTCATGGCCAGCCACTCCAATAAAGTCAAATTGGTACACAGGCAGCTCTTCCAGCTGGGGAAGGGGGGGCGTAATCTTGAGCTGCTGAAACAACATCCTGACCTCCTCTGAGTCCTCTCTTTATCCAGGTGGCTCCTCAAGGGATCAACTTACTATTGAGCCTGCAGCTGGGCACTCTGGATGGGGAAGGTTTTGGTTTGGCATTTGAGGTAATGTCTTTCGCTCAGGCTTGGGACTTGTTCAACCTCATGGCCAGATGAACATCCTCACACTGCAGACAGCCCTCTTTTGGTCTCTCCCAAGGATCCTGACTCCTTGTCCCTAGACTGAGCCTGCTCTGAGGCTTGATGAAATGCCAGACCCTCCAAGTTATCCTCTGATGAGGAATCATCTATCTCAGTCATAACATAAAGTGCCAGAAGACACGTCGTTGTTCTGGCTAAAAGCTATTTCCTCTCAGAGATGGCTGTCAATGAGATCCCAACCTTGAATGTACCTTCTAGTGAACACTGATAACAACATGGCAAGAAGGGAAGGAGGTTTTTAGCTCTGTGAATGTCAACACACAGAATTCTTGGGCAGCTGCTCATGTCCCAGCAGGGGCGACTTTCCTATCCCCTCATTTCTGATTTCCTAAACTGATTGTACTTGCTGCTTCTTTTTATATAGTGGAGAAAATCTGGCCCATGGGCCAAAAGCAGCCCCCCACCCCACCCCCAGCACCACTTTCTGGCCCTTGGGATTCTTCTCAGGCAGCACCATCAGCAGATGGCTCCACACACTCAAGTGAATTTTGCTCAGCTTGAATGGGTTCTTGAACCACAAGAATGCCTCTTGCTTGCATGGATGGAGGATGGAGAGGTGTGCGTGCAGAAATCTCTTGACTGTTTGCATGCTTGGGTATTTAACCTAATGTACAAGGGTAAGTATGGGACATGGGTGGCACTGTGGGTTAAACCACAGAGCCTAGGACTTGCCGATCAGAAGGTCGGCGGTTCGAATCCCCATGACGGGGTGAGCTCCCGTTGCTTGGTACCTGCTCCTGCCAACCTAGAAGTTTGAAAGCACATCAAAGTGCAAGTAGATAAATAGGTACCGCTCCAGCGGGAAGGTAAATGGTGTTTCCGTGCACTGCTCTGGTTCGCCATGCTGGCCACATGACCCGGAAGTCATGCTGGCCACATGACCCAGAAGCTGTACGCCGGCTCCCTTGGCCAATAAAGCGAGATGAGCACCGCAACCCCAGAGTCGGTCACGACTGGACCTAATGGTCAGGGGTCCCTTTACGTTTACAAGGGTAAGTATCATATGCTTTGCTCTGTCCATTGCTGCTTGTGGCCCCACCTACTTTTAACTCTGGCCCTGCTCACCATTGGCATATCTCCAACTCTCCCCCCCCATGAGAAAATGCAACCCTCCTTCAGACTGAAACACACACAACTGTTAAATGTCTACATCTGCTGACAATATTTTGCTTGGAAACAATAGTATCAGTCAATTTTTGGGTTGTAACAAAAATTGACAGATATGTTCTGCAGGAGGAAGGGAGAGGGTTGGCAAAGAGGGGACATTCGATGTATCTGTAGAATTCTCTCTCTCTTTGTGTGTAATATATTGAAAATCAATAAAATTTGTTATTTTAAATGCCACTGCTTATTATTTGGATATAAAAATGTTGATTTGCTACTTTTTAAAGTATTCTCTCTCTCTCTCTCTCTCTCTCTCTCTCTCTCTCTCTCTCTCACACACACACAGAGAGAGAGAGAGAGGGGGGGGGAGGGAGGAGTGGTATAGATGAATATGCATCTGCAGGTATAGGACACTGGTTTGATCCACATGGACATAATTAGTTGATGCCAGTTTAAAATGATCACTACAAAATCAAATAATGTAAGGAGCCAATGGACCAGTCAAATTAATGGACTGCCGTTCCTGCATTGTCTGAGCATATCCTTTGCTTCTGTCCCCGAGGTAACAAAGATTCACCCTCTGAAGAAGTAATAAGGTGACACAGACATGGAGATTACTCAAAACTTGACCAAGTGGATAATGACCGAGTGCTTCCCCTCTCTGGGTTGACAGCAGCCTCAGAACGCAACACCGTGGCTATTACAGATCAAACAGTAGGAAGGCATTATCACTAGTGAGCCAGAGAGGATGTGATAATTTATCCTGTTTGCTGACTCTATCACAGAGAGCCAGAATCTATTAGTCATATTGATTCTGGATGTTCCACCTTTGATGGTACAGAGCTGCACACAATGACAGAATCAAGTTATCCACATTCATCATTGTTTTACTTTGAAAGTAAATGAGTGTGCCACCGCAAAGTGGTGGCTTCCTACAGTCAGTATATCCTATAAAATGGGAGCGATAAAGTTTCCCAGGCAAGAAAGCACCAAGAACATGCTGTTTGATGATGAGGGCTATGCAGCCGAGGATTATGGATACGGCGTGTTACCAGGTTGTTTTATGTGCTAAAGATAGAAGATAAACATGCCACTATATCATCCTTGTGGTATGGAGATTCATAAGTATGCCTTGCATTTTGTTGGGTATGCATTATGAACTATGATTTATAACACAGAGATCCAATGGAATCTACAGTACAAGGGAGCTTTCCTGAGCACACAAAACACAAAGAATGGATCCCTGACTTGCAAACTGGGGAAGAGAGAGACTGTATTTGAATTGCCTGTAAAGTGATCCAATCCATTTGCCAACCTTGTGGGCTGGAACAAGAGATGTTGAAGAATTCCAAGTAAAACAGGAGCAGGAAGTTCACTTATCTGCCCTATGTCAGGAACGGAAATCAATCAATTGAATATGATTGACATTTGTTCTTCTTGTTGCTTTCAGTCCACAAATGATACACAATGGATTATGTCCTCGTCCACCCCATTTGCACTGTGTTCCCATTGCACTCAAGTGAATAGGGTGGAATAATGTAGCAAGAATGAAACTTGTACAATTTGTGTAATTAATTATGAAAACTGCATAAATTACAAAAATTTTGCCAGAGTGGACAATGTGAAGAATGTGGTTTTGGCTGGAACAGAAACTAGGCTGCATGTGTCAACACTGGGGAGAGAATAAAAACTATGCCTCCTTATGTCCCTAGCAGAGACAAAAGGTTTGGAAACAAAACAGTATTTTGTCCTCAACTGAGATCCTATGTGTGAACCAGCATTCAGGTCATCATTGAAAATTAACTCAATTCTATAAAGAGGTGAGCAATGCGATTCCACATTGTCAGTCCAGTTTTAAGCAACATTGTCCTATCTCTGGTAGAAATGGCTCCCCTTCTTCTTGAAATATTTTGTTAAGCCACTTTAGAACAGTAATTATCTCACGTGGGATGCCATGCAATTTGAGCAGCTGTATGTGAGTTCAGATGGGCTGGCCCCAAATATATTGATGGCTTATCAGAGATTTGAGTTTCATTAGCAGCAACTGATCAGTAAATTCATGTATTGTATCACATCTCTGCCTTATAATTTTAGTTCATGCAAACCAGCCCACACAAAGCCTACTCACACATAGAAAGTAATGAGTATACTGTCCCAGGTTGGACATGCTTACCATGACTTAATAAGCTGAAATATGTATAAGCCTTATGCCCATCCTTCTGTTGCTCAGTCTCTCTCTTTCAACACATTTAATTTTTTTAATTTTATTTTTTAAAATTTATGTACCCCCCCCCCCAAGGATCACAGGGCAGTTTACACTATAAAAACACAAAAATGCATAACATAATAAAAAGCAAAATAATAGGCTCCTCCCCCAATTTAAAAGGCCATATATATTGTTTAATTAACCAAAGGCCTGGGAAAAGAGAAATGTTTTCACCTGCCACCTAAAGATATGTAGTTAAGTTTCCTGAGAACCTTTCTGGGAAGAGCAATTCACATATGGGGAGTCACTGCAGAAAATGCCCATTCTTCTGTTGACGCCCCCTAGACCCTGTGGGGACCACATCACCCCTGAGTTAATTAACCACAGTATTCCAAAACATCTAAAGGCCATGAGGTTGGCAAAGGCTGCCTTATCCATTGAGAATTACAGTGGTACCTCGGGTTAAGAACTTACCGTATTTTTTGCACCATAACACTCACTTTTTTCATCCTAAAAAGTAAGGTGAAATGTCTGTGCGTGTTATGGAGGGAATGCCTACGGGTGGCATGCCTACGGATTTTCCTCCTCTAAAAACTACGTGCGTGTTATGGTCGGGTGAGTGTTATAGAGCAAAAAATACGGTAATTCATTCTGGAGGTCCATTCTTAACCTGAAACTGTTCTTAACCTGAAGCACCACTTTAGCTAATGGGGCCTCCCACTGCCACTGCACCACCGGAGCACGATTTCTGTTCTCATCCTGAAGCAAAGTTCTTAACCCGAGGTACTATTTCTGGTTTAGCGGAGTCTGTAACCTGAAGCGTCTGTAACCTGAAGCGTCTGTAACCCAAGGTACCACTGTACAGGCAGAAGGACAAGCTTTTGTGGCCGCTTGGATATGGACACTGGTTTCCAACCTGGTCTTCCTTATTTACTGAAAATTCAAATATTTCCATTAATGATTTAATTGTGGTAATGGTAATTCATAATACTCACATAGCATTCATTGATTAATTTATAAACCAACTAAATTGCCAAAGTGGCTTCTCCTGAGCCTAGCTAACTGAAACATCTCATTGCAGGTAACCACAAAGATTTCTTTTAGAAAAAGTTATTGGAATGAAAAACATTTCATTGGTGACCAGTGCCTTGAGCCAGGACAGAAGCCTCATAAAACTTTGCATTCAGTCAATTGTGATGTAAGGTGTGCAGAAAAACATGACCTGCTAAAACTTGGGACACAGAATGCATGCAGTAAAGAGTGAACGGGAAAAGTTGAAGTAGGGGGCGGGGACGCAATGGCAATGCTTATTTTCAGCACACTGTAAAGTACAAAAGAGACCCCAGTTATGAGCAAAGCAACCGAGAAAACAAGAGCGATTCACCGATAAGCGGAGCTTTACAACACGTCGGAACAATGCAGAAGAAACAACATCTAAGGAAACCAAAGCAAAAGACATCAGCAAAGAAAGGGCACCATCAGGACATTCTCTTGAAGGAGTAAGTGAGAGACGAAACAATAAAAGGAAGATTTCTTTGCTATACAAAACATCAGACTTGCCTCAACGGAAAGATGTTGTGGAGTCAAATAGCCTAGGTCTTTTATTGCTTGTTATTACAAAACCAAACAGCAGTTCAGGCTTTTGTGAAACATAGAACTCGGCTGATTGTAAAGAAGGAGGGAGATAAAATAGCGTGTCTGTTTTTACATAGCAACATTATGTGCTTTTGGTTGAAGAAAGAAATGATAACTGAATCTCGGCAGGAGGTCAAATGTAAGTCAAGCTGGGGGAGAATTGGTGGGGGGATGGAAAAAATCAACAATTGGAAGTATATCTTGCAGACTCAAGCTTGAAACAGACAGAATGCAGGAGGATCTGTTCTAGAGTAAGTCTCCCTACTTTTTAATATTACTTTTAAACAGGTAGGGGTCTGTGAGCGTGTGTTTATCCCATCCTTGTTGGGGGAAGCTGCACCTGACAGAAGTGATTTTAAATCTATAATTACAGACAGTTTTCCCAGATCAAAATCGTCCCTGGAGGCCCTGTGAACTCCTCAGGTGGGTAAAAACTACAAGCATTCCTCCTGCAGCAGGGATAACAGCAACTAAGGTAGAAAGGAGCAAATTAAAGGTTGCTTTCAGCATCTGGGACTAGTTGATGAAAATGTCCCACAGGTGGGTTAGGGTTATAGTTATTCTGTCATCAGAAAGCCAAATTGTGCTCATGCTGCTAGCTAGCGTGTGTCCTACATTACAGAGGATAGCCCCTTATTTGAAGAGCTGTTCAATCCACCTCTGATTTAAAGATAAGAAGGGATAGCAGGGGCCTTGAAGTTGTCGTCAACAGCTAGCACACGGACAACAGATTCAGTAGCACCCAGCACCACTGTGACTAATAAGAGTTCTACTGAAATCCTATTCCAATAACTGTAAATAAGCATATGCAAAGTTTACACAAATCTGCCTCAACCTTTTTCCTTCATTTTGGCAATGTGGACGTGGTAACTGTACTCTAAGCTGTGGAAGATTTTAAGGTATTGGCAGAGGGTGTCACTGTGAAAAGAATAATATATGTGCCTTGCTGTGAAGCCGTGCTTTTAAAAGGCTTTGAGTACCTCAGGCTTTGGTGTGACCCGAGAAACTTTTGCACTGGGCGCAAACGGACTGAACAGTCCACAAATAACTACCTGAATTGCTATCTTGATGTCAGGTTTAGCACAAGACACGGAACGATGGCAGTTTTAATAGTTGAGGTTTATTTAGCAATAACAGGCTTTCAGGTGTCTAAGCTTACACAGCTCATTCCTCACTGTCAGAGTCAGTTGACTCGACTGGCTTCTGGCCCCTCCCAAGGCCAGATATATACCACATCCTCCCCCATTTCCTGCTGGTCTTCCTTTGTTCTAATCGCTTGCTCCGCCTCCTTCTTCTTGGAGACTCAGGTGCAGCCAATTCCTCCTCCTCCGGAGCTGAATCCAAACCCCTCCTATCACCTGCCTCCTGCTCCTGCATCTCTGTGCTGCTGCAAAAAATTACAGGCAGCATTCCAGAGCTAGAAGGGCTTATCTCACTTTCTTCGTGTGAAAGAATCAAGTTCCTGTTTTCCTCTGCCTCTTCCTCCCCCTCTGCAGACGCCTCTCTGCCAGCCATGTCTCTGACTCTTGAGTTGGACAAGGAACAGATGAGAGGCCATAGATCCACACGGAATAGCCCCGACCTCATTCACCTGCTTGGCACTCATGAAACAGAGTTCTATGTGCATATCAACATGTGTATCTAGAGATCCTGCATGTGAGGGGGGAATCCTAGAAGCCCCCCCCCCTACCACTGCATGGAGGTCAGTGTGCATTTCTCCCATGAGCAGACGGTATGGGGTTGGGACTGCCGGATGCATCATTCAGCGACACATGCAGGGCTGGCTCATGGGGCCTCACAACCCACCTTACACATTCCTCGGTGCGTGTGGTTATTTGGGTGTCATATGAACGCTCCATGTAACACTGCGTCGGGACATCTACCAAGACCAGGGGTCAGCAAACTTTTTGAGCAGGGGGCCAATCCACTGTCCCTCAGACCTTGTGGGGGGCAGACTTTATTTTTTTTTGGGGGGGGGGGAATTGAATGAATTCCTATGTCCCACGAATAACCCAGAGATGCATTTTAAATAAAAGCACACATTCTACTCATGTAAAAACACGCAGATTCCCAGACCATCCGTGGGCTGGATTTAGACGGCGATTGGGCCGGATCCAGCCCCTGGGCCTTAGTTTGCCTACCCATGACCAAGACCTATACAGCTTAGAATTAATATATCTCACCCCCTTATGTTCCCAACTAATCACTGTACTTTGCAAACAAAGGCCTCCTGCAGATACCACCTTTATCACACCTTAACACATCTTAATGCAGGAATTTGGCCTTTACAGTTGTTACCTACCCTTTGGGATGCACTCCCGTTAAATGTATGACAGCCACGCTTCCTTTTCCAACAAGTCTTTTAAGAAGAAATCTTCCCCAGTCTGCAACTATATTGGAATTATTTTTAGTTGTTTTTAGATGCTTTAATTGCTGTTGTCGGGATATTTGCTGCCCTGGTCTCCTCTTGGAAGAAGGGCATGGTATGCCAGGGATAGGCAACTTGTAGCCCTACTCCAGTTCCCATCATAGCCAATGGTCAGGCATGAGGGGTACCAGAGTCCAAAAGCCCCTGGAGGACCATAGATTCCTTATCCCTGTCCTACGTCCTCAACCCACAATGTACTTTCCTTACCAGTTTCTTATTTAAATAAAACATTAACCTTGAGTTTTGTGAATTTTCAAAGCGAGCTCAGTCCTTTGCAAATTTTTAATTGGTCCTAATAAAGGTATAATAGAGCTGCTTTGTGAATTTTACAGAAGCTCTGCCACAAACAGTCAACTGAAATCTGCTGCCGAAATAATTAGGGCAGGGCTGTGCCTTTCAGAGCAACATTAAAGTTGGTGCTGCCTCAGCAGGATCTAAGCCCCTTGATTCATGCCTGTGCAACATTCAAGCAGAATTCCAAAACTGTATTTCCTTATTTGCAGGCCTCCCTAATTGTTTGCTTTTGCTAATGTGCAATTCAGCTTAAAGACTATTTACCCCCCCCCCCCCCCCAAAAAAAACACCTCAGCTGTGCATCAAGAATGCTGCAGCGGCCTTTTATCTGTAAATTAATTTGATCCAGGCAGATCAAAGCTGTGGAACTGGATCATCTCATTCCCTCTCTGTTAAGCACATAAAGTAACAGGACTTGTGGTGGGGGTGGGATACCTTTTATGCCCACACTAGGTGCAGCCCCCCTCTCTTCCCAGCCCCAGAACTAATAGCAGATGCGTGTTATGGGACTAGGGGTGGGAGAATCTGTTAATTACTCTTTCTCTTGCTTTCTCATTGCTCCAATCTTCAGTTATCTCTGTTTCAACATCAGTTTGTACTACAGTGGTGCCCTGCAAGACGAATGCCTCGCAAGACGGAAAACTCGCTAGACGAAAGGGTTTTCCGTTTTGGAGGTGCTTCGCAAAACGAATTTCCTATGGGCTTGCTTCGCAAGACGACAATGCCTTGTGAGTTCCTGCGGGGTCCCCCCCCCCTTTTCTAAGCCGCTAAGCCGCTTATCAGCTGATCCGATCAGCAGATAAGCCGCTAAAAGCCGCTAATAGCGCTAATCCGCTGATCCATCAATGGGCTTGCTTCGCAAGACGAAAAAACCGGTAGACGAAGAGAATCACAGAACGGATTCTTTTCGTCTTGCGAGGCACCACTGTATTTATTCCTACAAGCCACCCCAATCTCTGCCAAGCAGTAGCAAGATTCCAGGGGTCTTTGCACTTAACCGGGGATTGTGTTCCTTTGGAATGAGGCACAGCGGAAACTGCAGTGTCTTTAAGAAATATGGTTTAGTCACACATACTTACGCCTGAGTCTTATGGAGGCAGTGCAGAACATTCCACCCCGTGAGTGTCTCTTTTTGCTCCCCTCTCAGCTTCAACAGGCTTGGGTCTAGAGCAGAAAATAGCCATGCTCCCCAGTCTCTGCATGCAGCCTCTCCCAGCCAACACCACATTGAGTTCTGGCCCCTCTCTTCTTCTTCTTCCTCAAAACCCTTGCTCAAAAATCTCTGTCTAAAAGAACACATTTTCCCTGTGGTGACATCACGCCCCCTGTTACCCTGGCAACCTCTCTCCCCCAACTCTGCTATTGCCTTTTGCTAAAACAACTGGGGAGGAAGTCCTCCCCCCACTTCTTGCCTAACGCTGAATGTCTCACCTCTTGTCAGGGCAATGACCCTGCCGTCATCTTCTGTCTCAACCTGTATTTTTACACTGTGCCTGGCATCTTCAATACTACTCCAAATATTATCTAAATTCTACCATTTACTAAATGTAAGAATTTATGGGGAAATGCCAAGACAGTGGTACCTCGGTTTAAGTACATAATTCGTTCCGGAGGTCTGTTCTTAACCTGAAACTGTTCTTAACCTGAAGCACCACTTTAGCTAATGGGGCCTCCTGCTGCTGCCGCGCCGCCGCTGCACGATTTCTGTTCTCATCCTGAAGCAAAGTTCTTAACCCGAGGTACTATTTCTGGGTTAGCGGAGTCTGTAACCTGAAGCGTATGTAACCCGAGGTACCACGGTACACACATTCCATATCGTTTCAGAAAGTGTGAATTAAATAGATTCACCATGAACCATCCTTAGACCTCCGGGTATAGGGTGGTATATAAATTTGATAAATAAGTAATAAACAAAAGTGTGAAGGAATGTAATTTCTCCCTCACTCCTACATGGGACTATAGGAATGTGGATCATTAGTGATCATATAGCGCCCTATCTACGAGGAACTCCCCACTGCATTCTACCTATGACATCAACAGACACAAATCTGACATCAGAAATGGAAATATCCATAAACCAGAAGGAAAATATCTCATGATACCAGGATGCCGTGCGACTGATCTCTAGGTGGCTATCCTTGAACCAATGAATTTCAATGGAGGTTGTAGCATGATAATTTAAGTTCATCATGAAATTCAGCTCTATTCATTGGGGTATGACTAAAGACAATTGTATTCTTTCCTATAATAGATGCTATTAAACATTTACTGGTTTATTGTTTGTATTTATATCTATTTAGGTTGTCTGGTCTTTGACAGCAATAAGGATGACAGATAGATAGATAAAGGTATTTAATTTTTTTTGCACAATTTTTATCTTAAGAAAGGGAAGGAAACTTAGAAATGATTATATGCTATGAAAGTTAGAATTTCTAGATGGGCTGAAGGAGGCTAGCTCCTCAGTAATAGCAAACACTGATTGATTGTGCTTTGTCAATACAGTTACTATGAAATTCTTAAATTGCTCCATTTTGTAAAAGCTCAGAATTGCTGTATTGCATTGTTTTATGTCGCTTTGTTTTCTTCAGATTTCATAATATAAGCAGCTTCTATGTAAAGATAATAAAATGCCTTTAAACAAGGCATTGCACACCATTAAACAAACGGATTTGTGCAGTCTTTATGCAACATTTTATGCTGCCTCTCTGAGTTGTTAATGAGCAATTTTGAACCCTGATGAGATCCCCAAATTATTATCTGCCATCAAAAGGTGATGTCATGGTAAGGCCACTGCATTAGACTGATGAATTTCCACATTTTTCACTCTATAGGACACACCTTGTTTTAGAGGGGGAGAACAAGAAAAAAAATTATCCCCCTCTCTGCTCAGTCCCCTTCAGGGAAGCAGCAGGAGAAACAGAGCCCCTTCCATTTCTCCTCCCACTTCGCTGAAGGGGCACTGCGCAGCTCTCCCTCTCTGCTGAAGCCAGGAGAGTCTTGCTCTCTTGGCTTCAGCAAAAGGAAGCCTTTGGAGCGCAGCGGGACCTGCCGCCTGGAGCCAGGAAAACCCTGAAGCCAATGCAAAAGGAAACAGAGAGGGGAAGGAGAAAAAGGAGAGAGAAAGGAGAAAAAAGAAAGAAGCCCCAACCTTGCCATACCACTGCCACCACCACCGCTAAGGAAGAGAGGTAGGAGAGCACCGGGAGGGCAAGGATACGTGGCACAGCCCAGAACCGAACGAAGCCTACTCCACGGCGGCTAGCACTCCAAGAGAGCAGGCCGGGGCCCAGAGGAAGGCCATGCAACAGAGGAGACCACAGAAGAGAAGATTTTAGTTCATATATTTTTTTAAAAAAAACACAAAACTTTTTTTAAAAATAACTTTTTTTCTTTTCAAAAAACAGTGTCCCCAGATTCATTGAAAAAAATCTGGCAACCTTAATTTAGATTCAGCAGTATTTCTCACTGTGTTCCATCAGACCATGGTGAGCCTGTGTTACAGGAAATTCTCAAGACAAAATCATTCCTTATAGTGAGCTGACAGCGTTGTCTGCACTAGCCTCCTGATGATCCCCTTCCACTAAGCAGGTTGTCAAAAGGTTGGTAGGAGGTGAGCTGGGGCTGTATATTGAAATAAATGAGCGTGTCACCTGCCTCTTCAAAAGGATGCACTCCAATGCTTGCAGCTTTCCTGCAACCATGTTCACCTGAGGTCAGAATGTTGTTTATTCCATGTGTTAATTGTGGCAGGGGGCCTTAATTAGCAACGTATTAAAAGAAAAGAATCACACACTACAGTGCAAAAGAATTATGGGTGAAAAAAATGCATGCTAATAATGATTCAAAAAAATCGGAATATGAAGTCTACATTCCAACCAGCTTAATTTTTTCCCTACAAAACCATTTGCATTTGATCATGAGCTTTTTGAGGGCAGAGAGAGGAGAAGCAGAGCAGATCACGGCTGGCTGCACCACCTTCCAAAAGAGCACAGCCTGGTCCTGTGTTTTGGAGTGAATTAGCTGTCTTGCTCATAAATTACCATACTTGTCAGAACAAATGAATGTACAGTCTGGAATTCTATTGCTGTGGGGGAGCACACAGCCATTTATTTAAATGTAGACCAGGTCTCCAAAGGTTATGAATTATTACTCTGAGTAGACTGCTTACCTTGATGTGAAGAGAGAATTAGCCTTATACACTGAGCCTTTATGGGAAGTTTTATTGTCCAGAGCAAATATGACCAGTTAGGATTTACAGACTTTATTAGCAGCAATAACCATTTTACAACCAACACCAGTAAATCAGGGTTTATTGAGAGCTCCGCCATTTTAATCTGCAGAAAGCCATTAAAATGTCGCCTTTTTTATCAGACATCATTCCTAACTTTTATGAAAGACAGATTTTCCATTTAGCTGGTAAATGTAAAGTATTATAGTTCGAAATAATGAATTGATCTGAAAGTAGTCAAGTGGGCTCTGTCTCAACAGCCACAAGGGTTAACTCCTGGGGTGGTGTGAGGGTTTGATGAAGCCATTCCGGACATTACAGCATTAATATATGCACAGTTTATAGGAAGGGGAGGCTGATTTTAACAGCTTTTAATCCTCTACCTAATAACATCTTAGGTATTTTATTTCTTCCTGTCTTCATGATAAGATTGAATGAGAGCTCTGTGTTGGTTATACCTTTGATGTCCCAAGTCCACGATAACGGCAATACATTCAGAGGTGTAAGCTTTCCCATAACTAAAGGAGACTATTGTCTTGGTGAATTGCCATAGCCCAAATTGGAAGATTATATGAACTCTTCCTTTTTTATCATACATTTTTATTAGTTTTAAATATAATCATACAATTTTAACAAAATACAAATTTTGACTTCCTTCAACTTCTCTGGTAATCATCCATTTTTACCCTTCAATACGCATTCCTTTAATTGCATTGCCATTTGTCTTCCCTCCGATTATGTGAACTCTTCCATCTCGAGAAGCCATTTAATGACTGTGGTTAAGCCAACACCACTGTAACTGTGTGGCTCCTAAACTGTCCCTCCAGATGTGGATGGGTCCTTCTGATCATTGAATGAACGTTTTAGATGGCAATCCAAATCCCTGGTGGGCAGTAGCGGGGCTTAACAGAGTGGTGAAGCTACTGCCATATCCAGAGTTCTGTTGTTTCCACCAGCGAAGGCGGAAGGTGCAGGGGGCACAGGAAAATCCTAGAATTTTGCTGCACTAGGTCCAATAGCTGAACTAGCTTAAGACCCAACTTGATTGCACCATTTTTGTCCCTGCCCCACCCTAAAAGCAATTTTCTGCAAGAGAAAAAGTGGAACTGACATCAAGGGATGTGTGCCCTTTAGCACCTGAAAATGCAGCTCAGTTGTTCCTTTCCTCATTCCGGATCGAAACTGGTTTGGGGAGAATCACATCAAAACACAGTATATCATAAGAAACGGCAGAACAACAGATATGGATTATGGCTAGCATCATGTCTACACTGCTTCCCTAAACAGTGGTGGGAGCACGCCGGATGCAGAGGAAATGGGAGTGTGAGAAAACAGTTTACACACACCCTCTCTGCACAAAATGATCACAATCCTGATTCCGGCCCCCTGCAGATGCTACTTAATGGCAACAAAACCACTGGTGTTAAATGCAATCGTGCATTTAACATAATGTGTGGTTTGGCTCTTAGACACACATTTTATTTCCTCTTCTCATTTCTATTCAGTGGTTTTGCTACTCCTAGCTAGCTGGAAGCTTATTCTTTGGAGTAGTTGGTTATCTTTTCCCTTTCTTTCTTTTTTTGCCTTCCTCCTCCCAGTTTGCCTCATTACTCATCATATAAACTAGTTTCCAATGGCATGTGCTCAGCAGGCCCTCTGACTAATGAACAGAATGTGCTGCTTGTTCTTTAGAGTTTTATTGTTTCTCTGGCTTCTTCTGTCCACCCAATTAATAAGATACCATAGTGATTTTGACTGAGATGAGAAGCAAGCAGCCTCTGGTTTAGATCAGTTTCTCTCTCTATCAATGTGTACCTAAATAGCAGCAGCACAGATGCGGCTCTAAGTCTTGTTGGAGAGTAAACTTACCACAGCACAGATGGAATTGCTGGCCCGAAGCTCCAGCTCTGAGCTGATAGATAGAACCAACAACCTGCTGTAACACAAGCACCGCTGCTTTTCCAGCTGTGTCCACAGAGAGAAAACTGGCAATCAGGCTGAATAAGAACAGAAGAAGAGCTTGCTGGATCAGGCCAATGGCCCATCCAGTCTAATATTCTGTTCTCATGATGACCAACCAGATGTCTATAGGAAACCTACAGACTCCCCACCTGCAGTTTCCAGGAACTGGTCTTCAGAACCGTTACTGCTCCCAGCTGAGGTTTATTTGGGGCACCCCAATTACAGTCCCAATCTGCAAAAAGGAGGATTTAATATTGTTCATGGGGCTTGTACATTAAAGGCACCACCACCATCAATTATCTCTGTACCAGGCAGCAACTCTTATGTTAAGGAAGCAGGTGGATGATTGCTTAGGGGATCGAAACCATACTTTGCATGCAGTCCCTGAAAAGATCAGGTAGTAGGGTTCTGGGGAAAACCACCGGAAGAGACCATGCAAAATTGCTGCCAAACAAAGTATACGATATTGACCTAGATCAGTCTTCCCCAACCTGGTGCCCTCCAGATGTTTTGGACTACAAGTCACATTGGACCCAGATGCATGGACTATGGTCATGAATAATTGTGTTCAAAACTCTGGGCTAGGCCTTGCTCTTAGGTTGGAAATATACACCGAATGAACACACAGACATAATTCTGGAATAGTCTGTTTGGACATACCTGGTGGGAAGGTGTTTGCTGTAGTAAATAACACCAAACCACCTAGTGTCACACTAGGACTGGGAAGACCCAAGCTCAAATCTGTATGAAGCCATTAAATTTGCAATATGACCTTGGGTCTGTCACTTGCTCTCAGCTTCTCCTACTGTCAAGCCGCTGCCAGCGACTACCGGCTGGTTGCTGAGGAACGTACAAAGACAAGGGAATGTTTCTTACAACTATCTTTTTATTCAGTATTTACAGAAAGAGGCTATAGAACCCAACCTCTTGGATAATGGCGCTGTCCTGAGTGACCCCCCCCCACTTCCTCATTCGTCATTCTCATCCTTTCTCCTATGGGTGCTGCTACGTGCCCTCTGTCTTTGAGCTCTTTGCTCTCCTATTTTCAAGACTCACCAGGTTCGGGGGGGGGTCTGGAATGTTTTCTAAAGACACTGTGTCCATCAGCTGTCACCCCCTGCTGCTTCCTCCTCCTCCACCTCTTCCATTATTACCCAACTTTTCCTCTCATCTGCCTCTGAGCTGCAACCTCCCTCAAACCCCTGTTGTAAATCTAAACTGTCTTCCTCTTCCTACTCCCTGGAAAGGTCTAGCTGGGGAGGCAGTCTCCACCATTTCTCCTCTGCCCAGTCCCTGACATCTACCTGACAAGGTTGTGAGAACGGAGGGGTTGCATTATGCATGCCACATTAAACAATTGGGAACAAGAAGGTGAGATATAGATGCTGTTTTTGTTACTATTTATTGTTGCTAGTTTTGTGGTCAACATTAGTGTGTGTGTGTGTGTGTGTGTGTGTGTGTGTGTGTGTGTGCTTGTGTGTGTACATAGAAAGGTAGAGATGAAGAGAGGTTATGTACATGAATTCTGATCAGTTACCTACAGCGGTCTGTGCTTATTCCCAATTTCTAATCTGAAGAGTGGGCAGTTGGTTCCGTGGGGAGGATTGAAGAGGATCTTTCAGGGAAGCAATTGCAGCATAAGTAATTACAGATACATGCTGACCACTTTCAGTAATTGTCTGTCATGATACTGAAGGAAGAGCATAAGGCTTGAAGAAAGAGCCGGAATGGCAAGAAATTTGTGATCAATGGCAATGATGAAAAGAAAACTACAAAATCCAGGCAAGATGTTTTATTTAGCTGCTCGGCTGGCCACACACAATTAATGTGTCAGTGTTTTCATGGAGTTTCCAGTACTCAGAGGACTAAAAGCACTGCATGCTGTTATTTGCCTTCCAACTGTTCAATACGCTTCCCTTTCTAAGGTGCGATCTACACAAATAACTCACTACATGGTAAAACTGGTCTTGGAAAGGGGAGACTGAGCCCAGAAACTCTTTTAGTACATGATGTGCTATTTGTCTACTCAAAGTGGAAGCTGCTCTCATAAGAATCTAAGGAGAGCCCGGTGGCCCATCTAGTGCAATGTTCTCTTTCTTGCAATGTGGCCAACCAGAGGAAAGTCATTGAGCAAGATCTGAGCACAACAGCATTCTCCCTTCCTGAGGTTTCCAGCATTTTCCTTAAAGTATGCAACGTTATGCATTAGCACAGCGATATGGGAGTATATGTGCAAAGGAACCGTATCATAAACTCCCCTCGTGCATGCACACTTCTTCAAATACACAGAATTTAATGACATTTAATGACAGCTATTGGCTGGCCCCTTTCTTTTGTTGGGCAGATTACTGGTTAATGGCACAGGATGGTCAGTAGATAGTTTCTCAATGGGAAATAATGGAAAGGAAATAATTGCTGATATCCACACTCAGAGCATGTCAAAAGATTCAATTTGTAATACTTAGGAGGTACACAACTATTAATTCACCCGGGACGGGAGGCTTAAATAAACTTTTAAGCCTGTCTTGCAGTGCTTAATTCATATTTAAATGCACACTGCAACCTGATTAAACCCAAGGGAATCCAAACATAACAACACAGACACTGTTTGTTTGTTTGTGTGTGCAATGCCAAGGGCATGATCCCTCACCTCTGCGGCAGGCACTCCCTCTGGTGGGCGACAGTGGAGAACAATCATGCCTTCAATAGGAACTTCCCTCCCCTGGGGGTCTTGCTCAAAGTTCTTGCGCAAATCTGTAAAGAATAACACATTGCAGTTAACCATTAAAAAAAAATCAAGGGAAATAAATTATTATTATTATTATTATTATTATTATTATTATTATTATTATTATTATTATTATTTTATTCATACGGCTCCCAATCTCCCAATTATTCATACGGCTCCCAATCAAGTGTTAAAAACAATGCAGAATTAAATATTAAAAACTTCCCTAAACAGGGCCGCCTTCAGTTGTCTTTTATGTTTATCCATTTGACATCTGACGGGAGGGTGTTCCACAGGGCAGGTGCCACTACCGAGAAGGCCCTCTGTCTGGTTCCCTGTAACCTCGCTTCTCGCAATGAGGGAACTGCCAGAAGGCCCTCAGAGCTGGACCTCAGTGTCTGGGATGAAAGATGGGGGTTGGAGACACTCCTTCAGGTATACAGGTAAACAGGTTAGTCTCTTGCAGCAGCTATAGTAAAGCAGGCCAGGGAACTTTTTCAGTCTTAGGGCCACGTTCCATTTTAGACAACCTATTGAAGACCACCAGAAGCATGGCTGACTACATCCCAGGAGTTTCTGCACACACATTTGTTCATCTTGGCAAGCAGGAAATACTGTCCCAGTTCAAAACCCCTCAAGCAGGGCCTCTGAGGAGTGTGGCCTGGCCCAGGGAGAGTCTTGGATGCCATATCCAGAGGCCTAAAGGGCCACATCCAGACATAGGGTCTGAGGTTCTGTAGCAAAATAAATGTCTGGGCTGAAAGGAAAAACTCCAGCAGGATTAATGAATAACAAAAGGGTGTTTATTGCCAGCAATAAAGGCTCAGTGGGATCACTCTGCAAAAGCCGAGCAAAGCCCCAAAGGGCCCCAAAGGGTGGGACCTGCTGTTATCTGTTAAAGCCATACATATGCATAAACTTCCTCCCATTTAAAGTTACAACACAATACTAATTACACAATGAATGGTCTTTCCTTCATTACCTATTCACTATGCAAGGAAACAAAAGGACTCTCTCTTGTCAAATGTAGACACTTAAGAATGTTGTTTACAACCTTGGGAGTAAAGCTGCTCTTAGTTCAAAATAAGGCACAAGGCCTGTAGCCTGGCTAGTTAGCTGAGCTTACAGGTCTCTATGTGCATCACTTCCCCACATTTGCATCATGAGTTCTGTGGCACCTTGAAGGCCAGCACATTGACTACAGTGTGAGTTTTCATAGGCAAGCAGTTATTTCACCAGATGTATAAAGTGGGGCAATTTTGATGGAGTGTGCATTTGTACATATATAAAGAAACAGATAGAAAAACTGGAATGCACTCCTATGCCACCCCTTCTACAAGGAGCTCGCAGCAGCATATATGGTAACCCACCCCCGAAAAAAACCCAGGTTATCCTCACCACACCCCTTTGAAGTATGTTAGGCTGTGAGAGACTGACTGGCCCAGTGTCATCCACTGTGCTTTGTAGCTTAGTGATGCTTTGAATCTGGGTCTCTCCATTTCCAGCCCAACACTAACCACTATGCCACACTGGCTGTCCTAAAAGGCTGGAAAACAGCATTGCAAAACACGGAGGAGTGTGGATTTCAGTTAATATATTGATTAAAGCAGATCAAGGAGTGTAAAATTGTTAGGGTGATGTGAATGAATGTCTCTCCCATTCCGAAATCCTAAGCACAATTACTGGGGAGCTAGTCTCATTGGGCATAGTGGGACTTGGCTCGCAATAAGCATGCTAAGCATAGTGCTGGACAGCTCCCATGCCTGGGAACTGACTAAATGCTTTCTCCCCTGCAGAGAGAATGAAATTATAAGAATTTGCCTCTCTTCATATTGCATTGTAAGGTCTATCAGAGAAGTCTTCCCACTCACTTATGAATGTTTCTCTCCCCACTCTTTCTCTCCCCACCCTTTAAAAACAGCAATGAAAAGCAGTCTCCGACTTCATGGTGCAGAGAGAGAGAAAGATCGATTCGGAAAATTAACAGAATTTCACTTCAAGTGCAAGTTTTTTTAAAAAAAATAATGTTGAATTTTCTAAAACACACAAACAAACAAACACGTTTTAGAAGTGCATATATTCAACTGAAATGAACCTGGGTCTTAAACCAAGGTTGAAATCCAAAGGGAGCAGAGATTTCCTTGATGAAAAGCTAGTGGAGCAGCTCCACCCCATCCAGAAAGTGATGTCTGCCTTCATTCCTACCTGGTGATGCTAGGGCACTGAACCTGAGGCTTTTTGCATGCATAGCAGGTGCTCTACAGCTGAGTCAGTATAATTCCCACTTGCTATTTCCCGCCCCCCCCGAAGGAAGTCTCTAAAAATGTTAGAGACCCTTCCCTTCCTGCTTTTCCCTACACACACACTACATACCCATATACAATAGAGAAAACAATATATGTAAATAAAGCAACACAGCTTTATTGAGAAAACAGAGAAGGTTGCTTTGCCAATGGAAATAACCAGAGTACTTATTTTAGTTATATCAAGGCTACATAAGAGCTCCTTACCAAGGCTTTGTATTTTTTGGGAGGAAAAACTGCAAAGCCACGCTGGACATGGAGAAAGCAAGCAGCCGTGTCCATGTGGCTTCAGAACTTATACAGCCAGATCGATCCACCAATTAATTTCATGCTCCCTTTTCACACTTCCATGTTAGGAAAGAAAATTCATAGTATATGGCGGGGGGAGAGAGAGTCAATAAAAATCCAATTCCGAATAATAGCCCTATGCAGCCCTGCAAAACGGGAGAATTACCAGCTCCTTCAATGTAAGGGCAGTTAATTCAATGAAATAAAAATAATTTACGCATTCCAAGCAAACCAGCCAATGAAAAATCACTGTCATTTATAAAAATCATGAAGCTGCTGTGTTTACCCAACTGTTCAATTTAAGGCGAGCATCCTTAGAAAAAAAAAGGGGGTGGAAGAAAAGTAATTTCTGAAATGCACAGGAAAAAAGGGGATATGCAGAAAGTGGGCCATCTAGGGGCTCACCCCAAAGAAAGGTTTAATCTTCTGAACATGCTCAAATAATTCCTCCTGGGCCGTGTCCAGAAAGTGGTGGTGGGGGGATGAGTGTTCAGACCCCTGGGCTCTCACTTGTGGGGTGCCTCAGGGTTCTGTCCTCTCCCCCATGCTTTTTAATATCTATATGAAGCCGCTGGGAGAGATCATCAGGGGGTTTGGACTGGGTGTTCATCAGTATGCAGATGACACCCAGCTCTACCTCTCCTTTAAATCAGAACCAGTGAAGGCGGTGAAGGTCCTGTGTGAGTGCCTGGAGGCGGTTGGAGGATGGATGGCGGCTAACAGATTGAGGTTGAATCCTGACAAGACAAAAGTACTGTTTTTGGGGGACAGGGAGCGGGTTGGTGTGGGGGATTCCCTGGTCTTGAATGGGGTAACTGTGCCCCTGAATGACCAGATGCGCAGCCTGGGAGTCATTTTGGACTCACAGCTGTCCATGGAGGTGCAGGTTAACTCTGTGTCCAGGGCAGCTGTCTACCAGCTCCACCTGGTACGCAGGCTAAGACCCTACCTGCCCGCGAACTGTCTCGCCAGAGTGGTGCATGCTCTAGTTATCTCACGCTTGGACTACTGCAACGCGCTCTACGTGGGGCTACCTTTGAAGGTGACCCGGAAACTGCAATTAATCCAGAATGCGGCAGCTAGACTGGTGACTGGGAGTGGCCGCCGGGACCACATAACACCGGTTCTGAGAGATCTGCATTGGCTCCCAGTACGTTTCTGAGCACGATTCAAAGTGTTGGTGCTGACCTTTAAAGCCCTAAACGGCCTCGGTCCTGTATACCTGAAGGAGCGTCTCCACCCCCATCGTTCTGCCCGGACACAGAGATCCAGCGCCGAGGGCCTTCTGGCGGTTCCCTCATTGAGAGAAGCGAGGCTACAGGGAACCAGACAGAGGGCCTTCTCGGTAGTGGTGCCCGCCCTGTGGAACGCCCTCCCATCAGATGTCAAAGAGATAAATAATTACCTGACATTCAGAATACATCTTAAGGCAGCCCTGTTCAGGGAAGTTTTTAATATGTAACGCTGTACTGTTTTTAACACTGACTGGGAGCCGCCCAGAGTGGCTGGGGAAACTCAGCCAGATGGGCGGGGTATAAATAATAAATTATTATTATTATTATTATTATTATTATTATTATTATTATTATTATGTGTACACAAATGGACAGATCTATTTCCTCTCGTCCTGCTGCTGACTCCTCCCCTGTAAAAGTATTTTCTGGAGGCTGGGAAGACTCCTGAATCTAGCAGTGTCATAACCCCTGAATCTAGCAGAGACATGGAGTTGGAGACTGCAGGGGACACCAGGTGGGGAGCCATAGATTACTGTTGAAGATAGGTAGACCATTGTGCTTGAGCAGCTCCCAGAGGAATCTCTCAGTCCACCAGTACCTATAGGGCCAGAAATCAGAATCTCATGGTCACCTTCCCCCGAGGAACCAAATGCCTCCACAGCACAGCACCTGTCCAGCAGTACAGGAAGTGCACCCGGAGGTAGGTTATAGAACAGAGGAGGAGTGTTTGTCTTCAGGAAGAGGGTTGGCCCTTTAAGGCTCTTCCCTACAAATGGAGGGAAGTTGGAAGAGGTAGTTTGGAGACAGAGACCTAGGGCTCCTCCACACTTCGTGTCTTGTGCCAAGAAAGCACAGGTCCAAGCAGTTTTCCACTTGTCATTTGCTTTCTAGGCATGATTTTCCCTTTGCCCCACCGCTTTCCCCCAGACAACCTACTCTTTAGCATTAAATCAGAACAAACGAGAATCTGAAGAAAAACTTGGTTATTGGTTGTTCTGATTCAGAGCTAAACAACGGGTTTTCCTGGGGGAAAGCAGCAGGGCAAAGGGCATTGTGGATACGGCCTTTAGAGGCTTCGAATTGTTCCCTCGGAGCTGACCGAAGTCCAGGAACTTTTAATTAGCTTTGCCTTCAGCCTTTCTGCTTTCTCCGTGCGATCTGGCATCAAACCAGAACAACAAAATCTCTCTAGAACAGATGGGGAGGGAGGGATTGAGGGGTCAAGGTAGAGAGGAAGAGGAGGAGTCTCACTGAGCAAATGGAAGTCTGTGTTTGGCACCACCCAAAGTCTGCATATTCTGGCTCATTTTTGTGCTGGGAACCATAACCCCAAAACTGGAAATGTGTATAATCAAAAGAATGAGCTTCCAAACTGGAAATTAGGCCAAAAGGTGCAGGATCATGTCAGTTTGCTGCAAGATTCACTGAAATAAAATTCTTTAAGTATCCCAAAATGGGTGTGAGATGAAGTTTCTGTTCAAGTACAGAATCTAACACCTCCTGGCACCTTCACACAAGCCCAATACCCTCTCAAATTATTTATCTAATGCACTGATTACCTGTTCATCGTTGCAAATGCAACCTTAAATCCACATACTGTATATTCTGCAAGTACTAAAAGGTGTGTCTGGCTTTATAATTATTACAGGTCAGCAGGTCTCCTGGGTTCCAAAGCATTCCCCAGGTCATGCTAAGCCTTTTCATGCATCATCGCTTTGGGTGCACCATGTTGGGATGTAGTTCTTCCAAGTCTCAAACTCTCAAGATTAGCCAGGGAGGCATTTATGGCTGGTCTTGTTTCCATTTTGAATCTTTGGCAGGTCATTCCCAAATTGGAACTGGAAACTTGACAAAATTACTATAGACAAATCTGTTTCAGCTGAATATTAGGGAGGGTGGATCCAAATTTATCTCAAGTTACATGTGAAAGAAGATTTGCATGTGCTATTTAAGCATACTTCAGATGTCCCATATATTCACACAGCCAATGAAAGTAGGGGAAGTGGGACTGTGGCAGCAAGCACCTTACTCATCCACAACATATGAGCATGTTGTGCACATGTAGGCTCCTAAGTAAGGCTGTGGACTGTGCTTTTGCCACATGACTGCATGTGTGAGTCTATGCATGTTGTGCATAGACAGCATAGATGCATAAATAAGCTTACAGTGAGGGTAGAACATTCTGCTGCAATCCCAGTGTACATATGGATATTTTGACTGTAAGCCTAAGCAAATGTCTGAACAGTATTGTCAACTTTTAGTTTTACTTTTAGTGTGTCTTCTCATACGGAGCCTTATCAATGTGCTGTGCTTTCCATTCTAGTGTTTGATAGATGCATTTTTAAAAAATGAAAATGAAATTATGCAAAAAACAGAAGTTGCAGCTGATATACAACTATTAAACACACTGTGCAATTAAGGGGACACACTTTGTGAATTTCATTTAGTGAGAAGCCACACAGTGGGTCTATCATCTGCAGCTTCTCATGCCCTGGAGTGGCATTGAAGGTTGGTACCATACAGTAAGCTTATTGTGGAGAATTGCAGTCAAATCTAATTGAAGCTTCTTTGTTCACTCTCTATCCACCAACCAGGCAACACATCTGGGCTTGCCCACTTCAAGCCCAGACTACGTGGTCAGAAGTATTTTTCTGAATTTTGTAACCCAAGAATTTCTACCTGTGTTCTTCTTGTTGCTACATGGGATATCACATGAACCTGAAGTTTGGAGTCTGTAAGTAAAGCCATTTAAACTGACTAAAGGTGTGGTCTGTTCATTGTGAGTGTGGTAGAAATGGGGGAAAGTGCTGTAGACAAGCTAAATGGAATATTTAAAAGGTCTAACAGCCTATTTGTAACACTTCACTGTTGCTGCATTTTTGTGACTTTTAAAGCTCTGCTATGGCTCTTTTACTGGAGAGTGCATTTAGCCCTGTGCTTGAGATCCAGATGATTCTTTTATTGACATGGTTATCTATTTCCCCATACATATCACCAGCAGCAACTATGTACTTCTCAATCATATGAAATCACCTTTTGTTAACCACAGATAGGGGATGAAGCTGTCAAAATATGTGAGTATTCAGCTACAGCAGATATATTTTGTACTTGTTACTGTATTTACAGTAACTGCACATGTATTTCCCATACACTTATGAGGGACCCAGGCAATTTTTTAAATCCCAAGCTTTCTCCTTCAAACTAACAAAGTGAGTGTCCAATACTCACATGACCCGTAGTTGTGAATACTTGGAAGGGGGACACTGCAACTGGTATACACCCATGCTCTCTCCAGCACATGTCAGACTTATATTTTGTTCTCAGGAATTGTAAACTAATCAGAAACGTAGTAAGGAATAGATCTTAGTGCTCACCAGAGAGCTTGAAAACACTTGAATGTCAGAGAAGTGCTATGGTACAATTCTGCCTTTTCCCCTCTGTGTGTACATTCACCACCCATGCTTTCCCTATTATTCCTGCTTTGTCAGCCTTGCTGACCACCAATGTTTGGACAATGGAGACTGTCAAGTGACCCAATGCCCAACAATAATCTACAGGGTTCATCCTCAAACTTCTGTAGCAAAGCTGGACAGCACTTACAGGCTATGCGGACCGAAGCTTTTCTGCTCTTTGAAGTCCCTAAGTGGCTCCATGCAACACACTGACACCAGTAGTCCTCTGGCCCATGAAAATCTTCTACTTGCTGCCTTGTCACATTGATGTATGCCTCACGAACCTTCAAGCCTGAATGGAAAAGATACAGGGAAATTAGCTGATAGAGAATGTCTTACTCAGGCATAACACTAAGGTTAGCCAAACCTTTTCTTTTTAATTAAACAATTCCATTTTTTAATCAAGGCAAAGCTTTAATTACTTTGACAATAATATATGGCTGCTAATTAAATTCTAACAGCCAAGTAGGTCAGAACGCATGAGCTGAAAGCATCCGCTTGCCAAGATGGGATTCCAAACTATGCAATATCTGCCTTTAAAATCTTCTGTTGGCACTTTCGCTCTTAATAAATAAATAAAGGTTGGTTTGTTCAGCTTTCTTCAAAAAGAAAATGCAACAATAACATAGCAAGCAAGGCAGCGGTCTTCTAATAAGTTCTGGCTGTAATTCTAAGCACAGATTCTTGCTTAAAACAGGGCTTTCTTCATAGGTGAGTGTATACAGTAGTATTTGGGGTGCATACTGTTTTTCATCCATCGGCAGTAACAAAGCATGGCAGCAGAATAATGGCCAAAAATAATAAGACAAGAGTGACTGAACGACAGAAAATCAAGAAATATACACAAAGCAACCCCAGAGAGAAACAGCAGCAAATGGCGCTCAGGAGCTGGCATTATTTTCATAATCCATCATCTTCCCATCTTCCCCGTCAATACGGCTTGCAAAAGTTAAAAACAAACAATCACGAAAGCAACAATGGTTTAAAATTATATAAAATAGAGTAGCAGCTTATCTATGTGTGTAAATAGATAACACACACTCAGCATTTACTGTGAATAGTCCCGCTTTGTTCACCCAATCTTTATGGAGCATCTGCACAATGACATGAGCAAAATATCCCTGTCACATTTTCCCTATGCAGCCTCCTCTCACTGGTGCTCAAAAAGCACACAAAGCCTGACTTAAAATCTCAGTGGAATAGCTAGGCGGTGTCCCTGGTGCAATATAACCCATGACCCAGCTATTCTCTCAGTATATGCCAGGTCGCTCTAATTTCTAGGAATGGTGAACTTGTCAATTTCCGTTTCTCTCCATTTCTCATTTTCCCACTCTTTCATTCATTTCAAAACATTTCCACCATAGTGTTTTGTTTTTTGTTTAAGTAAACCCTCCTGAAAATTCATCAGCATTTTAGTGCAGGTTTCTCTTATTAGATATGCACTTGTATGCAATTTTGCCTAACAGACACAAGTTCACAAAGCAATTTTGCATAATCCAATGTACCTTTGCATGTTAATATATGCTTTTTAATGCATACTTCATCCATATTTATGCTTTTCGTATATACTACTTGGCTGGAGAACTGTGTTGCAAAATTCAGTGCACGATGGCTGTGTATTATTCATGTATTATTTCTCAAAAATATGTGAATTACATGAGTTCACCTTTGAATCCTAAGTGATCCAATTCCCACCCGCCCCAATTTCTAATTATTTCCAACAACAACAACAACAAATTTTATTTATACCCCACCCTTCCTGGCCAGGACCGGGCTCAGGGCGGCTAACATCAAAGTATATGATACATTAAAAACATAAACCAAACAGCTTAATCCTAGATTGTTCTAGCCCTCTGCTTCTCTACAGATTCTTTCTACGAATGAACATCTCTCAAATTATAACATCCCCCTTTTCCAAATAGCACACCTGTGTTTTCTTAGGCCCTCTATACTTGAGTGAGGGCATTCTAAAGAGATCACAGTGAGAGTGAAGGGACCATTTAACCCTTTCCCCCAGCCCTAGTAAAAGTCCCCTTCTTCAATATTTGAGTCTGGGGGAAATGGGGGCAGTCTATTTGGCAACTAAATGTTAGAAGGAAGCTGCCTTATTCTTATTCAGACATTTGGTACATCTAGTTTAGTACTGCCCACACTGACTGGTAGTGCTCTCCAGAGTTTCAGACATGGTTTTCTTCAAGCCCTATGTGAAGTGCCAGGGATTGGACCAGGGACCTTTCCATAGCAGTCAATGTTTTCCTTTTTTTAAGGGAAATTCCCTTATTCCAAATAGGATTCCTCGCAAGAAAAGGGAAAAGTTAAGCTATGATTAAGTGGGCACAGGATATTGGTCATAACATTATGTTTGCTGACTGGGAACAGTTGTGGACCGCCGGTATAAAATTTACAGCATGTAATGCCTTAAAGGAAAATATTATGAAAATGATCTATAGGTGGTACATGACCCCAGTCAAGCTAGCAAAAATCTACCATTTGCCTGACAATGTGTTGGAAATGTAAAGAAATTGAAGGTACTTTCTACCACCTTTGGTGGACGTGCCCGAAGATTAAGGTTTTCTGGGAAATGATATATAATGAAATGAAAAAGGTACTTAAATGTACTTTCCCTAAGAAACCAGAGGCCTTTCTCTTGGGCATTGTCGGCCAATTGGTGCCAAAGAAAGACAGAACTTTTTCTATGTATGCTACCACAGCAGCAAGAGTACTCATCGCAAAGCATTGGAAGACTCAAGATCTACCCACTCTGGAAGAATGGCAGATGAAGGTGATAGACTATATGGGACTGGCTGAAATGACCGGCAGAATCCGCGACCAGGGGAAAGAGACGGCGGAGGAAGATTGGAAGAAATTCAAAATTACCTTAAGAAATATTGTAAAATTAATGAATGCTAAAATGTTGAGGTTTTAGGGGGGGGAAGGGGATTACAGCTGTAAAAGATTAAGTAAAAGAATAGAATAAGGGGAAAATTTGATAAAACCAAGGGTTAGGATTTGCTGAAATAAATTTGGAAATTGGGATGTAGAAGGGGGAGGTATGGGGAAGTCGCTGAAATAAGGTTTAAGAAAAAAGGATATGAAACTATACATGTTTGTTTGTTTGTTTGTTTGTGTTGTGTATTGTTTGTGTTTATAAAAATGTGAAAAACCAATAAAAAATTTTATAAAAAAGAAAAGAAAAGGGAAAAGTTGGCAGCTATGGACCTTTCTCATAAAAAAAACAGTTGTTCTATTGAGGCATCAGGCATAAGCCTGCATTTTATTAATGTTTGATCAGGACTTGTATATTAGAGAGAGCCTAAAAGATTTTCAAATGTTTCAATGCCAGGCAGAGAAAACCTTGGCCATTCTCCTAAGACAAGGGGCCCCTTTTTGATTGATAGCAGAAAGCAATTCTCAAAGTCGTAAAAGCTGAAATTACAGACTAAAAGCAGGACATTGACCCTACATGTTACAGAAGATAAAAAAAGCAGAGATAAACATAATTAGGAATGGGCAAATAGTAAAATGATACCATGGGCCTCTCTTAAACCTTGAGCTGTATTTTCTAAGGCCAGAGGTAAATGGGAGAAAAAACATCTAGCTGACAGAGAAAGAGAGGCTTTTTGGGAAGTCTTTTTAAAGCATCTAGCTGGGAAGTCTTTTTAAAAGCTGTTTCTTCCTTAAACAGATAATGGGAAAAGCAGCTTGCTGAAGGGGGGGAGGCTTCTTCTGAAACTGTTTTAAACTGAGTCCTTTTCTTTCTTTCTCTCTCTACTTTAAAAAGGCCTTATTCCTTTTAAGAGGCTATCTGTGTTGTGTATTAAATATGTTGGCTTAAATGTAATTATGCAAAGGATTTAACAAATGCTAGAAGAGTTGTATTTATCTTGAAATTAAGTCAGCCACCAGTCCAGCCTCTTGCCAGACAAGAAGACGCCATCAAATGCTGTCCTGATATATTAGCTGTCAGACATTTGTTTAGAAACCTTCAAATGAAGGATATCTTTCAATGTTGATGTGAAACTCAAGATCCTTGACATATGTTTAAGATAAAAATTTAAGATTAACCATTTGTTTTAGAAGGCAATAGGGCAAGGAGGGCAAGAGGTGAGCTGGTAATTAAGATTCCTTGTTGAGACACATGTAAGATATATTACTACTTATTTGTCATTTATAGATGTAACAATATATAGCTGTTTGTCTTCCATATAAGGACAGAAGGATATGGGTGTATCTTTTTGTGATTGGTTCTAGCAATCAGCCAATAGGAAATCCAACTAGGCTGATTGGACAGAGGCAGCCACAGGAGGAGCAAAGGGGGCTGGATTAAGGGAATATAAGGGCTGGCCATAATGGCAGGGGCCAGGCCAGAGCTTGGTAACCATATACCACTGTGCCTCTCATTTATTTGTCTGACAAATAAATAATTATTTTAAATTCTCTATTGCTGCGTTGAATATTTCATTCCAGCTAAGCGTTAACCACAAGCAGGGTGCTACATTTTATGGTGCCCTGTGACTCGGATAAGTGGTCTGCTGGAACGCAGCCCCTTCGCTCTACTGAGCAGGGTACAAGAGAGAGGATCTCTAAACTGCTTACCCAAGCGCGCACTGGTAAATTTTTCCAGGGGGAACGCAGAAGTCTCGTCTGTCTGATACCCTGCTCACTGGCGGCGACGGACCGGGGGGAAACGGAACCAACCAGGGGTAAGTGCACTAAGGGGTTTTGGCCCTCCAATTAACTGGGAGGAAGAGAAGTCTTGATCAAACTTCTGCGTCTCAGTAAGTGGGAACTGAGTACGCTAGGTGGTTGGGTACATCAGATGGTGGTCTGGTGGGGGAAAAGGGAAAGTTGGGAGGTAGTGTGTGGTGAAGTATCCAGCGCATTGTATGTGTGAGAAAGTACAGAGCAATCTGTAGCTGACCTGAGTGTGGAGTGGGTAGTACTTCGGTTCCCAGTGAGGCGACTCCATCTGGGCAAGAAACCCCACGAAGCGTGTGTGTGAGTGACTGAGTGGATACTTCACAGGGCCATACAATGGGAGTTGGGGGTTCAAAAGGGGAAAATACACCTCTTGAATGTATGTTAAATAATTTTAAGAAAGCCTTCTCAGGGGCATATGGAGTCAAAATGACGCCAGAGCGCTTGAGAACGTTATGTGAATTAGAGTGGCCGAAGCAAAATACTGAATGGCCATCTCAAGGAACCTTTGATATAAATTTAGTAAGCAAACTTTGGTCTAACATCGCCAAAGAAATTGGAGGGTGCCCAGAACAATTTTCATATATAGATTCCTGGCTGAGCACATTAAATAAAAATCCTCCATGGATAAGGGAATGCAAAGTCCAACGATGCAAATTATTGGCTGTAAAAGCCGAAGCTAGGAAAGGAATCTTGCCAAATAAACTCAAACCCATTTTTGAGGGACCAGAGGAAGAGCTGCTTCCACCTCCACCTTATGCTCCACATCGAAGGGAGCCTAATCCAAACACTCCACCAGTTGTAACCCCAAGGCAAGAAAGTGGAATGAATAATGGGGCTGGAGTCACAGAACTTGATTCCTTGATAGATTATGATAAATATTTTCAGGAGGCATTGGAGGCCTATAATAAAGCCCAAGCAGAAGTGGTTATTCCATCTGTGAGTCCCAGTAGAACTCCATCTACAGTCTCTTTTAGTGAAACAACTGATTGCCTACCCCAAACTCCTGTACATCCAAATCCTAGAGAATTATTACAGAAGTTACAGGGAGACCTTAATCGGTCAGCAAGCAATACAGCCAGGCGTATAAAGCTGCTAAAAGAACGCCTTGGGACAAATACCATCCCCTATGATTTGAGGCCCCTAGAGCAAAGCGAAGAGAAAGATCACGTAGTAGCCCCTCTCAGAAGAGTATTTGATGCACTTGAGGAGCCTGTGCTGGTTAACGGGCTACCTGGACCAAGGCCACCTCGAACGTCGACCCTGCAATATATTCCATTCACAACTACGGATCTGATGAATTGGAAAACACACACCCCATCTTTTGCAGAAAAACCTCAGGCTATGATGGACTTGGTGACTTCAATAATAAATACTCATAGTCCTACTTGGACAGATTGCCGCCAGCTCCTGAATACTCTGTTCACCACTGAGGAAAGGAGAGACATAATTGAAAAGGCACAGATATATTTGCGTGAGCAGGCCAGAGTGGGAAATATTTTTAATATTGACCGTCATCTCCAAGACAACTTTCCCTTGGAAGATCCTAATTGGGATCCAAACAATGTAATTCACCTGGCCAGACTTACCACCTACCGCCAGACGCTTGTGCAAGGTATCCGCAGGGCATGCCAGAAGCCCACTAATATGTCTAAAGTCTCAGAAGTAGAACAGAAACCAAATGAGAGTCCAGGAGACTTTTTAGAGAGGCTGCAAGAAGCCTATCGTATATGGACTCCTTTTGACCCTGAAGCCCCTGAAAACAGCAGAATGATTACTGCTACATTTGTGGCCCAGTGCGCTTCTGACATTCGTAAGAAAATTCAGAAATCAGAAGGATGGGAAGGGATGCTGATGAGCCAAATTATGGCCATTGCACGCCGAGTTTATCGGAATAGGGATGAGGCTGAGAAACAAGAGAAGAAGAAGTGGCAGAAGGAAAAGATGGTAATGCTAGCCACAGCAGTGAAGCAAGACTACCGCCCCTTAAATGGAGGAAGAGGGCGGGGAAGGAATCCACCACTGGGAAGGAATCAATGTGCAAATTGCAAGAAGGAGGGTCATTGGAAGCAGGAGTGTCCTGAACCCCTGAGGTTGGAAGAAGTACGCCCAGGCCCAGGCCCAGGCCCAGGCTCCGGCCCAAGAAACCAGGGACGGGGACGGGGAATGATTCGAGATGGAAGATATCAGAGACCTGGACAAGGACGGAGTAGGGACAATGTCATTGGACTGGCAGAGGAGGATTTTACCCAAGACTAGGAAAGACCGGACTCCATAAAGTTAGGCTTCCAGGAGCCCACGGTCACGATTCAATTAGGAAGCCATTTAATAGACTTTATGATTGATACTGGGGCTGAATACTCAGTACTCCCAGAACTATTGCAGAAAAAGGCATCCAAAAGTGTAGTCATTAAAAGTGCCACTGGTCAGTCAGCTAAGAGGTCTTTCCTCCAACCTTTGGAATGCCAGATTGGGGGACATCGTTTAACCCATCAGTTTTTGTATATACCTGAGTGTCCAATGCCTCTCTTAGGTAGAGATATGCTGTCCAAATTGCAGGCCCAAATCACCTTCACTCCTCGAGGTCCAGAAATGAAACTGCCATCAAAGGCAGCAGGAATAATTTCCCTCTCAGTACCTAAGGAACAATCATGGCGCCTAATGTCAGCCCTGCAAGTCCAACCCACATTGGATACAGAGTTAAACAAGCTCCTCCGAACTCTACAGGTGCCACCAGGAGTATGGGCCGAAAATAGCCCACCAGGAATGGCCAAGAATATAGCTCCAATTGTAGTAACCTTAAAACCTATGGCTACCCCTGTATCTGTAAAGCAATATCCTTTACCCCGGCGAGCAGCAGAGGGCATCCAGAAACATTTGGACCGCCTATTAAAATATGGTCTGCTTAAGCCCTGCCAATCAGAATGGAACACACCCCTTTTGCCTGTTCGAAAACCTGGGACAGATGAATACAGGCCAGTGCAGGACTTGAGGCTCGTAAACCAGGCTATCGAGACCTTGCACCCAAATGTACCAAACCCATACACCCTGCTGAGTTTGATCCCACCAGAAGCAACATTTTTTACTGTATTGGACTTGAAAGATGCATTCTTCTGTTGCCGGCTGGCACCACAGAGCCAACCTATATTTGCCTTCCAGTGGGAAGACCCTTTAACAGGAACAAAAGGCCAGCTAACTTGGACGAGATTGCCCCAGGGATTCAAAAATTCCCCCACTTTATTTGGCACTGCCTTGGCGAAGGATCTAACAAGTTACCCCTCAATACCTGGAGAAAAGGTGGTTCTGCAATATGTAGATGACCTTATACTAGCAGCAAAGGATTTTGATACCTGTAAAGAAGGTACAGAGGAACTGCTCCACTTGCTCTGGGAAGCTGGCTACCGAGTTTCCCAGAAAAAGGCACAGTTATGTTTAGAAAAGGTCAAATATTTGGGCTTTGACATCTCACACCAACAACGAGCATTGAGGCCAGAGAGGAAAGAAGCTATTTGCCTTATCAAGGAACCTACCACAAGGAAACAACTCAGAGGATTCCTGGGAACAGCAGGGTTTTGTAGACTATGGATACCTGATTTCAGCAGTCTGGCCAAGCCCTTACATGAAAGCACTCGAGGTGCAGAAAAGGACCCATTCGTATGGGGACCTGAGCAGCAACAAGCCTTTTTAGTTATCAAACAACGACTTATGGAGGCCCCAGCCCTTGGACTGCCTAATTCGGAAAAACCCTTTCAGCTGTATGTACATGAACAGAATGGGATTGCAGCGGCAGTCCTGACCCAGAGATTAGGAAGTTGGAATCGTCCAGTAGCTTATTTGTCAAAACAATTGGACTCAGTAGCAAAAGGATGGCCTCCATGCCTAAGGGCAGTAGCGGCCACTGCAAGCCTTGTCAAAGAAGCTGATAAATTTACCTTCGGCCAGACGATGTATGTGAATGTACCTCATGCTGTTCTGACACTCATGGAATATAAGGGTAGTTATTGGCTAACGAACCCAAGGATGGCTAGGTACCAAGGCCTATTGTGTGAAAATCCCAGGATTCATCTACGAGTAGTGAATATGCTCAATCCAGCGACTTTGCTGCCCCTACCAGAGGTAGATGATGAAGAATCACATGATTGTCTCCAAATAATGGATGAAGTTTATTCCAGTAGACCCGATCTGAAAGATGAACCATTGAAAAATCCAGATGTTGTATATTATACTGATGGTAGCAGTTACCTGCATGAAGGTGCCAGACGAGCAGGATATGCTGTGGTCACCAATGAGGAAGTTGTGGAAGCTGAAGCTTTGCCTGCTGGCACCTCAGCACAAAAAGCTGAACTTATAGGTTTAACTAGAGCTCTGCAATTGGCAGCCGGATGTAAGGCAAACATCTATACTGATTCTAAATATGCCTTCTTAACCCTGCATGCACATGGTGCTCTATGGAAAGAAAGAGGTCTAATAGGAGCCCACGGCAAGGCCTTGAAATATGGACCTGAAGTAGAAATCCTGTTAGAAGCAGTATGGGCTCCAGAACAGATTGCTGTAATGCACTGCAAAGGTCATGGACGAGGAAGGGATCCAATAACCAGAGGAAATCATGCTGCTGACAAAGCAGCCCGAGAGGCAGCCCAAAAGCCTGTGGGAGGATTTATAGCAGCCCTCATACCAGAGGTAGTTCCAGAAGAAGTTAAACCTCACTATACCCCAGAAGAGAGGAAGTGGGCTGAACTGGAAGGAGCAGTTGTGAAGGACGGTTGGATGATCCTGCCAGACAATAGGATTTATGTACCTCATCATCTAGCAGGCACAATTGTAAGAAATTATCATGAATCTACTCACCTTGGCGGTACTGCAACCAGAGAGAGTCTCAGTCGGAAGTTGTATATTATTAACCTATCACAATTAGCAACTTGCATTTCACAGAAATGTGTTCTTTGTGCTAAAAACAATCCCAGGCAGGGACCGGTACAACCTCCTGGAATCCAACATGTGGGATATGTCCCCATGGAAAGCCTAATTGTGGACTTCACAGAACTGGTCCCTTCTAAGGGATTCAAGTATCTCCTTGTGTTTGTAGATACTCTTACCGGATGGGTTGAAGCTTTTCCCACCCGAACTGAAAAGGCACGAGAGGTAACTAAGAGACTCCTCACTGAATTGATCCCGAGGTTTGGATTACCTAGATGCATTGGAAGTGACAATGGGCCAGCGTTCATTGATCAAGTAGTACAAGAAGTATGTCGAGTCCTACAAGTGAAATGGAGACTGCATGCAGCCTATAGGCCTCAGAGTTCAGGGAAAACTGAAAGAATGAATCGGACTCTGAAAACCCAATTGGCAAAATTAACCCAGGAAACGGGATTGGGATGGGTAGATGTGTTACCCATAACACTGTTTCGTGTTCGGTGTGCACCCACAAAAAGACTTAAGTTGTCACCTTTTGAGCTCCTGTATGGGAGACCGCCCTCCTTTGTTCAGGATATTCCAGCTGATCTTAAACAAATAGGAGACCATGTGACACAGGGACAAGTGCAATCTCTCTCCCGTGTTTTTGTTTCTCTTAACAGGTGGGTCCTCGAGCGCACGCCGTGCAGCATTGCCGAGCCGATTCATCAGTTCCAGGCTGGCGATAGCGTATGGGTGAAAGAGTGGAAACGTGATCCACTTGCACCTAAGTGGCGTGGACCTTACACCGTCTTGCTCTCTACTCCAACAGCGGTGAAGGTAGCTGAGGTGACCCCCTGGATTCATCACTCCCGTTTGAAGAAGTCCGAAGGCAGTTGGACGTGCAAAGGTGACCCCTCTAATCCTCTTAAACTGACTCTCTCCAAAAACCCCTGTATCTAGCCCTACCGGGAACGGGCTAGGTCACGGGCAACATTAGACGACCGGCCTGCTGCAGCCACAACCTGGAAGCTGGCTGACCTGCGCACGCCTGAAGCTTGAGGAGCATCTGAACCAGCGATTGCGAAAGGAAAGATTCTCTTATACAATTAATTGACTGCCCACCCCCTTGTGGAACAATTATCAGAGATATTACTCATTGGGGATCCTCGGGATATATGTTTTGGTCTTGGTGGTTCCCCATTTCTGTCACTGGGGGAATTATATTGGGACTAATATTTATTTGCTATCACTATAAGGTAATCTTTTGTGGAAGGAATGCATATGCTAGACATCAACATGATTCTATTATTAATCCTGATCCCTTGGGAAGGGGAAGGGTCCTTGAATCTGGCCAAATTGACTAAATATGGATTCCACCATGACCACAATATGTGGGTAGGGTTAGCTGAAATGGTAGCCAATGTTGCAAATAGGACCAATTGCCTTGTTTGCTCTCTTGGGCCAGATGATTCAGAGGGAGGTATGCCCTTATTACCGATACCATTAGATGCCATTGGTATGGTAAGCGAAATACCAAACCAAACAGAAGTACAGAATTTCCCCGGATGGAACTCAACTAAACCATTACGAGTTATACCTGTACAAGGGGAATTCTGTGTACATAAATCATCAGATGCAGCTGATTCTACCATGATAGGCTCTTCTCATTGTCACTATACTTGGGATAATATTAAGAATACCTGGGCACACGATACTACCTATCGAACTCGGGATGCCTTGCCCTGTGCACCTCCTTTTATTCATGCATGGAAAGTGGTATGGAACATAACTGTGACAGAAAAAGGCAATCTAACATACTGCACTGTGAACTCTCTACCTCTTTTGCTATTTCGCCTTCTGTACTCCACGTACCAAAGACCTCAGACCCGATGGTTGTGGTGGATATGTGGAGAATGGGCATACAAGAAACTCCCCTCCAAATGGAGTGGGACTTGTTTCCTGGGATGGGTATTGCCACCAATGTGGATTATGCCCACTAATTTGCCCAAGCGTACACGAAGAAACGCTGATATTTCTCATATAGCAGGAGGAAGTACCCAAAGTTGGAGCGGTACTGATGATTGGCCACCAGAGCGCATTATAGCCTATTATGATCCTGCCTCCTGGAATCCTGGTGAGCTCATACAAGGGGCACGGGATCCTATTTATAATCTAAACAGAATAATTCGATTGCAAGCAGTAGTGGAACTTGTAACCAATGCAACGGCCCGGAGTTTGAGACTTATTGCACAACAGTTGGATGAAAGTAGAGCCGCCATTTTGCAGCTGAAAATGGGAATGGATTATGTACTTGCCAAGCAGGGAGGCCTATGTGGAGTCTTGAACTTGACAGGGAATGCCTGTTGCTTTAACATTTCAGATAATGGTGAGGCAATCCGTGTGTTGGCCACAAAGATGGAGAATATAGCACATGTCCCAGTACAAACATGGGAAGGATGGGATATGGGATGGCTCACCAATTGGTTACCTAATGTCACAGGACTCAAAGGGATACTATTGTCTTGCTTGTTTTTCTTGACAGTAGTGGTAATGGTTTTATGTATGATGCCATGTATCATTTCATGTTTTAGAAGTACAATTAGCAAGATGGTTTCAAATGAAACTCTACCTCATATCATGGCCCTATACAGAGCTTTACCTCAGGAATATGATGAAGGTCAAGCTATCAAGGACACTTGGGACGAAGGTCCTTGAGCTTGAAAGGGGGGAATGAGGCATCAGGCATAAGCCTGCATTTTATTAATGTTTGATCAGGACTTGTATATTAGAGAGAGCCTAAAAGATTTTCAAATGTTTCAATGCCAGGCAGAGAAAACCTTGGCCATTCTCCTAAGACAAGGGGCCCCTTTTTGATTGATAGCAGAAAGCAATTCTCAAAGTCGTAAAAGCTGAAATTACAGACTAAAAGCAGGACATTGACCCTACATGTTACAGAAGATAAAAAAAGCAGAGATAAACATAATTAGGAATGGGCAAATAGTAAAATGATACCATGGGCCTCTCTTAAACCTTGAGCTGTATTTTCTAAGGCCAGAGGTAAATGGGAGAAAAAACATCTAGCTGACAGAGAAAGAGAGGCTTTTTGGGAAGTCTTTTTAAAGCATCTAGCTGGGAAGTCTTTTTAAAAGCTGTTTCTTCCTTAAACAGATAATGGGAAAAGCAGCTTGCTGAAGGGGGGGAGGCTTCTTCTGAAACTGTTTTAAACTGAGTCCTTTTCTTTCTTTCTCTCTCTACTTTAAAAAGGCCTTATTCCTTTTAAGAGGCTATCTGTGTTGTGTATTAAATATGTTGGCTTAAATGTAATTATGCAAAGGATTTAACAAATGCTAGAAGAGTTGTATTTATCTTGAAATTAAGTCAGCCACCAGTCCAGCCTCTTGCCAGACAAGAAGACGCCATCAAATGCTGTCCTGATATATTAGCTGTCAGACATTTGTTTAGAAACCTTCAAATGAAGGATATCTTTCAATGTTGATGTGAAACTCAAGATCCTTGACATATGTTTAAGATAAAAATTTAAGATTAACCATTTGTTTTAGAAGGCAATAGGGCAAGGAGGGCAAGAGGTGAGCTGGTAATTAAGATTCCTTGTTGAGACACATGTAAGATATATTACTACTTATTTGTCATTTATAGATGTAACAATATATAGCTGTTTGTCTTCCATATAAGGACAGAAGGATATGGGTGTATCTTTTTGTGATTGGTTCTAGCAATCAGCCAATAGGAAATCCAACTAGGCTGATTGGACAGAGGCAGCCACAGGAGGAGCAAAGGGGGCTGGATTAAGGGAATATAAGGGCTGGCCATAATGGCAGGGGCCAGGCCAGAGCTTGGTAACCATATACCACTGTGCCTCTCATTTATTTGTCTGACAAATAAATAATTATTTTAAATTCTCTATTGCTGCGTTGAATATTTCATTCCAGCTAAGCGTTAACCACAAGCAGGGTGCTACACTATCACTGAGCTACAGTCCTGTTCTGGGCCTAAAACAGAACAGAAAGGACTAAGTGCAACTGTATCATCCAAGTCTTGAATAACATGAGAAAGAATGCCAGAAAGTCAAATTTAAAAACTGTGTCTATGTGGGTACCCCCCCCACACAAGACCTTTATCCATCAAACAACTCTAAAAATAAATGTATTGTTTGTGTTCCAAAAAGACCAAGGTATATTGTGTGAATCAAAATATTTTTGCCATTACTTCATAGTTGCTGGATCAAAGTAGTCCCAGGATCAGAAAATTCATTCTGCTGGTAGCCTGGATAAACACTAATTTTTATCATTTAGATTAAATGCTCATAGTCCCACAGGTATTGCTTCAGAAATATGTTCTCACTATTTTCACGCACTTATAACATGGAATGTTTTTCCCTGTCTCCTCTCTACAAATGCAAAGTTGTAGACTGAGAGGCCCTCTGTGATGCTGTCTGTCTATAATAGTTGAGGCTGTGTTAAAAGTTTTGCTCCTACGCCTTCCTCAGCATCATCTCTGCACATGGCTGGATTTCTTGTCCTCTACATAAGGATGCAACATTGCAAATTGATGTGTAAGCAGCCAAAGGGAGGTCAACAGATGCACTCACATCTGTTAATAGCTCAGAAATGGAATGAAGGAATATAATGCTTTGTCTGGGTTCTGATACAGAGCAGGAAAGTGCAACTGCCTGCCAGCTGCCACAACCCTATTACAGACTGCTAAGAATCACTCAAATGGCAGCTAGGGGAGAAAGGGCCTTGGGTATCATGTTGTGAACCCCAATTAGTCAGCGTTTTGATAGGGCAAGATGCAACTCTGGTCAGTATTTCAAAAGATCTACCTAAAGTAGGACTAGCATTGGATACAATTCACTGATTTGGGGGGGGGGGCAGTTCACATTTTAATAGGAACCTACCTAATCTGCACTTCCACAGACAATACACAAAACAAAGCACAATTAGCCTTCAAAATTCCAACTTCCCCAACCAGAAGATGTACACAAATATGTTTATATTAAGAGAAAGCAGGCATAAAAATGTAGAAATGAGTGAAAAGAACATACAAACTTGCATTCTATTAAGGAAAATGTGTCTGCTTTCAAATGTTCGTGGTGACTTTTAAAAACAACAAAATAGAAATTACAGACTGATGTAGAAATGTGGATAAATGAATTTAAGACGGGGAAGGGGGAGAATTAGCTGTGTTAAACTGAAATTGGCGAAGCCGAGCTTCCAGCAAAACACAATGTGATCTAGCTAGTACTTATTGATACGAGATGTAAGCAGGTTACAAGCCTGTCCCTATTTTTATCAGTTAAATGTTGGAAGGTATGCAAATCCTAATCATCTCCTAATTAACATTACTGGTAATTGAGTAGTCCAATTAAATTTGCTAGACATCTGCAAAGCAGTTCCCAACTACTTTGGCAAAGTAACTAGCCCTGCACTTTGTAACGCATTTCCACCTCTTTGAAGGCTCATTTGCTTCCAAAGAGCCTTTCTTTCATCTATAAAGCTCAGATCTTGGACATTTATAAGCCTTGCAGAAACTGGTGTTTGATCACGATGTCGGGGACTTTGCAAATTAATTCGGAGAAACTTTGCTCAATATGAACTGTTAGACATCTCAGATGTAAAGCAAATCTTGTGAGAAATGACAACCTCAAGCTAAACAAAATGAGAAGGTGGCTTCCAACAGGAAAGTACTGAGAGATACAGAGACGAGGCTTGTCAAGGGCTCAAAATCTTAAATGCCTGTCACTTCACAGATATCAATACAATGGACTTCTCTCCAGAATCCAAATTTAAATCTTCCAGCATCACTAGCTAATGCCTTGATTAAATATCTCAGAAAAGCTTTCAAAAATCCCCAGAACAGAAACACTCGGGCAGATATATAACAAGGCTGGAGACAGTCAACAGATATGGGGGGGGGGAGGGGGAGGGAGGGAGGGAGAGAGAGAGAGAGATTTGCATGGCAGGTATGTAGCCTACTGTAATGTGTATGGGTTGCTCGTGCGTAAGTTGCCGCCTCTCCAGGCTTTGTTGCCTTGCTAAACCTTTCAGTCTGGGCAGCCCTTCACATCGTGGCTGCCTCAGTCGCTAGCAGAATCCGTCAGTGGGCGTTTCTTAAATCTTTTCCAACATAAAAGTTGTTTGACACCCAGTCTCCTCCTACTCTCTCTGCGCGGAAGTCTTCTGCGCAGGGTGGGCGTGGGTAGCGGAGGACCCGTGCTCTCCCCGCTGGTGTCTGGTGAAGAGTCCTGGAGCCCTCTCGCCGATTCCCCCATCAGCCCCTCTATATCCCTGGTGTTGCACTGATTTGCTTCCCCATGTGCGGAGCTGCCTCTCTCCCTGCTGGGCCCTTCTCCAGCATCATTTGAGAGCCTTCCCTCCGCCTCTAGCTCCGATGTCAGTTCCCTGACACCTACCATGTAACATAAGAATCACACCTGTTCCTCAGTCTACTGTTGCCTCCAAACCTGCCCACCATTGATGTGTGGCCCCTGGAAGGTAGTCTATGAAGGAATGTGTCCTTCAGGATGAAAAATGTGTTCCCTTCCCTATAGCAACCCTAGTGCCTGCCAGCCAATGTGGACTACACCTCACATAAAACCCAGTTAGCATGGATACATAATAAACTTCACCGTGGAGTTTGTGCCTTAGTCAAGCCCAACATCATAGTACAGTCATACCTCATGTTACGTTTCATCCTGAGGTGACCCGGAAGTACCGGAAAGGGTTACTTCTAGGTTTCGCTGCTTGTGCATGTGCAGATGCACAAAATGACGTGGAACGGATCCCGTTCGCAACCAGAGGTACCACTGTACAGTGGTACCTTGGGTTACATACGCTTCAGGTTACATACGCTTCAGGTTACAGACTCCGCTAACCCAAAAATTATACCTCGGGTTAAGAACTTTGCTTCAGGATGAGAACAGAAATCATGCGGCGGCAGTGTGGCAGCAGCAGGAGGCCCCATTAGCTAAAGTGGTGCTTCAGGTTAAGAACAGTTTCAGGTTAAGAACGGACCTCCGGAATGAATTAAGTAGGTAACCAGAGATACCACTGTATAGCACACTACTGGAGTCACAGCATCTTGGCAGAGTCAATTATTGCCGCCCTCCCCTGCCGCATTGATCTTCCCTCACTCTGCTCAACCCAAAGAACCAAACAGCACTGCATACCTGGAAATGGAAGCAGCCACTTTTGTTTCCCACAATGCCCTGGGCACTCAGGCATTGTGGGAAATTTAAATGGTGTTTCCTAGCCACCTGACAAAGACTAAAGTGCTGCTGCTGTCTCCACCATTACATAAGCCTGCCAGGTTCACCAAAGCAGAGCTCTCTGCTCCCCTGCAACAATATTATCAGTAAACATACAGTGGTACCCCGCAAGACGAACGCCTCGCGAGACGAAAAACTCGCAAAACGAAAGGTTTTTTCGTTTTCGAGTTGCCTCGCAAGACGAATTTCCCTATGGGCTTGCTTCGCAAAACGAAGCTTGCCCCGGGGACAGCGGGTCTTCTCTTTTGAAGCAAGGGGCGGCGGGGAGAAGCGATCTTCTCCCCGCAGCCCCAGGTCCGGGGACAGCGGGAAGCGCTTCCCGCTGCCCCCGAACCTCTTTTGAAGCAAGGGGCTGCGGGGAGATCGCTTCTCCCCACCGCCCCTTGCTTCAAAAGAGGTCCAGGGACAGCGGGAAGCGCTTCCCGTTGCCCCCGGACCTCTTTTGAAGCAAGGGGCTGCGGGGAGATCGCTTCTCCCGGTGCTCCGAAGCTGGGCGGGGGGGGAGGGAACACCTGCCCCCACCGCCCGGCTTCGGAACGCTGCTCCGAAGCGGGGCGGGGGGCGGGAACACCTGCCCCAGCCGCCCCGCTTCGGAACGCTGCTCCGAAGAGGGGCGGGGGGGCGGGAACACCTGCCCCAGCCGCCCGGCTTCGGAACGCTGCTCCGAAGCGGGGCGGGGGGGCGGGAACACCTGCCCCAGCCGCCCGGCTTCGGAACGCTGCTCCGAAGCGGTGCGGGGGGGCAGGAACACCTGCCCCAGCCGCCCGGCTTCGGAACGCTGCTCCGAAGCGGGGCGGGGGGGCGGGAACACCTGCCCCAGCCGCCCCGCTTCGGAACGCTGCTCCGAAGCGGGGCGGGGGGGCGGGAACACCTGCCCCAGCCGCCCCGCTTCGGAACGCTGCTCCGAAGCGGGGCGGGGGGCGGGAACACCTGCCCCAGCCGCCCCGCTTCGGAACGCTGCTCCGAAGCGGGGCGGGGGGCGGGAACACCTGCCCCCGCCGCCCCGCTTCGGAACGCTGCTCCGAAGCGGGGGGGGCGGGAACACCTGCCCCCGCCGCCCCGCTTCGGAACGCTGCTCCGAAGCGGGGGGGGGGGGGGCGGGAACACCTTCTGAAGGCGGGCGGGGGGCGAAAGTCTTTGTCCCCCCTGCCTGCCTTCCCAGGGGCTTTTAAATCGCCCCGGACAGCGGAGAAGTCCTCCGCTGTCCCGGGGCGATTTTAAAATGCCGCCCGCCAGCATTTTAAGATCGCCCGGACAGCAGAGAAGTCCTCCGCTGTCCCGGGGTTTTTTAAAATGCTGGGGGTGGGAAGAAAAGCCCTTGTCCGCGCCCCCCCCCCCAGCCTTCAGAAGAGGTCCGGGGACAGACTGTCCCCGGACCTGGTCTGAAGGCGGTTTCCCTAGGAACGCATTAATTGATTTTCAATGCATTCCTATGGGAAACCATGCATCGCAAGACGAAAAACTCGCAAGACGAAGAGACTTGTGGAACGAATTAATTTCGTCTTGCGAGGCACCACTGTACTTCAAATTGGGCTATAAGTGGATACAAATGTGGAAAAATAAGGTAAAGCAGGGTGGGGAGGGAATCAGGCTTTCTTCCTCAACAGAGAAATCAATGCATCTTGTCCTTACAGCACAGGTGACTAACCTGTGGACAGGCAGATGTTGTTGGACTTCAACCCCCATCTGACCAACTAGAGTAGCCAATGGTGAAGGATGATGGGAGTTGTAGTCCAGCAAAGATATAAAGGACCAGAGGGTAACCACCCCTGTCTTAGAACAACTAATGAGAACTATTTCACTACTATGCGCCACTACATTGCCTATCTTTGATGCCATCACAGAGAATGTTTCTATTTCAATAGGAAGGAGATGAGGATTTACCTGGGCTCCTCTAGGTGACCTTTTTAATGAGCATTCATCCTGATTTGCTTACATGAAGCTTGCATGGAGGTTCGATTGTGAGCATTTGAGCATGTTTGCAGGAAGGCCACAGAACCATGAATATTCATCTTGGTTTGCTTGTGGCATGTTTGCGAATCTTCCTTTTAATCATCTGTTCATGCCACCTTTTCCCCAAAATGTTTCCTGTCAGTTTCATAACCACAAAAGAATATGTTTCCTTTTAAAAGTATATCAGTTGAACTAGGACAACAGGGAATTTTAATATGCTTTAATTGGGAAAATCTACATTTCCTGGTGTGGGCTTGAATCCATCCCACAAAATACTGATAGTTGGAGATGCCCCTCCTCAGTTCTTAAAAATATCATTTCTGTTCTTCACCATTCCCAGAGTTAATAATTTGTTATTTTAAAATTAAGAGACCTTTCAAGTATAAGATGCCTACACACACCAAAATAAATAAGCACATTTCATTAATTTTCATTAATTTGTTAAAAATGGCACTCTTCTTCTTAGGTCACCTTCCCATGCAAGGCATATAGGGTTTGAGGACATCTGCATGGCAACAACCCACACTACTGATGCTCACGGGTGAGACAAATCCTTCTTGAACATTAAGGGCGAAGCTAACAAGCTGTGGGCAAATTCTTCCTTTTAATTATAATTATAATGAACACAAAGCCCCTTTGTGGGCAGTGGACATTGTTGTGTCCTCTGAGGATGTTATATAAATGAGCTCCAAGGCAAATGAGAAGTGGAAGCGAGATAAATGGAAGACCAGCTATGCCATACAAAGAGAGCATCAAACCCAGAAAGCTTATTCCTTTCATTAGTTGCTGTAAGAGAAAGGACAGCCAATGGGTTGTTGCTTCCTTTGAGCACATCATTCCCACCTTCGAGCCAGGGTAGTGCCTTTTACCCACCTCTAAAGAGCTGGCAGAGGCCTTCATCTCACCCCTGGGATCAAGAGATAAAACCCCTCTTTCGAGAGTGCCACAGCACTGTTATTAGGAGATGAAGAGCTGGGTCTGCTCTCTAAAGAGGAGCACACTTTCTATCCCGATCTCAGTGCAGAGCTGAGATTGTGAGGTGAGATTGTGAGGGATGGTGGGCCACTTTCTACAGCTTACTGTGCTGGGCCCAGGGGTAAACCCAAGCAACGTGGTCCAGGTCCAGTCCCGAATCCAAGACTGCCACGAAGAGTCAGTCCGACAGGGTCAAGGCAGGAAACCAGGCTAGGTCAGGCACAGGGTAACAGGCAGGTTCCAGCAAGCAGCAATATTGCTCCCACAACCTGGGACAGGGTCCGGCAGCCTTTTATCTCTGTCAGGGTAACTGCCGGTCCTGATCCCCCGGTGACTCACCTCCCTGTCTTGCCCGAACACAAGCTCTCCTTCTGTGAGTACTCAGGTCTCTCCTTCTCTCAGACCTAAGCCTCTGCAGCTCGGGAGATGGTGGTGGGTTACTAGACCCAGAGGCCACCTCAGCCTCTCCTGACCCAACTGGTAGCGGAGCAGCTGTAAGTGATTGCCCAGCTGAAGGCAACAAGATAATCCCCGCATCTGGAGCCAGGGCAGGCTCAGGCCCCTGACTCGGCCCAGCTGGTGCTTCTTGCAGGGGAACCTGTGCAGACTGGGGCTCTTCAGAATCAGGACCCAGACTCAGTTCAGATGCCGCCTGAGGCAGAGGATCCGATGTGGACTGACACTCCTCTGGTTTCGAGTCCGAGCCCAAGTCCCAGGCCATCACACTTACTGTGATGGATCTGGCCTTGGACCCATGAGTTCGCCTCCCCTGTTCTAAGAGGTGAGTACAATTTGTAGACTAACCCTAAAATTACATTCCAAACTGATTTGGAGAAAAGGTGAGTAAGATGAGACATAACAGAGGCATATACAATTATGGATTGTGTGAAGAAAGCTGACAGAGAAAAGCTTTTCTTCCTCTCTCATAACACCAGATCTCAGGGACATCTAATGAAGCTGAATGTTGGAACATTCAGGACAGACAAAGAAAGCAATTATTCATACAGCACATCATTGAACTATGGAATTTACTCCCACAGAAGCTAGTGATGACCACCAGCTTGGATGACTTCATAAAGGGATTAGACAAATTCTTGGAGAATGGTTGCTAACCTTGATGGCTGTGTTGTGCTTCTGCTGTTGGGCACTGTAAGCCTCAAACTAAACAGCTGGTGTAAATCAGAACTGGGGAGAGTGCTGCTGTGCTCAGGTCCTGCTTGTGACATCTGGTTGGCCACTGTGAGAACAGAATGCTGGACCAGATGGGCATCTGGCTTGATCCAACAGGCTTTTCTCACATTCTTAAACCTATGGACTGGTTGAAGCAAGCTGCAGCTACACTTTTGCCCAGTATCTGGGAAGCAATATTAAGTGTGGTAAAGAGAAAATGGATAGAGACAATTGGTTTTGCTCCTCTCATTAGACTACAACTCGGGGTCATCCAGTGAAACTGATGGGCATTCGATATAGGACAAGCAAAACAAAGTACTTCTTCACACAGTGCCAAGTAAACATATGGGAATTTTCTGTCACAAGATAGGTCTGTCTATGGTTCCTGGTTCAGAGAGATGATGAATAATTCAATTTATTATTTGTGTAATACAAAACTTCTCTCAGCGACTTAAATGCACAATTAAAAACCAACCAACCACCAAGTTTAATAATAAAACAATATCCCCAAAATGCAGACACACAGAGAGTTTACGAAGGATACTGAGCAGCTGGGATGTGTGCAGAGGAGAGTGACCAAGATGATAAAGGGTCTGGAAACCAAGCTTTGGATAAGTTTAGCCTGGAGAAGAAAAGACTGAGAGGTGCTATGGCAGTCATCTTCAAATATTTGAAGGGTTGTCACATGTAAGAAGGAGAAAACTTGTTTTCTGCTGCTCTAGAGTGTAGGACCCAAACCAATAGATTCTAATTCCAAAAAAGGGAATTACAACCAGACATTATGAAGAATTTTCTGGTGGTAAGAGCTTCTCAACAATGGAATGGACAACCTCAGAAGGTGGGGGACTCTCCTTCGTCTGTCAGCTGTGGTTCCTGCACTGCAGGGGGTTGGAGTAGATGACCCTTGAGGTACCTTCCAACTCTACAATTCTAGGATTCTAGAATTATAATAATCCCTCAGAAGTCTAGGAGAAGATGTCTTAATCTGAAATAATGTTAAAGTTTGCACCTGGTGGATTTTACTGGAGAAAGCATTCCATAGCCTCTTACCATTATTTTCTGGCAGCACACAATAGGGATGTGGTGCTTGTGGACTTCCTATAAGCAACTGGCTACCTACCATTTGGAGCAGGATATTGGACTGAACAGAACTTTGATCTGATTCTTCTTATGGGAGTAGGGCTCAAATCTACTTTCTTGAAAGCCCTCAGGGCTCCACTGTTCTCAGTTCTAACCAGTGCAGATCTGTGCTAGCCTGTAAGACCTTTGTGGGGGATGAAATGAACTAGGGTGACAGGCTGGTGGGCAGACAGCTCTGAAATACATGCAACTGAACCACAATTGTTCTTTTGGATTCATACTCCCAACCCCCAGTCTTGTCCAAGATCTGGATGCAAGATGAAACTCTCTGGGCTTTTTAGCATCTGCTTCTATAAATAAATCTGATTTGCACTTGGTGACTATTGATTTTCAGCACTGTAAACCTAGATTCTCTATAAATCAGCACCCACTTAATCGCAAGCATCAAGAGGCATTCAGGAGTTAACCCATTCCTTCAGTGAGCAACAGAGGTGCAGATTTGTAATATGTACAGAAAAGGGGAGAAAGATCCGTAGTGGATAAAAGGGTGAGGAAATGTCACAGATGCAACTACTGTACTAGAATTGTTAAAGGGGGACACATCTCCAGTCCCCCCACCCTATAATTCTGTAGCTGGAAAAGCCTCTTCTAAAGCTGGCACATATCTTGCTCAAGAATGTTAAGTAAAATGTATAGGCAAACCCAGCATTCTATCTGCTTTACCATCCAGGACAGCAAAATCAAGACAAAGTAGTTGAGACCTTTGTTTCCTGATCTATATAGATTATAGAAGAATAGGTTCAGCATTGGCATTGGCATGGATACATTGATCAACCAACCTGCTTTCTGGTTGATATGCTCTAAGCTGACAGATGGGGTGGTGGCCCACATTGGAGTCCTCTATGGCGTGAACTGCTTCTGGTGGACCCCTCCCTCCTAATTGCTATGAGGTAGGTGAAACCCCACAAGACCAAGCCAATCCACCCGTGGCCCATAGCAATGTTAATGGATGACCACCATGTCCCTGTAAAAAAAGTAACTGTCAAAGTAAACAGAAAAGAATGGGTGAGAAACCTAGTTTGAGACTGAGTGTTTGAGACAGGCCTCCCTTTCTCTCTCTCTCTCTCTCTCCCAGGGGAAGACTTGATGAGCACACTTCTCCGTCAGGCCTGCTCTGATGCCCTGCCCCTCAGGGAGCCTAGCCTGGATGCCAGTTGGCTCTCCAGGTCCCTCTGCCCATTTCACAACTTCCAGTATGGTTGCAATGAATGCAACCAGCCAGCCACACACGAAGACTCAAGATGGTGACTGTCTCTCCCACCTGCTGCTGCCAGGCTGCAAATGACACTTGTTGGTACATTGATACCAAGGTTCATCAGTATTTTGGAACTTTCAGTTCCAGTTCATATACTGCCTGTGTTGTGTTGTGTTGTGTTGTGTTGTGTTGTGTTGTGTTGTGAGATTCAGACACCTTGGAGCTCACATACTTAGTTGAGACACATGCCATAGGAAAAACCCTGCTGAATTAGTGCAGAAATCCATCTGGCCCCATCTGGCCTATCATTGTTTTTTCCACAGTGGTAAATCAAGTGCTTCTGGAAAGTCCAAAAGCAGGACATGAATGCAATAAATAGACCTTCCTCTGTGCTTGCCCCCAATCAAGTGGTGCTCAAGAGCACATTGCTTCTGCACCTAAAATATCCAGAAATCCATCATGATCACTATGTATTTTCATTTACTTATATTTACTGCCTACCTTTCCTCAAAGGAGCTTATGGTGACATACAGTATGTAGCCACAACACAGGAAATGACAACATTTTGACGTCATGCCAAATCACAATTTAGTGCAGGGATGGGATAACTGGTGGCCCTGCAGATGTTTCTGAACTACTGCATCATCAGCTGTGACCAGTCTGACCAATGGCCGGGGAAGATGGAAGCTGTAGTCCAGCAACATCTGAAAGACTGTAAGCTTGATGCCCGTGGCTTCTTGTGCTGAGAATGAGCCACAGCAAGCCTTGAGCTTGGTTCAGAAGCTTTTACTTCTGGCTTAGATTAACTGTAGCTTGCTATGAGGTCTAAACCCACAAGGTTAAACAGGGTTTATCTGAAACAAGCCAGCTTCAAGACGTGGGTTATGATGCTGACAACAAAACATTGTTGACGTTGTTCACAGTTTAGGATCTAACTACACTTTAGGAACTAACAACACACTAAACTGCAGCTAATCAAAAGCCATCATCCCCCCCCCCTTGCAGCCTTACTAGAGGAGGAATGGGGAAGAGGTGAAAGAGCCTAAGGCTTGTTACCACTCATTTCTGTCATGCTAAAGCACCGTGGCCAGTATGTTTGCTATTATTTGCCAGCTGTCATAATGCCATCAATATAAATTACAAAGATCTCAACAGTACAGAAAATAATCTAAGGGATATAAAAACCTTTGGTGTGATTACATGTACAGTTCTGGTAACTCTATCTCAAAAATAGCATTACTGAACTGAAAAGGGTACAGAAAGACAGCTAGAATATCAAGGCCTTGGAGTACTTGCTTATGAAGGAAGGCTAACGAATATAGGAATTTTGGGGAGAGCTGATGGTGACCAAGGGGAGGGAATCAGGTCAACATTTATCAAATTAATGAGTGGTTGGAAAGAACAGAAAAATTAAACACACACACTCCTTTCTTAATACAAGAACTTGGGTACTACCCGGTGCTTAGGAGTAAACAAGAGGAACAGCCACCCCTCTCAGAATGCCTGTGTGAGAGCTTCCAAACCCAGCTTACAGGCTGAATTCTGAAAACACAATGGATTTGATCTCATTCAGCATTCAGAAATAATGCATGAGGCTCAAATAGGAGGGGGAAATATGTTCTCAACAGATCTGCTCCACCATGACCTTAATATGTTGAGTTGGAGCTTCTAAGCATGTTCAGACAGGAAAAGGCCTCACCAGACATTCCCAATGTAGGAAAGCTGAGGGTGCCTGAGGCACACAAACACTGTGGGAGGGGTCAGCATTTTGCACCCCTCCCTGGGGCCCTTATGCATTATTTTGAATGCCTGAAGAAAGACTGAGATGAGGATCACTGATTAAAAAGTATCCAGGTAGGGACTTAATAATTTGTGGTCCATGCATGAAGATCATCCTTTGCTTTTAAAAATCTCATTCTGAGCAGCAGTTCATGAGGTGGACTAACCAGGCATTTCTAATTGGAAAACCAGTCACACACAGTTCGCCATTTGAAATAAAAATCATTAAAAAGTCCAAACCAGTCCAGAGTTTAGCTAATTTGCTCCCTGCCCTCACTTCCTTCTGTAATCCTCCAAGAGAGGTTGCTAGACTTTGAAGGGGGATCAAGATACAGTTGTACCTTGGATCCCAAACGCCTTGCAACTTGAACATTTTGGCTCCTGAACACCGGAAGTGAGTGTTCCGGTTTGTGAATGTTCTCTGGAAGCTGAGCGTCCGACGCAGCTCATGCAATTTCCAACTGAGTGCAGGAGGCTCCTGCAGCCAATCGGAATCCGCGCCTTGGTTGCTGAATGTTTTCGGTTTGAACATAAGTCTAAGATAAATTTATTTAAAAGTGAAATTAAACTCCGCAAAAGTCCTCCTCTTGGCTGTGAGGAGGGGGATGCTTCACTTAGGCTCCTTGACACTGGCCTCCAGAGGGCTAAACTGTGTTCAGCATTGCAATCAAACTGGGCCACTGTGTTCTTCTTGTTTTAGAAGTAAAAATGCCCCATTGATATTCTAAAAGCAAAAGGGTTTTTGAAAACATTTTGAAAATATGCTGAGATTTTCTCCACCAGACACCTGAGTAAGTACACATTCAATGCACAGCAGAAACCAAGAGACCAAAATCTAGCAGACCATGCCAATAAAACACACACACAGAGAGAGACACACACACACTTAGAAATGTGTATGTGTGCAACATTCTTAAAGGTTCAGTCTATAAGATTCATGGCTGAGTGGGGATTTGAAGCCCTCGATTTTCCACAGGCCAAACTCCAACAGACTGCAAGATGCAGTTGTGGGGAACATGTTTCACCTTTGTACAGTCAGCTAATTTCTTCAGAGAGCGAGAGAGAGCGAGAGAGAGCTCTGTATCTTCTATCCAGGGAAGCAAGAGACATTACCACAATCCAAGGGCAAAATCACTAAAGCAGAATGTGAAGTAAGGGCAGTGAGGGGCTTGGTCTGGGGAAATGAGAGTGTGGCTGAGGAGGATGAGTCCCAAGGGCCCAAGGGCCAGAAAACAAGGCCTCGAGGGCCATATTTGGCTTCCCCACTTGTGACATGGAGCAACCTCATGTGTCTCCATCAGAGGGTGGGGTGCAAATTTAACAAATAAGACAGACACACCAGGCGCAGTTAGGGAGGGAGACCTCCTTGCTGAGAGGGGAAATATTTTGCTGTTTCCTTAAACTACAGATCTCCCCTGCCTCGACAGGAGCGATAATAATAGAAATTACATGGCAAGAACCTCTAATCAACTCGAGTAAGAACCAATGCATTATAAATGAAAACCAACATTGTTCCCCGATACCTTATGTAATTCCAATTCACAGTGGTAGCCCATCCCTTTAAATTATTGTGCAAATTATAAGCATCATCCTTTGTCATCCAGCACAGCCTCAAAGAATATGGGGAGTTTTGCCTCTGGTATTGCTATGCTAATAAGCTTTCTGCACTGCTGGGTGGTTTAGCAGCAGACAGACTAATGCTGGCAGAGGATGAATAATTGCTTGGTATGTGCTAAACATAACGGAGCAAGCACCAAACTTCATCATTTGTCAGCTTTATTTGTTTAAATGAGAAAAATGCTGACAGCAGTTATTGCTGTAATCTTTTTATTTATCAGACATGAAAACTTTAGTTACTCATAGCAGGTCTCATCCTACTGGGAACACAGGAGTTGGGAGTACTTTAGAGCCAATTTGAAGCATGCTCTCAAAAATGTTAAAATTGAAGGGGGGGAGGCTTTCCTTTTTCTCCATTTATTTTAAACTCTTAACTAGCTTTATCTGCATCCTAGAAGTGTTCGGCTCATAACAAAGAACTTGTGCCCTCAAGCACCATCGAGCAACAGACAAAGCAAGCTACCATTAATCGGTCATGTTCTGACATCATGCCAAACCATTCTTTAGCATGATGAGAATGAGACACAGCAGGCGTCAGGCTCCTTCCCTCTGGTATGCCATGAGAAGGAACCAAACATCCTGGTACATATGGAAGTAGAGGCAGCCCAATAGATTCTTCCCCACTTCTTCCTGATAGCACTTAGGAGATGTAGCATTTATTGTTATAACCATTTAGAACATGTCTTTATTCTTTCGAATATTCAAAACATACGACCCCTAGGGGAGGCCAGCATTATTGTTCCTCTATAGCAGGGTCTGAAGGACCATGGCCTGGAAGGTTTTTCCACCAGAAACATCTTGGTTCATTATCCCTTGGCCACCGCACCAGGTCAGTCTCAAATATTTGTTCTGGACGTCGATATTAATAGTATTTTAATTTAATCCAGGCTTCTTCAACTAGGTGTCCTCCAAATGTTTTTTGGACTACAGACCTGGTGATAATGTCCAATGCTCAGGGTCTATGAAAGGGCACCAGGTTGTGGAAAACTGATTTAATCTGCATACCCCTTGCACACTATCCCAATCTCTGAACAGTGTGAGACTTCACAGGTTCCTGGGTTCGGTTTCCTCAGAATAGGGACAGCAGAGACCATGGTGTCTTTATGATATTTGGCTGTATATACAACCTGAGACTACAATGGAGGGACTCACAGTATTAACACCCCGAGGGAGTCATGTGTCTCCCATAGTTAAGGGGCCATTACCAAGAAACTCCTCTGGTTGTTCCAGCAATTGAATCCCTACTGGATCCAGGAATTAGAAGCGGCTCAGGAAAATAACCTACAGCCCTCCAAACTCACAGAACTACAGTGGGACCTCGGGTTAAGTACTTAATTCGTTCCGGAGGTCCGTTCTTAACCTGAAATTGTTCTTAACCCGAAGCACCACTTTAGCTAGTGGGGCCTCCTCCTGCCACCACACCACCGGAGCACAATTTTTGTTCTCATCCTGAAGCAAAGTTCTTAACCCGAGGTATTATTTCTGGGTTAGCGGAGTCTGTAACCTGAAGCGTATGTAACCCGAGGTACCACTGTATTAACAAATGAATCTCTTTATGGGCAGACCTATTCTAGGGTACTTACCATTTTCACAAGCATATAATTAAGCTTTGAAGGATTTTAAAAGGTCATATAAAATATACATGGACAAGACCTGAAGCAAACGTTTGCTGCCTGTCATTTTTATGTTCTTTTATTATTTTGCTTTTAAATGTTATTTTCTTATTATTTTCCCCAAGAAGCTCAAGGTGGTCTCATGGTTCTCCCCCCCCCCCCCGCCCACCCACATCATGTTTTTGTTACAATATCTTTGCAAGGTAGGTTTGGTGGCCAGCGACTGCTCTCAAAATCACCCAGTGAGCTTCATAGCTGAGAAGAGATTCAAACTCTGCCCTCCCAGGTCCTAGTCCAACAGTCTATCAGCTACACTGCACTGGTTCTCAAGGATGGAACAGCCAGAGGTGAAATAATGGGTTCCTGGTAACTACACTTATCCATTGGCTGAACTGCTGTGATGTCAGAGTCATCGCAGGAAGTGGGGCAGGTGGGAAGGCTTAGAGAACAGTAGGAATAGCAGCCAATAATAGGAAGCCAGAAGATCTGGGCACAAACAAGGGTAGGAATTGAAAAGAGATGGCAGTGGCCAGAGCTGGCTCAATCATTATGCAGACTAAAACAGCTACCTCAAAGCAGCAGAAACCCCCAAGGAGGCACCTTGTCATCTCCACAGAAATGGCGCTGGTATTGGCTGAAATTGTGCAATTTTGGAAAGATTTCACCCAAAATTGGCACTGATGCTGTTACCGCTACTCTGCCAGCAGGGGAGGTGGCAGTAGAAAAGTAGTGCTGGTGGCATCAGGGCAATGCAGTTCTTCCCTTTTCGCCTCAAGTGGCGAAACAGGACGTGCAGCCCCTAGTGGTAGCAGGGACAATGGAGAACAGGGCTGCTAAAGTGTCAGCAAGGTAGGGCTGGCATGGGCAGAGCTCTATCTTTTGTAATTTATTTCAGTATTTTGAAACTGTGAAGTTTTCCATCCAGAGAGATCATCAAAGTGACACAGATTTACAAAAAAAAGCAGTAATAAATGAACTCTGACTTTTTAATTAATTCAGCGCAGCTACTTATTTCCCAGCAAAGCTGCAAATTCCTTTCTTTCATTATTCTTGTGCCATAGACTGACTCCAACTCCACCCAACCAGCACACTGGCAGCCCATGGACTATCGATTTATCCAAAAGCAAACTCATGCACTGCGTTTCTGACTTCATCCCTATTGCAGTTAGCTCCTCTTTCCCACCCACACCACAACTCTCTTTTAATCATGGATATGCTAAAGGGAGTCTGCAGAGATACCGAGGCAAATTCCTCACCATCGGAGGTTTATCACTAGCAGTGTTTCACTCATCCTCCATCTGATCCTGCCAATCCAAGCCTAATCCTGACAGTGCTGTGATGCTCGCAACAGGGCTGCTGGATTGATGGCACTGCCCTGACTTAGTGCACTCACATGGTTCTGACCCTGCCTTGGTCACAGCCCTGCCCAGGTAAACAGCAGAGTCGTCAGTTTTGGAAGGGCATCTCCACCACACTGCATGCCTCACTACTGCTTGAACAAGTCCACCTTCTGCTGCTGCCAGTGTCTTAAATTTCAGTGCCGCCCTGTGTGATGCCAAAATCCAGCACCACTCCCGCCTCTCACCTTCCAATGGACTTCACAGTTGTGGTGCCTGCTGCAGCACCCCAGAAGCAGTTGTGCTCCCCTAGAACTGTCTTTGCTGTAGCAATCCATTCCCAATCCACATACCTATCCAGAGTGCAAGGGAAGTGGGAAATGCTGTTCTCTGTTGCCACTGCTCACATCTCAGAGAGGACATGTGAGAAGGCACGGATAGCAAAGAGGAGAGGAGAGAACTAGAGGGGTTGCAGTGGTCCCTTGCAAGGTAGGGGAAAAGGTAAAGGACCCCTGGATGGATAAGTGAAGTCAAAGGCAACTCTGGGGTTGCGGCGCTCATATTGCTTTCAGGCTGAGGGAGCCGGCATTTGTCCACAGACAGCTTTCCAGGTCATGTGGCCAGCAGGACTAAGCCACTTCTGGTGCAACAGAACTTTGTGGCAGAAGTCAGAGTGCACAGAAATGCCGTTTACCTTCCTGCCACAGCGGTACCTATTTATGTACTTGCACTGGTGTGTTTTCGAACTGCTAGGTTGGCAGGAGCTGGGAGCTCACCCTGTCACGGGGATTCGAACAATCAATCTTCCAGTCGGCAAGCCCAAGAGGCTCAGTGGGTTAGACCAATAAGGCCGGCTAAACACAGCAGTCTGACAACTGTACTATATTGTCTCCTATTGGATCTCACATAGTAAAAGCCACTTTGAGAAGGAAGCTTAAAGGCTGGGCTGGCAAATTTCAGGCTCTGTAGCCTGGAGACTCTGAAACTCAGACTCTGATAAAGATGGATGCCCTTATCCTTTTGGCTATGCAATCTGTGTCTCAATATAAATAAATAAAAGGAACATCAAGCTGTGCCACTAAAGGGACCATGCAGCATCAATTGCCAGAACAAGTGGATTCATCTCTCTGATGATTAGATGCCTGCAGGCTGAAATACCTGTACTGGCAATTTGGATGTGGATAATTAAAAAGCAGAGTCTTATTAGAATTTCTTAAAGCTAATTATTAATTGAAACTAAAATGTCTTTTAAAGCTTCATCTTAGCAACGAGATTAAAGAACTACATTTTATTAGGGTTTTTCCTTTAAAGAAGCAAAGTTTGAAATACTGTGACTATCTGACAGTATAGTCTGCTGCTAGCAACAACTTCCAGGACAGCGGTTGCTTTTGATACAGATACCACAGAATGATGTCTTGCATGAGAATACAATCCAAGAATATGCAATACAGTGTACTCAATGCAAGGATTCCTCTAGAAACCAATTATATTTATCTTATGCATTATCTATATATTCAAATATTCCTCTTGACATAGCCATGGGGTGTGTGAATGTTAAGGACAATAAAGCTATTACCCATAAATATTTTTTGCAGCATTATCAGCTTGCAATAAGTACAGCTGTTACTCAAGATATACTTTTTCTTTAGGTGAGCCACAACTTCTTTAATGTGCATTTTAAACGAACATCGTACAACTACTGTTATGAAATCTGGATAAGAGCAAGCACAAACAAGGTCCTTCCTCTGGCTACAAATGAGGAGGAGAAGAAAGAAAGGGATTCTAAGGCTTCACCCAGGCTGGTTCCTCAATGTGAACACTACACAAAACCATGGTTTGGTCATGCTGTGTGCGAACTATTGGAATTATTCCAATGTGTGGTGCCCTGGGTAAAATTGCCCAGTTTGTGCTATGAGCCACTCCTAAAACAGGGGCAAATTGTAAGAAGGCTTTCTCATGTATTTTTATATATATATTTCAGTCTAAAGCTGCAAAAAAAAAAAAAAAAAAAGATTGGAAGATGACACTATGAAAATGATGTATTTTTCTTCCCCATAATCTGTCAGTCAACTTATTTCCTACACTGTTTTAGAAAATGTGACAATTTTTAATTGCATGTTCTTCCTTGCTATTATCTATTCAAGGGTGTGTGTGTGTGTTTTCTCTAAGAGAATATTATATTCACATTATCATTTCCAAGACACAGAGTTGCCTAGCAATCTGGGAAAGTGGAAGGGTGTAAGTGTGTGTGTGTGTGTGTGTGTGTGTGTGTGTGTGTGTGTGTAGGGGGAGTAATAACAACACAGGCCTCTGAGATTACAAGGCAGCAGAACCGTTAAATTGGTTTGCAATACTTATCAAGATGTTTGTTTCTAAATGAGAAAGGATATAGGATTTGCTCGAAGCCTGATAAAATCTGTGGATCATTTCTCAACACCCTCCCCAGCCTTACAAGCTCTCGCTTTGCAGATATGCCTTTATTGCAAAACAGAGTTCTTCCATTTAGCTTCATTAGCTGCCAAACAACTAATAAGGGAGTCAGACTACGGTGCTGTGAACTGCTGGCCTAACATTTCGTGACTGTTCCCAACTCAACGTGGGGCAGCAAGCTATGCAGAGCCATTCTCAAAGAAAAAGCCAGCAAAATGTCGCAAAGCATCTAGCATAGTCCTCTAAGACCGCAACCCTAAAGACTCTTGATTCTGAGTCAATACACTTTCACTGCACAGTTAACATATTTAGCTATCACAAGACCTATTTGGGCATACAAGTGACATAGAGGAGATAAGGATGCAGGACACATGAATGAGTCTTGGTCCCACCCTTAATGTCCCCATCACGCAGAAGTGCCAGCTCAAGGGGGTCAAGCCCTTTTGGCCCCCCTTATGTTTTGGGGGTCGGGCCCCTCCAATGTCCAAGTAGCACAGAGGTTCCTTTGCCTCCTCTACCTGCTGCGGAGGGGAGGGAGAGTTGGAGCAACCTTCTGCTGGTGGCAGAGCCAGGAAGAGAAGGAGAAGAAGCCACCAGCCACTGAAGTCATGCAGCCATCCCTGACTCCTCCCAACATCCTGACATCCCACGCACGATGTCGGGACATCACATGTACTCCATTGCCCCCCAAATCTCTCTCGTAAGCTGGCACCTCTGCCACCATGTCTATACCATCCTTCCCTTCCCTTCTTCAGAAGGTGGGTCTGGAGGGGGCTTCTCTGTGTGTTTGCATGGACAATGACAACTATGGTCAGCTGAAAACAGAAGCCCCTTGTAATGGGCTTAGGGGTTGCTCGTGCGTAAGTTGCCGCCACTCCTGGCTAGGTTACCTGGTTAACCCTTTCTGACTGAACAGCCTCCAGCATCGTGACTGTCTCAGTCGCTGGCAGAATCTGTCAGTGGGCGTTTCTTAAACTTCTTCCAGCACAAAAATTCCTTGACGCCAAGTCTCCTCCTACTCTCCCTGTGCGGATGTCTTCTGTACAGGGAGGGTGTGGGCAGTGGAGTACCCGTACTCTCTCCGCTGGTCTCCCGCGAGGAGTCTTGGAGCCTCCTCCCCAATTCCCCCATCTGCCCCCCTTCTCTACTGGTGTTACGCTGATTTCCTTCCCCAGCAGACGGGCTCCCTCTCTCCCTACTAGGACCCTCTCCGCCATCCCTTTGGAGCCTTCCCTCCGCTTCCAGCTCCGATGGCAGTTCCCTGACACCCCTCTTCACACATTCACTTTGAATGCCAAAAGAGAGTTTTATCTTAACCAAAGTCAGGCATTATAACCACTGGCGGAGGCAGAGGAGTGCGGGGGGAGCACACCGCCCCTGGCAGCGCGATCCCAGTAGAATGCCATCGTGGCTGCCCCCCTGCCCATGCTGGATGCCACGTCTCTGCGGGTGATGCACCCAGCCCCTGGGATGCGTGCCGGCCCCGCCCTGCCTGCTCTCCACCTGCTCTCCACCACAGAAGCTCTGCCACTGATTATAACTCCCTCATGAAAGAATATCAGAAGAGCCCGCCAAAGGCCCAACTAGTCCAGCCTCCTGATCTCACAGTGGCCAGAGAGATGCCCAAAGGCAGGACCTGAATACTATAGCTGTGATTCCCAGCACCAGGTATTCAGAGGCATACTGCATTTGATAGGGAAAGTCTTACACATCCATCGTGACTGAGGAGCCATTGGTAGCCTTACTGATAACCTAACAGAACCACAACTTCCAGGGTCCTATAGTTTAACAATCACCCCCTCTTTGTAGGGAACTATAGGAATTGGAACTTTGTGAGAATAACTATTTACAGTGGTGCCTCGCAAGACGAAATTAATTCGTTCCGCAAGTTTTTTCTTCTTGCGAGTTTTTCATCTTGCGAAGCACGGTTTCCCATAGGAATGCATTGAAATCAATTAATGTGTTCCTATGGAAACCGCTTGCCAGGCTGGCGGTGCGGAGAAGTGCTTTTCTCCCCACCGCAAGCCTTCAGGACAGGTACGGGAACAGAGGGGAAGGGGCGCAGCGCTTCTCCTCTGTTCCCGGGGCTTGCGGTGGGAGGAGGGTTTTTCCTCCCCACCGCCAACATTCAGAACAGCATTCTGAATGTTGGCAGTGGGAAGGAAAACCCTCCTCCCACCGCAAGTCTTCAGGACAGCCATCCGAAGGATGGTGCGGGGAGAAGGTCTCTCCGCCCCACCGCCAGCCTTCGGAGGAGCCTTCCGAAGCCTGGCGGCGGGAGGAGGTCTCTCCGCCCCACCGCCAGGCTTCGGAGCAGCCTTCCTCCCGCCGCCAGCCTTTGGAGCAGCCTTCCGAAGGCTGGCGGTGGGGCGGAGAGACCTCCTCCTGCCGCCAGCCTTCGGAGCAGCCTTCGGAGACGCGCTGCGCTTCCCCGCTGTCCTGGAGATTTCCCTATGGGCTTTCGTCTTGCGAAGGAAGCCCATAGGGAAATTCGTTTTGCGAAGCGCCTCCAAAACGGAAACCCCTTTCGTCTAGCGGGTTTTCCATCTTGCGAGGCGTTCGTCTTGCGGGGCACCACTGTATTAAAAACTCTCAGCACCCTTAGCAAACTACAAAACCCAGGATTCTTTGGGGGAAGCTGTTTAAAGCGACAGAATACTGCTTTAAATGTGTAGTGCAAATATGGCCAAAGACTGAGGGGCAGGGGAATGGGAAATGGAGAAAGCCATCCGTAGACCTGAGATACAAGTGAACAAGGATAATGACCGATGTGTTTGGAGCAGATAATTCATTCAGTGCCACACGGAATTTCTTCCTTACCCGTACTTTCGTCCATGCTCTCCTCAGAGACATGCTCATTTTGGTGCACCCACTCCCCATTGCACTTGAAGAAGATCTGCATTGCAGGCACAGCTCGGCAGCGCAACACAATAGGGTTGCTTTTGATTATATACGCATCGTCTGGCTCTTGCAGAAAATGGGGCAGTGTCCCAGGAGCAGACGGGATGGACTCTGGGAGGGTTTCGCCATTGTCATTGCCTGCAAATGAAAAAGAAAGGAAATGTCACACATGAAGGAATCCTGGTCAAGTACAAATCAGACCGTGGCCCAAATAGGATGCTTGGACCTGGGTGTTGTTGTTTACAACATTCATGATACGTTTGGCCAGCAGTAACAGTTAACATGACAAGATCTGAAAGCAAAAGATCTCAGCAGGATGGATCTGGTCCATGACTGGATAGGAAGCATGCATGGTACTTTCAGTTCCATTTAAGAAAGGAAAGATGATTATTATGATGATTTAACTAACTAGTGAATTGAGACCATGGGGGCACATCAAGCACATCTATGAATTGGCAGTTCAGTGAGTGTGCTCACAACTCAGAAGAATTTGCAGCAGACTTCCCCAAGCTGGTGCCTTTCTGGTGTTTGGGACTAGAACTTCCATCAGCCTTAATCAGCACACCCAGTGCTCAGGAATGATGGGACTTGTAGTCTAAAGCATCTGGAAAGCACCAGCTTGGGGAAGGCTGACCTACAGCCATCCAAGGGTGCAAATTTGTGCAGTAAGATTAAAGACATGTAGCACAAAGGAAGAGTGAAATTCTAGCCCAAGGGGAAGGCAAGAAAGCAAGTTTGCTGCGCACATGACAGAATTACCATATTAAGAATAAAATATGCATCATTACTGATGTGAAATATTCACTAAAATGGAAAACATTGATATAGTATCAACATCCACCAAGACTCTGACAGGCATCCCCATTTTACAGAACGGAGCAGTGGCTTCATATAAAAATTGCTCCAACATTTCACGGGAGAAAATAGAGACAACCCTTTGCAAGCAAAGCTAGAATGAGCCTGCAGCAGAGTCCAGTTGCCTGAAGAGAACATAATCCAGCCTACAAGTGTGACATAAGTAGGAACTAATTAAACATATGCAACAACCGAAGGTGGTGAGTCAACCCACAGACAACTATAGGTCAATGCAATTAAGCGTGTCGAAGGTATGAGAGCTGCTGAGGGATTTTGCTGTTCCATGCCCATTAAAGCGATCATTTAAGTCACTAGCCCTTCTAGAATTAACATGATCAAACATAATGTGAAAGCACCACTCAAAACAACTGCTCGGTAAGCTAGTGGGTGAAGTTAGAGCAGGTGGACCAGATCTTTGCCTCTCCCGCCCTACATACGTCACTTTGACTGACAGACAAGTTCAGAGATTTACTCATAAAAACAGCAAAGAAGCATTTATCTGCACTGGTTGCATGGGAACAGGACAGACACACGAAACAGTTTTGCCACTGTCACACTGAATTTTGCCCACTGGATCACAATTAAGTTAGTCTTTGGTAAAGAAGGCAGTCAACGCTCTCTTAAAGTCTCCAAAGTACTTTTGCTTTAACGTAAACACGTGCATGCATTTTTTAAGATGGAGCTGCAGGGACATTTCATATGATTTAAATTGCACTCACACACTCCTTAATGTATTGTTAAAATGATGCAGTTCACCCATTTATGACATGTCAACCGACAGTAAATATTACATCCCTGTAGGCTTTATTAAATCCATGCATTAGAAGGAACAAAAGGCATTAAAACATTTTATGCGAGAAAAGAACTCCCTACTTCCATTGGTGCCTTGAGCGATGTCAAAGTTGTACATTTCGACTTGTACTTATGCAGTTTAATAGCCCGTGAAAAAAGGGTGGAATATTCACAAAAAATGTAATCACCTAATCATAGAATATTAGAAAGGGCCCAACAGGGCATTATAGTTCATCCAGAACCCCAAGGGCTTCTTGTTATCTAAAGCATCTTTTACATCATCACCACCATGATCCGTGCAGATTTCCCATTTCATTAAGAGCATTGCAGAGTAGAATTTCAGTGGAAAAGAAGCTCAGATATGATTTGCTTAGTGTTATATATATATATCCCATTTGGGTGGTGTCTGGGGCACTCAAGGCAGGCCCAAAACAGAATCTGGTAGGCGCTAGGCAGATTAAAATGATGGATGTTCTGGCAATCTTGCTCTCTCTGTGGAAAGTATGTGTGCGTAAGAGAGCAGAGGCAGAGCAACAGTAGCAAGAAGAAAATGCACCCACTCAGGTTTAAGTGGCTCAGGTGAAGCAGGTGGGAGAGCTAGCTAATAGCATCTGGACAAAGGTCCATCCCTCTCACCACAAAAGAAAATAAAGACATAAATCTGGAACCAGCACAGATACCATGTGATGTGCACCTTTAAAAATATACAGGCAACAATCGGCCTATCAATTTCTTCCCAAACTCGCTGGTGTGTAGTGTGGCCATATGCCCCACTGTACCAAGTATAGTCCTTTATCTGAAGGAGTCCTCTGTCTGAAAGGCTGTCTCGCCCACAAGCTCAATACGAAAATACAAAACCATAAGAAGGGAAAGCCAGGGGGACCATCAAGTTGCTCATCCAACATTTAGCAGCACCTGGGCAGCAGACCGAACAGGCACACATGGGTTACCTGGCCTCAGCCTTCCCCACTATGGTGGCATGTGTTGTAACTCTATTTAAATCACAGTTATCATTTCTAAATTTGCATACATGCACAAATGAGCAGATGCCAATGTTATGCAAATCTGTATCATTTTGGGGAGGGCGACGCATTTCCTCTTGAATTAAATTAAGCCACTTCCTGGTTGACATCACCACAGCAGCCCTTGAACGATAAAGAAAATAAAAATTGTGTGTGTGTGTGTGTTCGACAAAATTGTTTAGCATCAAGTGGGGCTCTGGAACATTTCTGCTTGCAAATTATTAGCACTTTTCATGTTTATATCCGTCATTTTTCAAGATGGAGGCTATTCGTAGCTTCGGGGAAAGAGTGTAATGCCGCAATGAATGACAAGACCCAACAATCAAACATATTGTGTGCTGTTGTTTTCGTTTGCATTCTTGGGAAATTACCTTTCAGAAAGTGTTTTGTGTTTTATGCCCCACGCGCTCACGTAGTGGGTCCTCTAATTCTTTTTATGACAGTAATGAAAAGAAGAGGCGAGAGAGTTAGAAAGAAACACGAATGCAGCGTTTGTCATTTTTCAAAGCCCTGATAGCAGCAGAAGCAACAAATCTTTACAAATTTTAAACAAAATGGAAATATAATTAAAAACTCCCCCTTAGAAAACCAAGTTTCCTTCTTTTAGAAGAAGATAGTTTGAATGATGTTAATTCTTTGCACTATGGAAGACACATTTTAAATTAAAATAAGATTTCTTTAAAAACTGAATTAAACACCCTCTTATGGAAATAAACAGCATTAGCCATGTTATAGCAGGTGCCGGATACGCCATTAGCAAAGTGCTACATTCTAAATTTTTCAGGTTTTATGGACTGCGATTTGGTAGCTTTTTACCATTTATACAGCCCTATAAAACCAAACAGCGTATTATTGTAGAAAATATGCCTTGGGAAGTACCTGAGAGCAAGCAAGGAAAGGTTTTTTGGTCGTAACAAAACTAATATCTTACTCGCCTAGAAATGTTCTTTAGAGCAATGTGCACATTTCCAAGTATAAAAACCGGAAGGTAATGCACCACTTGCCATAAAAGGTGAACAAGGATCTAGATCTTTTTTTGTGAGCTCAGACTGTTCTCTGAAGAAAACAGAAAACAGGGATCACATCTGCAAGCAGACCAACAACTGGAGATGGACATTATCATTTTTTTCCCTGTGAGCACAAACTGTTTAACACCTTCTATACAAATGGTTGTCTGGGATAGGGACTTACTACGTCATTTGGATGTTATTTTGGATGTATTGCCTAAACTCCATCTTTGGGGTTAGGGTGTAGTATTTTAGTTTATATGTGTATGGTGCTTGGAAGCCAAACGGAATCTGTTCTGGAAGTCCGTTCGACTTCCAAAATGTTTGACTTCCCAGGCGTGGCTTCTGATTGGAAGTTCCTGCAGCCAATTGGAAGCAGCGGAAGCCCTGCCGGACATTCAGCTTCCAAAAGAACGTTCGTAAACCGGAACACTCACTTTCGGGTTTGCGACGTTCAGGAGCCAAAACGTTCAACTGCTAAGGCGTTCATCAACCAAGGTATGACTGTATATTGTAGGAATCTAATAAAAACAACAGCATGAACATGCAGGTATTTTTGGCACCCCTAAGAACATATGAAGAACCTGCTGGATCAGGCCAATGGCCCACCTACTTCAGCAACCTGTTCCTATAAGGTTATATCCAGTTTTAGTCATACTCAGACTGGACTAATTGAAATTAATGGACACAGCTAACTCTGGTGGGTATTTAGTAGGATACAAGCCACAGTGGCCAACAAGATGCCTATGGGAAGTCTGAAAACAGGACCAATCCAACTCAGCATAGTCTACGCTGACTGGTGGCAGCTGTCCAGGATTTCAGATAAGGTTCTCTCCCGGCCCTGCTTGGAGATGCTGGGCATTGAACCCAGAACCTTGTGTATGCAAAACAGATACTCTTCCATTGAGCTAAGGTCCTTCCCTCAAGTTAACAAAGTTGGTGGCTGTTGCTACTTCTTGTAGTGTGGGAGCCAGAACTGTAATCCCTCCCTAAGAACACAGAACACATTGCATACTTGTTCCGTGTCAGGAACACTGGAGAGAGATTAAAATGGGGGCTGGCTTGGATGTCACTGGAACCTATGGTTTCCTGGTATATGCATAACACCTAGGCTGACATGTTCTCCCTCTCCTCCTCTTGTGTGATTACAAAGCGTGTTCTCATTAAAAGAGAGCACGGGTTGTGGATGGGGCCGAACAAGACACCCTCATGGTTGTCAGGCAGGTTAGGTTCAAGGGCTTGGACCAGATTGGTGGATGGAGTTACTGGGGTAAAATTGATGTTGCCAATTTTAGGGGTGGGATCAGAGGTTATTTAAGCTAGGGCCACAGCTTGTTCCTTTCTCTTTTGCTGTGGACTCTCCCGCCCGCCCTCCCTTGATTGGGGTTTGCTCTGACCTTGCTATGCCTGTCATGGGGTCGTCCGCATTGGTGCGGGGGCCTGGTAGGAATTTTTCCTTTTGGCTGATTAGTGTGTGCCAATTGGGTTTTGCCTACTGTGTAGCAAATCGTCACAACTTGTAAGGTTGGCGGTTAGGCATTGGTTAAAATTGGTTGGTGGAGGGGTATGGATTGGCTGTGCCTGCCCCTCCAATGCTGCTGCTGCACGGGTATTCCGTTAAAGGAATTCTGAAGCTTACCATCCCCTTCGTCCAAACCCTGGGGGCAGGGTGCAGGCCGCGTAAGCTTCAAGGAGCATGCGGGGAGTAGCTGAGGGTCTGTGTCGCAGCTCCAGCTGACTCTGTCCCTTGTTCCTCCGGGACTGACTAGGGAGTCAGTGCTGTCCCCCAAGGCGGGGGGGGGGGGGACAGCTAGTCATAACCAATGCCTAAGCAACCACTCACAATTTGTATGATAATAAAGTTGTGGCCAAAATTATGCCAAAAACCTTAAACAAAAATAATGTGTGATGTGTGAGTTATTGGGTAGGGGTGTCTTCGGGACCTCAGCACGCAAAGCGATTGAAAGCTTTTATTCTATAAATAAGAAAATTAAACTGTGCTATTTTCAGGTTTGCATTCTTAAATATTCCACATTTCTGCATTACACCTGAATACAGATAACTATAGTTTGTTTTTGGAGCAATCCAGGAACGAACCATAGTTCCCTGTGTCTTCTAACATTTTCCCCAACCCTCTGCAGCACATTTGGGGTGGGTACCGAGCACATGCAGAGGGTGGAGAAGGATAGAGGTGGAGTTTGTTGTGCAAGTGTAAATCCTTGCACTAACAAAATGAATGCATTGGATATTCCCCCATAGTGCTGTGCATGCATAGCTGGAAAGAGTATTTTGAACTTGGGATGGGAAGAAATTTGGTTTCTGTTCACAATATGAAACGATCTCATTCACTCTTCTCAAAACAATACAAAAAGCTAAAATGCAGCTATCTTTTGAAATCTGCACTCCTCTGAATTTGTGATGCAGTTCTCCAACCAAGTAATGTATACAAAAAGGTGTAATAAAAAGACATAGATTATATTAGACTTGCAAAACATTGTACATTAGAAAAACTGAGCACTAATTTTTTTTTTATCAGCACCTTTAAAAAATACAGTGGTGCCTCGCAAGACGAAAAGAATACGTTCTGTGATTCTCTTCGTCTAGCGGTTTTTTCGTCTTGCGAAGCAAGCCCATTGACGGATTAGCGGATTAGCGCTATTAGCGGCTTATCTGCTGATCGGATCAGCTGATAAGAGGCTTAGTGGCTTAGAAAAAGGGGGGGAGGGGAAAAAACCCGCATGAACTCGCAAGACATTGTCGTCTTGCGAAGCAAGCCCATAGGAAATTTGTTTTGCGAAGCACCTCCAAAATGAAAAACTCTTTCGTCTAGCGAGTTTTCCGTCTTGCGAGGCATTCGTCTTGCAGGGCACCACTGTGTGTGTGTGTGTGTGTGTATATATATATATATATATATATATATGCAAACTGATGCAGAAATGAGCACAGTAGAACTTAAGATTGAAAAAGAAATGAGAACTGAAACTGACCGATTTGTCCATCCCTATTCACAACCTCATCAGCACCTATGATTGGCAGGCAGCATGAACCCCCTGGATTGGCCAGAGCTGTAAGAAATGCCCAGAATAGAGTCCTGTGGAGTTCAGTGGAGCTTACTTCTTAAAGTTAAGTGGGCACATGATTGCAGCCTCCGTCTTTTCACGTCAGTCACATCTTTGCTTGGCTGCACAGCCAGAGGCTCCTGGCTTTATGCTAACGCTCAGTTTTATGTGAGCAGATTAGAGCAATGCAAAACTATGGCAGTGAAAGGCAAGCCCTACCCAAGGGTTAACTCGCTGTAGGTTGCATAAGAGCATCACACAAGCAATTATTAGCATGGAAATCGCATTCATTATTCAGATGGGAAAACACAATCAGATGGGCCTTGTCTGCGTGCTCTTAATCAGGAGAGCAGAGCCCCCCTCCTGCTTTTGCATTAGGATTTCTTTTTGAAATTACTTAAGATGTTGATGGGAGCTGGAGATTTGATGTCCACACAAATCCCTAATACCTTTGTACCTTTAATACATGGATTTACTAAAGCCTACAGGGACATGGTATTTAGCAAAGATTGACAATAAAGGAAACAGCAAGAGTGGTCAGCAGTAGAACATGCATGCTGATTTGTTCCATGGCTTATAAAGGCAGCAAAGCCTTACAATATTTGTGGCGTGGGGGCACTTATTACTTATTTGGTACACTGAAAAAGTAAGTTGGGATTTGGATGACTTCAACATGAACATAATTTCAAAGGGCTCTGCCATAACTCGTCACTGCATCTGTTCTTTACAAGTTACAGTGCACTTAGGTTAACCCCATACAGATGCTTTGCAGGATGAGCAACCCCTTCTGGTGCACCTATATCCCCACCTGTTGGCAGGTTGGTAAAGACTCATTGGGGTCAACCACCCCAATGCAATCTAAATACCGAATTGGTGGCTATTCAAATTACAATAACTGAGCTATTAAGCAGCTTATAAATACTTTTAAATGACAAAGCAGTAGATAAGCCAGAGCCTGAGCTTCCCACTCAACTCAGCAGGAAGGGCAAGGCAAAACAACTTTTGGATTCTACCTATGCGATGTAAACAGATCTTGTCTAGAACCAGGCTTGATTAGGGCCTGCTTGTGCATGTGGCTTGTGAAATAACGAGACACTGCAGGATGTCTGTGTGTCAGGACTGAGTCATGGGCAGCAGTCAGAAATGAACCAGGAGCTGAGTCAGAGCCAAGGAACATGCAGAAGTATACCAGAGCCAGATGAAACCTTGGCTGTGATGTAAAATTCATGCTTTACGGGGGTACAACAGGGTACATTGGCTAGTTTGGTGGGTAGAACCAGTCTCAAGCTGCCTTATACTGAGTCAGGCCATTGGGCCATCTACCTCAGTACTGTCTACACTGACTGGCAGCCAGGGCTGTCCTAAGCACATGTGGTGCAGGAGTGCAAAGATCCACCCAGTGCCCAGTCCCAGGTTGCCCAGTCCCAAGTGCACAAGGGGGAGGAGCCGGCCGGCCACCTCAGTGTCTTGCTGGCTTGGTCGCCGCTGAACTCGCGGCGCAGAGCTGCCCGCAGCAGAAGAGTCCACTGCGGCGCTCTGACCAATGGGCGGGCTTTTCCCTGGACTCAACTCTTGGGACCTGGACTCTCGGCCTGGCGCCTCTGAGAGCCTGGCGCCCGGGTGCCCCGCACTCCTAGTGCCTATGGGTAAGACGGCCCTGCTGGCAGCAGCTTTCCAGGATTCCAGACTGGGAATATTCAGGAAACGTTGGAGACTGAACCTGGGACCGTCTACATACCAAGCAGATATTCTACCACTGAGCCCTTCCCCATAAAAATACTTCTTTGCCTGGAAGATGCTTCCCAACTGCAATTCTGATGCCTCACAACTAGGGATAGGCAGACCCATTGATGTCTTGTCCATTCCAAATCTCAAGGAGGACAGAACTGTCCTGTTTTGTTTCAAAGTGGATTTTAATGGGAAATGCTTAGCATTCCACCTCGAAACACAAAGTTTTAAAAAAAGGACTTAGAAAGTAATCTGAGGGTTGCACATGTCCTCTGTGCCCATATTCTTTTTTAAAAATTTAAAACATCTAAAATAGAGTAGTGTGTGTGTGTTTAGTATCAAACTTACTGCACAAAGGTAAAAAGAAAATGCATTTGTTACTCCACCCACTTTTCCTGCCCATCACTCTCATGTGGTCCCTGGAAGATTGCCCAGAAGGGAATGTGGCCCTTAAGTAGAGAAAGGAATTCCACACCTGCATTAGGAAATGCAACCCTTCCCTTAAAAAAATAATAAAAAAATAATCACCTAACATATTTAGCCCTGCAAAAAGGTAAAGGGACCCCTGATCGTTAGGTCCAGTTGCGGACGACTCTGGGGTTGCAATGCTCATCTCGCTTTACTGGCCAAGGGAGCCAGCGTACAGCTTCCGGGTCATGTGCCCAGCATGACTAAGCCACTTCTGGCAAACCAAAGCAGCACACAGAAATGCTGTTTACCTTCCCGCCAGAGCAGTACCCATTTATCTACTTCGCAGGAGCAGGGACCGAGCAATGGGAGCTCACTCCATCACGGGGATTCAAACTGCTGACCTTCTGATCGGCAAGCTCTAGGCTCTGAGGTTTAGACCACAGCGCCACCCACGTCCCTGTTTAGCCCTGAACCTAAGCTTTTAATTCTATGTGCCTAACAAGCTTTAAAATCTAAAATGCTCCACAAAAGGCAAGCTTTCAGCAGTCGTGGCCACTGCCGTGCAAAAGGTTTAGCCAAGCAAGCTTGTTCATCATCATCATCATCATATAATAATACCTTTATTGTCAATGTACAACCTGTGTACAATGAAATTAACCGAGCCTCCCCCCCATACAAACACTCAATCTCATTGCACTCTGTGTGCTTGTCGCACAACACACCAACCCTGAAAGTCAGTTGCAGTATATTATTTTCCGTTCAGCAGCCTAAAGCCCACAGATAGAGCCCAGCTCTAAGTATTGTACTATGGAGAATCTTGCTGTAATACAAGATAACTGGCTACAGCTTCCTAGGAACAAAATCCCTTCGATGTTGCAACAATGTTTGGTTTGCCGAGAGTTCTCATTTATTGCTACCTAACAACCCTGAATCAGATCTGCCCTGGATCCTGCTCTCAAGACAGCTACTGCTCAGGAAAAGAGAAGGAAATAAAAAGGGGGGTGGGGGAGGGGATATCCAGCTAAGTAGAAAAGCCAGAGGCTGGGGAATGGAACATGTATTGATCTTCTTCTATCATTCTTTTTCGAAGCTTCAGTGCAAACATTTGGCTTTTTGAGAGTCAAATCAGGAGGTGCCCCCCCCCCCCCAGGTGGGGGAAGAAAAAGAAAACAAGCAGGCAAACAAACAAAGCAGACACAAAACCCCTGCACCCCTGCTCATCCAAAATTCCAACAGAGACTTCCTTTCTTCTCTGACAATGCTTCATCAAACCAGAATCAAGTTTGTAGTCAGAGACTGATCCATGGATGCCCTGTGAAACTGTTTGAAGAAACAATAAAAGTTCTTGGTCTAATAGGCCAACTTCTCACCCTACTTCCACAGAGGACCAGGCTATCAATGTCTATTGTTCATTATGATCATGTTGTACCTCCACCGTCAGAGAGGTACCAGTTGCTGAAAATCACAAGTGGGGAGGGTCCTTAAGAAATGGGGCCAGTTTACCTGTGAGATCGCCTTGCCCCACATGTGCCCCTTCGATTACTTTGATTGGCAGAATTGGCACTACTACAGGTACCAAATAATAATTCGATTGCTTAGTGAGCTTCCCATACCCATCCTGTTGGCCATCATGAGAAAAGGACATTGAACTAGATAGGCTTCCGGCCTGATCCTGCTCGACTCTTCTTACATTTTGCTCCAGAAGTCATCACTCCAGATTTACCACCTCCTCTCTTTGTCTGGGCTATGGGTAACCCTGTTGATGGTCCGCCATGGAGCAGAATTCACCCCATCAATAAACCAGTGGATAAGTTACCAACAGTAGCATGCAGCCGGAATGCCATAGTGAAATTTGTGCGGTGGCAAATTTTGAAAGTGCGGGAGCCTATTTATGACAGCCCTCATAGCCACTCCCTAAACAAAAGTAAATAAATATTTTTTTAAAAGACAGGCAAGACAGCTGTGTTGATCCAAATGACACACACTCACACCGATGAGCAGGAGTATGTAGCAATAGCAATTTTTGCCGTGATGGAACAGTGAGCGGGCAAGGGGGGGGGCGGGTAGTGGCTTGGTTGGCATCTTGAAATTTGGCTGGGGAGACCTGAATTCATAGCCCTGTTCACATCATCAGTTCCCTGGGTAATCTTGGGCCAGACATTGTCGGAGCCAAGCCTACCTAACAAAAAGGGATCACGAGCAAGGTGAAATAGTTCTCTTCCCTTTCATATTTGTAAACATCGCAAACACCGTGGAGATGCTGTAAGCTTCCGGCACTCTCTTTTTCAAAGGAAACGTAAACCGCCAGTGCTACTCCTGTAATTTGTCATCACAATGCAAGAGTATGTTAAGACTCCCTTCTGCAGATGTAAGATGCTAAAACATTTAACTAATATTTGCAGCTTCGAAAATGGGGCAGGCGTTAGAGATTCCAACGGCATGCTTTGATTTAGAGCTTGCAATGCTACTCACATCAGCGTCCCCTTGACACTGTTGAGATGTTGTCTGTGCATCGCACTGTCACACAGAGAGATGTGTTAACATTGCCCCCCCTTTTAACGCCTTGACATTGAACAGTTGTCTTCCCACACTCACAATGACATTATTCTGCTACATCCTGATATCAGAAAGTCATCTCTGTTTCTACAGCACAGGCATCTCTTTTGTTTTCCCGTGTTTTTCTTTTTTCTTTTCCTTTTTGACATTGTCTTACCATATCACACTTGTAAGGATATTATCTTGGCAACCCAATTATGATTGCAAGTTCCACTGAAAAGAAACACAAGCACTATCTCAATGGAAAATCTAAGAGGAAAGAACACATCATCTGCAGAATGGCTTCCTCTGTCTTTGCAGCATGTCAGGACATTTTAGCCACCTCACCATCTCTTGCAGATGAATTAAATTGTGCTATATTTTCTTTTGCCTTTGCCTTTCGGGACTCTTGTGCATGCAAGAAATGCTGTGTGACCCAAAGGCCTGTCAGTTCACTGTGGTATATTGCCAACTGGTGGTATTAAACCATTTTGACCGTGGTTCTGCCTCCTCAGTTGTAAATTGCTTATTCTGGAATGACTCTATAAACATTTAGAGAACACTTTAGCTATGCTTGCAAACCACGCTTTGCCAATTAAGGCAGCAGGGGAAGGTGGAGTCTTGGCATATATATCGATGTGCTGCCAGGCAGGTATTGGAGAACTCATCCAGCCGTTTTAATAGGGCGAAACAGTGAAGAGTATCAACTTTGCTGTTGCTGCCCTTAGTGTGTGGCTGCCCTGTGTTGTGAGCAGGGGGAGAAGAAGGAATTTGCCCTACTTGGGCATTCTGTTATGAGGCGGTCCAAGAGCTGTGGGCATCTGCATCCCCATCCACCCCCACAAAAACATAATGAAAGCTGCTACTAAAAGCAGCTGATTGTTTTCTAAATGCAAGCTTTAGTTGTAAGCAGTATACTTTGACAGGGACCCTATGAATATACCTTTCATCCATTGTTATATGTCCACTGGAAGGAAACATAAAAGCAATCAACAAATGTAATTTTCAGCAGTGCATCTTAGAGATGGGCTATTCTGTCAGTTTGGGTATCTCCGTTTTCCAGTCTTAAGTCTGGTTCTCCATATTTCCACAACAGTTTGTGATTCTTAGTTTTTAATTCCCCATGAAATTTTATCAGAACTTCAGAGCAATCTTCTCCTGTCATACGCTTTTGAATGCCATTTTGCATAATATGCGTAAACCAAGTTCCTCTAATGTAATGCACCTTTGTATGTTATTTTCACAAATATATGCATTTATATGCACAGTTTGCCTTATGTCTGTGTGTATTACTAGGCTGGATAACTGCATTGCAAAATTTGGAGAAGTCTAGATTTTGAAGAATGGCAGCGTTTCATTTCGTGACCCTTCTTCAAAAGTGTGAATTAGTGAGATTTGCCTTTAAATGGGGACTGAAACAAATTCTTCTTGCCTTCCTAGTACGTTCACACACACACTCACACACACTTTTTAAACTGCTGAATGATGCAGAAACGGGAAACTGACACAGACTGCTAAATGTGATGCAATCGATCCTTGTTGCTAAGATTCTGAATTCCAGCTGTGCTTTCAGCTGGAAACTTCCATCCCACCTTAAGGTCATGAAGACAATAGCCCTCTCTTACTATTGCTGCTCAAAACTGGTGCTCCGATTGTGGAGCTCCCATAAACTCATCATATCTAACAGCCAGCAGTGACAAACCTAGGACTTATCCACATTTCTGCTTGTTTTGTGCCTATAAAGCTTTTTTCTGCTTCTTTTCTGCTTTCTAGGCAAAGGTCCGAGTGGTTTTGCCTTTACCCTGCCACTTTCCTTCAGAAAACCTACTCTTTAGCACTAGGTAAACGTAAAGGACCCCTGACAGTTAAGTCCAGTTGCGAACGACTCTAGGGTTGCGGCGCTCATCTAACTTTATTGGCTGAGGGAGCCGGCGTACAGCTTCCAGGTCATGTGGCCAGCATGACTAAGCCGCTTCTGGCAAGCCAGAGCAGTGCACGGAAACGCCGTTTACCTTCCCGCCGTAGTGGTACCTATTTATCTACTTGCACTTTGACATGCTTTTGAACTGCTAGGTTGGCAGGAGCTGGGACAGAGCAACGGGAGCTCACCCCGTCGCGGGGATTTGAACCCCCGACCTTCTGATCGGCAAGTCCTAGGCTGTGTGGTTTAACCCACAGCGCCACCGGCGTCTCTCTTTAGCACTAAATTGGAACAAATGGCAATCCGGTGAAAACCTGATTGCCATTTATTCCACTGCAGAATTAAACTGCCGGTTTTCGAGGGTAAAAAAAAATGGGACAAGTGGAAGTGTGGATGAGCCCTGAAGCGCCGCATGAAAGCCAACCTTTCATCTCAAAACTGACTTCACCAGAGCTTCCCCGGCTTTTCCTAATCCTTCTCATCAGAAAGTTGGGTGGCAGGTGGGAAATTGTTCTGCCAGTGAAAGAAAACAAAATTAATTTCCCCTGGCAATTTTCTGCAAGGATGCCCCCCCCCCCCAAAATAAGAATGTGCAATAAGTTGTGGAAATAAATATGAAATATTGCACTAGGGCAGCATGCACAAAATCACCAGCCAGAAATCTATTCTAAGATTATCAGAATGTCAATGGCTTCTAGCTGATTTCCACTAATGTATATTAAGGCAAGGCTCATAGTTTTACACAGAGTGTTCCTGTACGAAATGAGAAGTTGTATTTTTAAGCTTCCTAGTTTTCCTTCCCACTTTATTATTTTTTTTAATGTTCTTTGTGCCTTCTAATATCTGACTACACATTCATTTTACACTTCATAGCAGAAACTTAGAAAGCAGATGTTATCAGACCCATTTTACAAATGGTAAGTGGCCAATATTTGTTAGGTGACTCTAAACAGATCCCAGAGTAGAAGTGTGAATGTCAGCCTGAAGCAGGGATAGGCTTGGGTAATGTTTGGTAGTATGTCACCCTGAGAAATTGGGTCAGTAATAAATTCCAGGGACAAAAAAAAGGAACGGTGAACTTTTAACACACACAACCCTCTTTTTGAACCAGAAGTGAGCTTCCATCCTAGTTCATCTCCTTTCATCCATCTCCTTTCAGCATAAGGCTTCCCAGCTAGCAGCCTTCCATCCCAGAAGCACATTCTTTTTATCCCTTTAAAGCTGATACATCCCGTTTAACACAGGAATGCAGCACCTGTGGTCCTCCAGATGTTGTTGGAATACAACTACAACCATCATCAGCCATTGACCTTGTTGGCTAGGCCTGATGGGAGATGGGAGTCCAACAACAACTGGAGGACCACCGGTTTCCCAACCTTAATTTAGCAGTTATTGCTGAACAGATCTCCATAAATTCGACTCATCTTCTTAAAAGTGATCTATGCCAGAATCCACCAGCATTTCTCTAACCCTATCAAGGGGTTCTATCTATAGATGAGACCGATATGTGAGCACAGTGATATGTGAGCATATGTGAGCACGACGTGTTGATTATCCTACCCGCCTGCCCCCTCCCCCAACATCATGCGCACTTCCAACTCTATAATTCTATTGTTCATTCACTAAACTTGTGCATGGGCCTCGGGGCTGTGCGCTCCTCACTTCCCACAACCATGAGGACAACAAAAGGTTTTCACTTCCATTTTTGATTGGCAACAGTTTATTGTCACATCCAAAACCTAACCTCTAGTTTATCTGAACTACGGTTTAGGGAAGAAAGCCAACTTAATACACCATAGTTTGAAATTGGATTACTAGTGTGGCTTTTTAAAAGAAATAGACTGGAAAGAGAAGCTGCTGAATTGCAACTCATTACCAAACTTAAAACCATGGAGAGACCTGGTCTGAACAGAGACATTGGATTCTTATCTCATTATACATGACTAAGCCATTTCTCACCTTCTCACCCCTTGCCTTTTCCTGTAAGACCTATTGCAGTCGTTAAGAGTCGTCAACAAGCTCATCTCAGCTATCTGCCAATCTCCCATTCCCACCACCCTTCTGAGTAATACCCCTCCCCACCTTCTCACTATATAGAAGGATCTGGCAACTTCTGTTTCAGTGTATCTGAAGAAGTGTGCATGCACACGAAAGCTCATGCCAAGAACTAACTTAGTTGGTCTTTAAGGTGCTACTGGAAGGAATGCTTTTTAAAAGAATTAGACAAAGGAATGGAGGATAAGACTATCAGTGGCTATGAAACCTGATGGCTTTGTTTCACCTTCACTGTTGAAGGCAGTATGCTTTTGAATACCAGTTGCTGGAAACCACAAGAGGCGAGAGTGCTGCTTTGCTCAACTCCTTCTTGCTGGTGTCACACAGGCATCTATTTGGTGACTAGATGGGCCACTGGCCTGACCCAGCTGGTTCTGCTTATGTTCAAAAGGCCATAGCTAAGACCAGGGGTCAGTAAAGTTTTTCTGTCGGGGGGGGGGGGCGGTCCACTGTCCCTCAGACCTTGTGGGGGCCGCACTATATTTTGGAGAAAAAAGATTCACCACTGACTCTCCCCTCCCTTCTCCACAGCACCGGATTAGCCCTGGTGGCTGCTTACCTGTGCCTTGTGAGTGGCAGGGGATGGCGGCGGCAGCGGCAGAGGGATGGTGAGCGGCGCGAAAGGGCTGGCTCCAGAGAGGGGCTGCTCTACTTTAAATGGCACTCAGCCAGAGCAAGGCTCCTGTGCCTTGCGAGCGGCAGGGACTGGCAGTGGAGGGACGAATAACAACATTAAAGAGGGGCTGCTTAAAATGGCACTCAGCCAACCGCGGCTCAACAAAGCCCAGCCCCCTTCCTCCTCTAGGCAGGGCGGGGAGAAGCCAGGAGGAAGGAGGGAGGGAGGAGGTGCCACCGTAAGGGAGAGGGAGGGGGAAATGGTGCAGCCCAAACGATCAGAATCCCCACACCGATCCACGCGACGATTCCCGGACCATCCACGGGCCAGATCCAGAAGGCAATTGGGCCGGATCCTGCCCCAGGGCCTTAGTTTGCTGACCCATAGTTAAGACTAATTGCACTGTGTTCAGGCTCAGATGCAGTTCTCAAATGCAGTTACTTAAAAATGGTAGTGTAGCCATGCAGAATGAAAGGGGAAGAGGGAACGGATGAAGCTGAGGCTTCTTCATGTAATACTAATCTATTGTTTAGCACTTAGTTCCAATGAGGGTAGCGTGAACCCATGACGCCACGTAGAGCCCCGTTGCTGTCCTAGCCGTATTCTGAAACACTGATTTCTGACAAAGAGCGCTCTTAGAAACAATTATCATCAGTGCTTCCGTAGCTGCTCTTTTGTGGATGGCAGAAAGACCACATTTTCCCTACATAGTTTCTATCACACATTTAAATATTTCACTGATGTTTTCCGTTGTACTCCCTTCAGCAGTTTCATGTGAAATTTACACTTTGGGGAAATTAAGAGAACCATTTTGCATAAACCCAATTTATAATAGTTGCATCAGGGCAGAGAGTTTATCTCCACCAATGAGGATTAATATGATCTTTAGAAAACACTAGTGGCCTTACCTTGCCAGGCGAGATGAATGTGTTATCCTATTGTAATCCCGTATGTATTCTAAATCTGTGTCTTACTTATGCATATTTATAAAAATGATATATTGCATTTATTAAATATTAAATGGATTACAAACTTGAAGAATCCTTCATGCATTTATTTAACATCTAGGTTTTTTTTTAAAAAAAGGAATATAAATCTCCTTTTCCCCTTTAAATTCACAAAAGGTTTCCTCCACCAGCCTTCCAAACAGGCAAATCTGTAATGAAAAGGCTTCCAGCATTCAGTGCAGAAAGAATATAAAAATGCAGGAGGTGGGATGCGGAAAGAGATTTGACTCTTAGAGGCATTAAGGGGCAATGTTATGCAATTTTATGGACAGACTGATATCTATCTGATTCCAAACTATATAGACAGGGAGTCCAAAAAGCCTTCACTGTTCTACTCTGTACCTTCAGGAAACTCAAACAAATTTCCCCAGCCTCAACATTTAATAATAGTTGGTAACGCAGATCATAGTTAAAGCTATGGTTTTCCCAGTAGTGATGTATGGAAGTGAGAACTGGACCATAAAGAAGGCCGATCGCCGAAGAATTGATGCTTTTGAATTATGGTGCTGGAGGAGACTCTTGAGAGTCCCATGGACTGCAAGAAGATCAAACGTATCCATTCTGAAGGAAATCAGCCCTGAGTGCTCACTGCAAGGACAGATCCTGAAGCTGAGACTCCAATACTTTGGCCACCTCATTAGAAGAGAAGACTCCCTGGAAAAGACCCTGATGTTGGGAAAGATGGAGGGCACAAGGAGAAGGGGACGACAGAGGACAAGATGGCTGGATAATGTTCTTGAAGCTACCAGCATGAGTTTGACCAAACTGTGGGAGGCAGTGGAAGACAGAAGTGCCTGGCGTGCTCTGGTCCATGGGGTCACGAAGAGGCGGACACGACTAAACGACTAAACTACAACAACGCAGATAATCACTGAGGGGTCAGTTTAAAGCTTGGACACATATAGATGTATTTAAAACACCCCACCAAGACAATACCAAGACAATTATCACTGAGCAGGTGGAGATAACATCAGCAGAATGATCAGTCACAGCTAAATGAGCAGTTGGTCCAGTTTTAGCATCATGAAAGCCTTTGTATGGGAGCTTTCAGCAGCGAGCAAGAGAAGTTGGCCACCGTGAGAACAGAATGCTGGGCTAGGTGAACCCTACTCACTTGGATCTTTACTCGCTTGGTCAAGCTGCACGCACGCCATAGATTTAAAGCACACACTCACCCCCCCCCCCAAAGAATTGTGGGAGCTGTAGATTACTCAGCTCACAGTTACAATTCCCAGCATCCTTAACAGACCACAGTTCCTAATATTCTTTCTTTGGGGGGAGGATGCTTTAAATGCATGGTGTACACACAGCCTTCTTCTATTCCTCAGTTGTGTCAGTTTTGCATGGGCTTGTTCTACCCCATTTCCACATTAATTTGATCTTTAAAAAAAATAGTGTCATGAATCATCACATTTAAATATGTGTTTTATCACAACATAATCTTTATTCTAAATGTACACGTTTCTAAATGTATTTGTCCCAATGTAACATTTTAATATACTATGAAACTTCCTTCTTCTTTGGAGTTGAGAGCTGCATCGCAACATTCAAAGAAGTTCAAAATCCAAAGGAAAATCAAGGGATTCCTGAATGCTCTGGGCGACTTTTGCGTTAACAGAGCTGACATCCTTTCAAGACCCTCCTCTCAGTGTGGAATGGTGAGATGGAAAGGTCAATATGATTGCTTCTAATAGACCATGGGTAGGTAAACTAAGGCCCGGGGGCTGAATCTGGCCCAATCGCCTTCTCAATCCGGCCCGCAGACGATCCGGGAATCAGTGTGTTTTTACATGAGTAGAATGTGTAATTTTATTTAAAATGCATCTCTGGGTTATTTTTGGGTCATAGGAATTCATTCATTCCCCCCCCAAAAAAATACAGTCCAGCCCCCCACAAGGTCTGAGGGACAGTGCTGAAAAAGTTTACTGACCCCTGTAGTAGACCTTTGCAGAACTGCAGAGGTCAGATAGCTTCCCCTGCCAAACCAGTTTTCTGGGAGCCAAGGGCAATAAAACAGACTGGACTGTGGCTAGAGCGTAGATAGCACAACTTTAGGACTGTGGCAAGTCCTAATTGTGCCTCCTATTCAGCACTGCAACTTCAAGAAGTCATCCAGCTGTGCTGCTCCAAGTTGTGACATGCCTGCATGAAATCAACTTTAGGCAAAAGATCCACTGAACCCTCAGTAGCCAGCTGTGACACGTAAGCAAGGCAATTTGAGGATAAAACGGTTCTCTGTGTGCGGAATGCCCTCGCTGGTGAGGTGGATCTGTCTCCTTCATTATTAACTTCCCAGAGTGATTTTAAAACATTTTTTATTTACCCAGGCATTGGATAGCTGAAAGATACTCTTCCTGGCAGTCTTGAAAGTATAACTTGTGCACCTGCAAATGCTTTTAATGATTTTAAAATAATTTTTTTTTTTATTTTTTCCAACGGCATTAACTTTTCCATGTTGTCACCCTAGGATCCTTTGCGAGGAACAGTGGGTTATTAATTTGCCAAACAGATATCCACTCTAGTGTACATGCTACATTTGATAAAATTCCTGTGGATGTTTTTCAAAGCACCGTGCATCTAGTCACGGATTGTGAAATTTCAATATATACAGCCTGGGGATCTGAACGAACCCTTGTGGTGGTTGAGTATAGCATCCGTACTCTTAACTAGGAAATGGGGCAAAGGTACCCAATTGAAACAGCTTCATGGAAGTCCCCTGCATAGGAATGATCAAAAATATAGAGGCAACCCTGGTGTAAATCTTCAAGCAAATGGATGAATTTCCTCTCCCCAGTCCACCATAATGTTACAATTTGTCTCGAGGAAAGTCACATTGGAGAAAAGCAAAACCTTGGTGAATATATTGAATTGCTTAACTGCACTATTTAGTTTGGAAATGTACATTCATATTAATGCTTAAATTGACTCAACCCCCAATCCCGCAAAAAAAAAGAAGGATCTCTATAAATATTATATTTGCATAATGACAGTGCTGTAAACTTATTCTGCTAAGGAGCAGCAGTGCAATCTGTTTACTTGTTTTCCAAATTGATATTTCCCTCTCACACAATCCAATTACAGTGTCAGCTTTTTATTTTGTGTTTTGCTTTTTCCTTCTATATATCTTCTGACCAAACTACACACAATGTTAAAAACATGGTTTAGCATTGTGTATATCAGGCTTCCTCAATCTTGACCCTCCAGATGTTTTGAGACTACAATTCCCAGCATCCCTGACCACTGATCCTGCTAGCTAGGGATCATGGGGGTTGCAGGCCAAAAACATCTGGAGGGCCGAGGTTGAGAAAGCCTGTATACATATAATTATTTTAATGGTGAACAGCAGCTGCAAGGAGGTAGATCAGGGTTTAGACCATAGCATGCTGTTGAGGCCTTCCCTCCTATGCTGCAATCCTTATGAAATTTATCCCCAAAGCCACAATTTAGAGCAGAAGCTCCCATTAATGCCAAAGGAAGCTTCTCCTTCTAGCCTAATATCATATTTTTATTTTTGAGGGGGGGTTTGGGGGGGGCATTGGGACTGTGGCACAGGAGACATTATTTTTCCCCTCCCACATGCCATGGTCCTGATCTTGATCACCCCATCCTAAGCTGCTATTTTTTAAAAACAAAACAAAAACAAAACATTAAGTATTGCCAAACTACAAATCTTTAATATCACATTATAATATATATAATAATAATTTATTATTTATATCTGCCCATCTGGCTGGGTTTTCCCAGCCACTCTGGTTGGCTCCCAACCGAATATTAAAAACACAATACAGCATTAAACATTAAAAACATCCCTAAACAGTTTGGTCTATAGACTGGGATTTTGTGTGTGTGAAATGGAAGCAGTAAGGAGAAGAGGAGATATAAATAAACCTGATCCTATGCATCAGAAATAAGGAGCCTGTAGCCCTCCAGAAGCTGTTGGGCTGTAGCGCCCATTGAAAGATCAGGCAAATGGCCCATTTAGTCCAGCAGTCTCTTCCCACAGGGGCCAACCAGAGGCCTATGGGAAGCCCAAAAGCAGGACCTTACCATTGGGCCATGCTGCCTGGGGCTGATGGAAGTTAAAATCCAATAACATCTGGAGGGCCAGAGGTTTACCGCCCCGCTACTGTATACATAGTTAACCTGACCCTTGGTATCTTATTTATAACGCAATCATGTGGAATTTATAATGCAATCATGTGTTCCAACTCTCCCTAGTGACTATTTACTGACATCTATACCTGGAATTGTCACTGCCTCAATTTATTCTGCTGGGACAGGCATTAGGCATGTTGTTATTATTTTGTTAAGTGTGCCCACAGATTCAACACAATCCTTGTAGACTCAACACACTACCACCTGTCCCTTACCGAGGAATGTCTAAGTGTATCTCCCCTTGCAATGTGCACCCATGTGAATGGGGACAAAGGGTTGTATCTAACTAAGTTTTACTCAGAATGAATGGGCCCAAGCTAGTCCTGTTCATTAATTTCAGTATTACTGAACACTGGAGACAACCAACTACATTCACTGCTTCCCTGCCATCCCAACACTCCTTATTTGGGTATTCCCTTCCAAAGAAGAATGCGCATCCTAGGCAAAAGTGTGTTTAACTAACTAAATGTCTAACTATATTTAAGACTCAAAAGATTAGAAACTGATAGAAGCCAAAACTGGAAGAAGATTTATTCAGAAGCTTTATTCAGCCTTATGGAAGTGTTGTACGCAACACCTCCAAAATATGAGAGGCCATGGGAAGCAGTTGGCCTTTGCACAGCCTTTGCTAGAAATAATGCTGTTAAAAGAGATGGACCTTCACAAGAAGGAAAATGTCTGAGAGATCCCATTTGACTGAAAACAATGAGTGGAAAGTAACTTGCCTTTCAGGTTCCATTATCGACTTAGCATAGTAGCTTATCTGACATTGGACCCAAACTGCTTTGCTGATGCAAGCGGTTGCATGTAGCGACAGGGCAATAATAAATATAATAGCTGTACTCAGCTCATAATTGCACCTTGTGCGACACTGCTTACTCTTCGCTAAAGTAGCATTTTATTTACTGAACTCATTGGTGAGAATGAGCCAGAGAAGGCTTTCACCCCTCCTCCCGCCAACTGGATTCACAAATCAATTGTCGTGATTAAGGTTTAAAGGCTTTGATGGGGCTAACTGCTGATTCAACGGCTGGAGGAGATGCTTACCGTTGAGTTATTGGACTCCAGAATGGACTGGAGAGATAGAGCATGCTGTAGAAAACAGAAGCCATTATTACAGATAGTGGGAAGGAGGGACAGCTAAGTTAAGGACAGACAAGAGAATCATCAACACATTCTAAAGAGACAGAAACCACCAGGTGGATTTAAGAGGGTGAGAGCTCTGGGGGGGGACATGTTTTCAAATGCCATCCCAAAGTTATTGTAGGATTCAAAAAAGATGTACATGTTTATACCCATACAGTCGTGCCTTGGTTTTCAAACAGTTCTCTTAATGTTTTGGCTCCCAAACGCTGGTTTGTGAACTATTTTTGGAAGCCGAACATCTGATACGGCTTCCATGGCTTCTGATTGGCTATAGGAGCTTCCTGCAGCCAATCAGAAGCCATGCTCTGGTTTCCAAATGTTTTGGAAGTTGAAAGATAGCTGAAGAAGCACTGGTCTTCAGACTGGCAAAGAAACAAGAAGAACTGAAATTGACAGATTTGTCCATCGCTAGCCTGAGTCTCCCCAGCTCTAATCTAACCAGGACTCTATATATACCACACTGAAAGCTATATATGACAAAGAAGAAACCAAGTAAGGTCATCACTGTATGATTTTGAGCCTTTCATCCAATCTAAAGGCATTGTGGGTAACATCTGTTCTAAACTGATTCATTCAGGAGCCTGATATTAATTCTTAGAACATACCATGAGATTTGAGAACTTTATCTACTTTGTCATCGACCACCCGACATTTCATCGTTGTTGTTATTGTTGCTGTTGTTCTTATTTTGCATGTTTGCACTCAAGTGCCCCAAAGCAAACTTACACAGCAGACATAAAATGACAAAGACAATAAAATCAGATGAAAAATCAATAAACAAAACAAAGAACACTCACCCAACAATATTTTTAAAAAGAGCTATTTTTTAAAAAAACAACAGGAAGCAGATTCAGGACAGATCATCTTCCTCACATAGATAGATGATAGATAGATAGATAGATAGATAGATAGATAGATAGACAGACAGATAGATAGATAATTTATTACGGTCAGAGACCAGCTTATAAAACACACTTGGGGGTACAATCCCAGAAGGAAAACAAACATTTAAAACAATGTACAACAATAAATTCAAAATTTATAAATGTGAAAAGTGTATAGACACTGAAAACTTTAAGATAAGCTACCACAGAGAGATGACCCGGAGTCACCCATGGAACCAAGTTTGGGGATTTTCTTAACGAACTAGTTTGGGTCGGGGGATGGTCTGTGCCTACAGATCTGTACACAGAATCTGGTGACCATCCGGGTCGTCTTATGATCTTTGCCTAACAGGAAAGGTCAAATTTTTGCTTTTCCGGGAGGTCAGCGAGCCTCACCAGCAGGGGATCAATGGTCTCACTACGTGCCTTTTCCTAAAAGGGACATCTAAAGAACCAGCGCTCTGGGCTTCCTGTCTCCCCCCATGAACAGGCGCAAAGTCTCTGAGCATATGGGACTTTAAAAAAAGATCCTTCCAGGACCGGCGAGGTTCTGGTGCCTTCCTCACATTGCACATCGTTAAACTGCGGAACTCATTCCCACAGAAGGCAGTGATGGCCACCAGCCTAGGCAGCCTTAAAAGAGGACTGGACAAATTCATAGAGAGGGCTATCAATGGCTATTAGTCATGTGGTTTATGCTTTTCCTTATAGAAAGAGGCAATAATGCTTCGGTCTACCAGTTGCTGGAAACCACAGGAGGTGAGAGGGCTTTTGTGCTCAGATCCTGTTTGCTGCTTTTCCACAAGAATCACTTCAGCCACTTTGAGAACAGGATGCTGGACCACTGGCCTGATCCAGCAGGCTCTTCTTCCGTTGTTAAGAAGTACTACCCATCTCAGTTCAAATGTGAGCACAATAAAGGCCACTGACATATCAAATTACCATCCCCATTAAAAACCATAAACCATAAACCTAAGGAAATGAGAATGCTTTCGTCTGAGGCCTAAAACCAGTCAGCAATGGCACTAGACCAATGATTCCCCAATTCTCATTCCAAGGACCCCTGTTCAAGCCTAGAGGTATGCACAGAGGAAAAGGAGTTTTATCTCTGTGCTTGTTACAGCTCTCTGCAATTTCTGTGCCCTGGATTTAAAGACCAAGTGAGCTATTTTTGTGAAGATACACTAAATAAATAAATAAATAAATAAATAAATAAATAAATCGTGTGATGTGTTATCAGCCATATACCTCAGCAGGTGAAGCTGTGTGAAGTGTGTGCTGATGAGGGAGAGACATGTTTTGTTGCAGCTGGGGCAGATGAAGGTGCACTACAGACAAGATGAATTATCCCCACACACAATGATTTGTATTCCAGAGATATGGATCTGAACTAGAGTTCTGTCTGTCTGTCTGTCTGACTCTCACTGTCACTCTCACTCTCTCTCTCTCACAAAAAAACACTTCACATAATTTTGTCCAAATACTCTTCAGTTTTTTAATGTGGTGGCCGCCATTTTCTCTCCCAGAATATACTGACACAACACTATGTCCAAGGCACTGAAGGAATGTAAAATGGTGGTCAGGAAGCCTACATAATTGTTGCTCCCACCACTAGCAGCAGCAACCAAGAAGGAAATACTTTAAGGTGGGGGGAGTAGATGTGCTACTTCCCCTACTGTTGGTGAGTCCCTCCCCTACCTGGAGAAATTTGGTAAAATACTTCCTCAACATTTCCTTCTCATAAATAGGAAGGATAATCCCGAGGTGCACGTTTGCACACAGCTCTGAAAATCCTTAAGAATGACAATGTGAGCAGCTCATACGATGATCGAATTTACAGAAGGCAAAAACACGAACAAAATAAGGACATTGATTTACCAAGGACAGCTTTACTAAGGTCAGCTTTTGGCCAGGGGGTGGAGGGGTAAAGGTAAAGTAAACTGAAGTTTAACTTGAGCTCCCCATTGACGTTATCATGAGACTAGTGGAGTGATCAATACATTTTAGGGTATTCTTCTGAGGACAGACACTACATTATATCTTGGTAAAAGGTAAAGGACCCCTGACAGTTAAGTCCAATTGTGAATGACTCTGGGGTTGCAGCGCTCATCTTGCTTTACTGACCGAGGGAGGCGACATTTGTCCACATACAGTTTTTCTGGGTCATGTGGCCAGCATGACTAAGCCGCTTCTGGCAAACCAGAGCAGTGCACGGAAACACCGTTTACCTTCCCGCTGGAGCGGTACCTATTTATCTACTTGCACTTTGACGTGCTTTCAAATTGCTAGGTTGGCAGGAGCAGGGACTGAGCAACGGGAGCTCACCCCGTTGCGCGTATTCAAACTGCCAACCTTCCGATCGGCAAGCCCTAGGCTCAGTGGTTTAGACCACAGCACCACCCACATCCCCTATATCTTGGTAGGCCACACATAAAACGAATATATTTGGATGATCAAATCTTGGGAATAACAGGATGAGATACCAACAAGCTTCATGCATCCCCTGACACACACCTGCTTTCCTTTTTCCTTCATACGAACTGGGAAACAAGCCAGGAAGCCACCATTAACCATAGCTTTCCATCACACCCAAACTAGGAAACTATGGTTAATTGCTTCCAAGCAAGCCAAGAGAAGAAGCCATGTTTTTAAATAGCCATAGTTTCCCAGTTTTAATACAGTGGGACCTCAGGTTACAAACACCTCAGGTTATAAATACTTCGGGTTACAGACTCTAACCTAGAAGTTAAGAACTTTACCTCAGGATGAGAACATAAATTGTGCGGCAGCGGCACAGTGGCAGCAGGAGGCCCCATTAGCTAAAGTGGTACCTCAGGTTAAGAACGGTTTCAGGTTAAGAACGGACCTCCAGAATGAATTAAGTTCTTAACCAGAGGTACCACTGTATTAGCAAGAAGCAATGGTTAAATGCAGCTTCCTGGCATGTTTCCCTGAACATATAAAATAACAGAGTAAAGTGACTGCATGTAGCTTCATGCAGTTGACATATTTCTTGTCTGCATCATGTGGGTGCATGGAGCTCATTCGTATCTCAGTTTATTAATGCCTGGTTTAATTTATGTTAAGACCATTTATCTTCCAAAATAAGGAGAGGTTAAAGAGACTGCCAATTATTAAGATCTATTGCTATCTCAGCAAGCAGACTGTTCATATTGATCTTCACCATCTCTCTATATTTGTAGTAATTTTCACTCCTAAATATCTAATCTGGTCTAGTTGCCATCTAAACTGCATTTTCATCTATCTAATGCTAAGGGTAACTTCACCATTAAGCATCAAGTGGTTTATTTTGGGCAATATAGAAGGACACCAGATTGTGTGTGTGCTCAGCCTTAGGTTCTACACTAGAGATAGCCAACATGGTGCCCTGAAGATGCTACTGGACTACAACTTCCATAATCCATGACCATTGGTCTTTCTAGCACTGGTTGTAGTCCAGCAACATCTAGAAGGCACTATGTTGGCTAACCCTGTTCTATGCTATTTTGGGAGTGTCGTTATGACCATGTGCTGCTCTACTGAAGGCAACAACATGTCTTCAACTGGCCCAAGTCCCAATTCCATCACTTTTGACTAGGATTGGTTAACTTTATATGCAGAAAGGTAATATAGTAATCAAGGAACATTCTTGGTTTACTAATACAACATGCTCAACTTTTACATTAGATGTGGGGAATCCCTGGCTTTTTGGATATTGCTGAACAACTGTGAACATCTCTGGTCATTGACAATGCATGCTAAGATTAATGGGAGTGGTAGCTCCCACAGGCTTCCCACACTAACATTAAACAAGAGTTTGGCCTATGGACCATAAAGTAGGGGGTCTTCAACCTTTCTGAGTCTAGGGCCATGTTTAGAAACAATCCTGGACTCCACAAAATACCTATTTCATGGAAGAAGCACTGCCTATGGTCAGATGCGCACACACTTCCAAAAAACAAAAAAAAGAAAAAACAGGGTAAACACCTAACCTTCCCTCCACAGACAAACTAAAGCACAGGCCAAAAAATTATGCTCCCAAACAGATAGCCTCCCCTCACTACACAACCACAAGAAATAAACTAATTTTAAAAATAGAAATAATAGATGGGAGGGGCATGGGGGGGGGGCTTGGCAGGTTTTAAACAGTGGATATCTTAAGGCACTGCAGTGTCCATGACTTCCACATTGGGGACTCCAGGTTCAAATGTTCCCGTAGTTGGTTTGAGGTACATATTTACCATATTTTTTGCTCTATAAGACTCACTTTTCCCCTTCTATCCCAGAAGCCAGAACAGCAAGAGGGATCGCTGCTTTCGCTGCACAGTGATCCCTCTTGCTGTTCTGACTTCGCTTCACTGGAGAGGTGCTGCGCAGCTTTCCCTCTCTGCGCAGTGCCTCTTCAGTGCTGAAGAGGCGCTGCGCAGAGAAGGAGAGCTGTGCAGCGCCTCTTCAACGAAGCGGCAGGAGAAACGGAGCCCCTTCCATTTCTCCTCCCGCTTTGCTGGAGAGGCGCTGCGCAGACAGCGAGAGAATTTTTTTTTCTAGTTCTCCTCCTCTAAAACTAGGTGCATCTTATGGTTGGGTGCGTCTCATGGAGCGAAAAATACGGTATATCCTTAACATGATAATCTCAAATAGTTGGGATTGTATACCTATTTGTAATTTGTTAGAGCTGACAACCAAGATCCCATGCTGTTTTCAACCACGACATCACATTTTGCTTTAAACTGAAGTACTAATCCACTATATTATGCCCACAATTTATTAATTTCCAGTTTGAATAGATGAGATTGAGTAGCATCTCTACAGTAAGCACTGGGGACTCTATCCAAACCTTCCTAGAGTAAGATTACCCTACTTTCCCTATTTTATTTTATTTTTAATATGAAATAAAGAAGATAATTTCTCCTCTTAAATAGCTTTTCATTAAATCCCATAATATTTAAACATCCGTAGCTGAGGGAATTGAATCCTCCAAAACAGATGGAATTTCAACTCTTGTATTTTAAATTTCTGCATCAGTAATAGAAAAGCATAGTTTCCAATCAGTTCCATCTATGCTTAGAAATACAAACTGAAATTCTACTAAAAAGGAAAGCATGATCTGAAAAAGAGTGAGAATCACCAAAGCAGCTAGAAGTACAAATCAGCATTGATGAGGGTAATGTTTTAAAAAGACTAACCTAAAATCTCTTTGTTAAATAAGGGGCATAAAAGTAAACACGGGTGTTGCGGTCTCCCAATCGCAGAACTTAATTTAACACACATATTAACTAATGTTCTGTATCTTAGAAAACGGCAAGATTAAAACCATAAAATCAAAACTCCCCGATACTCTCATCTGAGAAAAGTATCCTTACTTTTGACCACGTGGTTTTGGTACACTCAAGCTGATTCTCTAATATACCAACCATAAGAATAAGTTATGATGTTCAGGAAGGTCACATTCCTTTTTGAAACTAGATCTTACTGATGGAATACAAGTTACAGGTAGGTAGCCATGTTGGTCTGCCATAGTCGAAACAAAATTAAAAAATTCCTTCCAGTAGTACATTAGAGAAACCAACTAAGTTTGTTCTTGGTATGAGCTTTCGTGTGCATGCACACTTCTTCAGATACACACAACTAAGTTTGTTATTGGTAAGTTTATTATTGCATGCACACGAAAGCTCATACCAATAACAAACTTAGTTGGTCTCTAAGGTGCTACTGGAAGGATTTTTTTCCCCTTTAATTTTGATGGAATACTGGAAAAGGAAAGAACAAGAGGCTCCTGTTGGAAGACATTACTAGGACGGCTTGTGAATCATGCAGAGCAGGGCGGCAGGGAATCCAACCGTCATTCATAGCAAAACCACACCCCTCACTTGTCTTGTTCCCTGCCCTTCTCAAGAGCTTTTGCCTGGGTCGAATGCTTTCTTGAACTGTGATAATGTCACTTATCTGGAGAAAGATAGATATGGATAGCTACGGACCTGCTTTTTTAATGGTCGGAATACTGCTTATGGTACAAAGCAAAGAGTCATGTCTGTTGCCCTGCCCTCTTTTGTCTCAGACCCCACCAATCACCTGCATGCAACCCCTGGAAGGTTACCCTTGAAGGAATGCAGACCTTGAGCTGAACAAGGTACACAAGTAGACATGGCAACGCCAGGTAAAACACACACACACACACACACACACACACACACGTGTGCCTAAGGAACAACTCCCTATGCTTAAAGGAAGAGTGAGTGTTCTCCCAGCATTACAATGCCTTCTCTCCATCCAAACACACATTTCACTCAAAATCACAGAAGGACGGTACAAAGCAGAACTTGAGTCAGGTGGCCTGAGCCCTGACTCAGAGGCTTTGAGGGCTGCATGTGGGTCCCTGGTTCTGACATTCCCTATCCATGCTTTAACCCTGTACCTTTAACAAACTACAATTCCTCGGGGTGCCATTTTCTTTAACCCTGTACGCTTCACAAACTACAACTCCTGGGGGGGGGTGCCATTTTCTGGTTTACCTCAAACAGCAAAATGTCTTGGGTTGCCCTTGGCTCCTCATTTGGCCCAGCAAAATGAGATACCGGGGAGAAGGTTATCCCTCTCCACCACCGGAGAGTTCTAAATGTATTCATAATTGCCAACTACTGCAAAGTCCCACCTAGCCTATGTTCCTATAGTCCTCCCCTGTGTTGGAACCCACTTTGCAAATCCAGCTAGGTTCCAAGAAAACAAAACTTGATTACATTTAGCAAATTTATCTAAATAATCAGTGTCAAAACATCTGGATTTAGAAGCATCTCCTGAAGACTAAGCAGGAGCATAAATTTAGGTGGACATAATCTATACTGGAAGCCCTTTAGACTATGGGAATCTGCCAGCATGTGTATATTTCAGAATTCAGCAGTATGGCCATTTACTATTGAGAAAGACTGGTAATCAACAATGCTTTCTCTCCCCCCCCCACCCCCGATATGAGTACTCCCGGGGCCTTGCATTTTAGTTGATAGGTTTCGTGTATTTCATTTTATTTGTTAAAGAAAGAAAAGTATTGCATTTTGATTGCTAGAATCGTTTTCCCAAGTTGGCCTACAAACAACCTTGCTTTGAGTGTGATCAGTATCAACCCCAGCTTTCTCTCCCTAAAAACATCTGCCTTAAACAGAAGGCAGAGACAGACTGTCACTGTTGTCACTGATGCAAATCTTTATTTGGAAGGGAAACAAGATATGCAAAGTGTCATCATTTTTAAAAGAGCAGCAGCAAGTGACCGTTCATATTTAGCAAATCTCTCTGTAGTTGATGGGATGTAGATGCCATAAGGATTAGAAGATCAATCTGAATTTGTCAATCTGCTTAATGAAACTGACATGTACATGGTCCATGTATGTGAACAGGGCTAAGCCGTGAACATGGAAGCATGGGGCCATACTACAACTCTGCCCACACATCTTATCTGTCAGTGGAGGCCAGCTGCACTCATGTACGTTTTTCCATATACATTGGTACCTTGGGTTACATACGCTTCATGTTACAGACGCTTCAGGTTACAGATGCTAACCCAGAAATAGTATCTTGGGTTAAGAATTTTGCTTCAGGATGAGAACAGAAATCACGTGGCGGTGACACAGGGGCAGCAGGAGGCCCCATTAGCTAAAGTGGTGCTTCAGGTTAAGAACAGTTTCAGGTTAAGAACAGACCTCTGGAACGAATTAAGTTCTTACCCCAAGGTACCACTGTAGTTCAGAGACCCATATAATAAGGGAACCCGATTGCATGTAGAAGCCAAAGGCGCACAGCCAGATCCCCACTGAGGTCTTCACTGAACATGAAAAGGTCAAGGCAGTGGCAGAGCTGGGATGTTTGGTGCAGTAATGTTGGCAAGAGACTCAGAAGGCATGGCCTCCCTTTCACTCCATGCTGAATGTCTAAAATAAGAACCAGACATTTCTGACTCAATAAAGAGATGACTCCATGGCTTCGGAGTAAGGTTACCAGATTTTTTTTCAATGAATCTGGGGACACTTTTCAACTTCAGTCGGAAAGGATGGATTTTCTTAGAGGACTGATTGGTACCATATTTTTTGCTCTATCAGACTCACTTTTTCCCTCCTAAAAAGTAAGGGGAAATGTGTGTGCGTCTTATGGAGCGAATGCAGGCTGTGCAGCTATCCCAGAAGCCAGAAAAGCAAGAGGGATTGCTGCTTTCACTGTGCAGCGATCGCTCTTGCTGTTCTGGCTTCTGAGATTCAGAATATTTTTTTTCTTGTTTTCCTCCTCCCAAAACTAGGTGCGGCTTGTGGTCTGGTGCATCTTATAGAGCGAAAAATACGGTAAATCCAGGGACTGTCCCCAGGAAACGGGGACATCTGATAACCTTACTTCAGAGGTGGGGAACCTCAGACTCAGGGGCCAAATGCAGCCTCCTAAGCCTCTCTGTCTCTACCTCAGGACTCTCTACACACCACAGTCCTTCTCCCCATGCTGCAAGTCCCTCATCAACTCCGCTTCTTGCCCACCTAGAGAGGGATGTGCAAGTGAGTTGAAACTAGCCAAGTGTGCGAAGGCAATTCTGACAGTAGCCGCTCCACCAACTTTCACCTGTGACCCCATCCACTGTTGATATGGGGATCCTCCAAAGGTTGACCAAAAGGTTCCCCACCCCTGTTGCACTTGATTAAGCAGCATTTCCCGTGCAGCACACAGAGTCCTGTACCGTTTTCTATGTCGAGTGTTCAAAGCCCTGAACATATTTCATGGAAAGCATTTGCTAAGTGTTTCCAAACTCAACACGCAGGCAACATCAAAGGATCATTTGGATTTCTAAAAGCACTGCAGCTGCAGTTCATGATCCCAAGCCAACGCAATGTTCTGAATCAAATAGCATGATGTGTAATCAGGCAGAGCATCCAGAGCCTTCACAGATGCTCAGTCACTTCTAACCTGTGGGAGTAGAGATGAAAGAAAAGACACCCAAGATAGGTACCGAACCCATGAATAATCCAGCCCTCACAGTGCTCTGAAATAGCTGATATTCCTAACAATGTTAATTATGCGATTACCTAAAACGTTGCTCCTATTGAAAATATTGCCATTTCTCATTAATTTTCTTCACATGAGTTATACATATAACTGTGCTATGAATCAGACTTGAGTAACCACCCACTGTCACCGAAAAGCAAGCGCTGAAAGATCAAACTCTATGATTCTATGATTCTATGCATGATGTTAAAATGATTAGCACCTTGGGTACTCAAAAAGGACAGCTACAAACACAGAAGTCAAGTTGTTCTGCATGATAAAAGGAGGATTCTGCTTTATGCAAATCACCATCCCTCCTCCTCTTGAAGCCAACTTCCCTATTCATAACATACTTATTTAGCAAAACCTCTGCTGAGCTCTGTTGAATAACCAAGGCTGTGTGTACATTATCCTTTCACCCAGGCTCCAGCGGACTCCTACTGCTGGTGTTTACAAATGACAGTAGTAAAAATCCATATCTATCCTGTAGAGTCTTGAGAAATACTGCTGTTTGATGCACCGCCCCCCCAAAAGAAAACCATATTCACTTCACATAGACTCATAGAATTGTAGATTTAGAAGGGATCCTGAGGGTCATCTAGTCCAACCACCTGCAATGCAGAAATCTCAACTAAGATCAGACATGGCAGGTGGCCACCCAACCTCTGCTTGAAAACCTCCGAGGAAGGAGAGTCCACCACCCCCAGTTCTCCAATCTTTCAAGCTGAGGTGTGTACATTTGAGACAGCTGTTGCACCTGCTCAGATGACAGCTTCGTAAGTAGAAATTTGGGGTGGGTTGCAGGAGCAGGGAAACCAAACAGGTAATGCATATTACCATATTTTTCGTTCTATAGGACGCACTTTTTCCCCTTCAAAAATGAAGGGGAAATGTGTGTGCGTCCTATGGAGCGAAGACGCCATAGCCCCGCGACCCTCTCCCTGCTGGAGAGGTGATGCGCGGCTATGGCAGGAGCCTCTCCGCTGCGCTTTTCCGCTGCTCCCTGACCTGCTCTTTGGGGCTGGTGGTGGGCTTCCCCCCGCCAGCCCCAAAGAGCAGGTCAAAAGGAACCTGAAGCCTGGAGAGCGAGAGGGGTCAGTGCATACCGACCCCTCTTGCTCTCCAGGCTTCCAAGGTAGCCGCCTGAACGCACCTTAAACGGCACCTTGTTTTAGAGCGGGAAAACAAGAGGGGGAAAGTTCTCCGCCTCTCTGTGCAGTGCCTCCTGCCGCTTCACTGAAGGGGTGCTGGGCAGAGAGGGGGAGAATTTTTTTTTCTTGTTCTCCCCCCTCTAAAACAAAGTGCGTCCTATTGTCCGGTGCGTCCTATGGTGCGAAAAATATGGTAAGTGACGACATCCTTTCTCCCTCTCTGGTGAGTACCGCAAATGGGACTTGAAAAACAAGGGGCGGGGGGGGGGGAGAGAACCTCACTGCATTTCAAGATGCTATTGTGTACATTGTCTTAACCAATTATGACAATTCAGATGAAACAGATGAGATCAATAATCTAGTCACATAAACAATCACACAGAGGGAGCATGCTGAGTAGCATGATTAACAATAGATAATCTTAGATCAAGGCTAACACTTAGCATTTGATACTAGTTTAATGGGATAGCACTCAAAAATCATCCTAGAACAGATATGTTACCTATTGTCAGCTATTGACTTTTTAATGACTTCTAGGGTCCCTCTTTTTGAATGGACTACTGCAAGGATGCATGCAAAAGCACGTTCAGAGAAGGCTGTACAATGTCATGGTGACACTCTGATCTGATTATGGTTTAAGCATTTATTTTATTGCTCTGTGCTTATTTAACGCAACGTTTTGTTCTTGTTTTAAATCTGTGATATTATCTAATGAGCTTTATATACATAGTATTTGTATTTGTGGATATAACTTTCTGTATAATGTGTTTTTGTGTTTCTTTGAAAATACTAGCAATACTAGTTTGGCCTGCCCACTTAGGGTGAGTGAAACCAAAGAGAGTTACTGCAATATGTGTTCAGGAAGTGAACTGATTATGCAGTGTTCCCTTAAAATTTAAGGAAACCAAGGGGTGGGAAACCTTTTGGGCCCAGTGGGTGAGATCCTTACTGGTCCCAACCCCTGCAGGCCAATTTGACAAGTGGGTTGTCCCACCTACCTCTCCAAGTGAATGTCGAACAGTCCTATGCCTGCTAAGTTGCTTTCTGTCTGCTCGGATCAGCTGTGCAATCAATTACTCCAAATGATCCAGCAGGCTTGAAATCACTAGCCATCAACTGATGGGCAGTGACTTAAACCCTGCTTTCTGCAGACGGTGCCTGTGTGACTAAATTCCCCATGAGGAACCTGGTCACACAACTGATCTAGACACACCTAGAGACATCTTCAGCTGCCCCTCACCTGTTATTACATGGGAAAATAAATCTGGTTTTGGGCTAGAGATTCCTCACCTCTGCTTTAAATAAAGTCCATCTTCCCAAATCCAAACAAAACACACAAATGTTATTTGCTCAACCTGCAAGAAACTGCTTCAGGCAGGCATGAAGTACTGTGCCAGGGAACTGTAAATAGCCCTATTGTTTTTTATTGTTTTTAAGTCTAACATCTAAGTCGAATCAGAAATGGTGATAAAGGCTACACAGACAAGACACTCCATTGGCAGTTGGGTATTGGTACCCTTGGATATAGAGCAAGGTACAGTATCTGTACCTCACAGCAACTAGGAAGCTGGATTCCAAACAAATGTTGCATTATCACAAAACCCACAACCACACACCCTTCTTTAAGAAGCTGAAGTTGTATCCAATACACTCACTCCATTTGCACAAGGATTTCCACTGGTGCAAATAAACTCCCCCCCCTTCCCCCACCTGTGCTTCACGCCCTCCCTAAGGGGGAAGACTTAAAACAGATTTTGGGAGAGCACGGAGAGGAGGGGGGGGTGTTCTATTGTGCAAGCAGAAATCCTTTGTCACACAACACTACTTTGGATTCAACCCTACATTTTTAATTTCCAAGTTTCAGGAAAAACTACTGATTTGATGAGTCAATCCAAAGCATATTGGTTACAAATCAAAGTGGATGTAAGTAGGAGTCTTTGCAAGGAAGGAACAGATGCCTGATTGGAGTTGAGTAACAATTACCAGGAAGGTCCATTAGGACAGTGTTTCCCAACCACTGTTCCGCGGCACACTAGTGTGCCGCGAGATGTTGCCTGGTGTGCCGCGGGAAAAATTAAAAAATTCGAAAGATTTTTTTTTAAAAGTCAAATTTTCGATTGGGGCGCGGTCACTAGATGACCCCTGGGGTTCCCTCCCTCCCTCCCGCTCTGCGCCTCCCTCCTCCTCCTCCTCCGGGGAGGCCCTTCCTGGCTCTCGGCCAAGGCTTGGCGGCTGCCACTCACTCACTCGCTCGCCCACCCGTCCCTCCATCCCTGCACCCGGCCTCTCCCCCTCCGTCGCCGGCGCGGGGGCTGCCGGGATCCGGCCTTGGGCTCCACGCCTTGGGCTCCGGCCTTGGGCTCCGTGCCCGCGCGGGGTGTGCGAACTACGTTTCCCAGCGTGGCCTGGTGGGCCGGGCGTTTTGTTTGAAGCGCTCTTCTCCCGGCCATGGAATGAGCGCAGCGGCGGCAGCCAGGCGGGCAGGGGCTCTTCCGCGCAGACCCCGCGCAGCCTGCCTGCACCCCCGCGGAGATCGGGCGGCAGGATGGAGCCCGGGGATCCCTGCGGAGGCGGAGCGGCGGAGGCGGAGGCTGCCCCCCAGGTAGGGCTGCGTCGGGGTTTTTTTTTTTTTTTGCAATGCTGCATCCGCGCCGGAGGGGACGCATCGGACCGCGGGGAGACCCCTTGGCGGGTGTGCAAGGCAATGCAAGCATGCAGGCGTTGCATGGAGTGCAGTGCGATGCAATGGCAACGCGGCGCCCTGCATGCATGCATGCATGCAACTTCCACCGGCGCTCCGGACTTGGCAGGTGAGGGCGGTCCCCAGTGGGCGGCAGAGAGAGCCGGGAGGGCGAAGGGGAGCCGGGGGGAGCAGCGCTGCTCCCCGAGCCGAGCCCGGGGGTAAACTTTGGCGTCGTTGCGCTGGGTGTTGGAAGCAGAGGCTGGCGGGGGCCCCTCACCTGCAAAACCTGGTCGCCTCTCATATATTTCGTGCATTGCATTCATCGCCCGCTTTCTCCTCCAAGGAGCTCCCGGGGGCGCGCGTGGTTCTCCCCGTGTTATCCTCGCAACAACAGCCCTGCGAGGTGGGTCAGGCGAGTGGCCCAAGGGAGCACCCAGGGATTGTCCTGGCCAGGTGGGGTGATTTGAACCCTGCTCTCTGCCCGGTCTTCGTCCTCATTTAGCCCCCACATGTGCATGACTGTGCATGACTGAGGTTTTCCCCCCTCGTCTTGGCTATGGTGTGAGTCTGTGCTGTTAATTAATGGGGTTCTGCCTTCGGAGAAGATGAGCCAGCCCTCAAGGAGGTGATTATGTAATTTGCTAGCAATTCATGTCCCTCCCGGCGTGACGCTGCGCGCTGACGTCACGGGGCTGTAATGGTGGTGTGCCTCGAGATTTTTTTCATGAAACAAGTGTGCCTTTGCCCAAAAAAGGTTGGGAAACACTGCATTAGGAGGACGTTTACCATAAGAGAGCATTCAGTAGACTGGAAGAGGTATGGGGTCTATGCAACACTTGTATTAATTTCAAAGACCCAACAACTTTGGTCCAGGATGCTTTGGCTAGGAAAACACGTCCATCTGTATGGGGTCAAAGGTTTTGCTAATTTAAGGATCTGCCTATTCTAAGTAAAGATAAAATAAACCTACTCCTTATAGATGCTTCCTGAACGGATTCCCACGGCCTAAAGCCCTCCCAAAAGTTGCCTTTCATTTTCATTCAATTAATTTATTTTAAATACCTTGTGTAATGTTTGGTTTGGAGGGGAGAGGGGAAACTACTCAAATAAACTCAATAGTCAAGACTGAGGTACCACAGCTTAAGTCAAGCAAGAGAACAATTAATCCCTAATGATCTAATTAAAACCAAGTCAAAGAAGGCTGCATGTAATTCCGGCTTCCTCAGGTATCTGAAGCTTAACAAGGACAACAATAATTCCATTATTAACAACTTGGTTATTAACAACAATAGTGAAAATAATGATTTAATAACAATAACCCACTCAGGAGGGGCAAATCCTGAGCCACAGTGTATGACATGGTACTTGAGAGAAATGCAACTGTTCATAATTAGAATTATATGCAACACAGCAGGATCAAAATTACAGGGGTTGATCTCAATTAAAATGCAGAACATAAGTCTTGAGAGTCACAGACTGTCCGACCTTAGGCCGCAAATCTGCTGAGCTATTTTAAATCAATATGTGCAAGTCAAACAACTCTCCAAGCTTCTTTTCAGTAATAACACACAATTTTGCCGTGTGTTAGGGTTTTCCCCCTACACACACACTTCTTTCTCTTTTGCTTCCTGCCAGCCAGAGATCTGTCCCTCTGCCACCTTTCCCTAGCTGACTCCAATGCAGTTCATTTGTCATATGGGCAACTCAATCCCTATTTGTTGTTGCCAGTTTTCACTTCCTTTGTAGAAGGTGCATGGATGCTTATGGGTTTACCCCAAATAAATGCTGGGTTTCAAATCCTCGGGGCACCACCAGGTTCAGACCTGTATGTGTACAAAGCACTTAGGTGTGAAGATCATGGCATGATTGTGTTCTTCTTCTCCAGTGTGGGGGCTTGGAGAGGAGCTGGTGCATGGGCTGGTGAAAGCAATGGGGAGGAGAGCCAGTAAGGGGTTGGTGAGGCAGAGGGGAGCTAGTTGAATGAGGGCAGTGCTGGGATTGAGAACCAGCATGGGGAGCCACTATGGCCGAGAGAGCTAACGCCGAGCACAGCAGCAACCTATTTTGCTTGTGGGGCCCAGTGCTTTGGAACTTTTGTATCTGTTTACAGTGTGGATTTTGTGTGGGGCGGAACTTTTAGGTGTAGTTTTATAGGTGACTGCTTTGTGTTTTCACAGTGTGAGCATTTTACGTCTTATTATGTGGCTGTAATATATGATCAGTGTTGTTGTGTCTGGTTTGTGTTGGCTTTTGGAAAAGAAAGGGTGTGTGTGTGCGTGTCTACTTTCATGTTTATCTGATGTCAGGCATGTTATTTGGCATTTGGGGCAGAAGTCCCAAACTCTGCCTTGGACTCTTGGCCAAGTTTTTTGTCCTTTGTGACTTGCTAGGCCAACACTGGCCGCCATTTTGTGACTAGCTAGGCCCTACAGTGGTCATTTTGTGATGGTTCCCATAATGTTTTTTCCCCGATTTCCAAATGTGCCCAGTTACTCCTCAGAAAATTGGAGGTCCTGTTTTACGCCTATACTCTCTGTTGAGGCTTTCAGATGAATGCATGGAAAGTGGGAAAGGGGCCAGATAACTGAAGTTAGAAAAGCTTACACAACGGAATAAGAGAAAAGAAAGAAAAGAAAAGGATTCTGGAGGGGAAAGGGGTGATAAATTATCAGCAATGGTGCAAGCTAATGTGCCAAAAGCATCCTTGGAAAATTCACACTACACACACAAAGGCCTGGCAAGTTTACTACATCCATTGTTATAATGCAGTTGGCTCCCAGCAACTTTGGGCAGCTTTTGTTGTTATTTTTACTTCATATGCCAAATCACATAGTATCTATTATCTCACAGTCTTATTTGCAGATTTTAAAGGGAGTGTGTCAGCTAGTACTGGTCTTTGTATGGTATATCTGAGCCTTAAGGTGTTATCTCCTCCCCTCCTCCTTAACATTTTCAAAGTGTTATTGTTCTATTTTTTGTTGCTGTTAAATCTGAGTGTTCAATTATGATGCTGGAGACAAGAACAACCCTCCCCTCCAAAACATGCCTCTGTTTACTCATGGGTATCTTGTAATTTTCTGAAGGTCATCTTAAATCAATCCTTTTATTACTATTATTCTGTTTATCGGTTCCTATGGCTTTATTGACTCATTCTGATCAATCTAATAAATTTGCAATTTCCTAGTCTCCATTAAAATTATATATTGCAATGAATATTTGTGTGTGTGTGGTTTAATACCTTGCTTGAAAATTGGAAAATAGAACTGCAAGAGGCTGATTCAAGTTTGCACATAAACTACTCAGTACTTGTTCCTCAGTTTTACAATGCACAGGCATAAAAAAAAAATCCATTTTGTTTTCTACATGCCATACTTTCATTCAAACATCAAACCAATCCATGGTTGTATTAAACCTAACCATGATTAGAGTTCCAAGGGAGGTAAACTATAGTTTATAGAGTCGCTTTCCAGCTTTCATTTTCCACCAGCTCAACACCATGGTCTCTGGATGTGGAATTTTCCAGGGGTAGAAGAACAGCTGTAAACAGACTTTTGTCATTTTAGCCATCACAGAAAACCATAGTTAGTACAAATTACAGTCTGCTTGTCATTACCAGATTGTTATTAATATACAGTAAACTTAAAATATAAAATACAAAAGGAATCAGCAAATATAAGCATTAAATCAACTTAACACCTGCAGTAAGTTAAAATTCCTATGGATTTCAATGCAAAGACAACTTCGTATCAGAAAGTTTTTGTTTGTCAAACTGTTTTCTTCTGTATGTATGGGTTTTTCTGAGAGTTCTGCTTAGAGTATTTTCTGTGTGTTTTATACAGTGGTACCTCGGTTTATTAACTTAATCCATTCCTGAAGTCCGTTCTTAAACCAAATCTGTTCTTAAACCGAGACACGCTTTCCCTAATGAGGCCCTTGCACCGTTCTGCTTCCGTTTGTAGACCGAGGTAAAGTTTGCAAACTGGGACACTACTTCCAGTTTTGCGGAGTTCATAAACCGAATAGTTTGTTAACAGGGCTGTTCGTAAACCGAGGTACCCCTGTATTTATTTCTTGCTTTTCCTCCCAGGATCTCAAAGTTGTGAAGTTGTGCACATTATCCTCCCTGCCGTGCTTCTATCTATCTATCATCTATCTATCTATCTATCTATCTATCTATCTATCTATCTATCTATCCAGGAAATCCTGATGCGTCCCAGACTTCAAGTAAAATCAGTGCAAGAATGTGATGGAAGCCAAATCACACCCACCAGCACAGCTAACTGTAAGGTCTGGGGCTTAGATTTGGTTAAGTTGGCAGAGAATCTGGGGGTGGCATAGGTAAGGCGATAGTCATGTGGACCAGAAGCAAGAGGCATTGTCATGAACAAGCTAGAGGTCAAATAATGAATTGGAAAGATGATGCAAAGTAGGTGCTCTGTTACTTGGTGATATGAGATGTTCAGACTCTCCAGCTGGCCTAGAAGGAAGACATTTGTTGGGCTTTCTGACTCTCCATTGTGTTGGAGGGTCATCTAGCCATCTTCAGGCTGCGGGGTCCACTAACAAAGGCCAGAAACACAGTGCAGAGAGGGGCTCTTGCCCAACAGGACCTAGCATGGCAGACTAATTCTGGCTTTCCTCCACAGGGTACCTTCCAGATGTGTTGGGCTACATGGTCACAGATTATGGTCACCAGCACCTAGAGTGCTGGTGGCACAGGACATTAAGGTGCTGAAGTTTTGGCATGAAGGCCCCAGTTTAAGATTCCTCTGGGCACTTTATACTGCACGGTTATGCAATAATCCAAAAAGTGTGCGCAAATAATATGAATATATGGTATTTTTGCATGTTGGCTCTATACAGACGTTTGAATCAATTAGTGAAGGCTAGGGAGCACGATTAAGAAGCAATTCCTTTCCTCCCATCCACACATTGAGTAGGGTTTATGTGCTTACTTTAACATGCATGCAGTTACAAGAGTTAGCTAACAGCTCTATTACATTTCTGGATTTCATTCTGAAGATTTCATTCAAACACAGATCCGCCCTCCCTCCCCCAGTTTACACACAAACTGATAAAGCATTTCAAATCAAATCCTAAAATTTAGGCCTATATTTACACATTAAACATTCATGATTATTTATTTAATCCACCATCAATATGCTTATCACATCGCAGATGTTCCAAAATTAACAGTGCTGTAAAGATTTAAGGTTAAGCACAGTTCAGAGTCATTTCAAATACCCCTGTATTTTAGTTTCTGCTCTGTTCATTTTATGTTATTAAATTGTAATTTCAAATATTTAACTTAATGAGGTATGTACGGGAGAGGGAATGGACACACACAAAAAAAATGTGGGGGCGATTCAGATGACAGGTGGAAACGACGGAAATATTAGAGAGGCAGAGAAGTGCAACAGTACTTCTATTCAGATTAATGTTGCTATACTACCATTCATGCTGTTTAAGTCAAAACAACACATTTTATTATACAGAAAGTTTTATTATGCGAGAAGTTATGTTATGTTGTTGTTTTCCATAGATTTTTTTTTTGAGAAAAAAAAAGATAATCCTTCTGCAATGCCCTCCAGTTAATTGTTTCAGCAGATACAAATTGTTCTTTGCAAATCTGTTCCTTCTCATCCTTTCTCATCTAAGTAGCAGAGAGCTATTACTTAGCTCTGCAAAAGCAAGGAACTCCTGCCAAGATGAAGAGGCCAGGAGGAATTCTTTCATCTCCCCCCTCCTTTTCTTCTTCTAGTGCAACAATAGATCTTTACAACCCACTTCAGAGTATATTGTGGTTCAGCCAGCATTTGCTATGCTCAAGGAATTTCTAATTTACTCACAGACCTAAACACCAAGGAAAGGAAAAGCTAAAATGCAAAAGTGGCATTCCCAACAGAGAACTGTTTTGACCAAGGCAACTGTGAGCAAATTATTATTATCATTATCATCATTATCATCATCATCATCTCACATTTGTATTCTGCATTCTTAGGTAAAAGGTAAAGGACCCCTGGACAGGTAAAAGGTAAAGGACCCCTGGCGCTCATCTCGCTTTCAGGCCAAGGGAGCCGGTGTTTGTCCACAGACAGCTTTCCGGGTCATGTGGCCAGCAGGACTAAACCACTACTGGCACATGGAGGACCGTGACAAGTGCCAGAGCACACAAAAACACTGTTTAACTTCCCACCGCAGCGGTACCTATTTATCTAAAACCTCAGTACCTAGGGCTTGCTGATCGCATGGTCGGCGGTTCGAATCCCCACGGCGGGCTGAGCTCCCGTCTTTCGGTCCCAGCTCCTGCCCACCTAGCAGTTCGAAAGCACCCTTAAGTGCAAGTAGATAAATAGGTACCGCTTTATAGCGGGAAGGTAAACAGCGTTTCCATGTGCTGCGCTGATGCTGGCTCGCCAGAGCAGCTTCGTCACGCTGGCCACGTGACCCGGAAGTGTCTCCGGACAGCGCTGGCCCCCGGCCTCTTAAGTGAGATGGGCGCACAATCCTAGAGTCGGACACGACTAGCTTGTACAGGCAGGGGTACCTTTACCTTTATGTTCTTTATACTGTTTAACCTACTGCTAATTTCCACCACAAACATAATGTGGGTCACACTGGGAAGGCAGTAGTGTCCCAGAATTACAGGAATCTCTGTTGTTTCACTGGATTCACTAGAAGCCTAGCCAAACAGTGGGGCATTGTAGTGTCTGCGCAATGAGCATTCTGTATTTTGTATTAGCGAAAATCTTGCGGTGTTAATTGATTGGCAACAAAGCTCCCGTATGAACGCTAATGGATGGAAGGTACTGTCCATGCAACTTCAAAGCTACAAGTCTCATCATCCAGTGTGGCATTGAGAGAAAAACATACAGAGCATATAACCAGAGGGATCTTTATCAGAGACATAGCTGGGCAAAACAAATTAAATCAAATCTGAAAAGGCAAATGGATTTTCTGCAGGGGCAATTTCAAACAGTAATTCACCCTGTGTGTTTTACCACCAGCACCTGCCTAGATAGATGTAGCTCTCATCTCCCAGATAATGATATTTTAAAATATTTAACACTGTATGCATTTTTCTTCCATAATATTGTTTTTTTCTATAATGCCTCCTGTTTTTAGTACTAGCTACAGAAGAAAACCCCTCATTCCTCTTGCATTTACAGTCATTCCTTAATTGTACAACACAAGCAAGATTGGATAGCTGAGATCATCTCTGAGTGTCACAACTAGATATGTTCATTTTGCCTGCATTTTAAAAGGAACAAACAGATTTGTGCTTCCTGGACAAACACATAGATCAGAATGTCATTATCCTTCACATTTTGCAATATGGTTCTTAGATTTTTTTTCCCTTTCCTTTTTTTAAGTACCAAAATGTGTAATGCCCACAAAAATAAGTATGTTAAAGTAAAATGCTTGTGAAAATGTGTATTTTATGAAATAATGCCATTTTAGTGCATTTAAAAAAAACAACCTGGAAAGAAAGCACATAAATTGATGTGGGACAAAATGTGAATGAACGCATGTGAGACAGACACGGACCAGAAATAGAATAATCTGCCCATCTCTGTTTCCTCTTTGGGGAAGGGTCTTGGCTCAGTGGTAGAGCATCTGCTTTGTACACAGAATGTCCCAGGTTCAGTCCCAAGCAACTCCAAGTAGGACTGGTAACGACTGAAATCCTGCAGAGCTGTTGCCGGTCGGTGTGACAATACTGAGCTAGACAGACCAGTGGTCTGACTCTGTATGGCTTGTTCCTATCTACAACAAGCAGAGAAACCTGATGTGTCCTGTGATATTTGAAGTCTGCATCTCCCCACTCTCTTGGCTAGATGGACACATTTCAAGATTGCTCTGTGTTTAATGATTTGATCAAAGTTGTAAAATTTGCTGTCTCTTTTTGAAAGACTGCACAACACTTTTATGTACCATGCTGCAGAAATGTTTTCTGTAGATGAATTTTAATAATAAAGTTGAATGACGCACAAACACACAGTGTCTCTGAAATAATGTGTTCTGACACAGGTTATCAAGAGACAAGGCCAGGAATGGTGCTTCACATTTGCTGCTTGGCTGCTGCAAGGGACCGGGAAGCAATAACTTAGAAAAAAGCAACACACACAAAACTGCTTCCGCCACTGCCACCCATCAAGGTAAGCCCTCTCCAGGGACGGGGGCGGGGGGGGTGGATGGAAAGGAATTTATCTTCCCTCTCTGAAAATTCTTCCCTTGTTCTCTGTCCCTTCCCCCCATATTCGGGGGGATGGGACAGATGTACCTAGGCTAAAGCCTAATTAATCTAGCAATTTAGTTAAACAGAAGTATGGGAAGCTGATCACTCCTGTCTCCAGTTTCATGCTTGTTTTACACAGAAGCAACATTCAGGCCCCACTTTACACCAGAACTGCAGATAATATTTTGAAAAGTTAAGGCACTTCTGTAAGGTCTCTGGAAGGGATAGGATACAGGGCAACATGTTCCAGAACCGGGAAAAGTGAACCAGAACTTGACACTTTGTCCAATACACTGCTTGACTTCCAGAAAATGAGCAGAAAATGAGGAGCGACAACTGTAGACAAAACCAGGCAAGGGTCAAGTTCCAAGGCAATGAGGGGGAAGTGAACAAGGGCTTAGGCGTTATCATCACACCAGAGTCACATTGCTTAGACTATGGGTGCTTTCTAGCTACAAGGCTGAGTGGTTTTGTCTTTGCCCCATCGCTTCCCCCCAAAAAAACCCACTCTTTAGTGCTAAATCGGAACAAATGGCAAACCATGGGATTTCCCAGGGAAAAGCAATGGGGCAAATAGAAGGGCTTAATAGATAAGTCCTAAGGTGCAGGGTCTAAGGCAGCCTTCCCCAGCCTTGCATTCCCAGATGTTGCTGAAGTATAAATCCCATAATTTATGGACTGGTGGCTATGCTGGCTGGGGATGTTGTGGGTTGCAGTTGTAACAGCATCAGGGAATCCTCCAAGGCTAGAGCTTTACAGGACTTTGCACTTGTCAAGATTGCCCTGAGGAAGGTCAGCTGGTTGGATGCTCAGGCAGGCTGGTTCTGCAACTGATCTCGCATCCCCAGGCCATGGATGGCAAAGGAGGTAAGATGTCAGGGCCTGACTGCTGGACACCTGGGTTCGAGATAACACCCTTCTCCAGTTCTTTACAATTTCTCTGTTTTTGTTTTATGCAAAATTGGCAATATGCAGGGCTAGTTTGACTTACAGCCTCAAAATCCCACAGCAGGCATGGTGTTTCTACGTGGACTATAAAAGATGGAGAAGAAATCAGTTTGCAGGCATTGTTCAGCTTATATTTGACCAAATGTCTACATGTTAAGCTACTATATTTGAAATTTAAGAACAGTATGATTTATAGGCGTAATAAATAATACATAACTTCTCCCCCAGAATCAATGAATAAAAAATAATTGATGTTGCGGTCTAGCCCATGCATTAGCTTCATTACACTGGAGTCGACCTAAGCTTGAAGATTGGAAGTAGCTGGCATAGGGAGACACAATTCAGTGACCTCCCGTGCCACAAAACAAACCTACAAGGCACACTCACACCCCATTCTCACACAATGCTCTGTGCAATCGAAATGATTAACCACCATGGAATCCAATGTAACTGGCATGTGGGATGGTAAGGAAACCACAAATCCCGCCAGTCTAGCACTTTTCACTGACAGACTATCCTCCCAAGAGAGGATTAAACCTCTCCCCTAGCAAGCCTGGAGACAGCTTTCTGATAAAAGAATTTTTCCTTCTCTTTTTTCCCCCTTTTTTCTGCTGGTTTTGCATAGGCGTCAGCTAAATCACAGTCTGCAAGCCTACTGGCCAATTAACAATATGAGATTCCCCCCTCTTTTTCCCCTTGAGCAGATGCTTCCTGAATAGCTACCTCAGCCTGACAGTTGCATTTTTTTTCTGTAGGAATGACAGTTTTAAAAAAGTGAAGAAACACAGCTTGGAGCAGTCCTCCCCCAACTTCCCCCAAGTATGAAGATATAAAGCCATTTAGAATGTAGAGATTTGACTTAATTTCACCCTCTTCCCAACTGGTTGAGAAGGGAAGGTGCAAGTGTGAAATTGCTGTTTTTGTTTGAGAGAATGTTCATCTTTAGCATCTCTTGTCAACTGAAAATACCAATTAACTACCAGATGGGGAGATGTCTTTAATGTGCTTATTCAACCAGGTTAGGGCTTTTGGGGGCTATTCCAGATTCGCTAATGGAATTTGGAACAGGGAAAACTTACTCTGACTTAAGACAGAATTAATTCTGCAGGCTCCTGATACTTAGAATTCCTCTGCTCAACGCTAGACTTAATGGGCTTATGGGGAAAGCTCTTTAGGTGCTAAAGTGTATAATTTTATAGTGATGTATTTGAAGGTTCTCCTCATTCTGTTGGGTGGAGCCCTGGACCTTGATGCCACCATTAGTACACTGGCTTAGTTCCAAGGCTCACATAGCTCTTTGGTAAATATAAGAGCATCCCTGCTGCTTCAGAACAAAGGTCCATATAGTCAAGCATCTTGTTTGCCACAGTAGCCAAAAAGACGCCTCTGGGAAGCCCAAAACCAGGACACCAAATTGCAATAGCCCTCTCCTGCTGTTGTCCTGCAGTGTTGAGTCAGTTGGAAACTGTGAACACAATGCTATCAAATTCAACACGTATGTAAAGTGGGAAACTGCTAGGGAAGTACAACAAAGTCATTTTAACTTCAAAAGAGGAAACTTTTTTTAAAAAACAAGTGAGGTGATGAAAAAGGGCTGAAAAGGAAAGTCAGGAAGGTCAAATCTCTCCAGAATGCTTGAGGGTTGTTCAAAGCCCTCAAACTTAATAAGAGCTCACACAGGATATATACACTGATCAGTAATGTACCAGAAGATACCAGCATAGAGTAAAAGAAAGCTTCCTTCAGAAAATGGTAGTCTTGCTCAAATGAGGACAAGGAACTTTGTCAAAAGAAATAGAAAGTAGTTTTAATTCTATCTGTGTTTAATTATGGGGTGGGTGTGGTTTTAAAAATGTTTTCGCCTCTATGTTTTTAGCTATTATTTTTATTTGTTAGCTGCCTTGTGCCCCTGTCAGAGAAAAAGGTGGGACTTTGTGCAGAGAACACATAAGAAAATCAAAAAGCTGTAAAGGTTCCTATGCAGTCAATATCTAATGAAAATACCACTCACTTGGGGAGTATTCACTTTCATTCTGGTTGTAACAATAAGCAGTATTTGAATGGCTTTTCATAAATGCTTCGAGCACTCCACAAATAATATTTTATTAATAACCACAACAACCTTGTAATTTAAGGTCAGTATTATCGCCCCTGTGTTACAGAGGAGGAGAGCAAGTTTGATAGGCTGTGTTTGCATGCCAGTTCATTCCGTCTTCACAACTTTCTCCTAACTGTTAAGTTCTGTTATATTTTGGAGAAGCCGCTTTTGGAACTGTAGTGGAGTACAGTGCAAGTTCCATGCTCATCTCTATGTTATATGATCCGGGGGGGGGGGGAATCCATTAGGAAATAATATGGATTTGAGTACCAAACCTTCACCAGAGTTGTTTTTCAGGCAGCTTGGTCAAATCTATGGTACAGTGATATTGTCAGGAAAGCATTATATAATGTTTGGATTAGATATAAGGACTTGTTGGAGAATAAAACCCCAAGGTGGTTGTTGCCAATGGAGGCAAAAGCCGCGAAAAAGCTCAATATGGAGCCCAAATGGCCAAAATATTGGGAAATTTTGGAACAAGAGGGAGATAAACTGAAACTACAGAGTTATGAGAAACTGAAGTCTAAAGTACGAGATTGGCTCCATTACTACCAAATAATGGAGGTTTACAAACAGGATAGGAAAATTGGCTTCCAGGTGGAGAAATCAAAATTAGAAACAGAACTGTTAGAACCCAATACTAAGAATCTGTCAAGAATGTATAACTTGTTCCTGAAATGGAATACACAAGATGAAACAGTTAAATCAGCTATGATTAAGTGGGCACAAGACATTGGACATAATATTATGTTTGCTGACTGGGAACAGTTGTGGACCACCGGTATAAAATTTACGGCATGTAATGTCTTAAGAGAGAATATTATGAAAATGATTTACAGGTGGTACATGACCCCAGTCAAGCTAGCAAAAATCTACCATTTGCCTGATAATAAGTGCTGGAAATGTAAAGAAACTGAAGGTACCTTTTATCACCTTTGGTGGACGTGCCCGAAGATTAAGGCTTTCTGGGAAATGATATATAATGAAATGAAAAAGGTACTTAAATGTACTTTTCCCAAGAAACCAGAAGCCTTTCTCTTGGGTATGGTCGGCCAATTGGTGTTAAAGAAAGACAGGACTTTTTTTATGTATGCTACTACAGCAGCAAGAATTCTCATCGCAAAGTATTGGAAGACACAGGATCTACCCACTCTGGAAGAATGGCAGATGAAGGTGATAGACTATATGGGACTGGCCGAGATGACTGGCAGAATCCGAGACCAGGGGAAGGAGACGGCGGAAGAAGATTGGAAGAAATTTAAAATTTATCTTAAGAAATATTGTAAAATTAATGAATGCTAAAATGTTGAGGTTTTAGAAAAAAAGGGGATTACAGCTGCAAAAGATTAAGTAAAAGAAAAGAATAAGGGAAAATTTGATAAAACCAAGGGGCAGGATTTGCTGAAACAAATTTGGAAATTGGGATGCAGAAAGGGGAGGTATGGGGAAGTCAGTGAAGTAAGGTTTAAGAAAAAAGGATTTGAAATTATACATGTTTGTTTATGTGTTTGTTTGTTTGTATTATGTATTGTCTGTGTTTATAAAAATTGTGAAAAACCAATAAAAATTTTATAAAAACAAAAAACAAATCTATGGTACAGTGGACGATCAGGTTGCGAACGTGATCCGTGCGGGAGGCATGTTTGCTACCCGCAGCATTCACAACCCGCGTCTGTGCATGTGCGGGTTGCAATTCGGTGCTTCTGCGCAAGCGAAAACCACAATTTATCACTTCTGTGCATGTGTGACCGCCAAAACCCGGAAGTAACCCGTTCCGGTACTTCTGAGTTTCGGTGGTCCACAACCCGAAAAAATGCAACCAGAAGCGCCTGTAACCCAAGGTATGACTTTATTGGATTGGAACCACAAATAGAATAGAGGTTCCACCAGGCCTTGGGTGGATCAGTCCAAAGGCCCATGGAGCCCAGCATCCTATTCTCAGAATGGTCAGCCATATGCCTACGGGATGCCTGCAAGCAGAGCTCAAGTTCAACAGCACATTCCCCCTCCTGAAATTTCCAGCAACTGGTACTCCTAGGCATACTGCCACCAACAGTGGAGGTAGGACACCACTATTGTTTCCCAACAGATTTTGAACAAGATGCTCAACCAAGCCTTGAATAATGCCTGAGATAAGATGACTTTTCCCCTCATCAAAATGGATTAGTATTGTGCGTGGAGACAGTGGAAGGTGAAATCTAAAGATTGTTGCTGTAGCCGAAACGGGAAAAAGTGGTTTTCCATCACTTTTCATCTTCCCTTCAATACACAGCCTGACCTTCAAATTTCAGCATCAACAGCGTCAACCTCCACGGTCAAGAGGGCTTGTGCAGCCAAGCCCAGCACAATTTCAATTTAATGGAAATTCATTGAGGAGTGTATACTTCAATAAAGGCTCAACCTAAAGAAATAGTGGTCAGGGGATTAAGGAAATCAAGCTTTCTTAAAAACAGCTGAGAACACGTCCAAGAAAAAGGGATGGTGATGTCATCTGACATCCCTTGAGAACGTCCTCTGGCACCAGTGAAGCCTCTTAGCCCACTTCTCACTGCCTTATTTGTCATGGGGTGGTGAGGGTGGTACATTCTGCCTGGAAAAAGTACATAGAGCTGCTTTCTTCTCACCTAGATGTGCTTCTCAAGGCTCAGATAGGAGCCAGAGCTGCCAAGCTACACTTTGAAAGCATGTAAACAGGGATGGAGGAGAAATTTGATTCAGTAAAGCCTGAGAGACAAGTGGAAGGGGCCAACAAAGGCGGTTGGATTCAGTTAAGGGATCAGGCTCAATACACATTCATATTGGCTTGGAAATAAAGGAAGGTTTCTAAATATGGAACCTAACTAGAAGCTTGCAAAGTTCCTCAAAACAAAACCTACCTTTGGTCTGAAAGATCTCATTGAGTAATGGGATGAAAGGGCAACAGAAGACACAAGGCAATTATAAAAAGAGGTCAGTTGGAAGTGAAACATCAATGCTTTGACATTCCCTAGCCACAGATATGAAAAGTGGGGGGAAAATTAATATAATTTTCACGCCTACTTAATTAATGATTTCTCATTAGCAGACTTCCTTCGTAAGATAGTAAAGCATTGCTCCAATGCTCTGCCCAGTTCGACACCATTGAGCCTTCAATAGGGGAAAGGATGATTGCTTGCAAGGATGCATAACAAAGATGACATTTCAAACCCTTGGGGTTGGAAAGGGTCAATGACAAGCAGTGAGAAGAATGCTTTTTGCTAGGGAAACCTCAGGCCTGGGGACCAAATGCAGCTCTTTGGGTCTCTCTGGCCTTCAGGAGTCGACTCTACCCAGACCACATGTCTCATCATCCCTGCTCCATTATCTGTTTGAGAGCTTGCACCTTGTTAGAATGTGTCCTAGAATTCTGATCACGTCTCTTGGTTGTCTGAATGGAGGACAGAGAGGGTTGTGTGTAGAAACAGTGTACAGAGGTGAAATTCGCATCCATTGTTCCTCCCACTTTTGACTCTGACACTGCTGATGGCCCCCAGAAGATTACCTAGAAGGAAATATGACCCTTGGACTGAAAAAGATACCCAGTCACTGCTCTATGGGTTCAGTTTCAGGTGGGAAAGTCATTCACAGTAGCTTGCCAATACTACCAGTCATTTCTGTAGGGTTGTCATAGTTTGAATGCCGACTTCTACTTTTATCTATGGATTGCTATGACGACTCTACCCATGAAAAAGAGGACGTGTCCTGGAAAAGGAGAACATATGGCAACCCTACATTTCTGACAACGAAACAGAAAATGCAGAGGTTTCTGTGAGAAGGTTCATGGCACAGAGCTTAGCAGTTTCAGAACTTGCCACTTTATGAGGAAATTGAAGAAAGGGGCTCACAGGCACTAGTGAGCATGAAAAACTTGGCAAGAGGAAGCCCTTTTGGAAAAATAGAAGCCCTTTGTTAAACTAGTAAGGCAGACTAAGGCGCACCTCCATTCCACAGCCTCTCATCTTGTGCACACTGCTGCAGGAGTGAGGTCCTATGAGAGAAATTTAGTTTCTCAAGAGAAAACTGCTGTCAGGGTCTTGGCTCAGGCCCTACAGGCTCTGGGGTGTACAGGAGGTTTTTGGGGTGCTTCTGTCTCACAGCCTCAGGCACCATGGTTTCCTGATTTCCAGCAACCAGCTCAATGCTCTGAACTTGGACTGAATTCAGGGACTGTGATGGTGAACATATTTTGAACACGTAAAGATCCCTCTCACAGGACATTTGATGGTAGATTCAGGGAGGAGGGTTAGTATAGCTGAAGAAAGCCAGCCTCCCACTCTTTCTTGGAATCTTTCCCACCAGACAGTTGATGGTAGACCACCCTGTAGGGGATGGGGAATTAATGTAGGCCCTGAGGTGGCTTTACAAATGCTTTCACGTTCCCTCACATTCATCTCCAAGCCAAACATACCCAGTTCATTCAACCGTTTCTCACAAGACTTATTTTCCCATGCAGCTGCTGACCGTTTTCATCAACCTCCTTTCAGCTGCTCCCCCCCCCCCATTTGTCTACATCCTTCTTAATTTGCAGTACTCAGAATGGCACCCACATGAGGTCAATTACATCCATGTGTCATGTGTGCCCCATAGTTCCTTGCCGAGCTGCAATAGGTAAACCGGATCTGAAATGCACCCCCCAGGGAAGAAATACAACTGATAAATATGGAATTAGTTGAAGATTTTCATGGTAGTGAATGAGAAAGACAGTGTCGATGTACATAATCGTGACATTTTCCCAAGCAGTGAAAAGCTGGCTGGTGACATCAGCCATCAACAGAAAGAGACGTCAACATAGCTGGCACCATGTCTGTCAAATTCTCCCTAAAAGTTGGCACTTGTTACAGCTAATAAAGCCCAGCACCTCTAAACAAAGATGGAACTTGACTGAAACATTATGCCTGTGAAGCTAACCAGGATCTGAATGACATAGTTGGTCATTTTCCTTGCCACGCTGAGGAAAAATGGATTCTTGAAAGGTGTCTGAGGTTTACAGTGTGAATCATTGCCATGGAAGCTGATACCAATGATCAGAAGAGATGTTAAATTGTCAGCTCAGAGACTTCTTTTTGACATGGCTGACATTCACTTGTTATCTCTTCATTGCTGTCTTCCACACAATTGGAGTCCTTAGCAGAAAACCATTTGTTGTTCCCAATCCCAAACACCTATCTGAGAGCCACTGACCAGGTCTAGACGTACTTAGTACCAAGAAAGTTGCATTATTATGTGCCTTCAGAGTATACTAAGGTCTAGTTAAATATAAATGCTTGCATTTAAGTGAATTACAGTCAGCAGGGGACTGAGTGGTGACACTATTGGCGGTTGCCCACACAGAAGAGGACACCCAGGGCAGCAAAGTGTCTGGAATCAGATCCTACAATAAATGGATGAAAGAGCCGCATGCATTTTACCTCAAGAAAATTAACAGTAGGCACAACCTTCAACGATCTCAGGAGCTGTCTCAGGGAAGATGGAGCAAACTTGCTTACTGTTGCTCCAGAGAGTAAGTTCTAGACCCAGTGGGTGAAAGCTTCAGGGAAGCAGATTCAACAGTGGAACAGACTGCCTTTAGGAGGTGGTCACTGGAGGTATTAAATAGAGGTGGGATGGCCACTGGTCAGTGATGTTGTAACTGCATCCCACATGGGAGATCTTGCATTGAGATTAGATTTGACCTCCAGGGTACCAACTCTAGAATTCTACGATTCAGCAAAACATTTTCTTCACAGAGCCTAAGCACATGTACCTTGTTATATGCATAGTCACTCTCAGCAAAACATTTTCTTCACAGAGCCTAAGCACACGCACCTTGTTATAGGCATAGTCACTCTCACCATGCAATGAGTAAAAAAGGGGGGGTTAAAGGGGGGGGCATTGTTAACCGTGGGGCCGAAAGGTCATGAAATGTAAGTGGTACAGTCTGTAATTTTCCTACCGAAAACCAGGGCGAATTCAGGCTAAGGACAGTGACCATTAAAAAAAGCAATAATTTGTGATAACAAATCTCCCTGGTTTTGCTATGATAATTTAACACCTGAAGTGGCAGACACCCATGACAATCACAGCTGCTGCTGATGGGCACTATGTTTATCTCATGTACAGTTGAGAACTGCATAGAAATGTTGCAGATTGCATCTCTTGCACTACATGACGTGGGGTGTGTGCGTGTCCTGAGCTGTTGTATTTCCAGGTAAGGCTAGGAAAAACTCCCATATGGAAATCCTGGAGAGCTGCTAAAAGTTAGTGAACTAGATCGAACTGAACTAGATAGAGCAATGATCTAACTCAGAATAAGGCAGCTCTCACTCTCCCTGTGCACTCCCCCATTCATATACAGTGGTACCTCTAGTTATGAACTTAATTTGTTCCAGAGGTCCGTTTTTAACCTGAAACTGTTCTTAACTAGAGGCGTGCTTTCGCTAATGGGGCCTCTTGCTGCTGCTGCGCCACCAGCACACAATTTCTGTTCTCATCCAGGGGCAAAGTTCTCAACTCGAGGTAACTCTTCCAGGTTACTGGAGTTTGTAACCTGAAGCGTTTGTAACCTGGGTCGTTAGTAACTCGAGGTACCACTGTATTATAAAATAAACACACTCCAGGGAAACAATGTAGCAACATGCTAGCAGGTTCCAGCCATGACCTATGCACCTGTGCAAAGTCCCCACATGTCAAAAAGGGAGTGGAGTTCAGTGGTCGAACATCTCTCTCTTTCTCTCTCTCTCTCTCTCTCTCTCTCTCTCGGCTTCAGGTTCAATCTCTTGCATCACCAGATGCATGTGAAAAGATCGCATGACCAACAGGGGCGAAGGAAGGCTCTCTGGCACCCGGTGTGGGGTGTTGAGGGGCAGGGTGAACTGCCCACAGGGGCAGGGCAAACCGCCCAGTGGCGCATGTGCAGCACCGCTACATATGGCGTCACTCGAGCACCATACAGACATCCTCTGCTCATGGCTGCGGTGGTTCAATGGCAGTGGCTCGCGCCGCCATGCCTGGGGGCAGCAGGGCGAGCCCCCCGCGGGGTGACTTCTTGTCACCCCCCTCAGAGATGGCACCCGGGGTGGACTGCCCACCTGCCCCCTTCCTCCGCCACTGGTGATGGGAAAGGCCTCAGCTTAAGACCCTGGAGAGATGTTGCCACAATGGACTATTTGTTGGTGGACAAATAGTCCAAGCTGATAAGATGCCATTTTCTCTGTAGAGCTGGGGTCCTTTGCAATCTGCCTGGAATGCTACATCACAACAATATGCCTTACAACACAAGACTCTGCTGCAATTAACAAAAGGCATATATTTGCGGCTAGCAGAATGGTTGATAGCCAGGAACCTGATGCCTAAGTTAGAGGCACATCTGCACTTTCAAACATATCAGTGTTACACCAGTTTAATGGCCTCTCCAAAGACATCCGGGAATTGAGGTTTGGTGAGTGTGTGGAAAATTTCCAACTAGAGATCCCAAGCCTCAACCCTGCCCCCCGTCCTCATAGGATCCTCAGGAGGGGGGTGGAGAGAGAAAGAGTGCTCGTTCCAGGACAGACTAAAGAAAGGACTTCTTCACACAGTGAAGTCACTCACACAGGAGGCAATGATGGCCAAAGAGGAGTAGACAAATTCATGGTGAATTTGCTTTGTCTGCACAGTCTGAGGCAGGATACTTCTGAATGCTAGTTGCTGGAAGCCACAGGAGGGAAAGTTCTCTTGTGCTTCGGTCCTGTTTGAGGGTTTCGTAGATGGATGTGGTTGGCCACTGTGAAGACAGGATGCTGGACTGTAGATGGGTCACTGCCTGATTCAGCAAGCTCTTAGGTTCTTATGACTTTGCATAAGGCAGCTGCCTATGCTGTGTTAAATACTCTGAGCTGTGGTGGAGCTACTTGAGCGTTTGCGATGGCTGTTGTCTTTCCTATTTACATTCCCATCTGAATTCTGCATTTAATGTGAATCATTGTTCCATTTGTATTCCTCCCCTCCACCTCCACCTCTTTTTATGCAATGGCCTATAACTAGACCAAATGAGAATGCAATAAAGTATAATAAGGAGACACCCCCCAAAAACACATTTGGGTAAAAAGTCAGGATAAATGAGAGTATTATCTCTTTGTCTAAGGCGGCGCCTCCATGAGACATCATAGGTGAATCACAGTGCATATGGATAAATCAGGAGATTTGAATAATAGGGGTTCTGCTATGCATAGAAATGTCACATTCCATGATCATGTAGCTTCTGTGGAGGAGGTCAGTTAACTGAAGGCATGCTCTGATTCTTAATCACTTTTGGTATGACAAGCAAATGTTGCTGCGCTCAGTAGACCAAATTTAAAGCTAATTACCAGTGCTTCTCGGATAAGCTGGCATTTAAAGCACCTTCCTACATCAATTATGTGTGTCACTTGGAAGATATTCAGGAGAAAAGCAGGTGGCCAGACAAGGCTTTTCCTTTCACCCATGTAAAATCTACCTTATGCTGTCAGAAAATAATTGATCTCTCCAAAGTCAGTGGAAATTAGAAGGAGATGGCCTCCTACTACAGACTAAGGTCCAACACAAAACAGAGTTTTCTCTGTCTATGAAGTAAGACCTCTGAAGAAGACACCCCAACCTGGTTTCCTCCAGATGTTGTTGGGCAACAAATCTCAACATCCCTGAACATTGGCCATTCTGGTCGGCCTGATGAGAAGTGAAGTCCAACAACACCTGAAGCATAAAAAATATTTGCATCAGATGATAACTAACAATAGTCAACACACAGCTGTAAATTGCTAGTTACTTTACATAATTTGAAAGATTGTACCGTATTTTTCGCCCTATAGGACGCACCGTCCCATAAGGCGCACTTAGTTTTTTGGGGGGAAAATAAAGGGGGGGGGGAAAATATTTTTCCCCCAGGCAGCCTGAGCTTCCCCTAACCCCAGCCCCCAAACAGGCAGCTCTCTGCAAGCCGTGGGTACCCAGCGCTGGCTCCCGCTGCTTGCGGAGAGGTCCGCGAAGCCTGGAGAGCAAGAGGGGTCGGTGCGCACCGACCCCTCTCGCTCTCCAGGCTTCAGCAAAAGCCTGCATTCGCCCCATAGGACGCACACACATTTCCCCTTCATTTTTGGAGGGGAAAAAGTGCGTCCTATAGGGCGAAAAATACGGTAATTATTAAACTAAGCCTTGTTGGTAAATAATTATTCAATCAGTTTACCTGTTTCATATCTTGGAGACACATACCCACACATTCAAGGAGGGTAGTTAAACTCCTAGTTTGACCACATTGACATCTGTCGCCAAGACCGATTACAATCTGCTGATTAGCAAGGTTCTATCTTCATGTTAAGTATCTGCACTATTAAGTTACACAGAAACAATAGCTTTTGATTATATCAGGACGGATGGATTAAGACTATCTTTACACAAATTGGAATATGATAGGGGAAGCTTGTTCAGCAGAAGAACAGCGTTTTATTTACAAGCCGGTGAAATGCCATTAGCTTGTATTTGTAGTGGGAAGTCATTGAGAATAATTAAGTTCTATGGGAGAATGGAAAACAGCTGGAGTCAGGGTGAGTGCTGAGTAGAGGGAAGCCATGCCTCACATCTTAGGGACTGGTAACCCCAGGGAAATTTGAAGAGTTTGATCTTTGACAAATTCTGACCCAAACTGATTTTATCCACACTAGGGACAAATCAGCAGATACTAATCAATCAATTTTTCAGGGCTCAAAAAATAAAAATCTATTTAAAATGTGTATTTTGAGAAAATACATTCAGTGTCATGTGTATAGCCAAGGGGGGACAGGAAGGGGCAGTCCCCCCTCTTCCAATCAATAAAAATACATAGCTAACTGAGGTTCTGACCCCACCCCAACAAAAGGCCTGTGCCCCACTAACAAAAATCCTGGCTGCACCAGTGCTGTTTGAATCAATCTGGGCAGATTTATTTTGTTTTGGTTTGTTTTGGCTTTTGGTTTTTTTGCCTAATCTGCTTTAGATTTAGCCCCGGTAGAATGTTCTGTGTGCCCAGAGGGAAGTTGTACTGTTGGTTTGGACAGTCATCTATAGTGGTCTCCTTATTATGTTTGATATGATTCTAAATTCCCCTAAGTTTAGGGCTTTCTTCCTGGATGTAGTTCTTGCGAACAAATCATGGGTTCTATAAGCATCCAAACTGGGCGGGGGGGGGGTGATTATCTGGCATGGGGAATACTGCTGAAGCTGTCCTACCCAACATTTTGGACAAGGCAACCACCAGTATTTCCCATGATGGGTTGAAGCTTCTCAAGACTGCAAAAGAAAGCCCCTGTGAACACACATACAAATATAGAATTAAACTGAGCATGTGGGAACACTGAGAATTAAGAAGAACATATGTAGAAGCCTGCTTATATTTTAGGCCTTAAAAAAAACACCTCTCCAGAATAATAGGGTCAAGATGAATATCATATACATTATTTTTGTGGTGGGAACAAGCAGGGGCATATGAAGTGGGGAGCGGAGAGGGTGGGGTGCAACTCTGGGGGTGGGTGACAAAATGGCCCTTGCCTCCCCCCCCCCCCAGTTGTAGAGTAGCCGAGGGCACGTGGTGTCCGTACGGGCTGCCGCTCTCGTGCACTGTCCATACGGGCATCCGTATGGGCTGCCTCTCACACGGCCATCCATATGGGCTGCCACACGTGTGCACTCCGGATGGGATGCCCCGCATGGGCAGTACATACAGACATCACACGGGCAACACCGGGCAGTTCTCCCTGCCCCTCAGCGTTCCACTCCGGGTCCTGGAGGAGGTTCCTCCGCCACTGGGAACAGGGCTGGCCTTACCATGATGCCAATGAGATTCCTGTCTCTGGTGGGACATACGGGGGGAGGAGTTCAGGAAGACAAAATAAGTCTCCACTGTGCCCACTAGGATAACCTGCAGTGGAAAACACTGACCTGTCAGCAAAGTTGAAGAGAAATTCAATTTCCAGGCCCTTCGGATTTTCTGCATGCAGCGGCAGATGGCGCCAACTCAGCATTCACCTCAGGCAGCACAATGTCTTGGGCCGGCCCTGCTTGGGGTTGGGAGATTGGCGGCTACTGAAAAATGAGCGCTGACCTTGCTGCTGTTTCAAGTGGTGATGGAGAACAGGAAAGTGGGGGAGCTTGCCCACCACTGCTTCTAATGGTGAGGTAAGCATCCCTCCAAAATTCAACCCCCCCAAAAAAACAACCCATCACCACCCCAAGTTAAGAACTAAAGAAAAGCACCTCCCCAAGTTCAAATACAATAAATAGAGCTGGGAAGTGGGGGGGGGGGGATTTGGCAAGAACAAAGGAATATATTGATTCACACCATTAGTCATTTAACTCAGTACTGTCTACCCTGACTGGCACTGACTCTCCAGGGTTTCCGACACGAGGTCTCTTCCCAGCCCTACCCGGAGGTACCAGGTATTAAATCATGGGGCATTCTGCACCCAAAGCAGATGTCTACTGCTAAGCTATGGTCTTCCCCCTACCCTTAGAAAAGCGGCAGCATCTCCAAAACTGAATTCGATGTTTTCACAGCTTGCACTGATATTCTAGATAGCCTCGATCCCAAAAGCCACACAACAAAAACACCAGGAAATTGAAGAGTCATGGGGGAGAGAGAAGTGATGATAAAATTCAAAACTGCCTTAGAACTTGCTTATATGCTCCTAATAGGGGCACAGGCATTCTACACACTTCTAAAATGCTAAACCCCCAGATGTCAACATGCTTTGCAAGAATAGCAAAAAAAATACTCCGAATGCCATTTTCTCATGAATAATTGACCAAACCTGTGCACTGGATCTATAGTCTGCCTGAGACAAAGACAGCTTAACTGAAATGAAAAGCAATGCTCTCTTCACCAAATGCAACCTGATCCTAAAATGAGCTATCTGATGGCCGTGGCTGGTTCTGTTCTTGGCTTCTCACTTTCCCAAGAAAGTTACCCTTTAGAATCAGCCTTTCCTGGGTAAGTTGGGATTCTTTTTTTGGCTGCTGCAGGTACACAAGTCAGCTATCAAATAAATCTCCCTGTTTCAGGATGCTTTGATGAGCAGGGGAGCCAACTTGGCTTCAGGTTATGGGGATGCTGTCTGAGGCCTTGCGAGACCTTAGAAGTTGTGTGAAGGCCCTGCAGTGTGGGTGTTGAGCACCCGCAACAAAAGTTTTGTGGTTGCCCAGGCACCCAGAGCCCCCCATACTTGGTGTCCCTGCTGTCCAGGCATTCTAGTCCTCATGCAATGTGGGAAGAGCAAGGACACGCTTTCTAACTCCTGTTCCTACTGCTGTACACATGAGGGATTCTAAACTGCACAAGGAACTTCCTTGTTTATTGGGGCAGCTTCTCCACTGCATACACATTTCTTCTAACATGTGGAAGGTGGTGGGGCTTGGTGAAGGCAATACAAGCGAGGGTGTGGGGCCAGGGAGCACATCCCAGTTCTCCTCTCACAATTCTAGTCATGCAAGGACTAGAACTCCTGAACAAAACTACAGAGAAGCGTGCAATTTTGGGCAGTCTTACTAGGGAGCAGGTCCCAATGAACTCAATGGAACTTGCTTCTGAGAACTGTGGTTCATGTTTGGTTCTCTCGTTTTGACTTCTCAACTTCCTGCTGCCTGATCTTCTACAGTTGCTGCTTTGTACCAAGTCAGATATCAGCCCCAATGGCTCAGTATTGTCTACAACTGACTGGAAGCAGCTCTCCAGGTTTCTGGACTGGGACATTCCCAGCCCTACCTGGAGATATCATGAATTACACCTAGGACCTTCTGTGTGCAAGTCTACTATAGAGATACACACAAAACCTTTGGCATTATGATATCTCACAATGGTAGTGCTGTTTGTGGGAGTTTGGGGACCAGCACACTAAATTCTGCTTCCTCTATCCCCCTTCACAAGTTGAAGATCAATTTTCTGAACTGGGCAGCCCCCTGCACTCCAGGAAACTCCTCAACTGATTCAGAATCCTTCATGCAGCGAGCTTGCACAAGTACAGGAAATGTTCGACTTGTGGAGGGTGACTGGGATGGGTTTTAGCATGCCCACCCCCACTTTCTCCCATAACATTTGAAGAGGCATGTTGCATCTGGATTCATGCGTGTGTTCATCCTAATGCGTTTTTTTCTGCTGTTTGACTCATTCTCGCCAGCTCTCCTTAGAAAAACAACATTATTAATCTGGTATGTTTATCATTGACTATGGAGTGATTGAAAAGACTTTTGTTCCCAGACTGAGAGACTTATTTGTCAAGCCAGACAGTTTAGTGGTAGCCTTGCAGCTAGCACCAGTGTCTGAAAAAAAAGAAGAACAAGAATTTATAGCAGGAAAGCACAAGCAATTGGTAACAATAGAACAGAACTGGGAGGTAGGGAACAGAACAGGGAGAAGAGTAAATTAAATTCTCAGTTCCTTACCCGTATGATCATCTGTCACTATACAAGTCACATAGAGAATTTTATTATTCTTTACATTCTGTTCTATTGAGAGTACATTGCATTCTCGGGACATAATCTAAGGATGAGGAACATGTGGCCTTCCAGATGCTGTTGCATACCCAACTCCCATCATCCTCAGACAGAATGGCCAATGGCCAGGGATGATGGGAATTGTAACCCAAAACATCTGGAGAGCTACAGTTTAGCTGCCCCTAACATAGTTATAAAAGGGTTGGTGTTATGGACTGGCTGGAAGCAGAACAGTGATGGGAGGCATCAGCTGGGGAACCCCCCAAGGCAATCCTCATGGCAAGAAGGCTCAAAACCAGGGGGTTGGTGGTCAGATGACGATCAGAGAGAGCAGACTGGGCAGAGGAAATGTCAGAAACTGGGGAGGCAACAGGGTTTAGTGAGCAGGAGGATGCTGTGGAAGAGAATAGCCCAGACTCAGAGGCAGAGGGGGGTCAAGAGGCAGAGTGGAGGTAGGCTGTTGAAGATGTCAGGGAAATAAAGATGGCAGAACAATGAGAGACAAGATGAAGGAGCCTTAGGCTGCTGGGGAAGGAACCAGGGGAAGTGCCTTAGAGAGCAGTTGGAAGGTGGGGACCTTCAATCCTTGCCACTGCCTCATTGGGGCAAGAACTACAGTGGTGCCCCGCAAGACGAATGCCTCGCAAGACGGAAAACCCGCTAGACGAAAGGGTTTTCCGTTTTGGAGGTGCTTCGCAAAACGAATTTCCTATGGGCTTGCTTTGCAAGACGAAAATGTATTGTGAGTTCCTGCGGGTTCCCCCCCCTTTTTCTTCCCTTTTTCCCAAGCCGCTAAGCCGCTTATCAGCTGATCCTAAGGGGCTAAGCCGCTTAACAGCTGATCCGCTAAGCCGCTTATCAGCTGATCCACTAAGCCGTTTAACAGCTGATCCGCTAAGCCGCTTATCAGCTGATCCGCTAAACCGCTTATCAGCTGATCCGCTAAGCCGCTAATAGCGCTAATCCGCTAAGCCGCTAATGGGCTTGCTTCGCAAGACGAAAAAACCGCAAGACGAAGAGACTCGCGGAACGGATTCTTTTCGTCTTGCGAGGCACCACTGTACTGGGAAAAGTTGCTGTGACAGTTCAGTCATTGTCTGGTCTGTGACAAGACAATATGACTGCACATGTGCTCATTCTTAAATCTGTTCTATCCTTTTATTTTCTCATAAATATTGGGGGGGGGGTTGAAATAAGAAATTTATATTTAAATATGTATTCCATCAATACTGTTTGCACTTTTGGAGGAAACAACTTAGGCTGAGAACTCTACCACAAAATTCAGAGAAGTGCAAAATCCATGTATTGCTCTATGAGGTGCTAATTAGGTTGGTTTGCTTAAAAACATGACCACGGCCGAACAAATTCTCTTTCTGTAGTTATGTATTTACTTTGCTTTTCATATAACCACTTGATTTATGAAAAACCTCAAAGTTCACAAAAAGGTAAAACAATTATCAAGAAAAATTTGCAACAATAGTTTCAAACTTACAAAAAGGGAGTGAGATTTAATTTGGTTTCACTCTTGCATTAACTTAGGACTGAAATCATGTTCCAGCTAAAACAAAATACGATCAAATGTTCAGATTCTGCTCTTATTAAATCAAAGTACAGTTGCAGGCTCTATATATTTTTTAATGCAGTAAGGTCCCATGCCCACTGGTGGAGGAACAGAGTGGGTGGGGGGAGAGCACCGCCCCTGGCACCATCGGGGAGGGGGTACCACTGCAGCACACACACCCCCGGACATGCACCATGCACCCACCACCACCACCCTGGGTGCCACACCCCTGCGGGCGGCATACCAGCCATGCCCCCCCTGCTCTTCGCCCCCGGTGCCTGAGCATGCCGCTTCGCCACTGCCCATGCCCAGTCCAAGGCATCTCCATTTTAAAGGGTCTGGCAGCAGGTGACTGGAAAGTTCTTTGTCTTCCTGAGACCCTGGAGATACAGTTCTCTACTCTAGAGGGGGAAAGAGCCATTGTGCAATGGTAGGGTTCCAGGTTCACCCCCTGGCAATTCCAAGTAATGTTGAGAGAGAGCCCTGCCTGAAACCTCAGAGAAAATAAGCACTTCTTCATGCAGCACATCATTAGACTATGGAACTCACTCCCACTGGAGGCAGTGACAGCCACCCACTGGGAGACTGCTTTAAAAGAGCATTAGATGCATTCACAGAGGACAAGACTATCAATGGCTACTTGCCACAATGGCTGTATTCTACCATCAATGTCAGAAGCATTCAGCTGCTGAATACCAGCTGCTCGGAATCACAGCTGGGCAGAGTGCTATTTTGCGCCTGTCCTGCTTTCAGTCTTCCCAAAAAACATCTGGTCAGAACAGGGTGCTGGACGAGAAAGGGCCACTGGCCTGATCCAGCAGGGTCATCTTATGGTCTTCAAGCTGCTGCCAGTCGGTATAAATGATGGACCACTGGTCTGACTATCAGGCAGCTTCCTACGTTCCTATCTACCACCCCAGATGTAGAAATTGTCTGACCTGTCATAGGGCTGTCTCCTTATGGTGGGAGATTTGCCAACATCTGTGTTCTTTTCTATACGTTGCTTTTCTATACAATGCAACTGAGAATAATGGAAGGCGAAAAAGAAGCGACAAAGAAAATTGCCATAAAATAGTTTGCTGGGGAAACTGCTCATATATACATATGTTTGAAATGTAAACTCCTTCCTCGGGGGAATTCTCCCTTTTAAAAATTCCTATAGTGATACATCTTATGTTTTCTGCTAGAAAATGTTGGGTTTCCTTGAATGAAGTGTATCTGAGTTCCTGTTGTACTCCCATTCCCCTGGGTTCTCTCTTTTTGCTTTGGATGCCAGGGCAAAAAGGAGTGACTCAAAAACATCCATAAATTAGCTGGTTAGTTTGGAATAGAAACTTGCCCAGCTCATAACCAAACCTTCCTTCCCTCAAAGTTCCTCTCTAGCTCAGAATGGGGGGGGGGGGAATAGACATGTTGTGTTGTTGTTGTTGTTTGCATGTGTGTTTTGCTTTTCAGCTTTTACCGGGCAATCCTTTGCATATTTACTCTGAAGCAAATCTCAATAAATTTAAATGGAACTTACTGAATAGTTAAGAATATTCGGGATTGTGGTATAGAATAGTCTATTTTTAATCCTGCAACCCATGTACTAGACACCAATTGTTGTTCATGGAGAGCTAAACAAATGTCCCAAAGGGAAATATTCAAAGGTCTAAGGACCCAGTCCATCAGCAAAGATATTATGGATTTCTCTAGTTGATGCAACCTAATTCCACAACCTACAGTATATGTTCTTTAAAACTTTAGCTTAATGTGCAACATTAAAAAGTGAAAGAGTTCCTCCCATATGTCTCATGGTCCAGCGCAAAAGTTGCAACAGAACTTGCAGGATAAGTTCAGAGTGATGCAATGGGGATCAACTTACACATTGCTGAAAACAATTAAAACTATTAATAATAAAGGGTCCAGTAATGGTTCTTTCTTATTTGGTGTCCTGAGCATTTTTTCTTTGGTTAAAAGCAGCTGAAAGAAAAGTGGATTTTGAATCTGTGCTTTAGAGCTAAAGGATGGGGAATTAAAGCTTCCCTCACAATGTTCTCATATTTATATTGCCCTGAAGCTATTACAGTCTGTGGAGTAGGGGGGAAGGGAGGAACAGTGCCGTTTTTGCATCCCCCCCACCCATTAAGCAGCTAGGTAAAAGGTAAAGGTAAAGGACCCCTGGGCAGTTAAGTCCAGTTGAATTCAACTTAGGGGTGCAGCGCTCATCTTGCTTTCAGGCCGAGGGAGCCGGCGTTTGTCTGCAGACAGCTTTCCAGGTCATATGGCCAACATAACTGAAACACTTCGGGTGCAATAGAACACTGTGACGGAAGCCAGAGTGCATGAAAATGCCATTTACCTTCCCGCTGCAGTGGTACCTATTTATTTATTCACGCTGGTATGCTTTCAAACTGCTAGGTTGGCAGGAGCTGCAACAGAGCAATGGGAGCACACCCCTTATGTATAACAAGCCCAACAGGCTTGGTAGTTTAGACCACAGTGCCACCCGCGTCCTATAGTTGCTGTTAAGCAGCCTTGAGATATATATTTAAGTCAGCAAAAGTGTTACAGGTAGAATGAATAAACAACCATCCCATGGTCACTTTTAACCAATCTGATCACCTACCTAATCAATACTTTTTCATATCATACCTCACATGCATAGTTTAACCCTAATTCAAGACTTGGAATGGCATCAGTCTTGTCCAGCCCAGTGCCCTACGTACGTGTTAAGACGAGAACTCCCATCAGCCATAACTAAAGATGCGTGCGGAACCTCTGGTCCTCTAGATGCTGTTGGACTACAATTCCCATCATCCTCGGGGAGATACAACAGGCATCCACTGTCAGTACTTTCCAGCAAAAAAATGAAGACCTTTTTATTTTGACAGATTTTTCCAGCTGGATGAAAAGGTCTGTGCCTTAGGTGTTTTTATTATTAGGTGTTTTCAGACCTCTTTTTCATTTGTTGTTTCATTGTGCTGTTTTAAAAACCATTGTCAGGGAACTGCCATCAGAGGCACGGGAGAAGGAGAGGGTCTCTGATTCTGCAGGGGAAGGTCCAAGCGCTAGAGGGAGACTCAGCCGGGAAGAAGGGGAAGAGAATGAGTGTAACACCAGGGATCAGGGAGAGCAACGGGACAGGGAGGTGCAGGGGCTCCAGGACTCTTCGTTGGAAGTTAGCGAGGAGAGCCCAAGCACCCCACTGCCCATGCCAACCCTGCACAGGAGACTCCCGCGCAGTGAGAGGCGGAAACGATTGGGCGTCAAACAACTCTTATGTTGGCAACGCTTTAAGAAACGCCCACAGACAGATTCTACGAGTGACTAAGAGCAGCCATGCTGAGATGGGCTGCGCAGTCCGGAGGGTTTAACCAGGCAATCCGATGCTCAAACGGAGCAGGATTACGCACGAGTAACTCCCAACCACTACAACCATTTTAACAGTTTTTATATGTCTTTTATAAATCAGCTTGAGACATATATGCAGTAGGTGATTCATCAATATATCACAGCAGTAATTTCTGAGTGATAATTTTATTGTCTGCTGGGAGTGTTCTCCTACAATCAAGTGGTATATACCATATTTTTCCGTCTATAAGATGCCCCCAAGTATAAGACACCCCCTATGTTTGGGGACTCCTATTGAAGAAAATGGGGGGGAGACCTATTCATGTATAAGAGGCCCCCAATTTTGGACATTATTTTTAAGGGGGGAAATCTAGTCTTATACATAGAAAAATATGGTACGTTTTATGGAAAATTGTTGTTGTTGTTAATATTATCTGCACCAGTTCTCCCACATCTGGACTGATTTTTAGCCCCAAACATCTGGAAGGCACCAATATGGGAAGGCTGCTTTACACAAATGTGACTCAGACACACCATAGGAGCCAACTCCTAATGGCCATGGGAGCTTCGGCCGCAATATAATATTTGAGGGGGCCGGGCCACCACAAAGTTGATGGGCATTCCCATTCAAATGGTGTGTGTACACTGCATCACGTGACTGATTATAAGAAGTGGGGCTTACCTGGGCCCCCACAATATTTTATTCAAGTTGGCACCCCTGAAACACACACTCTCTCACACACCTCTCAATGAATAGCAACAACAGATTTTCTGTTTCACTCCAGTAAACCCCTTGCCTCCACTCTCCCCCAAAATATTTCCTTTCCACTCCCACATTTAGATTTGGCATTTTCCGCTTCTGTTTCCCTTGCTTTTTGCCCTGCATGTAATTTATGTTGAAGAAGCAAATGTTCTTTTTATCCCCTTGTTCCCATCAACAATTAAGGGGATATAGATTTGTTAAGGAGTAGCACAGCATCTCTGTATAACAAAGCACCATTTGGGATGCTCAAAACTATGCATTTTCTTCCAGCTATGATACGATAACCAAATGCATTTTCATATTCTGCAGGCTCAGAATCTAACCCAGAACTGTCATGGGCAAATAGTAAACCTGAGCGTGCTGTAAGGTCAACCGGCAGTAAACGGACAGCACAAGATAAGGGCAATATATTAGTGAGGCAAAACTCCATCTGAATCAATTGATACTACTGGCCTATTTCCAGCTCAATATAACTGGCATATTCCATCTGCAACCAGGCCTATGTACCTGCCCTTGTGTGGCAGGGCACATGTGTGCATATGTAACAGGTACATGCGCTTAAAATTACACTCATAAAAAGAGACAAGACAGGCAGGTGCAACAGTGACAGCTCTCAGATTCGACACTGAACACTGAACCTGTCAGAATCTCCCTTATGTGATTTAAAGCCATTTAATAGAGTGCAATAAAGTACAGAGTCTTCTGCCCAGTCTCTACATATCTCACTGGAGCTGGAGCACCTCCAATTATACCAAAAGCTGTTTTGTCAATGCAAGAGGAATAAATCACGGAAGATGCATTTCAGCTTTAGGAGAGCCAAGCAATCAGCCGATCCATCATCTTCCATCAGTAAGAAATTTAGCAAATAGCAGCGGAACAGGAGTCGATAAAAAGCGCTTAAATACTGCCCTGGCTTTTACTTGCTGTGCTTTTAATTTGGCAAATGAATGCCTTCTGTTGGGCTCACACCCCTGGAGTCTCTGCAATGACGTGGATTAAGTGCTCTGTTAGCTCCACGGTGCTGAATGGATCTCCAAGGTACAGCAAGCTATAATGGCTTTGAAACATTCAGCCTAAATCTCCCTGCTGTTTAATTTCAAGCATTAAAAGGTGATGGTGGGGGGGTTGGGGGAGAGAAGTAACAAAACTCTAGAGATAAAAAATATAGACCTTTTTTAAAGGGTTTTTATTTAGTCTGTTTACAGTACAAATAAGAAATGTGTTTCTCGCCAACAAGAAATATGGTTCTAATAATATCTGGTACCTTATAGACCACCCTGCAGATTAAATCAAGTTTAGCCTTAGAATATTCCACTCCCCACTTTCTTAATTAAAAATCATAGTTTGGGAGGAAGGACTGTGCATGTAGGGGGTGTTGTGCAGCAAAGAGTAAATAAAGTTTGCTTATGGGTTACTCAACTGAAAGGTTTAATATTAATCTTCAGTAATTTACAGAGAATGCAGCTGTGATATCAACATTTGTAGATACAAAGAGCAGCCTTCGGTGGAACCAGTGGTCCGATAGTATTGTTTACCCAAATGGGTATCAGCTACAAGTAGGAGTCTTTTCAGCTACAGTAGTAACCGGACATAAACATGTATTGTGGGCATACAAGGAATTCAAGATATCACTGTGATGTAGTCATGCTCCTAGAGAAAGTAAGGCAGCAGTCCTAATCTTGAAATAAACGACACTAAATGCATTAGGACTTACTTCTGAATAAGGATGGGCAAATCTGTACACTTCAGTCTCTCACAGTTTCTCATTTTTCCAATCTTGAGTTCATTTTAACACATTTCAGTAACAGTTTCTGATATATATAGGTTTCTTTTTCAATGTCCTCATCAAAAATCATCAGTAAATTTCTCCAAATATACCTTGCCTAATGTACAAATTTTCACAAAGCAATTGTCCCTGGCATAATGCCTTTTTAATGCTTATTTTCGTGGATATATATATATGCATCATTATACACAGTTTCCCTTAGTATATGCATTTTTGTACATGTTACTTGGCTGGAAAATGGCATTTCAAAATTCAGAGAAGTGTGAATTTCGAAGGATGGCTGTGTTTCAGTTCATGCATTATTTCGAAAAGTGAAAATTAGCAGGTTTACCTTTAAATGTGAATTGCATTGAATATGCTCTCACACACAAACCATAGTTCTGAGTAGACACAGGATTACAGTGTAAAATGCTATTTAGTAACAGATGAATTCTCAGTACAGATGAATTCCGAGATGCTCGGTTTTCAAGCATCTCGGAAGCCAAACGTTTCAGAAGCTGAACAACAAAAACCCGGAAGTAATTGCTTCCATTTTCGAACGCGCCTCAGAAGTCAAACGGCTTCCACTGTGTGTTTTTCTTTTTTCTCAATGGATTTTGCTGGTGTCCCCTTGCTCCTTGGTTTTCATACATTTCAGAAGTCGAACGGTCTTCTGGAACAGATTACGTTCAAAGACCAAGGTTCCATTTTACTGCCAAGATGCACGTATGGGGCAATACGGCTATTAACTTAACAAACTGGGCTCCAGAGAATCACAGGGCCTCTTCATGCTAAGGAATCCCTATCTCAAAGGCACTTCTATATAGGCCTTCTTGGCGGCTGCTCCCAGACTTTGGAACTCTCTCCCTGGAGAAGTTAGCCTGGCTCCCTCCTTGTCCTTCCACCAGAAGCTGAAGACCTTGTCCCAGCAAGCTTTTGGGAAGCTGCTTTTAATGAGGGGGCTGGTGCTGTTCTGTTTTTGTTGTGAATGTCTGTATGTTTTTAATACACACACAAACACACACACACACACACACACACACACACACACACACACGTATATAAGTCTATTAATCCTGAATTGTTTTTAGTAATGCTTTCCAACCTTTTTAAGCTTTGCTTATTTTATCTGTAAGCAGCCTTGAGTCCCTGTCAGGGCAAAAAGTGGGGTATAAATAAATATATACAGTGGTACCTCTGGTTACGAACTTAATTCGTTTCAGAGGTCCATTCTTAACCTGAAACCGTTCTTAACCTGAGGTACCACTTTAGCTAATGGAGCCTCCTGCTGCCGCCGCACCACAGCCGCACAATTTCTGTTCTCATCCTGAAGCAAAGTTCTTAACCTGAAGCACTATTTCTGGGTTAACGGAGTCTGTAACCTGAAGCATATGTAACCTGAAGCGTATGTAACCTGAGGTACCACTGTACTGCTAATAGAAATTGCTATGAATGCTTCTGTAGGCAATTGCATACATTTTTACAACCCCGCCCCCCCCAACTTTCATGATAACAGCTACTACACAGAAGTACACAAGCCAAGTGCGCATTTTAAGAACAAAAACAAAAGCTGTTTAGATCAGTTCAAAGGTCTGTGTGGGCACTTTCTGGTTAACACATGGAGGCTGAGGTATGGCCGGGGGTGGATTGAGTAACATCAAGGCTTGGGACCAATGGTGTGAGGGATTCTGCACATGTTTACTGCACAGCCAAAAGCATCTCTGCTCCAACCTTCTGTTCCCCATGGCAACCAGAGCACATGGAATTAAAACAAGTTTTGCAAAACATCCTTCAGTCACCTTCCTAAGGTTAAACAAAACACCCCAAAACTGGCCTAGAAAGCCTCCTTACACTGAAACCTCTCCCAGCCTGAAGGGTCAGCAAGAAAGAAAGGGAAAATAAAAGTGGTTCTTATTACCTCAGCTTATCATCAAGCTATGTAAGAAAGCAACGGTGGGCACACTCAGGCTTCAGTGTGTGTGGCTGAAGAAACCATGCCAGATATGTGGGACCAAAAGGCTTGTCTTTGCTCTCCAGCCTTGTATGATGGTAGTGACATGGGGAGGTGGGGACAACTGAATAGGGCTGTTGTTGATGGCAGGGGTGATTAGAATTTTGAGAAAACGTCACAAAATCACAACAGCCATTTTCACAGAATTGCAGAGTTGGAAGGTACCACTAAATGTCACTCGTGATCCCTTCCAACTCTGCAATTCTATGATTCCATGAAAATGGGCCGCCGTGGGGGTGTGGCATGACACAAAATGGCTGCTTAGAGGGGGTGCCGCAATATAAAATGGCCGCCACATTTAAAGGAGAAGAGGAACACATGTCTCCATCACCCCCATCAATGGAAAAAGGCACCTCTTTGTGGCTCACATCGGCTCAGAACGGTTGGGAGTTTGGGCAGCCACCCAATAAAATGTTATTTTCTGGGGGGTGGCAGCAGGGGTGGCAGGATATGATACCAAGCCGGCACAAACAACACCTGAGCAAGAAGAGCAAAGTCTTTTGTGTATTGTGGATCTTTGAAGAGACCCTTAATGAGACCTTTCCTGGGCACCACAGGAGATATAAGGGGTAAACTGGCACCCATGGTGGCCAGATTGGCAGCCTCTGTTGTAGACTCTACGACAAAAACTAAAATGCAGAGACAGGGTATAAAATATTATCCAGGGGCACTCCACCTCGTGCTTATTTCAGACTTCACATTTTCACAGAATGTTGCGTGTGGGCGTTTTCTTCTTATAATTTCCATTTCTGTATGTGGTACTTTTTTTTCTTGCATATTACATTCCCTATTGTGTGACATGCAATCCGAGAATAGGATGAACATGTGTCCTGCTTTGCAGAAGACAATCCTTTATTTGGATGCATCCTCTAATTGAAGGATGTCTGGTTAGAACCACAAGAGGAGAGAGAGCAGGGATCTTAAAGTTGCCCATCAAGAGTCAAATGCCTGGACATCAGCCTGTCTTCACAATAATGAAATCTACCGTATTTTTCGTCCCATAGGACGCTCCGTCCCATAGGACGCACCTAGTTTTTTGGGGGGGAAATAAAGGGGGAAAAAATTCCTTTATTTTCCCCCCAAAAGCAGGTCGGGGAAACCGAACCAGGTCGAGGAACAGCGGGATGGCGGCGCTGCGCCTCCCTGCTGTCCCCTGAGCTTGTGGGGCTGGCCGATGTCTGCCCGGCGCGAGGGGCGCTCTGCTTCAGGGCGTCCCGCCCGCCGGGCGGCAGGCTGCTATCCGCAGCGTGGGGAGCCCTGCGGGGAACTCCTGCAAGGCTCCCCATGCTGCGGATGTCTGCCCGGCGCGGGGGGCGCTCTGCTTCAGGGCGCCCTTTGCGCCAGGCGGCAGGCTGCTATCCGCAGCCTAGACAGCCCTGCGGGACCTCCTGCAGGGCTGCCCAGGCTGCGGATGTCTCCCTGAAGCCTGGAGGGCGAGAGGGGTCGGTGCGCACCGACCCCTCTCGCTCTCCAAGCTTCAGCAAAAGCCTGCATTCGCCCCATAGGACGCACCCAGATTTCCCCTTCATTTTTGGAGGGGGAAAAGTGCATCCTATAGGGCGAAAAATACGGTATTTGACATCTATACATATAAATCAGCACATGCAAATGTTATGCAAATCAGGATTGCTTTCTGTTTCCTTTCTCAGCAGTGCGAAGGTAACCGCAGTACCCTGGAAACAGATACAGTGCCATTTGTGCTGACTTTACTTTGCGTGGTTAAATGTTACGTCCTGTTTTGCCCACTGTTATTAATACAAAACTCCTGCTTGCTGCTCTGTGACCCCCCAGTTTATTCTCATTTCCTACTCCCTGCCCTTATAGAAGTAGTTACATGCTAAAGAGCCAATGACCTGGTGAAAGTTAAGCAATTTTAACCCTGATTTGATTGCAAGAGATTTATGCAGAGGCCGAATGCTCTCACTGAATTCAACAGGATTTGAAAGTGCTTCACTTTGACCAGATCATGCCCTAAGGCACTTTAACAATATTTTTAGAAAGGCAATGAGACTCCCTCCCCCCTTTTTACCATTCCCCAAACACTTGTATAAATCAGAAAAGCTAAACGTAAATGCTCTTAAGTTAAGCAAGCCAGAGAGCCCCAGTTTGTTCCTTAAAAGACACGTTTTATGGCCATGACAGCAAGGTTGTGAAATATCACCTAATGGAGATTGCAGGTGATGCAGAGTGGGTTGTAAAAAAAACACACCAAAAAAACCCCAACAACCTCCAAATCCCAGGGTAACAGTTACAGAGCCTTTTCATTAAACACACACACACTGTTGCAGGGGAGGGAGGGAGGGAGGGAGGGGGAGGGGGAGAAAGAGAATTACTGCCTTTTACTAATACAGTGGTACCTCAGGTTAAGAACTTAATTTGTTCTGGAGGTCCGTTCTTAACCTGAAACCGTTCTTAATCTGAGGTACCACTTTAGCTAATGGGGCCTCCCACCGCCACCACGTGATTTCTGTTCTCATCCTGAAGCAAAGTTCTTAACCTGAGGTACTATTTCTGGGTTAGCGGAGTCTGTAACCTGAAGCGTCTGTAACCCGAGGTACCACTATATCCATTCATACACAGTCAAATGAAGTTGTTATTTTCTTTCTCCATTCTCATTTGAATCTCCAAAGAATGCACTATTCCATCTCTGTGCCAGAATTAAGACGTGGATTCAGGTTGAAGTCTTTAGAATTAATTGTTTCTCCAGGGGCCAGTCAGTTCTGTGAGCAAATACATCAGGTCGGAGGGTCATTCTAATAAAACTTTGGTATCAGTTAAGCCGTGCTAATGTGCATCCTCTCCCTCCCTGAGCAGGCAATGAACCAAAACACAACAGCTGGAAATTGCATCCATCTTGTCATCTGTCACTTTGCCTGCTCACCTCAGCTGGTTATAGAGTAGCCATGTGTCCTACTATACAAGAGAAACGTCTGCATCTGGAGGTCTGATAGAGGACAGTCTCCTATTTGAAAGTGCCCCAGGAACCTGTGGTCCTCCAGATGTTGTTGAACTGCAACTCCCATCATCCTCAGCCAGTATGGCCAATGTTCAGAGGGTGATGGGAATTGTAGTCTGGCCAGGGCTGCCTTAAGCATATGCGGCACCGGGGTGCACAGATCTGCCCGGCACACACACACCCCTCAGTTGCCCAGAATTGCCAACCTTTTTTTTAAGCAGAGGAGCCCAGCGCAACAAACCAGCCTGGCAGGCTGTCAAGGTGCACACAGCAGAGGTGGCAGTGGCGGCAGAGCAAGGCCAGGGCCAGGTGCCGGGGGGGGAAGCCAGCGAGCAAGCAGAGCCCACAACAGTTGAGCCCGAGGTAGTGGCAAAGCCAGGCGCCTCATGTGAGCAGTGTGCATGCACTGGGCAGGCCTCTTGACGGCCCACCAAACCCAGGCGCGCAGGCGGGTGGAGCCGGCCGGCTGCCTCAGCGCCCACAGCAGAAAACCCTGTGGCGCTCTGACGGGCTCTGCTGCACTCAGCAGCAGCTGTCAGATGGCCCGGCTCTCTTCAAACCCCGGACTCCAAAACTTGGCCTCGGACTCTCGGCCTGGCACCCCTGGGAGCCCGGAGCCCGGGTGCCCCACACCCCTAAGGCCTATGGTGAAGACGGCCCTGAATCAGGCAATATCTGGAGCACCACAGGTTCCGGAGCACATAATTATAAGAAGGAAGAACAAAGGCTCGGCGTTGCTCACTAACAGCCATTCATTCAAGTTATTTCAGAGTTAAGCCTTCATAAAGCAATGGGTGAAGGACAGGGCCAACTCAAGCCATTTTGTTGACTGAGGCAAAGGACAAGATTGTGCCCCTTCCTGGCAGTTGAATCTTACTTCTGTAATACCAATGGGATAGTGTCCTTCCAAGGGCAGTAGGTTAAAGAGGAATGGCTAGGGAGCTCAGGAAGAAGGCCCAGAGGAGTGCAACTGCTGCCCCTTGACACCTGCCACCTGAAGCAATTTATACTGACAGTGCAATGTAAATATATATAAAAACAGAAAGTCAGATAGAGCAGAAGAACTATAGATAAAAACAAACATATTCCATGAGAGATAATATATTCCATGAGAGATACTGAAATTGATAGTCAACAGGCTCCTAAGGAAAGGTAAGAGTAAAGATGTAAAGATTCTAAAGGTCTTGTTGAATGGCGTAATTTACAACATCGAATGAATGTAACTGGAAGAGGGTTCCACAAGGGAGGGGTCAACACCACTGAGTCCCTGTCTCATGCGCTGGTCAACCAAACCCATTTCAGGAGTGGACACACAAGCAGGATCTCAAAACACAGATAACAGATTGTGGGCAAATATAGTTAGCACTATCTGGGCAGCAGACTGAGCAGCCATGAAGGTCATCTGGCCACAATCTTCCCTGCTATAGTGAAATGTGTTGTATTTCTATTTATAGTAATTATTCCTAATCGGTATGCAACTATAACAATAGCCATATAGAATTTTTATGCAAAAGTGTCCTCTTTGGTTATTTTTTGTTATGTTTACTTTGTGCTGATGTGTAAATGATCACCCTAAATCATTAGCAATTGTCTCCTCATTGCAATAGGGCTTCTCATGTCCTTTTCAGATTTTTGCTCTATTCATTCAAAGAACATTCTGCTCTCCTATATGCATATTCTTTAAACATGGGGAGCAAATTAATGAAGGGGCTTCTCTTTCCCCTAGATGGGAATAATGCAACCAATATAGATGGGTTATGCAAGAAGCAGTGCCTTAAAGGACAATTTTGTTTTGTTAGACCCACTTCTAGCTAAGCCTAAAACTGAACAAAAACAACAAGAAGGTCCTTCAGTTTAATTCCTATGTGCTCCCCAGAATTAGCTTACCAACCATCTCACAGTTGATGTGAGCATCTGTCGCATCTAAGTGAAGTATGAAACTGCCCCCTGTACAGTTATCAGAATAATATTGCATTGTAAAAGACAACAACAACAAGGAGGGCACTGTTCTAGTTTTATATGGTTTATTAAACATAATGGATGGACTACCAATGAGTAAAACAGTGACATTAAAAAGTTACTGGTAAAAGTAAAATACAAAATCACAAAGACAGAACAAAACATGCACTTAAAAAGTCAGCTGCCCTTTCCTTCAAATGATTTTGGGGAGATTGCTCAGGTACTTTGCACAAAAAAATCATTGGTTTAAGGTGACAGGTGTACATGACGTACATTACTTATATGCGCGTAACAAGATCAAACATGCATCATGCTCTAAGCAACAGGAGCTATCTTCCTGATCATAGCTGTCAACTTTTCCCTTTTCTTTCAAGGAATCTTATTCGCAATAAGGGAATTTCCCTTAAAAAGGGGGAAAATTTGACAGCTATGTTCCTGATGCAGAATGCAATATCCCCATTTTCATCAGAGAAATGAATGAATGAATGAATGAATGAATATTTATTTGCATCAGCTATCGGCCATAGCAATAAAACAACAATATGATAGACAAAAAATAGAAATAAAAAGTCAATTATATAAAATACATTTTAGGGTTTTGAATCACCTGCTCCTCTTGATCTGCCAAGAGAAAGGACAATGTGGCAGTGGTTGGGCGACCTGGAATGGACAATAAAAGAGGGGTGATAACCTCATCCCTCAAGTCTTTATAAAGAGTGCAAGCCAGAAGGGCATGCGCCACCAGAGAAAATGTTGGAGGGTATGCATAGGAACATACAAAGAGCTTCTTGGATCAGGCCCATGGCCCTTGTGATCCTATGCTCACAGTGGCCAACCAGATGTCTGTGGTAAACCTGCAAGCATGATCAGAGCATGTGCGCGCGCTCTTCCTGTAGTTCCTAGCAACTGGTATTCAGAAGCAAACTGCCTCTTTCCTGAGGATTTCTCCCCCATCCCTATCTACAAGCAAGCAGAGCCTTCGAAGGCACCCTGGAAGGAGACCATTGCATGGGGAGACATTGGTCACGTGGCTGGCATGTGTGCCCTCACCCCTCTGCAGAGGTTTAGCCCTCACCTATGCAAGCAAATGCCTGAAAAGCCTTTTAGATGTGGCCCATCCCCCCATCCCAGCCTTGTAAGAAACTCTCAAAAACAGAAATTATCTACTCTGGCCAGCACTGGATCACCAGACTCTCTTGCAGGAGTCTCCCGCACTTACTGGAAAATACTGGGGGTTGAATTTAGGATCTTATACATGCAAAGCTCGTCCTCTTCCACTGAGCTATGGCCCCCTCTTTGGCTCCTAGGCAGAGTTTTAAGTCTGTAACTCTGCTGCAGTGAGGCAGGCTGGCTCCCTTTAGTATCAGCTGAAAAGCTCTGCTGTGCAGTGTTTACCATGAACTCATTTAAATTCCACTTTGTTTATATTTGATGGGAAATTAGCATTTGCTCATACAAAGGAAAAGTGTTCCCTACCTTGAATACTGTCTCATTCAGCACTTTATTCAGACCCAAATTAAATACCCAAAGCCTTTAGAGTTTCTAAGGGATTAATAGCACTGATATTATGCTATTAAACGTTTTATTGGAGAGGGGGAAAAATCTGTACTCCTAGCATTTGTTAATTAGCTGGTATTTGCAGAGGTAACAGCACGTAGCTCTATATAAATTAGGCTTGTCAACCAATTATAGTGTTTTCAGTTTATTAAGCATCTTCCTTTTAAATGATCAATCAGTTAATAATTAAATTGATATACATTTGTATATTGTCAAAAGATCAATATAAGGGCTTTTTGGAGATAATCTCCCTCCATCAAGGAAACAGAAATAATGTGACTGATTATTAGCAAGAAAGGTCATCTTCAATATCTTCTTTCATTCCCTATTGCAACAACATACCTGAACTGAAATAGCTTTTAAATTTTAAATGCTGTATTTAACTCAGTGTTCATCTGGGCAAAAACAGACTTCGCCAACTAAGGCTTTAGTTGATTAACCTATCCATTAATAATATATAGCCCTAATATAAATACTTTGTTTCATTTAATTTGAATATTTACATCCTACTTTTTCTTTTCTGTAGAAGGAACAACCTGCAGAACAACATCAAAAGTAGCAATACACAGAGTTCCTAAACTTACCTACCTACCTATTAGACACATTAACATGCAACACTAAAGCAGGGGTGTGAAATGTGTGGCCAAAAAAGCAGTCCTGGCATACCAGAGGGCCTAACTTGGTTCCCAAGGCTGTTTCCCCAAAGCCACACCCACCTGTCAATCAGATGGTGTTGCTGGTAGATGCCAGCTTAAAGGCAGGGTACCGCAGACACCTGCAGAGAGCATCACTCATCAGCTGGTGAGCAGAGAGGGTCCAGTCCTGCTGGGTGCTGCTGCTCCAGCACATTCATGGCAAGGAATGCACTGGTGAAACAGATCTTTCTCCCCTGCCCCGCCCCTTATGTCACAGATCAGCTTTGAAAGGTAAGCAGAATCATATACCGTATTTTTCACTCCATAAGATGCACCTGAACATAAGATGCACCTAGTTTTTAGAGGAGGAAAACAAGAAAAAAAATATTCTGAACAAAACAGTGGATGTATGATTTTTGTGGTTCATGCTGTGGCCACAGACATGTGATTTGACAGTGAGTTTGGGGTAGCCCAATGCAAAAATCCTGAGGATCCATGTGGATCCATGCTTTTTAACCACATTTTTGCACCATTGCGGCCCCACGCAACAGTGCATGTGTGATTTTTTTTGGTGCAGGCTGTAGCCATGGACAATGCTATGTGATCTGATGGTGAATTGGGGGTGACCCAATGTAAAAATCCTGAGGATCCATGGGCTTTTACCTCCACCCTCCCAGGCAGCCTCCTTTATTGCTAGCGTCCCTTATCTCGCTCCCGATCGCTTGCCAATCAGCAGCTTTGTTTCAACACCCACTTCCCTCTTTCAAAAAAAGCAAAAAGCAAAAAGCATGATCTGCTTTTTGCCCCTGGGCAATTCAGCTCCAGGGACCACGCATTCACTCCATAAGACGCACAGACATTTCCCCTTGCTTTTTAGGAAGAAATAAGTGTGTCTTATGGAGTGAAAAATACGGTACTCATCCACTGCCCGATGTTATTATGGCATTATATGACTGGCATGTGGGTGGCACCACCCATCTGTCAAAGTTCACCCACAAGGTGGGGGGGGGGGTGAAGAGATAAAGATCTGGCCTACTAGGCCAAAAAGGTCTCCAGCTCTGCACTAAACCATGCTTTAGTACAGAGGTTGTGATATATATATATTTCTGTCAAAGGCCAACTAGACAGCTCAGTTGGTAGATCATTAGACTGTTAATCTCTGGGTCATGGGTTTGAGCCCTGCATTGGGCATAAAGATTCTGGCATTGCAGGGGGTTGGACCAGAGGATTCTCTTGGTTTCTTCCAACTCTCCAATTCTATGATTCTAATATGCTGGTGCACATCCCCTTTCTCTTTGTCTGCTGCTCTCCCTCACACCAATTCACTCTCCTTGTCACCCACATTAAGTTAGGTTGTAAAGGTAAAGGGACCCCTGACCGTTAAGCCTAGTCGCAAACGACACTGGGGTTGCAGTGCTCATCTCGCTTTACTGGCCGAGGGAGCCGGCGTACAGCTTCCGGGTCATGTGGCCAGCATGACTAAGCCGCTTCCGGCGAACCAGAGCATTGCACAGAAACGCCATTACCTTCCCACCGAAGCAGTACCTATTTATCTACTTGCACTTTGATGTGCTTTCGAACTGCTAGGTGGGCAGGAGCAGGGACCAAGCAACGGGCGATCACCTGGTCGCGGGGATTCGAACTGCCAACCTTCTGATTGGCAAGCCCTAGGCACTGTGGTTTAGACCACAGCAGCACCTGCATCCCAAGCTAGGTTGAGGTCTGTATAAAAGCTAGATGGTGGTAATGGTTAAATAAATAAAAAAGGGGGGTTACCAAAAGCAGGAGAAGGGGAATAAAACATAAAAATTCTGTAACTATATTAAGCACTTCCAATAGTTCACACACCCAAATGGCTGATGCCAGGCAGTTTAAAGTAATATAATGTGTTTACAACTAATGCATATATCTAAAAATCTATTTATCGCCACAGTCAAAGTGTGTGCATATAGGAGATGAGAATAAGGGGAAATGTCTAGGCTAGAAAGAGTCTCTACCCTTGAAGATACCCAGTCTTACTTTAGACCCTCCAGGGCCTAAAGTATATATTTAAAAACCTGCAATGAATAGGGGGTCAGAATGGGAGGCTGCTCAACTGCACATCACACCAACCATAGGCTCAAAATGCCCCTTTCTTATCCTAAGACAAACCCTCAGAACAGCCGTGGAGTCAAAGAGGGCAAGCTAACACACCAGCTTTCCACCATGAGTCTTTTATGGTTGGGCAGGAGGACATGATCAGATTCTGTTCCCAAACATTTTCCAAAAACACCCTTGCATAAAAGACAATGCAGGATACCCAGCACCCCACGTTTCACACGCAGCAGGTCGAACCCTCAACCTTTTCAGAAAGACTTGTATCTGAAACTGTGGATAGCCCCTGCCAGTCCATGGAGGCAACACCAAGCAAGATGGAGCAATAATCTGATTGTTTAAGGCACCTTTACATACACTGATCAGTGGCCGAAAAAGTGCTCTCTGGGATGGATGCCACCTCATTTCCTATGCCAACTAAATGCAGCCTCACCCTTGCAGAAACATCAGTGTTAAACTGCAATATTCCTGTAAATATAATGCAGTCGGGAGTGATTTAAAATGCACACGAGTGATTTATTAGGATAATAACGAGGAAGACCCACACAAACCACGGAAGCAAAAGTTAATGCTTTTAAAATTATCCTTAATCCACCCCGATGTTGTCAGTTTATTAGAGTGGCTGGCCTTCCCTCTGCCCCCCAATTGACCCTCCAAGCCTTGATGATTTAAAAAAGAAAAAGGTAGCAAGCTTGCCAGTGATCAATGCTTCAAACCTCTTTCAACCCAGGATTTTACAGCTTTAACTGGAGAGTACAAAAGGGCAATAGGCTTCCTCAAGACAAAGTCTTCTTCAAGCCAGGCCCTTTGTTCCTCCAACCAACCTTCCCACCCAAAAGGCAGAATGGGACTCCATCAGTTTCAGCCAGCAAGACCAATGGCCACAGATGATGGATGATCATCAAAGCTGACACAGGAGTCCTGCAACATCTAGAGGACCACAGGTTCCCCTTTCCTGCCCTAGTCTAAAATTATTAGTTAGGCTGCCCCACTTTCCCACAGCTGCTGCTGCCTTGATTTCCCCTGAATAGAATGGAAAAAATTGCCTAACTATACTAAGAAGGGTTACAACAGTTATCTACAGTCCTGACTTTGTCTAGATGCAGGAAACAACTTATAGTCACTATATTTCGCAAAGAAAAGACATTGGCTTTGCAGCATCAAGACACAGTCAGTTTCTAAAGTTTCACTGAACAACTGAATTTATGGGAGAACTGGAAAAGGAAAAACTCACTTTCCTTCAATCTAGTACCATCCAAGAGGTGTATTAGCATCAATTTAAATCATGGGTGAGAAACCTTCTTCAGCCTGGGGGTGACATTCCCTCATGGAGAACTTTCCAGGGGCTGCATGCCAGTCAGTAGTGGGCAGGGGAAGAGGCAAAAATGTGATACTTACTTTTATATGGAAGCCTATATTCCAGCCACAGAAAAGTAAAGCAGTTCTTCTTATCACACCCCTTCTCTCCATCCAGGCAGGTGACATGCAATGTTATGGTTCAAGGACACATTTCAGCCTGGCAAAAACACCCAAGGAGTGTGCATAACAGAGCTGGTATGGGGCATGGCCTGGGAGAATCATGAGGGTTGGTCAGAGGTCTGAATATTTGCCCCCCCCCCAGCTCAGCCTGAGATTACACACAAACTTTATGCACACTTTATGCACATGGCCTTTATACCATCACAGCACCACATGAAATGGATATTACGTTTCATACTCCTTATCATGGGCACCATCACAGTGATGATAGCACCAACATTCATATCCTTTGTGCAGTTCCAACAGTCTACAGATGGTTCACTTAACTGAAACAATAGATGTTGCGAGGAGTCGTACAATAGTACGCTTGCTGTCCAGAGTACCGCAAATGTAAAGGAGCATCTCTCAGTAGCTTCTCTTTGTACACTTGGGCTTGGGAAAACAGCCTTGCTGAAAAGGAAGCAGGTTCACTAGCTGAATAGTACCAGGGTTTCTCTTTTGCAACCCTCAGCAGCAAAACATCAGATTTCTAAAGGCATAAGCATGGAGACAAAGTCTTCCTTTGTCTTTTTGCCTTCCTGTGATTCATAGCATCAGCCCCAGTGATTGTTCCTGTGTGAAGCCTTCTTCAAGAGTTAAAAACACTTACAATGAATAGGTCATAGTCAAAATGCTAGTTATTCATGATTCATCTCCTCCTACACTATCATAGTGCACACAAGTTATGAGCCTGAGACATTACCGTAGAATCATATCATTGTAGAACTGGAAGGAACTCCGAGGGTCAAGGGAATTTACTTTTGTCCTCATAATTTGTGCAGGTTTCTTAATTCATGTATTAATTACCTGCCCTCCAATCATCAATCCCAGAGCACAAGGTATGTAGAAAAGTCACTAATTTCATACAAGTCAATTGAAACAATAAAAAACTATCAAATCGCCAGCAGTGCACATTCAGAGCAACTAAGACAGAATGACTACCACTATGGATTGACTACACCCAATTCAAGCTAGCAGCTTCACTCTGGCCCTCAGCCAGCCAACATCTGCCAAACTTCTTACATACAATCCATCCAGACCTGTCAGCCTTCTCACTTCTACCCCATGGAGGCAAGACCTGATGAAAGGAGACCGCCTGTCTTTGGCTCAGGATCCACCCTTCTCATGACCCTTTTATATTTAAATCTAACTTTGATGAGACCACCCTTCAAATAGGCAACTTGTTCAAAAAGAGTCCTTCAAGACAGAGAATGTAGGATTGTCTCCAGATGGTCCTTCAAACAGAGGACTGTACTCTATTAAACAGGGAAAATGGACTAAGCCAACCATTGTTTTACCATGCCAAACATGTTGTATGAATCAGCCCTCACTCTGGGCTAACCTACCATGATCATTGTGCCTATTTGCAAGTCTACCCATTTTCAGACAGATTATTCTCAATTCAGTCCTAAAGCATGCTTATACTGTGAAACGTTCAACCTTTTCAATGTTTAGCAGATGAGAACAGGGACTCTCTTGGCGATGCACTTAGTGAATTTTAGACTCTGGTCATAACCATCTTACTGGGGTGGGGGCAGCGCCCTTCAGATGGAAATGTGTGATACTTCACTTCCTTAAAATGGTCTTATATCCTCACTTCTCTTGAGGTGGTAATTTGTGTCTTGTTGTTGTTGTTTAGTCGTTTAGTCGTGTCCGACTCTTCGTGACCCCATGGACCAGAGCACGCCAGGCACTTGCGTTTTGCGTCTTACTTAGCTCTAAATGCAATGAGCTAGCCCAGTTTCATTTGAGGGGCCTCCTGCACGTTCTGCTGTGTGGGGCCCTAGATCTCCTCCCCCAAAGTCCTGCTCTGGGAAACCCAGCCAGATGGGCGGGGTATTATTATTATTATTATTATTATTATTATTATTATTATTATTCCCCTGGACTTCTTTGTGAGCCCCACCTCCATTCTCAAAGCAAAAATCACAACAATAAGACACACAGAATTGTTGAAATCCTTTCACCACTTCTTGGATTTTAAATTGACCATAAGAGTTTCCTTAATAAAAACAACTGAATAATGTTTTAACAGAGCCTGTGTGAAATTGCCTATTGAATTGCTGCAAGTCCAATGACATTCAGTGACATTTACTAGAGATAAGCAATGATGGAGCTGGAGATTTTTTTAAAAAAAGGAAGACTGCTTTAACGGAAGAGTCATGAAGACTGGGTCGGCACATCCCTCCCTGTATTTTTTTTCTGAACCGCCAAACTCCTAAAGCTTTAGTTCAGTTTATCCACTGCTCCTTGGACTTACATTGACTCTCATTTGAAGACTCCCTGAAGTTGTTTCTGTAGGAGTGGCTTAGATTGGACATTGGGCTCCTTTGCATCTTCATTTTTCCTCCACCCCAACTTAGCCAATCAGGATTCCCCCAGGAAAGCACTGAATTAACCACAGGATTTTAGCAACCTCCCCAACCAATTTCAAAGTGGGTCAATCAGAGGCATGCATTTGCAATCTGTTTGTTGCTTTTCTGAGCCTACACCGATTCTTCCCTCAATTTTGTGCACAGGTATTAGTGCATAACAACTGACCCTAGCAAATAGGGTCATTTAGACCATCTGCAAATTCATTCCACAGTCTGAAATGTCAAAGCCGTCCTTATATAAACTAAGCAAGACTGTACAGAATCTGAGTCTGTATCTGTGGCAAACTGCAAAGTCAACCTATATTGAGCTAAACTAGACAATAAGTACATGCTAAAGTGTGTCTGGGTTTTTTGTTTTTGTTTTAACCAAGAACAAGTAGTGGGGTTCATGATTAGAACTGTAGGGCATGAGAGAGCTGTTAATCCTTTCCTTCATGACAAGGTTCTGGCGGCAATCAGCCCCTAGCTCAGGGGTCTGCAACCTTTAAGACAAAAAGAGCCACTTGGACCTGTTTCCGAAGAAAAAAAAACTGGGAGCCGCAAAACTCGTCATTATAAAAATAACTTTTTTGTCACTTTTTTAAATTATTTCTTTGTTTGACCCCTCAGAATTACTCCTCCTCATAGAAATAAATGTTAAATTAACAAGTTACCTTTTTGTGTGTGTGTTCTTCACTCCCCTTTCAATGCAGTGACCAGCGTACATGCCTCTTACAATGTAGCGGGCGGGCGGGCGGGAAGGTGATGTTGGGACGGTGCGTGACTAACACATGCACCGCCCCCATGCGACGTCACAGCCAGTACAGCGCCCGCCACAGTGGGGAGTGTCGGGGCGCACAATGCGCCTCCTCCCCTCGCTAGTATCTGCCCCAGAGCCGCGGCAAAGGTGTAAAAGAGCCACATGCAGCTCCGGAGCCGCGGGTTGCAGACCCCTGCCCTAGCTGCTACTCACCTCAAGATGCCAACTTTCCTGCCAGGATGGATAGCAGTTGCCAGAGGCATCAGCTTATGAGGACAATTTGGGGTGGGGGAGTCACACGCATCAGAACATTGTGAGGAGCCAGGGGAGGAACCCACTGCAGCAGCTGCTTGGCTTCGATGGCCACTGGATCCTCCAGCGGGAGGTTGCTTTGACCCTCCTTCCCCTCTACAGAAGCAGGAAGAAGACAAGGAACCTCCATGCTTTCCAGACATTGTGGGGGGCCAGCCCCAACTACCAAAACATAGGGGGAGCCAAATGGGTCTGCCCCCTAGAGCTGGCACCCTGACAGTTGGCAAAGAGAGAGAAATATAGGCACACAGGAAACTGCCTTAGTCTATTTAGCTCAGTAATAGCTGCACTGAATGGAGATCGTTCCCCTAGGGTTTTAGGCAGGAGTCTAGCAATTGAACCTGGGGCCTTCTGCATGCAAAGCAGATGTTCCACCACTGAGCCACAGACCCTCCTGTGATACATAAGTAGCAGTCAAGTACAACGTTCCTTGTTTTCCTACAGTGGACATGCAAGGGAATGTTGGGTCCAGTCAGTCGAAAACTTCCTGTTTCCTCCTGGCTGGGACATACTTCCTTTGCATGTGACTAGAGGTGGGAGTGATCTTACCTGTCCAGGTAAAACAAAAGGACAAGGCACGCAGCACACTCTCTCTCTTTGACTTCCTCCATCGTTCGAGCAGCTTTTTAGCTAGAATTGCTCTGTTAGCTTTCAGCCAACAGAGGACACTGGGATTACCTCCATATGGGATAGATCCACATGTATATACTTTGTAACTAAGTCTGCCTTCAGGGATCCAACTGTGAACTGATGATGTGAGTAAACTCCTTTTACTGACTTTAAATAAGGTTGCCATGTGTTTATTCTTTTAAGAGGGATATAAAGGAACTTACCAGGAACCTACTAGTGAGAGGCTTACACAAGCCTGCAACCAGCTATCCACTGTGCGTTTAAAAGGGGAATGTACCGTAAATTCTGCTAAGTAAAGGAATTTGCAAACGCAAGTTAGGAAGGATATTAATAAACAATATATCCTCTCCTGCCTCCCTGAACATTCCCACGCCTCCCAATCAAGACCATGATTTGTCAAGAGCATGGCCCACAGGGTGGGAAGACAAATCCCCTCCATGTGAGTTGTGGTCAAAATCCAGATCAAGAGTGATTTGTGTGTGATTTGTGCATCATTTAACGTACCATATACTTTTGGCTTAAGACTATTTGACATCAGACAGATACACATCAGCTATTTGGTAAGACAGACTGACCAGCCTTTTGCAAGCAGTAACTATGTGCCAACGTTTTTATTCAGAGCTGTACTTAATAAAAACAAAATAAAATGCCCTGCACTGATGGCATTGCAATTTATCTGTAACTAACATGCACTCCGTGACTCAGACTTTGCCAGTCCATTTTGTTCAGCTCTAAATGAGACCAAGATTGTGTTGCTTGCACTTCTAATCTCGCAAAACCCCACGGGCGATACCATACGTGCCATGAGGGAAGGATTGCTAATTTATGTAAAATATTACAGAAAATGATCTATATGACAGGTTTGATATAAAATGTTAAATGCAAGCCATTACTCACTGAAGATAATTTGAAACAGTACCATGTCAAGGGAGTCATTAGATTAGAGGATAAAAAGTAGGAATAGGTATTCAGATATTTAGACATATTTGCATAATCATCTGAAGGAGATAACAGATGCTCTCCTGGGCCCAACTAGCACACAATGAATAGAACAACAGTTTGAAAACTTTGCATTTTCTTCACATAGTGTCATAACACAGATCATGCTCCCCCTCCCATCTTTGTGCTTTCAAGTGTGCTAGTAGAATCTGTTGTTAGGGAGAAAAGACAGCGGCAAAGGAAGCAGGGGAAGATAGTTTGGGGGAGCAGTGGTGTGACAGAGAATGGATTTTATTCAGGAGTGGGGAACATTTGACCTCTGTTCCGCAAACCACACCCACTTGTCAGCAGCCAATCAGGATGGTGGAGAATCATAGAATTGTAAAGTTGGAAGGAACCCCAAGGGTCATCTAGTCCAACCCTCTGCAATGCAGAAATCTCAACTAAAGCATCCCTGACAGATGGCCATCCAACCTCTGCTTGAAAACCTCCAAGGAAGGAGAGTCCAGCAGCTTCCAAGGGAGTCCATTCCAATGCCAAACAGCTCTTACTATCAGGTTTGCATTGGCTGCTCCCAACACATTATTTAACTGCCATTCACCAGCGTAAAAGTGGGCCATTAACTTTGGCTGTGTGCACCTGTTCCAGAGAAAAGCGCAAATAGCCAAAGAAAACCTGTAAAATACAGGCTTCTTCCTTTATCCTGCCCAAGGTGGAGGAGAGAGAGAGGCACTTTACCAGCCCAGGGCTCAGCACCCCCCAAAGTGCCAAGCAAAGGGCTAGAAGCACCCGTTTGTGCTGTGCTTCCCAAGCACGCAACAACCAGATGGCTGCCAGGCTCTTGGGAACCCTGCTCAAATGATCTTGTCATGTGGGCAGGAGAAAGCACCTGACAAATTTGGCCCACAAGGCTGATCCTGATTAGGATCTGGCCCACTGAGCCACAAAGGTCCCCCCCCCCTTGTTTATTCCATGCTATACAGCAGGGAAAGGGACGCGGGTGGCGATGTGGTCTAAACCACTGATCCTAGGGCTTGCCAATCAGAAGGTCGGCGGTTTGAATCCCCGCGACGGGGTGAGCTCCCGTTGTTCGAAAGCACGTCAAAGTGCAAGTAGATAAATAGGTATCTCTCTGGTGGGCAGGTAAACGGCGTTTCCGTGCGCTGCTCTGGTTCGCCAGAAGTGGCTTAGTAATGCTGACCACATGACTCAGAAGCTGTACGCCGGCTGAGTCAGCCTATAGAGCGAGATGAGTGCCACAACCCCAGAGTCGTCCACAACTGGACCTTTACCTTTATAAAGCAGAGGAGGGCATTCTGTGGTGTGGGTCCACCTGCAAATCCTGGGCCTGATCAATGAAGGCCCCAGAGTTACCTGATTTGGCTTTCTTTCATTTCACATTCTTGCATCAACACTGGAAAATCACAAGAGAGAATCCCATCCAAGCATTCTGAGTGCGGCTTACGTAAACGTGATGGTGGGGGAGAGTGTGTTTCGGCATGCTAACTCCACCTCCACAACCCATCCCTAGGGACAGGCAAAGATGCCAATTTTGGTTTCTCTCAGTTTCTCCTCCCCCCCCCCCAAAAAAAAATGCAAATTCTGTTCTTCACATTTCCCATCAGTTTGTCATTTATGTTTGCATTTTAGTGCAAACCTCTTCTACTATGCATAGTTTTGCATGCTATTTTGCTTTATATGCTTTTTTTTTTGGAGGCGCAAATCACTTTCCCCTAATGTAATGTATTATTAGCATGTTATTTTCATGGATACATGCATTTACATGCAAACATTACCCTGGTATATGCCATTTTGTACACATCACTTGCCTGTAGCACACCAGTCACCTGTTCACATAATTATATACAATTTTTTGGAAGCACATTTGGACGAGGAGGAGGAGATACTATCTTACCAGTGATTAAAGTTTATACCCTGTGCTTGTGGCTAGTGACTGTGGGTTGTATCCAAAGTACTGCTGAGCAACATGTCCCAAATAGCATAATGATTGTTTCTTGCACAATGGAACTCTCTCCACTCTCCTCCCTTAGGTACCTCCCTAAATGTGTCCTGGGGTCCCTCAACCCTCCAGAGGGTGCAAGGAACATGGAAGGGTGGGGCAGAGAGGAGAAAGCCCCCTTGTGCAAGAGGATATGTTCATTGGCTACCGCCCAAAATTTCTTGTTTATGCCCTTTGATGTCGTAAAGCACCCCTCCAACCTTAAGGTTAGTAAATAATAAGAAGAAGAGTTTGGATTTGATATCCCGCCTTTCACTCCCCTTCAGGAGTCTCAAAGCGGCTAACAATCTCCTTTCCCTTCCTCCCCCACAACAAACACTCTGTGAGGTGAGTGGGGCTGAGAGACTTCAAAGGAGTGTGACTGGCCCAAGGTCACCCAGCAGCTGCATGTGGAGGAGTGGAGACGCGAACCCGGTTACCCAGATTACGAGACTACCGCTCTTAACCACTACACCACACTGGCTCCTAAATAAAAATAAAATAAAGCTTCACCTGCCCATTGGTAAACTTGGGAGAAATTTGGTCAAGGATTAAAGAACTTTCAGAGCATCATCAGCATACTGGAAAGGTATTCTCAGAGAAGGTTTTCCGGAATAACCAAAAGAAACTAATGGAGCGTTAAAAAATAATAATTAGGTTGAATGTGGCTTCCACACCTTGAAGGTTGACATCTCTGCACTTCTCGTATTGTGCATTCTATGGCAACCATGTGCTTACCCAAGACCTTTGGAATGGCTCTGTCTGGAGCAGGGAGGCTGGCATTCAAGACAGCTCTTTATCTGTCTGAATAGCTGTGTGCGCGCGCCTCTGATTATCCCAGATAGTAGACTAACACTGTCTCAGACAGATAAGCAGCTCAATATTATCCAGCACTCCATTAAGGAATTTAACTGAATCTGCAATATATTGCAGTCCCCTACCTTGGAAAGTAAATTGGTATTTGAAGTCAGGAGGACAGCTGCTGCTGCTGCTGCTGTTGCTGCTGCTGCCATACATGGAGAAATACAATATTAGCTTTTAAACAAGGGAGAGCATTTTTTTTAAAAGGAAAGAAAGAAAGAAAAAGAAATGGTTGTTTAATAAGAAATGTTTGCTGTCGAGTGCAGATTTGTAAAAGTCTTATATAGGCATATTCATACAGCCCAAGCTGAACTGTGTCTGCAAAAAAATTACAAGAGCGTCCACGACATTGCCTGTTTTGTGTGCCCTAGTCTCATGCAGGCAACACCAGATGGTAAGGACAAGGGGCCAGTGGGTGAGAACCAAGTTCTCCAGGAGAAATCTAAGAGGCAATCTGCACACATTTGGATATCACCATTAAATCATTACCGTCAACAGACCAGAAAGAAGGCAAAAAATAAAACTGTGCAATGCACCACACTCTAAAGTACGGAGCGAAATACAAAAGAGTTACCGGTATTTATTTATTCTGTTTACATCCCACCTTCCCTCCAAAGAGAAACACATGGTTCTCTTCCTCCCCATTTTATCTTCACAACAACCATGTGAGGTACATTAGGCTTAGACACTGTGACTGGCCCAAGGTCACACAGTGAGTTGCATGACTTGAGTGGGGATTTGAACCCAGGTCTTCCAGGCCAACACTATAACCACTATACCATACTGATGCTCCATGTGCAACCTAAATGGCATCAGCTCAAGTATACACATCTACAAGAGAACAAATGGCCTAAGTAACCTTAAAAAGTGACCCTTCCAGCTTCAGATGGCTACTTCCCTTTCTAAGATTGCACCTAACTCCTAGGGGCCAAGGTCCCTTTGCAGCCGCCCCTCAATAAAACATTTGAGGGGGCCGGGGCCCCACAAAGTTTACGGATGGAAATTGCCATTTGGGTGTCGTGTGTGTGCCATGTCTTGTGACCAGTTCTGTGGGGCAGGGCTTACCTGCCCCCCCTCCATATTTTATTCAATTTATCACCTCTGCTTCCGAACATTTCAATTTCAGCCACTCTCATGCATTCCAACTGTCTCACAGTGCAATCCTATGTGTGTCTAATCTCTTGTGGCAGTTTTTGCTACCTGGTGCCCTTCACTTCCATCAGTCCCAGACAACAGAGCTGTGTTGGTTGGTGTCAGGGAGAATCCAGAAGAGCAAGTGGCAGAAGAGGTGGAGCAGGGGCTCAGGGATGCTGTGGAACCCTTCATCTGCCCAGAGACAGAGGAACCTGTCTTTCTCAACCTGTGGGTCCCCAGATGTTGTTGAACTACAACTCCCATCACCCCTAGCTAGCAAGGCCAGAGCTCAGGGATAATGGGAGTTGTAGTCTGGCAACGTCTGGGGACCCACAGGTTGAGAACCGCTGGCCCAGAGGCTCGGGAAGAGAGCTCAGACTCTGGAAGGGAGGGGGGCTTTCACATCAGCACAGACAAGGAGGGAATTCCCACGCCTACTTTGTTGGCACGGGAATCAAAGGAAGCCACTCCCTGAATCTGACTCAACGGGTTCGGATGCATAATCCTGAACTGTAGCTGTTTCTTGTACATATGTAATAAAGACTGTCAATACCCATCTGACTGTGCCGGAGTGTTAATGCGAAGGGGAGACACCACCTTGACAGTTGGGACTGCTAAAATATCTGGAAACCCCAAGTTAGTGAAGGTTGCTCTATGGCGTTTCAACAAACTTACTGCCAAGGTTGAGTGTGTATAGCTTTGCAGCCTTATTTACTGGGAACTGGTGATTTCTGTTTTTCTGGTACCTGTTCCTGATAAGTCATGGTCCCTATTTCTGCTTTTGGGAAATCCTATTTTGTGATGTTATAATCACGATGCCCTCCAGAAGTTGTTGAACTACAGCTCCCTTCATCCCATTAGAAATGCTGACTGGGGCTGATGGGAGTTAGGAGTCCGGCAAAACCTGGAGGCAGCACATCAGCTATCGTTCTTCCAACAGATACATTTCAGAGGGGAGGGTGGAGAGATCCTCTTCCTCTTATTCCTGTTACTACTTTAATTTGTGCATCCTTTTCCCACACTGATATTGGACCCAAGTCAGCTCACAATGCAAGAACAGGGATGCACAGCAATGCATTGCTACACTAAATAAACTATTGCCAATTTATTTCAGAACATAAAATACCAATCCAAGCAAACAACAGTTCACCTCAACCTTAGTGCAAATGTATGTAAACATAAATGCACCATGCCACACTATAGCACAGCACATAAGGGATGGGCAAACATGTCCATTACACTTTCTCTCTCATTTTTCCAATCCTAAATTCAATTTCCCACGTTTCTACATAAGTTTGCGATTTCACTTTAAAGTCGTCATGAAAATTTGTCATCATTTCCTTATGATTTTCTCCTACTCTGCACATTATTATTTTTTTACTTTCCCTCAGTATCCACATTTTTTCAAATCCTTTCACCCTATTTTCCCCAAATTATTCATTCATAGGCACCCTTTACAATAGTCGATGCATATCTGCGCACGCTACCTTGGCATTGCAAAATGTTGATGAATGAAGATTTTGAAAGGGAGCCTTGTTTGGGTAAGTTCACTTTTCAATGCGAACTGAATCGTATTTCTCCCCTTACACAGCCTACCATTTCACACACTGTAGCTGTTGGGATGTTGGCGGAGGGGTAGGTACCTCTGGTGGGGGACACATAAGTTGAATGGCATCTTGTACTCCTCCTTCTGGCAACTTTTGCAATCAAGCTGGTGCCAAATGTATTGCTCGGTTTTCCTTTGGATCACACCAGAAAGGCTGGTCATTTGGGCAGCCCAGGACCTCTACACCCACTGCCCAGTCTTGTGCCCTGGAACACTGGCAGAGGAAGGTGGGTTTGGGGGGACACCACCCTGGGTGTCATCCCTGGGGAGGGGGTGACAATCGGCATGCCGCCCACCCGCGACTTGGACTCCCACGCCTACCGCAAGACGTTGGGGGAAGGGGGCGAGCTGCTGCTCCGCTTTGCTGCTTTGCTCACGGTAGGCGTGGGGGTCTGATTCGCGGGCAGGTGGCAGGCCAAATGTTGCCCCCCCTTTGTGCCAGCGGCACAGCAGCTCCCCCCTTCCCCTGACAGCTCACAGTAGGTGTGGGAGTCACGGGAGGGCACCCTCCAAGCCCCGCCCCACCTCGGGAGTGCACCTGCCCTGGGCAGCGCGGGCATAAGCTCTGCCACTGCCCTGGAGAAGACACTTCAGTGCTGCTAATGCAGCAAAAACAACACAGGAGGCAGCAGTTACATGTTACACGTCTCTGCAGCCATTGCAGGTGCTATGATTCTCCAGCAGTTAAACTTCACCCCCAGATGCATACTCCATTGACTCTCAAGACAGGCGGATGCCAACTAAGCTGCTGAAGTGGATTTTGAAATGTTGGTATCATTCCAATGCTTCATCTAAGACACACGTGGATCTCAATTGAAATGGTCTGGACTCTTGTTCAACATGTTATGGGAGTAGTGTGGCATCTGTGACCCTCCAGATGTTACTGGACTCCAAATCCCATCATCCCTGACCATTGGCATTCTGTATTCAAATTGAAGGCCTGAGGAAAACAGTTGAGAAAGCCAGACAGATACTTTTATGCAATTTATGTTGTACACTTCAAATAAAGGGGGTGGGTATACGAAAGTGTTTTCATATGCAGGGAAAAGTGCCTCAGTGTAGAATATAGTTGTCAACCTGATTAGGAAGGATACAAATTTGAACTCAGATGAGCCAACCAAGTCTCTATAAACAAGTAAGATTTTGCTAACAGAAGCAGGTGTTTTTGCACACAAAAACATATGGTATCTTCAACTGCAATTGGGATTTGCACTGCTGCGTTTCTGTTTTTTACCATTAACTCTGTGTTTGCATTTGGATGTAGTGAGGCTGCAATAAGCATTTTCAGCCACTGTTCTCTTGTTTTATTATTATTATTACCACTGTGAAAATATTCTATCCAGATAGGAAGGAAAGGAGTCTGTCCCCAATGACATGCCTCAAATGTCTGTGAAGTTTGCTGCCTTGGATATAATAGAAAGCACATGGAAGCTGGATAATTTTAAAAGCAGGAACATATTTTGCTGAGGAGCCATCTTGCATCCAAGATTGATGGGGCCTGGCACACGTCACATGTGTGTGACATCATACGTGATGTCACATTGTTGGGAGTCAACCAAGCCTTGAGCTGGCACAGTTTGGCTTCAGTGGCCAGTGGCTCCTCCCCTCTCAAGCTCAGGGGGAGCCTACGGTGTGCTCTGCTCCACACTCAACCTCCTCTTCCCCCTCAACATTACGGGATCCTGGCCCCCTGCCAGCAGTTACTGAGGGGGCTGAAGACACCTCAGCCCTATAGAGTTGGTGTGTCTGTATTACAGCATTTTATATGTTATAGGTGTCCATGTAAGGAGGAGAATCAAGATGGTGGGTGGGTGATACTTGCACGTCTCTCTATAAGGGCACAGGGGAACATGTGGCAAGTATAGTGTTGTATATGTGTAGGGCACTCTTCACATGATCAGCCACAGGGTTCTGTCTTGGGCCCGGTCTTATTCAACATCATTATCAACGACTTGGATGATGGACTCAAGGGCATCCTGATCAAATTTGCAGATGACACCAAACTGGGAGGGGTGGCTAACACCCCAGAGGACAGGATCACACTTCAAAACGACCTTGACAGATTAGAGAACTGGGCAAAAACAAACAAGATGAATTTTAACAGGGAGAAATGTAAAGTATTGCACTTGGGCAAAAAAAATGAGAGGCACAAATACAAGATGGGTGACACCTGGCTTGAGAGCAGTACATGTGAAAAGGATCTAGGAGTCTTGGTTGACCACAAACTTGACATGAGCCAACAGTGTGACGCGGCAGCTAAAAAAGCCAATGCAATTCTGGGCTGCATCAATAGGAGTATAGCATCTAGATCAAGGGAAGTAATAGTGCCACTGTATTCTGCTCTGGTCAGACCACACCTGGAGTACTGTGTCCAGTTCTGGGCACCACAGTTCAAGAAGGACACTGACAAACTGGAACGTGTCCAGAGGAGGGCAACCAAAATGGTCAAAGGCCTGGAAACGATGCCTTATGAGGAACGGCTAAGGGAGCTGGGCATGTTTAGCCTGGAGAAGAGGAGGTTAAGGGGTGATAATGTCACATAGAGGAGGGAGAAAGGTTGTTTTCTGCTGCTCCAGAGAAGCGGACATGGAGCAATGGATCCAAACTACAAGAAAGAAGATTCCACCTAAACATTAGGAAGAACTTCCTGACAGTAAGAGCTGTTCGACAGTGGAATTTGCTGCCAAGGAGTGTGGTGGAGTCTCCTCCTTTGGAGGTCTTTAAGCAGAGGCTTGACAACCATATGTCAGGAGTGCTCTGATGGTGTTTCCTGCTTGGCAGGGGGTTGGACTCGATGGCCCTTGTGGTCTCTTCCAACTCTATGATTCTATGATTCTATGAGCTCTGCTCAGGCTGGGCTTTGGGATTCCCCTCCATCAACACCACCCCAGCTATATAAGAAGGCCAGGCCTTGCCCAGGGCAACCCAAAGCAACTGACAACCAACCAATCATTCTTACTGGATTAAGATGTTCATTGTCTCTTTTTAAACACAGGAAAAAGAAAGAACGAAAGAACGAACGAACGAAAGAACCCTTTGATACTCACAGTACTCTTGCTCACTGGCTGCACTTGACATTAGTCAGAGTAGAAATTAGCAGACATGACTCACTTAGGTCCAGTGATTTCAGTTAGTCTGCTCTGAGTACAACTTAGTACAATAACAACCCTGTGATTGCAGACATGCTGCTACGCTGAAGAAACAGGGGGGTTATACAAAGATCAGCTACAAAGACCAAAAGAAAAATGAAAGCATCAAAACCTAAAGGAAAAATTCAGAGAGAAATCAATAGCCTATTGCTCGAACCATTTAAAATTTATTGGATGCACCTAGGAAAAGTAGAAGGGGAGCCGAGTGAAAAAGTCATCACCCTGCAGCCTGGAGGGTAGGAATGCATCAGTGGCTTAACACACATTTCCAGGCTACCACCTCACAGCTTTGTCTCATGAACGGTTTCCTTCTTTGAGCCGAAATAAAAGGAGGTGAATCACTCATTATGGATAACTGTCAGGCAGCTCAGGATTGGAATCTATGGTTTCCTTAGTAAAGGGTCCGATTGTGTGTTCGCGTGTGATGAATTTTCTGCATGAGATATCAAGGTCATTTGCCGTTGGCATAACCGAAGAGAGGGATTCTTCCCATGATAAGATGCCACAGAGTTGAGTAATTTCCCTACAACAAAAGGTAATACTTCGAAGTCCTGAACAAGCAAAGGACCCCATTCCAAAAACTGCTGGCTTGGCAGTCAACTTCTGAATGAAAACAGTGTCTTTGTCTGATCACCTGGATTCACTTTCAGTAGAATGACATAGCAGACAAGCTCCAATTCAAAAAAAAAAAAAAAAAAAAAGCCTCAAAGCAGATATGAGGAAGGTTTGGCCCACCAGTTATTACTGAACTATAACATCCATCAGTCCCAGTCAGCATGACCAATGGTCAGGGCAGGGGCAGAGCAAGGAGGTGTGATGGGGGTGGTCTGCACCAGGTGTCACCCTGAAGGGGGGGTGACATTCGGCACGCCCTCTGCCTGCGATTCCCAAGCCTGGTTTGCTGTAGGCTTGAGAGTCATGGGCAGCACCATTGCCCTGGTGTCCGCACTCCCAGCTGGAGGAGGTAGGCAGGCAGACAGAGGAGAAGACGGGTGTCTTCCCTGAAGGGGGGTGACTTTCGACTCCCAAGCCTACAGCAAGCGGTGGCCCCGGCAGCCCATAATAATAATAATAATAATAATAATAATAATAATAATAATAATTTATTTATACCCTGCCCTCCCCAGCCAAGACCGGGCTCAGGGTGGCTAACAACCGGTAATAAAAACAAGTTGATTGAAATACAATTTAAAAACAAGATTAAAATACAACATTAAAACATTAAAATGCAGCCTCATCACAGGAGGAGAAAGGAAAAAAGAAAGAAAGAGGGGGGAGGGAATCAAAATGATTCCAAGCCAAAGGCCAGGCAGAACAACTCTGTCTGCAGAACAACAGGCCCTGCAGAAAGAAATCAGATCCTGCAGGGCCCTGGTCTCATGAGGCAGAGAGTTCCACCAGGCTGGAACCAGGCCCTGGCTCTGACTTGCCACCAGCCAAACAGCAAAGCTCCCCCCCTTCCCCCAGCTCGCTGTAGGCTTGGGAGTCGCAGGCAGGGGGGTGACCAAAAAATTTCTGCGCCGGGTACCACCTGACCTTGCTATGCCTCTGGGTCAGGGGTGATGGGAGTTGTAGTCCAGCAACATCTGGAGAATCCCAGGTTACCAGTCCCTGGGGTAAAGACTCCAAGGCTGCTCTTAGCATCTGGGGAGATTATAAAGCAGGAAAGGGTTCCTTTAAACATCCTGGTTCTGGAACTGAATCCAGGTGTTGAGACAAATAACTTTTTTTCAATTTCAAGGGACACTGATTCCCTTTTTCTATCATGCCACCTGTGTGCTATAAATGGCTAATAAAGTTATGATGGCTGCTAAAATGATTGTGGGCTACTATATTTCAGTCAAATTATCATCTGTAAGGTCAGGTTTTTAGGTATCTACATTTATTAATATTAAACAAAAGTCCTTCGTACCCATGAAGATGAAAATCATATACAGCAACAAATGTTCTTGCAACCTCTGAAGAACTCGTGAAGGTCATTTACGAGTCTTTGGAGTTGTTGCTTTTTTCTTCAATAAAAAAACACAGAATTACTTCTTGATAAAACTTTGGGATTATCTCTCATTGAAGTACTCAAAAGGAATCCCAAAGGCATTGAAAACGTCTTCAAAAATATGATAATAATCCTTTGTAAGTATTGTTTGTTAAACACACCTGGCACACAAAAGTGTTGGCTCACCTTTAAAAGCTCTTCCTACTCATCTTGTTTGCTAAAAAGCAAAAGGAAATCAGTAGCAAAAAAGGCACCTCTTCCTTCACTTCTGGGGTTACCACTTGCATCAAGCTAGGAACATCATAAGCTGCCCAATATTGAGTCACAGCCCTGGTCCACCCTGATTAATTTTGCCTATACTTTATCTCTCCCTGTTCTACCTGAAGATGCTGGAAACTCAACCTGTGACCCTCTGCATGCAAAGCAGATGTTCTACCACTGAGCTACAGCCCTTCCCCAAAGTTTAGGTTGTACATCTTGAGACAAGAGTTAACATAGTGTTGTTATAGAGTTATTAAATAGCAGATGCAACAAGATAGCTTAGTTGGTCTCTAAGGTGCTACTGGAAGGAATTTTTTATATTGTTTTGACTACGGCAGACCAACACAGCTACTTACTTGTAACTAGTTTTCTTCTGCAACTCCTTTGGCCAGTGAGGCTGCAAACCCTCACACCGTACTCCAGAGAGCATCTCTAATCTCCCACCCCAATGTTTCTGGCAAGGAAATGTCTCTAAATCATTAAAATCACCACACCTCCTATGAACTGGTTCATGCCATCTCTTTTCTGGTTGTTGATGCCTGACAAAAAAGTGACTTGGTCTTTCCTCTCATATAGAGCAGTGTTAGAAGCTGGGGTACAAAAGCTAGGAGCCAAATGGCTTCTGGGACCTGGGTTGTGGGCGCCAAAATAAGACTGTCTAGTCACGTACGTGTGTGTGTGTGTGTGTGTGTGTGTGTGTTTCAGCATCACTTTATTTATTATTCTGATAAGCATGAGTTAATATGCAATTCATATAAGTAATGCAATGTTAATACATGTTTAATTTGGTGTTTACAATAAAAAATTTGTTACCATACTTCAGTTTTCAAAGCACTTTATTCTTTATTGTTAAACTCAATGACATATTGTCTATTCTTTGTCTATTCGTATTGTCTATTTGTATTGTCTATTCTATATACTTTGGGGCTTCAAAACACCTTGAGTGTCAGCCAGATGCAAAAAGTGGTACCCAGACTTTTGGGGGGCGCTCGCAAATAGAGAATCTTTAGGCGCAAAATGCACCTGGCGTCCTGCTAATTTCAAACCCTGATTCAGAGCAGCTCTGAAACTACAGTTAGCTCAGTATGTTGCATCACAGTTGCTCAAAGAAGTGGAAATCTGTCAGCATATTCTTGGCTTGCTCAGAGATCTGCACTGCCTGCCAATTTGTTACTGGGCTAAATCCAGTGTGTTATAAAGGACTATATAAAGCCCTCAGCAGCTTGGGACCAATTTACTTGAAGGATTGCTTTACCCTATATGTACCCACTCAACTGCTTTGATCTGTAGAACATGAGGCTCATTCCACACTTGTAAGGAACTGACCTTTTAGCATGGCAGCTCCTATAATCTGGAACTCCCTGTCCAGTGACATGAGGCAGGCACCTTTGCTGTCCTGTTTTTGGTGCCTGCCTGCTTTGGCAAGCCTACCCAGGCATTAAAAAATGCTGATTTTACTTATGTTCTGAGAACCATTTATGTCACCATGTTTTTGAGCATTGCTCTGACTGGTATTTCGCAAGAGATGCTGTAGGTGGTGCTTGATAAATTGCTTAGAAGTTTTCTGTTGAGAATATGCATTTTGTTAAGTAAAAGAATTGTGTCAGAGCTCTTACCCTTGCCTAGACATGTGTCAAGGGTTCTCCTCATCCAAAAGAAAGCACACACAGACAGATGACTCCTTATTGTCAATGAAAACACAGCCGTTTCCGCAACTCTGGATACCGACACACATCAATCTAGCATCTAGTCAGCTACAGTGGTACCTTGGGTTAAGAACTTAATTCGTTCTGGAGGTCCGTTCTTAACCTGAAACTGCTCTTAACCTGAGGTACCACTTTAGCTATTGGGGCCTCCCGCTGCCGCCATGCTCCCACTGCGCAATTTCTGTTCTCATCCTGAAGCAAAGTTCTTAACCTGAGGTACTATTTCTGGGTTACCGGAGTCTGTAACCTGAAGCATCCGTAACCTAAAGCATCTGTAACCCGAGGTACCACTGTATTTCCAGGTCCGTGCTCCACTGAAGGGACCAGTTTATGTATCTTCCCCCAATGGGCTGCATGCATGCAGCCTGAGACTGCACCGCATGGAAACTTCCTCTGCTCATCCCTTTTCAACTTGCTCCTGGATCTGGGAGACAGTGGTGCAGGAGAGGGTGGGAAAACACCTGGCCTTTTGCTTGCCTGACCTTTCTCTTCCTCCTCTTCTTCTGACCCATCCTGTGTTCCACCCTCCAGTTCTGAAGCTACTCCTGCCTCCAGCTTTTGCCTCTTGGCAGGCACAATTCTCCACAAATCACTGGCCCTCTCTCTCCCGCAGTTCCCCCTTCCCCCAGTGCACACTCATTGGTGACCTGCCAGCCACTGGCACCCACGTGCTACTCTCATGTAGGGCATATACAGTATATGATTATGATGGTAGAGTGGGGCAAGGCTAGATCTTCTTTCTTCAATAACCACAAGTTGGGCGTGATTCTTGGAAGAGAAATTTGAACATGCAATCTCCTAGTTGTGTGCAGGGTCTCTGCACAATCCAGACACCCACACAACCTGATCATGCAGAACCCCTCCATGTGAATAGATATTTGTCCGTTTGGTTTTCTCTGCAGGCAGATGCTCCCAACACATGGTTGTTGCAGAAAGGCCACCCAGGGGTGAGGCTAGAAGCACAATCTGCTCCCCCATCATTACAGGTTTGCCCTGCACATGAGTAGTGCATGACTAGGGCTTACACTGTATACACATTCTTGCTGTGCACATGCGTTTGCAAAAGTGGTCACTAGAATGAATAGGTAAGTGTTCCTATCCAACAGGGCTAGAGCCAGAACACAACAGTAATGGACACCTGTTGAAACTCACAACTCTGGAGGGAGCAAACTGCCAGCAGGATGAGTCCAGCAACATCCTTGTTCCTCCTCCTTATTCTCAGTGCCTGTTCATTTCCAAAATCCAGGTGAATGACTAATGGCCTCTGTTCACCTTGTCCTCTTTTTCTTTGAACAGCTGCATGCTTTTTGACCAAAAGGGAAAGAACAACAGGAAATTGTGTCACTCGTGGAAAATTATGCCCTGCTACGGATATCCCGTTCCCCCAAACCTGGAACCCGCAGTGATACTCAAAGTGAATATCCTCATGAAAGGATACCATGCACTAAATTTGGGGGAACGGCATTATTACTTCTGTACACCCGCTTGCTACATGGCTGTGGGAGTAGCTGAATGAGTGGCACCTGCTTTCTGTGTACCAAATCATCTGCCAAACCACAGAGATAGCAACAGAGAGCAACGCTGTTTGTCTACTGAGCATATGTTGTTGATCATTAGCCCTTGGTAATATTTCCTGCATGCCTGTTTACTACTTCATTTCTGCTGGCCTACTAAGCAAGATGCCATCGAGGAACCAGCTTACATCAGCATGCATAATTTGGTCAGCCAAATTCAGATATGATTCACAAACAAGCTCCACGGTCAGAGGCAGCATGTCTCTGTATACCAGATGCAGGGACTCACAAGTGGGGAGAAGGCTCTTGAACTCAGGTCTTGCTTGTGGGCTTCCCAAAGGCATTGGCTGGGCACTGTGAGAAATTGGACCAGATGGGCCTTTGGCCTGATGATGACTACCGTATTTTTTGCACCATGACACTCACTTTTTTCCTCCTAGAAAGTAAGGGGAAATGTCTGTGCGTGTTATGGAGCGAATGACTGCGGGTGGCATCTGCTGCAGTCGTGAGCAGAGGATCCATGGTTCCCCTTCCTTCCCTCCTCCGTGGTTACAAAGCATGGATCCACATGGATCCTCAGGATTTTTGCATTGGGCTACTCCAAACTCACTGTCAGATCACATGTCTGTGGCCACAGCATGAACCACAAAAATCATATATCCACTATTTCATTTAGAATATTTTTTTTCTTGTTTTCCTCCTCTAAAAACTACGTGCGTGTTATGGTCTGGTGCGTGTTATAGAGCGAAAAATACGGTATTTTCTAACTCTACTCCTCAGAGGCACCATGCCTCTTAATACCAGGGAATCACAGGTGGGCAGGTGTGTTCATGTCCAGCTTGCAGGCTTCCCACAGGTCAGCCAGTGTGAGAAGAGGGTGGTGGGCAGGATGCCACAGACCTGATGAAGCAGGCTCATCTTATGTCTGGAGGACTGTCCCAGGAAATAGGGAATGTCAGATCATACGGTGCCACAACCATGAAGAAATTTAGTATCACAGAAACCAAAGCATATAAAGAGTGCAAGACACACACACACACACACCAATTTCATGAACTAAGACTCTGTCATGTATTAAACACCGAAGATTGAGCACCTTGAATCAGATGCAGATGACAAACCCTAATAGATCCTTTGAGCTCTACAGCAAAGTAAAAAGGCAAAATGAGGGACACCAGGAGGGAAATTAAACAGGAAAATGACAACGACTTCCAGGTCTCCAAATATAGGCCATCTGTATACAGCTCCAACTTTACTGGGTTAATTGGTATTTAAGGGTTTCCATAATGCTACTTATGTCCCAGTCTCAGCTTCACAAAGCTGCTCTAACATGCCATCTAATTAAAGATTACTCATAACAACACATTTAATAATCCTTCCAACCCCCCTTGAACTTGACAAAAAAATGCAAGCGTGTCACCCAAGACGCAACCTATGAGCCAAGAAATTATTGTTTTGCCAGAACCTTTGCTCAGGCTTCATTTGTAGACATAGTTGAATCATTTGGAGACTTTAAATCATGCCTCTTGTTAACATCAGGCAAATATAAAACATTTATAGCAATTACACTTCAGTACTGGCATATGGGACTAACACCAAAAAGCCAGAAGCGCTGAACAGGCCTACCCTAACCCTCAAGACTCTATTCACAGGCATTGTTCTGCATGCTTCCACCAAGTGTTGTGAGATGGCTGGCCATTTATTACACTTCACAGATGCAGATCACAGTCCTCTCTCAGAAGGGCTGACAGATGACAGTCCTAAATTATAACCTGGTTTAAAGATAAAGAATTCAAAGATGACCAGGGGACTTGACATTCCCCATCAAAGTCAATAACACGTGGGCAGTAGGCTGAGCAAGACCATAGGTCACCTAGCCGCAGTCTTCCCCTCTGTGGTGAGATGTACTGTATTTCTATTTAAATTATAGGAGTGATTTCTAAATTTCCATGCATGCAAATAAATTAGCTCATGCCAATTTTTTTCTTACTTTGTTCTTTACTTTTTAGCAATGCATAAGTGGCCTCCCTAGTGATTTTTAAGAAGAGAGCCTTCTTAGTGGTGGGACCTTGTCTATGCAATAGCCTCCTGAGAGAAGGTCACCGGGCACCTTCTCAATGGCTTTTGTTGTGGCAAGCAAAGACTTTTTATTTTATTCCTGGCTTTCTAAACAAACTTACATTTTAAACAAACCTTTAGTTCTCCGTGTTTTTATGTGTGTTTTTAATTAATCTGAACTGCTAATTGTTTTATTCTGCTCTCAGTAGAAGGAAAGCTTCCACTATTTTTTTTCTCGTTTTGTTTTTTTAATTAGTACACATGGTATTTTTAATATTGTAACTTGTTTTGCCTGTTGTTTTTTTGCTGCTTGCTCCATAAACCGCTCAAATACTATTTGTTGATTGGCCATATAAATTTAATAAATAACTAAGAACAATAAGAGTGATCACCTGCTGTAAAATGTTTGCTTTACAAGAAGTGTTTGTTTAGAGAGTCTCGCCACAAAGCCCTCCAGCCAGCCTGCTACAAATCCTTTACGTTTGATTTACACAATTCATTATTTTAAGTGTATAGCACATGCTACATGCTGCAGGCTTGGACTATAGGAAACCATAAGTTAAAAGCAAGTATAAAAGTATCTCATTAAAATTCAATTAAAATCTAATTAAACTGCTCAAAATGTAATAAATGTTACAAGTCCCAGTCCTCTGGAGGATTAACCTCACTCCCCTCCCCACCCCTAGTCAGCCTGAAGATCTCCCAAGATGCCAACAGAAAGGGAATTCTGGGCTTGAATATATGAAGCTGCCTGATCATTTTTCCACAAAGCTCAGTGTTCTCTGCTCTGGATGTTAGGGCCGGAATGCTGGAGAGCAGCTGCCAGTCAGTGTAGACCAGGGGTTGTCAACCTGCCCCCTACCGCCCACTAGTGGACGTTTCAGGAATCTAGGTGGGTGGGTGGTGGGGGTTCTATGACACAAGCTGAATCTTCCTTCCATCGAGTACTGGTGGGCATTAAAGAAAGTTTACCATCAAGAAAGATGCATTAGTGGGCGGTAGGTATAATAAGGTTGACTACCCCTGGTTTCGACAATACTGCTCTAGGCCAGTAGTCTGACTCAGTACAGTCATACCTCATGTTGCGTCTGCTTCAGGTTGTGCGTTTTCATCTTGCGTCCCACGGCAACCCGGAAGTACCAGAACGGGTTACTTCTGGGTTTCTCTGCTTGCACATGCGCAGAAGCGCTAAAACGTGCTTCATGCATGTGCAAAAGCTCTAAATTGCACTCCGCGCATGCGCAGACGCGGCACTTCAGCTTACATCACTTCCATGTTTACAAACAGGCCTCTGGAACAGATCCCATCCATAACACGAGTTTCCACTGTATAAGGCACCTTTCTACGTTCCTGCATAATTATCCTATTTAAGAGCCATAAAACTGGTTATCAGCTACTGAACCCGCAGCCTCCTGAGCGATGGCCAGGCAAACCTATCTGGTCAGCCACATGACTGCTATCTAGCAGGAGGCAGAGGAGGTGGGCTAAGGAGGTTGTGAGTTCAGCACAGTGCACACACACCAGCTGAACCAATCTGGTCTCTCACCAGTGCGTTTGCACTGCACTAACCCTACCTCTATCTCCCACTAAGCAGCAGTGACACAACCGATCAGAGGGCAGGTGATCACCGCTACCCCACCAAAATATCCACTGCTGCCCACGCCCAGTGCAGGTACTCATGAAGTTGTTACAGTAAGTGTCACACGTGGGAGGGGGAGAAGCTCTACCGTACTGGCCTGAATATAAGCGGCACTTTCCCCCCCCCCCAAATTCCAACCGTGAAAAGTGAAAAGTGTGGCTTATATTTGCAACCTTACGGTATGCGTGGGGCAAACAGCACCAGGAGCATGACGAACTTTCGCCCACCCTGCGCGTAGTCCCCCGTTGTCTCCTCCAAGGTCGCGAAGGGAGAGAGTGTGGAAGGGGAAAGGCCATCGGCAATGCAGCGTGTGCCCCCCCACACCCACCCCACCCCAGTATGCAGCCAGGAGCAGCGAGGAAGGGAGAGGCTTATATTCAGGGTTTTTTTCTCTCCCCCCCTTCCAATTTTAAAGCTGTGGCTTATATTTGGGTGCGTCTTATATTCCGGCCAATACGGTATTTCCCGTTTTCTGTTTCAGTGCCCTGTTTTTGCATGTTATGGTGTAGGGTTTTTTAAATATTGTGTTTGTGCTTATTCTTGATACATGACTTGCCAATCATTTTCCTTGGGAGTTCAGTGACAAAACAGTACAAGGCAGGTTCTTTGATGTGCAAATTCATAGCAAAGAAGTAGCGAATTGGCAGACTGGTGGGAACAAAAGACAGGGCCTTTTCAGTGGTGGCCTTCATGCCTATGGAGATCCCTCCTTAGGTCAATATGTATGGCCCTTATGCTGGTGAATAATTCTTTTTCATGGCCTTGAATAATTCTTTTTCATACCAATCTGCTGTTAATTGATATTTAATGTTGGTTGTTTTATGCTGCTGGGTTCTAAATGTACTATTTTTGCTTTCTTACACTTGCATTATTTTAGTCTGCTGAGATTCTTTATATTTTCCGATGCGACAGTTTTAGAAGTCTTCTTGTGTTTCAGACAATGTTTGAAACACAAGACAATAATAATTGTTTGAAACAATTATTTTATTGTTTACAGTGTTATGGTTTTTGTTGTTGCTGTTGTTGTTTTAAATGCTGGTAGAGGTCAAACGTTCATCTGACGCATCTCTACCCCATAATCTCCCCACAACTCCCAAATGGAAACAAGTGCGTCTTTACTATTTTATTTTATTTTTGCAGCAAAATGGCAAAGTCATTTTCATTGCAGCTACTTGGGTTATAAGCAATTTCAACTCGAACGACAAGAGTTATGAACCAGAAACTGAATATCATTTTCAATATAATTAAACAACATAATTAACTGAGGGGGACCAAATATATTCAGCCAAATGTACATTTTGGTTTGAAATGAAGTTTCAGTATTACAGATCTCCCAGCAGAAAGAATGGAATTCAAAGCATGCATAAGAGGCATACCGTGTCTAAATCTTTTTTGGTTGTTGTTAAGCCTATTTCCCCAAAGGTAAAGGGATCAAAGTATATTATTCATTTTTATTTCTTCCCCTTACGTGGCTTCCTGAACTTCCAACCACCAATTGCTGCCTAGTAGGGGAGAGGGAAAGGAATTGAATCAATCTGTGACTCCCATAGCCCAACCAGGGTGGGCAATATTATTTCCCCCAGAATATTTATATTCTGCCTTTTGGCTCCACACAGGCCCCCAAAGGCAGCTCAAAATATAAGTTAAGAAAAATATATAGTCAAACCCTAACCAATAAAACAGGAACAGAGAGTCAAACACAGCCGTAGTATATCCACTCAAAATAGAAATGCAGGACATACAAAACAAAACAAAAAAGCATTCACAATGCCCCAGACTGCCAGTGAAGGGGAAGCCAATTTGGCTTCATAAAATAATGCTATAGTCTTGTTGATGTAACTGAAAAAGGCCCAGTCCTGTGCTAGCCAGATGCCCAGTGGCAGTGGCCCACAGAGCTATTAGCAACAGAAGGAGTCCGGAGAGAAAAGAGTCCTGGTGACACTTCACTGTGGAAGCTGAACAAAAACAATGCACAGTTTGAGAAGAAAGGAATAGGGAGGGTTTGTATTTTTTTGCTTCAGGCCTTGTACATAGCAGGGTGACATTCAACCAAACATCCAGAGGAAAAACTCCCTCAGAACTACACATCCAATCAGATCATACGCCAGCTCCATAGAGATCATACCACTCTGCTTGGTTGCTAAGGAACATCTCCACGAGCTCCCTCTTGGCTTGTGGACTTCAACAATAATAGAATTAACCCTTAAGTTACACACAGAATGATCCTTGCTGTTGCACTTTAAACAGTACCTTAGATGACCACAATTGGTGGGTGGATTTGTGTAGAAAAAGATAGCCTTTCAAATATCCCAGTTCAAATCCATTTAGGGTCTTTGGGTCTTTTTGTACAGTAGGCTAGTGCTTATGTGCACACTCTCCAGCTCCCAACCAAACAAGAGGCATGATAAGTACAAAGAAACATTTCAGGCAAAACCAGTCAGGATGTGAAGGATGGATAGTGAAGTACATGGTCTGGGGAGAGTTTCAAAGGGCAGAAAGAGACACCTGGAGGGCCACATCCAACCCCTAAACCACTGGTGTTAATGGGAGAATGAAAGCTTAGGGTTCAATCTGCTGATTGCACTGACATGCTCTGTGGTTGAACCAAAGAGACCTCTTGTCTTTTTTTCAGCACTGTGCCCACAAATGCAGTGGAAGGAGCCCAACCCCAACAGCTGAAATACAGTCAGTTGTACCACATGAGAGCCAATGTGGTCACAGGACTAGGGTGCTGGAGTAAGGCCAAAGAGTCTTAGGTTCAAATCTGTGTTTGCACATGAAGCTTGCTAAGTGTATCTCTCAGCCTAAAAATACTTCACAGAGTTGTCACAATGATTCAATGGGTGCAGGAATGACAATATTTGTTGTTTAATCATTTAGTCATGTCCGACTCTTTGTGACCCCATGGACCAGAGCACACCAGGCACTCCTGTCTTCCACTGCCTCCCGCACTAGCTTCGAGAACACTGTCCAACCATCTCGTCCTCCTCCCCTTCTCCTTGTGCCCTCCATCTTTCCCAACATCAGGGTCTTTTCCAGGTAGTCTTCTCTTCTCATGCGGTGGCCAAAGTATTGGAGCCTCAGCTTCAGGATCTGTCCTTCCAGTGAGCACTCAGGGCTGATTTCCTTCAGAATGGATTGGTTTGTTCTTCTTGCAGTCCATGGGACTCTCAAGAGTCTCCTCCAGCACCATAATTCAAAAGAATCAATTCTTCGGTGATTAGCCTTCTTTATGGTCCAGCTCTCACTTCCATACATCACTATTGGGAAAACCACAGCTTTAACTATACAGACCTTTGTTGCAAAGGTGATAAATGTAATAAATAAAACTATATCTGTAACTCCATAGGTCACGTCCCCTAGGGAGTAATCCTTAAGGATGTTTGAAGAGCCTACCTAATACAGCATTCTGTTCTCACGGTGGCCAATCAAAGGCCTATGGGAAACCCACAAACAGGAGCTGGGTACAACAGCACTCTCTGCATTTAGGATTTCCAGCAAAAGGCATGCATTCTCTGATAGCAGTGCCCCTTATGGCCTTATCCCCCTTACTTGGAGGTTTTGACTCCTGGGCTGCACCGTAAATGATGAAAAACTGTGCGAGCACCATTTTTAAATTTCCCCATGTCAGCATTACCAACAGAGGGTTATTCTCTTATAGGCTTTGGTCATGTAGTGAGAAGGATTAACATCTCATATGATACGTACGGCAACTTTTCCCAGTTTGCCCTGTGTTCATCACACGCAGCACTGTTTCCATTACACTGCAGTTCATTTTCTGCCCTAAACTACATTATTCATCTCACCTCTTGCTGTGGCGATTTTACATAACTTGCATAACTTATGTAGATTATGTTTCCCCACTCCCATCATTTCATTGCAAACACAATGCAAACATAATCAGGTCCGTATTGTTTGCACACTGAAAGCAAAAACAGCTAAAATCAACCAGATTTTCATTCTGCATATGAGACAAATAAGCAAACACTTCCTGTTTTTGCCAGAACTCTCTAACATCTCTAGTGATAAGTCAGGGGCTATAAGGATACGGTATTGGTAATGTCTCATCACAACACCACACCGAAACAAGCAGCTTTCCGCACCATTAAAAACAGCTTGGTGGGTGTTTGAAAGTAGATCTGACCAATTGTTTCCACCCACACTTTTCAAGCTGGTGTACAGCATCATCCTGTGAAATATAGGCTCAGCTAATCCAGGGATTCCGTGAGAGTCGAGGCTGTGCATCAATTTGAACCTGAATTTCCTATGCTCAAACCCTTTAGATTGTGTTTCTGTGTGCATTTAAGAAAAAGAATGAGAGCAACATGGTGCCATTACTCAAGTCCCTCTTTGGTTGTCTGGCTGACTAGTATGTCAATATGAATCATAACCAATGCTTTATGCATTTGTGATTGAAGTTGTTTCCCCCCCTTCATTATTTGATATTGTAACATGCTCAATTTTTTAATTAAAAATGTAGGCAGTTCAAGCAATTATTTTTTTCCGATGCTCAAATATTGAATGCACAATAGCAAAGAAATAGCAAGGAGCAAAATCTTTGTTTCCTCATTTTTCAACCCCCTTCCACCGTACATGCAAAAGTGGCAGAAACACAAATGTGACGGATCCATTCATCCCTAGCAATAACGTGGCCACAGAAACATAATCTCAGTGCAAGCACTGTAAGTCTGGTAAAAAAGATGTGGTATATTCTTCCTGGGACTTTACCACTTCAAACATGTTGTTAGAAAACTCATTGACTGAAGGTTTGCACCCCACCTCATCTCTGGAGACATCTGAATACAGATTCTACATGAGTTCACAACTTACATAGATACTATAAGGCAGCTTCCTATGTTCCTAACTATCCTGAGTCAGACCATTGGCAGTGGCTGTCAGATGTTTTCAGGCAGAAGTTTCTCCCAGCCCTACCTGGAGTTTTCTGGGATTCAACCCAGGATCTCTTGCATACAACCCGGATGATCTACCACTGAGCTACAGATCTCACACAGTTAATGTGCTATTGGGATGGAAAACCAAGTCCAACACATACTAGAGCCAGGATCGAATGAACTTTCAGAAATAGGCCAGTGCCGGATATACGTATAAGCTAAACAACCTATAACTTAGGGCCCCACTCTCGGGGGGAGGGGAGTGCAGAAAATGTAAAGGGGGGAAACTGGATGTACATTTCCAAAATATAAGATAAAAAACAAATAAAATAAAACCTGTGTTGTGTAGGCTGCTATGATATAAGTAATGGGTACCGCCTGCTGGCCTGCTCCCTAAAATATATAGGGTGCCTACATTCTTCATGGACAGGTTGTATGGCAACATGTGCAAATGGCTTTAGATACCTATTAGGTCATAAATTCTTGAGTTTCAGTGTCTTCAATGCCACACCACCTTTGGTACAGGCTGTTCTCCACCTGGAGCGCTTGCAGGCCAGTGTTTCCCAGTTGTCAGTGTTTATACTACATTTTTTAAAAATTTGCCTTGAGTGAGTCTTTAAACCTCTTTTGTTGACCACCGGCATTACACTTTCCATTCAGGATACAGTAGTTGCTTTGGAAGATGATAATCAGGCATCCGCACAACATGACCAGTGCAAAGAAGTTGATGTTGAAGAATCATTACTTCAACACTAGTGATCTTTGCTTCTTCTAGAACACTGGTATTAGTTTGCCTGTCTTCCCAAGTGATGTGTAAAAAATTTTGGAGACGCCGTTATGACATATATTCAGCACAAAAATCAGTGACAATTTGTTGTTGACAAAGGACAGCTGGACATATAAAGGGCCCCATTACCTTTAGTAGCTTAGGGCCTCATCAAACCTAAATCTGGCCCTGGAAAATGCAGAGGTAGAGCAGGCATAGGCAAACTCCAGCCATCCAGATGTTTGGGACTACAATTCCCACCATCCCTAGCTAACAGGATCAGTGGTCAGGAATGATGGAAATTGTAGTCCCAAACATCAGGAGGGCAGGAGTTTGCCTATGCCTGAGGTAGAGGAATAAGTTTGAAGTGGGAATAAAGTTCCATAAAAGCTTAGCCTATTGAAAGCATCTATTTCAGTGTTTCCCAACCTTTTTTGGGCAAAGGCACACTTGTTTCATGAAAAAAATCTCGAAGCACACCACCATGCCAGATGGGGAAAGGTCACTTTTTACTTATGTAAAAAAAAATAAAAAAATAGTAACAGCATAGAAGGTAGAGAAGGTAGGACTCGAACCAGTGGATTCACGTTACAATAAAGATTTTGACTAAACATGGGAAAGAACTTTCTGCTGGTAAGGGCTGTTCAACAGGGGAATGGTCTCCCTCGGGAGGTTTTTCCCTTCTTGGAGGTTTTTAAGCAGAGGTGGGATGTCTGTCTGCCATGGATGCTATGGCTGAGATTCCTGCACTGCAGGGGTTGTACAGTACTGGATAGCCCTGGGGATCCCTTCCAACTCTACGATTCTATTAGGATCCCTTTTATAAAAGAGAGAACTTTAATGGCACGGCCATTATTTATTTCGGCTTCTCCCAACGGGGCCACGAAGGATCAGAAAAGCTGAAGAAGAGACCCTTCCTCAGAGGAGGCGGGAGACCACCGGACCCGCCGAGGAGGGGAATCCGGCCGCCTTTCCCTCCAGAGCTTCGCCTTTTGCCCCGGCCAAGTTGCGCCGAGGGCGCCTTGCGGGCTCTGCGTGGCTTCAGGCGGAGCCTAGGAGCCACTTCCCAGCCTGGAGGGCAGGCTGTGCGCGGACCCCGCCACTCTCGGGGCGCGATCCAGACCCGGCTGCCTTCCACGGCCAGCAGAGGTAGGCCGCCGGCTTCTAACCCGGCGGAACTGGGGCGTCCCGGGCGCAGCGCCGCGCTCCCCGCTCCTCCCGCCCTGCCCCCTTCTCCCGGGTGCCCCCTCCCTCCTTTGTTCTCCGGAGCCCCGCCTCCCCCTCTGCCCCAGCTCGGCTATTGGCTCACGCAGCCGCCACTCAGGTGGGGCCCGCTTTGGCCCCGCTCCCCGGCCGCCGAGAGAGAGTGGGAGCGTGCGGGGCTGGGCTGGGCGGCCGGGCGTCTCCTTCCCTGCGCTGCTTCGGCCGCGTCTGCAGCCGCCGCGGGACCAGGCGGGAGGCCAGTCATGCCCAGACACTGCCAGCCGCTCGGAAGGAGCCGTCGCTCCGCCGGGCAGCGCCTGCCTGCGCGCCGCTCGCTCCCTGCGCCGAGGATGGCGGGGGCGCCGGGCGCAAGGCAGCGCCGGGGCTGCTGGGCAAGCGGCAGATGCTGATGCAGTTTGGGGAATTCCTGTCACAGGGAGCAAGGCAGAAGCGGATGACGGGGCACGTTCCCCGGGGGAGCGGGGCCGGAGGATTAGCCCGACTCGCCCGCCTCCCTCCCACGGCACACTAGGCAACGTCCGGCGGCACACTAGTGTGCCGCGGAACACCGGTTGGGAAACACTGATCTATTTCACTTGGGAAGTGAAATCTGGAAGGGAACATATGACTGGGGGGTAGGGTGTGATGGTGAAAGAGAGTGGTTTTTTTAAGGCAGGTTTCCTCAACCTCAGCCCTCCAGATGTTTTGAGGCTACAATTCCCATCATCCCTGACCACTGGTCCTGCTACCGAGGGATCATGGGAGCTGTAGGCCAAAAACATCTGGAGGGCCAAGGTTGAGGAAGCCTGGTCTAAGGGTTCATGGTATAGCAGGAACCCCCCCCCCCCAATCATTCAGTTTGTACAACCTTCACACACACTCACACACTACATACACTACGCTTCTGTTATAAATTCATAGAAAATCAACCATACATCGGATTTGCACTGTTCCACTTTTATTTTACTCCATGAAGGAAGGACTACAAAATGGGGAAGGTTTGATACAGGGCAGCCATAATCCCTTCAGCATACCAGCACATCCACAGGAGCCCTGCCCAGTTGCTATGCCAACCCTGATGGTCCTAGACAGAAGACCACCAAGATCACAAAGAACTTGCATATGGGAGTGGATTCAGCACGGACTGGAACAAAGGACAATAATCAGCTCTTCCCTCTCGGGGCAGGAAACTGCAAACTCCCCCCTGTCACCTGGAAAGTACTCATGGGGAGGGGGAAAGGGGGAACCAGCCAGGTGACAGGACACAGGTTACCACCACAACTCCTCCCTCAACCCCTCCTTTCTGTGATGTATGTAGGATGTTTCTGGGGGTGGTCTTGATCTATAGGATGGGAATTTCAAAAGTCTTTATAAGACCTTGCACATCATTTTTTCTGTGTCTTTCCTCTCTCCTGCAAGTGAGGGGAGCACCCTGTTGCAACAGTTCAATAAAGGCCAAGCCTACAGGCTGCTGTTTTGCTCCAAGTTATCCTGGTTGGTGTCTTTGTTTTTGTACAAGGGAGCCCTCAGATTTTTCCGTTAACAATGGTGCAGAGGAGACTTGAACCCAAAACTTCCTAGCTTGCAGCTTAACTTCTTGGCAACTAGGTTGCATTGCCTTGACCCGAACTGTATTTCACTCTTGCATTTTACATGGTTATCATTACTTTTCTTCTTGAGATAATCTTTGGGTCAAACAAAATGAAGGGTGAAAGGGTGTGTGTGTGTGCAGATCAGAATTTAAGCAAGGAGATTAAACATTTTCTCCTATGTTCTGCCATCTTGATGACCTTCCCCCCATCAAAAACACACACAAAAGACTGCTAGCAGTACCTTCTCTCTTAGGGTAATTATGAGCTTTGAGGGGATTTTCAATCAAGGCAACAGCACAGGGGACAGACCCAAGGCCCTCCCAAGACTGATTGCCCCAACCCGATGGCTGCCATTTATTTATATATGTGATCTCATTTACAGATTCCTTCCCATGAAATATCCCGCAGAGTTTCAGTCTTCATACAAAATCATTGCACAAACATCAATAAAAACTTCAGCAAAAGAAAAATATTTTAAAACAGTTGAAGTAGTAGATCCATGCAATTCATTCGTGCATTCCATATATAATCTCGTTTGACCCTTCATCTGTGGAAAAACATCCTCTCTTCACATGCCTAAAAGGGGAAAGAAAATGGAATTGCCCTTTCAACATTTTCATACCCCCCCCAATAAACAAATTTAGCAGAAAGGTGATCCTTTGAAACTTATTGTGATGAAACCACAGCATAATACAAACCAGGGGGTGGGGAGAGTCACTCAGTGCTAGCAGAAATATTTGGGTGCCATGACTACCTCCTGCACTGAAGTTATTTTGCCTCATCTATTTCTCCTCCCTTCTTAGGAAAAAGAAAATGTTTTCTTTTTAAGGATGAGATTCCAAACTCAGCAAACATCTGAACCGTAAACTTTATGTGAGATTACGTTCCCTCCTCCCATAATCCAGCGCCTGTTTAATTTTAACCATTCAATATTCATACAAAATCACTTAGACAATTATACAGAAGAGGCATCACATTAAGAAAGGCTATGACAGAACACTTAGTTAAATGTTCTATTAAAGATTCATGGTAAATTAAATATTTATAAGTATTCAACAGATCCTAGCATAGTTCAAATCCATCTGTTACTATCAACTACACTTTTCCCTTTATCTTAATGTATCCATATGCCACAGTGTAATAACCAAATCATTTGCTTGTAATCCTCAAAAGGGAAGGTCATACTGAAATCTGAGATGCAATGTTTGCCTAAAGGGGATAAGGAGATTGGGGAGCTTAGGATGACTCTTATAATAGGATAATGTTCCAACAGTTTGTTGCATACAGACTCTTGAGCGAGGCTGTTAAAATTGTTCCTTTGCGGTCCACTGTTCCTTTGAGTTTGGCACACAATGATGTAGATGCAGGTATCGCATGTGACGCCTCGCAATCTGGTCTGTGCCGGAATCGTTAGATACTCATTAATACGGCAGTATGCTAAATTGGATTTATGACTGGCATTCTGTTGAGTCAGCATGAATCCTTTCCCAGCAATCATGTCAATTTGTGTGTGTGTGTGTGTGTGTGTGTGTGTGTATGTATATATATGATTGGAACTAAGGAAACCTTTGGGCTTGCAAGCTCATCTTTTCCTATTCAAGATTGGCAATAGCTCTGAAATATTATGCTGGGCTGTTGTTATTGTATGGCTTATACAGACTTGTAATCGTATTTAAGAAGAAACTGATGTTTTAAATGTTTTGAACAGTTTTAATTCTATTCCACTTGTTCATTATACGGTCAAGGACCTGCTAAAACAATTCTACTATTAATTCTATAGTTTATTGTATATGTGTTTATTGCATATATGTGTGTTTATTAGAGAGAGAATTTGTAAAAGTAAAAGGTAAAGGTAAAGGAATCCTGGACGGTTAAGTCCAGTCAAAGGAGACTATGGGCTTGCAGCGCTCATCTCTCTTTCAGGCCAAGGGAGCCGGCGTTTGTCCACAGACAGCTTTCCAGGTCATGTGGCCAGCATGAATAAACAGTTTCTGGCACAATGGGACACCGTGACGGAAGCCAGAGCACACAGTTACGCCATTTACCTTCCTACTGCAGTGGTACTGGCATGCTTTAGAACTGCTAGGTTGGCAGGAGGTTTTATATCTTTTATATAGTTTGTATTCTGATTTGGGAGGCATATTTTGTCTGAAAAGTGGTTTTATATTATATCTATGTAGACCATGCTTTTTTCTAAAAAAAAAAATGTTTAGGGGTACTTTCATTTTGACTCAAGAAAACCACCATTTTATAGTTCAAATCAGGAAAAATAAATACAGTAAATGGACAAAAGTACAAAGATTCACAAAATGTTTAGGGGTATGCGTCCCCCTGCATCCCCCCAGAAAAAAGGACTGTATATATAGTTATAGATATATAGTCTCTCTCTCTCTCTCTCTCTCTCTCTTATTTACTGTAGCACATGTCAATTAATGGATAGATAAGGCATTTTAATGGGGCTTAAGGTGGTGTACGTGGAGAGGATCTCATGGAGGCAGTCACCAGATCCAGACCTACTTTGCTTCAGCAAGACTGTTACACCGTGCACCTTCAGACTATCCCTTGGGACCTTTTCATCTACTGAAAAGAATGACATGATAAACCAGACCTAAGTGGTAACCAGTAGATTTTTTTCTATTGGTACAAATCCATCTGTAGAAGACAACTCCTTTGTCTAAACATATTCCCTCTGAAGGAAATGCCTCTTCTGAGATTGCTTTACACTGATGTATTTGTAAAATTCAATTGATTAACAGCACAATCCTATCATTCTCATTGAGTTCAATGGGGTTCACCCCCAGGTAAAACAGGAGACTGTCCTCTACTGAGTCAAAGCACTGGTTCATCCAACACTGTGCTGTCTGTAGCAGGGATAGTCAACATGGTGGTGCCCTCTAGATGCTTTGGCCTCTTAGCACTCATCAAACCACCATAGCCTATAGTCAGGGATGATGGAAGTTGTTGTCCAAATATCTGGACACTGCATTGGTTACGCTTAGTCTATGATCCTATGCTGACTGGCAGGGGTTCTTCAGACTGTCAAACAGGAGTGCCTCCCAGCCCTGGAGATAGCAGGGATTGAACCTTGATCATAGAAACAGAACTGTAGAGTTGGAAGTGACCTTGAGGGTCATCTAGTCCAACCTCCTGTAATTCAGAAATCTTTTGCCTAATGTGGGGCTCAGACCTATGATCCTAAGATTAAGAGTCTCATGCTCTACCAAATGAGCTATTCCTCCTATATACCATGCTGCCTACCACTGAATGACAGCTTAAAGATTGCAGCCTACGTAAAACATACAATGAACAGTGAAATCCTATGCATTGCTGCTCAGAGGTAAGCTTCATTGAGTTCAATGCAAATTACAAATTACAGGTAAGCATGCAGAGGATAACCCTATATGTCAGGTATAGGCAAACTCGGCCCTGCAGATGTTTTGGCCTACAACTCCCATCATCCCTAGCTAGCAGGACCAGTGGTCAGGGATGATGGGAATTCTAGTCTCAAAACATCTGGAGGGCCAAGTTTGCCTATGCCTGCTATATGCACTAACCTGGAAGTCGTTCCCATTGAACTCAATGAGCATTACAGATTTGCATTAAATGAGTGACAGTTTATTTACCTCCATTCGTTATGGACTGATGATTGGGTAGATTTTGCATTATGAGCTTTCTAACTGCATTTTGCATCATGTCTTTATATACTCAATGAAGATTGATTTGTAAATGTTTATGTAAATGATGATATATGTGCGCTTTGTGCACTGAGAAATTCATCATATCACGCATTATAATTTACAAGTTTGGTTTTTGAGGGTTTACTCAAACTGTCTTTGTGGCTTCAGTACTCACAATAAATCTTGATTGCAGAGACGTGAACACAACACATATAAGTTCATCATCAATTCATTCTCCAATAAGCACAGTGGAAAGTCTTGCACAATTGTAGCAGCAGAACAGAAAGTTCCTCTGCATAACACACTACTTAGAATAAAAGGCTACTTGTTCACATCAAAAGTTGGAAATGGGGCCCAAGACATTTAGCTGTCTGAAATGAAGGACAAAATGGCACCCCACAATACCATGCATGGAAGCCAGTTGGACAGACGGCTGAATCTAATTTCAATATTGGCAACAGGATAGGGTTCTCCACCACACATGAAGGCAGTTGGCTAGTTATGGAGTTGCAAGGCAGGACAGGTCGCACACACAGTTATGTCCTCCATCAGAAGGATGAAAATGGTAGAAAGAGGTAGTGAGACCAAACATACCCCTGGCCCCACTACTGTGGTTATGCTATTCTTGTTTTTTAGACCTGCACTTGAGACGAAGAAGAAGAAGAGTTTGGATTTGATATCCTGCTTTATCACTACCCGAAGGAGTCTCAAAGCAGCTAACATTCTCCTTTCCCTTCCTCCCCCACAACAAACACTCTGTAAGGTGAGAGACTTCAAAGAAGTGTGACTGGCCCAAGGTCACCCAGCAGCTGCATGTGGAGGAGCAGAGACGCGAACACGGTTCACCAGATTACGAGTCCACTGCTCTTAACTACTACAGCACACTGGCTCTCATTCAGAGAGGATGCCAATGTAGACTTTAAACAGACTTCCTCTTCTCAGACATCCATGTTGAACACAAGGACATTAGTGAGTGGAGTGATGAGGCTTACTTAGGGTTCCACCAAGTTCTGCCCAGAGAAGAAACCTTGAGATTAATCAACCTAAATTAGCCATGCCCATTACCTTCAATTAATCTACTCTGAGTGTAACAAGCATTGGAGTCGACCCAATGGGATATTTGCCAATGTGAATGAAGCACAGAGGGTCCATTTTATTTAGCTATTTGCATTTTAAAACAATTGGTCCTATTCTTATATTGCCCATGCACCACATACACCTTCACAAATAAGTTTGCTGGATAAGAATTATTGTGGAACACCAGAAGTGGATTTGCATGTCAAAGGACTTGTGAGCTGTGTTCTGGCACTACTTGCGAAGTCCCAGGATGAGCATGAACCCAGTTCCTTGATTCTTGGGCTGCAAAAACACCATACATTTGAAGGACACACTCCCCTCTAAAGAATCCTGGAACTGTAGTTCATCCCTCAGACAGCTACAATTCTTAGCATCCTCAACAACCTACTGTTCACAGGATTCTTTTTCAAGGGGGCTTGTTTTACATATATGGCATGATCTGAAGCATCAGCATACATCTAAACAGAGCTCATATTTTTCACCTAGTTGTGAAAAACAGGGGAGAGCCAACACTATAACCCTGAAATCTTCCACCCCTGTCATAGAATAATAGTTTAGAATAAGGCATTTGTTTGTCTGATAACAAGAATCATAGAATTGTAGAGTTGGATGGGACCCTGAGGGTCACCTAGTTTTTTGGTGCCAGCAGTATGAAGTATTAGTCTCTCCACCCACAGCAGCTAGCTTGATAAGAAAGAAGATCTGAGCACATTCATCCTTGTAGGAACCTGCTACAGAGAGAATGCCTGATTACTAGTGTTCTCTATTGTGACAGAAGCTGAGAAAATAATTTCCATTAATCTGCTGTTATTAGATATGATTGCTTCGCAGTCTGCCACGCACCGGAGAAGAATGTTATAATGGATCTGAAGTTGCAGCAACATCCATTAATAAATCTGTTTTCAGACCCTGATGTTTTAAGGTTACTAAAAAAAGCCTTAATGGCTACAGATGGCAGAGAGCCTGATTCCCAAGTGTAACGTATCTTGAAATACTTAAGCCAACATTCTCTGTGTTAACTTTTCAAAATCACCATAGTATGAACGGAGAAATCAGACTATCTCCTTCCAGTCCATCTCACCTGCATACATGTCAAACCCATTCTGTTCTGTTCTCCATTTATCTGCTTTTTAAATTTTAGTTCTTAAAAAGTCCCCCATTAAACAACTTTAAAATCTGTTTCCTCTCAAAATACACATCTTAAATTGCATTCCCATGCGATTTTGGGGGAGCCAATAACTAAGAACAAGCCTACATCCAAGCTCATAGTTAGTGAGGAGAGAGCCCTGGTTCAGACAACCCACTAAGCCAAACAATTCATGAAAACCTAGACACTGAGTTAAAAGGTTTCATGAAGCTTTATTGGAAACACCCATCCTGTTTCCCAGGAGCATTAAAATGAATAGAGAGAGTACAATCAGTCAAGCATGGATAAAAGAATACAGATAAATGTATTGTACAATTCCAGTGGACCCAATGTTCTACTAGTAGAAAAGACCTTTCAGCCTGGCCAAGGCAAGTCAAGAAACCAAAGCCTTCTACTCCTCTTTATACAGTTCTTAAAGTACAGGGGTTCCATGAGAAGTAATGTGCCACATTCCAGGATTCCATTGGTTCTCTGACCTTCTCCCTTTTGTCACATGAGACTTGGGCCTACATCCTTCAAGTCTCCCACATGAACTCCCAATATGTACGTTCCAGTATGTACGTTCCAGCAAACCCCTGGCTCTTTACTTCCCGTCTCTGTGTTTGCATGTGCCATGCAGTACACATCATGCACAGGCTACCTTCACGCACCCCTGTTCCCTAACATTTCCCTTTGTGCTGCTTGTTCCCTATTTTGTCTCCGCGTTTTCACAAGTCTAACCACAAGCCTCTCGTGGCAAAGTCGGCTTACGTGTTGAGAAAGCGTTCTCCCCGCCCGCCCACCTGTGTGCCTATGTGCTTGTGGTTTCATGCTCTTGAAAGAAATGCATTGATATACATTTTTCCTACAGGTTCCTGATTGCACCAAGGTTTCTAACCACATTCATCCGAAAGCACTTAGAAGCCTCTTCAGAGCATCCCGATCAAAGTGAAAAGGACAGGGAAGCGAACACTATGCATCCCCCACATGCCCAAATATAGCTCCACCGAGGACATAACAATGAATCGCAACTCAACAAAGCCTAGAATAGTGTAGATGGTTTTTAAAAACCCAAGAAAATGGGACTTCTGAAAAACACCATTAATATACGTGGAGGGGTGAGCCTTAGCTCTATAGATAACATGGACTCTGACAGTAAACAAAGAAATTTCCCTGTGTCCCTTTCAGTACTTTAATATTTTGAGGCATTTGTCATAGCTGCATTGGGCATAAATGATAGAATGGGATGTCATTTTCATTTAAAGCTATGTACGTCTTACTCAAGAACAAAGAAGAAAAGGGAGAGAGTGGGGCGGGTGGAGGGAACGAACACAAGGTCATCTCCATGGAGTTCCTCCATCCATTCTCATTACCCAACACAACAACAATACAATATCTTCGTACGAGAGCCTTTTGATTAGAAATACTAAATTAAGATTTACTGTTTCTTGCCAGTGGGAACGGTATACTCAACTAAAGAGAAAGCCATTTAAACCCTTGCTTGAATCCTTTTGGAAGAGCCTATTTCTTCAAAAAGGCTGGAGATTTACAATAATTGCCTCCAAACCCTTTGGCTAAAGCAAACAGCATTAACAGGAAGGTGCAGAAGCATTTAAGTTTAAAGACTGAAATTAAATGCACAAATCTTGTTTAACTTCATATTGGGCTGGCAAATCCGTTTTCACAAACAGTTGAATGTGCCATTTGAAGCCCAATTCTTTGAGAGGAAGATGGGTGGGGGAAAGGAAGAGAGGTGAATTAGAGGCATAAATTTCTAGTACTGTTGATGTATTACTTTTATTAGACAGTTTTACATTCAACATATTTTAGACAAAGAAGTGTAATGCATATTTCATATTCCCTTTGTTTTTGAGAGGGCTCAAGAGGACATTTAAATAAAACTTTATAGGGCAGACCCAGAAACACACTGTGTTGCTAAATCTCTAATCTAGGTCTAAACTGGATTTATGGTGTTCCATCTCAGAGGACAGAGGAGAAGGTGTAAAAGGGACAAGGCAAAGAAGGCTTTTTCTTACAGGAAGAAATCTAGCAATGGTAACAGTTCCTTACATGGAAAACTACCTTTTCTGGGGTGAAGGATCTGTGCTCATACATTTTTGAAAAACCTGTGTCTAAAGAACCTCACATCAAGCAATAAATACGGATGAATGCAGCAAATTGCAAACAGCAGCTTTGGATCTATCGCTGCATTCAGAAGCATTGTAAGAATATTGCTGAAACACCAGGGAATGTGCTAAGACAGGGATGGTCCCTCAGGTGTTGCTGAACTACCCAGCATGCATGGTCAAGGGGCCAGGGATATTGGGAGTTATAGATCAGCAACATCTGGGGGGAGACAAAAGTTCCTTGCTCCTGTTATAGCAGCAGAACTTGGAAAGCTCATTTTCAAAAGGAACCAGTGCTGGGTCAACAAGCTCAACATGCCCCAAAAGGAACTAATTCCTGTCCATGTTTGTCCCTTTACAAGAAAGTACAGTGGTACCTCGGGTTAAAAACACTTCGGGTTACAGACTCCGCTAACCCAGAAGTAGTACCTCCGGTTAAGAACTTTACCTCAGGATGAGAACAGAAGTTCATAACCAGAGGTACCACTGTAGTTTTGGTCACATTCAGTTCACAGTTCAAGATCATCTGTATGATCCTCTGGATTTTGTTTTCCAGCATTCATAATGTCACAAGCTGTTGTGCTGAAGTATAAAATATACTTAAGATTAAGAAGACATAAACCCAAGCAAGGCACGTGCACACGAACACCCAAGAATTGTTTGATTCCACACAGACCCCACAAAAATGATATTTAAGCTTAAAGGCCCAAAGAGTCTAATGAGTTAAGACAAAGCACGTGCAAGAGAATTAACTTGAAGGTGAACTATCCCCAAGGTATCTGAAGAAGTGTGCATGCACATGAAAGCTCATACCAAGAACTAGCTTAGTTGGTCTTTAAGGTGCTACTGGAACGATTTTTTTTTATTTTATCCCCAAATGAGTTTGATTTGCTTTCAGTTCACTCAGCAATTATGACATTTACTTTCAGGCACAGAACAAAGGGGTTGTTTTTGTTTTAACTAACTTGGTGAACTTTGCTAAACCAAACTTATTTCCAAGTAAGGGTATGCACTGTTTCAGTACTTAAAAACCCAACCATTGGCCCAGTATACCTGAAGGAGTGTCTCCACCTGCTCAGCTCACTGTCCTCCTCCGAGAATCTTCTGCTGGTTCTCTCACTGCAAGAAGTGAAGTTACAGGGAACTAGGCAGAGAGTCTTCTAGGTAGTGGTGCCCTCCCTGTGGAATGCCCTCCCACCGGATGTCAAGGAGATAAAAGAACTGCACAACTTTTAAAAGACATCTGAAGGCTTGGGAGGTTTTTAACGTTTGATGTTTTATGATTTTAGATATGTTGTAAGCCACCCAGAGTGACTGGGGATCCCAACCAGATGTGTGGGGTATAAATAATGTGTGTGTGTGTGTGTTCATTCCAAACACTGGTTAGGAGCAAATCAATTCACATTCTTATGATGTGTTTAGATTAGTGCTGGGTACAAATGAACTCCTGAAATTTTCTATCTAACCTGTGAGCAGAGAAAACTGGGGTGAGGGTTTTTACACAACTTCTCCATGAATGCGAGCAGCACAACTTCTTTCTTTCCCCCTAAATTTTTTATGAAGGTTTGACAATGTAGAATCCAATGTGCCTTTCCTCTGCCCCCAGGATTCCCTCCCCATCTTGAAAATAGGTTTGGAAGAAACATTACATTGCAGTCAAAATGACTGGTTGGGGGGGTGTTTGTGTGTGATGCCCGCCATCAGTTATCAGTTTACAAATGTGCCCATAGATTTTAAAAGGCTGATGACCCCCCCCTGTATGTATGTGTGTGTGTTTTAGAAAATACATTGAATTTTCCATAAGGCTCACCATCGCCATCTAGTGTCACATCGTACATTGCACGTAAAACGTTTTATTTGCAGTTGTATAGCTGAGTCCCTAGTGTCATTCCATAGCATTGTGGCCAGATAATGGCAGCTATTACAAAAACAAACAGACAAAAAAACAACAAAAAAAGCAGAGTGGAGAATATTCTATTTAAAGTGACCCTTTTCTAAGAGGGTAAGCGAAAAAAGAATACAGTGGTACCTTGGTTTAAGAACAGCTTAGTTTATGAACAACTTGGAATAAGAACACTGCAAACAGAACACAACAGGTGTTTTGGTTTGTGAACTTTGCCTTGGAAGCAGAAAATGTTCCACTTCCTGTTGAGTGTGTTCCATTTGTAAATTGAGTCCCCTGCTGCTATGGGAAAGCACACCTTGGTTTAAGAACACTTTGGTTTAAGAACAGACTTCCAGAACAGATTGAGTTCATAAACCAAGGTACCACTGTATATCAGAAAAAAAATTATTGGGAAAGTTTGGGTTACAATGGTACCTCGGGTTAAGAACTTAATTTGTTCTGGAGGTCCGTTCTTAACCTGAAACTGTTCTTAACCTGAGATACTACTTTAACTAGCCTCTCGCTGTTGCCACGATTTCTGTTCTCATCCTGTTCTCATCCTGAAGCAAAGTTCTTAACCCGAGATACTAGCGGAGTCTGTAACCTGAAGTGTCTGTAACCCGAGGTACCACTGTACTAGCAATACATAATATCAGAATGGCATCTCTACTGGGTAAAAAGTTTATGAAGTTAGCTCCACCACATATTAACACCCTGTGAAGGAATGGGTGCAAGTATGTTTCTAGTTGCTCTGCCCCTAGTCTCAGGCTCCTGCAGAGACAGAAGATTTGGGTCAGAAGGTGCATTTTTGTTAACACAAACACTTCTGTACACAAAGAAAGTTATTGTCAAGTTTGTTTCAGCTCTTGTGGCATAAAAGATGAGATCAAGACCAAAAATGCCTATCAGGCAGAATGAACCTGTTTGCAAGTGACACAGAAACAGCAGGAAGGTTGAGGTGCAATTCTGTCTTCCTGCACAGCCAACCAAGTATCTGAATATGCAAACACATTAAAAACTGTGTTTCAGCTTTCACACGTACACACCTAATGAAAGAGAGGCGCAAAAGCATTTCAACAGCGCAATCTGAAGTGTGTTTTCTTGGAAGTAAAGCCCACTGTGTTCAATGGAACTTACTCCCTAGTAAGTGTATTTAAGGGTTATGATTCCAGCACAATCCTTCACATGCTTACACAGAAATGTGTCTTTTGTGGCCATAATGCTCAAGTAAATGGATCTAGGATGCAGGTGAAAGTGGTCTCCAGCTGTGTTTCCTAGAAAGTAAATCCTACTGAAATTCAGTGGGGCAATTTCTGAGTAAGTATATCTATGATCACTGTGGATGGAGGAGTCTTACCAATTTCTGTCCATCTCTTTCTCGTTTGGCCAGTCTTAAATTCAGTTCTTCAGATTTCCTCAGCAGTTTGCAAAGGGTGAGGCTTAAAGAAAGACAGCCTCTTAAGAACTTGGCAGCACCAGTGGATTTCTCAATGTAGCTTTGACCATTGGCCTTTTCTGCTGGGGCTTCTGGGAGTCGTTGTTCAGCAACTTCTGACAGAGTCCCTCACCTGCTATAGGCAAATGGGCAAAGGTGAGGCAGGGTAGGGCTGGATGTCCTGATGAGCAGTCAAGAAAAGAGGACCATATTCTGACAGGTACCAAGGTGGACTGCAGCCGTCTCCCATATTGGCAGATAGACAAGGCAGCAGCAGCAGGCCCTGGAGGTTACATGGGGTAAAGCAAAAGGTGTTTCTCTCCACATTTGTTCCACAACTCCCTGCTCAGGATGATTCTGCTAAGAGATTTCTGCTTTGTTGTTGTTTAGTCGTGTCCAACTCTTCATGACCCCATTAACCAGAGCACGCCAGGCATTCCTGTCTTCCACTGCCTCCCGCAGTTTGGCCAAATTCATGCTAGTAGCTTTGAGAACACTGTCCAACCATCTCGTCCTCTGTCTTCCCCTTCTCCTTGTGCCCTCAATCTTTCCTAACATCAGGGTCTTTTCCAGGGAGTCTTCTCTTCTCATGAGGTGGACAAAGTAAGATTTCTGCTTAGCCAACCTGAAACCCCTGCAGTTCCTTTCTCTAATCAGCTGATGCCATGAATAAAGGACAAGTCTACCTCAAGACTACAGTGGACGCTCGAGTTGCGAATGTGATCCGTGTGGGATGCACGTTCACAACCTGCAGCGTTCGCAACCCGCAGCGGCGCATCTGCACATGCGCGGGTTGCGATTTGGTGCTTCTGCACTTGCGCAAAAGTGCAATTTAGCGCTTCTGCACATGCGCAACCACCAAAACCCAGAAACCTGTTCCGGTACTTCCGGGTTTTGGCGGGTGCGTAACCCAAAAAAACGCAACCTGAAGCATCTGTAACCCAAGGCTGTACTGGGTAGAGGCCAACAGTACCCGATACATTGCAACCTTTTAAAATTTGTTCCATTCAAAGGTCAATATAATCTAATAATTTGGCAAGGGGTTATCTGATTGTCATGCACAGGGTGGGTAGCCTTGGACGGTCATTTAAAAAATGCCTGTCTTTCAGATGAAAGGCCCCCACGATAGGAGGAAGCTATGTGATACCCTGAGGAGAATGGTCCCTGCGTCCCATGGCAGCAGCTGCCCCACCCTACAAGCCAGTTTTAGCTTTGATTCCTCACCAGGCCAGTGTTTATGTAGCTCTTCATCATCCTTAAGGAAACAAAAAGACAAGCTGCAGCTCAGGCGGCAATAGAGAAGAAGACAGAGAGCTAAGATTGGGCTCTGTGCACATATTAGGTTGCCAGCTATCTACTTCAGAGAATTGACTTGGGAGCAGTGGACTTTGGTTGTCAGTTACAAATATTACAAAACACCAACAAGCCCCCAGTGAATCTGTTCCAGAGGCAACTAAACCCAGTTAGGCACTGCACTCCTGGAATTTCTCACCCCTCAGAGATTAGGATAAATTCTCACTAAAAACACTCATGAATTTTCATGAGGCTTTAAAAAAAAATAAATATAAAAATGCAAATTGATGCAGAAATGTAGAGATTTGAATTTAAAACTGGACATAGGAAAAAACTGATGGATCTGTCCATCCCAAGGTTATGGCTGTATATCAGCCAACAAAGTTCCACTCATGTTGACTTCAACACCTAATATCTTTGCTGTGGAGTAAATGGTAGCGTTTTTGTAGAGACAGCAGCCTCCCAGCCGCCACTGAACAAAACCGCAAGGACTGCAGTTATTAATTTTGCAGCAACATCTTGCTATTAATATCTGACAATTACCTGGGGCATTTAGTATTGTTTTTAAAAAGGCTTAGAAGCATGGTTTTTGAGCATGTGCAATTTCAAACGCATTCAGCTTCGGTTAATGATGATATCTTATTTCTACATGCAAGACACCGGCATAAAACAAAAACGAAAAGACACACACGAAACCTACGGCATAATTTCAAAGGTAAAACGTTCAAATGGTTTGAAGCTAATGCCAGAGAATCTAAGTATTCAATAGCAGTTCATAGATGCTAAAGATTCCGCCTTGTAAGCCATTTATGAGAAGTGTAGTAGTTAGAGACAAAATTGCAAATGGGGAAGTGTAGATTGCTTTGATTCAGAAAATTGTTGCCATTAAGTGGTTTACAAATAGCCCAGTGTTTCTGCATCATTATCCCCAATGTGTCAAAGTCAGTGGTTTCACAATATTTAAAGCACTCCCAAATTCCTCATAAATATCATTTATATTCTGGTGCAGCTATTCAGCATATCAAGGAATATAATTTACATTCCTCTATAGTTATACAGTGCGACTGCCCGAACTGATATATGCTAACTCGACATCAATAATGACAACATAAAGGGCAAAAGATTGTTTAAAAGGTTTAACGTATAATATAGCTCAATGTGAGCGGTGAGCCACAGCTTGGGGTTTATTGTTGTTGCAGCATGCCTGCAAATGTGGAACAAATTTCAGGTTGTGTTGCTATTAGAGAAGGATATAAAGACATTTTGTGCACCTTTAGCACAACGAGATGTGAGGTGCTGGGAGGGTGGTGAAATGTCAAATCCTGGGTCAAGTGGTCTTCCAAGGGTAGATTGGGCCAAAGGGTGAGGGATCTCAAGCCTGGAATTTGACTGGTCAGTTTTAAGCACCTTCACCCTTGTGCCACCAATGCGCCAGCCAAAAGCAAACAAGATAGACTAGGCCAGTCTTTAGAAAGCTGGTGACCTTCAGATGTTTCAAACAACGACTCCCATCAGCTCCACAGCTGGGTTGGGTCAATGATCTGCAAGGCATGAGGTTGATGAAGCTGGACTGGGCTCTGTGGATTAAGGGCACTCTTTAGGCTGCAGTTTCCAACCTGAACACACAATGCCATTTAGCTGAATGTGCAATGCTACTGGGTGTCCTAGGCCATCCATGCAAGTCATATCCTAAATCTGAGCCCCTTATCATATCAAGTAACTGTGTGGATTCCTTTCCCCTTGGCTTCATTGCACCTGAGATACAAACCTGCCCTGAGTCATTTGAATTTAGGGCTGAGCTGAAATTTCTCAGAAAACAAATTTATTTATTGGATCAGGTTTAGACTTTTCCAGGTTACCTGTTTGTTTAGCATTATCCAGATCCATTTTCGCAGAAGTTATATGATGATCACTGTTTATTGAGCATCGATTTGTTTGCATGGAAGTTAGAGACACGGTGTCAATCAATTGTTATTGTACATATGCCCAGGGTTTACCCCTGTCATTTCCTTACTGAATAAGTATTATTTGGGGGGGGAGTGATTTTGTTGCACAAATCCACTTTAACTGTGCAACCCTAAATTTGTTGGTAAATGATTGCATTCAACCCCGAAAATGACAGTCTAGAAGCAGCCAATCTTTAATTGGGTGCCCCCAGAATTGTTGGGAGAAATTCAGTCCTCCCCTAAAGAATATTTTATGAAATGCCCTCTCCAGTTTCATCATCCATGAATTGAGCAGTACAACCATATACAGTCATACCTCCGGATGAATACGCTTCGGGTTAGGCAAATTCGGGTTGCGCTCTGCAGCAACCCGGAAGTAACGGAGCGCGTTACTTCCAGGTTTCGCTGCATGCGCAGACCATCAGAATGATGTCGTGCGCATGCACAGAAGCACAGAAACATGACCCGCGCACAAGCAGACACGGGTTACGTTCGCTTCGGGATGTGAACGGGGCTCCGGAAAGGATCCTGTTCGCATCCCAAGGTACCACTGTATCTGGTCTTAATATTGTTCTATATTCTTAATGTTGAATGAAGCAATGGGCTTGGCTGCTACTCCTTCCAGCCCTCCCCTTTTAGCCAACAAGATGAGCTAACTATAGTGTTATTGAACATAAAATGAGCCCAAACTTATGTCTCTTGACCATACTGTAACACAGTGGGGGTTTTTTGGAAGAAAAATAAGTGCCACTATGCGCTATGCCCCCCCCCTGCTCACCCCCCCACCTTTGCTACTTTCTCCATCACTCCCAGAGTTGCTTTGGCACGGCCCTTACAATTGCTGGTGCGCCTTCCAGGAAGGTGCCTGACAATCGTAAAGCTCTGGCGCGCCCTTTTTACTACCATCCCAGAAGGTGATTTAGGGATTGTAAGGAGCACCAAAGCAACTCCAGGAGGCTGTGCCTGCAGCCACAGGAAGCAACAGTGATGGTAAAGGTGGGGGGGGGAGGAAGCGGGGGTGGCGGCAGGGGGGAGGGGGTGGTACACCATACCAACAGAAATACAGTGGTACCTCAGGTTACAGACACTTCGGGTTACAGACGCTTCAGGTTACAGACACCACTAACCCAGAAATAGTACCTTGGGTTAAGAACTTTGCTTCAGGATAAGAACAGAAATCATGCAGCGGCGGCGTGGCGGTAGCGGGAGGCCCCATTAGCTAAAGTGGTGCTTCTGGTTAAGAACAGTTTCAGGTTATGTACGGACCTCCATAATGAGTTAAGTTCTTAACCCAAGGTGCCACTGTAAAGCACTGCGGTGTAACAGCACCCAGGCACTACTTCAAGAATTTGCTTGTTGTGTCTGGTTTTGATGAAAAAGTAAAACATAGCTGGTTAGCATACAGATTACAGGGGTCAGCAAACTTTTTCAGCCGGGGGCCGGCCCACTGTCCCTCAGACCTTGTGGGGGGCAGACTATATTTTGAAAAATAATAATGAGTGAATTCCTTTGTCCCACAAATAACCCAGAGATGCATTTTAAATAAAAGCACACATTCTACTCATGCAAAAACACCAGGCAGGCCCCACAAATAATCCAGAGATGCATTTTAAATAAAAGGACACATTCTACTCATAAAAACACGCTGATTCCTGGACCGTCTGTTGGCCAGATTTAGCAGGTGATTGAGCTGGATCCGGCCCCCAGGCCTTAGTTTGCCTACCCATGATATAGAAGATCCCACACTTCAAGAACAATGATAAAGGCCATCTTCAACTCTGAGAAGGCCCAGGGTGTTTTTAATATTTTTGGGGGAGCTTCCCAGATTGGTGGGGGCACCCAAGTCAATTGAGTGGCATAATAATAAAATATTAATTAACATCATAATCACTCCCTCTTGTCTTGTTTTGTGTCTATCCCACCTCCCAAAGGAGTCCATTCTAACAAACAACAAAGCAGTAAGACAGCACAAATAAAACATTTAAAAGTAAAAAGCACGTAGAGCATTTTAAAACAATAAGAACATCTGAAAACCCATAAAGACAGTCACACACCCTTACAGCTAATAATTTCAAACTTGCCAGGAACAGCATCTTACAGCCATCAAATGTTTTTGAAGTGAGTGGGGGAGAGCAAACTTGATAATCACAGGGTTGGGGTTCCTTCCTTAGGAAGAAAGGAGTTTTAGGTGGGAGAAAAATGACTTAAGTGGTCTGCCGGCGGCGGCAGTAAGAAAACAGATTTATATGATTATGAATCCCAAGAAAAACGCATACCATTATCTTATACTACTTGAATTCAGAAGCCTTATTCTGTAGTTTATACACACACACAAAATTAGAATCGCATGAGGGGCAGAGCAGGAACAAGTCTGTTGGCCACATACAGACATACCATTGCGTCCTTCTCAACCAGTCCACTGTACTTTTAGGCAGAGTGACACAGCTGAGGAGTGAGGTGTTAAGAAGTTAGAGCTGTGTGTGTCACACAGCATGCCCTTTGCCTTTTAATCTAGCTTATTGTTCTCAGGTGAAGCAGAGAACACTCTCCTATCATCACCAGTCTTGAATTAAGATTCAACTGCCAATCTAGTTGGCTTTTATGCATGGGAGAGAAGGAGGGATCCATCCTGTACTTTGCCCTGCCTGCTGCCATCCACATATTAGAGGGGCAACTTCCACAGAAAGGAGACCATCACATCATTTCAAACTCCGTACATGGTTCCATGCGTTAGCAAAATCACTTAAATCAGTGATGGCCAAACTCGGCCCTCCAGCTGTTCTGGGACTACAACTCCCATCATCCCTAGCTAACAGGATCAGTGGCCGGGGTGATGGGAACTGTACTCTCAAAACAGCTGGAGGACCAAGTTTGGCCATCACTGACTTAAATAATACAGACAGAGCACAAAGGAAAAATAAATCCTGATAATGCTTTACTGAGGAAGTTTGAACAAAAACAGTTGCATCATTTGAGGAGAAAGGATGTATTTCTTACTTCAGGCCCTGTACACAGCAAAAAGACATTCTACCAAGCATACAGAGGAAAGACTCCATCAGAACAACAAGCCAACCAGAGCAAAAGATCATTGCTACTCTGCCTGGTTGCTAAGCAACACTTCCAACTTGCCCCTCTTCATTAGCTGACTTGCTGAAAACAGAATTAACCCATAAGTTACAAGCTGAATCATTCCTGCGGTTGCAAATGAACATTCAGAACCTTGCAAAGATAGAAGTTTCACCTATGGGTTTGCTATGGCTAGAATGACAAGTATAATGTTTACAGAGAGAAGACAGAAATTTTGAAAATAAATAAACAAATCACTAAAGCTCTGGGACGAAAACTGCCAAACAAAGGCAGAGGTAATTGCAAGAGCCAGTCAGCATCACGGAATAGTGCTTCCCGCTTTAAGATGGAGCCACAGCAAAAGCATGTTGTATGTTAGCATCAGAGGAGTTCACTGCTGGAGTACATGCTCTGAATGAGCAACGTCCTAATTTTGATCTCTGCAATCTCTGCTCCCTGGTAGCTGTATTAGAAAAAGCTTAACTAGAGACCCCTGAGAAGTGCTGACAGTTTTCTCTCTTTCTGTCTCTCTCACAATACAAGGTAGTCTCTTATATTCTTCAGATCCAGACTTAATTTTACACAGCATGCTCCAGAGCAGAAATTAAATTTTCACACACCACCTTCAGTTACTACTCTTTTGTTGTTTGAAATGCTGCAATTCAGAGAATCCAGTCAAGTCAATAAAGATTCTGGTGGATTTCTTTAGGTTCCCTTCTTTCACCCCAGCCCTTCATTAAACACTAGCCAGAAGAACCTGGATGGAAACAACCATCACCCAAGTACAGTTTTACTGTCTATCTTCATGCACACATAGCTGTGTCTTTTAACTTATATTGCAGATATATATTGCAGCATAGCTGTCAACCGTCCCTTATTTGGCGGGAAACTCCCTTATCCCAGCACCGTGTCCCACTCCTGTCCCTTATTGATGATGTCCCTTAAATTTCCCGGGTTTCAAAGGAAGCAGCTCCTCTCTCTCCCTCTCTCCCTGCCGGCCAGGGAGGACAGAGGCTCCAGCTATGTTGCTTGGCTGCGTTGCTCACCCAATAAGGAGTCTAAGAACGACTGGGGGGTGGAGTTTGCGTGCCTTGTGCTGATCAAATCGGCTGCGTTGCCTGGGGACTCGCCTTTGCTCAGTGCTTCCCAGCGGAGAGGTGATGGTGGTTTTCCTTGCTTCATCTCCTTTGTTGGGTTGCTGTGCTGTGGGAACCACCACTTAAGGCTTCGTTTGGCTGCTGCCTGGGCTTTCTGCCTTTGGCTCGGAGGGGCTCAGAAGTTGAACATACCTGTGCTCTGAAAATCCCTTATTTTGGCTGCTGGTCCCTTATTTTCAAATCTGTAAATTGATAGCTATGTTTCCAAGGGTAGAGAGGCCCGATGCCCAGTGATGGAGCTTCATGCGTCTGGGGGCGTGGCACTCCACCCACAGGGGTGTGGCATGTGTCCTGCGGGGGCATGGCACCCCACCGGGATTGCACTGCCAGGGGCAGTACGCTCTCCCCACACCCCTCTTCCTCCGCCAGTGCCCATACCCATTGGTGGGCTCTTTGCTACATCAGTGGGCCATGGCTGTTTTTGCAGCAGGCCACAGTGGAGGCTGGTCTGTTAGGGTGAAGAGAGCACTGGACCATCAACCTCAGTCTGCCCTTAGGTAGTCCTGGCCAACCCACCTGCCCCCTTACAACCTGCCCAGAAGGTGGCACTGCCTGCCAGCTTCCTTGCTGCATCAGTGATACAGTTGTAGAACTCATCAGGGTGGGTGATGGGGGGTGGAATGGGAATTAGTCAGATCCACACACCATTGTTTCTGACTACTCCTGTTGCTGGCCTCCTGCCATATCCCTACCCATCACAACGAACACCAGCCACCACTGACAGGCCATTAAAACTTCCCACAATGCTCAAACTAATGCATAAATTGAGGGTACAATTCTTAACCTCAGGTTAAGAACTTAATTCATTCTGGAGGTCCATTCTTAACCTGAAACTGTTCTTAACCTGAAGCACCACTTTAGCTAATGGAGCCTCCTGCTGTCACCTTGCCGCTGATGCGTGATTTCTGTTCTCATCCTGAAGCAAAGTTCTTAACCCGAGGTACTATTTCTGGGTTAGTGGAGTCTGTAACCTGAAGCGTCTGTAACCCAAGGTACCCCTGTAATGTAAGAAATGGTCCCAAGTAACCCAGGTATCACTGCTTGTGTGCCCTGCCAGGGCATTGAACTGCATGCAGGTGACCAAATGTGGTGAGAGTGCCCCTCTTTGCATGCATATAGGATTAGGCTCTATAATTTCTCTACTCATTGGGTCACCCCTGATCTATGCACAGGGAGTGGACCACCATAAGCTATGAGAGAGATCTATTTCCTTCTTCCTCCTCCAGCCAACTCCCAAGTATGTGCAGATTGCCAAGAGTATTTACAGAAAGGAAGGTGTGACACTCTTCCCATTGAACCGTTTATCTGGGTTTTTGTATGCATAACACACATACACGTTGAACATTTTACATCTCTGATTATATTCAGATTACAAAGTCTTTATTATGCAGTCATACAGCTGAACATTAGTACAGTCAAATTCATTGTATTAGATAAATGACAGGCATATGTGATTATTTCAATGGCTTTGTGTCGGTTACACTGAAGTGCATGAGGCATTAGGTGCTCCTTAGGTTATTTATTCCTGCCAACCTAGCAATTCGAAAGCTCATCAAAGTGCAAGTAGATAAATAGGTACCACTCCGGTGGGAAGGTAAACGGCGTTTCCGTGCGCTGCTCTGGTTCGCCAGAAGCGGCTTAGTCCTGCTGGCCACATGACCCGGAAGCTGCCGGCCAATAAAGCGAGATGAGCGCCGCAACCCCAGAGTCGTCTGTGACTGGACCTAATGGTCAGGGGTCCCTTTACCTTTACTAGGTTATTTATCTGCATACATTTATCTGCAGTTCTCAGGAGGTCTCCAAATGAGGCACTGAGCAAACCAAGACCTGCTTAGCTTGAGCAGGCAGCTTGAGCACCTGCCTTCACCCAGCTTCTTTCCTCAGGTATTATTTTAATCAACATTTCTTCCTTCCCACCCTCCCCTTTGGTTCATTCCTAAAGTTAGCTATTTATAAATATATACACCCTTCAAAAGGTTCCTGGGCAGTGTGCAAAATTGTAAATAGAAATTAATTAAGAAGCATGTAAATACAATATGGAACCAGCACATACATACAACACAATATAAGATAAAATAAAAACCCAACATAATTAGAAAGAAAGAAAGAAACCAAATAGGTTACAGCACAATAATAAGGATCTATTACTGCATATAACTCAGCTTGCACAGACACAGATTGTGGTTTTGCTTTGCTCCTTTTTGGTGTGTGCGTGGGGGGGGGAATACTCAAGTGTGTGTGTGTGTGTGTGTGTGTGTGTTAGCAACATCCCATTTACCTTAATACTGTGTTCAAGTCAGAGGTAGGGAACCTACTGCAGAATGGCAGAGCTTACATTTCTCTGCCCCCTTTTGCCTCTGGCCCCACACACCACTGGCATGTAACCCCTGAAAAATTGCTTCGGAATAATATGGCCATATAGCTAAAAGGTCCCCCATCCCTGGGGTAACTATGAACATTGCACTAGTGACCAAGAGAGAGGCATGGGAGTCAAACAAAGCACCAATGCCTAGAAGCAACAACTCTGGATGGGTGAGAATGCTGCAGTCGCTTCAGTTACTTAGAGTGTAGACTTCTTCAAACTTATCCACAAGTCGTTTCCACTGGACTTAGCTGTGAACACATATACAGCAGGGGTGCAGACAATTTTAATCCCAGTCACTTCATTCCCTCATTACCAGCCGTTCAAGTACCCCATATCAACAATGAATGGGTCCAAAAAGGTGGGTGGGATAAGATGCTCACACACTCATCACAGTCTCCCACTTACACTCGCACACTATAGACACAGGAAAAGGAGGAGATTCCAACTACCATATTTTTTGCTCTATAAGACTCACTTTTTCCCTCCTAAAAAGTAAGGGGAAATGTGTGTGCATCTTATGGAACGAATGCAGGCTGCACAGCTATCCCAGAAGCCAGAACAGCAAGAGGGATTGCTGCTTTCGCTGCGCAGCGATCCCTCTTGCTGTTCTGGCTTCTGGGATTCAGAATATTTTTTTTCTTGTTTTCCTCCTCCAAAAACTAGGTGCATCTTGTGGTCTAGGGCGTAAACATCAGGAAGAACTTTCGAACAGTAAGAGCTGTTAGACAGCAGAATGGACTCCCTTGGGAGGTGGTGGACTTTGCTTCCTGGCAGATTTTTAAGCAGAGATTGGATGGTCATCTGTCATGGATGCTTGAGCTGAGATTCTTGCATTGCAGGGGATTGGACTAAATGACTCTTGGGGTCCATTCCAACTCTACAAGTCTATGCTTCTATGGCAGCAGGCACATAGCTTCCCTCTTCAGCTCATTTGTGGTTGGGGAGGGGCATTTTCACCCTCACTGCAGCACTGTGAAAAGCAGGGAGGCTCAAGCCTCTCTGAACAGTGGAGATGAAAACAGTACTGTCCCCACTCAACCTCATAGAGTCCTTCCTGCCCACCCCCAGCGGTGATGCCACTGTCAGGAAACTGAAGTAGGACCTGGTGGACCACTCCAGAAGATTTGGTGGGCCAGCTGAGGCACATAGGCCAGAGATTCCCTCTCTCTGAGATAAAGGATTTTCAGCACAAACCTCACTTAAAGGTAAAGGGACCCCTGACCATTAGGTCCAGTCATGGACGACTCTGGGGTTGCGGCACTCATCTCACTTTACTGGCTGAGGGAGCTGGCGTACAACTTCCGGGTCATATGGCCAGCATGACTAAGCCGCTTCTAACGAATCAGAGCAGTGCGCGGAAATGCTGTTTACCTTCCCGCCGGAACAGTACCTATTTATCTACATGCACTTCGTGCTGTCAAACTGCTAGGTTGGCAGGAGCAGGGACCGAGCAACGGGAGCTCACCCCATCACGGGGATTCAAACCGCCGACCTTCTGATCAGGAAGCCCTAGGCTCTGTGGTTTAACCCACAGCACCACTTTAAATATTGACAGTGTTGCCTATTTCATCATTGAGAAAAGGAATCTATTTTGATGAGCAGAAAAGGGATATCAATCCAATCTCTATACACTCAATTGTGCACATAAAGAACTATACAATCTGTACCATTGATACTTAAAAAAAAAAGAAGAACTAGATTGTAACACATTTTTCTAAAATTACAGTATGGAATTCCCATCAAACACTCTACTACTGTCAATAGTGGTGCCTCCTCTGTGGACCCTCAGCAGCCAGCTTGCAGAAATCCCTTTGCTTGTTCAACCAATAAATTGGAAGCATTTCATCTTGGCGCACTGTTTGATGTTTTGCTGGAAGACCACTCTGGTGACACTGCTTCCAACTGTTACTGAAGACTTATTTGCAGAACAGCCTGTTTCTAAGCTCCTCCGTGGGACATAGGCCGTCATCAAAATGTCTTGTACACACAGCCCAGGGCCTTGAAATCCGAGGAGAAAACATCTGATTATGGGCCAATGGCTTCTATATCAACAAAAGAGACAAAACCCGGGCAGTCTGCCTTGAAATAATTTGTGGGGATTGCACACCTCTAACATCAACATTTACTTTTCCATGGATTGAACGTTATTTTCAATCTCATGTGACTGGTACACAATTCTCATTTTGAGGGATAGAGAGTCCTTTTTTTCTGAGTGGTTAACACTAGGGCTGCAACAGTTACCTTTAAATTAATCAGACACAAACATAATACTTTATCTATTACTTACTGTGAATACTTATATCCCACTTTATAGCTCAGAGAAGCCCTTAAAGCAATCAGAAAAGGTTCTAACCAAACAAGCAAATGTAGCATAGAAAGAAAATTTGCACAAGATCCATAAAGGAGCAGGATTATTCAGACAGCAATTTCTGCCCTCAGCCCTGTTCTGCCCTGATGTCGTACAAGGCAGTAAACCCCAATGAGCTCTTCTTAAGGAAGAGAGTGGGGCTGAGAAGCAGGGATGGGCTGAGCCTGTGATGGAAACAATCTTTCCTTACTGGTCCTTGGCAGTTGCATTTGTGTATGTGTGTTCCTATATGCATAAAAGTGTAATGCTCTTGGCATGCTGCTGTTCATATGGCCACCAATAGGTGGCAACACCAACTCTAGTTTGATGACAGAACCTTAGAGAAGTGAGTGGTGGAGGTGGCAGGTGGCCCAGGGAAGCTGTTTAATGGAGGGGGCGGACTTCAGAACACTCTCTTAAGTGCTGAGACATATACTTTACCACCCCCTTCTCCTTCTCTTAGCTGTGGGGGGAGATTAAGAATGGCTTTCACATGCAAGAGTGAAAAGATCTCTCTCTCTCCCCCCATTAAAATAACATAAGCTACACTCATCGTGAGCCATTAACTAGTAATCTACTTGACAAAAACAAAAAATAAAAATAGTCAGCATTGCTATGCAGCATTCATAACACTATGAAATTACAGAAAGATTCTGCCAAAACGTTCTTCCTTAGAGGGAAAACAAATAAAAAGAGGACAGAGGAATGTATAACCCAAGCAGAATTCTGGCTGTTGGCTTATTTTACGTTCCTATAAATCCCTTTCCAGGGGGTCAGATCCATTAACATCCTGCTGTCAGCTGGTCCTTCTTCAGATCATCTGGCTAAGTACAAAATGAAAGATAGAATTACAGCCTATGGCTCATAAACTTCCAATACAGGAAGTGTGTAAAATTCAAGAAAGGAGACAACGAACTTGAAGTCAACCCGTATTTTGCAGACTGTCATGAGTCCGGGGAGGTGTGTTGTGGGGTGGGGTGGGCGGGAAGCTGGGACTAGAAGATCCTGGTCGCTGATTGTGATATCAGGGAGCAACTTCGCCCTCTTGCAGGTGGACAGCTGGACAGCTGGACACCAGGGAAGGCTCCAGTGGGCTAGCAGAAAAATGTCCCCCCAGCTCCTCCCCCCTGTTGAATGTAATATATGAACAACTGTACAGTTTTTACAAGAGGATGTGGGGTTAATGCTGCTAGGAATGGTCACTGTTACTTGAGAAGTAACGTCACAGACATTATTGTGACATTTCATGGCCTTTTAGCTTTGTATTTGCCAACAGAGGAGGAAAGTTCACGTATCTGACAACCCAAACCCCCAGTCTAGGGAAGCTTATGCCACAGTAAAACTCTTCTGGTTTAAAATGTTGTAGCATTATTGTTGTTGTTATTGTTGTTTCACTGATAGTTTGGTTCATTTAGCGAGTGTCCAGTCATTTTATTATTAGAGCAGAGGTGCAGAGCAGGATTGGAGAGCAGGATTGGGAATCTTTTTCATCCCAAGAGTCACTTTCCCTCCTGATTGGGCAGTTCCAGAGGTAAAAGTGGGTTAGAGCAGAACATGTAAATTCTACCTCTGAACAGTAGGGTAGTTTCTCCACAAACACACCACTGTCTACACTTCATCCAGAGTTTTTTGTAAGAATTAAACAGGGCAGGGGAGAACAGTGTACATCACCCTGGGCTCTTTGAAGGAAAGGTGATAAAGGTGATTTACAGGGAACCCGGCAGAGGGCCTTCTTGGTAGTGGCGCCCGCCCTGTGAAACGCCCTCCCACCAGAAGTCAAAGAAATAAACAACTATTGGAACTTTTAGAAGACATCTGAATGCAGCCCTGTTTAGGGAAGCTTTTAATATTTGATGAATCATTGATGAATCATTGTATTTTCATATTCTGCTGGAAACCGCCCAGAGTGGTTGGGCAAACCCAGCCAGATAGGTGAGGTATAAATAAATTATTCTTATTATTATTACCATGATTTTAATAATGAATACATAAATCAAAATGAGGATCCAACCTCCGCAGAACATCCCATGGAGGTTTGTCCTGATTATTCCTTACTTGGCAGGTCTGTCTCAAATGATATCCATTTCCAGTCCCTGCTTGGAGGCGCCATACATGTGACATTTCCCCTACCATCTTTGCCATCACATTTTAAAGAAACTTTGGAAGATGCTAAAGTGCCTCCCAATACTCTTGCATAGTTTTCTAGATAACAAAAGTACACTTTGACTTCTACATTAGAATCTCTACAGAGATTGCTTAGGTCCATCAGGCCTCCCCATTTGGTCTGCAGGGCTGTTTTGGTCAAGCTACACCAACCTGCCCTACAAGTGATATCGGATGTGAGCCAAAAGAGGAATTGCAGCCATCCTGATCAACAATGCCCTGTGCAAAGTTCTGGCTATCAATATATATATTTATTGTTTATAGCCAATGGCCATCACAATACAATATAAGAACAAGTCACACAACTACAGAATGAAAGGCATTACATGCACCAGACCAAGACAAATCTACACACACACACAAACACACAAACACACACATTCTTTACCATCAGAGGAGCTGCAGTGCTTTGTGGGGCCCATTTTTGGCATGGCTCTGGAATGACACCCTCATTCACCAATGGAATGAATACACAAATACACACACACATACACACACACACACACAAACAGCTGTGCTCTGGCTGCCATTCAGCAGAAATTCATCCATTCTGCTCTCATGAATCTACAGAGAGGCTTCATCAGTACAATGTCCCAAGGCAATTTCAATTTATGTTCAACTGTTATAGATTAGAGGAGTCTGTTTCATGGCAGCTTCTAATGCAAATTGCCTTTGTGCCGTTCTGTTTCTTTTTTGTTGCGGGGGGGGGGGGGGTTGCAACTTTCTGGCTCGTTTCTCCTTCCCACATCTTCAAAGCCATCCTGTCCACCAAGGAAGGCTAGAATTTAACTCAATGGCTTTGCACGCACAAGAACAAGGGATGTCTAAGCTTTGTTTGAAACTCGACCACTTAAGAAAGGGGGGGAACAGTCCATCCTTCAAGTAGATGTTCCTTTTCATTTCTTACACAGATCTTACACTGTCTGTTAATATTATTCCCCAAGGTGGCATTCAGCCGTAAACTCAAGACAATGAGAACTACAGACAGATTAAAGGAATTTTAATAGAGTCTCGTGCTGCGATGAAGTTTGGCCCCCAGTTTCTCCAAAGTTTTCTCTCCCTACGGAAGAGGCTTCCTCTTTCCCCCAAATGTCTTGGCATTTCTCAGAACACATTCCTCAAGTTGCCCAGCTGATCTGAAAGAAGCCACAAAGGGGGAGAGATATCTTGAGATGTCCTCCCCTGGGCTTTAATTGTTTCACATACAGCCATGCAGACAGCAAATAATGATTTGTGCAGTGAAAGAGAAGATGCTCACAAGCACCCTTCAGCCACCTTCAAAGTAAAGTAAGCACAGCAAAAACTGTGCAACCCACCCATGAGAATTTCAACAAAAAAATTCTCTCCCCTTTGATAATGTTCAAACACAAAGTTTCTCCCCTTGTTAATCGATGGAGAATGCTAGAAAAAAGTGAGTTAATTTTTTTTGGCATACCACTAATTAATTCATCATATGAGTTTTAGTCCCATCACTCAACCTGAGGCTCCCATCCCTGTTATAAGTGAATGTTTATTCATCTTCAGTACATAATAAATCATCACTACTTTTCTTTCTTTAAAAAAAAAAGAGTGTGTCCAAGTGAATGGTGGATCCAAACTTTATTCCAGAAAGCATTTTCTATTCTCTGACCAACAGCAAGCAAGGGAATGCTTAGGGTTTAGTGAACTTGGATCTTCGCCCACAATATTAACAAGCTGTTTTAAGTGTTCTGCATAAATAGAGCTGAAGAGCAAGGATCTGATGACCATTAATGGGTAGGTGGCGACTGATCTGTAAAATGAGGCATAATGCAGAACTCATTTAGGAGCAAAGGTTTGTGATGCATGCATCTCCTTTGGAATGTATACAGAGGCCAAGAGTTCACTGGGCTGTGAGTTTTGTGAGAACTATACTGCAACTGCTCTATAGAGGAACATCATTGCACAAGACAGAGAGGACCCATTTCCAGATGGTTTGGTTTAAGTCCAAACAGCAACCAGATTCCCAACGTCCTTCTGCAGAGGAACTCTTTAGGGTAAGAAATCAGTTGAAAGTACCCTGAATCCCAGCCAGAGAGCAGAGATACATCTGGCTTGCACCCATCAAATTGTTATGAAATGAGAGCAATAGCTCTAATCTTCTGGGCACTGGGACCAAGGAAGGAAGACTCTTCTCTCCCCACTGGAGGAGCACTGAATAGCCATTTGAATACAAAATAATTGCACACCTGGATGCCAAGAGCTACCAGGGTTCGAAAAGGAACCCTCATATCTGGAGATTCCTGCTGCAGAAAAAAATTGGTCCTGCCAGCTTAACTATTGATTCCTGTTACTCAGAAAAGCTTATACTGGTGCACTCTGCCAATGCTTTCAAAGTACTTACTAAGTCTGGAGAACTTATATAGGTCAGGGGTGGAGAAGCAGCCATTCTCCAGATGTAGTTGGACTCCAACTCCCATAATCCCTGGCCAGGAGGGCCAATGCCCAAGGATGATGGGACTTGTAATAGTCAACATTTGACAGTGGCCTCATGTGCACTCTACATTTAAAGCAGCATCGCACCACTTTGAGCAGTCATGGCTTCTCCACTGCCAATAAAATAAAATAAAATAAACAAATCCTTGGAACTGTCGCTTCTTCAGGGTGCTGAGAGTGGTTAGAAGAACCCTATTCCCATCACAGAGCTACAGTTCCCAGAGTTTCCTGGGAAGAGGGATTGATGGTTAAACCATGCTGAGAACTGTAGCTCTGTGAGGGTCTCCTGACAACTATAAGCAGCCTTAACAAGCTGCACCTCCCAGGAATCTTTGGAGGAACACTTGACTGTTTAAAATGGCATGATAATGCTTTAAATGTGTACTGCAAATGGGGCCTGTGACTATGTCAAGACACTGAGTGTTGTCTTTTAGAATGCTTAATTTGATCAAAATGCATTTGGCGTTTTAAATGAAGTTTAATTTTGGCAGCTCTACTGATAAGCTGATCTACTAGAGAGGACCAATTTGCAATTTCCCTTTGGAGATGTTGCATGACAGATAAGACAGGCCCAACTTGTTAATTTCACTAAACATATTGTGAGCAACATATAGGAATTAATTGTTTTATGTGTCGTTAAAAGGGTTTGGGTGCTAATTGTTAGAGACCAATCATTGGTGGTTCATTTTATATGCAAAAGGTATGTGAGAAGACTGTAGGGGTGAGCAACCAGTAGCCCTCCAAATATTGTGGAACTAGAGCTCCCATCAGTCCCAGCCAGCATAGCCAATAGTCAGAAATGCTGGGAATTGTAGTTCAGAAACAACTGGAGAGCTACAGGGTAGTAACACCTGCCTTAACACTTGAAAGCATTCAAGGGGATTGTTTCATATCCAAAGGCCAAGTTACTAGGAATGCTGATACACTTTGCAAACATAGTAGATTAAAGAAAATCCCTTTGTTCAACAAATCTCACAGATATGCATGCGCAAGGCACATTAAAACAAAGAAGAATAGACTCTAGTGCTTGTCTGCAATGGTGCCAATCATCCCATGGTAGGGCTCTTAGCCATAGAATGGAGAAAGAAGTAATTTTTGATGCAGCTCGCCCTGCCCTCTAAATATCAGTGAAGGCTAGTCAGTTTGCAAAAGTGGGGCACAGCCCCACCATCCAGTCAGCCATCAGCAGCCAGCCTTAGAACGTGAGAATATAAGAGCATAAGAAGAGTCTGCTAGATCAGGCCAATGGCCCATTCAGCCCAGCATCCTGTTCTCACAGTGGCCAGGAAGATGCTTGTGGGAAACCCACAAGCAGAAATCAAGCACAAGAGTGCTCTCCCCTCCTGTGGTTTCCAGCATCTGGCATTCAGAAGCATTACAGTCTCCAGCTGTAACTAGATGGCTCTGCTTGTCATTGGCTCTGTCTCAGCCAATCATTGGATTTGGTGCCACATAACTGTTGGGCGGTGGCGGGACGCAGGTGGCGCTGTGGATTAAACCACAGAGCCTAGGACTTGCTGATCAGAAGGTCGGCGGTTCGAATCCCCATGACGGGGTGAGGTCCTGTTGCTCGGTCCCTGCTCCTGCCAACCTAACAGTTCAAAAGCACGTCAAAGTGCAAGTAGATAAATAGGTACCGCTCCAGCGGAAAGGTAAACTGCGTTTCCATGTGCTGCTCTGGTTCGCCAGAAGTGGCTTAGTCATGCTGGCCACATGACCCGGAAGCTGTACACCGGCTCCCTTGGCCAATAAAGCGAAATGAGCGCCGCAACCCCAGAGTCGGTCACGACTGGACCTAATGGTCAGGGGTCCCTTTACCTTTTTAACTGTTGGGCAGAGACATCACCTTGCCAACAAAGGTCCATATAGTTAAAGCTATGGTTTTCCCAGTAGTGATGTATGGAAGTGAGAGCTGGACCATAAAGAAGGCTGATCGCCGAAGAATTGATGCTTTTGAATTATGGTGCTGGAGGAGACTCTTTAGAGTCCCATGGACTGCAAGAAGATCAAACCTATCCATTCTTAAGGAAATCAGCCCTGAGTGCTCACTGGAAGAACAGATTGTGAAGCTAAGGCTCCAATACTTTGGCCACCTCATGAGAAGAGAAGACTCCCTCGAAAAGACCCTGATGTTGGGAAAGATTGAGGGCAAAAGGAGAAGGGGACAGAGAAGGAGATGGCTGGACAGTGTTCTCGAATCTACCAGCATGAGTTTGACCCAACTGTGGGAGGCAGTGGAAGACAGGAGTGCCTGGCGTGCTCTGGTCCATGGGGTCACGACGAGTCCGGACACGACTAAAAGGCTAAACAACAACTGTTGGGCTCTTTGCCTTTTGTTCCACTGGTCCCAACAGCTGGCAAACCTGCTAAATATGCTCTAGAGATTCCCCATAACCCTCTGAAGTGAATCTTAGCAGAATGGCACGGTTACACAGGGGAGGTGAAAACACCAAAATCTGTTTCATTTTTCCTCCTAACTGAAGCCTCACCACCAGCTGAGTGAGACCATGGGATATAATGCAGCATTTGGATTTAAATGCTTATTTTGGTCAGTGGATGCTGGTTGAACATTCAGCTATGTTCTGATTTGTACATTAGTCTGAGAGGTGCAGATCAGTCCATTACATATTGGGATTAACAAAAGGGGGGCAATTAAAGGAGATATAACTTTGGGCAGTAACTCCTAGGGCTGTGCACAGCCCCCTCCTCAACTTGGATTTCACCCCAAATTAGTTTGGTGGGTGGGACTAATGTTTAATTAGTTTTTCATAAAACCCTAATTAAACATAGCTCAGTGTGAAGAGCATAAGACTCTTAATCTCCGGGTCGTGGGTTCAAGCCCCACATTGGGAAAGTACTATAATTCTTGAATTGCATGGGGTTGGTCTAGATCAGGGATGTCCAACAGATTGATATTGTTAGGATATTTCTGTTCCACCTTAAAAGGGGAGCAGGTTGTTGTGTCACAGCCTGCGTATTTCCTGTTCACAGGAAGTTTCTGTTTTTGTATATAGCTGTTGTTTTTTCTCTCTCTGTGCCTGGACATCAAAGATATATCTTCGGGAGGTTTTGGTAGATCGCAGTGGATCGCTGTGTCCCTTTCCTTAGCTTTGGTAAAATCGAACCCGGCCCTGACCCCTCACCCCACTCTCCATTGTTACACAATCTGCAGAATGGAAGATGGAGTTTATTCAGTGAGGCTGTTTGTTTCCCCAGTGATTTGTTGGTGAGTGGCTGTTCCTCCCCCCCAAAAAAACCCTTAAAAATGGGGCTTTTCCCCTCCTCCCCCCAAAAAGCTCAACAACTTTGACCTGAACCTCCAAAAATCGGGACTCTCCTCCTCCCTAAAAAATGCTGAACAACTTTAGCCTGAACCCCCCAAAAATGGGGGTAGATCACTTCAAGTTTTTAATTCTGTAAGTAGATCACAGTCTCTTGGGAGTTGGCCACTCATGGTCCCTTCCAATTCTATTACTCTATGAAGGGGAAGGAGGAGAGAATGCATCTCCTTCCCCGCTCTTTACCAAGAGCAGAAAGGTTCAATCCTGGCAGGTTCTGCTTTGCAAAGGCCTTTCCTCCCGCAGGGTGCCGTTTTGCAAGGATCTTTTCTGCAATGAAGAAAAGATGTTGGCAAAACAACCCCCTGCAGCCTTCTTGCCCAATGCCCAATGTCCCTCCCCCTGACAGCCCTGGATTATTCCAAGCAGCCCAATGCAGGACTTTCCTGACCCAATTCATCCAAGCCCAGATCCCTGCCAATCAGCCTGCTTGGTTCAGGATCCAGCCAAATCTGGTGCACAACCCTAGTAACTGCAAAATCTTGGTTTGACACAACATTTGGGGTTTGTAGCACAAAATGGCACCAGGCAAGTACAAAACTTTGGCATCAGTTTGGAGGGAGTTACAAGTGTGAGAGTTTGTAACTAATAAGCCTATTAGAAAGGTTCCTTTTGCAGCATAGGGTTACAGTAACTATCCCTTTAGCTGTAGATTTACACCAAAGCTAGTTTTTGTCCTCAAAGTTATAAAGAGAAGGAAAGAGATGTGCTGAAGGAACCAAACATTCACCTTGCCAAGTCTTTACTATTCTGTTCCAATTGTGCCCAGATTCAATTTCATCATTTAATCTTCAAGCACATAATTGGCTCACAGGCTGCAGATAAAATATTAAATGAAAGGTTGTACAAGTGGCCCATTTCTAAACACTCGGCCCATCTTACAATTTTGCAAGAGTGACAAGCATTTTCTATAGACAGACCTGCATTTATCTCCCCCTATTCCAGCACACAATATCACACCATTTTGAAAACCAAAAATTTAATAAAAATAGGAATTAAATTAGAGAGAGTGAGAGACAGAGAGCACTCAGAAACTGCGGAAAAGGAAGCTAACAGGCACTTCTTAAAGGACTAAAAATGATGGTGTTTCATTTTGTTCCCTCGGGGTGAAATGCTTTACTGTATCACAATACACTCCACTTATGCTATCATTTTTACGTTTGCTTATCACTTTATCCACATTTTTTGTATAATGCAAAAGCAGGAGAATACACTCAAAAGCTAACACATCAGCACATTAAAGAGGGTTGTCATGGTTTGCGTCATGTGCAATTTCAAAAACTTCTATAGCACTGCCCCCAGCTTTGCCACTCGGTTCTAATCAAAGCTGGAATGAGGGCAACTTCCTTCAGTCCAACATCTTCAAAACACCAAAGAGTTAAGAATATGATTATATCTTTCCTTTCATCCTAGATCATCTCCTCAGCCAAGGAGGACCTCAGCATCAGGATATCTCTGCCTCCTCCATCACTCTCAGTAATTTTTTTGGCCTTCTGTTCTGCAACCAACACCCTCCCACACAGCTACAAATACTGTTTGTGCACTGACTGGAAAACAAGAATTAAAAAGGTGAAGCTTCTGTAAGGATCATATAAGAACAGCCAAGGTAAACTATGCCACTATCAGGCACAACTCTTCTCAGAAAGAAAAGGAGAACTAGCACAGAGTAGATACACAGCCTCATGAGAAGAGGCCACCTCATGAGAAGAGAAGACTCCCTGGAAAAAACCCTGATGTTGGGAAAGATTGAGGGCACAAGGAGAAGGGGATGACAGAGGATGAGATGGTTAGACAGTGTTCTGGAAGCTGCCAGCATGAGTTTGACCAAACTGCGGGAGGCAGTGGAAGACAGGAGTGCCTGGCATGCTCTGGTCCATGGGGTCACGAAGAGTCAGACACGACTAAACGACTAAACAACAACAACAACAGATACACAGCCTACCCCTCCAAGGGGGGGGGGGGGAGCAATTGCAAGGTTATGAGATGCTGAGGCTGGTTCCATAGCTGTGTATGGACTGAGGCTAGATGAATATTGGGTTTGCACACACCTCCTCCTTCTCTGGCACAAATGCAAGAAGGGGTGGGAAAGTCTTTGCTCCCATTTTTTTAAAAAAATTATATATATATATATATATATATATATATATATATATATATATATATATACACACACACACACACTATATATATATATATATATATATATATATATATATATATATATATATATGCTTTCGTAGATTTTCACGGGTACAGGAATGCAGGTTTTGGTGTCTTCGGGTGTCTTCCCGTGTAAGAGTTGGGGTGTCTAGGCGACGTTTCGACGAGGTCTCGTCGAAACGTCGCCTAGACACCCCAACTCTTACACGGGAAGACACCCGAAGACACCAAAACCTGCATATATATATATATATATATATATATATATATATATATATATATATATAATATAATATATATACGACTTAATACTCCAGAAAGTCTCTACACAGTTTACAAAGTAACTAATGCAAAATGCATGTGTGAGTGTGAGTTTGCAAACTTATATTTTACCAAATTTTTATCAAACCCTTTCTCCCAAGGGATCCCAAACAAGGAAACAAACTATGAAACTGAGGAACTACAATATAATACAATACAATAACCCCCCCCCTTCCCAAAAAAATAGCAGCACATTTTGAAACATCTTTAGAGTCAAGGATTAACTTTGCTGGATACAAACCCATCTATGTGGGGCTATCTTTGAAGGTGACTCGGAAACCACAACTAATCCAGAATGCGGCAGCTAAAATGGTGACTGGGGGCAGCAGCCAGGACCATATAACACTGGCCCTTTAAAGGCCTACATTAGTTCCCAATACGTTTCCAAGCTGGTTGGTGCTGACCTTTAAAACCCTAAATGGCCTTGGCCCACAGTAACTGAAGGAACTCCCATCATTCAGCTGGACACTGAGATCCAGCACCTAGGACCTTTTGGCTATTCCCACACTGTGAAAAGGGAAGCTACAGGGAACCAGGTAAAGGGCCTTATCGGTAGTGGCACCCACCCTGTGGAATGCCCTTCCATCAGATCTTAAGGAGATGAGTAATTAGATAGGAAACATCTGGAGGCAGACCTGTATAGGGAAGCTTTTTATGGTTGTTGTTTTACTATGCTTTTATATATGCTGGAAGCTGCTCAGAGTGGCTGGGGCACACACAAATAAATAAATAAATACATAAATATCAATCAATAATAATTTAAAATCAGTGAATGGCATCAATTAACAACAGGCTACCAATAATTCAAAATATAATTCAACATATTAGCACAGAGATAGCCAATGTGGTGATCTCCAGATGTAGTTGTACTACAACTCCCAGCTTCCCTGGCCATATTGGCTGGGGCTGATGGGAGTTACAGGCAAGCAACATCTGCAGGGAACAGTGTTCTAAACTCCCATTGTTCCAGGCACATTTTGTGACAGAGAATCTCCTTAGCGTGAGCAGTTTCTGAGCTCTTGGAACAGTACTGAGCCTAAGATTTCAGATTAAAACTGCAGAGTGGAAGGAAAGAAGGACCTTTTTCTGCCTCCACACTTCCAGCTACTCTCTAAAGACTGGAGAAGAGACCCTCTTAAGGCTATTAGGGGGGTGGGCAGGAGAAGGACTAGACCATGTGAAAAATGAACATACCAGTAATATTTTAGCTACAGTTTATTAATTCTCATCTTTGTATTCTTGTTGTTAAAAAGGTGCACCTAGACATTCCGTTGTTGTGCCCATAGCCTAGGTTTAAAGTGCCATTTAGCTTCTAGCTTCCGTAGCTCAGTTTCTAACACTGGGAGGGAACTATGTTGCCTGACCCGATATTAGTGTTTGCATACATGCATCGACACCAGCTATGATGCATCCCCTCTACACTCAGAGCATCAACCTCTAGAGATCCATGGGGCGGGAGCTGGATGCTGAAAAATGACAATTCTAGCAACCAACACATTACATATTTTAGCAAAGCTAGGACAAGAATGAAAGGCAAAACAGGTTCTGGTAATAGCTAGATCCTATATTTATGCCCAAAATCCTGTAATAAGTGCATCTGTCTTATGGTCTTCATAATCAAAGAAGGATGCTTTATAAGGCAGTGTCCCATGTTCCTTGATTATTCAGGAATTCCCAGCTTTGGTTTTTCTTCTTCAGTCCCAAATTATTCTCTCCTGCTAGAAAAATTCCCTTTTCATGTACAATGGTACCTCGGGTTAAGAACTTAATTTGTTCTGGAGGTCCGTTCTTAACCTGTTAGCTGCTTTGAGACTCCCTAGGGTAGTGATAAAGCGGGATATCAAATCCAAACTCTTCTTCTTCTCTTCTTGAGAGAAGAGTCTCACATTGCATCAAGCATGGACAGGCATATTTTTCAATACAGTGGTACCTAGGGTTAATAACTTAATTACTTAATTTGTTCTGGAGGTCCGTTCTTAACCTGAAACTGTTCTTAACCTGAGGTTCCACTTTAGCTAATGGGGCATCCCGCTGCCGCCGCACGATTTCTTTTCTCATCCTGAAGTAAAGTTCTTAACTCGAGGTACTACTTCTGGGTTAGCAGAGTCTGTAACCTGAAACGTCTGTAACCCGAGGTACCACTGTATTAACAAGTGACTTCTAGCCTGCCTGCTGATAAACTTGGGCTAGCCAACTTGGGGTCATTGAATTGATGGATGCCAAGCCGCCATCAGCCCTAGATAGCAAGGACAATGGTCAAGGGTGATGCAAGTTATAGTTCTGCAACATTTGGAGGGCACCCCACTGGCCACCCTTGCCACAGAAGTGGCCTCATGTGAAACTGACTAGTATATCAATTTCAGGTCACTTCCAGCCCTTTGGCAACACCTTTCATAGATGTAGACACTGTCTTCCCATTTTGGAATGAAAAGAGAATAGGTGATGTGATTGAGCAAGTGTATTTAATTTTCACATCTTCATGTGGGGAAATTTTCACCTACCTATACCCCTTATATAGTACATACATTTTGTTCCAAGAGTCTATATTTGTAATTTTCAAGTTTGCAGTATTATTCAGTTTATTTCTTCTTCTTTTTAAAGGCTTCAGTCATTTGATAGATCTGCACCTGTGCTCTGATAAAAAGAATCAGAAATCTAATTTCCAATCCCAGCTACTCTAAATTGTATGATTGGTCTGACGCAGAGACAGACCGCAAGCTTCACAAACACCGCAAGTCAATAGAAAGCCTTCAACGGTACACAAAACATTAAATTTTGAACAGCGCTGAAGAAATGGATTGGTTCTGATCACAGCGGAGAATGCCTTTTTGGACAGCTCTTGAAATGACTGCCTAGCTTAGACTCGTACTTGCTGTCATTTCAAGTGACAGTTAACGTTACCGGCATTCAGGACACAAATACATATTTGACAATTATGCCATCACGGTTAAGTGGTTTGGATGTTATTGTAAACATCTGAAAAAGCTATGCAGAGCATAGGTCATGATTGCTAGTGCTCTGGGCTGACAGGAATCCATCTCAAAAGATTTATTACACATGTAATTATGCGCAATTATATGGCACACGGAACTAGAGATGAAACAACGCTGCAAACAGAAAACTCGACCACATCTAACCCCCTGGGATGTGATACTGGTTTGGGTTTCAGGAACATGGCAGCAGCTTAATGTCTGCACTTCAGATAATTGCACAATCAAGCACAGATGTGCAGCCACTATCTTCTGCTGTGTCAACCAATGCTCAGGTTTTGGAACGCCTGACTTCATTCATTTTGCAAAGTAGGGAGAAACAGAGCTCAACCGTGATACCTAGCATGTCTGGGGGTTTTTTAAGGATCTCAGTTAGCAGTGCTGGTCTCTGCCCAAGACCTTGCAGAGTTGATGCCAATCTGGATAGACAATGCTAGACTAGATGGACTAATGGTCTGATTCAGCATAAGATAGTGCTGTATGTTTAGCTTCTTGTCTTTTGCTATTTGGCTTTGTGGTACAGTAATGGGCCACCATGTCATTTCCTTCCAACCTGGAGATTTGTCCTTAAAAGGAAGCAAGATAAAGGTGTAGAGAAGGGTGGGTAATCTAGGGCCCCAAGACCACATAGCAGCCTAAACCTACTTGGCCTATTTTCACATGGGTGGAAAGAAGCAGGGAAATGGGGGAGGTCAGATAGATTAGAAAAGCTACTTATAACTCTGGCCTCACCCACCCCTAATATTCAGCTCCCATGAACTTACTCCCAAGAGAATATAGCCCTTGATAGGAGGAGGAGGAGGAGGAGGGGAAGAAGTTGTTGTCCACCCCTGAAGTGAACTATTTTCTGCCTTTCTTTTAGACCACAGACAATGTGTGTGGCGGGAGGGGATAAGGTATTGAGTGTCCAACAGCCACCAGCACTCTCCCTCCATCCAAGCAACTTATCTATTTTGTGAAAGCCTCCATGGTGTTCTGGAACTCAACTTGTGTGACTCTGCCCCTTCAATTGACAATCACGTCCTGGAACCAGACTGTGTGGATATAACTGTGCATGGCTAGGAGAGCTAGTAAATGGATACATGGACTGGCAACTCTGCTCACATCATCTTCAGCTATTCTCCATCTGAGGTCAGGGAGAGCTTTCTTGGCCGTGATCCTGTTTACAGAAAGCTCCCCCCAGAAAAGGCTCAGGGTCAAACTACATGTTACACCTAATGGCAGCCACAGCTTCATTTTTATTTACTTAATTACAAGCACAGGGTGGGACCATTTTTATTTAGACCACAACATGTAGAGAGAATTCCCTCTCCCTCCATCCGCCTCCCTCCATCAGCCCTTGAAAAAAAAAATCCATCTCAGTGCAACTGTTAGTATAAAAGAAATGATAAGAATGAAATTGTGATTTAGATGGAATTTTTGTACCTTGCCCTGAAATTGATGTGATATAGGAGGGTGGTCCAACATGCAGCCTGAGGGACATATACAGCCCTCCCTGCCCACAACTGAGAGAGCCTGGACCATGCTCCTGCTTGCACATGAGTAAGAGCGGGATCACGGCTGCTCAGCTGGTGAGCACAATAAGACATGCCATATCAATAAATTATCCCATCCTAAGATAGTGAACTGTCCAAACAATTCATATTAAAGCCTAGCAATAATAATAAAAAACACCAGCAGTTTTTTATATGCTAGGAGCAAACTGATTCTCCAAGTGCCTCTTCTTGTGTAGCCGAAACATTGCTATCCAGGCACAAGAGGAGATGGAACAGTAGGCTCTGGGTAAATTGCAGTCCTACAGACAGACTATGGAGGGATCTAAGAGAGGGACCCCCAAAACAGCCCAATGAGGACTGAGTATGCTCAGTGGCTCCAGAATACTGATTGAGTTGGAGAAAAATGAAACCAGACAGACTGAACAGAGGACATTATAAAAGAGCACGGCTGGCTGGAAGTATGGGCACTGAAATGTGTTGCAAGTCACATTGCTACAAAATAAGAGCAAAATAATAGGTCAAACTAAACAATATGACAATAATAGGAAGTAAAATGTAAAGCCTGTAAAATTGGAATAGGATTTCCCTAAGCCATGTTTCCACAGTTGGCCTAGCTGTACTCGTTTTAGGATTGCAGTAGCTTCATTCTTCTTACCCCTAGTTCAATTAGGTCAGCCTTGAGAAGTTATGGGGCTGGGCAGCGGAAGGGATACAATGGTAGATGTTCCATGTGTACATTTGCAAGGTTTCAACATTTAACATTAGAATGTCGTGTTGAAGGTTAAGGCACAGCCCCTCCCTAGGGTCTCTTGTGCTTAATTAACCTTGCAAATCTCATCTCAGGCTCTTTGTAAAAAACAGATTTATTTATTTATTTTGGAACAACGCTGACCTTCATTCTCCTACATAGCACATGAACACACAAATGCAGTGCTGTGACTTTACAACTGATTCACTGTCGCAGCTGAAACCCTGATCGCATGGGAGAAATGCCCCCCATTACTAGTATTATTACTATTTCTTCAGACATTTCAAAATATGCTCTCCAATGATTGGCTGGTGCTCCTGATTCCAGAAGAAGAAAATCATTCATCAGACATTTTTTGCTCAGCTGCAAAGTTTTAAGGCTCAAGGTCCCTTCCAATTCTATGATTCTATGAGATGACAGAGCAGCTATAGGTTCAACTTAATAGAGGACACTCCTGTATTTGAAGGGCTGTCAAATCTACATCGTGTTTAAAGGCAAAGGGTCTTAGCCAACCAACTTCTACTCAGAGTAGACGCACTGAAATTAATGGGTCTAAGCTAGCCATGTCTATTAATTTCAATGGATCTACTTTGAGTAGGACCAGCATTGGATGCAACCCACAGAACTCCTTGAATTGGGTCAACATTTGGTACCAGAACAGTAGACTTAGCAGGTATACAGGTCACCTAGTAACAGTCTTCATGACTAAGATGAGATGGATTGTATTTTTATTTTCCTGTAGCAATTACTTCTAAATTTGGATTTGTAAACTGTCAAATGCATTTTATTTATTTTTCATTTTTAAAAAAGAAATGTAAATTTGAACCTTCAATCCTCTTTTTCTAATGCGTAACAGGCAAACAAGCCACCTTGCAGCTTAGGAATGGACAAAATCCAGACAAACAAGGACAAAATTGAGGGCTTTTCCTTCACCCCCATCTGCCTAATGTGGTGAACTGGTTAGACTGTAGGTTTGTTCAAGGTGCTACAGGAATTGTACCCTGGTTCACATGAACTAACTACATGAAAAAGGGTTCAAATTCTGTGCTGAATTGACCAACTCCAGTCAAATGAACAGCCAACAGGACAGGCCTGTCTGAAGCTGGAAAGTATAATCAGCATCCAGAAAATCTCAGCCTAATGAATTCAAGCAGTGTCTATTCATTTGAAGTGTTGTATTTTGTACCACCCACACCTGCAGTTAAGCGCATATTGCACATATCCTGCCGTCAGCAGAACAAGTGGCATCGCTGGCGTGTTGACCTGGAAAATGATCTAGTGAAGATTCTCTATCAGCTCAAGAGAACATCCTGATGAAATATTCATTGCACTTAGTAATTTGCAAATCCTCAAATGTGTGTTGGACAAGTTACAGCAAAAATGTTCGGGGACAGAAGACATGGCACAGAAATGTCACAGATCCGTTACCAACTTCAGCCACTCTATATTTTGTACTTGCATTCATCTATTGCTCAGCCCAGCAGGAAGTGTCTTGGGTCCACCCTGAAAACACACAATGCAGGTCAGATACGGTAGTCACATTTATACCCTAAATCAGGGGATGGGGAACTGGTAGTCCTTGCTGGAATCCAATTCCCATCATTCCTGACCACTGGCCATGTTGGCTGATGGGGCTGATGGGAGCTGTCATACAAGAACTGCTGGACAGCCTGCTAGTCATTCCAGACGGTATTTCACCATAATCTATAGGAGAAGGATTAATGCTGCTTGCAGAGTTTCTGGAAATCTTTCTGGTTTTCATGCTATATTCACTGGGCACAGTTCAAGAGAAGTCCACATCACCACTGAGTCCTATCCATGCTGCATATATTGTTCCTTTTTAGAGGGCTGCAGGATTAATGCCAGGTTATCTTTGCAATGCAGTGGGATCCTGCAACAGATTCCATCACCCCCATTATAGAATCATAGAAGAGTTGGAAGAGACCACAAGAGCCATCGAGTCCAACCCCCTGCCGAGCAGGAAACACCATCAGAGCACTCCTGACATATGGTTGTCAAGCTTCTGCTTAAAGACCTCCAAAGAAGGAGACTCCACCACACTCCTGGGCAGCAAATTCCACTGTCGAACAGCTCTTACTGTCAGGAAGTTCTTCCTAATGTTTAGGTGGAATCTTCTTTCTTGTAGTTTGGATCCATTGCTCCGTGTCGGCTTCTCTGGAGCAGCAGAAAACAACCTTTCTCCCTCCTCTATGTGACATCCTTTTATATATTTGAACATGGCTATCATATCACCCCTTAACCTCCTCTTCTCCAGGCTAAACATGCCTAGCTCCCTTAGCCGTTCCTCATAAGGCATCGTTTCCAGGCCTTTGACCATTTTGGTTGCCCTCCTCTGAACACGTTCCAGTTTGTCAGTGTCCTTCTTGAACTGTGGTGCCCAGAACTGGACACAGTACTCCAGGTGAGGTCTGACCAGAGCAGAATATGTCAGAAACACCGCACTGTGCCCAACATGGTACCTTTCCACAGTCTAAGCCAGCCTTTCCCAAACTGGTGCCCCTCCAGATGTTTTGGGTGGCAGCTTTGCTTCCTAGGGCCTGGTGGGAGCTGTAGTCCAAAAACATTTGGAGAGAAGCAGGTTGGAGAAGGGTGATCTAAAGAGCATCTTTAGAGGGAAAGATGAGGAAACAGACTGAAAGAACGAAAGAAACACAATGCCAACATGCCATGCCTAAGGAAAAATGTCAAGACTACTTCAACAACAACAAAAAATTGATGAAGTTACACCATCAATATATAGAGTTGTCTCTCTCTGTGGTGGTTTCTACAGAAACACAGCAGACTTTAATGTGCACACTGTTATGTGGGTGCTTTCTTCCCCAGCTGTTTTTTCTTCTTCAAGATATGCGCTGGTGTGATACTTTTGATACTTATAAATTGACACTAGGTGGTGATGTAGTGCTATTCTCATAAGAAATATTAGCTCAAAGAAGAAACAGGGAAAGTTCTTATATTTAAAAAAGGGTTGCTATTCTTCACCCCACCTCCGCCTCTTTAGTACAGATAACAAACTTATTTAGTTGAGTAACAGGACTGCACCCATTTTATGCCAGTTGACAGAGCCTACTAAGCCTACTAAGGGAAATATCATGTGATTCTGTCTGGGGCCACTCAATGGTGCTGAGCAAGACTCAAGGATGGGAAGCGACTTCACAGAGGAAGGCACATCACTGTGAAATATTTGAGGCCCTTCTTCTCGACCTGACATTCAAACCCATATGAGGGTCATGAAGCCATGACTGATTCAAGTGGCATGATACTGCTTTAATTGTACAGTGCGGATGAGATCTGGATCTTGCAGATAGAGAACTGCCATCTGAAAGCCAGTATGCTACATCTCTCCAGAACATTAAAATCCCAGTTTTCGGTTTCAGCTCGTAACTGAACAGTTCATAACATAACAATTGGCTTACTTGAAAATTGTCCTTTCTTGCACACATAGATTTATACTTCATCTGAAGCAAGCATGTGGGTAAGAACAAGAGAAGCAAGAACCTCATAGCGATGTGGGAAAGCGTCGGCTTCTGTTGCTGACAGATATCACCTTATATTTGTAACGTAGGGAAGATGTCTGCTGTCAAACATGCAAATTGTCTCACAAAGAAGTGCTTTCCCCAGAGGGCGCAGTAAGAAAGCAGTAATTGGGAGTACCGCAAGTTTTGTTTCCTGCTAATATTAAAAAGAAAAAAGAAATCACAAAGCAGCATCAAATCCAGTCTCTGGTGAAGCTACTGTTAGGGGAGTCAAATGTAATGCAATCAAAGGATTTCCATTAGCTTTAGAATGTGCCAAACTCCTCAGAAGATCAACACAGAGATGCACTCCACAAAAAAACAGAAACAGTCTAGAGTAATCGCTGCTAGTTTCAAGACCAAAGAGCCCAGGCACAAGGCAATCTCCTCACATGAAGTGCAGCTGAAAATAGCTATGTGTTGCCCCAAACCTGCAACATAGTTACGTAAATGCGTGTGTAAAGGTAAAGGTAAAGGACCCCTGACAGTTAAGTCCAGTTGCAAATGACTCTGGGGTTGCGGCGCTCATCTCGCTTTACTGGCTGAGGGAACCGACGTTTGTCCACAGACAGTTTTTCCAGGTCATGTGGCCAGCATGACTAAGCCGCTTCTGGCAAAGCCAGAGCAGCGAATGGAAACATCATCATCATCCCTTTATTGTCAATGTACAATGAAATCAACCAAGCCTCCCTCCCCCACAAACACTCAATCTCATTGCACTCTGTGTGCTTGTCGCACAACACACCAACCCAAAAAGTCAGCTGCACTATATTATTTTCCGTTCAGCAGCCTAACAGCCCACGGATAGAAACTGTTTGTTAGCCTGTTGGTACGACTGATTATACTTCTATATCTCCTGCCCGAGGGTAGAAGATTAAAGATTTGCTGACTGGGGTGTGAATCGTTGTTTACCTTCCCGCCAGAGCGGTACCTATTTATCTACTAGCACTTTGACGTGCTTTCGAACTGCTAGGTTGGCAGGAGCTGGGACAGAACAACAGGAGCTCACCCCATCACAGGGATTCGAACCGCCAACCTTCCGATCGGCAAGCCCTAGGCTCTGTGGTTTAACCCACAGTGCCACCAGCATCCCAATGCATGTGTAGGAGACCAATATAGATTCCACTGCCAAAAGGAAACACCACTGGGACCTGCAACGAAATGTTGCAGTGTGAAGTGCTCTTATTTAGTGTTCCAGTCAGCCAGCATACCATGCCCACTGAATATACACAGTCCTCATATTTGAGGCTCTTTCCTCTCTCCTCCAACAAATAAAGGTTTTCTGTGCCTGTTGAGATTCTCCCAACCTTCTAAGACCAATCTTTCCTGTGTGGGTGAAATCATTTTGGCTGTGAGTAATGGCACTCACAGCCTGAACATTGGAAATAGAGGGAGTGACTGTAAACCAAATTCTCAGCTCATATGGGAAAGCCCTGCCTCAAATATTGTGGCCTGAGCGCCTCTTCTGGGCACATTCACAATGAAGTTAGTCTGATACTACAGTGGTACCTCAGGTTAAGAACTTAATTCATTCTGGAGGTCCGTTCTTAACCTGAAACTGTTCTTAACCTGAGGTACCACTTTAGCTAATGAGGCCTCCTGCTGCCGCCGCACTATTTCTGTTCTCATCCTGTAGCAAAGTTCTTAACTCAATGTACTATTTCTGGGTTAGCGGAGTCTGTAACCTGAAGCGTCTGTAACCCAAGGTACCACTGTATTGTGTTATCCAGCACAGGCCATAGAAAAACAAGCCCCATCTGCACCCTACAGTTAAAGCAGTATCGTACCACTTCAAACAAGCATGGCTTCCCCCCAAAGAACCCTGGGAAGTGTAGTTTGCTATGGGTGCTGAGAGTGGCAAGAAGATGCCTATTCCCATCACAGGGGACTTTCCTGGGAAAGAGGTGGTGATTGCTAAACCACTCTGGAAACTGTCTCTCTGTGACAGGAACTGTGGTCTGCTATCCAAATTCTCAAGGGCCAAGAACTTGTGTGACCTCTGGTTCCTAAAAGGTTTGCAGAGCAAAGCGTAGGCAGGCAGCTCTTCCTCTTTTGCAGCAGAGGCTGCTCTCTGACCACACAGTGCTTCTGGTTTGGCTAGGAGGTGGGTGATAAACCTGCGGACTACAGCCGAGGAGCAGAACTGGCTCCCACCCCATTTCCAGTCACACACACTCTGCCAGCCACAGATTCCCCACTTCTGAAGGCAAAGTCTCCCACACTCAAGTCAGAAGATAGAGGCTATATTGGGAGAAGCTGACCCTATAGCACAAAAGTGACAGCTTTACTTCTCTGTCTAGGAAGGGTGATGCTGGCATAGGAAAGAGACACCGTCTAGCTCTTAATAATAATAATAATAATTTTATTTATACCCTGCCCTCCCAGGCCAGAGCCAGGCTCAGGGCGGCTAACACCAGTAAAATTACAGTAAAAACATAATGGGGGGACGACCCAATTTAAAATACAGGTTAAAATGCAATTTAAAATGCAGTCTCATTTTAAAAGTAGCCCATAGATCAAAACCATAAGGGGAGGGAAAACATAAGGGTCAGACTGAGTCCAAACCAAAGGCCAGGCGGAACAGCTCTGTCTTGCAGGCCCTGCAGAAAGATGTCAAGTCCCACAGGGCCCTAGTCTCTTGTGACGGAGCATTCCACCAAGTCAGGGCCAGTACTGAAAAAGCCCTGGCCCTAGTTGAGACCAATCTAACCACCTTGTGACTTGGGACCTCCAAAATGTGGTCTGAATCTTCCTAATAACATGGACTCTTGCAATAAGGGTGGTTTTCACACCTTAAAACAGGAGTTGCCAACCTAGCACCCATGGGTAACAGTAAAGCTCTTAAGTAAATATTCTCTTTAAAATCCCCAGTGTATGAGATGGGTGTTTTTCTGCTCTTTTAAATACGAAAGTCATTTTGTGCTGTGCCACGCACTCCACAGCAGCCATTTTGCATCGCGCCACATACCTTGCGACCTCCATTTTGTGACTGCCCCCCAAAAAAACTTCCTCAAAATTCAAAATGTGCCCATTACCCAAAAAATGTTGGTGACCCCTGCGTTAAAGAAGCTAACATCAAAAGGGGCTACGAGCTAAGCTTGCACCAACCAGGTAGTAAATTCAACACAAAAAACCAGGAACCCCTGAAAGTTGTTGAGCTTGTGTTAGACAAACCCCAAAGTTTTAACGCCTTTTTACAAAAACGCCAAGAGAACGTGATGTGATTGCCTTGCCTAAGATCCAGGACAATGCACCATCTTTCGGAAATTACCCCAAGACATCAATTTCAGTAATCCCGGTAACGTCTAGGAAAATCCAGACATATAGCAGCCCTAAACACAATCATTTTTCCCTACTGCCTTTGGTATCCAGCCTACTATTCCATCCAAAGTCCTGTTCAGTCAAGCTTTAGCTCATTCCTACAGGCAAGGGAGTGCTGCTCTCAACAGTAATGTTTTTCCTCGTGTTACTAAAGCCTGACCCTCCCAGCCCTTCACCCCACAATTTCTCCTATGCAATGTTAAGATGCACACTGACGTCACGTCAAGCTGCCAGTGATTCGAAAGTGAACAGTGAAGTTATGTGGAAGCCCTGCTTGTGATGATAATACCATTTAACAGTTGTCAAGATAGATTTGAGGGAAGACAGGGGTTTAAACTCCTACAAAGTGTTTTTCATCTCTTTGTAGAATCCTAGGGAATCCATAAGATAAACTTATTCTTTTGAAGTTGCTGTTTTAAAAAGTCAAGATACCAAAATGTGACATTCATATTTCTGAATACAGATTATTAGTTGGCAGGATTATGAAGAATTTCTTAGCAGTGAAAGCATCCGCAAAGCTTGGGGATTTCTGCCGGCCCTCCATGCATGAAAGGCCAACCTAGTTGGGTTCTAATGCAGACACTCCTCTAAGTGTAAAGAGTATTTGGGTTACTGGCTTAGTTTCCCGGTTGGTGTTGAAATATTTCTTAATACTCCATTCTTAGCTTCTCTGCAGAGGGTACTGAAACTTACAACCAACACTGCTAAGTATAATTTTTCTTCCTTCCAGAAATTTTGCGCTCCTTCTTTCAGCAAAGCATCATCATGGTAAAATTGAAATGCACAATTTGACCCCACGGTTTAGTTCAGCACTACCAGTATGATTGGCAGCAGCTCAGATAGGACCTGTTACAGAAATGACAAGGGGGGGGCACATCTTTAAGATCGGGTTTCCGCCTCCCCCTTTTACTCTTAAGCCACGGGATGATGAGCCCAAGCCCTTCTCCCCATCAGTCGCACAACACACACATCTTTTGATTGCCTAAAGTAGTTACAAGGTTACAACTATTATGCCTGAACATATCCTTTTGATTTGACAGATCAGGGAAGATACCTAGCTTTATAAATTTGTAGAGAATCCATACTTTAACCAATTCTCTTCATTCCAATGCCATTTTAACCCTTAAAGAAAGATGAATTTGGGCTCCACCTCCCTCCATGAACCAAGAAGTGGGAAGTCACATAGGCAGCAGGAGAAGGGCATCCCACCATAATTCCCCAAGCGTGAGAATTCCCCCAAGGGTTGTCTCCCCCAAGGAGACAACAACAGACATCCACAGAGGCAGTTTAGCAGCTCAGGTGTTCTGAAAGCCCATCTTCTGGAAGGCTGGAGGGCAAGGATATGCATCGATAGTTTTATTGTTCTTTGGGTGGCAGGTACTTAAGGTGTTTGTGACTAAATCTGATAAGCGGAGCAAGCTGTTGAACTTGGGTAACCATAAAGAAGGCTGATCACCTACAAATTGATGCTTTTGAATTATGGTGCTGGAGGAGACTCTTGAGAGTCCCATGGACTGCAAGAAGATCAAACCTATCCATTCTTAAGGAAATCAGCCCTGAGTGCTCACTGGAAGGACAGATCCTGAAGCTGAGGCTCCAAGACTTTGGCCACCTCATGAGAAGAGAAGACTCCCTGGAAAAGACCCTGATGTTGGGAAAGATGGAGGGCACAAGGAGAAGGGGATGACAGAGGACGAGATGGTTGGATACTGTTCTCAAAGCTACCAACAGGAGTTTGACCAAACTGCGGGAGGAGGTGGAAGACAGGAGTGCCTGGCGTGCTCTGGTCCATGGGGTCACGACGAGTCCGGACATGACTAAACAAATAAACAACAACAAACCTCAAGATCCCCCTCCCTCTTTATGACATGTCGATGATGTATCAGTGATTTATCAATGATGCTTCTGGAAAGATATTATGGGTGTGGCGTTTAAAAGAGCTTGCAACCTATGTTCGCGGTTCTTACTCCATGTGGAAACCTGTTGCACAACAATAAAGATTGTGGTCTACTGACCGCTGTTTTGCTCCAAATTACTTGGCTGGAACTTCCTTCTTTTACTGACCACATGGACCCGCAGGATGAGCTGGGCTGTTGAGTAGTCTCTCACCCCAGAATTTTTCTGTAACAGGACCTGATCTTTTTAATTGGAGATTCCAGAGATTTATCTGAGACGAGCTACATGCAGCTCTTGAGTTCTTTCACTAAGTTCTGGTCCCCCGACATGTGTTCAGTTGTACATATTCCCTTCCCAAGGATTTTAACACTTTCCTTAAAAAAGAAAGAAAGAAAGAAAGAAAGAAAGAAAGAAAGAAAGAAAACTAGTTCTGAGTTTGAACTTTCTGGGGAGTTCTATGCAATTTACCCATCAAATCTACCTTTTCAAATCTGCAGATTGGAAAAAAAGTATTTCCATTTGCAAAGCACCATCACATTCTTTCTTTTTGGCTCCTGGGCAATCAAGTGTAGGATTTTTCCTGCCTTCCAGCTCCTGTTCTTGTAGCAGCAGATAAGAGCAGCAGCATTGTCACTGGAAGACAGTAAACCTAAAAATAGACTGTGGGCTGCAAATGGAAAGCAACCAGAATACATTGGTTCTTGCCAGAGGTTGTGACCAAATAAATGAGAAATATTCTGTCTTTGAAGAGAGGGGTGCTACATATTGGCATGTATTTATTTAAGACATTTCTATGCTGCCTTTTAGAGAAAAGCCCTCTCTGGGCAGCTTACAAGGATAACTAAATGTATCTTTGAAAAGTAAAATATAAGGGTTGCATCCAATATAGTAATAAGTTGAAGTCACTTGGCAGCATACTTATTCTTGCAAAAGAGAAAGCATATGCAGGTTGCTACTAACTTTGTTGCACAATCCATTGCATTCCCACTAGCACAACTGTTGCCTTTGTTGTGCAACATTAAAACTCACCCATCTGCTGCTGCAACAGCCCTTGCACTAGCAGAGACTGTTGGATTCTGTTGTAAAACCCAAGTCACAGCACTTGTAATAAAAAGTAGATTGAATGTCCATTTAAGAATGAGTAAGTATGGGGGTAGCACAACTTTTTGGAGAAAGCTCCAGAGCTATGGGGAAAATACTGAAAAGGCCCCGTTAGTGCTCCCCTGTTTGATAAATCTAGACACAGATATCAGAGAGCATCTGAACTACTCATTCATAATTATTACCAGTTCTCTTTCTAATGGCTACTCTTAGGAGAACACAAACTGGATCTGAATCCATACTTCTTTTTCTCCTTTCCTCAAAACCATCACCCTTCTGGCTTTGACTGGCTGGCTAAACCAGGTGAGAGTAGTCAATGGGTCTCAAACCCTCAGTATGTTATGGACTTCCCCTGCAGGCATAGACAGGCTCCTGCGGATTGAGCAGATGAGACCTAGATGCAGAGATATCTTGTCCCTACTTCTTGGTCAGAACTCCTTCACACACCTACGTTCACAAAGCCACATTAAATTGTTCAATGTTGAGACAGGACAGGTAACATTTGCCATCTATCACTACTTCTGGAAGTTTTCATGTTACAGTTTCATGCTCCCACCCCTCTCAAATTTCCTCTCATAGTATCAAAGCCAGATTAAGACTTTAGAAGCCATAAACACTGAAAAGATTATGTTGCCGCCACCCCCAAATATAATTCAAAATACAGTGGATGCTCGGGTGGCGAACATGATCCATGTGGGATGTGGGATGTTTGCAACCTGCAGAGTTCGCAACCCACAGCGGTGCATCTGCACACGCGTGGGTTGGGATTCTGTACATGCGCAAAGCACAACTTAGTGCTTCTGCGCATTTGCAACCGCCGAAACCTGGACGTAACCCGTTCCAGTACTTCCAGATTTCGGTGGGTCCATAACCCGAAAAAACACAATCTGAAGCGTCTGTAACCCAAGGTATGACTGTAAGTAGAAAGAGAACAGGAAAATGGGGTAGGGTGTAGTAGAGCATAAGAACTCTAACAAAGTTCTGCTTTTTCCTAGGAGTACTTCAATGCTTAAAAAAAAATGCCAAAATGCTTTGCCGGTGCCCTAAACATCTGCTTCATCTGCCTATTGGGTAATTCAGCACTGCATAGCACAGGGATCTTTATGTCTTAGTTCAGAGGTATGAATATATTAGATATTAATCAAACATTGCTATGGTTATGCTGCAACACTCCAAATATTCATTAATGGCACAGTGATTTTATGCCTTTTATCTCTGCCTCCCATAAACACAACAACAACAAATACTGTATTGAAATAGCTTTCTTCTGGATATACCGTATTTTTCGCTCTATAACACGAACCCGACCATAACACGCACATAGTTTTTAGAGGAGGAAAATCTGTAGGCATGCCACCCGTAGGCATTCCCTCCATAACACGCACAGACATTTCCCCTTACTTTTTAGGAGGAAAGAAGTGGGTGTTATGGTGCAAAAAATACGGTACTTTCTTGGGTTGCATACTGTTCAGGTCTGTTCCCAGGGAAGCACTCTGTTATCTCCAGCAAAAGATCTCACACCTCTCTAGGAGGTATGTTTCAGGGTGTTGTGTGTGTGCTGGATACACACAGAGGTGCAGACAGACACATGTAACACCGTCTGAGACAAAGGGGCTTTCCGGTTCCAATCATTGGCATCGTCAGCTTCCAGTTCCTTCGTGTCTGACACCAACACAGGCCCCAAAATGTATACAAATACTTAAAAGTCACAACTTTCCTTGATTTTCCAGATGAATTATTTTCCAGGTTACAAAACAGAGGAGGGTGGTTTTTTATCTGGTCTGGAGTGGGGAACCTCAAGCCTGGAGCGGGGTGGGGGGGAGTGAAAGTGGCCCTCCAAGCTTCTCTGTCTGGCGCCCAAGACACAAACTCCTCTGCCACAACCTCTGATCTCCCGCTTTGTATGGAAGGGTTGCCATATTACGAAGTGCAAAAAAAACCAGTACACATTTGGGGATGGGCCGGGGGGGGGGAGGGAGGAAAACGGTAGTAATCGTTTTTGTGCAGTAAATGATAAAAAGGTGTATTGTTGAGGGGTATTTTTCAAAAAGACTTTTTGCTTCCTGAAATTATTTGATTGCGCAGAAAAATGTAACTGATAGAATTCTACAGGATCCGTTGCTGGTGTGTGAAAGCAGTCAAGATCCAAGGAACCCCAGGCATGCACCTCCAGATGGTGGAGACACCAGGTGTGATCCTGCTGCCTGGGCATCTTCACTTGGCTGTAAGTGGCCAATAGCCAGGTGCAAAATGTGCCTGGTGAATTCCTAACAGTGCTTCTGGAACACATGTGTAAGATCTAGTCTTGCCTACTTGTGGATTCCCACATGCCCATGAGCCTGTGTCTAACACAGATACTAATTTAATGATCTTTACTGGAGACGATTGTTTGCTTTAGATGATCGTGTTTACTATGTCGGGCAAGAAGGACTGCTTCATTTTGCAAAGAGATGGTATTATTGACATCATTACTTCAGAAACACTAGCCGTGACCAATAGATATCACTATAGTCTTGCTTGCTTACGAGAATTAAGAGAGAACCACCCAGGTTACTATGCTTAAAATATTTATTTAAACAAAATAACTAATAGAGAGAGAAAATGGCTTATGCGGTTTGAACTGTCAATACAGAGAAAGAGTCAGCTGATTAGTTGCTGCGCAAGCAACCCCCCCCCCCCAAATATTGCCTGGACTTTAGGGACTAGACTCTAGGCTAATTGAAATCCAAGGTTATCTGCATATTCATTCTAAGGGTATTCCAGGCACAGAGTGACTGAAATCCACAGATATGCATGAACCTGAAGTTCATCTTATTTATTTAGATATGGATTTAGGAGTCTCTAAGAACATATTCAAGGCAACTAGCAATATTAACAAGCATGAAATATATACGAGATAAATAAACGCAGGCCTGCTGAGAACGCATTGATGTTTCAGAAAAGGGAAAAGGAAAATAAAATGTGTCAAAAGCAGCGAAGTCTTTGCAATTTTGTGAGCCTATTCAAACTACGAAGGTGCACATTAGTGAGATGAGTTAGCATAGGGTAAAGCATTCAAGCCTTGCACAGAGTGATTTAACAAGGTTCTTTCTTGGCAGCTCTTGGAAGGAATAAAGACTTTTGATTTGGAGCCAGCAATGCACAATTAAGTGAGAGTTAAAAAAACAGAAAAATAAAATGAGGAGGCATCTGGTGAAATATTAATAGCCAGGCACATCGTGTGTCTGGTTTAAACACCCAGCAGTAGTATTATAAACTCAATGAAAAGTTTCCAGACAACTGTCCCCTCCCCCTGTTGCACATGCACACCAAAGATCAGATAGATTTGCCATGTATTTGGGGTCCACTGTGAATAGAGATTCTGTCTATTTCTAGTGCTTAGAATTCTTACACATTTTAATCATAATTTCATTTCATTCTGCTGCAGGAAACTAACAGAAGAAGTGCTACGGAGCACCTGATTTACATGCAGGATGTCCCAGGTTCAATCCCAGCATCTCCTGGTGGGGCTGGGAAAGACTTCTTGACTTAAGCTTTGGAGAGCTGCTGCCAACCAGTGTAGAAAACACTGAGCTGGGTAAACCAATGGTCTGTCTTGGTAAAAGGGAGCTTTCCATGTTCCAACAGGTACCCGTCTGGAAGTATTTAAATATGAAGTTCCCACACCCACTAAGTTTATTTAGATTCATCATTTTCTGGAATGCATTTAAAAACACCCCACAAAAGATGTGTGAATATTATTTTCATGAGGACTGTCACTAATGTACACAAATACTATCAGTAATGGTCGTGTCCAGCAGGTGATAATGGGTAGTCGTGAGATTTGACCCATGGTGTCTCACAAAACTCAATTTTTCCACCCTTGCTATTCATGAAGCCACAAGGAGATTTCTTCAGTATTCATCTATACTCAGCTCTCTCCCTCCCTTCCCCCCCCCCCTTCTCTCTCTCATCAAGGTTCTGGACAGGTTCCTGAAAGTAGCAGTGTAACTTGTTCAAAGAAAACAAACCTGAACGAACCTGAATCCATTCAGAAAGTAGACTTGGACAGAGTCCCACTCTGATGGAAAGGGCAGATTCAGAGATCCTGAATCCAGAGCTATTGCTTGGAGTGCCTGTTTTCAATTACAGTGGTACCTCTGGATGCGAACGGGATCCGTTCCAGAGCCCCGTTCACATCCAGAAGCAAACGCAACCCACGTCTGCGCATGCGCGGGTTGAGATTCACCGCTTCCGTGCATGCGTGTGATGTCATTTTGACCATCTGCACATGTGCGAGCGGCAAAACCCAGAAGTAACGCGCTCTGTTACTTCCAGGTTGCCACAGCACTCAACCCAAAAATACTTATCCCAAAGCTGCTTCAACCTGAGGTATGACTGTACAGTTGGTTCACCACCTACAGTCCTTCCTGGAGAAAGGTTGACCTGGTAACAGTGATCCATTGCTCTGGCAACCTCCAGAGTCGTGGGGGTAGGAGAGCAAGAAGCAAAAAAGGTTTTTTTAAAAGTTGATTGTGATATATAGCAGAGTGTGCACAGAGTTTTTTGGACTTCTATGCACAGTTTTGTAATCGTAAAATATATATTTAGTTGTAGAACTCCCTGGTGACTGACCTCAAAATTCCATAAAGTATTGAACATTACAAATTTTCCCCTACCACTTTTTCCTGTGCTCCCTATGACCACCACCACCTGGGTTCCCCCCCTCTCTCTTTGCTACCCTAACCACCGAAGACAGCAGGATATAAAGGAGATGGGTCAGCTTCCTCCTACAGTTAGGAGCACCCACTGGAGAAGGAGTCACCAGTCTAAACATTTGAAGTCATGCACCCGCAATCAAACAGGAAAGACATCTGGTGCCCGAAGATGCGTCAGATTCAGTCTGCTCAAGCATGGTGCCTTAAAGGATTGTGTCTCTATAAGAGACCGTCTCAGAAAACAACTGCACCAAGGTACTCCCGTTTCAGACTGCAGATGGCTAATTTACTAAGAGCTGCATACATAGGATTTCTCCTTAAATGCAGATTGAATTAAGTGAATAAGCAAATGGTGTGCTCTCCAGGCAATGGCTCAGGTATCACTCAGCAACTACTGCTAACGAACCTTTGCTCAAGTTTCCTCTAAGAGCCAAGGACACTGAGTAATTAACGCAGGCTCCCAGACTGAACTGCTCCAGATTATGGCACTTTATAGATCTATGGCTTTCGGATTATTGGCTGTGTATCACACAGTTCTGGGGCCTAAAGGTCAAAGCAAATAAATTGTCTCCAAGGCACGTGGCTCCAACCATGGGCATAGCTAGGATTTTTGTTGGGGAGGGGCAGCCAAAGTTGTTGAGTTTTTCTTGGGAAATCACAGGTAAATGGGACATTGCTGGGCAGGCAGAACCTCAGTTAATTGAGTACTTTCAATGATTTTCAATAATATTTGTGGATGTAGGGGGGACAGCTGCCCCCTCTGGCTACACCCATGGCTTTCACCAACCATTCGCTGGATGGCATCCTCACACTCGCAAGTTCCATGCATTCTGCGGTGATGGATTTGGGTTAATTTAAAAAGAGAAACACTGAGGCAAACAAACAATAACCTTTTGATGTGTTTCACTGATACCAAGAGTGGGGAACTTCATTTAGACCCATTTAGCCTTTATTCCCTTGTGTGCAACCTTCTGAGGGCCACATGCTAAAGGTGAGCAGGGCAAGAAGCAAAGGCGGGTATGGCAAAGGATGCGGCTCTCACCTTTGTGCACTCCCACCCAGTGAAAGCCAGAGGTCTTTCACATCCATCTCGCCATCCATATGGCATGCCATAGTTCATGAGTGCAGTACAGACAGGCAAAAGGACTCAAGGAGGGTGTACAGCAGGTCCAGTGAGGGGTGTGGCCTAGTGGGGTGTGTGGCCTAAGGAGAGTCCCGAGGGACAGAGAAAGAGGTGTGGAGGACCACTTTCAAGCCTGAGATCCCAACCCCTATTTTATGCACGCTGTTATTAAACTACTATGTGGAATAAGAGATTGCCACACTAAGGGTGCATTCATAGCACTGCATCCCATAGCTACTGCAAATAGAAGTGCTGCAAGCTAGCAGAGGCAGGAGGCAGAACTGTATTACTATGCTCAGTCCAGAAGAGAGAGCTTGCATTCTCTGGCAGCTCACTTAGTTTCTATCCTGGGTGCAGGACCTGGGATCACTCCACCACTGACTCACCTACTGCATGCAGTGACTACCAGGTTTGGGCCTGGATACAACCAGTAACCAGCACAGCCATCACAATATAGGTGCCATATGGTCACAAAAGTGGACAATGGCCAGCATCCCTGCTGATGCATTCTTGCTCAAATAAAGTTTCCAGAGACCCTTTGAGGGCAACCCATGTAGAACACTTTGCAATAATCTAATTGGGATGTGACCACTAATATATTTCATATGCCATATTATTACATTCTAGTAAAAACACCCATTCGAATGAAGGGAGGTATAAAATTTTAATAATAATAATAATATTGATGAAGATGATATACCTACTATTTTGTACCTAACGGACAAAAATAAGAAGTGCAGGCTTTGCTTGTAAGCTTACAGACATAAGCATGGAAGCTTCTAGGACACAATTCTGGAAATTATGCAGCCCAGATGACAATTGCTTCCAGTCAGGCTGAAGGCCTTGCTAACTCACCTTTTCCATCGCATGCAGCTAGGCTGAGTCAAACAGAGTCACTTCTCTCCCTGCTGCAGCCAACTGGGAAACCTGCTTAACTCCTCATTACAATATCCTGGGATATGCAAATTCTTGCCACGGTCTCAAGAAGCACCGCCACATGTCCAAGGCATTAATTCATAAAAGTATATATTTTGTTCATGTGTGTTCGTTCAGACACAGATTCCTATCCTAACAGTGCAAACTGTACCCTGTAAGTTTAAAGACACATCTACTCTTTACTTCTTTGCAAAATGCATATGTGCAAATTCTTCCCTTAAGCCTAGAATGAGAGAGAAGTGGCTTAATTGCACATTGTTCCTCAAAGTGCTGACCAGCTTACTATGCTCATCTGGTTCCTCATTCAAATCCCCAGCTGACTGGCACACAATTATCTAGTTCCCCAGTCAAAGCACTGATCAGCTTGCTATTATTATTATTATGCAGGGAGATGACTACTGCTCCAACAGACCAGGCTTATATGTGCAACACCTTCCACAAGAAGGCATCACTTTCCTTTTTTGTGAGACATCTGGGATTTAACCTGGGGCATTCACATGCAAGATGGTCTATCTCTGAGCTCATCAAGTGGCTTTTAATATATATATTTTAAGTCCACCCAAACATCAACAGTACCAAGAATGAAAGGTTGGGAAGTTGGGAAAGGTTGGAAAAGTTGGGAAGCTATTCCATGATTTAGGTCCCGCAAATGAAAAGGCCCTCTTGCCTGTCCCCATCATGGATGAAGAGGGGAATTTTTTTTTCTTTTTTGCATTTATTTCTTTTATTACATATTAAGGGGGAAATCCTATTGCACCTAGGACGATGGCTGAATGGTCACAGGACGCTACAGACCTCCATGGGGGTGGGGGAGAGCGGGAGGTCTGCAGGCACAGTGTGGTACCATAAACCCCCATTGCTCCACAGCTAAAATGCCCCCTCCCAGAATTTGCTATAATACATCACAGTGTGGAGGATGACACAGAGTGGATAAGTCAGACAGAATGGAAGAACAGCATGGGAAGAGTTGCTCCCCCCATTCTCTGTAGCCAGCCACTGCTCTGATTCAAGTGAGAGCTACTCGCTGCAACTTATTTTAAGTACGAAATAAAATAAAATCAATGGGAGATCCACTCATCTATACGTGGTCTCCCACATCACCTATGCATCAGACCCTAGAGTCTTGTTTGGGATGGTTAGCCTTCTCTTAGAGTGCACCGATCAGTTTCAAAAGCTATCATTTTGTAAATGCTACAGAATCTATTCCCCGATTAGATGAATGTGATATGATGGCACTGAAGAGGTTGTAGTAAGTGACTCATGGTTTTAAGGAATCTGTGTATCTCATGCCAAGGCCCAAAATAGTAACAGTGCTTAGGTAACCTCTATTCGTCTCTACCTCTTTTCTCAAGGGAGAAGAGAATGCTAGCAAATGCTTGTTCAGTAACAGAATACTATGTCAACACCCTTTCTGTGCCTAAGAATCTGATATGAATGTGCATATATAGGAAGCTGCCTCTGGGTCCATCTCGCTCAGTATTGTCTACACAATGACTAGCAGTGACTCTTCAGGTTTCCGGACACACCTGGAAATGTCAGGGATTTAACCTGGCACCTTCTGCATGCAAAGCAAACCTTTGAGCTATGGCCCTTCCCATATATAGATATATGCAATTACTACAGTTGCATTTCCATCACCAAAGGTGGACAGTGTTAAGTATTTAACACTTGTTACATCTTCATCCCACCCTTCTTCCAAGAAGCTAAGGGAGGCACTTTCCTCACTCATTTTATCTTCATAACAACCCTGTTATTTAGCTGGGAGATAGTGACCGGCCCATAGTCATTCAGTAAGCTTTGATCAGGGCCAGCATGGCCATTGGGCAAAGGGGGGCAACCACTTCGGACAACAGAAGTTGAGGGACAGAAGCACCACCTCCTTGACTGTTCCCCTCTGTTGGATGTCAGCTATCAAAGCCAGAGATCACTCAAGACATTTTGCTGCCTGAAGCAAAGGACAAGATGGTGCTTCCTAATCTAGCCAGCAGCTTTCAGGTGTGCTGGAAGATGCTGCTATCCTGCTGCCAGCACTGAAGTTTGACTCAGCTCTCAGTCCAGCCACCTTTTGAACATGGAAGGGGAACACCATCTTGCCCTTTGCTTCAGGCAGCAAAATGTCTTGAGCGAGCTCTGGCTTCGATAGCTACTTGCTAACTAGCTAGCTAGCTACCTACAGGAAGTCGTAAGAGACCATGCAAGAAGTTACCTAGTTGGAAACATATAAGTAATTGGATTGCTTCCTACTTGCATGCCCTCTGTTGCTTTCTGTTTAGGCTAGGAGCAAACAAGCATGGCCGCTAGGCAAACAGCAGGGCAGTGAATAACCCAGGCACTGTTTAATATAGGATGTCAGCTGTCTCTTATGGAAGGAAAAATATTATTACATGGGAGCAGTAATGGTTTACTACCTGACTGTAGCCTAGCGCTGTCTTTCCCCAACATGGCAACCTCCAGGTAGACTCCAGTTCCCATCAGTTCCAGTCACCAGGGTCAATGATCAGGGATGATGAAAGTTCTATAATCTACAACACCTGGAGGGCATCAGTTTGGAAAGACAAGACCAATTTTGATTTGATATTTGCATTCCACTTTTCCAACATTGAGCTCAAAACAACTCACAATAAGCACAATAGCAGCAGCAGCATCAACAACAATAGCAAACCCAATAACAAAAAAGCAACAAAAAATTGCAACAAATTAATCAAAACAATTAATACAATTCAATGACGTCATCGTCTCCATGATTCCAGGCTCACCTGCCACCGAACATCTAATATGACTATTTGTGCTCAGCAAACTGTGGCTGCAACTTTCCCAACAGCCTGATCTGTTTTGTATGCTGTCATCTTAATGAGCGGCCAGACTTTATCCAGCCACTCCGGTTTAAATACTCTCCAGACTGTCTAGTGACATGCTAATCTAGCTGAAACAAGCATATTGAGGAGTTGACAACCTATCTTGCAACCAAGGCTCTTTTTAAAACACAGGTGTTTTAAAGAATTTAATTAATGGTTTCAGTTACCATATCCCAGGAAGCTACTGCAATAGTTGTGCGTACAATGAGATTTTGTGCAAATTCCAGGGTGTTCAATGCCACTGCATTAACATCTTAAAATGGTTTCCTCTAATATTCAGACATACGGATAATTTTGAACCCCATATGATTAAAAAATGAAATACTTCTGCTGATCTTTTGTTATAAATCCTTCTACTTTACCATGAAAGGATCAGTTGGTGTGCATTTGTTGCTTAATGGAACACAGTCTAGTTTCGGGAAAGCTTAAGGTTTATTGTAACCAGATGTTCTGATTTTCAAAAGATCTCTCAAATTATAATATAATCTCTTGAACATTATAAAGGTTCTGACCTCTTTCCTCCTATCTATGGGAACATGAGATGTTTTCCTGTTCATTCCAAAAGCTGTTGGGTGTCTTCCATAGGCATGGATTACCTTTCTATCCAACAACTTCTTGATAGTTGTATTCTTCATAAGAAGAGTTTTGCTGGAACAAGCCAAAGGCCCATCTAATCCATCTTCTTGTTTTTACAGTGCTCAACCAGATGCCTTTGGCAGAGGTGGAGGACCAGTTGTGAACTTCTACATGCAGCACAGATCCCTCATCACTGAACTCTGACCCATCACCTCATAGGAAGCTACCTTATGCCCAGTCATTGGTCCATCTAGCACACTGGTCTTCATCTGGTGGGTTGGGACCCACTAGTGGGTGGTGGCCTGATCCAAGGTGGGTCATAGCAGCAGCACTATCACCCTGCAAATATATGCTAAAAGATTAAGGGTCCCCAAATGCATGTTTTTGTTAGTGGGTCCTAGGTCTGAAAAGGTTGAAGATATCTGTTCTAGCTCATTAGAGTTTACTCCAGGGTTTCATTCCCAGCTGTACCAGGAGATGCTACAGATTGGACCTGGGACCATCTGCATGCAAAGCAGATGCTCAATTTTTGACCCATTTCTCTTGCCGCACAGACTCAACATAATATACAGAGCAAGAGGCTGTGATTTTCCTTCTACTTCTAGAGATGCCCCTTCCCTCTCACCAGAACTGAAGAGACTGTAATGATAAGCGACACTGGGAGGCAGAAATTCACTCAGGAATAGCTCTGCCAAGCTACTGATAGCTGTGATTTCATCCCTGAGGGTTATAGGTTGGCAAATTGCTAGCAAAGAGGATGGAGGCAGCCTCCCGAACCCTCTGCTCTGTGCATTCATTTGTAAGAATCTAAGTGAGCTTCAGGGAGGCACAGAAGTAAGAAAAAGTGGATGGCAAAGTTCATGCCACATTTGCAGAGGGGAAATTAAGTTTGGCCTTCAGAAGAAAGCGCTTGCCTCTCACCGTGGCAACTGCGTGTCCTTTCCCCAATGCAGAAAGCAGCCCAGAATATTTATGGCCCGTATTTTCATGAAGCCACTTTAGAAAGAAAGGACAAAGAAAGAGAGAGAGAGAGAGAAAGTAAGAAATGTAAAAAGGTAGAGCTGTCTGTTTTGCTGCATTCTACTCTTTTGCTGAAGTTGCTATTGCCCTTTGAAAGTCTGAAAGCTCTTGGGCACTTTCATATTTTTTCAAAGGGTAAAAGGAGCTAAAGAACACTCTGAATTTCAAAACACATTGCACACTGGGAAGGCAGCGAGTGTCTGCAGAAGTTGCTTCCTTAGAAAATGCAAAAAGGAAAAAAAACACAGCAAGAAGAAAAGTGTAGTACAGTGGTTAGGGTGTCAGACTAGGGCACAAGAAATATGGGTTCAAATCCCCACTCTGCCAAGAAGCTCACTAGATGACCCTGGGCCACTCAGCCTAACCTACCTCACAAGGTTCTTGTGAGAGTAATATGGAGAAGGGGAGAACTCTACATGTCAGCTAAAGCTCATTGGACGGAAGATAGGCTATAAATGAAGTATTGGATTTTTTTTAAAAAAAAACCCACACAACTCTGCTTACCTCGCCTCTTGGTAGCTTTGGACTCTAGCTGCAGCATCAACTTTTGAAACTTCAGAAGCACCAGCCAGCTTTCAAAAACTTCCCAAGCTGAATACACGACCAATGGCTCATTCTATGGCTCATTACGTGAGGGAGAGACTAATCTGTATTCTCTGCATGTAGGTCCCAGGTTTAATTCCAAGGATCTTCAGTCTAAAAGGATCAGGCAGCAGGTGATTGGAAGGGCATACCTATGCCCAAGATCAGGGCAAACTTATCGCACCTCAGGCCAGTCTCTCCAGTGCTGATCATCCGGAGGGCGGGGGAGCTCATGCCCATATGTGTGCGCACACGCTATTTCCAGCGCACTTCTGGGTTGGAGGAGCACCGGAAACAGATTGTGCGCATGTGCACGGGCCTCCTCTGACCTGAATGTGCGCTGGAAATAACGCATGTGCATGCGCACAAGCTATTTCCAGTGCTCCTCCGACCCGGAAGTGGCCAGCAGTGCAGCGCAACACCGGTAAGAGCGGGCGGCAGCAGGCATCGCCGTGGGCTAGATAAACAAGTCCCTTGGGCCTTATCCGGCCTGCGGGCCTTAGTTTGGAGACTTCTGCCCAAGATCCTGGAGAGATGCTGCCAGCCAGTAGGAAATGTTGGGCCAAATTGACATGACTGAGGTTCCTGTGTTTCAAGACAGGTCTATGTACACAGCAGGAGAAGAAGGTGGTTGAATCCTGAGGTAGTTGTGGACATTGCTTCTGAATACCAGTTGCTATAAACCACCGGGGGGTGAGGTTGCTGGGGACCTGATTGAAGGTTTCCTGAAGGCATCTCGTTGGCCGCTGTGAGAACAGGATGCTGGAGTAAGTGGTCCATGGCCCTGATCCAGCAGGCTCTTATGTTCTTGCAAGTAAGACAGGGATGAGGAATTTGCAATCATGCTCGTAAAACTGACTGTTTTCTTCCAGTCCTCAGAGTACACATGCAAAGCAGTGGGAGCAGGGAGGGGGAAGCATACAAGTGTAAGGGAGGAGAAATCTATGGCTAATTGAGTTGCTAAACAGACTTTGGCAAAAAGTGGAACTTGTCCACTACTACCGCAACAAATTACAGCAAGAAGCAATAGAAGCAGCACTCAGAACATTAAACCAAGGCTATTCCTCTTTGAGCTAAGAGTAGGGAGCGAGAAACAAGAAAGGTGGCCTATTAACAAGCCCAGGGATTCAATTGGAATGGAGCAGGAATATTTAAATGATACACATAAATTAGATTCGTAACAGTCTTTATAGGAATAGGCAAGTCAAGTAGCAAAGTTATCTTTGGAAAAAATCTATTAGCGGTAATGGAATGATAATCCTCTTAGATTCATTGATGCTGACAGATTAAATTCGTTCAATTCATTTTTTATTTGGTTAGCTCATTTGACACAAGATAAGACCCAGATTCTCTCTTTCAGAGCTCAGCTATTCCTGCTGGAAACTGTGGGAGCCAGCTGGAATTGCCAACATTAGGTGCTGCTGTCAAATGGCCATTGGGGAAGGGGAACTTTGTTTAAAACAGGGGTCAGCAAACTTTTTCAGCAGGGGGCCAGTCCGCTGTCCCTCAGACCTTGTGGGGGGCCAGACTATATTTTGAAGGGGGAATGAACAAATTCCTATGCCCCACAAATAACCCAGAAATGCATTTTAAATAAAAGCACACATTCTACTCATGTAAAAACACACTGATTCCCGAACCGTCTGTGGGCCAGATTTAGAAGGCAATTGCGCCAGATCCAGCCCCCGGGCCTTAGTTTGCCTACCCATGGTTTAAAACAACAACACACACATATCCAGTACATCTAAAGTTGCATACACACAAGATTTTATTCTACAATCAATAGAGAATACCCCCTTTTTTCTTCTTCTGAAAAGCACTTCTTGGAAAATTGGCTTCATTACAAAATTAAAAGTTCATTACAGATGTGGGTGGTCCCAGCAACAGAATTGCATCTACATCTGTCCAAATACATTGTAAGTGGCTGTATACCGAGATTGTGATTGCCACTTCCTTCTTCATTCACGTGGGGCATGTGAAATGAGGGAAAGGTGTGGTTATCCTAATCAAGGGGAGGGTTTTCAAATATGCTTCAGGTAAAAAAAAAGCCCACCCTTGTGTACAGCAGGATCTAGAATCAATATCGATTAAAAGTTTGGGCCACCCAGCTATCAAAATCCCTTTCCCTCCAATCTTAAAAGGGAAGCAGGGAAGAGACTCATAAAGGCTTTTGCAAGCCTTCTCCTCCTCTAAGTTTCCGGTTACAGAGCAAGTTGTAGACTGCTAACTTCTGTGAATTTATTCACAAAACTGCAATAAACTGCCTGTTGTGGTATTGCTGCTAACTATATGCCAAATAGGAGCAATACTTCAGAAGAAGAAAATAATTCACCACTGGAAGTTCAGAACCAACATGTGATGCTGCCGTCTATCAAGTGAGACCACCGATCCTATCTATCCCAGCTCAGATTAGCAACACTTCTCCTTTATCTGGAGCAGAGGTCAGCAAAATTTTTCAGCAGGGGGCTGGTCCCCTGTCCCTCAGACCTTATGGGGGGCCGGACTATAGGTGGGGGGGGAATGAACGAATTCCTGTGCCCCACAAATAACCCAGAGATGCATTTTAAATGAAATCACACATTCTACTCATGTAAAAACACCAGGCAGGTCCTACAAATAACCCAGAGATGCATTTTAAATAAAAGGACACATTCTACTCATGTAAAAACACACTGATTCCCCGACCATCCACGGGCCGGATTGAGAAGGTGATTTGGCTGGATCCGGGCCTTAGTTTGCCTACCCATGATCTGGAGTCTACTTACATGCACAATATCGGCTCTTCCCTTGAGCTATAGCTTCTTGGAAACACTAAAACATGGGTAGGCAAACTAAGGCCCGGGGGCCGGATCTGGCTCAATCGCCTTCTAAATCTGGCCCACAAACGGTCTGGGAATCAGTGTGTTTTCACATAAGTAGAATGAGTGCTTTTATTTTATTTTATTTGTGGGGCATAGGAATTCATTCATCCCCTCCCCTTCAAAATATAGTCTGGCCGCCCACAAGGTCTGAGGGACAGTGCTGAAAAAGGTCTGAGGGACAGTGCTGAAAAAGTTTGCTGACCCCTGCACTAAAACAGTTTATATAGGAGGGCATCTCTACACTAAAAAGGTCCATATGTGCATCTTCAGTGGATTCCACCCAAGAGCTTCATGAATTGTACTCATGGAAAAGAGGATGGCTTTGAAGTGGAAGGTTAGACAAATTGAGTGGGAGTAAGGCTTTCAGTGGCTACTAGCCATGATGGTTGTGTACGTCCCCCAGGATTTGAAGAACTATGCTCTGAATACCAGTTTTTGGAACTGATAAGTGGGGAGACTGCTTCTGAACTCAAGTCCTGGTTGTGGGCTTCCCATAGGCATATGTTTGGTCAGTGTGGGCTGGATAGGCCATTGCTCTGATCTAGCAGGGCTTTTCTTAGGTTATGTTCTTATATTAACCGAGTGGCAATACTGTCTGTTAAGTGGGGTGTGTCATCTCACATTCCTCCTCAACACAGGAGCAATGGCAGGTAAGCCAGTTGGTTGGTTGCATCAACATGGCACAATCTGCAGAGACAGTTTGCACCGCCACCATGTTCATGTGCATACAATGGGGTGCGCACATGACATGCACCGGAAATTCACACACATCATAGGGAAGACAAGGAACAACTCTCAGTGTGCACATCTGAACCGCCCAAGTGTGCAAAGGAGCTAGTGCATCAGAAAAGAATCCTTAGAATTTAACTCACCCTGGCACAAATTCCCACTAGACTGGATTGCCACTAAGGGACCACAAAACCAGCTAGCATGCTATGCAATGATGCAGACAGTATTATATACTTGCTGGGGCATAATTCAGGTCTAGAATTAGACAGCCATCTGCTTACCATAAATCCATCCAGTAATGATGTACACAATAGTATTTATTGCTGTACACAGAAGTAGTCAGAGTACCCCCTAAAGCGGAGGGTAGTTGATCTTGGGAAGGGTACAAGGTACCAATATGCAAAGAAAGCCAAAGCCATAGAGCTCTCCCAAGAAACCATAAGCTGAAGTGAAAGAAAATGTGAGCACATTCACACATTATGTTAATTATATGCTAATCAGTGGTTGCTAGCTGAAGCTATGTTCCTGCTGCTCGAATCTCACCAGGCCTTCCTTACATGCATTCAGTTTGTTTTTTAGTATACTGACAGTCACTGATGCTCAGAGAAATCTTGAATCTGTCATCTTAACTGGGAACCCCTTCTCTCTCAAACTGCCATTTGTGAAAGCTCGTTGACATTGCTGTTCTGAAAGTCTGTTGGAAGCATGCACAGAGAAATTGTGCCAAGAAATAGAGATGGACTATTCTGTCAATTTTGCTTGCTCATTTTGCAAGCCTTTAATTCAGTTCTCCACATTTCCAGATCAGTTTGTGATTTATTTTTTTAAGCTCCATAAAAATATGCCGGGCTTTTAATTTTGCCTAATATATGCGTTTTTGTATGCATTTTTGCAAAGTAATTTCCCCAAATATAATGCATTTTTGTACAAGTTGCTTGGCTGAAGAACTTCACTGCAAAATTCAAGAGAAGTAAGAATTTAAAATGGTGAAGATTATAAATAGCAGCAGCAACCAGCCATGGCTAGAATGCCACCATCACCATTGTGCAGCCTCCATTTCTCTACAATAATCACAAAAATAATCCTCCTCCCTATTTTTCTCCTATGAATGGGGTGATGAACAAGGGGTGACATTTCATGATAACCCTAAACATGACACTTGCTAAAGATAAACCACCTTCCATATGGTAATGGCTTTATGCAGTAGAGCAAATCATTTGTAGCCCCTCAAGAGGATCGGGATCTGACCTGAAATACCTGCACCAACCACCTCCCTCGCAATTGGGACAAATCACCTCATAATCACCTTGCAAATCCGATGGCTCGGCTTGATGGAGTTCTTCCCGCCTGGACATATTTGTCAGTGGCTACCATCTGGGAGCTATAATAGCTTGAATCAACACCTCCGAAGGGTTAAATAGGGACTGCAAGCTGACAAGGAGAAACTTGATTGCTTTAGCTTCCCTGCAGCAGTGGAACCCTTCTTTATTGAGGGCAAAGACCCCTGCCAACTTGCCTTCTCTCCCTTCCTAAAATCCACATCGTTTCCTCCCATGGCAGATACCATGCATTCCAAATAAATTCCAGGGCTTAAGCCTGCTTCAAGTGAAGTTGAACAACTGGTGGAAGGTGGAGCAAGGAGGGCATTTGATTCAGGAGTTTCTACTCTGGCTGTAAGGAAATTGATCATTCCTTTCTAGCTGTCTGCATTGCTTTCCCAAACCTCAAACAATTGGGTGACAGAGGCACAGAGAATGATTACATGAATAAGATTGAGCTGTGAATCTGATGCCCTGCTCCCACCTGCAGAGAAACTAGACTAAAACTCCATTTGGCTTCTCTTCTTTCGGAACTGATTCCATTCCAGATGGTCACCTTAAGAATAATCACATAACTTTAAAAACTGCTGCCCGGGTGTGTTTGTTGTCCTCTTCCCTGCTCATCCCATTTTCCTTTCATGTTGCATCTTCTATAATGCCATATAGCCGACTGCACACTACTCTGGGAGCATTTTCAGCTGAAGTATTGGCTAAAAATGGTTTTAAATGAATAAATAGAAAACTTTCAGAAACATCAGTACCATCTTTGTGGACATGTTGCTGTTTGATCATTATTTTGTATTGTATTATTATCATTAATTGAATTTAAATTCTGCCCTATACCCACAGGTCTCAGGAACATTGAAAACTGTCTTACACTGAGCTGGACCATTGGTTCATCTAGTTCAGCATTGCCTACACTGACAGCAGCACTCTGGGTTTCATAATAATATTATAATTTATTATTTATACCCCGCCCATCTGGCTGGATTTCCCCAGCCACTCTGGTTAGCTCCCAACAGAATATTATTAAAGAGATAAAACATCAAACATTAAAAACTTCCCTAAACAGGGCAGCCTTCAGATGTCTTCTAAAAGTCAGATAGTTGTTTATTTCCTTGACGTCTGATGGGAGGGCATTCCACAGAGCGGGTGCCACTACCGAGAAGGCCCTCTGCCTGGTTCCCTGTAAGTTCATTTCTTGCAAGGAGGGAACCGCCAGAAAGCCCTCGGAGGTGGACCTCAGTGTCTGGGCTGAACGATAGGGGTGGACATGCTCCTTTCAGGCAGCCTTCTATCTCAGCCCTACCTGGAGATGGCAGGGAAGGAACCAGGGACCTTCTGTACACAAGGAAGATTCTCTACCACTGAGCTGCAGCCCTTTCCTGTCACTTCCAGAGATAGCCTCTCTCATTGTAAATAAAGCCCACATTCAGACTAACAGCCAAACAGATCTTAGCCTGCACTTTCTCCACTTCAAAAGGAGTTTTGCTCCAAGTGTTTTATGGATTGCGAAAATGCCCCAGGATATGGGAGGTGATAAGCACTAGAGAATAGGTGGATTTGTGTTGTATCACAAAGAGTTCTTGTCAAGAACAAGTTGGAAGACTTTAATCTCTTGCTATGATAATATCCCAAAAGAAACTGATAATACCAAAGTTTCAGTAACAAAATATGATGATGATGATGATAAGGTATAAAGCACACTAATAATTATTTTTAAGGAAACTATTCCCCCCACTTTAACAGCTTGTCATTGAAAAACAAATGCTTAGATATTTCTCTTTTGTCAGTCATGACCCTGCTTATTTCTCTTACGATTCCACATGACAAGAGAGATTGCAATTTTAAAGTTGATGAAAGACTGGGGCATTATTCGCTTTTTTGCAGGTTATATTTGAATGAAGAAAAACAACTAGTTTCTCTGAACACTATATTTTGCAACCATTCATTTTGACAGAAGCTTTTGAATGAAAGGTTCATCAGTACATTAGCTACAGAACTGTAAGATTAAGACTGTGCATTTCAAAAAACAAAACAAAAAAATGAATCTTGGGTTCTTCACTGAATACTGAGCAACCATTTGCATGGAGGTTTGCTTGCTTTTTTCAGATGTAGGGTTAAGAAATGCGGTCCTTCACCAGAACTCTGACATGGTCCATTCTACCAGCTCAGAGCTCTACTGTCTCACTGTTTTTTTATGGACCATGTCCTAGAGACCACTCCCTTTCCTCTGTTTCATGAGAGAATGGGCCCAAGAAGTGATGGGGAACATCTGGCCCTCCAGATGTTGTTGAACTCTCATCTCCCATCATCCATGAGTCTGTGACAATGCCAAATGTGGTTGATGGGAGTTAGAATCCAACCACATCAGGAGGGCAACATAGCGGCTACCAAGATATACACCTGAGGCAGGGAACCTCAAAGCCTGGGCGCCAGATGTGGCCTTCCAACGCTCTCTAAATGGTCATTGAGACTCTCTCTCTAGCCAGGGGTGTCCAAACTTTTTTCAAAGAGGGCCAGATTTGATGAAGTGAACATGCATGAGGGCCAACCAAAGTTGTTGACCTTTTTTTATTATTATTAAAGATTTACAGAAGTATGTGTAATGTCTCTCGTATGTTTTCCATGCAACATTTTTACAAACCAGTTTCATTTGTTGAGACATTGGGGGGGTGAGATGGGGGGGGGGTCGGGTGGCGATGTTTCTATTTTGCTTAATGTATGTAGGGTTTGGTGTCAGCGTTGCTCGTGCTGTTCATTTGTGTTCCTTTGGTGGTGAGAGAGGTTGGGGTTGGCCTAGGGTGTGGTTGTTTGTTTGTGATTGGCTGTGGTGATCTCTCTTTTTGTGTGTGAGTGGGGTGAGTGGGTGTTTTGGATCAGGTTAGCCATATTGATTTGTATGCTGTTGGTGGATTATTGCCATTGTCTTGTTGGGCTGTGTATGCGATAAAGGGGAGCCATACCGGGGTAAAGGCGTCTTATTCTGTTTGTCCCCGTGTCAGTTTCAGTTTATTGGTTAATTTTTCTAGTAGGGCTGTTTCCCATGCTATTTGGTACCATTGGTCCATGCTTACTCCTGACAGGTCTCTCCAGTATCTGGTTATAGTGTTTCTGGCTGCTGAAAATAGGTGGGTTACCTTTTTAAGGATTGAGGTTGTTGGGCTTTTTTAAGGATTTTACCCCAGGAAATAAACTGCCACAGGGGTCAGATTAGGCCCCTGAAACGGACTTTGGACATGCCTGCTCTAGGCCATGCCTCCTCCCTAAGCCACACCCTGGTGAGTCTTGATCCTTAAGTACTTTTGCCTTCCTGGAATTGACCTTGAACTGTATTGCCTCTCTGTTTTTTCTCTGCCTCTGGCTGGTGGGATTTGGTATTCAAGAATATCTCAAGAGCATCAAGTTGGCTATCCTTGATGCAGCACCTAAAGGTCTCCAGGACCACTGAGATTCACCTGTTGCAAAACAATTTCCCTCAAAATTCACCTACAAACTGGAATTGGCAGAAATGACCGGCAGAATCCATGACCAGGGAGAAGAGCCGGTGGAAGAAGACTGAAAGAAATTTAAAGACTACTTGCAGAAATACTGTAAAATTAAGGAATGTTAAAATGATGTTGGATGGAAACTAAGTGGTATTGGTAAAAAGATTATCAAGAATATGTAAATATGGATTGACAATGGTTATAAACACATGGTTATAATAGGTTAAGATTACTCAGCAAAGATAAATGACAGAGGGTAAGGATTTGCTGAATTAAATATCTGAACTGGAATACAAAAAGGGAGGTGTGAGGAGGTCAGGAAACTAGTAAATGAAGTATAAGATATGAAATTATTGATCTTTTTCTTTTTCTTTTTTCTCCTTTTTGTTAACTGTTTTCTATTTTGTATTTTTCATGTGTTCTGTTTTTGTACTTTTGTAGTTCTTTTTTTCTTTTTTAAGGTTATTCTTTGTTCTTATTTGTTAAGTCTAAACTTTGAAACTTTTTAATGTTTGTAAAATCTCAATAAATATTATTTAAAAAAACAAAAACAAAATTCACCTACAAACATTTGGATGTTTAAATATTCTGCTGCCAAACTCAAATTATTTGCAGAATACTCTGACATGTGATCTCTTTATGTGCCATCCAACAGCACTTGATTTCAACATTTGACAGTTGGTACTTGGCAGCTGACATGCAGCAGCGTTTAGTATTGACAGTCTTTTATGGCTGATGGCTTATGAGATTTCACATCTGAAGCCTGCCAGAAACCAATCAGGATATGCCGGCAAGTATAAGGCACTCAATTTTTAAGGTAACATTTTCTCACTCAAACTGAAGCATAATCACAGAGATATCAAGATCAGTAGAACTAAACACTAACACTAATAACAGGGAGAAATGGAACAGCTCCTTCTAAGTGTCTATCTTCCTCCAGGTTTCCTCGCAGATTTCCATGGAGAAATTGACTAATAACAGGAGAAGCAAACATTGTTGAGCCTTAGGGTCACATTTCTTTCTGGGGAACCTTTTGGACAGCAGGAGGTGTGGCCAAAGGCAACAGTGGGTGGAGCTATGAATATTAATATTAACTTTGTACAGTAGCTAGTTTTTGCACATGCTGACACACAGTCATCCTACCTGCAAAGATTTCCAAGGGCCAAATACCGAGGCCCGGAGGGCCAAATTATAGTGAAGTATGTGATGAAGGAAACTGGCAACCACAACATCTCCACCTTCTACGGAAGATAGAAACATGTCATCATTAACTTTGTTTGATAGGATACTCTACCAAGTGTCACTACAGCTTTCCCTTGTGGTCCCTGGTTCTCTCACTTGCAAATACCGTATTTTTCACTGTATAGGACGCACTTTTCCCCCTCCAAAATTAAGGGGAAATGTGTGTGCGTCCTATGGAGCGAATGCAGGCTTTTTGGCTTCAGCGATAGCAACGCGAAGCCTCCAAAGCGCAGAGGGAGCACTTCGTGTTGCTTCCGCTGAAGCCTGGAGAGTGTTGCTTTCGTGCGCACCAACCCCTCTTGCTCTCCAGGCTTCAGGGATAGCCGCCTGAAGGCTTTGGAGCACAGCGGGAACTCGCGCTGTGCTCCCAAGGCTTCGGGTTCCTTTTGCTGAAGCTGGGAGAGCAAGACTCTACTGGCTTCAGCAGAGGGGGAGAGCTGCGCAGCACCCCTTCAGCCAAGCAGGAGGAGAAATGGAAGGGGTTCCATTCCTCCTGCCGCTTCGCTGCAGGGGCGCTGAGCAGAGAGGGGAAGAATTTTTCCCCCCTGTTCTCCCCCTCCTATGGTCCGGTGCATCCTATAGAGCAAAAAATACGGTAATTTGCATTGCAGGTGCTTTTAGTGCTATCACACAGCAGTCAGGTGGACATCCAGCACCCATGGGAAGCCTGCGGGGGAACCACCTCTCATTGCTTCTAAAACAAGAAGTCAGCAAATTTATACTTTTTATATAGCAAAGGAAGCAAACTCCCCACTCAGTTTGAGATCACCATTTAGTTTGCCAAGTCAGGCTGTCAAAAGAAAACAAAAACATATTGGTGCATCCTTCCTCCTACTTTCTATGTCCAGGCTGTGAGTACTGTTCCTCACACAGACCTCAGGGAAATGGCAAGCTTTGCTGAGGTGCCAAAAAGGAGAGCGGAGGAGGCAAGGTGTTGGTTAGAACACAGAAACTCTCACCTATCCCCCAAGCAAAAGAACTGGACATTGAATGCAAACTGACTCCTGGAAGGGAAACAGAAATGGGGAGAGTGTGGGTGGGATCCTAATCAGCAGCCTGGCACATGGCAAGATGGTGTTCCAGGCCACGCATTTCCCATTTGTTTTTAGTGACAGTGTGTCCTTTAATTAGTCCTACCCAACCAAATGTCTAAGATCACTCAAACCTTTCAGGACACAGGTACCTTTCTGGCAAAGATAAAATCCACCCCTTTATGTTTTGACCCTTGGCAAGATCAATGCCTCCATTATGATCACATGTTCTTCCCTTCCTCAGCCCCAGTAAATGTATTTTTGAAAATTTTGAAAAGACTGATATGGCTTTGTTCATTAGAAGGCCTCAACTGGAGAGTGACACTCACCCTGCGGTATGGAGAATCCCCTTGGTGACACATCACAGAGGTTATAAAGCCATGCAGAAATGGACTGTTGGTGGCCTTTCATCTAGAGCCGAGTACTGCTTCATAAACTGTGCCATTTGAGTCTCTTGTTCAATTTTCTCTGTCCACAACTTTGTGTTCTCAGCAATATATAAATACCTGGAATATTAGAATGATTGCTACCACTAGCTGGAGGGCTTTAAAAATGATTTTTTAAAAAATACCACTAACAACACACTCACTTTCAAGCTTATGGACTCCCAAAAGGCATTTGTTTGGCCACTCTGGGACAAAGGGCACAGGAACTAAAAGCTGTGTATATGTACGGGACTGCATCTGTACTGGACTTGAAATTGTTCTTATTTAAGAATGTAAAGGCCCTTGGCCCATCTGTTCCAGCATCCTCTTCTCACATTGGACAACCAGGTGCCCATGGGAAGCCTCAAAGCAGTACCTGAGCACAACAACACTCAGCTTTCTTGTGGCTTCCAAATCATAGAATCATAGAGTTGGAAGAGACCACAAGGGCCATCGAGTCCAACCCCCTGCCAAGCAGGAAACACCATCAGAGCACTCCTGACATATGGTTGTCAAGCCTCTGCTTAAAGACCTCCAAAAAAGGAGACTCCACCACACTCCTTGGCAGCAAATTCCACTGTCGAACAGCTCTTACCGTCAGGAAGTTCTTCCTAATGTTTAGGTGGAATCTTCTTTAATGCTGGTATTCCGAAGCATCCCTGCCTCCGGCAGTGGACATACAGGATACCCATCAAGGTTGGTAGCCACTGATGGCTTCAGCCTCCACAAATTTGTCTATTCCTCTTTTAACGCCATCCAACACTGTTTTAAAGCCATACAAAAATGCTGATGTTGTTATTTTTAAATGTCAGCGGAATGTTTTATGGGAAGCGATTCATAACTGAAACCAATTAAATAAACGATAACCTTTGGTGTGATCAAGAAGGGCTCTTCTCATCTTCTTTTAAGCAGGTCTTGTTTTTAAAGTCACCTCCAAATCTATTCTCCCAAATAAACATACATCAGTATGGAAGCCATCTCAGCATTTCTCAGCCAATGGGGTTTAGCCTTGTGATTCATAAGAAACATGCAAGTTTCTGTGCTCTAACCAACCCTCAAGACCTCCCATGTGATGTAATCATGGGTAGCAGAAGTCTGATGGGAGTATTTTTCATTGCTTTGATACCTCATCTTCTTCTCAAGGAGTTCAAAGCAGCATACATGCATCTTCCAAACTCCACAACAACCCTGTGAGATTTACTAGCCCAAGGACACACAGTGAGATGCATTGGCTGAGTGGGGATGTGAAACTTGGTCTTCCAGTTCCCGGTCTGATACTTTAACCACTATACCAGACTGGCTCTAAACATGGGAGGGATGGCAGGAGTGATTGTTTGTAAAGGAATAAACAGATATATATGCGTATCATAATCATTAGGTAAGGCTACATTATGCCATATACAATATGCTGATGTTCTAACTGGGTGCTCTGCTCATGTGGAAAACCTATATGCAGGGCTCTAAGTTGCACATGGAGATTCCAAGAGAAGACTAGCCCCCCACTTTCAGCCTTCAAAGGTTGGAAGGTGGCAAGTACGTGTCAGAGATTAGCACAGCACGCAACACAAAGCTCTCCACATTCATGTGTCGATGTTACATGCGATCAGAACACCCAACAGGGCTTTAAAGAGCTTTAAAAGTTGAAATGGGGTGGGGAAGAATGAAATAAATTCCTATTTGCTATAAATGAATCTGGCCATCTGCTCCACTAAAAGTAGTGACAGTCGGCAAAGCAAAAGAAACAGCAGCCTCTGGTGTCAAGATTCTACTCTTAAGCTCAAACCCCACACTTCCTCAGCAAGCCAGGCTAAAAATATAGAGGGGAGGAGGGAAGAGAGAGGGAGAGGACAGCATCAAGTTTCCTCAAGGGAACCCTTGTACCACAAGTAATTTTCCATCTTAGTGTTCGACAGAATGGAGGGGGGTTTTTTTGCTTGCATGCTGCAGTTAGCTATGGAAGTTATTATATTAGCCAACATTCTGCCAGTTGAACATTAATCCTGGGAAGAATCCTTGCCTTTACCCTCCCTCTAGGAAACCAGGAATATAAAAAAGCTGACTTACACCAGACCAGTTGGTTCACCTAGTTCAGAACTGTCTACTCTGGCTGGCAGTGATGCTCCTAAGTTAAAGGTAGCCATCTTTCTCAGCCCTACACTGCGGTCTCATGGATAACCCAGCAGTTGATGTCATACTTCACCAATATTATAAGCCCAGCCACAGCAGAAGGTGATTGAGCACTATGATACGAGGTTGTCACCTCATGCTTTTCTTGAACAGTAATTGTTCGGGGACAACATCACAAAGGGAAGAAAAGTCAAAGCTGCTATGAAGCCAGCCATGTGCTGGCTTCAAAACTTTGTCAATCTGTCTCTGAAGAAGAAAAATATATGTGGGGAGAAACGTTAACAATATCACCCATTCAATGGTTCTGTCAGCAGTTAAAAGTGATGAGGATCATGAGGTTTGCACCCTGCCAACACAGGACAGCAAACCTGTATCCAGTTTGCCTGTGTTGCTACATAAACACAATGTCTATTTCCCTTACTGGATGTCACACAGAGAGAAAGGAAAACTGGATGCCAGGCTGCTGTTTTCCGTAGCAGCCCAATGGTCCAACATGACTTTCCCTTCCAAGAATGACAGGCATTGTAAGCTTGCAAGACAGCAATACCTTTCCATCTGCTTGGCATGTGGACCATCTAATTCTGTATTTTCTCTTCTTCTTAAGACTGCCTAACAAATTCACAAAGGAATCCAATCTGCAGCAGAGAGCCAGACACATTGACTGGTTTCCAACAGCCTGTGTTATTGCTCGTTGTTCCTTTAAGCAAAGTAACCACAGATAATATCACGCCTGATGAGAAACAATGAAAAGCAAATAAAATTGGCATGTTGGAACATGTGCAAACTTGACATTAATTCCAGCGACAGGCTCCAGTCCCTTCAAGACCTTCATGGTGGGCAAATCTTTATATTTGTAACTATGTACTACTGTTCAGCATACAAATACCTTTAGCATTTTAACCCATTCAATTTTACAATAGGACTGTGAGCTAAAATAGATTGATCACTCACATATACAAAAACTGACTTATTCAAGGCTTCACAGCAAAGATTTGGTTGAGTTGGAATGATTTCCTTAAGCATGTTGTTCCCAGATAGACACATCTTAGTCTGCCATGTCACATCTAATCATATGGTTGCCACCTACCCCAAGGGGAGACCCTCTGAGGACCCCATTTAAGGCAGGTTTTTTGTCTAGTGATCCAATTTAGATTGATGGGGTGTGGTAGGCAGGTCAGCATTTTCACCCCTCATTCTGTTTGTGGATGGGAACAAAAGTTGCATACCTCAAGATTGGTGCATGGCCAGACCAACTAGAAGTCACAAAGCACTTTTTCACAAAGTGTGAAGGAGATATTAAATAGCTCTATCTGCCCTTGGTACTATTTAATCAGGACTTTGAGAGAGAGAAAAGAAATTGCACTCCAGTACCTGGTTGGCCTCACAGACCCTGACATATGCCACTGAATGAGTTTGTTGGGTGTGTATAATCATAAATCAGAAGCCATGCAAAGGACTATCAGGCAGTGTTGTGGATACAAAGGCATCGTGCAAAGTCACAGGAAAAAATATTTTAGCTGTTACTTAGAACTAAGACTGTCACCTGATAAAAGATCTTAAGTTGATGAATCATATGAATATTAATGGAGTGAATTGTCATAAGTTTGCATATGAATAAAGTAGTTATGGAGAAAAAAGCACACAGGTTTTAAGGATGTTCTGGCCTAACATCCTAATGTTTCTTAGATCATTAAAAACCCATTGTGCATGTGTGCTAAACTGTTTTATTTCTTTTTCAGGCATGCAATGATTTTGATAAAGGAAAACATTGCAACAATCACAATCAGCTACAGCATTTGCTCAAACTGGAAAAAAAACAGAAACAAGATCAACCTGCCCTAAAATGACACCCCTTTTCATCTGAAAATTTCATAGAGAAAGGAGAACACAGAGCAGACCTAGGACATTTACAAAAGACCAGGTGCACGGAGGGGCATCGTTTTCTACTTGTCTTCCTTTCCTTAAGCTGGTGCCACTTTCAGCCAGCAAAACAAATCCAAGACAGGTCCCTCCCTTGAGTGCTAAATGAGGATTTGAATGGGGTGGGGAGATGAGCCACATGTAAGGGAATGGCATGCTAAGGACTTGACTGGGTGCGAGGAGAGAAAAATCATAGCTCAGTGGTACAGTTTATGCTTTGCATGTAAAATGCCGCAGGTTCAATCTGTAGCTTCTCCAGGTGAAAAGGGAACAGGTAGCAGATCATGGGAAAGTCTCTGGGCTGAACATACTAGTTATCTGACCTGGCTTAAAGGAAGCTTCCTATGGCCTTATGAATTGGTGACACTTAAGGTGTTGGTTAACCCTGTTTAGGGAAGCTTTTAATATCTGAAGGACTATTGTATTTTAATATTTTGTTGGAAGCTGCCCAGAGTGGCTGGGGAAGCCCAGCCAGATGGATGGGATATAAATAAATTATTATTATTATTCTATAACCAGATGAATTGGTTAATCTGGCCCATCAAACCAACTTAAGGCTGTAGCCCTAGTTAGAACAAGACACACTTGGAACCCCATTCTAATCTTGGGGCCGGCAAGGGGGTGGGGATGGAGGAAGAGAAAAGAGAAAGAAAAAGAAAAGAAAACATAATTTTCACATGGCAAGAGAACTTAGGAATGTCACAAACAGTCCTTCAAGATTGGTTTCGCTGCCATCAAAAAGTTGTGTGTTTTTTTTTTAAAAAAAAAACCTCAGGTCAAATTATTAGCTTCCTAGGTTCTATATTCAATTTATTTTAGATTGCCTATAAAAGGTGTGTTGTAGGAAAGAAGGCAAATCTTGTGTACACATGCATACTAATAGGCTAAGATGCAGACTGGCAATGATTTTAAAAAACCAAACCAAAACATCATCTCACCCTCCCCAATCTGTTGCATACACTCTTTGGAACACTCCATAAAGAACTGTGATGGGAATGCAATCTCTCTTCAAGGTGGCCCCAGACAACTTCCCAAACTGTAGCATTATCACTCAGTGGGTAGCTTCTGGGGTTAAGTGCTCCAGCTACAGCTACATCTAAACACTGTGCAGGATCAAAACAAGGAAAACAAAGGAAAAGACCACAATAAAGCTAAAAATACCATTCTCTCCCATTAATGCCTAAGAACAAACCCACAGCAAATCAGGTACCTAAGCATCCATTAGGATCATAAACAGACATTAAGGTGCTTCTAAAGATTGCAGAGAAGTGCAGCATTATTACACATGGGTTGGGGGTGATTTCAGATGCTAACTATGGCCACCCTTCTGCATTCATCTCCAAGTGTTCTTGATGTGTAGAGCAGGGTCAAAACCCTTAGCCCTCCCATGAACCACATTTTGCTTTGCGGTATATTTAATATGCACAGCTGCTTTCCATAAACCCAATATAAAGAGCCACCCTATTGGCTGGGAAGGAGGAAACAGAGGCTGCCCTCTGCTCCCTTGATACAGTCAAAGTTCACATTTCATGGAGCAAAGCTGCTGTCCAAGGTACCTAAAAATAACAACTCTGTTGTAATTAGACGGATCCCGGAATGTCTTGTGCCTCCTGCAAGCTTTTCTTTCCCATAAGCCAGGCAAGCAAGTGGGTTTTATTGTGAAAACACAGACAAGGGTGGTGGTCAGACAAGGAGCGTCTCAGAAGCTGACAAGACTTTACAATCAGCTACCTGCCGAAGGCTTAATTTTAGACATTGAAGGTGTAACCCTGAATTGACTGAAGATAAGGGTGAAGCCCTGGGGTGGGAAGGGGCGGATACACTGTGAGGTTACCAATTTTAAAAATGCTGGGGCTCACAGATGTATGCGAGAGTGAAAACGCTTCTTGTTAAAAGATGGCAAATACTTTGATGACATATTTTTAACCATTTCCCTCCATATTTACTTAACTACAGACAATGGAGATGGCTAGCAAGTCAGCTCCCTTCAGGACGGAGGCAGAAGCATATATCCAACACACCCAAGCCCAGTGGTCTGGGAGAACTCCATCAGAGTGTCCAAAATGTCGCTGTAGTCAATGGGGAGACTGTGTCATCTCAGAACCGAGAGCGGCCGTACGGGGAAAGCAGCGGAAATAAGAAACGGACCAGCGCAACAAGAAACTGACTCGCACAATTACAACGACAAGCTTGCAGCACAATCCGATGCATGTTTACCCAGCAGCTCAACAGGGCTTATTCCGGAGCTCGGCGTGCGCAGAGGATTGCAGCTTCAAGCGGCGATCAACGGGACTTGCTCCCAAGTACGAAGAGGCACAGGATTGCACCGGCAAGCACTTTTGCCAAGTCCCGAGGATCCAGCCACTGTTCTAGGACTGACGGCCGACCGAAGCCGTTTGGAGAGCATCTTGCACGCACATGCACACCCCCGAAAAGATGTTCACTCTCAAGCGAGCACACGCATGCACACGACCCTCAACGCCAGCTTCTTCTGAACCCGTTCCCTAGCACTCCAAGCGCCGCTGCTCTCTGCTGCAGAACCCAATCCGTCCAGAAACCCGTATTTCAAAACCGGATAGGCCCCATAAAGCAGCCCAACAGAGAGAGAAGGCGAGGGAGTCTCGAGGGCAGAGGAGTTCCAGAGAGGATGCCTCCCCCTTTCCCTTCACCGAGCAGGGAAGAAGAGGGTGGGAGGGAGGCGGCGTGCATTGCACCAGCTCCTCTCACCGCCTGCCTCCCTTAGCAAACTCGCTTCCACATGCAAAGACACCCAAAATAAAATTGGGGGTGGGAAGGTATCCATTCTCCTACTCCAGCAGAAGGCAACCTGTGGACTCCGATCAAGAAAAGAAAAGAAGGAAGCTGACCAGGCAAAGTTGCCAGCCCTGGAGCCCCTCCCCATTCCTTTCTATGGAGGGGGGGGGAGAGACAGAGGTTGATCCCACTCACCTCGCAGCGCCCCAGTCCCGGCGAGCAGATCCGGCAGGAGCAAGAGCATCAGCGCCAGCCCGAAGAAGGGCGGGGTCTCCATGCTGCAGGATCCTCAGGGCCACGAAAGGAGGCTCAACTCCGCGCGGCTACTCCAGCCCAGGCAGCGCGGGGCTGCTGCCTGCCCCTCAGCTCGCTCGCTGGCTTTCCCACGCGCCCGCAGTAGCAGCAGCAGCGCCTCCCCGCCTGCCGCCCGGCTCCAGACTAAAGGCGAGCAGCCGCGCGCCTGCATCCCAATCAGACCCCCTCCTCCCCGGCAGCCAATTAGGCGAGGGCGGGGCGGGGCCAGCGGCCGAAAGGGGCGGGGCAAGGCGCCCGGGGTTCCGTCGGCGAGCCGCGGGGCGGGGCTTCTGCCTCTGCTGCTGCCGAGAGCCAAGTGGGCGCGCGCTCGGCCCGGGCAGCTCCGAGTCCGGATGGTGTCGATCAGAGGTGCGGGTGGTGCTGAGCCCGGCGCGGAGCGGAGGAACCGCGGCTGCCTTGGCTTGCAGGTCCCGGCCGAGCTTTGCTTGGGAACTAACCGTGCGATGCTGAGCGTTAGTCCCATAGAAGCCCGTGGGATTTACTCCCAGGCAGGGCGAGGTTGGGATGAAGGCAGCACTCCTAGCAGCGTTGACCTAGGACCGGTGCCGGATTTACCTATAAGCTAAACAAGCTATAGTTTAGGGCTCCACTCTCTTGACCCCCCCCCAAAAAATCACTATTAATATACTTCTTCTTAATTGTATTTCAGTTCAACATTTACTTTGATAAAATACGTATTTTGTTATGTGCAAATGGCTTGAGACCTATTAGGTCCATAAATTACCATATAGCATATATTCAACACAAAAAACAGCAACAATTTGTTGCTGACAAAGGACCGCTGGACATATAAAGGGCCCCATTATGTTGAGTAGCTTAGGGCATCGGTAGGCAAACTAAGGCCCAGGGGCTGGATCTGGCCCAATTTCCTTCTAAATCTGGCCCACGGACGGTCTGGGAATCAGCATGTTTTTACATGAGTAGAATTTGTGCTTTTATTTAAAATGCATCTCTGGGTTATTTGTGGGGCATAGAAATTCATTCTTTTCCCCAAAAAAATATAGTCCACCCCCCCTCAAGGTGTGAGGGACAGTAGACCAGCCCCCTGCTGAAAAAGTTTGCTGACCTCTGGTTTAGGGCCTCATCAATCCAGCCCTGCCTAGGACCATATACCCATCAACTCCATAGGATTTACTGTACTGTACTGTACTGAGTAGTCAGGATTAGGCATGTGTCATGAGGGCAATTTAAAGTTAAAGCCATGGTTAAGCAAGTTAAAGCCATGGTTTTCCCAGTAGTGATGTATGGAAGTGAGAGCTGGACCATAAAGAAGGCTGATCGCCGAAGAATTGATGCTTTTGAATTCTGGTGCTGGAGGAGACTCTTGAGAGTCCCATGGACTGCAAGAAGATCAAACACATCCATTCTGAAGGAAATCAGCCCTGAGTGCTCACTGGAAGGACAGATCCTGAAGTTGAGGCTCCAATACTTTGGCCACCTCAGGAGAAGAGAAGACTCCCTGGAAAAGACCCTGATGCTGGGAAAGATGGAGGGCACAAGGAGAAGGGGACGACAGAGGACGGGATGGTTGCATAGTGTTCTCAAAGCTACAAACATGAGCCTGACCAAACTGCGGGAGGCAGTGGAAGACAGGAGTGCCTGGCGTGGTCTGGTCCATGGGGTCACGAAGAGTCGGACACGACTAAATGACTAAACAACAACAACAACAATGAGGGCAATTTCACTGGAGTAAATATGCACAAGGTTCTTCTGTAAGTCCCCTTAATGGAATTTACATCTGAGTAAAAAGGGGGGGGGGGCTTCTGGCTTCTAGGCTGCCTTCTTAGGCCACCTCCCTAAAAGGAAGCACCATGGAACCCCATGGGAATTGATTATTCTTTTAGCAATGTGCTGTTTAAGGACTGTCTGAACATATGGTTTTCAATCTGGGACCCCTCCAGACTCCCGCCCACCCTTGTATTCTCCAGCATGTCATTGATACAAACACAGTGTGTTAGTCATGGGTTTCTTGTTTATTTCATTAAAAAACATATACAGCTTGTTTGAAAAAAAACCCACACACACCTCAAAGTGGTTTACAAAAGAACAAAACAATAAAATTCTTGATAAGAACTATCAAAACAATTAAAAACATTCAAGAAATTAAAACCAGCACTAAATTTAAAGCATCTGCATGCTAGATATCTGCATAGGCTTATCTAAACAGAAATGTTTTTAGCAGCTGCTGAAAATAGAGGTGCCTGCCTAGTATCAATAGGCAGGGAGTTCCAATGTGTGGCTGCTGCTGCACTAAAAAAAATTGATTTCTTAAAATGTGGAATGTGGAACCTGCAACACTCAGTTCCTCAGTTCTACACCTCATGAGTTGTTTTTTAGTTGTTCTGGAATGCTTTCCCAATGTTGCCACATTATTGCTTTCTGGAATGCAACCAAAGTGGTACAAAAAACAATATTGGAACATTTGTGGTAGAAAAAGTTGCAGCATTCCAGTGGAAAGAGATGGGACATAACACCACTGGAAAAGCAGTATGTGCAGCCTGGAACTTTTGCATGCACAAAGCGTATTGAAAGTAGATTTGCTCATTACTGACCTGATACCATCATGAACAAAAATCATGAATGCACAATAAAAAGGAAATATTGTGTGGGGGTGGGGGTTTTTTGGGGGGGGCTTATTTATTCCCCTTCTTCCCCCACAGTTTTCTCTCTTTCCCTTATTCATTTCTTTCCTCTTCTGCTGTCTACCTTTCTTGCCTCTCCTTTCCAGTTGAATTTACCTTTGATGCTTCCCCCACCCTTTGTTAGTGATTCCTTTTTCCTCTCTTTCATCCCTCCCTTTCATTTATTTTCTTTCCTATTCACATCCTTACTTATATGATGGACTGACTGGCCCAGAGTTACCCGGTGCATTTACTAGCTGTGTGGAGTTTTAACCCTGTTCCCCTCAGTTCTAGTCCAATACTGTAACCGCGACCTCACTCTTTCAATTCAGACTACAGTCATATTATGTTTTTCACCTTGTCCTTTGAACATAAAACTTTTGAAGCTGCCTTATACCACACATCTGACTCAGTACTTTCTACTCTGGCTTAGGCTGTGTGCACACCTTACATTTAAAACTCATCCAACATTTAGTTTAGGGGGAAGACAGGACGCGGGTGGCGCTGTGGGTTAAACCACAGAGCCTAGGGCTTGCCGATCAGAAGGTCAGCGGTTCGAATCCCTGCAGCGGGGTGAGCTCCCGTTGCTCGGCCCCTGCTCCTGCCCACCTAGCAGTTCGAAAGCACGTCAAAGTGCAAGTAGCGGGAAGGTTTCCATGCGCTGCTCTGGTTCGCCAGAAGCGGCTTAGCCATGCTGGCCACATGACCCGGAAGCTGTACGTTGGCTCCCTCGGTCAATAAAGCAAGATGAGTGCTGCAACCCCAGAGTTGGCCATGACTGGACCCTTTACCTTTACCTAAATGGGTATGCACTACCAAGCTCTCAGGTAGAGGCTTTTTCCAGCAATGCTACTAATGCCATTTGAATGGTGTTTGTGGCCGAAGCATGTGTATAACTTGAAATATATCCAATGTCGTTTCCCCCCAACATTTTTCTATTGTTGAGGGAGGGGGCCCCACCTATTTGTTTTCTGGCACAGAACCACTTTATTTGTTACATTAATGACCCATACTTAGGGGTCGTTCATTACCAATAAACTTGTCTGGCTACTCCAGCAATTGGATCCTTGTTAGATCCAGGAATTACAAGGGACTCAGACATACAGCCTATACCCCCCAGACTCACAGCAATATATTTTAAGTAAGATTAAATATAAATTAAATAAAAGTTAGTTTTTATACCACTTTCATGTATGGCGTTTATTAGTTACTTCTGAGTATGTTTCATGGAAAAGCAGGGAGTGAATGTATTGAATTTAATCAATCAGTTAATTTTCTTCTGTCATTGTTGTTTTATTTATAATGGCCTTTCTATGTATATCATGTTCAAAGTGATATGCATCAATAAAATTACAGAAATAATAGCAATAAAACAAATAGACCCATAGCAATATATCCAGTTCATAAAAGTGATCTAAAATGACTTTTAGTTGTATCCAACTAAGCTCTATCAGACACACTGAAATTAATGAACCTATATTAGACATATCCATTAACTTCATTGGGTCTACTCTGAGTAGAAGTAACATTGGATGCAAGCCACTGTGTCTGTGGACAATTCCCACACTTCTGAATGTACACAAGAATAATCTCCCTGTGCTTTTTTTATTTTCTTCCTAGAGAGGTAAAAGTAAGTTGGTCAGGTCAATTATATGCCACAGCCCTAAGCTAACTCAGAAGTAAATTCCATTGGATTTACTTCTACATAAATATACTTAGGATTGGGAGTGAGGATTGAATCAAAAGGCTGAGGACAGCAGCTTCCCATAATATTGGCTGAGTGTAATTTAGTTACTAAAGCACCAAAGGAGAAAAAAAAGTCTTAAGGTTATGTGGGATTTTGTGCAATGATCTCTTCAAAGTCCTTCGTTCAGGTTGTGCCAATTGTACTGAACCACTAACTCCTTGATCTTCAGTCTGAACTCGCAGGGATTAGCACAGCCTTATGTGTGGGTCTGCTGAATTAGTTCCCATGTAAGCACACGATGTGTAGTACGTTATGTTATGATTTATTTATATACCACTGTTTGGCCCAAAGGTCCCCCAAAGCAGTGGACAGAATATTAATACAAAACAAAAATGCGAAAGAAGTACAATGAATAAATCAAAACAATAGAAAATTGGGGAGAAATCACATTGGATATATATTTGGGAGCTACATTCATGATTGAGCCGCAAACACCGTTTCTAGGCATCCCTCCTTTCACTTGGAATCCAGGTTAGTATGCCAAATCAGTGCTGCTAACACCCAAGAAAGGCAGACATAGACACGCAGGAGCCATTTCTTCTGTGACTGAATTCCACAAAGGCTGCATTCAGATGTAAGGTTTGTTGCATTCGTTGTCCTGGATTTAATGCCAGCACTTTGTATGCAATTTCTATTATTATTATTATTATTATTATTATTATTATTATTATTATTATTATTATTTATTATTATTATTATTATTATTCCCATCTTTCCCAGAATGGGGCAATGGCAAGGCAGTAGAGAGGTCTTTGCATGCCATACCAGTGTATTGGAAGAAGCAAAGATCACCAGTGTTGAAGCAATGATTTTTCAACATCAACTTCATTGGACTGGTTAATGTTGTGCAGATGCCTGATTATCGTCTTCCAAATCAATTACTCTATTCCGAACTTAAAAATGGAAAGCATAATGCTGGTGGTCAGCATAAGAGGTTTAAAGCTTACAAAGCTTTTAAAAATGTAGTGTAAACACCAACAATTGGGAAACACTTGCCTGCGAGCGCTCCAATTGGAGAACAGCCTTTACCAAAGGTGTCATGGGCTTTGAAGACACTTGAACTCAGGATACAAGGGAGAAACATGCTAAGAGGAAGGCACGCTTGGCAAATACACACCGTGATCAACTCCTGCCTGGTAACCAATGTCCCCACTGTGGAAAGACATGTGGATCCAGAATTGGCCTCCACAGTCACTTACGGACTCATTGTTAAAACCATATTTATGAAAGACAATCTTACTCGGCTACGAGTGATCACCAAAGAAGAAGAAGAAAATACAGAATTGTCCCATATTTCAATGTAAAATGCTACCTCCTGTATTGATATAGTTTTCTGCTGTATTTCAGGCCTTCTCTCTCTCTCTCTCTCTGCCAAGCAGGCACGCCAACTTGCGCCCCAGGTTATGCGTACCCCACCAGGCGCAATGTGACATCATGACATCAAGCGCCTTGCGGCCTCAGAACCTGACTTCCGGTGGCACCAGATGTCAGGTTCAGAGACCTCACAAGGCCTCAGACAGCATCTCCAGGGTCTGGACGTGACTTCTGGTGTTTCACGAGGCATCAGAAGTTGCATTGGGAGCCTTGTGGTGTGGGTGCTGAGCACCCACAAAAAATTTTTTGCGGGTGCTCAGGCCCCCCTAGAGATGGCGCCCCTGGTGTCAAGTTAAGGATCTTCTCCAGATGCAGGTGTTTGAAAGGGTCTGTGAAAGGTCATATATTTAAACTCTGGGTAGCCAAGCACAGATAGATTTACGTGTGTGTGTGAGAGACAAATTCCAGAGGGGGCCTCCTGTTAGGCTGCAATAGATTGTAATGGATTGCTTTGAAGTCACTTCAGCACAGACGGGGGGGGGGGATAACCCCCCCAGTCACTCTGCCCCACCCCACCTTGTCCTATATTTTGCTAAAACAAATGTGGCAATCCTAAATGGGAGTATCAGCTTGGCTCTGCTGTGGCACCGACAATGTGCAGATTGCCTTGCCCCTTTCCCATTCAGTAACCAGCTGCAATGTGCAGCATTGGAAAACCAGGACAGCGACTCCATACCCTCCAACATTCCACAGATGAAAATAGGGACATTCTATTCTGCATCAGGAATCTTCTCCCACATTTGCTCTCCAACACAGATATATGTCATATAGACATATCCACCCTGTATAGGGAAGCTTTTTAATGTTTAATGTTTTATTTTGTTTTCACATTATGTTGGAAGCCACCTAGAGTTTCTGGGACATCTCATTCAGATGGGTGGGGTACAAATAATAAGTTATTATTAGTATATGCATCTGTCAGCTTGAGCCAATTACAACCTCTCGATCTAACCTACTTCACAGGTTTTCTGTAAACAAAAAATGATCAAGGGAAGGGGTCATGTATAACACCTAATAATAATAATAATAATAATAATAATAATAATTTATACCCCGCCCATCTGGCTGGGCCTCCCCAGCCACTCTGGGCGGCTTCCATAAAAACCAAAAATACAGTAAAATATCACACGTTAAAAACTTCCCTGAACAGGGCTGCCTTAAGATGTCTTCTGAATGTCAGGTAGTTGTTTATCGCTTTGACATCTGCTGGAAGGGCGTTCCACAGGGCGGGCGCCACTACCGAGAAGGCCCTCTGCCTGGTTCCCTGTAGCTTTGCTTCTCGCAATGAGGGAACCACCAGAAGGCCCTCGGCGCTGGACCTCAGTGTCCGGGCAGAATGATGGGGGTGGAGACGCTCCTTCAGGTATACTGGACCGAGGCCGTCAAGATAAAGGGATAAGATAAGATAAACCTTCACCTTCAAGATAAAGGGAATGAAATAAAATTTTAGCTGTAAGCTTCCTTGTGTCCCTGACAAGAAAAAAAGTGGGTAATAATAATAATAATAATAATAATAATAATAATAATAATAATAGAAGAAATGGAGAATGATCAGGAACATACCAGAGAGTGCTTTTTTCTGGGGGGGACGCAGGGGTACACATACCCCTAAACATTTTGTGAATCTAAGTTTGGCCTCATTGAGGGGCAGTATTTCAATATGAATAGGAAATTGAGAGTACCCCTAAACATTGTTTTAAAGAAAAAAAGCACTGGTAAATCCTATTGAACTCAGTTGGACTGAGTAAAAATGCTTAGGACACTGCACAGTCTTTACCCAGTTACCTGAGAGTAAGCTCCAGACACCTCGACTTCTAAAGAAGTGAAGCTTTGGAGTCAGACTTGAAAGAAACCTTCAATTACAGTCAGTAGGAGGCTTCTTTAAAGACTAGTTGCATTTTGATGTGGAAGAGTCCTCCCCACTCCCTTAGGACTCTACTACCACATTCTTGTGCATGGGAAGACTAGGCCTGACATTTCTTTATTCATAAGATGACCCAAGTTTGCATAACATGAAGAAATAATCCAAGTGGCACTTGATGTCCCAGGAAGTCTGTATCGCATCTTTTATTATCTGTCTATACAGGTCAAGGGATGCGGGTGGTGCTGTGGGTTAAACCACAGAGCCTAGGACTTGCCGATCAGAAGGTCAGCGGTTCGAATCCCCGCAATGGGGTGAGCTCCTGTTGCTCGGTCCCTGCTCCTGCCAACCTAGCAGTTCGAAAGCACCTCAAAGTGCAAGTAGATAAGTAGGTACTGCTCTGACAGGAAGGTAAACGGCTGCGCTGCTCTGGTTCGCCAGAAGCGGCTTAGTCATGCTGGCCACATGACCCGGAAGCTGTACGCTGGCTCCCTCGGCCATCAAAGTGAGATGAGCGCCGCCACCCCAGAGTCGGTCACGAGTGGACCTAATGGTCAGGGGTCCCTTTACCTTTACCTTTATACAGGTCAAATACTTGGAAGAGAATTGCTACTTAGCCCCCCACCTTCCATCTTCCAGCCTGCTTATTGTGTGCTTATGAAATTTCAGTGGCCTACAGTAGGCCTGATGCAAGGAATTTTCAAGGGATAAAATGCAACCTGCCCTTTCTCAAAGGAACAGAGGTCACCTACACTGCAAGCTCATTCCAAAATTTTCAGCGTGGAGCAGAGTGCCAGCCCTGCTTTAAACAAACAAACAAAAAAGTCTGCTTTGCTGAGGCAGTTGGATGAAATTTAAAAACTCACCCCAAGCACTTTTTTTTTTGGTAATAGACATGGGCGCATCACCACGGCTAGCCAATTGTCTACATAAGGAAGCAAACTTTGCTGCAAGATATTACACGTCAGCAAAAACAGGGAAAGGAAGAGAGATGGTGCTTAGAATTCTGCCTTCAGAGCCTTGGGGTCTTGACACTGCAGCACTTTCTCTCTCTCGATCTACATACTCAACTAGATTTGCAGTGAGCCCACCTAATTATGCACTCTTGGATAGGTCTCTGAGTGAATATTTTATCCGAGACATCAAAGTACTACCCAGCTCCTTGTTGTTCATATAGTTATGGCAGAGGAAGGAAAGGGAAACAACATTTGAAAGGGAGGGAAAGGAGGAACAGCTGGTGGCTGTAATCAATGCACCAGGAGCATGGAGTATTCAGAAGTAACCAATGGGGTATGGGAAAGCAGCGGCAATTCCCACAAAAATCTGATTCCACTGCTTAATCTGACCCAAGACTGAACCAAAGAATCTATGTAGGATTTCTTATAATACATGAATGGAGACATTTTCCCCACCCAGGAGGCTGGAGCAGGGCAAGGGTGCTTCTGAGTACGTGCCAATTGCTCTTCTCATTTCTGATGTTACACATGAAAGATAAGAAACTAGGGATTCCTTTGCACGGCAGGAAAATAAAAGAGCCAAGGGAGAAATGGGTTGGGATCTTCTGTTTGTGGCAGAAAGGTCTACAGATGGAGGCTAGACTCTTCAAAAGTGTTATGGGTGGCATGCATGTCACACACACAGAGAGGGAGAGGGAGAGGGAGAGGGAGGGTGGGAGGGATGGAGAATTGCAGAAGGAAGACTCAGGTTTGGGACAGGGAATGCGAACCATACTCAACCAGCATCCCCATTTCACAGGTGTGGGGAATATTTGGCCCTCCTGATGTTGCTGAACTACAACTCCCATCATGCCGTGGTTGGCAGGGGTGATTGGAGTTGTTGTTCAGCAACATCTGGAGGTCCCATACTTGCCATACTATCTCACAAAGGTACCAAACATCCACCAAGTAAGGCACATAGTCCCCCTCTCAACACAGGTCTACCATCTCTGCATAGAAAGGAGGCCCCCAAACTCCAGGAGATAGCAAGCAAAAGTGGAAGTCAGAGTAACAGTACTCTAAATCAGACACAGGCAAACTCAGCCCTCCAGATGTTTTAAGAATACATTTCCCATCATCCCTGACCACTGGTCCTGTTAGTTAGGGATGATGGGAGTTGTAGTCCCAAAACACCTGGAGGGCCAAGTTTCCCGATGCCTGCTCTAAATGATAACCATAGTTGCCTTAAACAGAGGTCTGGCAGCAGTAGGAAATTCATTAGAAACTATACAGGTGGCACAAGAATTCAGAATGCCGAAGCCCAATTCCAGCTGATTAGTGGACATTCAGTCATGAGTGGGGAACTTCCAACCCAAACCTCAACTTAGGAGGAGGTGGATAGCTCAGCTGGTTAGAGTGTGGTGCTGACAACAGCAAGGTTGCAGGTTCAATCCCTGTAAGGGACAACTGCATATTCCTGCATTGCAGATAATTTAATTAGATGATCCCCAGCATAGCTGTCAACTTTTCCCTTTTCTTGTGAGGAATCCTATTGGGAATAAGGGAATTTACCTTAAAAAAGGAAAATGTTGACAGCTATGATCCCCAGGGTCCCTTCCAACTCTGTGATTATGCGAGAAGCACATTTCTATGAGAAGCCTGCCTGTTTGGTCAACTTAGCCTGCATGACTAGGCTGCACCCATCTTCCACTCATTTGACATCATATGATTTGGGTACAGGACAAGTAATGCCAGGAAAGATTTGTGTGAATTGAGAAAAGGGAGCAAACAAACCCCCAGGGGCCACCCCGGTGCTTCTAGGAAGCCCTCCAAGCAAGCGATGAATGGCAGAGTAAAGGTAAAGGTACCCCTGACCATTAGGTTCAGTTGTGGCCGACTCTGGGGTTGCGGCGCTCATCTTGGTTTACTGGCCTAGGGAGCCACGTACAGCTTCTGGGTCATGTGGCCAGCTTGACTAAGCCACTTCTGGTGAACCAGAGCAGCGCACGGAAATGCTGTTTACTTTCCCGCTGGAGCGATACCTATTTATCTACTTGCACTTTGACGTGCTTTTGAACTGCTAGGTTGGCAAGAGCAGGGACCGAGCAATGGGAGCTCACCCCACAATGGGGATTCGAACCGCCGACCTTCTGATTGGCAAGCCCTAGGCTCTGTGGTTTAACCCACAGCACCACCCACATCCCTGAATGGCAGAGTAGACCTATCCTAATGTGTGTCCCATCAACTGGCATTCCGTGGCAAATGGTTGTCTAATTACAGATTTGCAGTCATGTTGCATCTAAAAGTGCAGCAGCAGATGTTGTGATATACTTGAGATAAATACTGATAAATAGGAACAGTTGGATCCTACTTAATGTCTGTCTCATGCTGGGACCCAAGGAGGCAGAATGAGGGTCTTTCTGATTAGAGACATCTCTTGGGGAGGGATCATATTTCAGTGTCAGAACTCATGCCTTGCATGCAGAAAGTCCCAGGTTCAGTCCTTGGGAACTCCAGTTAAAAAGAATCAGAGAGTAAGTATTGAGGAAGACCTTTGATGGAGACCCCAGAGAGCCACTACTACTCCAATTAGAGAATGATGGTCTTTGTCACAGCTTTCCAAACTGTGTGTTGTGACTGCAGTGAGTTGGCTGCAATATGTGTGAGTGTCGCATGAACGCTCCCCGCACTCCCCCCCCCCCCGGGGCTGGGAAAGGGTTAGTTTAACCTCCAGTTTGCTTGTAAAACTGAATTGCTGTGTCATGAAATGATGCAAAACTGAATTACTGTGTAGCAAAATGATGCATGTCTACAAAGTGTGTCACCAACATAAAAAGTTTAGAAAGCTCTAGTCTAGGTGGATGAAGAGATGAGAAATCTGATGTATTAGGCAGAGACCCATGTGCTATGAAGCTTGCCCAATCTACTCTGTTAATGTGTTGCTTCTATGTGTTAGGTATAAAGGTGTTTCCAGTCTATCAAAGTCCATGTCACCTTTTGTATATATGCCCATCTCGGGGAAAACGCTGTGGGAGTTGAAGAAAAATTAATTAGCTCCTGAAAGTGCATTGGTGATACTTCTCTTGTCTGTCATACAGGTGTTCCAAGGTGTTATTTGTTACAAATCATACTGGGGTCTTTCCGGTTGATATTTGAAATAAACAAGATTTAATTGCCTCGCTGCAAACTTTATCTGATTTGTACAGGGGTGGGAAAGTGTAGAAGGAAGAGAGATATAAGCTGCATTCAGACGGCACTTTCTTCTGCTTCCCCAACATTTCCTCACCTCAATCAATAGGGAAGTCACACTTGGGTCTGATCCAAGCATATAGAAAGGAGACCTGCTGACATGAATGGAGGTCTGCAGCGAATGCTGGATGGAGTAATGCTCCCCATCTAACTTATGCCCATTACTAGAATGTGCTTTTGGTGAGGATGATGAGGAAAAAAGAAAAGAGGTACAGTAAAGGCTGTGACAAGAGTCACTAAAATGCTATAATAAAATAATAATAATTATAATATAATATAATATAATATAATATAATATAATATAATATAATATAATATAATATAATATAATATAATATAATATAATATAATATAATATAATATAACAAAAACAACAACAACAAAACAACAACAACAACAACAAAACAACAACAACAACAACAACAACAACAACAACAACAACAACAACAACAATTTATTTATACCCCGCCCATCTGGCTGAGTTTCCCCAGCCACTCTGGGCGGCTCCCAATCAAGTGTTTAAAACAGTACAGCATTACATATTAAAAACTTCCCTGAACAGGGCTGCCTTCAGATGTCTTCTGAATGTCAGGTAGTTGTTTATCTCTTTGACATCTGATGGGAGGGCGTTCCACAGGGCGGGCGCCCTCTGCCTGGTTCCCTGTAGCCTCACTTCTCGCAATGAGACTAGGCCTGTGGATGTTCTTTCCAATGTCTGTCAGGTATCCTCCTCTTTTCTCTCACTGAAATTAGGCTAGAAACCAGCAGTGAATCATAGCCAACAAAATAGGCTGTAGTGTTTGGTTGCAGTGCAGTACCCACCAAAAAATCCCTGGGCCCCAGAAGATTGGTCGCTCTGGGAATAATGACTGTGGGAAAGCAAGCGGATGCCTGGGGAGTCTGCAGTCCTGCCCCACCTGACCCCTTTCGTAGTTAGATTTGGAGACCTCTGTCTCTTCTTTCTGATCAAGTGGATCAGAACCTTGTTCAAACATCTGTCACCCCAAAAGCCAATGTGGCCCTCAGAAGGTTTTGCACTCTTTGTCTATATGAAACTATTTACCTGGCTATCTTTCATGATCCAGAGTCAATGCAGTTTGTTTACCTCTGAACGGCCTCAAACTCCAATTATTTTCAATGCACAAAAAGCATTTTAAACAAAGTCTGGGTAAAATGATAGACAGATTCTGTCTCTCTCTCTCCCCCCCCCCTTGCCTCCTTAATATCTTACACAAAGATGAAATGCAACTCTTAGGTTTCTGGGTTATTATGCTTCACAGTCATCAAAACTGATGCAAAACCTTTTATCTAAAGATCCAGATCTAACATCATCTGTGATGGTGAAAATATGGGTTGAGTTTTTAAAAAGAAAAAGAATGAAAAAAAGTTCTAAACGATTCCACATCACTCACTTGAAACTAAAGTCACCATATGGGCAGTCATAAGCCATCACTTTTGATGAGATGAAAATCTATATTATTTTCAAGCTGATTAACCCAAGATGAATCACAACACAACTGTTTGCAATTTCCCCCTTGTGTTTACACTTCCTACAATTGACAAACACCATAAGGCAAAGTTAATATGATAAAAGAGAGAAAGATTTTTTTTTTTTAAAAAAAAAAAACGTGGTTGGATTTACACAAGCAATGAAATCTGGGGGATTAAAGTAGCAATTGAATGCCCATACTTTAAATTCCACTGATCCATTTAAAAATTAGGATGCACCAGCAGTTGGAAACAGTAAAATCATTTAACATATCACTAAGGCCTTTGAAAAATTTGGTAGTGATGCTGATGGTCACTGGTGCCAACTCCAGGGGGCTGTGGGGGATTTGACCTCCACAATAATATATTTTAGTGGGCTGTGCCCCCCAAGTCAATAGGCACCACCAGACTTGGCTCTGTCCCTGGCTCCCCCGCCTCTGCCTCCTCCTGGTCCATGAGAGATGAGGAGGAGCCACTTCCACTGATGGCTGCCATGTCTGCCTCTGCCCCTGGCTCTTGAACTGCTAGGTTGGCAGGAGCTGGGACCGAGCAACAGGAGCTCACCTCGTCCTGGGGATTCGAACAGCCGACCTTCCGAGTGGCAAGCCCTGGGCTCAGTGGTTTAGACCACAGCGCCACCCGCATCCCAGTATCCTGCCATAGCTTCATGCAAATCCAGGATTGTAATTTGTGGCACTACAAGTCCTCCAATGGGGACTGCGTGACAACAGCCTTACATTTCTATGTATATGGGAAGACACACACAAACACACACACACACACACACACACACACACACACACACACACACTTACTTCTCCACACTCCAGGCAAGCAAGAGACACTATCATAGTTCAATGGCTCATCAGGCAAACACATTCATGAACCATTCATAGATGTGAGGTGTGCAGCCTGGGAGTCTCAGGGGCCATATAGAGAGGGCCTTGGAGGGCCACATTTTGCTCTGAGGTTTCCCACACCTGCTGTAGACAGATACACTCCCCTTCCTCTAAGGGGCAAAGAGGATATTTTGAAATTTCAACCCAAACAAATAAAAAGAAAAACACCATTTCCTATTTCACTTTATTGGTGTTCATTTGTCTTTAATCCGTCCATTCCTTTGCTGTTGCTGCTGGTGAGTTAAAGACACAAGACAGCCATTCACTTTATTGAAACTGCTGCATAAAAGGCAGAGAGAGACAGAGAAAGATGACAGAAATGTATAAAATATCCATCAGGAGGTGTCAGTATTTTCTTTTTTCCTAGTTAATATTACTTCTTTAGAGTTCCTGATATCTGAACTTACCAGGAGGGGGAGATGGTTAACAAGCACCAGATATGTAACAAGGGAGCATGTATGGTGCTATTCATTCAGGGACAAGAGGGGGAATGGAGAGCAGAAGGAATCTGATGAATGCACAGTGGTGGGAATAAGACTCTACTACCAAGCTACTGTCTTGGTGAGCTCTTGATCTCTCCCCTGTAATAAGAAGCGCATGACCTCTGTCTCTGATTTCCATGTTGGGATACATAAAGGTAAAGGGACTGAACCATTAGGTCCAGTTGTGACTGACTCTGGGGTTGCGGCGCTCATCTCGCTTTATTGGCCAAGGGAGTCAGCGTACAGCTTCCGGGTCATGTGGCCAGCATGACTAAATTGCTTCTGTCGAACCAGAGCAGTGCACAGAAACACCATTTACCTTCCCGCTACTTGCACTTTGATGTGCTTTCGAACTGCTAGGTGGGCAGGAGCTGGGACCGAACAATGGGAGCTCACCCCGTCGCAGGGATTCGAACCACCAACCTTCTGATCAGCAAGTCCTAGGCTCAGTGACTTAGACCACAGCACCACCCGCATCCCTTGTGAATAAGACTCTACCTTCCAGCAAAAGGGGAATTATTGTGGAGTTTCTTCAAACACACCCTGCACACAGCATGTGCAGCACAGAACATTTGTGTTAACCAAGTCACTTTAGTAAGACAGAAAAATCACGATAACACTTTACCGAGAAAACTGAAGAAAAACAGTGTATAATTAGAGGAGAAATAAATTTACATTTACATTTATTTATTTACGGCTATTAGCCCATAAAATATGTACAAACATAAAAAAGCACAAAGGCTTAAAAACCGAAATATCTGACAACAGAAGGTGAACACTGCGATGCAAGGGTGGGTCATTGGGCAGAGCCAAATAACAGGATGTGGCCCGGAGAGCTCCAAGGGACGGTTCACAGAAAAGGAAAACTGAAGACGAGATCCGACATGCACTCTCATCATAACTGTCCGATTAGATTTTGATGTTGTTGTTGTTTTTTGGTGGTTTTTGCGTGTGAGATAACCGCATTCAGGAATCTCGCCACCTGCAGAGTAACAGAAGGAGGAGAAATAAATATGTACAGCAGTTTTGTCTTTTTTGTTTCTGGCTTTCTACAAAGCAGGGAAACATAAAATTTAAGCATACAGAGGAAAAGTTCCCACAGTCCCACACAGCCAATCAAGGTAACCTCAGCAAAGATCAAGCCACTCTGCCTGGTTGCTAAGCAACACCTCCACACATCCCCCTTATGGCTAGCTGACTTTGACATTAACAGAATTAACCCTTACATTACAACATGAATGATCCCTGCTGTTGGACATCAAATACTCTAAGCTGAGAGGGAGCTGTTTCTGCCTGTGAGCAAGAGGAACAGTTAAACAGCATGTGAGAGAAGAGGCACCACCACAGACAAAGAGTTCTCCCTCTCTCTCAGGCGAAGGTCATATAATTCAGTGCTATTTTCATCCTAGGCAGGTTTGCTAGTTGTCCTCTGAAGGCTGCTGCTGAACAATTTCAAATCCTTCTCGTCATCAAAGGGGAATTTACTCACCTTTGCTCCTCTGAAGTCAAACCACCTGGGACCTAAGGAACACCTGACTAAAAGGCTTCCTTCAGCAAATTAAAAATATCCAGTTTTAACCACCCCCTGAATGCTATAAAGAAAGAAGGGAAAATTCTCTCTCTCTCTCTCTCTCTCTCTCTCTCTCTCTCTCTCTGTGTGTGTGTGCATATAATTAATTTTACCGAAAGAATATTGTAGTCCAACCCCCTACAATGTAGGAATCTCAACTAAAGCATCCATGACAAATGGTCATCTGAACATAGGATGGAGGAGGAAGAAGAAGAAGAAGAAGAGGAGGAGGAGGAGGAGGAGGAGGAGGAGGAAGAGTTTGGATTGATATTCTGCTTTATCACTCAAAGCGGCTAACATTCTCCTTTCCCTTCCTCCCCCACAACAAACACTCTGTGAGGTGAGTGAGGCTGAGAGACTTCAGAGAAGTGTGACTAGCCTAAGGTCACCCAGCAGCTGCATGTGGAGGAGCAGGGAATCAAACCCAGTTCATCAGATTATGAGTCCACCTCTCTGAATCACTACAGCACACTGGCTCACAGCATTAGCACCCCAACAGATTTTCCTGTCTCCAGCTTCCAGCATCAGCCCAACTCATCAGCTCTCTTATACCCAGCCCCACCCATTGTTAACCATACTAAGATGACATGGCATCCAACCAGGTGAGGGGGGAAACCCACTTGTCCCTATGGAGCTCGGCATTTGTCAGGCTTCAGGGAGTCTGCTTCCTCCCCCCTGGCAGTAGATAAGCAGAACAAAGGAAAAGGAGCCCTCTTACCAGTTAGAAACTTTAATAACCACAGCAAGGGAACAAAAAACACATCTAAAAATAGCGGTGCTCCCAATTAAGGAATCTGCCCCCTACCATCCCTATTAATCTACATTACTTCTATGTCTTGTAATCTGAGTCTGTACCCTCTGTGCTTTCTGTTCTGCCACTTTCTGAGCTCTCTGTGACTTTGGAGAAAGGGTGTGTGTGTGAATGCTGTCCAGAGACTGTGAATCTGTTAACATTCTCTCTTCCAGTGTTTCTTCTCCTAGCTGTTCCCCATCCAGTATTTCCCAGCTTCTGCCTTCTGAAGTATGACCCTCTGCAAACCACTGTTCTTAATCTATACTGTCCTCCTGCTCTGGGAAGATTCAGGAGCAGGAGCAGGAGGAGGGGGAGGCTCCCACCATTCCTCCTCAGCATGGTCCCTGACATCCTTCAGATGATGATGAGAGCACTTAACTGGGCAGCTAAGGCCATTACTAACACAAAGAAACTGCTCTGACAAGTATTCCTCTTGTAGATTCTACTGCAGGGGTTGGCAACGTTTTTTGAGGCTGGGCTGGTCCACTCCCTGGCAGACCTCTCGGTGGGCTGGAGTGTGCGTGCCCGCGCATGCGCTCAAGCTATTTCCGGCGCTTTTCTGGGTTGGAAGAGTGTCGGAAATAGAATGTGCACATGCACACAGGTCTCCTCTGTCCCAGAAGTCAGTCCCTGTGGTGGTGGTGGGGAATGGTGCTGTGGGAAAAAAAGCATGAAATCTCCACACCAATCCATGGAACAGCCGTGAGCCAGTTCCAGGAAGCTCATGGGCCGGAACTGGTCCATGGGCCTTAGGTTGCCAACCTCTGTTCTACTGGCACAAACACAGGATCATGGGATTGGAGGGTATGCCTGGGTGTCATTCAGACTGACCCCCCCAAATTAATAGCATTACAGTAAACCAAGTAACAGAAGAAGTTTTATATTTTCTGGTACTGTGTCAGCCCAATACAAAACAAACATACTCCTCTATAAGCACATTGTTCTGTCTCCTAGCCTCTCTCACCATTAATGCATTAGTTAATTTAACTGTATATTCTATACCCTGAAGTTTCATAGTCCATTCTTTGGTAGTTGGAGTTTCTGATTTCTTCCACCATTTCTATATGCACAGACAGAATTAATTCCTTTACAAATCCAGATAGTAGCATTAGAGAATCAAATGATAATTTATAACCCATAATATGAAACTGAAACAATCCCTTTCCAATAATTCCTTATCATGGGGGCAAGACCAAAAAGTCTTGGGCCATGTTAGTGTTTTCTATTTTATATCTCCATCCAAATTATTGGTATCATTTTAAATATGGTTAAATTGCTTATGTTGTTCATAAACAAAGAAGTTTTCTGAAGCTATTCTGACTCTTCCTGTGTCTTGGTATTAGGGCAGGTGGACTGAAAGATCATCTCTCCCTCTGTGCCTACAGTATAAAAGAGGCAACCTATATTCCAGCCATTGTCTCGGCAAGTGCCTCCTTATCAGTAAGTTTCAGGCAGTGCAAGACAGTGGGGGGGGGGGGGCTGTTCTTGGCAGCAGCGCCACAGAGTGGAATTAAATTCAACCTAAAATTCAGGAGGGATGAGACCTGGCTAATAATTGTATGCCATTTTCAGATCAGGTCCTGTTTCTCTGCAATGATGCCTCTGGCTTTTATACAAAACTCAACTGTATATCATAGAAGCAAATCCTACACGTTTATCATTTCTCAGAAATTGCTACAAAGCAAATGTTTAAAATGCAGGAAGAAGGCTAGGATCTCTAAATTAACCCATAGATTAATCACCTCTCTTTTGGGGGGGCACTTTTTTAGCCCTTCTGGACAATTTTCTGGGGGGCCACATGCTAAATCGTGGACAGAGGCAATAATAATAATAATAATAATAATAATAATAATAATAATAATAATAATAATAATAATAATAATAATATAATATTTATACCCCGACACTCTGGGCGACTTCCAACAAAAGATTAAAAATACATTAGAACATCAGGATAAATACACCAAAGGATAAATGGATGTAAATCTGATATCAGGAATCACAGGGCTGAGAAACCAGTAGGAGAACACTTCAATCTCCCAGGACATTCTATACAAGATCTCAAAGTAGCTGTCTTATTACAAAAGAATTTCAGAAACAGACTGGAAAGAGAAGTTGCTGAATTGCAACTTATTACCAAACTTAAAACCATGGAGAGACTTGGTCTGAATAGAGACATTGGATTCTTATCTCATTATACATGATAAGCTATTTTTAGCCATCTCACCCCTTGCTTTTTCCTGTAAGACCAATTGCAGTCATTAACAGTCGTCAACAGGTTTACCACACATATCAGCCAATCACCCATTCCCATTACTTCTGTGTAATACCCCTCCCCACCCTCTCACTATATATAAGGGTCTAGTGACTTCTGTTTCAGTGTATCTGAAGAAGTGTGCATGCACATGAAAGCTCATACCAATAACAAACTTAGCTGGTCTCTAAGGTGCTACTGGAAGGATTGTTTTTATTTTGTTTTGACTACAGCAGACCATCACAGCTACCTACCTGTAATTAGAACATCAGTCATTAAAAGCTTTCTTAAACAGGGCTGCCTTCAGATGTCTTCTAAAAGTCAGATAGTTGTTTATTTCTTCGACATCTGATAGGAGGGCGTTCCACAGGGCGGGCGCCACTACCGAGAAGGCCCTCCTCCTGGTTCCCTGTAACTTCGCTTCTCGTGAAGTGGGCAGAGAAACGAAGGGAAATGTCACCTTTGGACGTTTGTATCCTCTCTATCTTCTGCCCAGGAAAGCAAGAAGCATGATCAGAGTTCAAGAACACATTCCAGCCAGGAAGTCACACTCAAGGAGCGTGCAAAGCAGAGCCAGTGAGGGCTGTGTCCCAGGGAGAGCCTGATGGAGAGGTCCAGAGAGTTGCATTTGGCCTCTGGGCCTGAAATTCCCCACCTCTGGCCTAGGAGCTCCCCTTCAGTTCTGCAATTTATGACAACAGGTGAAAGGACAGGTCACTATTTCTGATCATCCAAACTTCATAACACATACAGGATAGCTCAGTTGTTTAGAGCGGGGTGTTGATAACGCCAAGGTCACGGGTTCAATCCCTGTATGGGACAGCTGCATATTCCTGCATTTCAGGGGGTTTGGACTAGATGATCCTTAGGGTGCCTCCCAACTCTACAGTTCTATGATTTATGACATAATCTGGGAGAAGGTCTGGTTGGTTGTTAAGTGTGGAATTCCAAAGGGTCTGTCAAAGTAGCAGAAACTGTAGTAGCAGACAGCTTTCTCTGAGGGGCACCCTACGCCTATAGTTTCTGAAACAGCTGTGGCAGAAACCCTGGTCCTCAGAAAGTGTTGGCAAATCTATGCAGACCTGCTCCCCAAGGAAAGTTACAGGAAAGCTGTGGGGCTGATTGTGCCAGCTTACCTGTTCCGGTGCAGCCTAAGGGGCACGCCACACATTTCTGTCAGCAAATCTTCAAAAGCCAGGGAACACGCACACCTCAGGATCAAAGCAAATATGCAGAAAGACAAGAAGCTCAAATTAAATCCCTAGATATATAAAAAAAACCCAAATTGCATATTCAGCTGGTTACTTTCTCATCTTTCACAAGCAAAGCCAGCATTCACATCTCCTTCGCAGTGCAAGTAATACATGTTTGTTTCATCAATAGCTCTATGATTCATATAGGGGGATTGTCAAGTTTTGCAGACAAAACAAGACACTAATGCCATCTATTGTAACCAAGTTGGTATACGATGAAGAACTGTCAGAGCTGGAAAAACACAGAACATTCTAATAGGTTGGAATAATATTTTCATGAGGATTTTTTTTTAAAAAAAATCTTTCAGTAGAAATTTGCAAGTCAATTTTAGGCTGAAACGAAGAATTTCCAGTGTTTTTAAGCTGGGACTAAGCCTGCTTAGACTAAGCCTGTTCCTATGGGACAGCAAATTTGCGCTTCCTGAAGCAACACAAGAAGCAAAATGAAACAAGCCTTCCAAATTTACAGCTTCCAATTTTGTGAAATGGTGCTCTAACCATGCACCCAAAAAACTGCATATATTTGAGGAACACACACATGAAGGGTCATACCAATGTTAGTCCTACTCTGAGTAGATCCATTGAAATCAGTGTAAATTAGTTAGCTATGTCTATTCACTTCATTGGGTCCACTCTGCATGGGACTAGCATTGTATGCAACCCGTAAATGCCTATATTTGTGAAAATAACATACCAAAAATACCCAAACCCCAACTAGTATTAGGGAAATTTCCTTGCCAAAAGAAAGAGTATATATTAGGCAAACCTGCACACAGAGATGCATAGACTGGCAAATGAAAATACATATGTATTTTCATGTGGACTGAATCAGAAGCAGATGTAGAAATGGGACTAAGTGAAACCTGGAAAAATGAGAACCTGGAACTGACAAATTTGCTTATCTCCGATTTCTAGCAGAATTTCTGCTTGATCAGACATGCCGCCAGTCTTCTCATCAGCACAGCATCAGGGATTGCTATACGAACATAATCTAATAAGAGCCTGTTGGATCAGGATCTAGTCCAGTATCCTGTTCTTGCAGTGGCTACTAGAATCCACAAGCAGGGTTCTAGTGCAAGAGGACTCTCCCCCCAGTGATTTCTAGCAATTAATATTCAGAAGGATTACTGCCATCAACTGTGGAAGCAGAGCATAGCCACCATGGCCAGTAGCTACAATAGTCCTCTTCTCCATGAATTTGTCCAGTCCTCTTTTAAAGCCATCTAAGTGGGTGGCCTTCACAGCCTTCTGTGGGAATGAGTTCCATAGTTTAAATATGTGCTGCTGTCAGGGACTGGGCAGAAGAGGAATGAATGGCGGAGACCACCTCTCCAGCCTGACCCTTCCAGAGAAGAAGACAGTTCAGAATTACAACAGGGGGTTGAGGGAGGTCACAGCTCACAGGCAGGTGAGGGGGAAAGCAGGGGAATAATGGGAGAGAAGGAGGAGGAAGAAGAACCAGGAGGGCAACAACTGATGGACACAGTGTTTTTAGAAAGCATTTCAGACCCCCCTCCCAAAAACTGGCGAGCAATGAAGTAGGAGAGCAAAGGGCTCAGAAGCAAAGGACCTTCAGCGCCACCTGTAGGGGAAAAGGTGACAATGAGGAAGTGGAAGAAAAGAGGGTGGAGAGTCACTAGGGGCAACACCATTATTCCAAGAGGCTGCATTTCCAATTCCCTCTGTGCACATTGAATAAAAAGCAGTTGGTAAGGACCATAAAGAAGGTTGATCACCAAAGAATTGATACTTTTGAGTTATGGTGCTGGAGGAGACTCTTGAGCGTCCCATGGACTGCAAGAAGATCAAACCTATTCTGAAGGAAATCAGTCCTGAGTGCTCACTGGAAGGACAGATCCTGAAGCTGAGGCTCCAATACTTTGGCCACCTCATGAGAAGAGAAGACTCCCTGGAAAAGACGCTAATGCTGGGAAAGATGGAGGGCACAAGGAGAAGGGGACGACAGAGGACGAGATGGTTGGACAGTGTTCTTGAAGCTACTAACATGAGTTTGACCAAACTGTGGGAGGCATGCCTGGCGTGCTCAGGTCCATGGGGTCATGAAGAGTCGGACACGGCTAAATGACAACAAGGACTTTTCCTTGTCTTATCCATTCCTGGCAACCTGCTGTAGGAGGTTGGATTCTCTGCTGCCTGACAGCTGCATGGTTTATTATTTCCTGTATGCACACTCCACTAATTCCGTCCGCAGAAGTGGCACGGTTATGAGTGCCACATAATTCCACACTTATAAGAATTCAATCTTTTAGTGTGGCAGCACCTACAAGGAGTTTGGAACTCTTTGGCTTGTGTTTTTGCTTCTTAGTGTTTTCTAAAAACATTTGCCTATCCAGGCATGTGGAAGCTGTTGCGTGCTTTAATCTGTTCTAAGTTCAACTGTTCCTTTTAGTTATATCGTAATATTATTTTATATTATATTATTTTTTAAAAAAAACAATTACTTATTTATAAATAAAACCTCTAAGCGGTTTACAAAAACATAGAAAATAAAGATTGAAATTGTCAATAAAAGGCAATCAAGAAGTATATAAAGATAAAGGTAAAGGTACCCCTGCCCATAGGGGCCAGTCTTGACAGACTCTAGGGTTATGCGCTCATCTCACTCTAGAGGCCGGGAGCCAGCGCTGTCCGCAGACACTTCTGGGTCACGTCGCCAGTGTGACGAAGCTGCTCTGGCGAACCGGCACCAGAGCAGCACATGGAAACGCCGTTTACCTTCCCGCCAGTAGCGGTCCCTATTTATCTACTTGCACCCGGGGGTATTTTTGAACTGCTAGGTTGGCAGGCGCTGGGACTGAGCAACGGGAGCGCACCCCGCCGCGGGGATTCGAACCGCCGACCTTTCGATCGGCAAGTCCTAGGCGCTGAGGCTTTTACCCACAGCGCCACCCGCGTCCCACAAGAAGTATATAGATTTTGTCAAATAGAAATAAAAGTAACAAAACTACTTCAGAGTACTGCAAATAGCATATAGAAAATGCTTTTGACATACTGTATAGATGGTGGTAGTGTTGCAATGAACACCCTAATTCCATCCTTCATTGGTGCTAAATCATTTTGAGTTTTTGAAGGAGACACACACATCTGTATTTAAATCATATTAAAACACAAAACACAACACACACTTTTCAATGCATTCTTCCATAAAATATGCATTTTTCATGCAGCTGTTACGTAAAATGTCTATTTCTGTATGCACTTTAACTGCAGCTGGAGAAGTGCAATACAACCGGGAGTTGTATTTTGATTCCACAAGCAGGTTTGGGACTTCTGGAACAGGTCAATCTGCTGCAACCCCCCCCCCCCACCTCCAAAGTAAACTACCGGTAATTCCTCCCTGTTCCTTCCTAGATAGTGTTCTGCTCCAGCTAGGATCAAACATGATGATTATTGGTAAATGAACTACTAATTTATCCCCCTATGCATGCACTTTCTCAGCGTAGATAAAACGTAGAGAAGAAAAGACTTTCTTTTTCAGAAGTTAGTTTGCCAATTGTTTATTACATGCTAATAAGCAGGAAATGCAGCAAAATATTGCAGTGGGGACTAGAGCATCCATAAAAAGCTAAAGCTAAAGGTACCCCTGCCCGTACGGGCTAGTTGTGTCCGACTCTAGGGTTGTGTGCCCATCTTGCTTAAGAGGCCGGGGGCCAGCGCTGTCCGGAGACACTTCCGGGTCACGTGGCCAGCGTGACGAAGCTGCTCTGGCGATCCAGCACCAGCGCAGCACACGGAAACGCCGTTTACCTTCCTGCTATAAAGCGGTACCTATTTATCTACTTGCACTTAGAGGTGCTTTCGAACTGCTAGGTGGGCAGGAGCTGGGACCAAAAGACGGGAGCTCACCCTGCCGCGGGGATTCGAACCGCCGACCATGCGATCGGCAAACCCTAGGCACTGAGGTTTTACCCACAGCGCCACCCGCGTACCAGAGCATCCATATTCAGTTTTTAAAGCCAGCCAGTCATTCTTTCCACTGGTATATTCCATTCCATTCTCCCTCCCACTCAGCATGAGAACTGGAAATAAAAGGAAGGTTGTATGATGTTCAGAGGGCAATGCTCTGTTTCCACTTACGCAGCCACCCCCCTTTAAAACAAGGATCACCACAGGTGATTTACAAGTTCTAGTGAAAATGTCTGTGAAACTCTGCTCCCTTCGCCTCAGCCGTAATTGTGATACTCTTTTGGGTTCAAAGAACTGGAATTGTTTCGTAATGGTGACAAAGGTGATGCTGCTCAAATATTCTCAACCACGACTTTTTCTTCGCTTTCCATTTTTGACAAGAAATCCTGTGTCAGCCTCTTTTCTCATTAAATACTCCATTCCCTTCCAGATTACTGGGAAATGGTTTAGAACAGAACAGCCTGTTAAAGAAACATGAAGGGAAGTCTCAGAAATGACAAGAGAGGGTTTATCTAGCTTGCAACGGGGTGTTTTGACTTGTCCCATTTATTCCAGACTTCCTTTTTGCCTCTGCACCTTGCTCACAACATTGGAAGCATAAGACAGAACACACAGTGATACTGCTAGCAGACCCATCCATGGCTTGGCAGCCTAATTTGTCATGGGTCCACTTTACTTGATTTGGGCAATTTAGCTTGAGCGGAGATCAATCCTGGCAGAGCTGGCTCATGCTACGTTGCTGACCAAAGGGAAAATGAATTTAGCACCCTCCTCCCTGCCTTTTGTTGTAGACAGAGAAGGCAAGGGGGGCAATTACATATCTTCTCCAAGTGTTAGCTTTATTACAGCCCCTTCCCCCTTGTTTCTTACAAGCAAATGGAGTGAAGGGAGGGGAATTTAGCTCCACTTTCTTGTATGAAAAGTGAATAAGTGAGATGAAATGATAGATATGGTTCATTGGCTTTCACAAACAAGAGCACCTTGCCCTACAAATCTGGTATGGAAGGGACTTATTAAAACATCTGCACTGTTCTATTTGATTGTATTCTCTTGGTTGAACAGACAGGTTTTCTAAGATATTGAGAAGGAAGACAGATTCAAGATAACATTTGTGTGTGTGTGTGTGTGTGTGTGTGTGTGTGTGTGTGTGTGTAAAATGGCACTGATGCTACTAAAATGTATCATTTAGTCAAGCACCATAGCAAAATGAATGAACCAGGTTAAAGGTGTTTATTTATTTTTTTAAAAAATATTTTATTAAACTTTTCTTGGTTTACAAAGGTATGCACAATGTCTCTTTTTTCAAGTTACATTTTCCATAGGTCAGTTTCATTTGTTGAGACATTAGGGTGTTTATTTGTTGGTGAAAGGTCATCAGAAAAGAGATGAAAATGTGGCCTCCTTTGGAGAAGTTGCTGCTAAATGTATCTCAGATAGAGGAACAGAGATCACTTCTCCAAACATGAATATCTTTCAAAGATGGATCCATCAACTTTTAATTTAAATCAACAGACTTCCCTAAAACTTAACACTGTTAAACCTTTGTGTTGGTTTTAATTATATGTGCTATTTCACCCCCACCCTAAGTTGCTTTGAGTTACTTTTTATTTTAAAAATAAGTGACTAATAAATGGAAATATAATGATTGTCACCATCAACAACAACCCCAGTCCTCTTTTCCTTCCAAAACTGACCAGCCCCTGACCTCAATGTAAACTATGAAGGGGGTGGGAAACTGCTGCCAGAAAAAATAAAATAGTTAAAGAAGGATTGTTAGTGATTATTTAAGTCATCATTCTTCAACCTGGTACCCTCCATATATCGCTGGACTACAACTTCCATATCATCTGACTATTGCACCCCAGGAGGCGCAGTCAGGGGTTTGTGTTGCAGTCCAATGAGATAAACTGCTTACTTAGGGGAGCAGTGTCCAAGGTGCAATGTGGACTCCACAAGCCATGGTTGAACATAGATGATCAGACTAGGTATAAAATATGATCCAGAAATGAGTTCGACATCACAGTGCTAAATAAGAACAAATGGTAATCCACGGAAACCTGAGTGCTGTTTGTTCCAATTCAGCACTAAAGAACAGGTTTTCCTGTGGGAAAGCCTTGGGACAAACAGAGGTGTGGATAAGCACTTAGTCTCAGTGTTGTCTCTTGTGGAACTCAGCAGGGAGGAGGATGGGACTGAATGAGCATTAGTTTACTGCTTGTCATTGGCTCTGGCTTAACCATCTCTTGGCTTCCCTGGCTTTCACCCTGTGCATCCCAATGGGCAGCAGCCACCATTGCTTATTCCTGCCTTATTGTGGTAGCATTTGCCCCTGATTTGGGAGTTTAGGGTTATTAAAAAGCTATTGTAGTCTCTCTAGTATTACCTAGCTTGTGCTGTAACCCACACCAGTGAACATAGCCAGCTTTTACTTCAGGCTGGTATTAAATTTCAAAGCAGAAAATTCCTGGTGATTTTGTGAATGATTTTGTAAACGTTCCAACATGTTGCTTCACTGAGAAATCTAAGTCAATTAGCTTGATTTTCGCAAATGAGATCAACTATCTAAGGCACACAGTTTCCAAGAAAGTGCCATTCATAGTCAAACCCTGAGCGTGATACATATCAGACCCTGAAGAGTCCTGTGGCACCTTGAAAACTAACTGATGGATTGTGGCACAAGAATGTGCTTCATCAAATGCATGGGATGTTATCCTGAGCTGCCAGGTGTGAACACATGGGTGGAGGGGAGAGAAACGTTAGTAGTGAGGTTGTAGGGAAATGAAGTGCAATAATTTTGCACTGTGAAAACTGTGTTGCTGCTTAAATGTATGCAAAGTAATTAAAGTGCTGATGATAACGCAAACATTCTGGCATTGGTAAGTACAAGCTGTACTGGCTGTGCCCATAAAGGCCATCATGTTTGGAGATAAATCCATTGTGGTGGTGTTTCATGTGATTTGTAGCTGAAAAGCAAGAAACATACCTTTGGAGACATTGGTTCAGGGACAGCACCAGCTGTCAGCCAGGTTAGGCACTGACCAAAGGCCCAAGAGCTCAGAAGGGACCCCTCAGTGGCCTAACCTCCTGTGAAGTCATTCACTGCCAAGCCTGGGTGTCAATGTGCTGGCACCTCCAAGGAACTGAACTCAGCATTCATCCGCAGTGGTCAGCTATTTGCCTCCACCTTTGCCCTGCCTGGGCTTTGAGAAAGAGCCAAGGGGGTCCTTTGCAGAGGCAGGCGTGCTGGCCAGGAAAATGCTCTGCCACCATGGCTATAGAGGCCTTTTAAAATCATGTTCAGGCAGTGACCAATGATGCTTGCCCAATATGTGTACAACTGTGCATGTATGTATTGCCGCAACCCAGAAGTGGACAGAAAAGGGGGTGGGGGCAGGGCAGGGTGGGGGCATAATGTGGTGTGATGGGCTTCTGTGCAAAACAGTGGTTGCCTGTATTGATAAATACATGTTGGGTGTCATGACAAAATTCCTGGCATCATGTGAGTAGCATTAAAGGGACCCCTGACCATTAGGTCCAGTCGTGACCAACTCTGGGGTTGCAGTGCTCATCTCGCTTTATTGGCTGAGGGGCTGGCGTACAGCTTCCGGGTCATGTGGCCAGCCTGACTAAGCCGCTTCTGGCGAACCAGATCAGCGCACAGAAACACTGTTTACCTTCCCGCCGGAGCGGTACCTATTTACTTGCACTGGCGTGCTTTCGAACTGCTAGGTGGGCAGGATCTGGGACTGAACAACGGGAGCTCACCCCGTCGTGGGGATTCGAACCGCCGACCTTCTGATCAGCAAGCCCGAGGCTCTGTGGTTTAACTCACAGCGCCACCCGCGTCCCATAAGTAGCATTACTAGACACCAAAGCAAATAGCCCAGTGCAGCGCTAACTTTTCACACTTCAGCACGGAATCGGCAGGAAATACATTGCCTTGTCACACATTGGGGAGGGGGGAGGCCTAATTTGATGTCTTCTCCAGCCCTCACACTGCATTCCCAAAGCTGGCTAAGTGAGGCGCTGGGCTTTGGGGAGAAGGCAAAAGGCTCTGGCAGGGTCCCAGAGCCCTTCCCCCTTCATTTCCAAATGAAGGAAAGTGCTAACTAGGCTCTGGGGGGAAGGTAGGAGGACTTTAGGACAGTGCCAGAGTCCTCACACCTCCTTCCCAAAGCCCAGTGCCTCGCTTTACCCTGCTTTGGCCATGCGCTGGACCACCCTGTCCTACCCTCTTCATCTAGCATGCCTGGCACTGAGGAAGAACTCTTTCAACACTGAAAAGCTGCTGAGGTGGCAGAGATAGCAGCAAAGTCTTTTTTTAAGGTGAGAGAGTTTCCAGGGGGTCAGAGGAGGATGGTTCTGCTATTGACACAAAGAGGAGGATGGAAGATGGGGTGTCCGGGGGTGTGTGTGATAGGGGGTATGAAAGGGTCCTCCGTTACTCTGGTTCTAGCTTTTTCTTGAGTGGTTGGAAACTTCCCCTTGTCCAAGGTCACGCTGGGCAGGTGAGTTCTTCAGGACACATTCTGCTATCATATGCTAAATATTCACATTGACATTATTGTGAGGTATTGTTTATCACACAGTGGTAGATCATCTCAAATGATTCTCCCCGCAACATAGTATGAATGTGCCCCGCTGTTACCATTTGCCATAAACCATGCTTTGAATCTGCCTTCTCTTGTATTTCAGACTCTTATTGGGAATCGCTTTGTTACAGGTAGATTCTGTAGTGCTCTGTATTCCTTGAACTCACTGAAAGCAAACTTGCTTTCAGTTTTTCATAAGACTCTATTTCAATACCTGGGTGGTTAATATGCACATAACTTAATCCTACTCAATTTCCTCCCCAACCGCCCTGTACCAACTGAAAGCTATTTCTCCCCTCATACTTTACAGAGTGATGTTTCAGAGATGCAAGGCCAACAGAATATAACCTTAGCTGTTTGATATTGCCATTTTAATTAAAGCCCTATCCTAACACCCACCCCCCACACCCCCCAAAAAAAAGATGAAGGAGGGAGGAAAATCTCTGTGCTACTGAGCAGCTTGATAAGATCCTATTATCTGGAAGGAGCACATTTGTGATTTTATCTGGGACCACGATTACCTGCCAGAACAAAAGGAATGTTATTAAAGGCAATGCTGTTTGAGCACAGTGGGAAGCCAGCTTTGTGACACACACACCCACACACCCACACACCGCACAACCACTGGTTAAACTTAAGAGCCAGAGATGCTCCTCTTCTGAATGTCTCCCTAGACTTTGGACTTATAAATTACTTGCTCATCACTCTGCTGTGAAAGTGATGCTATCCATTATTCAATGTAAAATAATTCAATGAGTCTTCTTTAAGTAGTGCTAGCACTGGCTGGCAGGTATATAAAAATAGAAAATTGGAAGGTGGGAGATCAGTGGCAATGAAATGCAAAAAAATACAGTTTGTGATAATAGGAGCCTAAGTTACGTTAGATAGGCATGCCTTTTACAGTAACAGACTGGTGATGACATACTCATCACTGATGACATGATTGTATTTATATCAGCAATGGTGCAGGGAACCATTCACAAGAAATAAGAGACAGCACAAATATCTGGCATTGGTAAGTTAATTAGCATATACAGTGTGGTTAAAAACCTCTACCTCAATTTAACTCACAAATGATGACACGACTAAATTCTACTCAGAGCAGACCCGATGAAATTAATGAACCTAAGTTAGTCAGGTTCATTAATTTCAATGGCTCTGCTTCAAGTAGGACTAGCATTGGATATAACCCCAAAGGTTTACACTACAGCTTTCAAGTCATTATTTGTGTTTCCCACCTTTCTGCACATTGTCAAACCACTCAACAAAAGCAATCTCATTGAGAACATCAGGCATGCAATTGCATCAAGATTATTATTTTTTATAGCATTTTTTAAATCAATGCCCATGTGCACCGCGGTGTATCGTGTGCTCAAAAGCAAATCAGATCTGATGGAAAATTCAGCTGTATTAATATTCTTTGCAGGGTGGTATCTTTCCAAGGTGCAGAATTGGGGACTATATGCTGGCCTACCACCCCAAATTTCATAAATGCAAGATTTCAGCAATTTTCCAAGTTAATGGGATTGCAAGCTTTTTTTTAAATAATATTTTATTAGGTTTTATTCATAAAAAAGTTCAGAAACGATATACAAAAACAGAAAAATACAAAATCACAAAATACAAAAATACAAACATTAAACACAAAAAAGAAGAAGAAAAAGAGAAAAAAGTGACACATAAAAACAAAACTCCCTCTGTTTTAATTTCTCATCTTTGATTAACTTATTTTCCTGACTTCCTCACGCCTCCCTTTTTTGCATCCCTTTTTTAAAAATTTGGTTCAGCAAGTTCATATCCAATTTAGCTTATCTATTATCCATCCCATCTTACATTTTACCTTATTGCTAGAACCCCTTCAGTTCATTTCAATGTCATCAGCATTCAAAAATTTTACAATGTTTCTGTAAATAAGTTTTAAATTTCCTCCAATCTTCTTCCACGAACTCTTCTCCCTGATCTCGAATTCTGCAAGTCATTTCCACCATTTCCATGTAGTCTATTAGCTGCATTTGCCATTCTTCCAGGGTGGGTAGGTCTTGTGTCTTCCAATGCTTTGCAATGAGAATTCTTGCTGCTGCTGTAGCATACATAAAGAAAGTTCTATCCTTCTTTGGCACCAATTGGCCGACAATGCCCAGGAGAAAGGCCTCTGGTTTCTTCAGGAAGGTATATTTAAATACCTTTTTCAGTTCATTATATATCATTTCCCAGAAAGCCTTAATCCTTGGGCACGTCCACCAAAGGTGAAAGAATGTGCCTTCAGTTTCTTTACATTTCCAACATTTATTATCGGGCAAGTGATATATTTTTGCAAGCTTGACTGGAGTCATGTACCATCTGTACATCATTTTCATAATATTCTCTCTTAAGGCATTACATGCCGTGAATTTAATCCCGGTGGTCCACAACTTCTCCCAGTCAGCAAACATAATATTATATCCTATATCCTGTGCCCATTTTATCATTGCAGATTTTACCGTTTCTTCCTCGGTATTCCATTTCAGCAGCAGATTGTACATTCTTGATAGTATCTTAGCATTGGGTTCTAACAGTTCTGTTTCTAACTTTGATTTTTCCACCTGGAAACCAATTTTTTTATCCAAGTTATAAACCTCTCTTATTTGAAAATAATGTAACCAGTCTCGCACCTTCTCTTTAAGTTTGTCATAACTCTGCAATTTCAATTTGTCACCTTCCTGTTCTAAAATTTCCCAATATTTTGGCCATTTGGCCTCCATATTAAGTTTTTTCAAAGCTTTTGCTTCCATAGGTGATAGCCACCTTGGGGTTTTACTCTCCAAAAAGTCTTTATATCTTATCCAGACATTAAACAATGCTTTCCTAACAATATGGTTTTTAAATGCCTTATGTGCTTTTACCTTGCCATACCACAAATATGCATGCCACCTAAATATGTTGTCATACCCTTCAAGATCCAAAACATTTGTATTCTCAAAAAGTAGCCATTCCTTCAACCAGCAGAATGCTGCTGACTCATAATAAAGTTTAAGGTCTGGCAGGGCAAACCCCCCTCTGTCTTTAGCATCAGTAAGTATCTTAAATTTTATTCTGGGCTTTTTGCCCTGCCAGACAAATCTAGATATGTCTCTTTGCCACTTCTTGAAACAATCCATCTTGTCAATAATTTGCAATGATTGAAATAAAAATAACATTCTTGGCAATACATTCATCTTTGCAAGCTTTTTTATTTGCTGGGGAAAAATAACATGGGAACGACTGCTAAACTTCTGCTAGATTGCACTAGATTCCCAGAAGTGGCTTTTATGTTGTGTGAAAGGTAAAATGTGATAATTAACAGGCAAGGAAATGTGAAGGTGGAAAAAAGTTCTGTCTGAATACAGCCCCAATTCAACAGGGACAAAGGAAGGGTGGAATGCAGGGAAGATTGAAGCAATGGAATGGAGCAACTCCAGTCATCCAAAGGTGGAGTATGAAGGTAGAAATTAGAAATTGTAGAGCTGATGGGAAGAGATGGTGGATGTTCTGCTGTGTTTCAGAAAGGTGTATGTGTGCTTCTTCCTCTTTCCTGCCATTTGTCATAGGCTTGGTGAAGAGATATTGACTAGCCTGAATTAATTTCTACAGAGTAGAAGAAGAAGAAGATGGCTGAGGTGTTCTTCCCACACAAAGCTGTTGAAGTAGATTAGGACAGAACACAGAGCATAGGAAGTTGCCTTACACCAAGTCAGGCCATTGGTTGACAGAAATTGTGGGGAACTCTTGGTCCTCAGATGTTGCAGAACTACAACTCCCACCAACCCATGGTCATTGGCCAGTTGGAGTTGGTCACTGGAGTTGTAGATTAGCAACATATGGGGGTCCAAACATTTCTCATGCTTGGTCTACAGGATTGTCTACACTGACTGGTAAAAGCTTTCCAAGATTTCACACTAGGCCTCTGCCAGTGCTACTTAGAGATGTCAAAAAGTGAAGCTTGGGCTGTCTGCATCCAAGACAGATGTTCTGCCACTGAATTATGGTTCTTCTTCCTAAATATGCTAGTTGGTTTTCTTAGTGAAAACAATGATCTTCCCCTCCCCTCCTCGCTCGTTCTTCCCTTCACATCTAAAAGCAGGAAATGTGTGAGGTTGTCTATGCATTTTGGTGAATTCCTGGGAAACATGAGGAGGGAGACAGAAAACATCCCTTCCCTCTCTACTTCTTTTCACTTCTCAGCCAAATAGCATGTCAGTCTCCTTGAGGCAACTGCTGGTATTTCTCTTACTCCCCCTCCTCTCTGCAACCAAATGAATGAAGAAATAAACAACTGGACTGTAAAAATGCTTCTAGAGCAACTGCCAAAGAGACTATAAGGAAAAAAATGGGCTGAACTCTAAGGGAGAAAAACTGTCTGCTCAAGCTTGCATTCAGACCATTCCCACAATCTCCTCCTTCTGGTCCCGGTTCTCAGATCTTTTCATGTCCATTGCTATGTGAGAGGATCTCCACATTTGTGAAGTGTTGAACACAATGGATTGAATCCAGCAAAGTCATTGCATGAGCAGAACGACTCCCACTCATGAAATGGGACTTCCTCTCTACCTGCCCTGCACCCCCCATGTGCCTCCACACCCCACATTTATGGAAATGTGAAATGGTTGCTTGTGAACCCCAGTTGTCATGGCTGTCTTGTTGAGGCACAGTGATGGATTTGAGCAAGCATTGGTTCTGCTCAACTAATCTGTTCCCTTGAGAGATCAGATTATTTTGCAAACCTTATATGCATATTCCAAGAACACACATATATCCAATGGGAATATGTTTAGAAATGAAGGACCACCAAGGAGTGCTTCTTACTGAATAGCATCTCTTCTAATCTGATAAGCATTTCATTTGCAAAGGATTCGAGGGTGCTTTTAAAAGATGGATGCATGCATGAAATTTATATATTTATTAAGATTCTACCTTTCTTCTATTAAGATTCTCAAGGTGGCATACATGGGATTGCCAGCCAGTTCTCCCATCCAGGCACTGTCCAGACCTGTTTAATTTTCACAAGGCCACTGTATCATGTCCCTTCAGACCACAGCCCTCTCCACCCCCATCGTTCAGCCCAGACACTGAAGTCCAGCTCCGAGGGCCTTCTGGCGGTTCCCTCACTGCGAGAAGTGAGGTTACAGGGAACCAGGAAGAGGGTCTTCTCAGTAGTGGCACCAGCCCTGTTGAACGCCCTCCCATCAGATGTCAAGGAAATAAACAACTACCTGACTTTTAGAAAACTGAAGACAGCCCTGTTTAGGGAACTTTTTAATATTTGATGTTTTATTGTGTTTTAATATTCTGTTGGGAGCTGCCCAGAGTGACTGGGGAAACCCAGTCAGATGGGTGGGGTAGAAATAATTGATGATGATGATGATGATGATGTTCGTACCTGATGCCAGATCCTGCAGAGAAATTGCAGGACCACGGACAGCTCTGAGTGAGCAACTTACTTTAACATAGGTTTAGAGCAGACAGAACCTTTTCAAACATCTGTCCCCAAATTACCGTATTTTTTGCTCTATAAGACTCACTTTTCCCCTCCTAAAAAGTAAGGGGAAATGTGTGTGCATCCTATGGAGTAAATGCAGGCTGTGCAGCCATCCCAGAAGCCAGAACAGCAAGAGGGATTGCTGCTTTCGCTGCACAGCAATCCCTCTTGTTGTTCTGGCTTCTGAGATTCAGAATATTTTTTTTCTTGTTTTCCTCCTCCAAAAACTAGGTGTGTCTTGTGGTCCGGTGTGTCTTATAGAGCAAAAAATATGGTACTTCTTCCAGGCTATGCACCTTTTACTGAGAGAATTCTCTGACATAAAGACAGGCACTCTGTTGCAGAGCTTCTGTACTGCTGGGCTCCTTAAGTCAGGTATTTGGTCCCCCAGCCTCAGAGGAAGGTCCCTGTGAATGTCTGTCTCTGGTTCTGACCTTACAAAACCTGATGGTGGTGGGGGGGTGTATGTTCCATGGTCTTATCAGCCAGAGGCTCAGTGGTCTCCTGATCTGACTTCATAGCTGTCGACTCCACTACCTCTTACTCTGAATCTTGATCGCTGATAGACCTTGAGTCTTCACAATAGGTACACAATCCAGGAGGTATACATTACTGTGGAGGAAATGGCAATAGGCATGTCAAACATCTCATCATGAGATCCACTCTGTACAATATAAATTCAGTCTTTAATGTGTCAGCAACCACACTTTGAGACTTCCTCCCACTACGTATCAGACACCATTTCTATTGTCTTTTCAGTGTCTTTTGAAAACCTTCTTTTTTTCAACATGCTTTTTAAGTGGAGAGCTTTATCCTAATCTGTATCTCCATTGAATTATATTTATAAATTATTATTATTATTATTATTATTATTATTTTACATATGAAAGCATTTTGACTTTTTATTGTTATTTTATTGTTGTAATTGTTTTTATAGATGCTGTATTTCTCTACATTGCTGACATTTGTTTTGTAGAATCTCTTTGAGATATTTTTTGCAGAGTGATTCATGAATGGAATAAGGTTAAAAATAAATAAAATGAATCCAGCTGAACCAGTTGAGCTGCCGATGTCACGTTGCTGTAACGATAATTCTGTGCAAGGGCCGTAAAGTTTTGTTTTCGTTTGACTGTGTATTTTGTGTTCTCATTTTCGTATTTTTATGCTATGAACCACCCTGTGATCTTTGGTTGAAGGGAGATATACAAATTAATTAAATAAATGAAAATCATACTGGGTCAGAACATTGACTCATCTAGCTCAGTGCTGTCCACACTGACTAGCAACAGTTCTCAAGGGGGTTAAATTCCCACTCTGCCAGGAGATGCTGGGATTTGAACCCAAGACCTTTTGCATGCAGAGCAGATGCTCTACCATTGAGCTACAGCCTTTCCATACCAATCTGCTCCCCAGAACTTGCTTTTCCACAGCTTTACTTACTATTTCTGCTTAGCAAATGTGACACTGCCGCCATTGCTAAGGAGCCGGCAAGCAGCCAGTTTAATTTCTGAGACTTGATTTCTATAACTTGATTATATCACAGTCTCTTACTGCTTCAGGGACAACTGGCGGAACTGCAAGATGGTCATTGGCTAGCCTTGAGAAACATCACTATCTCTCAGCCTAATATTATCTCAGAAGGTTGTTGCAGTGCAAGTGAGATAAGAATGGTAAAGCACTTGTACTGGAGGAATAAATAACAAGAATAATAGAGAAAAGCACTTGAGAAGTAAATAATGATTTGGCAAACATGCCATGCTTTGAATTGAATTCCATATGACTTTGGTTGCTTCCACGCTAACCCTTTCATCTGGAATTCTTATCTTTAATTAATTCACTTTTTACAGAGAATCCATATGGTGTTTTTGCCAACCTCTTGTGTTCATTTTCTGTGAAATCTCTCCCCCACTCTGGCACCAGGCCTCATTTGTGGCACACACACACACACACAGAATTCAGTTGCAGAACCAGCCTGTCCAGTGTGGACTGGCAACATTATCACTCTCATTGTTTAATTAAATTTATATCTTATCCTTCCTTTCAAAGGATTCCAGGGTGGCAAACATACAGTTGATAGATCGGTTAAAGATCTAAAAATTCAATTCAGTGTAGATGCAGGAAGGAAAGATTTCTACTTTGTAGGCTCACTGAAAGAAGAAGGTATTCAGCAGTCATGAAAAAGATGATAGACAGAACCTGTCTAATATTTAATGGGGAGAAATGGCAAGGGGTAGGTAAAGGCCTCATTCTAAATTGTGTGACATGAACCTCATGGGATAAGCAGGAGATTCTCTCCAGCAGAATACTTGGCCTTTAGTTAGAAGTTTCTTTCTTTTAGGTTTCTGTCTCCTTTTCAACTGACTGCAGAGCAGGGCAGGGGATTCATGATTATTGGTCCTTAATTGGACATTAATTAGTCAGGTGCAGTTTCCTACTTGTGGACGAGGCTTTACAAGCTAGTTTCTCGTCAATTTTAATTTTGCTTTTTTTTTGTGTGTGTGTGTCATGCTATAGCTACATCTTTCCTAAGTAAGTAGAAATTTCAGGTAGCAGTTTGGGCCCATTAGAAATATATATATATATATATATAGAGAGAGAGAGAGAGAGAGAGAGAGAGAGAGAGAGAAACAAACACAACAGTAGTGTAGTAAGTTTAACAGGAAAATCTGAAATGCTACAAAGCTTTCAGATTCACCAGAATTCTTATTTGAGCTACACGTTGAGCAAAAAGGAAGGGAGAGGGAAGAGACAAAACATATTGGAAGATATCATGGGAAAGCCTCTGCCCACAGTTCATAACCATCTTAAGAGTGAACGGAAGTGGTTTTTGCAATCATGTAGCACAACCAAGTTGTTGGGAATTGGACAATATTTACAGCTCTTTCTATGCCAAGGTTAGAATCCTCTGAGCCAAGATGGGGAGTTGGAATGGCTGGATTTAGAGATGTAATCAGCATTCTGGAAACCTGGTGGAATGGAGAGAACCACTGGAGTATCGTTATCCATAGATATAAACTCTGTATGAAGGGCAAGGAATGACATACTGAGAGTGGTGTTGCTATATACATCAAAGATGGCATAGAGTCAAACAAGCCAGAAATCTCAAATGGGGCAGACATCTTTACAGAATCATCATGAGTGGCTATACCAGGTCCAGTATTTTATATATATATATATATATATATATATATATATATATATATATAGTATCGATGATATATTATTCTTCCCTTCCTGGCCCAAATGCTAAGGGTGATCTTGAGATAGAGAATGAAATCATGAAGTACCCAAAAGAGAGTGTAGTAATAGGTGCCTTTGATTAGACACACATATATTGGAAAAATGTGTGTTCTGATAAAGAGGTAAAAATTCTAGACACACTAAAGGACTGTGCCTTAGAATAGATAGGGATGGAGCAAACCAGAGTGGAGGCAATCCTGGATTTAATCTTAAGTGGTACCCAGAACCTGTAAGCAAGGCCTAAGTGTTGTTGAACTGACTGGAAACAGTGACCACAATGCCACGAAATCCAGTCTATCTGTAGGTGAACAAATGCCAAAGAAATCTTGTTCAGTTACGTTTGACTTCAAAAGAGGGCATTTCTCAAAAATGAGAGGGCTGGCATAAAGGAAGTTGAAATGGAAAACTAAAAAGAGAGACAGATCTCTACAAAGCTTGGGGATTATTCTGAACCACAATAACAGAAGTTCAGCTAGAATATATAGTGCATATCAGGAAAGGTACCACCAAGTCCAAGAAGATGCCACCGTGATTAATGAGTAGAGCCAAGAAAGCTATTAGAGGCAAGAAGGTTTCCTTCAAAAAAATAAAAATAGGAGAACAAAAAGGAACACAAACTTTCCCCCTGAAAAGCAAACAGAAAATAAGGTGCTTTTTTTTGGTTGAGGAGCAATATTTTTTAAAAAACACACACACCTGAAATAGGAAAACAGCTAGGGAGGTAGTTGGACTGTTAGATGATGGGGAGCTAATGGAGTATAAGGAGATTGAATAATAATGTAAGACGATTTAGTACAATATCCTGTTCTCACAGTGGCTGGCTAGATGCCTATGGGAAGCCTTCAAGCGGGACATGAACACAAGAGCACAAAAACGCTGTGTGAATTATTTGTGTCTGCGTTCACTGCAGAAATGGAATATCTTTTAGACACACCTATACTCGGACATAGGAACGAGGGATCAGTTTTATTCCCTTCACGTATAAAGTGTACCTACTTTTAATGTTTGATGTATTTTAATATTCTTTTGGAAGCCGCCCAGAGAGGCTGGGGAAGCCCAGCCAGATGGGCGGGGTATAAATAAATTATTATTATTATTATTATTATTATTATTATTATTATTATTATTATTATTATTTCATTGGCATGTTTTGAAACAATGCAGGAATTGAAAAACAGCTTTGGTCAAAATTTTCACTTCTCCTAAATTTTGCGATGCAGTTTTCTGGCTGAGTAATGTGTGCCAAACTGCATACACACTGGGGTAAAGTGTACACAGTACATTATATTAGTGAAAATAACATACAAACATGCATTATATTAGAGGAAATTGCCTTGCAGAAATGTTTGGGCTGGGCAAAATAGTGTACGCACATTTGTATGGTAGAGAAATGTACACTAAAATGCTAATATAAATTTCAGGAGGGCTTTAAAAAACAGACACGGGAATGCGGAGAACTGAAATTGTTACAATCCTTACTCAGAAGCAGCCTACTCAGACCTATTCAGGTCTGTTACGTTCTATGAGGTCCATTTCCAGGAAAAATATTGAAAGAATTGCTGTTTTGATTGTTAGGCCAAATGTGATTTAAATGTCTTGACATTCTAGTGTGAAGTTGCAATGCTTGTTTTCCTTTTGACATTATAAAAGCCAACAGTTACTTGGCTCTCTCTTTCTGAAGATCTGTTGATGATCTTCATATTGAAGGCTGCAATTCTATAACCCCTTCCTAGGAGTAAATTCCATTTGAAAGCCCATGCTATCTCTAGTTCACTTTAGGCAGGGATCAGCAAACTTTTTCAGCAGGGGGCCGGTCTACTGTCCCTCAGACCTTGTGGGGTGCTGGAATATATTTTGGGGGAAGAAATGAACAAATTCGTATGCTCCACAAATTACCCACAGATGTGTTTTAAATAAAAGGACACATTCTACTCTTGTAAAAACACGCTGATTCCTGGACTGTCCACGGGCTGGACTGGGCTGGATCCGGCCCCTGGCCTTAGTTTGTCTACTCATGACTTAAGGTAAAAGCTTAACTGCCCCACAGCAGCTGTGGAGTAGCCCTATTAGCACCATTGAGATATCCCTGACAGGATGCCAGCATGTGGACTGCAACCTGAAAACAATAGCAGCTGGCTCCCAAACTCCCCAGTGCTATTCTTTTGCCAGGAAGAAAATGGACCAGTCCTTTCTAGTATTTGTTTTGTCTCCTGGTGCAGCTTTGTTAGTTGTTGACATTCCTCTGCTTCCTGGCCATTTAGCTACATTGGAAGCCTCTCCTGTGATTCAGTTCATTTGAAGCAAGCAACAGTACCCATAACTGGGATTTCCTAATGGAAGAGTTCCATCCTTCTTTGAAATGCAGCCAGTGGTCTGGACAGAATCTCAACACTACCTTTGTGTACCAGCGGTGCAGTGGGCTGCACAGTGGTTAAGAAAAATACAATTTCTCAGTTTTAAGAAGTGCAGTTCTGTCTAACGTAATTAGCCAATGCAATTAGCCAACATTCTGATTGAGCCAAATAGCAGGGCTAATCCCCAAATGCTAGACAGGATAAAAAACACATCAGAGCTTCATGGGATATCCTTGCAACATCTTTACCATCTGCTGCTGGTAGTGGTAAGTTTCACACCTGGTATGAAAGGTAAGCATCATCTGAACATCCTGCCACTGCATCCCTAGAGAGCAGATAAAAAAAGACAGGAGAGATCGAGATGGAGATAACAAGTGATGATTGGAGAATGTTTTCCCCCCTTTCTTACAGTTACTGAGGATAAGTGAGCTGATGTAGTTATTTAGAGGCAGGTGTTTCAAAAGACAAAATTCCTCCATCAGAAGATGCCAGTGTAGCTCACTCTCAATCATAGATAGGAGGAAATATCATCACCCAGTGGTGTGTTGTATCTTCGAAAATCTATTTTCTACTGGGTTGTCTTTCTTTTGCCTGCGATAGCATTCAACTGAGAGGAAACCATATTCTTATAGGTTGGTTTAGTTGAAGAGATGACATTTTCTAATGCAGGGAGATATAAGATACACAGCCATAGTGATAGTCAACCAGTTATACCAAGGGTAAAGAACATTTTCAGCTCAAGGGCCAAGTTTCCTTCTGAGAAACATTCTGAGGGCCACATGACAGTGGTGGGCAGTGACAAATCAAAACTAAGCAGAGCAACACAGATATATTTTACCTTTGTATGCTAGTTTTGACATACACTTAAACACCCCATTCTGCTTCCAGGCAACCAAGAGTAATTATCAGACAAATTCCAGCCAGGAGAAAATAACCAGGGTGCAAGGTGGGACATAAGGAGAGTTTTGAGGGCCAGAAAGAGAATACTGAAGGGCTACATTTGGCCCCCCAGGTCTGAAGTTTTCAACTCCTGAGATACACTGTAGAAATTGAGGGAGTTTATCTTGGCTTATTGTCTTGGCTATCACGGCAGGTTTTGTTCACGTCAGGAACAAAATTAATTAAACTGGGGCACTCTGAGCCTGATTCATTAACACAGAGTAATCACCAGCCCATTTGAAAGACTTGAAAACAAATAAGACTTTGGATGAATTATTTAAAGTTGACTGAATTTGGATGCAGTGTGGGCAAATAGCAATGATACATATAGTAAGCCAGTGCAAAAACTTCACTGTTTTGTTTGGCTTTCTGAACAACCAAATCAACATCTGTTGGAATTGATGAGAATTGACTCTAAAAACAACAGCACACAAGTAAAGCAGCGCAGCATAGGCAAAACCAAACAACAGGTCCAGAGGGTGGTAACATGAGAACAGGTCTTTCTGTGATGGCTCCCTGTTTGTGGAATGCTCCCCCCCCCCCGAAGGCTCGCCTGGCACAATCTTTATACAGTGGTACCTCAGGTTAAGTACTTAATTCGTTCCGGAGGTCCGTTCTTAACCTGAAACTGTTCTTAACCTGAAGACCACTTTAGCTAGTGGGGCCTCCCGCTGCCGCCGCGCCGCCGGAGCACGATTTCTGTTCTCATCCTGAAGCAAAGTTCTTAACCTGAAGCACTATTTCTGGGTTAGTGGAGTCTGTAACCTGAAGCGTATGGAACCTGAAGCATATGTAACCCGAGGTACCACTGTATATCTTTAGGTGCCAGGCAAAAATTTTATAACGAGGCCTTTGGCTTTCAACTATCTGTCACCTTTTAGAAGTGGGTGGGATGTTTTTAATGAATTTCTCTTTCCTTTTGGCTTTGATGTACCTATGCAGGGTTTATTGTCTGTCAGTTAGCTTGCTAAGTCATTTTGGGTTGCCCTGGGCAAGACAAAGTAGTTTGGGTTTTATCTGCTCTGTTGCTTTACCCTGGTTTTATAATTCATGTTTTAAAATGCTGCATTTTTAAAAGGCACAATGGATCTTATTGTCAAACAAATAAGCAAAAATATATTTAAAGTTAGCTTCTACTTTACGGTACAATATGTCTGAACATGCTCCTCGCTTTATCCCAAGGACGGTGGTCAGTTTGACATTTAAGTGGAAGAAGAATCATGCTTGCTCACATCCTCCTGCAGTATTACAGGTGTTCTGCAATATCAGCTGAGGATCTCATGTTTCATGTTGTAAGCAAAGGTCTAACAATATGTGATCTTAAATGCACGAATGCTTTTAAAACGATTAGATGATATTTATTTCTAAATATCAGCCATGGTTGGTGATCAGGAACAAAGTGCACAGAATGTGTATGGGTATCCTACCTTTCTGCCCACCACAATCCTTCTAGAACAGCAACATGTTATTTCTTGTAACATGTAAAAGGTTATTTCTATTTTACAAAAATTGTTCAAAAATGTCTCAAAGTGACTTAGCAAGGAAAAAACCACAAAAAGATAAAACCAATTAAAAACAAGAAAGCTTAAAGCAATTGTTAGAGTCATATCGGTTGGTTGCTCGAGAGCAATCAGGCAATAAGCTTCAATAGTCTGTTTTAAAAGGTTTCTTATTGGTGATAAAAACCGTTAGAATGCAGAGCGCCTCTATTCCGTGTCTTGCTCATTCACTGGCAGAATCTGAGAGTGGGCGGCCCTTAAACCTTCCCCAGCAGAGTAGTCTCTTGACCCCCAGCCTGCGCCTCCCCTCTCTGCGTGAAAGCCTACTACGCAAGGAAGGCGTGGGTAAAGGGGGACCTCTCTCCTCCCTGCTTTGCTCAGGCAAGGTGTCCTGGCACCGCCTTGCCTCCTCCGAGCCCTACATCTCCTCCCCACTAGAGGCGTGGCTTCCTTTCTCCGCTGAGGAAGTGCTGCTTCCCACGATCTTTGAGGGCTCTCTGTAATCTATCTGGCTTTTCCCCTCTCGCCCCTGCGCCGATGGCAGTTTCCCGACAGCAATATATAAAACAAAATTCCTAAAATGCTCATCCAAGAACACAATAGAAAGGAGAAGTCCTGTTCTACCCCACTGAAAGATGAGTGCCATAGATGGGGCAAGTTTAGCTACCAAAGACTTCAGTAAATAAAAATATCTTGGCCTCGTGTCTATAACGATGGTACCAACTTTTAGCTGCAAGGGGCACCACTGGGCACTGATGTCCACTTTCTTTCTATGGCAGAAAGTAGCTTCTGTTTGAGATGGCAACAGGCTTTTTAATTATTTCTTTTAAAAAAGAAGAATTTTCAAACTGATGTGGAAATGTGGAGAACTGAACTAAAGATTTTTTTCAAATGAGAAATTGAGAAAAATCTAAATTGACAGATTTGTCCATTCCTAACTTATTTCTAGTTTGGGCTTGTAAAATAATCCATTCTTTTAAAAAACAATGTCTACTTCTTCAGTGCAATTGAATACGTTAAGTGATCGTTACAAGTGCTCTCAGCCAACACAAGGTCTGGAACACATCATCACAAACCACTGACAGCTGTTTGCAGTAGATCTGCGCAACCCAAGAGCTAATTATGCTTTTAAAACACCGGCACATAAAGCAAAAAGAGGGGGAAAGAGGCCATTTAAGCAACTCTAAGTAATAGCAAGTCATAGTTTGAAGAAACATGGAAAATGAAGGCAATGGATAAGAAATGATTGCTGCACTTCATATTATTACACCCTTCCCCATGTTCAAAGATGTTTGGCAAATAGGAACAGATGTTGAGGAAAGTACTAATTCTACTCGCTAATTTAAATATAAGTCTCTCTGGAAAGAAATGCACCAAGGGGCAATTAAAGTAATGCATGTTTGCTTCCATGTGAGTAATTGGGGCTTTCACTGAGTATATGGAAAAATCAGAATTGTAGAGTCGGAAGGGATCATAAAGGCAATCTCGTCTAACCCCCTGCAGGAAATCCACTGCTGCAGCAACCCTGACAGGTTTACACCCTGCATTTGCTTAAAAACCTCTAGCAAAGAAAAAGGGTAGTTTGGGACAATTTAAGGAAGTGTGATGACGCAGCCACTAAGCCTGCAGACAAAGGCGTTTTCACAGTGGTTAGATATGGCAGAGGCGTATAGACAACTGGAAACTAGAGTGCATTTTGCTTTGTGTAAAATTGATCCATCATAAGACAATGAAAAACTACATAGGGTTGCAAAACCTCATTTTGCAGACGAAACAACTTCAAATTGTCTAATAGAACTTCCCATCCTTCTCCTGCCCCCAGGCACTCAACCCATCCCATCCAACTCATCTATATGGGTTCCCCCAATCCTCTGGAGCAGCTTTGGGGGTGTTTGAGGGCAGAAGGGTTGGGAGGAGAGAGAGTTCCATTGTATAAGGGGAAGTCATTCTTCTTGCGCAATGTCTACATTGTATTCCATCCTTAGTGAAGATTTGCTGGTGAGGAATGGTTAGAAAGAGATATTGATAGACTTAGAAATTCTTGTTAGAATTTGAGGGAAGAACAACGGTGATTTATCACTTACTCAAAATTCATAGAACTGACTTTCAAGCACTAGGCCGGATCCATATCATAATGTGTGGGCTAATTTTTGAAACAATTATCCCTCAAATAGAACCTCATGTGAAGGATATCGGTGAATTTCTGAATCATTTAGACACAGGGCAGAGTCACACCACACCTTTAAAGAGAAATCAGTGCACAACTAAATTGTGTGACTTTTCCCAAAGGATTCTAGGGGCTGTAGTTTTCCCCCACAGTTCTGCATCTGATGGGTCCTGAGTGTGTCAGAGGCTTGGCTGAGGACCCTGGAGAGGACTCCAGTGGCATTGGGAGGTTGCTGCCTGATTGGGTGGGGGCACAATGATGAGGATTCTGGGAAGGGTCCAAGAAGGGGGGGGATTTCTCACAACCTTCTCTCACACCCCACCAGTCAACATGATGGAAACTGTGAGCCCCACCTTCCTCTCAACAGCTGTTGGAGTCCATCTCCGCTGTTTCCACTGTGTCTACCACACCACCCCTTCTGTATCTAGAGTTTGCAGACACCATGCCAAGCCCTATCTTGCCAGAGGAAGATCCAGCCCCATCTGCTCCATGTGCCTCTGAGGAGGCAGTAATACTTCCCCTGTCTCGACTTGCCAACAGAGGTATGAACAGATGGAGCAGGTCCACTGTTCTTCCAGATGGAGTGCTAGATTGCTTGCCCGGTCTAAGGAACAGGACCACTTGCATTGCTGACTCGTGGCCACCCCATTCCTTTACAATAGAATTGCAAGGGGCATTGTCAGACCACCCCTGTGGTCCTGTGTCCAGTTCTGGGCACCACAATTTAAGAAGGGTATTGACAATCTGGAACGTGTGCAAAGGAGGGCAACCAAGATGATCAACGGACTGGAAACCAAGCCTTATGAGGAATGGTTGAGGGAGTTGGTTATATTTAGCCTGGATGAGAAGAAACAGAGAAGAGAGATTCTAGCCATCTTTGAATATCTAAAGGGCTGTCACATGAAAGACGGAGCAAGCTTGTTTCCTCCAGCTCCATAGGATAGGACCCAAACCAATGGCTTCATGTTACAAGAAAGATGACAGTGATATCTATTTAACAGTGGAACAGACTCCCATGAGGAGGTGGACTATCCTTCCTTGGAGGTTTTTAAGCAGAGGTTTGATGGCCATCTGTCAGGGATGATTTAGTTGAGATTCCTGCATTGCAGGGAGTTGGACAAGAGGACCCTCGGGATCCCTTCCAACTCTATGATTCTCTGTCATTGTTGGATCAATGTCTTTGCTTGAGTAGCCATACAGCCTGCTGTGCCTTTGTTTAACTATGCATATTACCTGCTGTGCCTTCGAATAATGTTTTACATAACTACTGCACTGATCTGAGCATTAAAGCTTCTTTGTTTTGTTTCCTGGGTTCAAGCTGATCATTAAATGGGAGCCAGGACACTGCAGATCTCTGTATCCTTAACAAACTACAGTTCCCATGTGCTTACAATGTGCTGTAAATGTATGGGATGGATCTGTCCACAGTGTCTGAGTGGAGAGGGTACAATAATAATGGTTGGTAACCATGCATGTGATATCCTTGTGTACTAGGCTGCCTCAAGGACAAGGTGGAAGTGAGAAAATATACATTAAATGAGAGAAGGGATTTGTTACATCCAGCTACAAGGTTTATATGTTCTTTAGCTGAAGTGATTTTAAAAACAAACAAACTTCTCCTGCTTTCAGGACCAGATATCCGGCACAACTATGTGTTGTAAATGTTCTTCCAAATTGGCAAATTAATGTGTTCTGAATGAAAATAATTTCTTTCTCAGATATGTTGGAAGAGATATTTAAATGACATCTTTATGATTTTGAAGGGGCCTCCGGCAACTTTCCAGATTACATTAATAGTAAATATGGCACCATTAATTTTGACATCAATTATGGCATGTGAAATATATATTTGTTGATATTGTAGTTTTGAAGAATTGGAATCCCATTAACATGAATGTCTTCATGAAACCAAAAGTTTCAATTCTTTTTTTGGTGTATGGCAGCTTTTATTCTAGATATATGAAGAAATAAACTTGCCCTGTTCTCAAATGATAAATCTGAAAGATTGCTGTAATGTATCTGACTTTTGTAGGCTGGCAAAAATATTGATGAGACAACTTCAAATCAGGGAATATCTTAAAATAGTTCTGTTGCAAGCTATGTCTAATGCCAAAAAGAAGGAATGGAATAATTTTAGAGCTAAAATGAATTAGAAAGGTAAAAATAAGTTTTATTCTGTTTTTAGTGTTCTGTTGGGAGCCATAAATAATATATTATTATATTGGGGTATAAATAATAATAATAATAATAATAATAATAATAATAATAATAATGGAAGCATAGAGAAAGACATGAGAGGACTAATAGAGGTAATTAGTCTCTTTTTATGTTGCCTTTGGATGAAGGGTGGTATACAAATTTAACAAATAATAATAATGGTTAAATTTATGCAATATTGGGTATTGCTGGTTTATAATTTATGGATCATATTACATAAATATTTGTATTTATGTAAAAAAGTTGTATATGATTGCTACATATTAATATTTGTATTCATTAGGTACGTTATAAAACAAATGTTTTAAAACTTAAATGAAGGAAGAATAAAAAGTGAAAATAGGGTAATAATTCCTCTCACATTTGATGGATGCAATGGATAGTATCAATAGGTGATACTGAAATATTTGTATTTGTTACCAGTAAAAGCCCCGTGAGCTTAAATGTGGCTCTAACTCAAAAGGGCTTTGTTGTTTTATAGCAGTGTTGGAATGAATATTACTACGTATTGGTACATGAATGCGGACTCATTTAACAAAATCATGAGTAACATTTCTTGTAACTGGGGCAGTTTGTATTAACTGTTCAGCTGAAGGAATGTGTAAATTCTGTGGATAGAAAGAAACATGTCCTGAGGGAATTTTTCAGTTGCAATACATATGCAATATGCAATACATATCATATACACTGCACAGTATCCATGTAATCTCATTTATGTTCGAAAGACAATGAGAAAGGTCAAGATAATCTGCAAACATAAATGCATCAAGAGCAGGAGATTGTAAAGACTAGTGGTGAAATACTGTATGTTGTGGATCTGAGGGGGGGGGGAGAGAGAGAGGAAGTTTTAGATTCTGGAAAAAGTTCACTGGCTGTGGAGCTTAATTAAAGGTCTATTAAAGGTCTATTTCAGAAGAGAGGTATTTTGCATATAATAATATAGTGGTACCTCAGGTTAAGAACTTAATTCGTTCTGGAGGTCTGTTCTTAACCTTAAACTGTTCATAACCTGAGGTACCACTTTAGCTAATGGGGCCTCCCGCTGCCACCGTGTCGGCGCCGCGCAATTTCTGTTCTCATCCTGAAGCAAAGTTCTTAACCCGAGGTAATATTTCTGGGTTAGTGGAGTCTGTAACCTGAAACCTGAAGTGTCTATAACCGGAGGTACCACAGTACAGTAAAAAGGCAAACAGTGTCAATATCAGATTTTCATTTTTCCAGTCTTTTGATTCATCCCATTTCCATATAAGTTTTAGCACACTTTCACCCTCTTTTTCACAAGCCATTTTCCCTTGAGGGAATACACAGGTGTACGTGATTCCCACAAATAAACATATTATGGACACACTTTTCACCAACAAATGCATGTTTGTGCCATTTTTTTGTTTTGAAAATTTCAACACAAAATTTGGTAAAAGGTAAAGATAAAGGGACCCCTGACCATTAGGTCCAGTCATGGCCGACTCTGGAGTTGTGGCGCTCATCTCGCTTTATTGGCTGAGGGAGCTGGCATACAGCTTCCGGGTCATGTGGCCAGCATGACCAAGCCACTTCTGCCGAACCAGAGCAGCACATGGAAACACCGTTTACCTTCCCGCTGGAGCGGTACCTATTTATCTACTTGGACTTTGATGTGCTTTTGAACTGCTAGGTTGGCAGGAGCAGGGACCGAGCAACGGGAGCTCACCCCACAATGGGGATTCGAACCGCCAACCTTCTGATCGGCAAGTCCTAGGCTCTGTGGTTTAACCCACAGCGCCACTCCAGATGGGCATCAAACCTCTGCATAAAAACTTCCAAGGAAAGAGAGTCTGTTCCACTGTTGAACAGCTATTACTGTCAGACAGTTCTTCCTGATGTTTAGTCAGAATCTCCTTTCTTATAACTTGAATCCATGGTTCAGGTCCTAGCCTCTGGAGCAGGAGAAAACAAGCTTGCCCCATCCTCCATGTGTCAGCCCTTTAGATATTTGGAGATGATGATGATGATCATCATAATTTATTATTTATACCCCACCCATCTGGCTGGGTTTCCCCAGCCACTCTGGGCGGCTTCCAACAAAATATTAAAAACAACACAGCATCAAACATTAAAAACTTCCCTAAACAGGGCCACCTTCAATTGTCTTTTAAAAGTAAAATAGTTGCTTATTGCCTTGACATCTGCTGCGAGGGCGTTCCACAGGGCAGGCACCACTACCGAGAAGGCCCTCTGCCTGGTTCCCTGTAACCTCATTTCTCACAGTGAGGGTACTGCCAGAAGGCCCTTGGCGCTGGACCTCAGTGTCTGGGCTGGATGATGGGGGTGGAGATGCTCCTTCAGGTATACAGGTCCAAGGCTGTTTAGGGCTTTAAAGGTGAGCACCAACACTTTGAATTGTGCTTGGAAATATACTGGGAGCCAATGAAGATCTTTCAGCACCGGTGTTATATGGTCTCGGTGGCCACTCCCAGTCACCAGTCTAGCTGCTGCATTCTGGATTAATTGCAGTTTCCGAGTCACCTTTAAAGGTATCCCCACACAGATTGAGTGCCAAAGTGCATGGAGATTGAGTTTACCTTCCCACCACAGTAGTCCAAGCGAGAGATAACTAGAACATGTACCACTCTGGCGAGACAGTCCACAGGCAGATAGGGTCTCAGCCTGCATACCAAATGGAGCTGGTAGACAGCTGCCCTGGACACAGAATTAACCTTCACCTCCATGGACAGCTGTGAGTACAAAATGACTCCCAGGCTGCGCACCTGGTCCTTCAGGGGCACAGTAGACCTTTGATGAATTGCTCAGTGTCAAAATGCATTGGGCTTCTGCTGTATGATGTTGTGGATTTATTACTGAAGTATTTATTTATTTGATAGCTATTTCATAGTAATACAAATGTACCTTTTAAAAACACGGCTCCCCTTAACTCTAGCTTTTGTTGCTGTTTTTGTGTTAAGGATTATTTTAGAGCCCCAGCTGCCCACCCTGCCATATCCGATAACTAAAGGAAAGCATGCTTCCTTCAAATATTGTAGTCCTGGCAAGATTTTCACTTCTGTGTGAACCACTTAGAGGCTTTTGTTCATTAAGCAGTTTTGTTGATTAAGCAGTATTGCTCCAGAAAGGCCTCATTATTTTACTCTTAGTGGCAGCATGGTCAACCAAAGCAGGAAGCTGGAAAACATCATCTGACTCCTCACTTACCAATTAGTATAAAGGTAAAAAGTAGAGGACCCATGGACGGTTAAGTCCAGTCAAAGGCGACTATAGGGTTGCAGTGCTCATCTTGCTTCAGGCCAAGGAAGCCGGCGTTTGTCCACAGACAGCTTTTCTGGGTCATGTAGCCAGCATGACTAAACTGCTACTAGCACACGGAGGACCGTGATGAGTGCCAAAGTGCATGGAAATGGAGTTTACCTTCCCACCACAGCAGTACCTATTTATTTACTTGCACTGGTGTGCTTTCGAACTGCTGGGTTTGCAGAAGCTGGGACAGAGCAATGGGAACTCACCCTGTTGTGGGGATTTGAACCGCCAACCTTCCGATCAGCAAACCCAAGAGTGGTTTAGACCACAGCGCCACCTGTGTCCCTAACCAATTAGTATAAGTGTAGTTGGCAGTTAGCTCTTCTGAAAAGGTGAACACATGATCTACACAGGGCTAAAGGTCAAGTCTTCTATGTATCATATAGTGTGATTTCCATTTTTATCCTTTACTAATAAATACTTCAGCACAGGACATGCAACTCTCTGGGACTCTACATGGGTTTCGGAGGGGTTGCATTAGATGGTTAAGAACTTAATTTGTTCTGGAGGTCTGTTCTTAACCTGAGGTACCACTTTAGCTAATGGGGCCTCCTGCTGCCGCTGCGCCGGTGCCACACAATATCTGTTCTCATCCTGAAGCAAAGTTCTTACCCTGAGGTACTATTGCTGGGTTAGCAGAGTCTGTAAACTGAAGCGTCTGTAACCCGAGGTACCACTGCATTCCTAAAATGTATTGATATACAGTGGCACCTCTGGATAAGCACACCTCCGGTTGTGTATCCTTCAGAATGCGAACACAGCAAACCCAGAAGTATTTTTCCGGGTTTCGCCGCACGCGCAGGCACAGAGAGAAAGTGTGGTGTAGTGGTTAAGAGCGGTAGTCTTGTAATCTGGTGAACCGGGTTCGCTTCCCCGCTCCTCCACATGCAGCTGCTGGGTGACCTTGGGCTAGTCAGACTTCTCTGAAGTCTCTCAGCCTCACTCACCTCACAGAGTGTTTGTTGTTGGGGAGGAAGGGAAAGGAGAATGTTAGCCGCTTTGAGACTCCTTAGGGTAGTGATAAAAAAGTAGGATATCAAATCCAAACTACTACTACTACTACTGCTCCTCCTCCTCCTCCTCCTCCTCCTCCTCCTCCTCCTCCTCCTCCTCCTCCTCCTCCTCCTCTTCTTCTTCTTCTTCTTCTTCTTCTTCTTCTTCTTCTTCTTCTACCGTGCCACTCACATGCACAGAAGCAGTTCCTCCAGTTGCAGAAACCTCGTGATCCGACCAAAGCTCTGGAACGGATCCCGTCTGCAACCGGAGGTACCACTGTACAATGATTGACACAAGGTTGAGTTTGTTCTGCTTTGGTTTGTTCCTTAATGCTCATAATGTGTTTGTATGTGTGTTTGTGGTGTGTATGTGTGTTAAAATGAGCTGTGCTTTCTTGGGCCAGTAATTGCTGCTATAGACTTTAATGGAGCAGGAAGCCCTAATACTTTTCAAACTGCCACTCGGAAATTCATCAGCCCAATGAAGGGTTGCCTTCCTTGACAAGTGGAAATGAAATCCACAAATAGTTTGCCCCAAAAGTGAAATGTATGATATGCCTGTTTAGAAATGGGAGTAAAAGGAGACCAAAGACCAATTTTCAACTTTTTTTAACATTGCTGGATCTGTGACACTTTTTATTGGACAGTTTAGAAAGCTGACCCCATCAGATATCTCATGTATGCCTTGTTTCAAGTTAAGAAAAGTGTCATTTCTATAAGTTATGAAATTCTTATAGTTGTGGACTTTCCCCTTTTTGTGACATTTGCCTTAAGTAAATATAACCCTCAGAAGGCCTTGCCTTTTTTTCACCTACTGATAATTTGGTAATAATATAGCACCATCAGTTTCCATTGCACATTAGGAACATATGAAATTGCCTTATTCTAAGCCAGACCACTGGCCATCTAGTTCAGATCATCTTCATTGGCAATGCTGGCAGCAGATGACTCTCCAGAGGTCAGGGATTGAACTTGGGACCTCCTAGACCTACCACTTACCTCTACTTCCTGCCTTACAGTCCAAATTTTGGTCCAGGGGGGACCAACAGAAAGCCGACAGAATAGAGAAACATTTTGGGCATTGCATATGTGAAGAGTCAGGATGTGTTCTGCTTTGTGCCTTGAATGAAGTCTGCACCTTACATTTACAGTGCTATCATACCACTTTGTGGTCTAAACCACTGAGCCTAGGGCTTGCCAATCAGATGGTCGCCGGTTCGAATCCCCATGATGGTTGCTCAGTCCCAGCTCCTGCCAACCTAGCAGTTTGAAAGCATGTCAAAGTGCAAGTAGATAAATAGGTACCGCTCCAGCGGGAAGGTAAACGGCGTTTCCACACGCTGCTCTGGTTTCTCCAGAAGCGGCTTGGTCATGTTGGCCACATGATCTGGAAAAACTGTCTGCAGACAATTGTCTGCTCCCTCAGCCAGTAAAGCAAGATGAGCACCGCAACCTCAGAGTCGTCTGCGACTGGATTTAACTGTCAGGAGTCCTTTACCTTTTTTACCATACCCCTTTAACAGTCGTGGCTTCCCCCAAAGAATCCTGGGGAATGTAGTTTCTTAAGGGTGCTGAGAGTTGTTAGGAGACTCCATTCCCCTCCCAGAGCTACAACTGCCAGAGTGGTTTATCAATCCCTCTTCCCAAGGAACTTTGGGAGGGCAGCTCTGTGAGAGGAATAGAGATCTCCCAATATATCTCAGCACCCTTAGCAAATGACACTTCTGAAGATTCTTTGGGGGAAGCCATGACTGTCAAAGCAGTATAATAGTGCTTGAAATGTAATGTGCTGATGTGGCCCTAGTGTTCATGTGCATGCATGAGTCTACATGTGAACTAGAGGTAAGGTGCACCTATGTCTCGCCTCCCCACTGTCGCCAAGAGGCTGAACAACGCACACTGACAAAACCCCAGCAAGGCACCCACAAAAGGCAAAGACAAGGCTCAAATTGGGACAGTGATTTACTAGGTACCCAGAAAGAAGGGCTGCCTTGGTAAATATAGACTACTGAGATGTATGCAATTCTCACCTCCTAGGACTGTTGCATTTCTGAATGAGAAAAAAGGCTGCAGCCTGCTATCCATATTATAAATATATATATGGCAAAACAGTGCCATATATTGCTGTAGCCATAATAGACTGGGAAACACATGATTATTCTTTGCTTCTGCTAAAATCAATGGGGAGACTGTCAGTGTTGACTATCGTGGGGCTTCAAACCCAGTCATTTTTCATTAGGCCATAGGAGTGTGATGCATTATAGAAATGCAGCAAGCCAGACCAGTTCATTCTCTGTTCATGACCTGATTTTGCCTCTACTCGCAAGTAATTATTTCCTCTCCAATGAGATTTATCATGTTTGTCTTCTGAGCCACCAGGATGTACGATGGGTGTAAGCAGAGGAGACATTTCATATGCTAACACATTACCTCAGAGTAGTTATTTCATTAAACTTTGATAATAACAGCTTGTTGACATGGTTAGCCACTCTGAGGGATGAGAATTCTGCTATCAAGCAGTGTGGTTGTCCTTTCCATAGCAAGAAGGTGGGTGAGGAAATCACATATGAACAAGAACAGTGCTTTGGGGAGTGTTAAGTCCTCAGTTAACACATGAATATGAGATTTCAGGAAAGCAAAGAGAGTAGAATATTGCAAAGGCAGAGGAACCTGCTTTAAAAAGGGTGCCTTTGGATACATTTGCTTCAGGGATGGGGAACTTGTGGCTCTTCTGATGTTGTTGGACCACAGCTCCCACCTTCTTTGGCTATTGGGCATATTGACCAGGCCTTATGGGAGTTGTAGTTCAACAGCATCTGCAGAGCCCAGGTTCCTGTTCCTGCTCTATTATTCAACAAGGGCCTAAAATGTTGTACCCCGCAATAATCCAAGGCTACCAGTTCTAATATGCATGCATATTAAAAAGACGAAAAACCAAACAAATCTCCAGGCCAGTTTGCACTGTGATTTTCACAAGATATATTATTCAGATTGAAGTCTGGAATGATGCTCCTATAACAGAGCCAAATTTGAGTTAGGGATGATTGCACCTTGAGTGTTTTATGTAGATCAGCAGAATGTGGCACTTCCACTACTTGGTCCTATTTTTCTGATATCATCTGTCAGTGGAGACACATGAAGGAATTCCACAGATGCTGAACATAGTAATGTGTTTGTTTGTCTATTATTATTTACTTATTTAATGCATGTGTATACTACCTTTCTGCCAAGGTGGTTTACAATTTCTTTATTCTTTAAATACAAAACATATTGTTCACATATTACAATTGTTTGTTTGTTGTGCTTATTTCCCAGTCACCTAACCCATAAAAATGATTAATATAAAAGTGATTGGTCATAATATATAACCGCGTGTGTATCTGCACACTACCCCAATCTCCAAAAGTGGTGAGAGTTTCTGGGCTGCCTACACTTACCCAGGTTTTAGTCTCCTTGGAATGAAGGTCATAGAAGACTCTGTTGCCTTTAGGGTATATGGTTTTATTTACACATATATAACATGAGCACAGGATGGAGGGGCCCACAACGTTAGTACCCCAAAATATCTGGCTTCTGCATTCGTTTTCCAGAGGAGCCCCAAGTCCAGACCAGAGCAGACATGTCTCCATGTCCCCAGCTTCCAGCATCAGCCCAGCTTGCTCAAATCCAGCCTTCCATGGACTATTGTTCTTCATTTTAGGATGACATGACATTCAGCCAGGTGAGGTTGGAAAAGGCCTATTTCTCTCTATGGCAATAGAGAAGTAATTAACTAGCCTGCCAAAGACATTGTCTTAACAAAGGAACAGGTTGTGCTGGTTCTGAAGTCTCTCTAACAGAAGAGACTTCAGAACCAGCACAACCTGTTCCTTTGTTAAGAATGCCTTGAAGGGACACAGGGTACCATCTCAGATGGACTCCTGCAAACTCATAACACTATATACACACCTATCACTATATAAACATGCATTTGATTATATAAAATGATATTGCTATTATAGTTCCCTCCATGGCTTACTAGAAGCAAATGAAAACATTTTTTGTAATAATTAAGACTTAATCCTTTGTTTACTTTTCATCACAAGATTCCCAATGAAATACATGGTTCAACATTATCTTCTGTTTTATCATTCTAATACATAATAAAAGACTCCACTTTTCAATGTATTTGCCATCAAGCTGTCTTCCTTCTCTTAACTACAATATCCTGGATCTTAATTAGTTATGTCAGGGATGGGGAACCTTTGTCAAACCAGGGCCACATTCCCTCCTGGGAAACCGTCTGGGAGCCACATCCCATTGGTGGGCGAGGTCAGAGGTAAAAATGGGTGAAGCAAGGAATATAGACTCTAGCTACTTCTGGCTCCAAGATAGTCTTCCCCTTTCCGCCTGCCTCTCTCTCTCTCTCTCTCTCTCTCTCTCTCTCTCTCTCTCTCCCTCTCTCTCTCTCTCTCTCTCTCTCTCTCTCCCTCCCTCCCTCCCTCCCTCCCTCCCTCCCTCCCTCTTCTGGGACCCTTCCCACAGGGCAGTTGGTGGTACTTGTTCTAACCATAGAACAATGTTCTTTGAGGCAGACTGATGATGCCTCCAAGAAACTGATGGCACAAACTCCATGGGAAGGGTTGGTTCAGTACTGCCATCCCCAAAGACACATAGATCTTAAGTAGGGGTGAACGGATCATCCTCTTTCCATTCCATGTCACTTTTTCATGTAAAGAACTATAGACCCATTTTCTATTATTTCTTTTTGCGTTTTTTTTTAAAATGCACAGAAACTTGCATTTAATTTGTGCACATTTCAAATGCATTTTCACATACTCTTCCCCTAAAATATTCATTTTTGTTTCCCTCTTAATGTGTTTCTTCCTTATGACGCACATTTTTCTATTCATTTTTAATAAAATATGTATTTTGTGTGTTGTTGTTTTTGGGAACTGAAGCTGCATCACTACATTTAAAGAAGTTTGCTGTCAAACTGATAGCTGTGTCCTGATCTGCATGCCAATCCTGAATAGAGCAGATCATTTATAAAAGGAGACCAAATGAATTTCTCCTTCACTCCTAGTTTTCACTGCCCCCAGAGAAGGTGCAGTGGGGGGGGGGGGTCTGCCTCAACAATGATTGGGCTGCTGCTAGCCGGTTGCCCAGGAATGTACAAAGACAAGGAATGTTCTTACCGTCTGCTTTTTATTCAGTGTTTACAGAGAGAGGCTTTCGAACCCAGCCTCTTGGAAAATGGCGTTGTCCCGAGTGGATCTCCACCCCCTCCATCTCTCCCACATTCTCATTCATCATCCTCATCACATCTACAGGTGCTGACACATGCCCTCTGCCTTTGAACTCTTTGCTCTCCTACTTTAAATGCTCGCCGGCTTCAGGGAGAGGGGACTGAAATGCTTTCTAAAGACACTGTGTCTTCCAGCTATCACCCTCCTGGTGCTTCCTCTTCCTCTTCGTCTCCCAATATTTCCCAGCTTTCCCCCTCATCTGCCTCTGAACTGTGATCTCCCTCAAACCCCTCTTGTAAATCTAAACTGTCTTCCTCTTCTCTGGAAGGGTCAGGCTGGGGAGGCAGTCTCCACCATTCCGCCTCTGCCCAGTCCCTGACAACAATACTCTGAGGCAATGGTGACTGGTGCCTATTGATGTTAGTTGGGTGGAAGTCAGGGAGATCAAGGGCTTATCCACACTCTTTCCAGGCATGGTCTGCACTTTTAAGCTCCATGTCCAAGCAGTTTTCTTTTTGCCCGGAAGCTTTTCCCATGAAAACCTGCTCTTTAACCCTCAATCGGAGCAAACACCTTCCGTGAAAAACCCAAATTGACATTTGCTCTGATTGAGCGCTAAAGAGCAGATTTCTGTGGGGAAAGCTTCTGGGCAAAAAGAAAACTGATTGGACATGGAGCTTAAAAGCATGGAGCTGTGCTGAAAAGAGCCCCAATGGTAGGTGGAGCCAAGGAGCTAACTAATTCTTGTTTTGCCACCTTTCTTCTCCCTACAAGGGCAACACTGAGACTAATGAAGCTGAGAGGCTGTGCCATACCTTGAGCTGGTTGTAAGGAGGAAGGCAGGCAGCGTGGTAGCTGAATGGTAGCAAACTGTGGTGCTGAGTCCAGCCCTGGGTGACAGATCTCAGGATTCCTAGTAAAAAATTGATCATTGGCCTACACTACTAAGTGAAATCCTCACACCCTCCACAACCTAATTTCAGGTACCTGAAATCACATTTCTATATGGTAGCTTATATATATATATTTGCATATTTGCCAGGCAAATGTACATGAACTTCTCTGTGGACTACTTTTGCAGGTATTGGCAAATTAAGTGAATTCCTCCCCATCCATTAAATTACTATAAACTAAGAATGACACCACAGAGCCTTCCCTCACATCACTGAAATTGGCATTTAGACCAATCTGAACATCTGTGACATATTAAAAATATTATACAAGAGCATTAGCACCTAATAGCCTGTGAGAGCCATTTCTCCCTAGATGATAAATGTGAACTATCAGAGAAACTTACATGCAATGAACTCCAGGAGATATCTGTAGATAGTACAGAATGAGCAATGGGTCTATGGATTACAGCAATGCTGTCATCAATGGCTACATTCTTCACAGCGAGAGCATCTTCAGATGCAGCAGAGAACCATTCCTTTCAGAGCAGGGCAGGTATCTGTCAGGGTTGCTTCAGATAAAGGTTATCTTGAGTGGTTAATATAGGAAGGGGTATGTTGGGTCCAAAATATTTGTTAGGAAGTGCTGAATGGTGGAAAGCAGAAACTGCCTGCCATCTCATGAGGTTCCCCTCCCCATGAGTGCTCCAACCAGGGGTTGAGGTATTGAGGTGTAATGGGATGATGATGAACATTCAAACTTCTATGCTCCACAGACTAGCCATATAATTTATTCTATAGGTGCTTTGGGGAAAATGGAAGGCCAGCTTGCCTGAGGTTAAAAAATGTCCACGTTCATATCCTGGTGTTGACAGGAATATGTTGCAGGTGTGCAGTCAGGTGCTAGAGAGGCAGTGGGCACTCAGGACAGAACTCAGGAGGCAATGGACTTGGAGGAACAAGTAGTGACAGAAGGATAGAGTTGAGTGAAGGAGGTGGCAATGAGACTCGGGGTAAACATCTGCTAAGATTTAGAGGAGAAGCGGGGATCATCTGACCTGTGGGCCAGATTTGGTCTGTGAGGCAACCCAATCCAGCTCACAGCTGCCCCTCCTACCTTGCTCTAAAAAGCCTCCTATTGTATCCCTTTGGGATGTTTTTGCCAAACCTGCTTGCAGTGTGGGGTGCGGTTTGGGGTGAAAATCACAGCTAAGGAGAGATGGGATGAGAAGAGTTGTGTTAACCTTCCATGTGCTGAACCCCTTTTAGAAAACAGGCACAATTAACCCTGATAAAAGCCTCCTATTAACTCCATTAGGAAGCTCCCCACCCCCTCCCCAACCCTAACTGCAGAGGGCAGTTATCATGGTGTGTGCATTTTTGTGTATACAGATGTGTGTGTGTTTCTGTGGTGTACATGTCTGCCTGTATGTGTGCTTGTATGCCCACCTGCCTCCAAACCTGCATGCGAGTGTGTGAGAGAGGGAGGGAGGGAGGGAGGGAGGGAGAGAGAGATGGTAGGGTGGCCCTGCCCCCTGCCAACCCCAGCCCCATCCACTTTGGCTTGGCCACAATCATGTCTGTTTCAGTCCAGACCCACTGGCATCCTTCTTGGGATGTGTTCTGTCCTTCACCCTTGGTTTAGAGGAGCTCCTTGCTTCATTTGAACTAAGACACACCATGTCACGAGTCCTGTGGGATGGTCTTGGCAGGGCTGGTCAGAGTGGGGAGAAGGAATGGGATGTGAGTGAAGAACTGGATTCTGGGAAGAGACTCAGTGGTCTGTGAGGTGCTGGTCTACATACTGCGGAGTTGAGTGGTGGTCAGGAGAAACTCTTGTCTCAGTGCATCAGATGTTCTGGCCCTGAGATAGAACCACCCAACTTGACTCCTGTGCCACCTCCTGTCAGTGAAGTGCCCCCTGTCTCTGGGGAGACACCTGTGACTGTGCCTTAGCTTACACCCAGTTTATGTCTTAGGCCTCTTCTGTGAACTTCTGAACAGTGCATCTTGCAATCTGATTTATGAATATGTATCTGAATGCCAGTTGCTTAGAATCACAAGCGGGGAAGGCACTTGTAATGTAAAAAATTACACGTACCTTAACTACAACAATCTCTAAGCTGTTTACAAATACAGTGGTACCTCTGGTTGTGAACGGGATCTGTTCTGGAGTCCCGTTCACAACCTGAGAGGAATGCAATCCGCGTCTGCGCGTGCATGGATTGTGATTTGCCGCTTCTGCACATGCATGTGACATCATTTTGAGCGTCTGCGCATGTGCAAGCAGTAAAAGCCAGAAGTAACCCTTTCCGTTACTTCCGGGTCGCCACGGGACACAACCTGAAAAGATTTAATCCGAAGCGCCTTTAACCTGAGGTATGACTGTATATGATATGAAAAAATGAAAAAAATAACTCAAAACTATAGAAACATACTGGGACGCAGGTGGCACTGTGGTCTAAACCACAGAGCCTAGGGCTTGCCGATTTGGAAGGTCGGCGGTTCGAATCCCCACGATGGAGTGAGCTCCCATTGTTCGGTCCCTGCTCATGCCAACCTAGCAGTTCGAAAGCACGTCAAAGTACAAGTAGATAAGTAGGTACCACCCCAGCGGGAAGGTAAACGGCATTTCCTTGTGCTGCTCTGGTTCACCAGAAGTGGCTTAGTCATGCTGGCCACATGACCCGGAAGCTGTATGCCGGCTCCCTTGGCCAATAAAGTGAGATGAGCACCGCAACCCCAGAGTCGTCCGTGACTGGACCTAACGGTCAGGGGTCCCTTTACCTATAAAATCATACTATAATGAAAAGACCTGTTGGAATTAAAAATGTCTTCAGCAGGGAGCGGACTTGACTGACTTCAACTGGAAGGAGTTCCATATAATTTGGCCCATAGCACTAAATGCTTCTGGTAGATATGAGTCATGGTCCCTACCATGAGGGACCACTAACAGTGACTCACTCAAGTACCCCTGATTTTGAGGATTAGGAAGTCCTTAAGGTAACCTGGACCCAGAATGTTAAAGGCCTTGTAAATAAATACAAGAACCTTGAGCGTGGCCTGGTAGCCTATGGGCAGGAAGTGCAGACTTTGGAGTGCTGGCGATAGACTGCCACCATCAGGGGTCTAGCCGTGGCTGAAGCCTCTGGATCATGCCCCAAAGCAGCCACACATGGAGCAGATTGCAGTCCTTCAATCTTGTTCCACTCAAGTTCTGCTTGAGGGCTTCTTGAGGGCATCTGGATCTCTGTTGTGAAAATGGGGTCCTTGACCTGATCCAGCCAGGCTCTCCTCAAGTTCTTGTGACCCTTTGATATTGATGTAATAAGGGTGGCTGGAGTTGAGTCAAGGGCAGTGGGACAGCGGAGGAATAAAAAGCCATATTAAACACTAGCCAAACCTTTACCTACGAGGGACCCAGACTTTGGGGGAGATCAGGGCATATTCCCAGCTCCCTGAAATCTCGCGATTATATTCTTGTTGGCTTTCCTTCAATAGCTTTTAAGCTCCCTAAAAGAACATAAAGTTAAAATTTTAATGGCATTTCTGCAGAGCCTTTCTGAATTTTGTATTAGATCTCAATTTAGCCCCGGGTAAAGCTGTTAGAAGAAAAAAAAAATCTGATGCTTGAAAACGTAATAATCATACAGGAACCTTCCAAAGCCAGCATCAAATAGAATAAGATATATTTTATTAATGATACAATTCACAAAATTACCACTCCTGCCACTCTGTGCCAGCCAGAGACACCGACTCCCCCCACCTTTTATTTCATGTGTTATCAGCCAGTAGAGATTCTTCTGTTTGATTTAACCTTATGATTGCCTGGAATGCTTAATGAACTGGCAATTCACTAATGATTAGGCAGACAGTGACCATTATAAGGACACTCCTATCAGAAATCTGTGCTGTGCACATGGGTAAGGAAGAAGCTAGCAAGATTAAAAGGACTGGCATGTTTCACTGCAGAAGGCTCTGTATTAAATGTAGTCAGAAGGGTTGTAGCTCAGCAGTAGGGCATCTGATTTGCATGCAGAAGGTCCTAGGTTCAATCACCAGCATCTCCAGGTAGGGCTGGAGAAAATCCCTGTCTTAAAATCTTGGAGAGGCACTGACCAACAGTGTAGACAGTACTGAGATAGTTGAGCTTTCTTCCTACATGTGCTTTGCAACAGTAACAGCAATGGTCATAGTTACAGATAGGTAGCCGTGTTGGTCTGCCATAGTCAAAAATAAAAAAATTCCTTCCTGTAGCACCTTAGTTGGTCTTTAAGGTGCTACTGGAAGGAATTTTTTTTTATTTTTGACTATGGCAGACCAACACGGCTACCTATCTGTAACTGGAACCATGGAAGGCACCACATTGAGCCGGATGAAATGGAAGTCCATCAACCTCACCAAGAAACTTGCACAGGTACAGACTGATATCTTCTTTCTTACTAAATGCAAGAACCTGGACATTATACCCAAGGGTCTTAGAATTAAGAATCCTCTACAATCCACGTATCCCACTGAATATGCAAGAAAACTATGCAACACTTTCTCTAAGAAGCTGCTCAAACATCTGATCAGTGTTCTCTACTCTAAACAGAAGCTAATAAAGGAGGAAGTCCTTGTATTAGACAACTCTACACTTAGTTGGTCTTTAAGGTGCTACTGGAAGGAAATTTTTTATTTTTAGCAATGGTCATGGTATGAGATCAAGCCATGGTGACACAAAATATATGATGCTAGGGATGGTGTCAGGGGTTGGTGTCTGTGGACATTTGTTGCAGACCCCACCTTATTAGGACCCCCCAATTCTCCCTGGTCATGCTGATCTTCCCTTTTCACTATTGCATTCTTGACAGTGCTCTGCTCTGGCCTAGACGGAGAGCGTGGGTGAACAGAAGCAAAGAGAAGGATCATGGACAACTGCTGGTGCTTGCTTACTGGCTTTCCCTTCCCTCCAAATCAACAATGTAAATTTGACCTAGAAGCTGGTGCAGAGTGAATGGGCAGTAAGAGGAACAGCAGGGCCAGCACCATCATGAGGTGGGTGTTTGTGTTACTGAAACTTGGATCTGCTCTACTTTACTCAACCCTGCTTGTCTCTCCTGATTTTGTCAGTGGAAACCTGAACTCTTTGTGCATAAACTCTTGGATCAGAACCCTCTTTCTATAGGAGCCATCACTTGGAGCAGAACATCTGCTTCATCAGGGGAGCAGTAGTGGTGAAGAATGCACACAGTACAGTTTTGTATTTTTATCTCCTCTGGTTTCTAACCCACCCTGCCCCCAAATTAAAACAACAATGAAATGAAGATAACACACGGTCTAGCTATATCTCATAACAGATTAACTTTAACTGCTAAAAGCTAGCACTTCCTGGAAATGTTCAAGCTCAGATCCACAATTAAAAACAAGGGAACTGAAGTTCCTTTTGAGTAATCTACACCACATCAGTGCCAAAGCTGGAGGTTCTCAAAGATTTGATGAATGGAAGTATAGCCAAAGGATGAGAATCATCATATTGGTCTGCAAAAGGGATGGATTACCTTCCAAAAATTCAAATGCTTTTGAAATAAAATGCAATGCATTCCTGGCTCTTTATCTTCTGTCTACTCCTTTCAAGTCTCTTTCTCCTGCCCATCACTTCTGGCTGGTCAGTTGCTGCTGCCGCCACTGTTCACATACCCATGTTTTTCACATACATGCTATAGATCAACTGAATTAAGCTACTAGATCACAGCTTGGGAACCCCCTCCCTAATATACACATGTTTTTCATTGGTAAGCTACTTGCAAAATTCAGAGAACTGCAAATGTTGAGGGACAATTGTATTTCAGTTCATGTACTGTTTCAGGGAATACAAATTAAGTAGGCTCACATTAAAATTCAAACCAAATATTCAACCCAAATTCAAACCCTATCTCTATTCTGTAATATTTCAAGCAGCAGTTCATGATGGGTAAGAGGTCCAGCCTGGATGGGGCACAATTGAACCCTACTTCCAAAGCAGCAAAATATTGATCACATCCAGTGGTCCAGTGATCAGAGATAGGGCAGGGTCAAATTTCAGAAAGGAAAGTAATCAAACAGATGTCAGGTTCTAATATGCATAGTCAGGTATCCCAGAGGGTCAGCACCAAAGGTGACCAGCAAGAGAAAGGCTCCAGAAGCATGGTCAGACAAAGCAAAAGTGCAGTGGTGTGGTAATCATAGATTTCCAAATAGAGGTGAAACCCAGACAACTTGTAGACTCTGACTGAGCCTTAAACAAGTGTTTTGGTTTCCAATGGGCCATTGTACAGCCCCCCCACCAGTGAATGAAATTTCCACCCTTAAAGGGGTCTCATTTCCTTTTGGAGCCTTTGACTGCAGTGATGTGGATGTGGCTGCAATGTGGCAGTGACTTTGCAGATGGAAACTGAGGTTGATAGTGTTACACCCTCAAGGCGGGGCTGCCCACATGGTCCTTTCTGGTGATGGTTGTTCTGCTGAGGTTGGGATGACCAGAACAATGCCAATTCCTCAGCACATTCTGAGAGACTGTTTGTATACGTGGTCTATTCCCCCAAGAGAGAGAATTCTATTTCTGCTTGCCCAATAGAATGATCTCCCATCTTTTCCCTTGCATGCGGTTCTGGAGGTTTTTCCGATCCACCAGAGTATATTTGGAGAGGGTTGAGTAGCACCTGAGGAGGAGGAGAAGGGAGGACAATGTGACAATGAGAATTATTTATTTGGTTTCAGATGGTGACAGCAGCCACAAAATTAAAAAACGCCTGCTTCTTGGGAGAAAAGCAATGACAAACCAGACAGCATCTTAAAAAGCAGAGACATCACCTTGCCAACAAAGGTCCGTATAGTTAAAGCTATGGTTTTCCCAGTAGTGATGCATGGAAGCAAGAGCTGGACCATAAAGAAGGCTGATCGCCGAAGAATTGATGCTTTTGAATTATGGTGCCGGAGGAGACTCTTGAGAGTCCCATGGACTGCAAGAAGATCAAACCTATCCATTCTTAAGGAAATCAGCCCTGAGTGCTCACTGGAAGGACAGATCGTGAAGCTGAGGCTCCAATACTTTGGCCACCTCATGAGAAGAGAAGACTCCCTGGAAAAGACCCTGATGTTGGGAAAGATGGAGGGCAGAAGGGGAAGGGGACGACAGAGGACGAGATGGTTAGACAGTGTTCTCGAAGCTACAAACATAAGTTTGACGAAGCTGCGGGAGGCAGTGGAAGACAGGAGTGCCTGGCGTGCTCTGGTCCATGAGTCGGACATGACTAAACGACTAAACAACAACAAATGCAACAATCTGGTTGAAAGTGGTCCACAATATGCTCATCATTAAAACTGTATGATAAGCTAGGGTGTGTTCTTTCTCCTTTCCCTCTTCATCATGGTGGCTGTCAAACAGAAACTGGACAGGAATATGTTGGAGACGTTTTAGCTTCAAGCAAGGTGGATGACCTAGATGGCTGACATGGTCACTTTCAGATCTGTGATTCTATTATTCTTCAGGGATTTAGAAAGACGTTAAGCAAGAGGCAAGATATTGGCTAGGAGAAGGCCATCCCCCAAATCTTCCAGTCGAAAACAAGCTTCCTCCAATGTACACTACAAAGCAAAGTGAAACTGTTCTATAATGTTGGTTTACAAAAATGCTCCCAGCACACAAGCATTGTCTACTTATGAAGAGAAGAAATACAAACACACTTACTTATCACAACATATTACATATAACAACATAATGTGGCTTCTGGCATAATAGTAAAACACACTGGAAGAAATGTGCATACAGATCTAATGGTACCATAATGATATGCTTACAGTAATATCAGCAGCTTAAGTTATGACAACCAAATGACTAGTAACAACTAACCATAACAGCAAGTAACTCACTTTAGCAGTATTAATAATTGTAACTGAATAGCTGATGCCTGTCAGTAATTAGAGACGGGGAAGACCTTCAGTGCAGTTCACATTTTATGGGTGAGCCTACCTCATTCACACTTCCAGAAATAGCAAGCCAACAGATATGCAGCTATTTCTGGAAATTCACATTTCCCCAAACTTTCTGATGCAGTTCTCCAACTAAGCAACACACACACACATATATATGTAGGAGACAGTGTACATAAAAATGCATGTACCAGTGAAAGTAACATACAAAGAATGTGTATATCTGGCAAAATTGCATACCAAAAATAATGTGTATTGGGAGAAAGGCACACTAAAAGGGTGATGGATTTTGGTGAGGGCTTTTTAAGAAGTGGAACCGTGGTGAACTGAGTGGGGAAATGAGAAACTGAAATTGACTGATTCATCCATCCCTACTGATGACAATATTGACGATACCACCACCTCGACACAGAAACATTGCTGATGGCAGCCAAGTGAGATACTGGAGTAATTCCTTCGGTATTAACAGGAATTTCCGCACAAAGCCACTTGTCCTTCAGTGGATCTTTAACAGTATCCTAGTGATGAATCTGCCAGTAAATAGACCCAGATTGGGTGATTGCCCTCTTTTATTTACTGCCCCCCTCAAAAGCATTTAAAAAGAAAACTATGAAAGGTACAGAAATTCTGTTTTTTTAGAAAGGTAAAACAGTATTATGTAGTGAAAGAAACTCAGAGCACCTCCCCCCCCAGTAATCTCTATGAGAATTATTTTTTTATTTCAATTTTAATTAAAAGAAAATGTTTTTGGGGGTGGGGTGGAGGCAAGGGTTTCTTGGCTGCCTGTCCTTTTATCCTTTCATCTCGCACTAACCTTTTCAGCAAAGAGCAGACCTCTCTATATTCTAACTTCCATATTTCATTGCCAGCCGGCTGTCAAAATTTAGATTTTCTCCTTGTTCTTCTCCTTAAGTTCTATTCTGATTTCCATGTTTGATTTATTGCTTAGCAACTCTATGAGAAAAAGATTTCACAAAAGGAGAGAAAAAAATGTCAAAATGTGCTGTTATTTAAATGGGAGGTAGAAACCTAAATGTGACAGATAAAGCTTTGACTACTTGCTTGCTGGCATAATCCACCATTAGTAAAATGTCACTTTAATTGAGTGACTCCCCACCCCCCTTCTTACAGCAGAGAAAGGAGGAGTGCAAAGAGAACTGAAGCAATTCCATTCTGCAAGAATAACTCCACCATTGTATATGCAGCTGGGAATTGTAAGTGGAAACTAGAAACCTCCCATAAATCTTCCCACTGTACAGTCACAGTCTGTGCGAGATAATTAGGATCCAAGGGTTTGGAAGCAGGGACTGTACCATTCCTCTTCAGAGAAGCATGTATATGAGAGGAAATGCAGAGAAGGCTAGAATTTGTGGAGGTTTTGGAAGGCTCAAGATGGAGGAAACAGGTTTAATTTGGAGCAGGCATAGGCAAACTCGGCCCTCCAGATGTTTTAGGACTACAACTCCCATCATCCCTAGCTAACAAGACCAGTGGTTAGCTAGGGATGATGGGAGTTGTAGTCCTAAAACATCTGGAGGGCTGAGTTTGCCTGTGCCTGATTTGGAGCAAAACATCATTGTATTGTACCAACAAGATGGAAATATTTTATTATGAAGATCTTAATCTGAGGCATACTGTATATATTTTGCACTTTAGTTGATAAACTATTAATACATGTGGGGCAACAATGTTTATTGTTCAATCTTAGAATGAACAGGTTTTTCATTTCTAGGTTAAGCTTTCATTGACTGCAAATGGTACACAGGACAACAGTTTCTGCTGATGATAAAGAGGCTTGCAGACTCACACCCAGCCTAGGGGTTCCAGCCTTTTACTGTCAAGCGTCAACTCGCTTTGACAACCTGCAAACTACAGAAGGCAAGAGAATGCAGGAACATCATGGAATACTGCATTTGGCAAAAGGTTGCTTTATACATTGTGCAACAGTGAGGTAGTCTGTTAGGGAACAGCTTCCAGGGTTGAACTTTGGCTGTACTGAGACTTTGGTGTCTGCTATTTATTTTTTTTAATGGAATATTGCCAGGCATATACTCAAAAGCACATTTTTTGTAACTCATTCACAAAAATGTTCCATTAATATATCTGCTGCTCTATATGTTCTGGAAAAGCAGCTGGAACTGTGACCCTATTAATGGTCAAGAGAGACTGATATTCTCACTGCCAGCTCCTTCCCCTTCCTGATCACCTGCTGGGTCACTGTTTCCAGTTGAACGTTCTCCAAATTCTCCTTCCTCCAGAGTAGCTCCTTCTTCCAAGGAGCCTCCCCTGTTATCCAGCCAAATAAGTGTTCCTATGATGACTCTGGGCTTCCCACTGCTTCCATCTGCTTCCACCTTTGTTCTGGAGGTTTGAGAAACAAAGCAGGAAAACTGGGGGGGGGGGGGGAGGTCAAGGCAAGGTTTGTGAACTTCCCTAGTCCAACATTCTGCTCTCATAGTGGCCAGCCAGATGTCTGTGGGAAACCCACAACCAGGAGCTAAGTGCAACAGTACTCACCCCTCCTGTGGTTCCCAGCATTCTGCTTCAACAGTGGAGATACAGTATTGGAAGCTGCCTTATACTGAATCAAGTCATCGGTGCAGCTAGCTCAGAATTGTCCACACTGACTGGCAGAGGCTCTCCAAGGTTTCAGGTAGTGGCGTTTAGTGTAAGGCTACCAGATTTTTTTTTCAATGAATCCGGGGACACTTTAATTAGTTAATTAATTAATCAATTACTACACGTTCAAGACATTGATGCTTCAGTGATGGCGGTGGCAGAGCGGTGGTGGCTGCCTTGACTTCAACTGCCACGTTTCCCCTTCCTATGAGGCTTCTATCTCCTTTCTCCATGAGCCTGGTCAGTCCCTGAGTGGTTGGTTCTTCAGTGGTGGTGGTGGTGGGGAAGCGGTGCATGGTGGGTCAAACATGGAAAGCAGAGAGGGAGAGCTGAGAGTGGCAGCAGCAGTGAGGCTCAGGCAGCACGATGCCTCCCTTCCCATCGGAGCAGCCCCAATCCCATTCCTACTTGTGTGCAAGCAGGAGGGGGCAGGGATCCCTCGGCTGGGAAGAGAGGCTTCACACTGCCTTTCGGAGCAGCCCCATCCCAACTCCTGCTTGCGTGCAAGCAGGAGGGAGCAGGGATCTCTCAGGCAGCGCAATGCCTCTCTTCCCATCAGAGCAGCTCCAATCCCATTCCTACTTGCGTGCAAACAGGAGGGGGCAGGGATTCCTCAGCTGGGAAGGGAGGCTTCCCGTTGCCTAACTGAGAGATCCCTGCCCCCTCCTGCTTGCACACAAGCTCTGATAGGCAGCATGAAGCCTCCCTTCGCAGCTGAGAGATCCCTGCCCCGCTCCTGCTTGCATGCAAGTAGGAGTTGGGAGGCTGCTCCGATAGGCAGCCTGAAGCCTCCCTTCACAGCTTAGTTGCTGGGGTCAGGGAAGGTGGAGGCAGCCTGGAAGCTGCATCTTAGAGCCCTTGCACCACCATCATATGGGGGCTTCCTAAAGCCAGCCAGAACCAACTGTTGTGGGCTGCTGAGACTGCCGCTGCTGCATTTCCCGGGGACATTAGATGAAATCCAGGGACATTCTGGGGATGGAATTTGTCTGGGGACTTATTCACAAATCCAGGGACTGTCCCTAGGACACGGGGACGTCTGGTAACCCTAGTTTAGTGGTCTTCCCTAGTCCTACCTGGAGATGCAAGGTGTTGATCCTGGGACCTTCTGCATGCAAAGCAGTTGCTCTGCCACTGACCTACAGCCCTTCCCCAAATGCACTGAGCACAGACTTGTGCAGCCATATCACACAGCCACCACGTTTACCCATTTTCCAGGGACAGTCCCTGAATTACAAAAGCTATCTTAGTTTCTGATTTTATCCCAGAAGGTCCCTATTTCCCTCACCAGCACCGAGCTTGGGGAGGAGTGATGGCTGTGAGGGAACACCCTGTTGCCTCTCAATGGCCGCTGCTGCCAGCCTCCTCCCTTGGGCAGCTTGTAGCAGCTGCTGGAGAGCAATGAGAAAGAGGAGAGGATGCTACCAGCGAGGCCCAGCTTCATGGGATGTGCTGGCTTTCAGGTACAGGCACAGCGCAGGGCCTCCCCAGGTGGGAAGAAAGGGGGAGTGGAGTGAAGCACAAGGACCCTCGATTAAAAAAATAAAAATACTTTGTGTGTCCATGTCTAATTTTGCCCCTTTCTAAAACTGGTGTGTGTTTTTCTTTTTGTAAATCTGCCTAAGAATAAATTAATAAAATAAAATAAGGCACCCACATTTTGGCATTTTCTGTTTCATCACCCCAAACACTGAATCATTTTGTGCTTTGATTTTATGGTTTTGTTATCTATTAGATTATCAGCTTATTTGGAGAAGCTCATCAGCCCCAGCCAGTATGGCCCATGGTCACTGGTAATGGGATTTGTAATCTGACAACATTTGACAAGGCATCATGTTTGCTGCCACTGCCCGCTCCATCATCTGGGATGGTTGAGGGGAGGACAAAGGTTTGTTGACTGTGACACTGTGATGGTTTGAGAATACAATTTTTAAAGGTAAAGGGACCCCTGACCATTAGGTCCAGTCATGGCCGACTCCGGGGTTGTGGTGCTCATCTCCCTTTATTGGCCAAGGGAGCCGGCATACATGTGGCCAGCATGACTAAGCCGCTTCTGGCGAACCAAAGCAGCGCACAGAAACGCTGTTTACCTTCTCGCTGGAGCAGTACCTATTTATCTACATGCACTTTGACATGCTTTCAAACTGCTAGGTTGGCAGGAGCAGAGACCGAGCAACGGGAGCTCACCCTGTTGTGGGGATTCTAACCACCGACCTTCTGATCAGCAAGTCCTAGGCTCTGTGGTTTAACCCACAACACTACCTATTGACAAATTTACTTCCATAGTAGTCCTCCAACAGACCTACAAGAAAGCGACAAAACCAGTGTCTCACTGGCCAGCATTGAGAAACTGCTACAAAACTTTTTGCTCCCAATTCAGCGTGGGAGGGGGGGGTATTCCCATCCCATATCTCCTACAAACCATTTTTTTTGTAATGCTAAAACATTCTGGAAAGAGACTATTTCTTCTCACATCCCACTTCCAAATGAAGCTCAGCGAAGACACACTGATTTAAATAACAAAGGCTGATGAATTGAAACATAGGAGTTAGGACAATTATCGTAGCATCTTTTGTCTGGTGAGAGTGTCGGTCTGGCTGCTTTGATATGCAGTGGAAAACTGACCCAGGCTGAGGAAAAAACCCCAAATATGCAATTCAAACTCAGAATCATATTACGTTTTTAAAGTTGTCTTCATATGCCACCTCCTCCTTTTGATCTGGGAGAGCTCTGCCCTATTGCCCATAGTGTTTGCTAATGCTGCAGGTACTAGGTCTTAAGCTAGGGCTGCCACACATCAACAACTTGTGTGTCTGGATTTTCACTTTTTGAACTATGGCAACCCAGGGATGGAAAACATAAGACTTTGGGTTCAAATGTGGCCCTCCAATCCCTTGAAACTCCCTACAGGCCACACTTCCTTTCCTTGGGCTTCACCCTAACTGGCCGTGTTCTGTGTCCTCCTGGGACACATCCTAGTAATGTCTGGATGGAGAGGGGGGAGACATGTATTTGGGTAGAAACCTCTCACTTTTGTGTGGTTGGAATGTGGCTTACAACACAGAAGCATCCATTACTCTGTCTGCCTTTGCCTCTACTTCTACCCACTTTTTTTCTTTACCCCCCCCCCCGCCCACGTGGCTCCCAGAAGACACATGGCCCCCATGAGAGGATGTGCACTTCCCTGGGCCCAAAGCTAGCTCATGAGCAATCAGTCATGATGCACAGAGAAAAGGTGGGGCACTCTCTCATTGACCCCTTCCTCCTCAACAACTGCAGCCTTCTTGTCTCCTAGACCAGGAGTGGGGAACATGTGGCCCTCCATATATTGCTGGACTACAGTACCCATCATCCCTGACTATATGCCATGCTGTGCTGGGACTGATGGGAGTTGGAGTCGAACTGCATCTGGAAGACCATAGAAGACCATAGAATCCCTATACCAGGGGTCTGCAACCTTTAAGACAAAAAGAGCCACTTGGACCTGCTTCCGAAGGGAAAAAAAACTGGGAGCCGCAAAACTCGTCATTATAAAAATAACTTTTTTGTCACTTTTTCATTATTTCTTTGTTTGGCCCCTCAGAATTACTCCTCCTCATAGAAATAAATGTTAAATTAACAAGTTACCTTTTTTGTGTGTGTGTGTTCTTCACTCCCCTTCAAAACAGTGACCAGCGTACATGCCCCCTTTCAACGCAGTGACCAACGTACATGCCCCTTACAATGTAGCAGGCGGGCGGGCAGGAAGGTGACGTCGGGATGGTGCGTGACTAACCATGCAACGTCACAGCCAGTACAGCGCCCGCCACAGTGGGGAGTGTTGGGGCGCACAATACGCCTCCTCCCCTCACTAGTATCCGCCCCGGAGCCACGGCAAAGGTGTAAAAGAGCCACATGTGGCTCCGGAGCCGCGGGTTGCAGACCCCTGCCCTATACCCTTCGCCATTTCACAGGTTGCATAATGGGAAGGAAACAATACAATCTGGAAGAGAAATGGCAAGATGATAAAGTCCTGAGATAAGCCTGGCCAATATAACATGGACAACAATAGTCCCCATGTAGGCAACAACTGAGCTTTCTATTCAAAACAAAGCTGCTTCTCTCTCTCCTTTTAACCTATTTATTTTCCATTTCTGAGATATAAAATAAAGCCTCTTTGTTTTCCAGCTAATCCTTACATTGTCTTGGCTAAGAGATATGTTATTGTCACATCCTCGGGCTGATAGGAGTTGTATCAAGGTTGCAGGGGGAAGGAATCACCATTTTTCAATTTAAGTGACTGCTCATATCAGCCGGAGTCTCAGTTAAACAAATCCCCAGCGAAAGCAGTGATAAGGCACAATCTATTAGGATATTAAATCGAAAATTTGTTTCCCCACATTCTGTGCACCAGAAAAGGATTTCTCCTGGTGTTTCCTGATAATTACTTACTAACTGGTGCAATTAATATGCTCTCCAGTCAATTACCTTGACACAAATATTTGCTCTGGCTTACATTTATTGCATTGATGATGAACAGAGAGAGATGTCTCAAACACCCTGGTCTCAATGGTGGCTTCCTGATCTTCACCCAGACAACACATACTAACATTTTGTTCACATAATAAGTATGTGTAGACATTGAACAGCTGGAAATCTAGCGTGGTGTAATGCTCAGAGTGTTGGACCAGCTTTTAATACCCCATTCAGACAAGGTCACTGGGTGACCTTGGCCAAGTCACTAAGACTAACCTACTTTACTGGACTGTTGTGAGGATAAAATGGGGATGGGGGAAGAACCATGCCCTAGCTTTTTGGAGGAAATGTGGACTATTAATTAAATAATAAACAAACCGACAAAACTGTAGATGTGTGCAGCCTTTTCCACACCAACAGGAACCCAGTTTTGGGATTCTAGAGTGTGTGGTGGGAGCCCTACACAGGTGAAGCTGTTCCAACACATTCAAATGAAGATTGTTTCAGCTGAAAGTAAGAGAAATAGTGTGGTGCAATGGTTAGACAGCTGGACTAGGACCTGGGAGACCAGGGTTCTGTCATGGAATTCTACTCAGTATTGATCCAGAGCGGATTCCAACGTACAGTTAGCAGAGTAAAAACTTAAACACGTTGCAGGATTCGCCCCAAAATAGACCAGAGGCAATTAATACTTCATCCAGCAGAGCTTTACTGCTACTGAAGGCAAATGAGCATAATGGTCACAAATCCAATACATTCAGGACTGGCACTGTCCATAAGAAATCCAGTTGCAGCAGACTTAACTTAAACTTACAATAACTTATAAGAAGTCTAAACCTTAACACTAAGCATACAATGTATAGAACAACACACCAGAAGGAAGAGAGATAGAAAGAGAAAGTGAAACCCAGGCTCCTTCTGGCCTTAATATTACAGTGGTACCTCTAGTTACGAACTTAATTTGTTCCAGAGGTCCGTTTTTAACCTGAAACTTTTCTTAACTAGAGGCGTGCTTTCACTAATGGGGCCTCTTGCTGCCACTGCGCCGCTGGCACACGATTTCCGTTCTCATCCTGGGGCAAAGTTCTCAACTCGAGGTATCTCTTCCAGGTTAGCGGCGTTTGTAACCTGAAGCGTTTGTAACCTGAGGCATTTGTAACTCGAGATACCACTGTATAGTTGGCATTACCTTGACAGAAGAGATAACAGAACCAGTTTAAGTCAACAGAACTCAGCTTCTCTGAAGGAATAACCCAAACATTAGGAACCTTCTGCTTGTTTCTTTCACACGGAGAAGCTTCCAGAACCCTCTTGAATTAATTAGAATAGGAAAGACCTCTACACATCAGACCAATATTTTCTGCACTAAGAAATGCAAACTGATAGGTTCAACTCCATCCTCAGCCACAAAGTGCATGGGATCCTGGGTCAGTCACGACTTCTCATTCCAACCTATCTCACAGCATTGTTGCAATGATAACATGGGGAGTTGGTGAACCATGTGCATCACTTTGAGCTCCTTGGAGGAAAAGGTGGTACAGAAATGTAATAGATAAATAGGGATGAAATGTCTGTTTTGTTTCCGCAAAGCCAATGTATGTGGTTATATATGCACAAACAAGTTTCATTAAGGACTCATTCCCTAAAATGCTGCTTCTCCCTTTCATGTTAAAAGGCAGTATACCACTGAATAGCAGCAGTTGGGAGGCAACTGTGTCAAGGTGGCTGTTGCCCTTATGTCTTGCTGGTAGCCTTCCTGAAAGTATCTGGTTGGCCACTGTAAGAAGAGAATGCCGAATTGGATGGACCTTTGGTCTGATCCAGCAGGTCTCTTCTTAAGTTCATATGCTATTCAAGCTGCAGGAAAAATTGGGGATTCCAAGTACATCCTGTATCAGTACTGCATCTGGTACTTGGAAACAAAGGCTCAAAATAAAGACCTAGGATTAAACCTATAAAGTCATTTTCGTTGGCTCTCAAATACAAGGCTTTGGAAGCTGTTTTAAGTGTTTTAAGTGTTGCCCACAGCCACAGGCAAATCAGCATTATGTTTCAGAAGATAAACATTACAATTTCTGCCTTGGGTTGGCAAACAGGGCTTGATTACCATCATTAATCCAGACCAGAATTCAAGGATCACTGCAGCTTGGCAACTGAAACTGCAGGAATAGCAAACTGCTGAGGATGCTATGATGGAAGGTAGAGATCCCTATGGAGAAAAAGAGCCAGAATCTGGCCAGAATGGTTTGCATGCCTCATTAGTAGGTCCACAGCCAACTCTGCCTACTTAACCCAGGAACATTTGAAGCTGCCTTATAGCATGAGTTCTGTTTTGCTTACTCTTCACATTCAGCAGGTTCCTAATTGTCACAGGCAGAGATGTTTCCTATTAGCTGCTGCCTGTTTTGTTTTATTTTTAAATACATGTATTTAACCCCCAGGGGTTTAAAACTGGGACCATGTGCATGCATGTGCTCTACCACTAAGTGACAGTCCCTTGCCATCAGGGGTGGAGAACCCATGGCCCACCAGATGTTGTTGGACTCCAACTCCCATCAGCCCCAGTTTGCATGGACAATGGTCAGGGGTGATGGGAGTTATAGTCCAAAGCATCTGAAGGGCCACAAGTCACATACATAAAGTGGTACCTCGCAAGACGAATGCCTCGCAAGACGAAAAACGCGCAAGACGAAAGAGTTTTCCGTTTTTTGAGTTGCTTCGCAAGACGAATTTCCCTATGGGCTTGTTTCGCAAGACGAAAACGTCTTGCAAGTTTGTTTCCTTTTTCTTAAAACTGTTAATACCCAGGGTGCATTGCTTGAAGAGGTGTAGTTGCGACTTCTTCAGCAAGAAGCAAAGAGTGGAAGAGGAACCTTCTTCAAGTTGTTCCCCAGAGTCTTAGAAAATGTATGTACAGTACAGTGCACTTTGGTGATTTTTAAATGCTTTTCTGTCATGTTTAGAAACTTAAATTATTGTTCCTTCAATTTTTGAAATGCTCTTTACAGTATGTGTGACTTTGAAGAGCACTTAATAAACTCTTTTTGTACCAAATTTGGCTTTGTTTGGACTTTTTTTGACCATAGGAACACATTAATTGATTTTCAATGCATTCCTATGGGAAACCATGCTTCGCAAGACGAAAAATTCACAAGACGAAAAAACTCGCAGAACGAATTAATTTCGTCTTGCGAGGCAGCACTGTACATCATTTCCTTTGTATGCCGCCTTTTCATAGTTAAAACCATGCTCAAGGAGGTTTACAACATGAAAATATTTACAAAATAATTACAAAAATAGTCGTGAGCAATAAACAAAGCACATCAAAAGCACACAGCCAAATTATCAATGCCCATATCAAATCATAATGAGATCTAAAAATAAAGATATAAAAAATTGACATCACTAACAGCAACAACCCCCCTCAATAAAACCCTCTAAACAGTACTCAATGCAACCCTGACAATGCCATAATATTCATTGTGCTGTTTCTGTCATATGCTGAAGATGCACTTCGTTACCCTGTCTATCAGTCTGCTCCTCATTAGTGGTGCCTTTGTGGAAATCAGCAGGGAGGAGGAGGGACCAAAAGAACAATTAGTTGGCTCTGCCTACTGCTGGCCTCCCTGCCTCTTGCCCTATCAGTCTCATGTGCCTCCCCAAGCTATTCCTTGGGGGCGGGGTTGGTGGCTGATAAAATACCTTCTGTGGTTCTTCACCCAGACAAGGTACTTGCCCCACTTTAATAATCCTTACCCCACTCTACTTCCTGTCTCCTAAATTTTGGGTTAAAAGCAAGGAGTGGAGATTAGGGACTGCATTGGCTCTTGGACTTGTCTTGAGAGCCCTTCAAATCCCTATTGTTTTTATTAATTTATACAAATTAAACTGATTCCTATATGCATATATTTAAAAGGATTTCTAAGCGGTATACATAAATGCAATAAAAAGTGTTAAAACTGGTAGCGTAGAAAGAGTTCAGTAATAACAGGGTCTTATATTATGGGTCGGGGGAAGTTTGGAGGGAAAGTGGCGTCTTTGCAAGGCAAGTGAAGCGGCTGGTAGATGATGCTTCATGTATCACAGGTGAAAGGACATTCCGCAATGGAGGAGCAATGGCTAAAATTCCCATATCCAGGTCGCCACCTCTTGCTATTCTGCAGGGTCATGAGTAAAATTCCCATGGGCCCTGAGCAGCTGCCTCACTTTGCCACATGCCATGAACTGCCTCTGGTTAGCCTAGCGTGAAGCCAGCTGATCTGCTCTCCTGGATTTAGCGCTGCGCATTCATCTGGGTAAAGGCGCTCTGATGATCCTCGTGGAATGGGAAATCAAAAGCATTCAATTTCACACTTGTGAAACCAAACACAGAGGCTGCTATCTTCCTTTCGAAATTGGGAAGTTAAGTGTTTCCACTGGGAAGTGTGTGGGTGTATGTGTGTGTGTAGTCTGAGAGAAATGAAAGATTGGGGGGTGGGGTGGAGGCGTTGAAAAGAAATCTTCATGTTACTTGCTTCCTAGATGGCTTTATAAAAATGGAAGGGATGTAATTGCCAAATAAAAGGGGTGCTGAGATTTCCAATCATGACACTGATGAATGATTTAACATCCTCTTAAGCTTTCCGCTTCCAGCCTTCCTCCTAGTTTCTTGGCTCTGCCCTTTGCTCTATGCATGAGATTCAGGCTGCAGATAACTGTTCAGGGGTGCACTGTATCCATATTGCCACATCCATGAATCAGGACAAAGTTTTTGGGGAAAAGGGAGTGCTGCAAATCTGCAGTTCTGGCAAACAGGAGAGCCTTGATGGGATCAAAATAAATGAGTCACCCTCCTTAATAGCTAGCAGCTGGCCAAGCTGCCACCAGGCACTCTTTTTAAAAAATATATTTTTATTAAAGATTTTCTTGATTTACAAAAGTACGGTATGTGCAATGTCTCTCTCTTGTATTTTCCCCATGTAACATTTTTACAAATCAGTTTCATTTGTTGAGACATTAGGAAGAAAAGGGGGAAGGGGTGGAAGATGGGGGTGGAGTCGGGTGGTGATGTTTCTATTTTACTTAATATATGTAGGGTTTTGTGTCAGCGTTGCTTGTGCAGGTTCTCTGCTGTTCATTTGTGTTCCTTTGGTGGTGAGAGAGGTTGGCCTAGGGTGTGATTGTTCATTTGTGGTTGGCTGTGGTGGTCTTTGTTTTCGTGTGTGAGTGGGTGTTTTGGTTCAGGTTAGCCATATTGATTTGTATGCTGTTGGTGGATTTTTGTCGTTGTCTTGTTGGGCTGTGTATGTGATAAAGGGGAGCCATACCGGGGTGAAGGCGTCTTCTTCTATTTGTCCCTGTGTCAGTTTCAGTTTATTGGTTAATTTTTCTAGTAAGGCTGTTTCCCATACTATTTGGTACCATTGGTCCATGCTTACTCCTGACAGGTCTCTTCAGTGTCTGATTATGATGTTTCTGGCTGCTGAAAGTAGGTGGGTTATGAGTTCTTTGTGGTGTAAGTGGGCATTATTGTCTTGGAAGATGTTTAGTAAGGCCAATTATGGGGTGATTTCTTATACTTGCTTGGTTATTTTACACATTTCTCGTATAGTTGTTGTCCAGAATAGTTGGATTTTGGGGCACTCCCACCACATGTGGAGGTATGTGCCTGTGGAGGTGCACCCTCTCCAGCATTTTTGTGAGGTTCCTGGTTGTATTAGTGCTAGTTTTCTTGGTGTTAGGTACCACCTGTAGGTGAGTTTCAGAGTGAGTTCTTTTCTTTTTGTTGATATGGATTTAAATGTGCCAGGCACATTTTGTGTTTGGAAGAGGACAACAGATAGGAAATACTGGGGACAGGGGCCCCCTTTACAAAAAGGCATTACTCTGCAGCCCCACTCCGGCAGCAAAGGATGATGTAAGCAAGGTCACTCTGCCTGCCTGCCTGCCTGCCTCTTTGTGTGTGTGCACATGTGCGTACATCAGGTGTGAAGAAATGTTTCTTTCTGTTGAGGGTCACATTCCCTTGAGGGTAATCTGGCAGGGGACCACATGGTGGAAGTGGGTAGATTCAGCATCAGGCAAGGGCAGGGCTAGAGCCAAAAGCAAGTAGGAAGCCCCCTTTCCCATCTCCTTGCCATCACCTTCTCTCCCTCACCTACTTTCTCTGTCACACCCTTCACTATTATATGCAAGTTTATGCACACTTGACTTCAGTACACACTTTTTGTTGTCGCACACTTTACATGGCTGGAGAACTTCCTTGTAAAATTCAGAGAAGTGCAGATTTTGAAGGGTGGTTGTGTTTTGTTCATGTATGTTTCAGGAGGTGAGAATTAGATGTAACTTTAAAAGAGAACTGAGTCAAATTTCTCCCCCATCCCTAGTCTCCAGTTACCTCTCCTTCCAAAGGGAACTAATCCAGGATAAGCACTGCCCCCGGAACCGTATAATACAAAAATATAAAAATAACATTTTAACAAAAGCAGCCACAGCAGTCATAAAAAGATTTCTTAATCCATTCCAAATCAGCCCAAATACTCCCCTTGAAAACTCAGTTTTTTGCTACATGCTGAAAAACTAGCAGAGGGATGTCTTGGGGGGGGTATATAATGTGACTATTAGATTTAAAGGTAAAGGGACCCCTGACCATTAGGTCCAGTCGTGACTGACTCTGGGGTTGCGGCGCTCATCTCGCTTTATTGGCCAAGGGAGCTAGCGTACAGCTTCTGGGTAATGTGGCCAGCATGACAAAGCCACTTCTGGCGAACCAGAGCACTGCACGGAAACGCCGTTTACCTTCCCGCTGGAGCGGTACCTATTTATCTACTTGCACTTTGACATGCTTTCGAACTGCTAGGTTGGCAGAGCAGGGACCGAGCAACGGGAGCTCACCCCATCGTGGAGATTCAAATTGCCGACCTTCTGATCGACAAGCTCTAGGCTCTGTGATTTAACCCACAGCATCACCCACGATTCTTAGAGTGCTCCTTTTCTTATGTTGATGCTCCATCATCTAGGTCAGAAATCTGGGGGACCTTTTTCAGATTACGGACTGCATTCCCTTCTGGACAATCTGCTGGGGCCACTTATGGGCAGGGCCAGATGCAAAAGTGGGCATAGAAATTGATGCTAATTTTACCTTTGTACTGTAGGCTGATTTCCACATAAACACACCTCACCACCCTCTATCCAGGCATGAAAGAGTGGTTGCCAGATTCCAAGAACACAAGTCAGCCAGGCCAAAACATGCGAGGAGGCTGCAGATTAGGATGGGCAAAGTGTGGCCTGGGGAGAGGAGAACATGTATTCACAGGGGCCTGGAGGGCTGTGCTTGGTTCACAGTTTTCAGACTCCTGATCTGGGTTTAAAAGACCTTATTGCACAGGTCCTCACCTGCCAGAGTGTCTGAGCCTCAGTTGTTGGTGGGGAGAGGGCACCTTACAGGTTCACATGCAGGAAGGTATTACTGTACAAAGCTTAAAGGCTATGTGCTCTTCTTCTTTTTCTAGTACAGTGGTACCTCTGGTTGCGTACTTAATTCGTTCTGGAGGTCCATTCTTAACCTGAAACTGTTCTTAACCTGAAGCACCACTTTAGCTAATGGGGCCTCCCGCTGCTGCTGTGCCACCACTGCACAATTTATGTTCTCATCCTGAAGCAAAGTTCTTAACCTGAGGTACTATTTCTGGGTTAGCGGAGTCTGTAAACTGAAGTGTATGTAACCAGAAGCGTATGTAACCCGAGCTACCACTGTATTAGGTATCAGTTCAGCTTGTAGCAGCAGCTAGACGGAGATAAGAGATGTCACACCTAGGGGGAAAGGGGTGTTGACCATGGGTAGGTAAACTAAGGTCCGGGGGCCGGATCTGGCCCAATCACCTTCTCAATCCAGCCCACAGACAGTCTGGGAATAAGTGTGTTTTTACATGAGTAGAACGTGTCCTTTTATTTAAAATACATCTCTGGGTTATTTGTGGGGACTGCCTGGTGTTTTTACATGAGTAGAATGTGTGCTTTGATTTAACATGCATCTCTGGGCTATTCATATGAATTCATTCCCCCCCCCCAAAAATATAGTTCCCCCCAAAAGTCTGAGGGACCGTGGACCGGCCCCCTGCTGAAAAAGTTTGCTGACCCCTGGGGTTGAGCATCATCTCATGGGGATGCCTGCCTCCTAAGCTTCCTTTTAGGGCTACAACATTTATAGAATTAATGAGTGTAGTAGGGTTATGGGGAGACCACAGTGTATCCGGTTATACCACTTGAGGTGAAATGGGAAGTGCAGTCCAGCCGCATACCCTCCAACATTTCTCCAACGAACATAAGGGACGTCCCATTCAATAATGATAATTTTACTATTTATACTCCACCCATCTAACTGGGTTACCCCAGCCACTTTGGGCAGCTTGCAACATATATAAAAACATAATAGAACATTAAACATTTTTTTTAAAAAACCTTCCTATACAGGATTGCCTGCAGATGACTTGGGGTTGGATAACTCCATATTCTCCAACAATTTCCCTTACCTATTTGCACAGCAGTGGAGTGGTTGCGTTCTGGTGGAGTGGTTGCGTTTCTCACCAGAAATCAGTACTGCTGCTGGTGCCACATTTCTGCCAGCAGCAGAGGTGGCAGGGCAGGTGGGATTCTGCCACCTGAGGTGGTTACTTCATCCTGCCTCATGGGTGGGCCAGCTCTGAGCCAGCAAACACCAGAGTGGGAAGAGAGTAGAGGTTGGTTGTGACTGGTAGGTCAAACTTGTGATCAGAGGGAATTATTTCATCTGGAAAGTGAATGCCTTATAGTTCTTCCCATTAAATCAACTTTAGTTTTTTTTAAATAAAATAAATTATTTAATTTTATTTAAGATTCGACAATAACAATAAATCAACAGTAACTAATACATCAATTCACTACAGTTGACCATCTTTAACAATAGTTAACAAACTACAAAACATCACTTCGAGTTAGTCAACTTTTCACATTTAACTTTATCTCTTTCTTAGCAGATCAGAAAAAAGGAGACTAAGAAAAGAGAGAGAAAATTAAGAAAGAAAGAAAAGAAAAAAAGAAAAAATAAGAAGAAGAAAGAGAAGAAAGAAAATAAGAAAGAAAGAATTAAAAAGAAAATCAACTTTAAATCAACTTTAAAAGGACCTAGCACAAAAGCCCCTGAATTTCATTGACTGCAGTTAGGCTGGTTTCATACCAGGGGAAACTTCTCTCTCTTGAGTGCAATTTTCAACAGAATTGCCCACAAAACACTAGGAGCTGTTTTTTTTACTCACCCCCCAAACTGCAATAGCTGCCCTTGTGGGAAAACCGCTGCAACGATCCTTCTAAAATTTGGCAGGATTCACACTCTCAGGGCGGGCAATTGCACCTACAAGAATCAATTCTGCCCTGAAATATATAAAAAGTTAAACATTTCCTTTTTAAAAAAAGAAAATAATTTTGATGGTACCTTGGAGAAAAGCCTCTCAACCTATGCTTGCAAATTTCATGAGCCTCTTTCTGAAAGGGTAGGGATGGGGAGAGGGTTACAGGCATTTAAAAAAAAAAATTCCCAATAGTGAAGAGGGGAAGAAAAACAAAGCTGACTTGGATGGGGAGCCTATGAAGTGCCCCATATTGACAAGACCTGTTTCTGAAGTTCCAAACTGGGACCTGAAACTTTAAGGCAGTGCCTGCACACTCCTAATTTTTATGCTTTACAGAGTCTCTTGCAATTGCACAACTGTTGTGCACTTTATTTATTTATTTGTGCTGTCTATTTATTTACTGTGTCCTTTCCCCCCTCAGCCTGAGAGCCTAGGCAGCCCCTTTCCTCAATCCCCAGGGAAAGTCCTCTGTGGCTAATGGCCATGGCAGGGGTCCCATCCATTGCAGTAAAATGTCAACGAAAGTACTTCCAAAGCAGTAATGCACACTGAAGAATGTAGCTTTTCATTATTCTTTGGAGAAAGAGAAGGGGAAAAATTAAAGACAAGTCTGTCAAACCCATGCATTTAAATGCCATTCTTGTCTATTTCCTGGAAGTTTATGTCAGAGTGGAAGTAACAAGGCTTCAGCTTATATGAGCTAATTGAGCCAGTTTGGCATCTGAATACTACTCTTAAGGAATGATGAGGAAATCTGGACAACATCTCTGTGGAGTTCATGTGACTGTGTTATTTTTACATAATTTGCTCATTTCCCCTAGGTAGATGCTCTTGGGCACTTCAAATGTAATTGCATAGAAAGTCAAGCACCACCATGACAAGTTGCAGCAGCAACACACAGACACACCCATAACACAATGAGTCCTCTTGCCTGTACAGCGGTACCTCGGGTTAAGAATTTAATTCATTCTGGAGGTCCGTTCTTAACCTGAAACTGTTCTTAACCTGAAGCACCACTTTAGCTAATGGGGCCTCCCACTGTCGCCACCGCACAATTTCTGTTCTCATATTGAAGCAAAGTTCTTAACCCAAGGTACTATTTCCGGGTTAGCAGAGTCCGTAACCTGAAGCTTCTGCAACCCAAGGTACCACTGTAATGATAATGTTGTCATCATCATCATCAACCTCAACAACAACATGTCACAGAGCTACAATTCCCAGCACCTTTAACAAACTACAGTTCTCAGGGTTCAGGGGAGGGGAGAGATAGGCTTTAAACGTACAATGTGTAGGCACATTCAAATTAATGACCCTAAGTTAGCCGCACTGCTGCCGTGCAATTTCTGTTCTCATCCTGAAGAAAAGTTCTTAACTCGAGGTACTATTTCTGGGTTAGCGGACTCTGTAACCTGAAGTGTCTGTAACCTGAAGGGTCTGTAACCCGAGGCACCACTGTATGTATACTACTCATAGTCACGTGGATGTATACAGACTGAAACACATACTTAAGGGTTGATTTACATCATGGGTAGGCAAACTAAGGCATGCAGATGGTCCGGGAATCAGTGTGTTTTTACATGAGTAGAATGTGTGCTTTTATTTAAAATACATCTCTGGGTTATTTGTGGGGCCTGCCTGGTGTTTTTACATGAGTAGAACGTGTGCTTTTATTTAAAATGCATCTCTGGTTTATTTGTAGGGCATAGGAATTCATTCTCCCCCCCCCCAAAAAAAAATAGTCCAGCCCCCCACAAAGTCTGAGAGACAGTGGACCGGCCCCCTGCTGAAAAAGTTTGCTGCCCCCTGATTTACATGTTAAATGTGCTGTGATTGAATGGTCCCCGAGTCCAGCAAATTGGTCCATTACCTGCTTTGGATGGGGTTACTCTCCCCTTGATGGAGCAGATGCAAGGTCTGAAGATCCAACTCCTGCTCTCCTGCTCCTAGATCCATCTCTTTCTCTAGAGCCCCAAATGGCCTCAGTGGCTAAGGGTTCCTTTTACCAGTTTCAGTTGTCAACACAGCTGTTGCTGTTTCTGGACAAGGATATGCTGACCACTGTCACCCATGCACTTGTAACCTCTAGACTGGATTACTACAATATGCTCAGTGTTGTACTACCCTTGAGGTTGACCCAGAAGCTGCAGAAGGTAGCTGCCCCAGAAAGGGCAGAATATTACACTGGCTGCCAGTTAACTCCCAGGCTATGTTCAAAGTTCATATCTTCAGATATTGTAACCAAACTTTGCATAATGGTTCCCAAGACCAAGGAACGGGCTTTCGTCTATGTTTAGATACAACTGACATTTTGAATAATGATGGCAGATTTAATCTTTCAAAAGTATGCTAATTTTAACCACTGATTGCAAAACTGCGCTGGTGTTTTGGTTTCTTAGAATTCCTGAACAATTCTGGAATCAAGACTGCTAATCCCTTCTATACTCTGCTGATCACTGGGCTTTGTGGGAGAGGGCCTCCTGCAGGAGGTGTCTTATCAGGAAGCCCATTCTGTCTGATCTCGGAATTGGGCCATTAGTGTGGTGCCACCCACCCCTGGGAACCAACTCCAGGCAGTTGCCGTCTGTTTTGCTTTTTTGATGCCTGTAAAAGACTTTCCTCTTTCAGCAAGCCTTCTAAGGGCACATTTTTCTCCCGGCCAGTCTCTGTATTAGATCCGAAATTGTTTTTATGCTTGTAATTATTTAAGCCAGGGCTTGTTTGTTTTTAATGCACTTGTTTTACATATGTTTTTATTGTATTGTGAAATTGCTTGGAGGTGCTTCAAAGGAACAGATTCATTAAATTAACAAATAGATACATATCATAATGATGGCACACGTGGAACTTTGCTGCCTGCTTTAGTGGCTAGCATGCAGCACACTGCCACTCTTCTGGAGGTATATACTTTCAGTGATCCTTTACCCAATTTGTGCAAGTCTGCAGGGAGTTCAGCCTTATCACCAGCCTGACGAAGACAAACATCCTGGGTCAGGACGTCGCCAGCACTCCACACATCAGCAATTAGCAGCACAGGTTTACTCATGGCGCTAGCTGCGGGGATATCCCTAGATTTCACTGCATGTGTTGACCTCTGGAATACGGGCAGCAGAAAGCTTGACTTTGTACATTATAAGCCAAGGTGGTTCACCAGGTAAGGTGGAACTGCTACATTAGGCAGACGGGTCAATCCTGTTTCCTGGGAGGGAGTGGCAAAGTGGCCAGGAGGTCAGCATGGTAGAAATGCACTGGCAGGGGCTACAGCTTGGCTCTGCCAATGTCCTTGCCCTGTACCAACCTTTCACCACCTCTCCCTTCTCCTTTTCGTAAGCAGCAATGAATCACTGCTGCCAAGCTAGCAGAGCAGCTCCACACTATCAAACAAGCAGTTTCTGGTTATAAAGGTAACATGAAGGAGCTCTTACTCTCCCAGAAGCAAAAACTCATTTGTTATGACAAGATCAAATGTTTAGATGTCACACTTCAGTTGCGAAATCATGGGAGATGAGAACAAGGATGCAGCTGGACTGTAGGTGGGAAAAGGTTTAGGATGACTCCAACTAAACACAGGTTATACCCTTTTGGAAGGCCTATTATTTGGTTTTGATGGCAGCAGAGAGATCTTGCTTTTCTGCCACTGTGCAGTGCCATCCAGCAGAGCTCCTCTAAGCAGTTAATGGCCTATTAAACCTGACCACAGTTAAGCCTCTAACTGTGGAACCATTGGAGTCCTACTGTGACTCCAATGAAGCAGTCTCTGGATAAAATGGGAACTTATGCTGAGGAGTGGCTCATAAATATATTTAAATGAATGAAAAAACTTGCATCTGCTTCAGCATGCACACCACACTGAATGCAGAACTAATGTAGGGATGCCCTTGCCCTGCATGGATTGAACTTGCTTAGACAATCAGGCACTCATCCCAAAAGCCTATCTGGCTTTTCAAGCATTCCTGTCCCTGCAGGTACAATGACTGCAGTACGTTGTCCATGGGGCTGCCATCAGATGGTTCAGATGGTGGTAACAAAGTTCTTCACAGCATTCACCATTGTGATACTATTTTGGAACAACGGCATTATGACCAGAGGATTGTCACTTGGAGACAACACAGAAGAGGACTTTTCAGTAATCAAACCCATTCCTTCCGCAATATGTGAGACGGATTCAGCAGTGACTTTTAAACATCTCTTTTAAAACATACATGTTTACTCAGGCTTTCCCAGATGTTATTTCAATTAATGTGCGATATACAGTCAGGTTTAGTTTTAATCTGGTTTTTAGGAAATTGCATTTTATTGTTTTTACGTTAACCACTTAAAGATTTTATTATATTAAAATCGTATAAAAATGATATAAATAAAGATCTAAGTTGGATGCCAATTTGTTCCAAATGCATTGTTTGACCCAAGGATGAGAAACCTGTGGCCATCCAGATGTTGATGAGCCCATCATCCATGGCTGGCTGAGGCTGATGGGAATGGTAATCCAAGAACAGGTAAAGGACAAAGACTCCTTGCGCTTGGTTTAACCTATAAAGCATGAGAACATGTGGTTCACCTCCAGATGTTGCGCTACAATTTACATAACCCCTGACCATTAGCCATTTTTGAGACCTACATGTTTCCCCTCCCTGCTATAAAACCCTAAATTCTCCTCTCCAGTCAGTGGGTTGTATTCAATGCTAGCCCTACTCAGAGCAGATTCATCAAAATTAATGGACATGACTAAAACTTTGTTGGCTATATCCCATTGCTTATTGTTCATGGGATGGCTCAAGAAGCATTTATTTTTGAGAAAGGAAGGGCTCTGATCCTGTATGCAAGTCTGCGCACCTCTCAACTCTGTTTAGGAGTTGGGAGGTGGTAAATAACCTGCCTTGCATAGAGTCAATTTAAGAAATCAGTTCAAGAGCGGGGATATACACAGTGGTTTGAAAGGTAGAACAGCTAAGGTCAAGTTATTTTTAAGGAAAGAGAAATACCAAAGTCTGTTTTCATCACTGGTGAAAATACAGTCCTGAGAGCAAGTCTTTGATTTCACACAGCTAACTTACTAGCAGTTAGAGGTCCTTCTTGATTAAAGGTGCCAGATTTTTTTAAAAAATGACTTCTAACTTTGTGCCTTTAGGGATGCGGGTGGTGCTGTGGTCTAAACCACAGAGCCTAGGGCTTGCCGATCAGAAGATCTGCGGTTCGAATTCCAATGGGGTGAGCTCCCGTTGCTTGGTCCCTGCTCCTGACAACCTAGCAGTTTGAAAGCATGTCAAAGTGCAAGTAGATAAATAGGTACCGCTCTGGTGGGAAGGTAAACAGTGTTTCCATGCACTGCTCTGGTTCGCCAGAAGCGGCTTAGTCATGCTGGGCAAATGACCCAGAAGCTGTATGCCGACTCCCTCGGCCAGTAAAGTGAGATGAGCGCCACAACCCCAGAGTCGTCCATGACTGGACCTAAAGGTCAGGGGTCCCTTTACCTTTGTTTTCAAAAGCCCTATTCACTCATTTCCCTCTCTTGCAGTTGCATAAGTGGAGAGAGTGTACAAATACTTGTGGGTCCCACTCTGTGCATTCGCAGTGACCCAGCCCTGAAGTTTTCCAGGTGAACTTTTGCAGAAGAGCATGTTCTATAGTATTACAGGCTCCCCCCCCCCAATTTAGTCCCACATTGTGAAGAGCTTTGAATCCTACCAGAAACCCAGCACTGCAAGAATCTGCCTTATGCCAAGTCAGGTTGTTGCTCACCTAGCTCAGTATTGTCTACACTGACTTGTGGCTGCTCTCCAGGATTTCAGACTGGGGTCTCTCCCAGTCCTACCTGGAGATGCCAAGGATTGAACCTGGGATCTCCTGCATGCCGGAGAGATGCTCCACCACTGAGGTATGGCCCTCCTTCACATTGTTTACCCATATAACAACTTCTGCATACAAAGCTGTTGCATGACCACTGAGTAGCAGCTTTTCCTCAACCTGTGATTACAACAAATGACCCACTGCAGATGTTCAGCCCAAATGCATCTGTGTCTCCATTTTTGTGTGATTTAGGCTAATGCACTTCAATGAATCATAATACACTTCCAGTGGTACACCACTAAAAAAAAGCTTGGTGTTAAATACCATCTATAAAACACCTTTAACAAATTTTCCTTATTGCCTCACAAACTGTAACTTCCTTAACTTGGGGTCAAGAGGTGATGAACTGGTCAGCTTTCGACAGTCCTACACCTTACAGAGGTGGCATTCCAACTGCAATTCCCTTCCACCTAAGAGGCTGTGGCAGACCCTGCTATGGTTCATGAGTGAACGAAACTCAGGGTGGTAGAAGCCTGAAAAGATGAGCTAGCTTTTCCCTCAAGTGTGCTGGGCTTGATCTGTAGAAATCATCTGAGTGAGTTGGCCAATGGGAAGCAAATGGAAGCTGGCCAGTCTGGGGAGTAGGGAACTAGGCTGGCTCAGCTTGGAGTACTGGGCTATCATGCGCCATCCTTTTCTGGTGCAATGAGAAAGCAAGAGGAAACATTGGCCTAGAAATGGAAACAAGAATAATTACCGACGAAAGAAGAATGGCAGATGAAGTTAATGGACTATGCAGAATTAGATAAAATGACAGGAAAGATTCGAAACCTGCGGGACCAGAGATTCTCAGAGGACTGGAATAAATATGTGAACTGTTTGAAAAGCAATTGTAATCAACAGATTACGCTAGTAGGATTACAAGAAGTTTTGTAAGGAGGAATATATGAACTATTGCAAGGAAGATTATGAAGAGAGCTATTAGTTAAGAAAATTAAAAGTAATAGTGAAATTAAGAAATGTAAATTAAGTGAAAAAGATAAGAAAATTTTCAGATGTGATTGATGGAAGTCAAAAAATTGCATAAGATATGAAATTGTGAAATTGTGTTAAATGATTGCTGAAAATGATATGTGCAGTGAAAACAAACACGAAGGGCCGGCCGAAAGCAGGGTTCTGTTGCATGATCAAAGACAACTTAGGGTTTGAAATCAAGCAGCTAGAAAAATGCTTACCACTTGCACAAGCTCTACTTTTAACCCAAAAAGACGATACTTTGCTACTTGTAAATGTCTATATCCCCCCAACCAAAAACAACAGCAGCAGTGAAAATTGGTCACAACTAACCTTTTATATAGAAAATTTGACCGATAAATACCCAAATGCCTCACTGATAATAGCAGGTGATTTTAATGCCAGAGTGGGAACCAACAATGAACAACTATGTAGCAAACTAAATTGGAATACTGATAATGATATCGCACATGCCCTGAAAATAGGACGATTCTCCAGAGATAGGGTTGTAAACAACGAAGGCTTACGCCTACTTGAATTATGTAACAACTTTAATTTGCAGATTGTGAACGGTTCAACAAAAGGCGATAGAAGCGGGGAGTTTACATACTTCTCCCCCCGAGGATGCAGTGTCATCGACTATATTCTTGTCCCTTATAATATTATAAATTCAATCATGGACCTCAAAATTGGAACGCGTACTGAAAGCGACCATCAGCCATTATTGTTGTCTATTAACTTAAAGGACGAAACCAAAATAACCAAGTACAATATCATAGAACCTTCTCAATACAAACAAATGACCCAATTAAAATGGTCCCAGGAAATGAGTGCAGCAGTGGGGCAAAAACTTACAGCCAACCTGAGAAAACAAGTATTATCCAACTTAAAGACCACTAATCCCTACAGTGATATTCCGAAAATTTATAATGAAATCTTCCAAATGTTCGTAGAGCTTAGTACTCCACCTAAAGTTTGGGTACTTAAACATAGCGCTAGCCCTTGGTTTGATGATGAATGTTTCCAGCTAAAAAGAAAGCTGCGCCAAACATTTAAAAATAATCGCGCTAAACTAGAGCCCTCTTATCTTGATGAAAAAAGACAATACCATTACATTCTGGCCGAAAAGAAACAGAAATATGCAACCCAAAAATGGCTACAATTACTCGACTCAATTCAGAGTAAAAACAACAAAGCGTTCTGGAACCTAGTGTACGGAGGATTGAAAGCCGAAAACCAACTAACTCTACCACCAATTGCAGAATCCAAATGGTCCCAATACTTCACATCTGTATTTAACAATCTACACAGTGAACTCAAAGGAAATGAGACCACTAAAAATAAAATCAATAAACTCCAGGAGTGGCCAAGGGTAGAAGAAGAGGAAATTAGAGAGATAGTTAAAAATTTCAAATCGGGGAAATCTCCTGGGCCAGACGGTCTACCAATAGAATTATTCAAGACCTATATAGATTGGTGGGCAGAACCCTTAGCTCAATTGTTTACTCTCATAGATAAATATGGGATCATACCTGAGATATGGTTAAGATCAATAATTATCCCAATCTTTAAAAATGGCGACCCAAAAGAACCAAGGAATTACAGACCGATAAGCCTATTATCAGTGATAGGGAAAATCTACGCTAAGCACCTTTTATCTAAACTTCTTACCTGGATGAAAAATCTAAATTTACCAGGGAAAGAACAAATAGGTTTCTCCAAAGGTTGCTCTACATTAGACCACTGCCTTATACTTATGCATTTGGTTGAAAAATATAGATCCCAAAGGCAATCTAAGATATATGCTGCTTTTGTAGACTTTCGTGGTGCATTCGACTCAATTGACCGCCCAAAGCTGTGGAGGAAACTCGCAGAATTAAAAATTGATCAGCGCTTATTGATTCTAATACAAAATCTATACTCTTCCAATACCTGTCAAGTCAAACTTAACACCAAAGGTCACCTTTCATCAGACATCCCAAACTCGAAAGGGGTAAAACAAGGGTGTATTCTCGCTCCCTTTCTATTTAATTTATTTTTATCAGACTTGCCAGATCACCTCCAAAAAATAGAATCACATGCCCCTAAACTTAATCAGAAACCAGTTCCTCTCTTATTATACGCAGACGATGCTGTCCTACTATCATTAACGAGCTTGGGTCTGAAACGTCTTATATCTTCTCTGATCCTTTACTGCGAATGTAACAAACTCTCTATAAATTATGAGAAGACAAAAATTTTGGTCTTCTCGAATGGTTGGAAATTAGAGAAATGGAAAATAAGAGGGCAAGAAATCCAACAAGTGAAAATCTATAGGTATCTGGGAATCTTATTCCAGAGCAATTTAGGGTGGGCAAATCATCGCACAAATGCCATAAAACAGGCAAAGTGTACCTCATCAGCAGTTGCCCGTTTTTATTATCAGAAAGGTAATCAATTTATTCCTGCGGCCAATCAGATATTTCAAACAAAAGTGCAATCCCAGATATTCTATGGAATCCCGCTATGGGTCCAAGCATATAACAGTGATTTAAAAAAGATTCACTCCAGCTTTCTGAGACGTATTCTTGGACTCCCAGCTGTGATCAAATATGAAACAATGTGTGCAGAAATAGGCATACACACAATGGAATATTGGGCATGGTCCACCTCAATAAAGTACTGGTTATGCTGCCATTTTCGCTGCCCTCCATCAAGTCTGCTCGCTGATTTGCTCAAAGACTCCTATAAATCAAGATGGTATCAGTACCTCGAAAAAAAGATTGAATCTTTAGGCATCGAGCTGGAGCCCCTGTACAATTCTAATGAGCAATACATTTTCCATAATATCCTAACTAGACTAAAGGATGTCGAGAGACAAAATATTATGGCAGCTGTAAACAAAATTTGCTCCCCCATATTCTATGATTTAAATATCTTAGATAGCAGAGCCAATTACGTCACTAAATTAATAATCCCAGCCCAACGTAGGGCTTTTATGCTGGCCCGTTTGAATGTTTTTCCCTCAGCATTTGTCAGGGGAAGATATCAAAACATTCCTAGAAACAAGAGATTCTGCAGATGTTCTATGAATGTCCCGGACACTGTAGAGCATATTCTCTTTCATTGCCCATTGTACAGTATCCCACGTCAACGCGTGCTATCCCCTCTTTTGGGTGGTCTGGAACCCCAGCAAGGTGAATGTGTGGGATTCTGCCTATCCGACGTCGACCAAAGGGTAACGGCGGGGGTAGCCGAGTTTTTGGTAGCAGTCCTCCAAGGAGCAGGTTAACAACGAAAACCACTGATTTTATATGTATATATATATATATGTATGTAGCCAACTGCTGCCTTTTATATATATTTCAAGGCTTTTATATGTTATTTCCTCTTTTATGGTTTTATTTGCACAATGCCTAATAAAGGTTTGATAAGTAAGTGTATATATATATATATATATATATATATATATATATATATGCAAGAGGAAACAAAACCCTGATAAAGAAAAAAGGAGCATTCAGTAGATGTACCAGTGTATCAAAGCATGATCAAAGTTTCTAAAATTATACATGATATAGAGAAAATGGATAGCACCCCCCCAGCTCTCATAATCCTAGAACTCAGAGCCATTCAATTAAGCTGAACGTTGAAAGTTTCAGGACAGGCAAGCCACAATGGTGTTGTTCCATGCCCACCGATGGAGACAGTGTGCATCTGAATACTAGTTGATAGGACTCACAGATGGACCAAGTGCTGATGTGCTCATGTCCTGCTTGCAAACTTTCTGCAGGCATCTGGCTGGCCACTGTGAGAACAGGATGCTGAAAGACACGGGTCTGATCCAGCAGGGTTTTTCTTACACCCTTAAAGGAGGAAGAGAGTTGTAGACCTGGAGAGCTCTTGCAAATTATGAAGCAGGCATGTTCCTGCACAGTGACCCTCTAAATGTTAGCAACATTTCCAGACAGGATCCAAATCAAATAAGTATTAGTTCCACAGCCTGAAGCAGCCGACTTAGAACAGGAGGGCTGCTCTGATCACTAGGTCACTAGAGGACAGAAACAAGTGGCGGGGGACGTGTGCTGTTGACCCTGAAACCATCCTTTTCTCTAACAAGAAGAATTATCAATACCATTTCATCTGCAGTTTTTTGTGAGGGATTGTTAAAAACAACAGCCTACCTCTATATTTTCCAACTTGTGTTCCTCCAGAGTCAAACTACATCCTAGGAGTTAGGTAGTAATTAAATGCCTTGGCATTGCATTGAAGTCTAATGTGTTAATAAAAAAGTAATTGTACCTCCATTGTTTCAGCAGGTTTACTTTAATTACATAGCAGTTATATTTCTCTCCGTGCTTATTCATTCCCAGCAAGGGCTCCCCTTACCATCTGCTGTGATTTAATTAATATATGTTAAATGTCCTCCTACATTATTAAACCTCATTAGAAACCTTCTTCAGATCTACATCCAGGACTCCCTACATGTATGGTGACTGAATGAAGAGAAACATAGTCCCTTGTGAGATATTTTCAAAGGTGCCTGACTGATTAAAATGAAAGAAAGGGATGCTGCTACCTCAGTGGTTAGCACAATGAATGTACCAGGAAAAGAGACAGAGAGACAAGAGTTTCTCAGCATTTCTTCCTCCTCTGAATGCATGCATTTTCAAGAATGACAGGGTTTGATTTTCTGTTTTGAAAAAAGAATTTGCAAAGTTGCTGTCACATAAGGTGGAAGATCTCCACACATACCAGTTTTGGCTTGTGGGCTTACACCCTGGCAGAAAGAATGCGTTAGATTTGGCAGCCCCAGTTCCCACAGCGTTGTAATGCTTAGCATTTTTGTTTGTTCATTTGTTTAGGGGAATTGTGTGTTTTTAAAGATATTTTTACACCATCTTTCACAGCAATCGCCAGGCAGGTGAGTATCAATTATAAAAGACAACTGTCTTTCAAATTTACAATATGTAAAATTACAGTATATGTGATGCAGTTGGAATTAAGGCTTAGGGTTAAAATCAAACTAACTCATTGGAAATTAAGCATCAACAAATACCTGGGAGCATAGATGTATTTTTAATAAGCCTGGAAAGCTATCAATGTTGGTTGTCATCTGAGCTCAGGAGGGAAGTGGTTCCATAGGGAGGGCACCACTATGGGGGGGAAAACCATTCCTCTTATTGCAGCAAACCAGCCAATCTTTAGTGATTGAGTGAGACAATAAGGGAAAATGTGTTTTTTTCAGGCCATCTGGGCCCAGGTTGTCCAGGTCATAAGTTAAAACCAGAAACTTAAACCTGTTCCCATAGCTTACTGACAGTCAATGCAGCTTGTTTTTAAGAGTGGTGTAATATGTGTCCAATAAAGGACCTAGCAGCTGTGTTTGGCACTAGCCGCAACTTCCAGACAAACCTTAAGGGCCCACATAAAGTCACTACAGTGGTCAAACCAATATGAGTCACAGTGGAAAAGTTATCCCTTTCCAGGAAATCTTCTGTAGATGGTGAACCAGCCCAAGTTGGTTAGGAGTGTTCCTTGCTACCCCAGGTGCCTGGACTCCTAGTGTCAAATGTCTATCCAGTGTCAAATGTCTATCCAGTAGCACATGATCTTGAAGGAGGAGTATAGGTAAAGGGACTCCTGATCATTAGGTCCAGTCGCGGACGACTCTGGGGTTGCAGTGCTCATCTCGCTTTACTGGCCGAGGGAGCCAGCGTACAGCTTCTGGGTCATGTGGCCAGTATGACTAAGCCACTTCTTGTGAACTAGAGCAGCGCACGGAAATGCCATTTACCTTCCCGCTGGAGTGGTACCTTTTTATCTGCTTGCACTTTGATGTGCTTTCGAACTGCTAGGTTGGCAGGAGCAGAGACCGAGCAACGGGAGCTAACCCCATCGCGGGGATTCAAACTGCCAACCTTCTGATCGGCAAGCCCTAGGCTCTGTGGTTTAACCCACAGCACCACCCACACCCCTCTCCAAGGAGGAGTATAGCCCCATCCCAAACCAGGGTAGTATCAAATTGCCAGACTCAAGAGCTGCCCACCCACAGGACTTCCATCTTGTCAGGATTCTGATTCAGATGATTGGCCTTATTGGCCCTAGTCCAACCTATCACAGCATCCAAACACCAGTTCAGAACTTGCACTTCCTAACCTGATTCAGACAGAGAAACAGAACTATGTTTGGCCAGTGTAATTCTGTGCAAACTTCCAAATTTCATGAATCTGCCTCTCCTCTCTCTGCAAAAGCAGGAAGCATTTTCTTTCCACTTTGAGGAGTAGAATACTTTTGTGGGAAACATGTTATGGGTGGGATAGTTTGGCCTTTTGGGATGCCTAATGGCTCAGTGGTCTGTATGTGTAGAAAATGGTTTTAATCTCCCAAGATGGGAAAGGAGATTGGAATTTGACTGTTGATGTTATTTCATAAGTACCATTATGCGTCTGCTTTCTTTTGCATCTACATAAAGCTTACTCAACCCATGCAATTGTAAGGAAAGATGCTTGTATAGGATTTTGTGCTGTTTATATTTTTAGGGGTCCCCTCCCTTTTTAATTATGTATGTTTTTATGGATTTAATGGCGTCATTTCTGATACATAAGACAACATGTTCTGTGAAAATGGTAAAGGTTAATCAATCATTTAATACAAATACACTCTTCCCAGCACTCCTTTTATTTCATGTGACCTGACTGTGTAAGGCGGGGAAAGCTAACTGGAAGCACTTCCCAGCCAGCATGGTCAATTGTCAGAGATGGTAGAAGTTGGAGTCCATCAAGTTGTGGGGGGGCCACAGGTTCTCCAACCCTGATTTAAAACAGACATTGGGAACCTGTGGCTCTCCAGAAGTTGATGTACTCCAACTTTAATCAGCCCCAGTTAACTTGGTCAGTTGTCATGGATGATGGGAGTTAGGAGCCCACATCTGGGGGGGGCTCCATGTTGGCTCCACTTGCTAGAAGGGCTACTCTGAACTACCAAACCCACAAGTGAGGGCAGCTCAGAAATAGATTCCACTGCTTTTGAGGGAGAAGAGAAATAATAATAATAATAATAATAATAATAATAATAATAATAATAATAATAAAATAATAATAATAATAATAATAATAATAATAATAATAATAATAATAATAATAATAATAAATTAATAATAATAATAATAATAATAATAATAAAAATATATATTTATTTATTATTATCTATTATTTATTTCTACCCCGCCCATCTGGCTGGGTTTCCCCAGCCACTCTGGGCAGCTTCCAACAAAAGATTAAAAATACATTAAAACATCAGTCATTAAAAACTTCCCTAAACAGGGAACAGGAGAGACCTGTTCTAGCCCAGCCTAAACCTCACCTCCTCTCCTTTCTGGCCCAAGGTCTGTAATGCTTGTGTAGTGTTAGAATTATCCACACTGCTCTTGGAGAACTGCAACAAAAAATTCAGAGGAAGATGAGGTGGAATCATCACCCACCATCCCCTTGCCTTTTGCTCCTCGGTCCCTTGTAGGCTTGTGGACTGTTACTGGATTATCTGTAGCACACCTGCTTTTCTATGCTTTTTCACATGCTCCTCCTACTTGGAGTCATTGTTCCAAGCTCTTTGCTTCTGCTTTCTGCTAAATCTTAAGGACTGCAGGGAGGACCTGAAAGAAACAGTTGCAGCACGATGCATCAAGATTCCAGCCATCCCATCCAATTCTGCCTCTGCCCTGATTTTATATCAATATTTTGTCTGCATTCCATGGCTATGCTCAGTCCACACTGGATTGTTTTTCTTCTTTACTCCCCCCCTTCCCCCCCTAAAGACAACACTTTATGCTGGGCGATTGCTTCCCCCCCCCCATAAAGTTTGTAATAAAAAAATTAAAAAGACACTTTGCACTTCCGCAAACTTGGGGTTTCTCCAGACCTGCTTATACACTCCCTCAGAATGTGCTGTTTTGGCTAAATAAGTAGCAGCACTCCCAGTCTGATCATAAGAAATAGAGGGAGTGATGGTTCAACCTATCACCTGAATCCATTTACGGCTATGGCATGCCTCTTTGGTGTTGATGAACTGATATGACAGCTTTGACTCATCACTTGGCAATGCCGGTAGCCCTGATCATATTCAAGCTAATTTTGCCTGAGTCTACCTTGAGAGCTATGGAAGAGGTGTGTGTGTGTGTGTGTGTGTGTGTGTGTGTGTGTGTGTGTGTGCTCAGGTAGCTTAAATAAAAGTAGAGTCTTAGTTGTTAGAGGATATGATGGATAGAGTTGATCATCAACACCTTGAGGTTGATTGGGTAATCATAACCTTCAGGGGCACCAGTCTTCGAACTGTAATGGACACGAGCAATATTCAGAGGATAGCAGTTCCTCTCACCTATCATTCAATCCAATGCTGAATTGCCTTTTTGTGTGTGTGTTTTTCTGATGAGTCTGCTGTGTAGCCTGAGCATTGTAAGACTAGGAAGGTCATTATTATGCCTTCTCCAGCACTGAAAAAGGAGATATATTAAGCCAGCAGTGACTTGACAAGAACTGTGATTGTGAAGTGGAGAACTCTTCCCAACTCTCCAGCTAAAGTTAATGAAAAATAAAGGATGATTCACAGCAGACTTTGCCTGGGTTTCCCTTTAATCTCCTTTATTCTCCAGTTACTCTTTTCCATTTGCATCTGGTAAAAGCTGTCTTGTGCATCCAAAAAGAACTCTCTGAAGTTCCATTCTGTATGTTTTCCCATTAGCAAAAGAGCATATTTATCAGATCTGGTCTACTTTAAAAAAAAAGTGCCTCTTCCCACAGTCAGCTAAGAATTTCTATCAGTGAACAATGGGGAAGGACAGAAGCTCTGTAGCAGAACAGTTGCTTTGCATGCAGAAGTCCCAGGTTGAATCCCCATCATCTGCAGGGAGGACTGGAAATATCTGAATCCTGGAAAGCTGCTGTCAGTCAGTGTAGAAAGTACTGGGCTGGACGGACCAGTGGTCTGACTCAATCAATGGTGGTATCCTAAGGGACGCGGGTGGTGCTGTGGGTTAAACCACAGAGCCTAGGGCTTGCCCATCAGAAGGTCGGCGGTTCGAATCCCACTGATGGGGTGAGCTCCCGTTGCTCGGTCCCTGCTCCTGCCAACGTAGCAGTTCGAAAGCACGTCAAGTGCAAGTAGATAAATAGGTACCACTCCGGCGGGAAGGTAAATGGCATTTCCGTGAGCTGCTCTGGTTCGCCAGAAGCGGCTTAGTCATGCTGGCCACATGACCCGGAAGCTGTACGCCGGCTCCCTCGGCCAATAAAGCGAGATGAGCACCGCAACCCCAGAGTCAGTCACGACTGGACCTAATGGTCAGGGGTCCCTTTACCTTCACCTATCTTCCTAACAAGACCAAGGTGGAAATGCTTCACAACCCCCATGAGTCCAAATTTTATTGGTATGATGACCCATCAATTTGTTGTCACATGAATTTTGGATGTTAGGTCTTTGCTGGGGCTCACTTAGGAGTTGCTTTTCCTCTGAAGACTGTTCAGCTCTCCTTCTTTTCAGGAAGCAGCCCAGAAAAGTAGCTCCCATGTTGCCAAGGCAAATGTAAAATCCAATCCAGGCAGAATTGACAGGCAGTTCCTTGCAAATCCAAACAGGTATAATTACACGACAATAGCTCTCAGTCACTTTACACATAATAATCGAAGCTGAGCTGTTGACGAACTTCAAGCTGTATAGCGTTTCCCCTGAAGAGTTTCCCTTATAATGCGCAGAGACTCTCCTCGGGTTGTAAAATTGCACATTAATGCAGCGAAAGCACCAGTTCTTTGGTACTGCTTAATTCATGGCTTTTGTTGATGTTCCCACAAATGTTATGTGAAAATTGCCGTCATAAATCGCAAACGAGTAACCACTAATGCAATCAGTGAGGATGTTTGAATGTTTGCTAGACTGAGACGTATGGCTATGATCCAGAATATCATGAATTTATGAATAAGTCCCAATGGTTTTCAAAAGTAATGCATTGATGTCTATGTAGAAGCCAAGCTGACAGGAGGCAACCCGATTGATGATACAAGCTGAGGTCTAAACATAGAGGAGGTTGGCGGGAGTAGTTCACCATCTGGCAATGCTGATTGGCTGTGTTTTTGTGCATGCCTCTGATTCGCCTGGTCTGTGCAGTCTGCCGTGTCATGCATTTGTTTTCAGCTGACTGCATCCGTAAAATGCATGAATCAGTGTACATTGTCTACCATGCTGGGAAATGGTAACGGCTTGCAGAGGAGCAAATGTCCCTGCTTTAGCTTATTGCATTCTATAAAGGAGGAGCTGTAGATCGGTGATAAAGAGCAGAATGCAATTCCAGGGAAATGTGGTCTGATTCAGTGCTGTGATTCTTACATGTCTGCATCATCTTCTTTTCAAACCAACTCTTAGCTTTGCTTCTTTCAGAAAATGTTTTAAATTAATGCAGCCCCCACCCTAGTTAGTTCTCATACTGCAAATGTAATTGCCAATAGATGACCACCCCGAAAAAACTTATGTAGAACTACAATCTCCAGCCAAGGACTCTTTCTTCTCTGATCCAATGGGAAGCGAGTAAACTGAGGTCAGCACTTCTAACTTCCTGACTCACTCAGATCGCTGTCTTAAATGCATATTAAAATGAGGGGGAGAATATTATTACACTGCTTTGCATTCCCATAACTTTAATCTAAAATGTGGGGGTTTTTTTGGTGTGTTTTTTGCTTTGCTCGGCTCTAAGTTCTAATTAGTTTGCAATGCACATTTTAAGTTAATTAATGGCATGTCTTAATTATGTTGATCAAGTTAACATGTAAATTACAGTGCGGTGCTGAAACAGAAATGTAGCAGATGCTTAAGGCTACCATTATGGATCACATGTGAAGCTTAGACCCTAAAGAGAAAAGGTGTGCATTGTGTGTGTGTGTGTGTGTGTGTGTGTGTGTCTTGGACTAGCCCACAATTGAGCCTTCCTTAGGCACTCTCTTCCAGGAGTCATTTCTGCTTCTCAAACTTCTGCTGCAGTCCCTAATCAGTATCCCAATTTAAGAACGTAGGAAGTTGCCTTACAATGAGTCAGACCATTTGTCCAGTGCGGCTGGCAGTAGCTCAGTCTAAAGGGCTTCAAGCAGAGGACTCTCCCAGAGACTGAACCTGGGACTCTCTGCATGCAAGGTAGATGCTCCACACCTGAACTATTATCCTCCTGCTTGCATCCTGATAGGCAAATAAAAAGGTAGACACATAGGTCAGGGTAGAGCTGAGCCCCTTTCATTTAGACCTTAACTTAAAACTGGCAAAGGGGGATGACTATGGGGCAGGAGCTAACTTAACTGGATAACTACAGTCATACCTTGGGTTACAGATGCTTCAGGTTGCGTTTTTTTGGGTTATGGACCGCCAAAACCCGGAAGTACTGGAATGGGTTACTTCCGGGTTTCGGCGGCCGCGCATGCGCAGAAGCGCTAAATTGCGCTTTGCACATGCACAGAAGCACTGAATTGCAACCCCCACGCGCGCAGATGCACAGACGCAGGTTGCGAATGCTGCGGGTTGCGAACGTGCCTCCCACACGGATCACATTCACAACCTGAGAGCATCCACTGTGGGTGACCTGTCCTTGTCTAAGGAATTATTTTTTTATATATATTATATTTTTATTAGTTTTCCAATACAAAAACAAATTTATACATTCCATACATCTTAATTACATCTTACTTCTCTTTTTTGACTTCCCTCAATTTGTCTGCCATTCCTTCCTATTGTTACTTTTTACACATTTCTGCCCTTTTAACCCTTTCCCCTCACAGAGCTTCCTTAAAGCTTACAAACATAATTTTATTATCACTCAGTTTTTGCATATATTGGATAAACTTTTCACAATCTTCTGTAAATCTTTGATCTTGTCGATTCCGGATCCTTCCTGTCCTTCTGTCCAGTTCTGCATAATCCATCATTTTAGTTCTCCATTCTTCTATCGTAGGTAATTCTTCCTGTTTCCATTTCTGGGCCATCAATATTCTTGCTGCTGTCACTGCATATAAAAATAACTACTTTTCTTTCTTATTTATCTCATTACCTGTAATGCCTAGTAAAAATGCTTCTGGTTTCTTAACAAATGTATATTTCAACATTTTCTTCAATTCATTATAAATAATTTTCCAAAAGCATTTTACCTTCTTACATTCCCACCACATATGAAAAAAGGTACCTTCTTTTTCTTTACACCTTGTCTAAGGAATTAGGCCATGGCTCCCTAGCCTGCCCTGATTCCCAGTCCACACCCTGAAGGTGAAAAGGGAGGCCTTGCCTCATCTAGGGTTGCCATAAGTTCGGATATTCCCGGGTTTCAAACAACGTGTAACGGCAAAATTAGCCAAAATATGGCAACCCTACTCATCACTGTGCCCCCCCCCCCGGGACCACAGAAGCCCAGGTGGATGAAGAAGTTTGGGCTTAAAGTAGGCCCCTATCCCACCCTCTGAACTGGAGAGTTCGAGAAGTGACCCTGGGGGCCGACCCATCACCTGAAAGTTGCCTAAAAGGCACCACCAGGCTAAACCAAACGATTTTTTTTTGCCACACCTAAACTGCCCAAGGTGGCCAAATCAGGAAGATTAATCCATTTAAACAACACAGCAGACCATGTAGCATTCAGTTCTGTTATTCAAAACAACAACAGCAACAACAACCAACCTGTGATCCAAAATGCGATTGGGGGAAAATTCCTACATGGCCTCCTGAAGCTCACTGGGAGACTGGGAGAGAGCTGTTGCAAACGAAGAGGCTGGAGGGAAGGCAAATTGCCTCTTAAATAGGGATTAAGCCCTCCCTCCCTCCTCACACCACGTTAGGAACGTGCCAAGGATTTTCTCATGCTGCCTCTCTTGCCCCAACCGTGCACAAAGGAGTCCAGTTGTCTCAGCACCATCTAGGTAGGCTGTTTGGCTGAGCATTCTAACAGAGATATGGGAAGATGGCTTATACCAGTTCAGACCATTGGTCCATTCAGTTCACCATCGTCACTGACTAGCAGTAGCTCTCTAGGGTCTCAGACAGGGTTCTTTACCAACCCTACCTAGGGATGCTGGAGATTGATCCTGGGACCTTTTGCATGGAAAGGAGATGTTCCACCACTGAACTATGGCCCCTGGTTCATTGGTTCATGTTGCCAATTTATTTTAACCTGTTCCTTTATTTCCACAACTATTTGTCTCTACATGCTCCCCTGCTGCTTTGTAAGTGATGCAGAACACCTGATTTGGTATCTTCAGTTCCTCAGATTGAATGTCTGTGTTAATGAAAATGTAGATTTTTCAGGCTTTTGTAGGTCTTCGTTTATGTGTGTGCACGTACGTATGCATGTGTGTGTGGGAGAGAGAGCACATATATGATACCTGTATCACATCACAGGCTCTCTCCTTCAAAGCATCACATCATTGCAGTGAACACTTTAACAAAATCTTGATTCAATTATCTAATAGTAAGGTGGAGAGGAGGATTAGCAGCTGATTAAAATGCTTACAGAAAATAGATATGATTAAGTGGAATAATCCTCAAGAAACCAATGGCTGCATTAGATAAATTCTGTCATGCAGATTATGCTCCTTTTAGCAGGAAAAGTTTCTGTATTTATTTTTATTGTCAAAACTCTAGGACTTTACTGGTGTACCTAAATCTGACTTGGCTTCTTCTTCTGCTCCAGACCTATAAGATAGGGGCAAAGCACCAAACAGCTGTCCGGCAATGTTTTCTTTTGCTGCTGTTTAACAAGAGAAGCAGGCATTTCAGGGCTTATGCAGCTGTGTTTATGATGCAGAACTTTCCAGGAGGTGTTTTATTAATTAATCTTATTTATCGAACCACTGAGCTGCTGCCCTACAGGTCATTCTCTTCGCATTTTAATGAGCGGCTTGTGATGTGAACGTTTTCTCCTCGCTGTCTAAATATTCCCCCCTCCCATTGGCGCAAGGGGCAGCACTGGTGTCTTGACCATAGCTTGGTGGTAAAGCACGTGTCTTGCATGGGAAATGTTCCAGGTTCAATTCCTGGCATCTCCATAATTTAATTTAATTTTTATTTTTTCCAATTAAAGATAGCAGGTGATATGAATGACCTCTGCCATGGACCCTGCAGAGATGTTGTTAGGCAGAGTAGATATTTCTAAATGGTCCAATGATCTGATCTGGTATAAGACAGCCTCTTAACATTAATTAGAGAAGTTTTGTTGAAGTGCAAAACTAGATGATAACCTCAGTGTGTTTGGATTGCTTTTTAATGTTGTTCTCCTCCCTGCACTACTGCAAAGTGCTGTGATGGCAGCAAATTACTTTTAAAAGTTGCTTTAAAGTTTTGTGATAGGGATTGTCAGCATGGTGCCAGTGGCTACACAGCTGGCTTCAGAAGCCTTTCCTGGCACCCACAAAGTCTCCTTCCACCCTGATATTAGGAAGGAAAGAAGTATTCTAGAATAGGGTCCCACCTGCACGATGAAGTATTATACCACTTTAAGCAGTTATGGCTTCCCCCAAAAGAATCCTGAAACCTATAGTGGCCTGGTGGTTTCTCCAAACAGTCAGTATTTTTCAGTTGGGATCCAAGAGCGTACCAGAACTTGTGCAATTAAAGTGGGTTAAAGCACTCTGTTACCTCCATTTAACAAATCCACTTAAGAAAAAGGAATATACCTGAAGTATACCTGAAGGAGCGTCTCCACCCCCATTGTTCATCCCGGACGCTGAGGTCCAGCACCGAGGGCCTTCTGGTGGTTCCCTCACTGCAAAAAGTGAAGTTGCTGGGAACCAGGCAGAGGGCCTTCTCGGTAGTAGCATCCACCCTGTGGAACGCCCTCCCATCAGCCAGTGTGGTGTAGTGGTTAAGAGTAATCTGATGAACCAGGTTCGTGTCTCCGCTCCTCCACATGCAGCTGCTGGGTGACCTTGGGCTAGTCACACTTCTTTGAAGTCTCTCAGCCTCACTCACCTCAAAGAGTGTTTATTGTGGGGGATGAAGGGAAAGGAGATTATTAGCCGCTTTGAGACTCCTTAGGGTAGTGATAACGCAGGATATAAAATCCAAACTCTTCTTCTTCCCATCAGATGTCAAGGAGATAAACAACTACAGTATCTGACTTTTAGAAGACATCTGAAGGAAGCCCTGTTTAATATTTGATGAATTATTGTATTTTAATATTTGGCTGGAAGCTACCCAGCCAGTTGGGCGGGGTATAAAGAATAAAATTATTATTAATATATTTGCAGTTAGCAAAGTGAAAGTGAAAAGCACTGAAAGGGTGGAATGAACAAACGCTTAAGAGGAAGAAGTGTAAACACTACACAAGCAATTCAGTATGAATGCTTGTTGCATGTTAAGATCCCAAGACCTCCCTCAATAAATAAAGACACAATTGACACGGAATTTAGTTTGAGGTTATTGGCATAATTTTGGCCACAACTTTATTGATTACAGATCATGAGTGGTTTGCTTAGGCGTTGGTTCCCGGTGACCTCAGCAGATCAGCACTGACACCTGGACTCCAGCAGACGTCAGTAAGGGAAAACATCCGGGGGGAGCATTGGACCAGGCTTAGTCTCAAGCTCACCCCAAATGCTCCCAGGGGCTCTGGCGTGGCCATAACCCCTGGAAGGGGATTGGACAAAAGCAAGGCGAGCCCCTGGATTCCTTTAATGGAATACCCTTTGTGCATGGGAGGCTGTGACAACCTCCCCTCCTCTCCACCTTGAACCAATGCCTAACTGCCAAAACTTACAAAGTTGTGACGATTTGCTACGTGACAGGCAAAACCCAACTGGCACCAGCCAATCAGCCAAATGGGAAAATTCCTACTGGGCCCCTGTCCCAAAAACAGATGACCCACAACGGCATAGCAAGGTCATGGCAGGACCCTAAATATAGAGGGGTGGGTGGGTGATCCGATGCACGAGGTGCTAAGAAGAAGCTCGACGCAATGTGCAGCATTTTAAATGGGTCCCCCGGCTGCAAATTATCTCAACCCCATTGGCCAGAATTACCCCAGCAACCGAGGGACCCAATCGGGTTGTTGTGGCTATCCTATTATTATTATTATTATTATTATTATTATTATTATTATTATTAAATCTTTATTATTTTTAAAATACAATCATACAACAAAGGTAAGTATAACAAAATTACGCACAATAAAGAAAAAGAGAGAAAAGATAGAAAAGAGAAAAAAAGAAAAAAAGAAAAGGATTCATCACGTCAATAAAGACGAAAAAGAATTTAAACGTAATAAGAAAAGAGAAAAAAATAACAATAAAAAGAGCCAAATATTTATACAACATCATGCCTTGTCCAATAAAGTTTTCTGGGGAAAAATTTCCAATCTTTCTCATTATACTTTTTCTATTTTCTTGATTTTATTGCACACTTTTATAACTTTTTTCGTACATTCCTCTAGGATGTTTCTTCTATTTATTTATTGTACACAAGTATCATTCAATTCTGCTAGGATGGTATCATTTTTACAATATAGCCTTACTTATTCCTTAAATAATTTCCATTCTCCGTATACTTTCTGATTTAGGGCTCCCCTGACTTGACTTGTCAGCTTTGCTATTTGGAAGTACTCTATCGTGAGTGTTTGCCAATCTGTTATTGTTGGTGTTGTTTCGCAATCTGTTGGTGTTGTTGTGGCTATCCAATCGCTCCCACCCACACAAGCAGTGAGGTTAGTCCTGATGATCTCACAGCAACGTGTGCTCTCTGGGAGGAGGACACAATTTGTCATATAACGCCCACCCAAAAAAGAAATGAGACTGAACGGTCAATAAAGACCAGATACAGTCGAATTTACATGTGCAAGCAAAATGGAAGGAATGCTCATTAAACATCTGAAGCAGTCCCCCACGAGAAGCAAGTACTTGCTAATATCACAGGCAGTTGTGTGTCGAGGTCCCCAAGACACTCCCAAATAAAACACAATGACACTTGAATTTTGTTTAAGGTTTTTGGCATAATTTTGGCCACAACTTTATTAAATTACAAGCAATGTGAGTGGTTGCTTAGGCATTGGCTGCGACTATCTGACCCCACACGGGGACAGTCTGACATTCGCACGCCCGCGAAGTCAGAAAGGGTAAGTCACCCGGGGAGAGAGACGGGACTGGGAACCATGCCTCACCTCTCCCCAAATGCTCCCAAGGGCTCTTGCATGGCCCTAGCCCCTTGACAGGGGTTCAGACAAAAGCATGGTGAGCCCCTGGGTTCCTTTAATGGAAAACCCTTGCAGCATCAGCACTTTTGGAGGGGCAGGCACAGCCAAATCCATTCCCCTCCACCAACCAATTCCCAAACCAATGCCTAACCACAACCTTACAAGTTGTGACGATTTGCTACGCAGTAGGCAAAAACCAAATGGCTCCAGCCAATCAGCCAAGTGGACATAATCCCTACCAGGCCCCTACCCCAAAAGCAGATGACCCCATAACAGGCATAGCAAGGTCAAGCAAACAGCCTAAAATTAGGGAGGGAGGTCGGGTGATCTGATGCATGCAGCGAAAAGAGGAAGCTCAACACTGCGTGCAAGGTATTTAAAGACTAGGGCTGTCAATCATGAAATGGCAACATATAAATCTCCCCAGTAACAGCCAGCCCCTGTTAAAGATTACCAAACTCTTTCCCGCCCAGCAACAGTGGGGTGTCTTGTTAGCCCCTACCGCAACACGTGCTCTCCATGTGGGAGAACACGCTTTCCGGTTATCTTTCCCTCCCTGGAAGTACTCTTACCCAGTGGCGTAGCGTGGGGGGTGCAGGGGGGCCGGCCGCACCGGGCACAACATCTGGGGGTTAGGGTTAGGGGGCGCAAATCCATGGGTTAGGGGGCGCAAATCCACGGATTAGGGGGCGCAAATTACTTGCCTTGCCCCGGGTGCTGACAACCCACGCTACGCCACTGCTCTTACCCCCAGATCAGCCCTGGGAGCAGAATGGTCAGGCCAAGAAGACTTGCCAACTCCTGCCACACAGGCTGCACACACACCATACCTTTAATGCACAACACCCCCCCCCCAAAAAAAATATCCTGGAATTGTTGTTTGTGATGGGTGCTAGGAACTGTAGTTCTGTGAGGGGTAAACTACAATTCCCAGGATTGCTGAGCGGGGGGAGTCCCTCAGACAGCTGACTGCGACTGAAGTTTGTTTCCGGGTTTTTGTTCTGCCCCACCCACCTTTTAAAACTTAATGAACTCAAGGCATTGCAGTGCAGAGGCAATCTGTAATATGCAACAGATGTCCAAAGCAGAAATCTGCAATATGCAACAGATGTCCAAAGCAGACAAGTGGAAAGAGCTTCACAATTTCTCCGCCGCCACAGCTAGCCACTAATGGAATCCCCACCAGAGTTTTAAAAGGTCTCTATAAAGTAGGGCTGAATACTTGATCAAATTCCTCATTATATAATGTTAGCCATTTGAGATTAAAATACAATTACAAACATCTCTGGAAATAAAACGAATTGATTTCCCTACCTCTGTGGGCTACTTGACACATAATGGATTGAGAGCAAGAATCTATTCATTGTTCCAAAGCAGCTAGGCATTACAGGAAGGGTCAGGGACCTGTTGGAGCCTGCGGGCCACATTCATGAATAACTTTCTCATGAATAACCTTCCAGGGACCACATGCCTCTGGCAGGCCAAGAAGCAACACGTGCAGGCTTTTCACGTACCAAAATAGTCTTGTGAAGAAGACTCAAAGATCCCGGTATGATGGAGAGGACGAGGTAGCTAGAACCGCCACTGGCACTGGCAAGGAGTTGCCAGATTTCCTAGTGCTCCTCCAGATGATTGGTTTATTCACCCTGATCTGCTTGCACAACACAATACAGTGGTACCTCTGGATGCGAACAGGATCCGTTCCAGAGCCCTGTTCACATCCTGAAGCGAAAGCAACCCGCGTCTGCGGGTCGCGATTCGTCGCTTCCGTGCATGCACGTGTCGTCATTTTGAGCATCTGCACATGCGCGAGCGGCAAAACCTGGAAGTAACACACTCCGTTACTTCTGGGTCTCCGCAGAGCGCAACCCAAAAATATTCATCCCGAAGCTACTTCAACCCGAGGTATGACTGTACTATACTATACTTGGTCTTTATTGATGATTTGTTGATTCATTTGCAGGGAGCAAATACAACAATTAGTTTTTATCTGTTTGTGCAGTGTTAAGGCACCTTCCAGTTATGATGGGGGGTTGATCAGGGCTGGATTTAGGTTTGATGAGGCCCTAAGCTACTAAAGGTAATGGGGCCCTTTATATGTCCAGCTGTCCTTCGTCAACAACAAATTGCCACTGTTTTTTGTGTTGAATATATGCTATACGGTAATTTATGGACCTAATAGGTATCTAAAGCCATTTACACATAACAAAATATGTATTTTATCAAAGTAATTCTTGAACTGAAATACTATTAAGAAGAAGTATATTAATAGTGAATTTTTTTGGGGGGGGAGGGCCAAGAGAGTGGGGCCCTAAGCTATAGCTATACGTAAATCCATCACTGGGGTGAATGCTTCACAGGTAGAGAAAACCTTTCTCACCTGTACATTGTTAAGTTTTCACAGTGTCTTGTTCATCAGAACCTCTGGTGCGACCTTTAAAATAATAATAATAATAGCAGCAACAGCAGGCAAATGAGCAATTACAAGCAAAATGGATAAAAGGTGTTTTAGATGATTCACAACTATCTCTCAAATGTCATTTATATTTGTGACATTTGTACCTTTTTATTTTCTAGTTGGCCGTCTTGGAGCATTGATATTGCCTAGCAAGTCTTTTCCACTCTTACTTTGTCATGTAAATAACTCTTCACTTGGGCAAGCGACAAAATAAAACGGCCCAAGTGCCATATCGATGCCACCATGTAGCTGCTGAGCCTTTGATCTTTTTTTGGCCAAGAATTCTGCAACAGAGTTTAAAAACAAGGTAGATATTTTAAAGAAAAGGTTTGGCACCAGCCTGCTACATTTGGAGCATTATTGATAGTTCTGAGTTGTTATGTTAGGGAATGATTTCTCCCAGAAAACCTTCACCCACCTGCTGAGAGCACTTCCTTTGTTTTCCCCACAACAAGTGGTTGAAAGGTTTCAAAATGGAGGCCCATACATTCAATCTCTCCATCTGTCTGGCTGCCAGAAGTCTCTGGGTGGCTTCTTTCTCTGTGTGTGTGTGTCACTAAGAACATAAGAAGAGCCTGCTGGATCAGGCCAATTCCAGAATCCTGTTCTCACAATGGCCAACCAGATGCCTGTGGGATTCAAGCATAAGAGCGCACACCTCTCCAGTGGTTTCTAGCAATGGATATTCAGAAGCCTTACTGCTTCTCACCAAGGAAACAGAGGAGAGGCATCCTGGCTAGTAGTAGCCATTGATGGACCTCTCCTCCATGAATTTGTCTAATCCTGTTTTAAAAGCATCGTGTGGGATAGAGTTTCATAGTTTGTACGTATGCGCTGCTTACATGAAGAACTACTGCTAGGTGCTAACTACATTCCAAGTTGCATCAATAGGAGTATAGCATCTAGATCAAGGGAAGTAATAGTGCCACTGTATTCTGCTCTGGTCAGACCTCACCTGGAGTACTGTGTCCAGTTCTGGGCACCACAGTTCAAGAAGGACACTGACAAACTGGAACGTGTCCAGAGGAGGGCAACCAAAATGGTCAAAGGCCTGGAAACTATGCCTTATGAGGAATGGCTAAGGGAGCTGGGCATGTTTAGCCTGGAGAAGAGGAGGTTAAGGGGTGATATGATAGCCATGTTCAAATATATAAAAGGATGTCATATAGAGGAGGGAGAAAGGTTGTTTTCTGCTGCTCCAGAGAAACAGACACGGAGCAATGGATCTAAACTACAAGAAAGAAGATTCCACCTAAACATTATGAAGAACTTCCTGACAGTAAGAGCTGTTTGACAGTGGAATTTGCTGCCAAGGAGTGTGGTGGAGTCTCCTATTTTGGAGGTCTTTAAGCAGAGGCTTGACAACCATATGTCAGGAGTGCTCTGATGGTGTTTCCTGCTTGGCAGGGGGTTGGACTCGATGGCCCTTGTGGTCTCTTCCAACTCTATGATTCTATGATTCTAAGTGCATACAAGGGTGCTGGGACAGAAACAATCATGGCTGATCACGCACAAATGCTGACATTTTTTTAAAAAAAGCAAGATCTATTAGTTACTTAAATCCCTCTTCAGCTATCAGTGGATCCTTGTGAAGCTGAACTGAAATAAGGAGGGGGGGGGAGAGAGATGATAGTTTTCATATTAGCAAGCCTGCAGATTATTTCTAGACAGTGCGGAAGGTAAAATGAGGCTAGCTGCTTCCAGGGAAGTGGTGAGCCAAAGTGCCTCTCATTATACAAATGGATTACTACCATTACACTTCCTGCATTTATGGAACCATCCACCCACTTTAGTCTTAATTTGAAGATAGCTCCCGCTGTGGAAAAAGAAGAGGTATCATTTAGGGATGGGCAAATCTGTCAGTTTCTCTTTCTGTTTTTCATTTTCCCAATCGTACTTCGAGTTCAACACATTTCTACATCAGTTTGCGTTTAAAAAAAAAAAATTCATCCTGGCAATTCATCATCATTTCAGTGCATGTTTCTCCTCTATCATACACATTGTTGCAAGTAATTCTCTGGAATATAATGCATTTTCCCTATGCCATTTCCCCTATGCACATTTTTGAACAATATTGTTTGGATAATCACATCACAAAATTTGGTGATGGGCAAGTTTCAAAGAAAAGCAGAGACTCGGTTCACATACAGATTCAGGAAGTGCAAATTAGGCCCCATCTGCACTCAGCATTTAAAGCAGTATCCTATCACTTGAAACAATCATGGCTCTTCTCTCCCCCATAGCTGTCAAACTTCCCTTTTTTTGTGGGAAATTCCTTTATTCCAGCGCCGTTTCCTGCTGCTTCCTGCTGCTATCCTTTATTGTTAGATATCCCGTAGACTGTCCCTGGGACAGGTGAGGCTGCTGATCCCTTATTTTCAAATCTGAAAGTTGACAGCTATGCTCTCCCTGACCAAGAATCCTGGGAACTGTAGTTCATTAAGCGTGAAAATATTTGTTTGGAGACTACAATTAAAAGAGTTTGGATTTGATATCCCGCTTTATCACTACCCGAAAGAGTCTCAAAGCGGCTAACATTCTCCTTTCCCTTCCTCCCCTAGAACAAACACTCTGTGAGGTGAGTGGGGCTGAGAGACTTCAGAGAAGTTTGACTAGCCCAAGGTCACCCAGCAGCTGCATGTGGAGGAGCGAGGAAGCGAACCCGGTTCACCAGATTACGAGTCTACCACTCTTAACCACTACAGCACACTGGCTATGATTTCCAGAATTCCTTGGGAAGAGGAATTCATTGATAATCCACTGAGGGGCTGTAGCACTGAGAGGGGAATAGGGATCTCCTAGCAACTCTTAGCACCTAACTATAGGTCCCAGGGGGAAGCCATGACTATTTAAGGTAGTATGATACTGCTCTAAATGCAGAGTGCAAACGGAGCTTTGGATAGATTTGCATTCTAATGCAGACCAAACATATTTTCTCTCCCTTCCTGATAGTGTTCCTAATGTGTGGGTACCAGCCACCAACCAAGAGTCATATGGGGGTTCAGCGGCAGCAGCACAAATAGAGATCAGCAGCCTCTTTGTTTCTGGCCCAGCCCAGCAGCTGTCTTGGTGCCAGCTGCTTTTCTTCAAGCGTCTAACATGGCAGATTGGCTGCCAGGCTGGTGGTGTCCTTTAGAGGCCTGCTATTGCTCAAGTGAATCTAATTCTGCAGGCTCCTTTGATAAACCGTGCATAAGCCAAGCTGGTGGAACAACAGTTCATCTTATGCTCCTCAAGCAAGGTTCGCCGTTGGCAAGAATCACCACTACACCTCAGGGAGGAAGCGAGCGAGCGAGCAAGCGAGCTGCAATAATGGGAGAGTTAAAGACTGTGGGGGAGGAGAGAAGTAGCCAGGTGATCCTTCGTGCAAAGTAGAAAGATAGGATGTACAAAGAGAAAACAGACCATGTGGCAGAGCCAGAGAATTCTCTTTAAAAATATATCAAAACTTTACTGTGAAGTTAGAATAACAGTCCGGCAAGAAATACAGAATAACATAAAAAAACATTTAAAAACCTGCACCAAAAACAGATACCCTCCACCATTTCTCCAATGAAAATAGGGACATCATGTTCCATGAGGAGGAGGGGGATAAAAATAATACTTATAACCCATCTGACAGCGTTGCCCTGGCCACTCTGGGTGGCCTCCAACATATATAAAAACATAATAAAACATTAAACATTAAAAACTTCCCTATAGCAGGCTGCCTTCAGATTTCTTCTAAAGGTTGTATAGTTACTTATCTCCTTGACTCAGGGGTTGTATAACTCCATACCCTCCAATGAAAACAGGGATGTCTTACCATACCCACCAACATTTCTCTGATGAAAATAGGGACGGCCCAAGGAAAACTGGGACATTCCAGGATCAAATCAGAAACCAAGACAGCTTCTGTAGATCTGTGACCGTCCCTGGAAAATAGAGACACTTGGAGGGTCTGATAAAAGTCTGAATTCACAACCATTATCACATAAAATCATGCACATTTTCAAGAAACTACACAACAAATTAGGTGTTACAACGAAACCTGATCTGATATAAAGAGAGTATGAAACCAATAAGTGTTATTCTATTCTGGTTTCTTTTTTTTTCAGCCAGAGGACCGTATTCCCTGTAGCACAGTGGTGGGTGGAGCCAGAGGCAAAAGTGGGTGGAGCAAAAATGCAAATGTTACCTTTGTACAAACCAATCTATCCTCCATTAAGACAACTGAGAGGTATTACTATAGTCCAAAAGCACATTCCAGCTTCTCCTAAACATTCAAGGAAGGTGTGATGCAAGGCCAGAGAGGGGTATGGTTTGGGGAGCAGTAGCATGCTATAGTGATCTGGGGGCCAAAGAGACAGTCTTGGAGGGCCACATTTGGATTTGAGATTTCTCACTCCCTACTTAGCCCTTCCTTTTCAGTGTATATTTCTGCTGCATTTTTCAGTCTCCATCTTTATCTCCAGGCTTGTGTTTTCAAAAGAGAAGGCAGAGGTTTGCAGATCCTCCCAAGTGTCCCTATTTCCCAGGAATATCCGTGATTTAGAGAAGCCATCCCGGTTTCTGATTTCATCCTGGAATGTCCTGCTTTTCCTTAGGATGTCCCTATTTTCATTGGAGAAATGTTGAAGGGTAATGTTTAATGTTTTATTATGTTTTCATATATGTTGGAAGCCACCCAGAGTGGCTGGGGCAACCCAGTAAGGTATGTTAGTAAAATTATCCTTATGGGATGTCCCTATTTTCATTGGAGAAATGTTAGAAGGTATGAGTTTGTTCAGATGCACACTAAAACCTTTTCTGGGGGCAGTGGTGGAATGAGGAATTTCATCTGCAACCAGCTTTTCACTTACTATGCGTTATGGTATACAAAACCTGAGTGTATCCATAACAACAACAAATGGATAGCAAACTAAACATGAGCTTTGGTCTACTGATCACAGGTCAGTTCTCAGTCTGCTGCAGGTTTTGCAGGAATCTGGTGAATTCTCATCAGACTCATTTTGGTGAAGGAGTAGGAAAAGCTAACTGACCTTTTTCAACCAGACATGAACAAAAACACATCATGTATAATCCGCTCTTATTCTTTAATGCTTTCTTCCCCGGTTTTTCTAACTGTCCTTGTTATTATTCATGCTTCCCACAAGAGGGAGCCAAGCAGGCTTAGACAGATTCCAGGGCTTTCAAGACCTCTTCTCTTTCATTATTTGCTGCGGTCCTTGTCATTCATAATATGCACACAGCTCCTTTCTCAGCTGCACCCAATACTGCCTCATTTCCTCTAAAACTGTGAAATATGGGCTTTGGAATATAATGGGTTGGAATAAGATGAGGGGTGGGTGGCTCTGCCTTGCCCTGTCCTGTCAAATTTCTGGATGGGGATAGTTTAAAGTCTGTCCGGTGCAGGTTTCTCAAGATAATTCTGGCCAAAAAACACTGCCCACCATTGCAGAAATACAACACACACATATATAATTATGAGGTGGTCTGAGGGCTCTTTTCCAATCCCCCCCCCTTTGTTAACAGTGTTAAAAGCTGCTCAGAGCAGGATTAAGGTGTCTGATGCTTTGCACCATGCTGGGTAAAATGATTTTTAAGAGAGTTCTGCTAGCAGCTGCATGCTACTTCCTGTGTCATGGCACAAACAATGGTATTTTCAGGGGGAACCTTATGCAGGAAAAAATAGAGCTGACCCACCAATATATGTGTGTGCATGTTTTTTTAAAAAATTCCCTCTGAATGGAAATAAACAACACTATCATCACAAATGATCACTGCAGATGGTGACAGCAGTCACGAAATTAAAAGACGCCTGCTCCTTGGGAGAAAGGCGATGGCAAACCTAGACAGCATCTTAAAAAGCAGAGACATCACCTTGCCAACAAAGGCCCCTATAGTTAAAGCCATGGTTTTCCCAGTAGTGATGTATGGAGGTAAGAGCTGGACCATAAAGAAGGCTGATCGGCAAAGAATTGATGCTTTTGAATTATGGTGCTGGAGGAGACTCTTGAGAGTCCCATGGACTGCAAGAAGATCAAACGCATCCATTCTTAAGGAAATCAGCCCTGAGTGCTCACTGGAAGGACAGATCCTGAAGCTGAGGCTCCAATACTTTGGCCACCTCATGAGAAGAGAAGACTCCCTGGAAAAGACCCTGATGTTGGGAAAGATTGTGGGCACAAGGAGAAGGGGACGACAGAGGATGAGATGGTTGGACAGTGTTCTCGAAGCTACAAACACGAGTCTGACCAAACTGCGGGAGGCAGCGGAAGATAGGAGTGCCTGGCGTGCTCTGGTCCATGGGGTCATGAAGAGTCGGACACGACTAAACAAACAATCATCACAAATGAGAGGGGACAGAAAGTGAAGGGGAGCAGTGAATATAAGTCAAACCCTGCTGGATCAGACCAAAGACCAGATGCCCGGTGCTCTGCCCATGCAACACAGGAAAGAGAGGAAGGGGGTAGCAGCAAGAGGGTGGAGTGGCAATGGAGGTGGGGGTGGGGGCAGGAGGGGGGCAGCATGTTCTCATTTTGCCTAAGCAGCAAAATGGGATGCACTGCCCCAGGTATGGAGAGTTCCTCAATGGTGCCCAGGGCAGGTGGCAAGCGGCCTCCGTGGGGCGGGGCATGGAGGCGAGGCACACAGCCAGAGTGTGCCTCCAGCCCACTGGAGTTACACAGGGCCACACTGTGCCACCTGGCTGGCCAACGCTGCCCTGCTTTGAGAGGTGCACTCACGGTGTTAAGTTGTGGGTGAACATATCAGACAACACAGCGATTCTTCAAACAGCTCTTGTTTATTCACAGACCAGAACAGAACAGAACTGAAGGGTTCAGCCAGCCTGCTTATATAGAGCTACACTAGAACGCAACAGTAACCACTTTCTATAACTATCCAATCACTGAAAGTCACTTTCAATCCCTTATTTGCATATGTGGACCTGAGTGAAAACTATCTACAGTATCCCCCTGCTGGCCCAGAGGAGAATTTCAGTACATAACACACAGTGCCCTGCAAGCCCAGTGCCGCTTTGCGAGACACAGAAGCTGGGCTGGGGTGGCAGGGCACATGCCTGTTGCGTCCTTCTCAAGCCGCCCTCCAGCTGGTGAGAAGGGCACAGCAGCTCACGACGGGCATTGTGAAGAATGCGTCTCCCCCCAAAAGGTGCCCAGGGCGATGGCCTGCCCATGCTACTCCTCTGCACTGCCCCTGGGAAAACTTGCAAGCAGGACCTGAGCACTAGAGCACTCTCCTGTCCTGAAATTTTCAGCAGCTGGTATTCAGAAGCCTCTGACTATGGAAGCAGAACTGGTACAATGGCTCATAGCCATGGATAGCCTCATCCTCTGTGAATCTGTCCAATCCTCTTTTAAAGTGACCCGAGTTAGTAGAAATCACTGCCTTCTGAGAGAGCAAGCTCCACAGTTTAACTATGTGCTGAAGCACTGACTTTTATTTGTCCTGAATTTTCCAATGTTAACCTTCAACTGATGCCCATGAGTTATTGCAAACGTTTGCAAAGGAGGACCGGAGGTCGGTAGCAGCTGAACAAGAAAGACTGCTGGGATCGAGGCTGAGATGACCAGAGTGTAACTGGCTCCTTCATGATCCCACACAGCTCAGCTATGATCATGAAGCTGGTATTTCAGTTCAGTTCCTCAGACAATGCTACTACATTGCAGGAAAGCTGAGTGAACACCCCCCCCCCCGATTTATTTATTTATATATAATATATATTTGGTTGCATCCAGTCCTGTTCATGGTTGATTTCATTAATTTCCCACACTCGGAATAGGTCTTAGTTGGATAAATCTTTTTAAAAACTCACTAACAGAGACATACCCAGGCTCCCTTCTGCCCTTGACAAGGAGATTTATCTGTGTTCCCATCCCTTGCCCCCTTGCCAAAGAGATGTATTGGTACCTCTGAAGTTGGGAGAGACCATAGACCAGAAGCTCAAAAAGTTTGCTTTCATATGTGGTGGACATGCAAAAGGGTAAACGAGGGAAAGAGAGAAATAATTTATTATGAGTTGAAAAAAAAAGTTTAAAAGTACTTTCTCCAAAAAAACCAGAGTCCTTCTGCTGGGGATAATTCAGAATGAAGTTCCCAGGTGTCAGAAAAGGTTTTCTTATGTATTCAAGAACTGCAGCCCCTGTTTCGATAGACCCATAATGGAAAATGAGTGAGGTTCCAATGAAACAAGATTGACAGAATATGCACAACTTGCAGACTTATCATATAGAATAAGAGAACAAGAAGAACATACGTTTAGAGAATATTGGAAAACATTTATTCAATATTTGGGAAATAATTGTGTACAGCTGAAAACGCTGGCAGCATTAAGATAAATTTGAATAAGTTTTGATGGATGTAATAAAGGAATACTGAATGGTATAGTTTTTGTAAAATATGCAGGGATATAAGATACGTATAATGAACCATGAAAAGAGAAGGGAAGTCATTGATACCTTAAGGATGTAAAATGTTTATCTGAAATTGTAAAACAGAAAATTTATTTAAAAACTATATTTTTTAAAAAAAATAAGTTGTTTTTGGTCACCTTTTGTACTCCACCAGTGACTTCCTCCATGGTCATTGGGGTGGGGTCTGCTCTGCTCCACATCCTCCCCTCCTCCATCTGCCTCCCTGCCTTCCTGCTTTCCTCCCCACCCCTTTCTCTTGCCGCTTTGCCTTCTGACATAATTCATCAGTTCCTTCATTTTCCTTCCTCCTGCAATTCTTGCCTGCTTTCTCCACCTTCCTCCCTTCTAAGCCCCCACCCCCCGCACTTCCCAGAGCAGCAGAGGAGCAGCCCGGGGAACACATGGGTGGGTGGATGGCCTCTTAGCCGCTCCAAGCCAGAGTGGAAAGGTGAGATTTTTTAGTCCCCCTGGGTTGCACCTTGTTGATGACCAACTTAACCAATCCAACGCACATGGAAGACATGGAAGTCCTATACACCAAATAATGCTTTTGTTGGCATCCAATGGAGTGTGCCTCAGGGGGTGGGGGTGAAGTCAAAGTGCTGTGTTAGCAGCACTGAAGTGATTTCCCAGGGGTGCAAACCGGGACAGTGTGTATAGAAGAAGAAGAGAAGAAGAAGAGTTTGGATTTGATATCCCGCCTTTCACTCCCCTTCAGGAGTCTCAAAGCGGCTAACGTTCTCCTTTCCCTTCCTCCCCCACAACAAACACTCTGTGAGGTGAGTGGGGCTGAGAGACTTCAAAGAAGTGTGACTGGCCCAAGGTCACCCAGCAGCTGCATGTGGAGGAGCGGAGATGCGAACCCGGTTACCCAGATTACGTGACTACCGCTCTTAACCACTACACCACACTGGCTCTCCCTGGGCTTCCCAGACAACAAGACCTCCCTCTCAGTCTCAGTGATGTGGTCCAAAGGAAAGGAAAGCAATACGTTTGGCACCAGCTTGACTGCAGGAGATGCAGGGAGGAGGCATGCAAGGCACCATCCAACCGTATTAGGGACTCCAGATTTGTGTAGGATTTACTCCTTAGCCCAGGCATAGGCAAACTCGGCCCTCCAAATGTTTTGAGACTACAATTCCCATCATCCCTGACTACTGGTCCTGTTAGCTAGGGATGATCGGAGTTGTAGTCCCAATACATCTGGAGGGCCGAGTTTGCCTATGCCTGCTTAGCCCTTTCTTCTCCTGAAGATATCCCACAAGGCAGCAGAGGTTTAGCATTAGAGTTTTCCTTCTCCTACCTGTAGCTGGCTACTCAAAGCCATTTCCCAGTGTTTGGCCACTGTCTAATGTTGACAATTTCTCGGAGTCACAGGTGAGAGCTGAGTGCAGAGTGGGGACCAAAGGTGGAAAAGCTACCCCTGAAGGGGGTATAAGTACTACGCCATAAGTACTACCCCTCCCCTAACACCCCATACACAGCAAATATAAAATCACAATGAATTTAATAAATTGTCACAAGGAACTGGCCAACCATATCATATTCACCAAACTTGAGGAGGTCTGTTGAGACAAGGAATTCTTCCAAAGACATCTAAAAATAATAAGAAGTGAGGATGCTTGTCAGATTGTCACTGGGAAGAAATTGGTGGACTGGCCACACGAAAATGCTCAAATTCTTTTAGATATCAAGTATATTGGGACGCGGGTGGTGCTGTGGTCTAAACCACTGAGCCTCTTGGGCTTGCTGATCAGAAGGTCGGCGGTTCGGATCTCTGCAACAGGATGAGCTCCCGTTGTTCAGTCCCTGTTCCTGCCAACCTAGCAGTTCGAAAGCACATCAAAGTGCAAGTAGATAAATAGGTACCACTCCGGCAGGAAGGTAAACGACGTTTCCGTGCACTGCTCTGGTTTCGGTGTTCTGTTGCGCCAGAAGCGGCTTAGTCATGCTGGCCACATGACTTGGAAAAACTGTCTGCAGACAAATGCTGGCTCCCTTGGCCTGTAAAGCGAGATGAGTGCCACAACCCCAGAGTTGTTTGCGACTGGACTTAACTGTCAGGGGTCCTTCACCTTTACCTTTAGGCCTCATTTACAGGGGGCGGGGCAACTAGCAGCACTTTCCCAGAGTATCTCAGTGATTCAGATACAATATAAGGGCTCAGGCTGCTACATACACAGCCAAATATCAACCACTATCTCCCCAGAACATTGCCTGACAAAAGAATAATGGGAAAAAGAGATGGCAATGACCAGGGCTGGGGAGCAGAAATCCGATCAGGGAGGGGAGGGGAGAGAGAAGAAAGATGCTCACATAATTCCTCTGTGGTTTCATTTACAAGCTGTTTACTAAAATAAAATAAAAATCTAACATCTCTCTCACGCTTGGCTGATTGGCATTATCTGCAATGTGGATGCACCAGCTGGGCTGAGAGGGTGCTCTCATCTCCCCCCTCGCATATCTGTTTTCTTTTAGATGGCAACCAACTGTCTTGCCTTTCAAAAGGTGTTAAAAAAAACTGGCAATGGATGGGAGCAGACAGCCTAGCAGGCTGGCCATTCAGATCTCTATGAATCATCCTGCAATTTCTTAGTTTGACAATTGCGCCTCCTATATTTTAAATATCAATTTCCAAAGGGGAAAAGAAGAGTCAATTCATTCCTTTATGGCCCTCTGTAATTTTACCTTGCTTGTTACTTATGTAGGGGGAATTGATTGGGGCGGGAAACGGTGGAGGACTGAATGAACTTAAACTTTTTTTCCACTGCCAGGGAAAGGCCAGTCAAACATGCAATCATTTTAATGGCTCGGTGGCAAAGAGTTTCAATGGCTATTTGCATGCATGGCGTAAAACAGCACCTCATTTATATTTGTTTTTTTTGGCATCCATCTATCTTGAGAGACAATGGAGTGTGCCTCTGGGGATGAAGCCAGACCATGTTAGCAGCACTGTGACCTCCCCAGGACACAATCCTGGGCTGTGTATAGAGAGGTTCAGGGCTGCTCAGCCTCACTGATGTGTTCCAAAGGAAAACAGAGCAATACATTTGGAACCAGTTTGGCTGCAGGTGTTGCCCAAAGTAGGCATACAAGGAGCTATCAAACCATTTTTGGTACTCTACTCCAGATTTGTGTAGGATTTTCTCCTGAGCCTTTTCTTCTCTTGAAGATACCTTGCAAGGCAGCAGAGGTTTAGGATCAGAGTTTTCCTTCTCCTAGATGGGCTGCCTTCCCAGGTTGATGAGCCTCACCTGCCCCTCACTTTCCTCTGCAGCACATGCAGAAACTGCCTTCTTAACCATTGGACTCACTATTGGTCTCATCCGCTCAGTCTTGCCATGCAGGAGAAGTCTCATTTATGTAATATCACTAAAATATAACATTACACCCCATGGGGTGGCATGATCATAGATACTAGAGACACCAGTAGCAATTTGGGGGAGGGGGATCAATGCTATTTGTATTTAAAGACAAAGGGTTGTAGTATACTAAGCTCTACTCAGAGTAGGCCCATTGAAATTTAGGAACCTAACTCATATCCATTAACTTCAGTTGGTCTACTTTGCACAGGTCTAGCACTGAACACCAAACAAACCTACTCAATTTGCACTTTCTGAAATAATACAGACATGCTTCAAAATCCAGACTTCTCCAAATTTTGCAATGCAGGTAAATGTGTGCAAAAATGTTAGGGTAAAGTTGAGCAAGGGAATGGAACCTGCATGGTGCAAGGTGCTTCTTCCCAAGCAGCTTCCCTGAAAGAAAGCTGCTTATGAAGCAGGACCCCCCAGTATTAATGCATTCTCTCAGCAGCTGTTGAGCAGAGACTTCAATCCTGAGGGATGCAGGATGCACCCCACAGAGAAGCCGCTTGAAAAAGAGAACCCCACAGAATTGACCCATCCCTGATCTCAGGTGGGAGGACTGGAGAAGAGACACAGTGACTCCTTCCCCCATCTCCCTCCCAGTCATTAGTTTAATTAGTTAACCCCCCTCCCATTTAACCTTAGCTCATTTGGAACTGGATCTGGGGTGAGGTTGGTGGTTCCTAGGCAGATAGGCCTGATCACATCAGAGCCATGGAAAGGATACACCCAGAAGTAGATTTAAAGGTAAAGGTAAAGGTAAAGGTACCCCTGACCATTAGGTCCAGTCGTGAACTATTCTGGGGACCGCAACTGGTTCCGCTGCACTGGGAGCCAAGCCTAGGGGTCGTTGCAGGGTGTCACGTATGACATAGGTCAACCGAGCAGAACAGAAGACAAAAAGTGGATGGGCATGGAATTTTGGCCTTGAATTTCGAAAGACATGTGTCCATCCCTGATATAACCCAGTATGTCACTGAATATAAACATATGGAGAATTAATAGTGCGAGAGCCTTCTGGGCTTCCTGGAGGCATCTAGGTTATTACTGCAGGAAACAAGATGCTGGACTAGATTAACTTTTCAATATGATCCAGCAAGGATATTCGTATGTTCTTTACCAGCTCCCACCAAGGGCACCTCCAGAGATCTTTAAAAAATAATAATAATAATTGTGCATTAATCATGATTTGAGCTAATGATGGTATTGGGGAGGTAATACGCAATCCTGCTTCCAATACAATTTGCACTTGCAAAAGGTTTGGGTGGAAATACGGCTTCATTTCCAGTTGGTGCAGGTCCTGTAGCTTCCTACGGAAATCTTATAACTTTTCATACCACTTATAGCCATAGGGCAATAATGGGGTAACATTGAGAACGCATCGCAGAACAACTAATAAAGTGAAATAAGTCCAGTCCAGTATAAATCTATCACTAATGCACTATTATTGCATCAATGGTCACATCCACACCATAAATTCAAAGCATTATGCTGACACCACAGAAGCTCATGGCTTCCCCCACAGAATCCTTGGAACTGTGGTTTGTTAAGGGTGCTCAGAGTTGTCAGGAGACCCATCTACCTCCATGGAGCTATGATTCCCAGGGTGGTTTAGCAGTCAATCATTTTCTCCAGGGAATTCTAGGAACTGTAGCTCAGTGAGGGGAATAGGGCCCTCATAGGGGATGGGAAAAGGAATTATTTGTGGGATTGAGTGTAAGTATGTTTGAACACTTTTAAGGATTGTATGAAATGTATGTTTGTATGCTTGTATATCTGTAATATATGTGTATTAATGATGAACTATTTTAACAATAAACAATTTCTTGAATAAAAAAAATCATTTTCTCCAGGGAATTCTAGGAACTGTAGCTCAGTGAGGGGAATAGGGCCCTCATAGCAACTCTCAACACGCTTAACAAACTACAGTTCCCACGATTCTTTGGGGGAACCATGAGTGTTTAAAATGGCATCATAGTGCTTTTAAAAGAAGTATGGTGTGAATATGGCCAATGAAGGGGTGCAGAATGCCTCAACAAACACCCCCAGAGAAGAAGAAAAAACGTCCTCAGAGCATCAGCCTTAAACTGAGCAGCTCTTCATAAATACTGTTTCATCTCAGCAGTACAAAGGCTGTTCTTCAATAGCCACTTGCACATTGTTCCCCAAGAGAACAGGAGTGATGAATAATGACGGAGGATGGAAAATTAGAGAAAGATTATCAGGACCATAGTGTGCAATCATTCTGCCAGTAACACAGAGAAGTGCTTTCTGAAGCCAGGATAAGAGGCACTGCTACAGTTTGCCTTCACCATTGACTTATTATTTTTTTTCTTTCTTTCTTCCTCAATAGGATTGTCGCTACCTGTCTTAAGAAGCCTCAGTGATCATCATCACCCACACTTCCCATATTTGAAAACTAGGTAATGCATCCATTTAAGTTAATCAAAGCTATGCTGTACTGGCAAAAGTATTAAACCATTTAAAGTCACCCAGAGTGAACTGTTTCACAGTGATTTCTTGGCAGTCAGGCTGCTCCGAACTGAGCTGAAGCCATTTGCATTTATTTTTCTGTCAGGATTTGTCTGGTGCATCTCATTGCAGTGAAACAGAGAGTTCTGGGTAATACAGGTCCAGACCTATCATTAGGCAGAGTGAAGTGGCTTCCTCAGGCAGTGGTTCTGGGTGTCGTGTAAGAGACACAAATTGTTAGCTGTTTAAATTCATTTTTGTATTTCTTTTCTCTTTTTTTAAACTCTCAAAGATTATGGGATTTTCTGCCTCAGTTGCCAAAATAAATTGGCAACCCTTGGGCACTATGCACCTTGACCCGTGTGGTGATGGGGGGCACTGTCATTTGCTATACCACTTCAGGCACAAATGTGTTGATCTGGGCGTGTGTGTGAATGAATATGGACCACCAGGCTTCACTCTTCTAAGAAGACATTTTGCTCTTGCATTGTGTTTTGGTAACCCAGATGGGCATTGGAATTATAGTTATTTTCAGCTGCTGATTTGGCTGTCGGGAATAGGGACAAGCAGAAGCCAAGTGGTCCTTTTAACTGAACACTGTCTATGGCATAACCTTCACTGCATCTTTGCTTCGCAGCAGATGTTAAATGAATGCCTCAAGTTACAGGAATTTCATTAAGTGAAAGACTTGCACCTCTCTCTTATCAACACGAGTGGTGCCAGTAAGAAGACAAAACTCCCCAAGGGAAATTTCTGACTAAGCTTGCTTCTTACCTTATTCTGTTCCTGATTCTCCCTCCAGCTTATTGAGTGAACGTAGCAGAGGGGAAAACCATACAATTAATGTGCAAATGTTCCCATGTGTGAAAAGGGTGAATGGATGCATGTAAATGCCATAAATAACAGAGCTGGGATGAACAGACAGTGGTGAATCCATTGCTCTGATCCTTGTCCTTTTCACCTTCAGACTGGGAGCAGAGTGAGAGTGGGAAGATGCTAGAGTGATGGGTTATATCTGCTGAGCGTTATACTCCTAAGTACCTTTGATCATTAGGGATGCTGGAGAATTCCAACATAAACAGAAGCAGACATCGTTGATTATTCATCCTATGTGCAAAATAGTTCCATGTCTGAATGCCCTGCCATTAACCCCCTTCCCCAAAACCCCAAAACCTAAACATAGAAATGTAGAACGCCACACAAATGGGTTCACCTTATGTGCTCCTACCAGTCTCATACACTGAAATGCTTGGGAATTCTAAGAAAATAAAGCAATCAATGCAGCTTTTAAATCAGTAGTCAGTTCTCTACCTTTGAGTCAGTGTCAGCATCATTGCTCGTAATCTATGTCAGGATAATAAATAGGTTTTTTCTCCTTGGTGCAAGATGAGAAGGGCACACAAACAACCCAGTTCACAGATCTCATAGCCCAGCACAGTGAGGATATTCATAGAGGGGTTTTTTTTTGGGGGGGGGGGGGTTTAGTGCGATATTGAAGCTACAGTCTCTGTAGGATCAGGGTGACACAGGGGGCTTTGGTCTTTTACTTCCACATTTAAAAGGGCCGACTTATCCTATAATTCATTAGTCAGGTAGAGAGTAGCCTGCATCTTGCCTCTTGTTTTGCACTGAGCTCTCCCAAATCTGGATGAAACTGTTCTAATATACAGTTTCTGACACACACTTCTGTGCATGAGAGGGTTAAGTTGAGCCCTGAGCTCAAGTTGCCAGTGGGAGTGGCTCAGTAAGCTCCCAGCAACCTTTGCTCTCCCTTCTCTCTCTCTCTCTTCTTCCTTTGAAGAACAAGGAATCATGCAGCCATGGCTTCTACTGTAGCTGCAAAAAATACCAAGTGAACTGAATCTCTTCAAAATGAGATTTTACAGGCTGCATCTTTGCCAACCCAAACATTGCATGATCTTTTTGTAAGGAAACCATTTCCTTTCTTTTTAAGCTGTTTGGAGCCTCTTTATTTTTACTGCCAATGGATGGAGACCTGTTTGATATAACCTCTGAAACTCTGTGTTATTTGCAAAGATAAGGGTCTGTGATTTATTCTAATCTAAGCATTTGCATGGTGAATGTTTGTTTAAAGGTAGATGAGGGCAAAAGTAAATTTAACCACATATTAATGTGCTTGAAGCAATTGCAGTTGCCATTGTGCTAACTCTGCTATGAGAGAGTACAAACCACTCTCTCTCTAACAGAAACCTCACCTATTTAAACTATAAATACAGGGGCCTCGATATGGATGATGACCTTAGCATGGGAGGTAGGAGGCTTTGCATTGCAAAAATAAATAAAAGAGCCCCCATTCGATTTTTTAAATCGTGCAGACGATGAATTCCACAGGCAAAGAGTCAAGTTCCCCTCCCCTGACACTATGACCACACTTTGCCAAGTGGTGGGGGAAATTGCCTGCACTCAGGGGCAGAAAGATGCAGTTAGTTTGGCCCTTCCTAGTGTGTCCAGTTGATCGTTTAGGAACTACTGTTATAGCTTCAGGCCATGGAAGCTGTCCCATTAGGATGAAAGGGGTTCTGCCCCAGCAACCCCAAACTGTTTTCAGCTAGCTCCCACCTGCCTGCCTGCCTTCATATTTACAATCAGTCCAGAAGGTGGTCCTAGCTGTCATCTTGCTCCTCTTTAGTATTGATCTTGCACTTGTAGAATTCAATAGGGGACAACACTAGAATTAATTGTGCTCCATCTGTTCTTGGCTCTGGAATCCTATCACTGGCCTCCCTGTCTTTCTAAGAAGCTACCACTTCAGGTACTACAATTAGAAGCGGAATAATAACATGAGGGGGGCAGAGGATGGGTACACTAGATCTGCCCCTCTTTCACCATCCCCATCACCCTCCAACAATCTTCTGGAGTAGAGGGCCTTCTTCTATATTTGTGGAGGCTCTCAGGACCTTTTAGAACACTAATTTATCAGGGTTCAAAAATATGACCATGGAAGTCAGAGAGTGATGGAACATTAAATCCTCCCTTGCTCATGTGCTTATTCTATTTCTAATCACAACCCCTGAAGCATTAGGTTGAAATGCATAGTTCAAATGTAAGGAACACATACCTATTTAAGCCAGAGTGGCTTTTGAAATTTGCCACCCACAGAATTTGAAGTGAAGAAACACATTCAAAGGAAAATGGGAGAATCCTTAAAACCTCACTGGAATCTACAGGCCTAATGTTCAATCTGTTCCACCATGCAACAGATTTCTGGTGCTAGTCCTGGATGATTATTTTCCCAGGGGCTTGGAATTCCCAGAAGAAATGTGTCTTTTTAAGAAAAAGAATCCCAAGATTCCTTTGAAGGGGGTTCAACAGTTCCTCAAGTACAAGTCTGGGTAGCCTTAGAGAGGTTTCTATTTTCAGTGGGAGACTAAATAGATGCAGGAAGAAAAATAAATTATCCTGCAGATTTCAAATGCTGGTTTGCAACATTCTCAGCTGTTAATAGGTGGGACCCTGGATTCAGAAGGGGCCAATGTGAGTCTCAAAAGCCATATTCAGGGAGTCACCACAACAAAGGGGCCTGCAGCAGGGGCAGACCTTGCTAATCTTTCGTAATATGGCGCCCTGTGCAGGGTCAAAATTTGGCGCTCCCGAATGGATCTTCTCAATTATGGATCTTCCCAATTTCGCACCCCCTCAGCTTGGTGCCCTGAGTGGGGGAACCACTCATACTACCCTAAATCTGTGCATGGGATTTGCTCCACTCCATCAGTGACTTTCAATGTGCTAGCAGTGCTCCCAGTCTCACACACAATCAGCTGAGCTTAAAGAAGGTCACCTTCACAGTGTCGAAGGAAGGAGAACCAGCACCTGGGATGGTGGCGGGATCCTCTGCTAGTGGCTGCAGTGGTAGCAAAAGGATCCTTTGCTCGCGGCTGCAGCAGTGGTGGAGAGATCCCGCTGTTGTCCGTATGGTGCTTGAGTGGTGCTGCGCTTATGCATACATGCGCCACTGGACGGTTTGCTTACTGCGCCACTCGAGCGCTGTACGGATGGTGGAGGAAGGTGCAGCTGTGCCCAGGGGCGGCAGGGCGAGCCCCTTGCGGGGTGCCGTCTTGTCACCCCTCCTCAGAGATGGCACCCAGGGCAAACCACCCCCTTGCCCCCCTTCCTTCGTCACTGCACCTTCGTTGCACAAAGGATTTCATACAAGGGGATGGGAACAACAGATGATGGCTAGCGTAATTTCATTTCTAGCACTCAGTCTTGGGGCAGATCCTTCAAAACAACTTGGGTAAATCCACCCTGATCTACGATTAACCTTGTAGCTGTGCTTTTTTATTTCTTAAAAAAATCTGTTTCTGAGTTACTCTGTGCTATATGTAGGGCCAATCTTGTTGCCATTGCACCCATAAAAGAAGACTTGAGATGCAGGAGTTAGGGTGCAAAAAGGTAATCTTTATTAAATAGAACAAACAAGAGGATCTGCAAAACCAATTAACCAGATTAGCCAAATCAAAGTAGTCCAGTCAGGAGAATTATCCAATAAGGAGGGAACTAATCCCTCCCATCTCCTGGGCATGTTTACAGATTGCCTTATCCCACATATTCCCAGATGATTGCATTAATGTGTTTCAGGTGCTGCATAATACTCATGGCACATTTGTAAGAAAATGATCTTTTGAACTCCCTGCCTCGTGACATCAGGCAAGTGCTTTCCTTGAACTCTTTTCAGTGCCTGCTAAAAACATTTTTCTTTAGGGAAGCCTATCCAGACACATAGAACATTGGCATGCGTTTTAATCCAGTTTCTAGCTTAGCATTGATTTTAACTAACCTTTGAATGTTTTGAATTGCTGTATTTAAGTGTGGTGGGTTGTTGTTTTTTACTGATATTTTCATTTGTTCCTTTTGTAAACTGATTTGCACTTTTTCTGCAATTAAGTAGTACAGTATATACATTTATTTTATTTTATTTTATTTTATTTTATTTTATTTTATTTTATTTTATTTTATTTTATTTTATTTTATTTTATTTTATTTTATTTTATTTTATTTTATTTTATTTTAAAAAACCCAATAAACAGCAGCAATAAATAATCCAAACCTCTTCAGTGCTCCACTGGGAACATTTTGACAGTCTCTTATTTTGGCAGAGCCCATGCACCTATAGTAGAGAAACAGAGACATTTTTTTAAAAAAATGTAGCGCTATGGAGCTTAGAAAAGTAGATAGTACAGTTAAAGCAGTAACAGCACAACAAAAGGGTGGATTTTTTTCTTCTGGTTTTTTTGGTGGCCTCAAACTTGGTCATGGTACTTTGTTGACATTGTAGTTAGACTCATTGGAAGGTGGGGGTAAAATCACCCTAAATTGCCCCAGTTCATATTGTTATTTGGCCCCAGTAGTTGTATATAGGGCAGAAACTTTTACTAATGAAATTCCTTGCATATGATGCAAGGAAAAATAAATATATGTGACAAGATCCAGGTTTGGGGCAAGTACTATTTGGTGAGAGAACCCAAGCAGAAATTTAAAATCACAAAATATCACAAAGTAAAGCATGGAAATATAGGCTGTTAAACCTTTAAAATATGCCCTTGTGAGTTCCAAAACTTCCCTCTTCCATCAGCATAGAAGAAGGCTACACATCTGTTAAGTTAGAAATTGGTTACTTACGGTACAAACTCTTCAGTGGTTTGGTTCATGTGTTTTTCCATACATCAGCCAGAAAAGTTGCACAGGCAGTAAAACTTGGCACAGTTACAAGGGAAAGTTCCTAGATTATTGGTATAGAAACTCAAGAGAGGCTTGTTACAGCCATGCAGCTAAACTGGAGCAACCAGCTTAGCCTTCTCACTTGCTGAACTTCCAGGTAGACTGAAGGGAACAAAGGCTTGATTACCTAGTCCCTCCCAAGGTGAGCTAAACCTGGCGGGACAGCTTACTATATGGTCTTAACTCTTTTTCATGCATTAATTAGACTTAAGCATGTTTGCTAATAGATGGGACATGGGTGGTGCTGTGCTCTAAACCACAGAGCCTAGGACTTGCCGATCAGAAGGTCGGCGGTTCGAATCCCCGCAACGGGGTGAGCTCCCATTACTCGGTCCTTGCTCCTGCTAACCTAGCAGTTCGAAAGCATGTCAAAGTGCAAGTAGATAAATAGGTACCACTCCAGCGGGAAGGTAAACGGTGTTTCCGTGCTCTGCTCTGCTTCACTTAGTCATGCTGGACACATGACCCGGAAGCTCCCTCAGCGAGATGAGCGCTACAACCCCAGAGTCGTCTGCGACTGGCCCTAACGGTCAGGGGTCCATTTAACTTTACCTTTATGTTAGCTATATGAGGCTGGTTATCCCACAATATTTTTGGGGGGTTTGTGTGTGTGTGTGTGTGTGTGTGTTTGTTTGTTTGTGTTTGTATTTTAACTTTCACAGGAATTTAAATATGGCTTGCTTCTCATCTTCCCCAAGAGCAGAAAGCCCAAGGTAGTACCTTTCTACAAGTTTGTGTACATTTACAAGGACATTTTATCTGCCTTTATTCTGGTTAAGGACTATTGCCCCTCCAAGCTGCTTCAGCAATTAGCTGTAAATAGCTGTGAATAAGGCACATTGAGGGCCATACATAATGACTAACCTTCCCTAGGCCTATAAAATATTCAGCAGCTCCCTATTACTCCAGTTAGTTATATTAATCTAAGTTTTCTGAGTCTCAAGGAGGGAGAGGAAGCAAAATGAAGCTTTGCAGTTCCTTTTTCTTAGCTGTGTAACAGTTTCTTTCCTGGGTTTGACAGCATATCCTTGTTGTATTGGGCTGAGTTCCCATCACAAAACCTCGAGAGTGTTTTGAAACAGCCAAGCAGCAATCCAAACCACAAACAGCTGACAAATTAAAATACAGATTGCTCAGGAGATGACGATAGCCGTGGGCTCCTGTAGCAATCGCCATGTTTTATGGGCTGAGACCTTGTACCTCACAGAGGAGAGGACTCTCAGAGGCTCTAGCCATGACTGGCTATTTGCTAACTTCCAGGTTTAGTAACAATTGTTTCTGAACACCTGTTACTGGGCAGCAACTGGGGAGCAACAATTGCCCTCATGTCATGCTTTTGGGCTTCCCAAAAGGCATTTTGGCGGACCACTGTGAGAAACAGGTCCCTGCAATGGACTGGCCTTTGATCGTAATGATCTGGGCTCTTCTTATGTCCTTGTGGTAAAACAGGCACACAGGAGCTTTGACTCAGAGTAGCTCCCTGGCTCACATTTACCTTGTGATTTTTGAGCAAATATCTCCCTGGCAAAGGCTGACCATGTTCATGCATGGAGACATGGGCTGCATTCACATGACGGTTTATGCAACTCCCCCGACATTTCCACAGCTGGCAATTTCTGCATTGTATTTCAGTTTTCACACAACACAAAAACCAGTTCCAGAAAACTAACGTAACATAGGGCTTGTTCAGCACCAGGCGCAGCAGCTTCTAGGGGTGGGTGGGGGGTCTTTGGCTCCCTCAATATTTGCTGGCAGGAGGCTGGGGCCCCTCAATGTTCAGGGAGTGGAGGAGGCCGAGCACAATGTGTGTTGTGTGTGTATGACGTCATGCACACACAATGTTGCATCGCTGGAAGGAGGCTGAGCAGGGCGCCCAGCGCTGCATGACATCCTCTCTGACACTCAGGAGGCACCAACCATTGAACCATACCACGCTGGGCTCCTTGCTCAGCCTCCCCCGGTGATGCGACATTGTATGCGTCACATGTGTGCAGTAAGCAACGTGTACCAGCCTCCCCCCCCCCCCCCCGTTCTTGGGCGCAAGACAGTGCCTCTGTTTAGCACTAATTTCTGCGTTATTTGATTCCAGAAAGAATCCATTTGCAGCCCCTTTAACCTGGAAAATCATAGAGTCATGGATTGAAAGAGACCCCAAGTATCATCCAGTCCAAACCTCTGCAACGCAGGAGCCACGGCTAAAGAATCCCTGACAGATGACCATCCAACCTCTGTTTAAATCCCTCCAAAATGTGGGAGTAAAGTGATGAAATTTGGAATGGTGTACTGGCATACTGTTCTTTCTTGCTGTTTTCACTGGGGATTCTTCTTCTTCTTCATAACAATAATAACAATAATAACAATAATAATAACAATAATAACAATAATAACAATAATAACAATAATAAATTTTATTTATCTCCCGCCCTCTCTGGCCAGAGCCAAACCAAAGGCCAGGCAGAACAGCTCTGTCTTGCATGCCCTGCAGAAAGATGTCAAGTCCCGCAGGGCCCTAGTCTCTTGTGACAGAGCATTCCACCAAGTGGACAGAGCATAACCACCTTCCAACTTGGGATCTCCAAAATGTTGTCATTTATGGACCTTAAGGAGAGTCGGTCCAGAGCCATGCATGAGTGGGAAGGGGGGCGAGTAGCAACATTGTCTAATGATGCCTGTTGTTGTGTCCAACTACACCCACTGGTGTGAGTGCTATTTAGCATGATATAAAAATGGGACAGGAGTGCTACCATTATCATCGCTAATAATACACAATATTCCCTGCATCTGAATGCACCCCTATTGTGGACAAAGATGGAGCCAAGGGCAAATAGCACAGTCCAGGGTGGACAAGAACCATATTCCAAAAGCAGCAACCAATGATCGGGGCACCAAAGGTGGAAAGTGCAATTTAAGGTGTATGAATGTGTGTAAAAGTAGCCTATTGTACAACGCCAAGATTTACATTTGTTTTCCCTTTTCCCCTGCCTGCCACTGGCAAGTGGCCCCTGCAAGGTTGCCCAAAACATAACGTGGCCCTGGGTCTGAAAAAGGTTCCCCATCTCTGATTTGAACTGACCACCCCATATCCCTTTTTTCATATTGGGCCTTTACACCCCACATTTGCACCTCTTCTCTAGGGAGGAGCAATACACAGTTTTGTGTGTGTGTGTGTGTGTGTTACACACATTAGGTCAAGCATCTGTGTGCAAAGTAGCCACCGTTGTGAGAAAAGGGAGGTGAAGAGGAAGCATAATGGACGCTGATGCTAGCACAGTCTTCTTTGCCTGTGCAGGACGCCGCTATTGATCACAAGGGATTTTCCGTTGCTCTCATGAAAAAAGATACTGAGCAGGGAGCAAAAGTCCATTATTGACAAAAGAAAAAGCCTGCCAGAAACCCTGGGTGGCAAGGATGTAGCTAAGATCAGTACAAGAGAAAGTTTCTGCAATCCATCAAGAGGAGGATGTGTGCAGGTGACCTGCCCATCACCTCTCACCATTGTACTTTGCAGAAGGCAGCCTGTATTGGAAGCACCCCTGTGGGCTATGAAAGCACTCAGAGACACCTGTGAGCTTGCCCTTTACTGCCGCAAGCCCAAGCTGTTAAATATCATGCTCTTTGGGCTGTGATTTACTCTGCTGATGGCCTCCTCCCTTCTTCCTGCAGCCTCCCCCCGTCCCATCATAAGGGACCAATTCTGGACATACGGCAAGAGGCAGCAGCGGGAGGGAGGAATGATTGGGCCAATGAACATAGACTTGCAGAGGCAGAAATGCAGCATTCAAGAGCTCACGAACAAATTGAAATAACAAGGTTGTCTAGGGAGTGGGAGTGTTTTTTTTGCGAATAATTTCACAACCTGCAAAAGGTAACCTTTTGTTGAAGCTAAGATAAAACCTGCCAGTTGTTGGCGTGGGGTGGGCGGTGACCATGCCAAATATTGTCGTGTCTCCCTGCGCTGCAACGCCAACAGCAGGAATGGGAAATGAAAGTGTTGCCGTGGCATGGCAGGGAGTGTTTGCCTGGTTGCCTTGGCAATGGGAAGACATTTCTTTCTCCTGACACCAGTTTAGGAAGGGGACAATGGACAATGGAGATCCCCTCCATCAAGTGGCCATCAAGTTCACACATCCCCTCGCAGATTGCCCAAATTGCACTGACCCCATCCTCCTAAACCAGGCATAGGCAAACTCGGCCCTCCAGATGTTTTGGGACTACAACTCCCATCATCCCTAGCTAACAGGCCCAATGGTCAGGGATGATGGGAGTTGTAGTCCCAAAACATTTGGAGGGCTGAGTTTGCCTATGCCTGTCCTAAACCTATGCCCCCCCTCAAATAATCCAAAGAGGCCATGATGGGGGGGTGCATTTCTCCCCTTCATTCCCCTTCTTCCATCTGTCTGCCACAGAGGACTGGAACCTTCAAATCCCCACTCAGCCTCTATGGTGATCTCCGGCCAGTCGCCATCTCTTGGGTGGCGGAATATAAAGTTATAAATAAATACTTTTTTAAAAAAAAAGGTGGGAAGGCTGTCCAGTGCTGATCTGATCTAAGGGATAAAGGTAAAGGTAAAGGTAAAGGTAAACATTCCATTAGGTCCAGTCGTGGACGACTCTGGGGTTGCGGTGCTCATCTCGCTCTATAGGCCAAGGCAGTCGGCATTTGTCCACAGACATGTGGGTCATGTGGCCAGCATGACTAAGCCGCTTCTGGTGAGCCAGAGTAGCGCACGGAAATGCCGTTTACCTTCCTGCCGGAGCAGTACCTATTTATCTACTTGCACTTTGACGTGCTTTCGAACTGCTAGGTTGGCAGGAGCAGGGACCGAACAATGGGAGCTCACCCCGTTGCGGGGATTCAAACCGCCGACCTTCTGATCGGCAAGCCCTAGGCTCTGTGGTTTAGACCACATTGATCTAAGGGATAGGCACCATTAAGTCAAGTTGGCTCAAAATTGGTGTTCTGAGCCTGGAAGTGAAGACCTGAGCCTTCGGTACCCTATCCAGAACGTGGCTGAAAGCATCCACACTGCTCAAAGATTTGGTCTGCTCACAAGGAGTGGCTTGCTCATGAGTATTCATTCACTCTTGGAGAGTTCTTGTTTTGCAGGTGGGCACTTCAGTGTCTGGTGGCCAACTAAGCCTATACATTTAGGCACACTTTAGCGACAGCTCAGTTTCTGCCTCTGATTCCAAGAGGAGTCTACATGGGTTGTCAGGCGAAGGTAAATTACTGTTTTCACCTGAGGGCCCCAGCTCTGTCTCAGTGTCCCTTAACACAGGCTGCTCCTCTACAATATTTTGCTATGGGAGTTCCAGCTCATCTTCCAGGTATGCGTGTGGGGGGAATAAAGTTGCTTTGTACTTGATCTATGGATGTAGTTCTATTGTTGATGTCATGCTGCATTCTCTCTGTACACACATGTGTGTGTTTGTGTGTAATATTAGTGGTACAGACACATTTGTAAATCAATAAATCAATCAATAAATCAGCTAAAATCATAAACAACAACCCTTCACACTACAACATTTTGTTGCTCTGGCTGTGTTGGAGAAAAAAAATAATTTCATAAAACTGTAGTTTGATGATTCCATTTTCTTTTAAGCCTATGGCCTAGATAAACTGAAAAGGCCTGTGCCTGCCTAGCTTTTATGGTATAGAACTATCTGTTTTTAGGTACTGTACGTAGCAAATGTCCTATCCAGAACACTGAAAAGAATAAACTGTTAGAATCTATGGTGGCCATTGTATGCATGAAAAGGGAATCAACTAGGCATGGCAATTGTGATTAGTCTTGAATTGTTTTGTATATAGATGAAAGAGGACATTTAATGAACGGGAAAATTAGTCAAAATCTTAATAAAGACACTAAAAATTGTTATATGTAATCACATGATATTATGATGAGGGCTGATCTGAAGAGCCAAATGTTTTTCATTGGTTCAGGATGCTGACATTGCGTTGCAACTATTAAGATTGCTGTGATCCTTTGATTGGTGAATGAAGTAACGTGTGTGATCTGAAAGTATGTAAAAAGCATTGCTTTGGATGTGGTTCCTTGCAGCCTCCTCCTTACTTTTGAGGCTATCCCTATGCACATTTGTATTTCAATAAAGGCCTATCTTTTAACTTGGAGCCTTTATCCTTTTATTTTGGGTTTCTGTGTGGGTAACCTCCAGTCTAGGAACCTCTTTCTAAATTTCTCCAACAGGTGATTCCCAGCAGATGGAATCTTCTTGTTCTGTGCACCCAGGAAGGCAGGATGTAGGAAGAAGTGGAAAGAGCTTGTGTGCTGATGCATGGCATCATTGTGAGAGTATCAGTGCATAAATCACAGTATATAGATCACAGGTGGGCCCTTGTATTGATCCAATAGAGCTCTTCCTGTGTTCTTGGGGGTGAAAGCAGAGCAAATGATACGTTGCACTTAGGCCAGCATGTCATAGTGTTAGTATGAGATTATGTGATTATGACAGTGGTGACTGCTCAGTTCAAAAGACAGAAGATAAATGAAATTTCCAAGAGGAATGTCAACAGAAATTCTGGAAATAGAAGACTTAAAAAAAAAATGAGAAGAAATTGAACATAGGTGAATTGTTCTGGGTATGCCCTGTCCAAGACTCAGTTGATCTTGCCTCTGATCAAAGGCCACTTCATACATGATAGATCCTCCTCTGGTTAGATTTGTCGATTTTTTCTTGACCCTCTATTGACATCTTTAAAAATGTGTCTAAAGATTCTATTTCCCCCGCAGCTCTCTGAAGTCTGAGTCAGAAGTGCACGCGCCAAAATGATATCAGGAATGAAAAGTCATCTCTATTTGCTACAGCAAAAGTGCTGTCCTTGCATATGAAGGGTCAAAGCTCAATGGCAGAGCACCTGTTCTGCATGCTGAAGATCCCACTTTCCATCTCTGGTATCTCCAGGTAGGTCTAGCAGGCACCATTGTCTGAAAGCTTGGAGATTCACCGCCAGTCAGTGTAGACAATACTAAGCAAAATGGACCAATGGTGCTTCTGTAACAGCAAAACCGGGCACCTTCATCTGCCCCAGCTGCAATAAAACATGTCTTTTCTATATTGATCTCTACAGCCACAGCCAGGCGGCAGGGGCAAATGAAGGCTAACTGACACCCGGGGTGGGGCAAACCACCGGCTGCACATGCATTGCACTGCTACATATGACACATGCAGGGTGTCACTACATAGGGCGCATGGGTGGCATCGCTACGTACAGCACATGCGTGTGACACTGGGCATGCATTGTACATAGAGGTTTGCTGCCAGTGCCACCTGAGCACCATGCAGACGGTGGCAGGATCTTCTGCTCGAGGCTGCAGCGGTGGCCGGGGGATCCCACCACAGTCCATAGGTGCTCAGGCGGCGCCAGCGGCAAACTGCTCTGTACAGCACATGCGTGTGACACCATGCATGCGTTGTACGTAGTGGTTTGCCGCCAACGCTGCTCAAACGCCGTACAGATGGTGGCAGGATCCTCTGCTTGCAGCTGCAGCTGCAGCTGCAGCTGCAAATGGAGGATCTTCCACGTGCGGCTGTGGTGGCATGATGGCTGCTCGCACTGCCGCGCCCAGGGGCAGCGGGGCAAGCACCCCCGCAACATGCCTTCTTGTCACCCCCCCAGACATGGTACCCGGGGTGCACCACCCCCACCCCCCTTGCGACGCCACTGCCAGGCACTGTAACTCTCCAACAGTTTGACTACTTCCAATGGCACACTTCTATTGTCTCTCTTAAACAGATGGATGCCAACAGCAAGGAGCAATGGTCAGACAGAGTCCTAGGTATAAAGATTAAGAAGTGGTCAGGTTGGTCATGGCCAAGTGATCTTTGCCTGTGTCTTAGACACAGGGTAGGTTCAAGACTCACAAGAACTCAGCTCCGTGAATTTGGAAAGAAAATTTAAGTTTGTGTGTTCAGTATATTGACCATACAAGCCAATAGGAGTGTGCCTCAGCTTACCACCTCTGTTGGTATTCTGGAAAAATCTGGGCCAATGTTTGATTTTCTTACAGAACTCTCTCTGTTATTCAGCTATAAACACACTGTGCATTTAATCTTGAATGGGAACCAGAACATTTCACCACTGGGTGAGCTGTTTTTCTTTCTTTTCAGAGCAGATTGCCTTGTGCTAGGGTAATGGATGCAACGTAGGGGGAGAATTCTTATACTTATTGTGAGACCAGGGAAATTTGGCTTCTTCCGGTATGAGAAAACTCTTCCAGTATGAGAAAACAGGCCAATCCTATGTCTTCAGTGCCACCAAGTAGATGCTCATTGTCATAGAACTTTCTCCTCACAGTTTTGTGTTTCAATACAGAGACTCTGTGCTTTGCTCAGAACAGATCAAAAATATAATTTCACCCAAGAACCAGGACGATTGACATGCCCATTTTTGGAAGACTTGTCTTCTCAAACCTGATCTCCTCCACAAGCAAATTGCCAATGGTTAAATTTTGGTGAAAAACACTAGCATCTCTTTTGAAATCTATATTGTTTGTCTATGCCATATTTTGGCTTTTCTTGGAGGAACTGATCTCTCTAGTGTTTTCTGATAACAAGATGAGTATTTCTGCATCCTAACCTAGTACTTTTTCTTCTTCTTTTGGAGCCAGCACAGCGTAGGTCCACAACTGTAGAGCTAGCTAGAGAAGTTAGGAGTGTTTTTATCTTTTGATTTCTTATCTACAATTGTATGTGTTCTTTGATGTCTTTCATCTCTCAGCATGTTTGCCGATAGAGAAACACAACACCCTTTCTTGTTTTAAAAGCTTTAGACTGGTGCATAGTGTGAGCACAAAAGCCAACACTATGTCTAACCACTCTGTAGGCTGCTAAATGCAGGACTCAGAGGCATGCCCAGAGGAAGTCTGATCCTTTTATTGCTTTGTTCTTTTTGTAGACTACTTTGAAGGATTTTTTAAAAAAAATATCAGTATATAATTTTATGAAAGAAAGGAGGAAAGGAAGGAATGAAGAAAGGAAGGAAGGAAGAAAGAAAGAGTTTGGAACTAAGGAACTGCCCAACCAAATTACAATTCTGGCAGCAAACCTTCAGGACCCTGGACAGCTCCATGTGGACCGGGATGGCCTGATACCAGATTCAATCACAAGCAGAGAGCTCAGACTATTGCTCCAGCTCTAGCCTGAAGGCAACTGGCAGTTTAAGTACTCCTACACCAAGAGCCCCCCTTCATGGATCAGTGCCTTGTCATGGCGAAGGGGCTTGAATAACTCAAAGAAGCTATGAGCTATGCCATGTTGGGCCACACAAGCCGGACAGGTCATAGCCGAGAGTTTAGACTACCACCACCTGGAGAAGGAACTGGCAAACCACTCCAGTATTTTTGCCAAGAAAACTCCATGGACATAAAAAAGGAGAAGCTTTGAGAAGAAAGCGAGAGTTCCCAAGGCATGCTCTGGTTCATGGGGTCACGGAGAGTCGAAGACGACTAAACAACAACAACACAGCAAGAAGCACATGTGTAAATCCACTGCCCTGAATGGAGCCTGGTTATGCGATAAAGGGAGCATGCTTTTTTTTTAAAAAAAATCCAGATTACACCCTTCTATAACTTCTATGATTGCTGGTCTTGGTGCAGTGATGGAGGCGAGGGGTCTTCTACTGCTGCTGGGGAGGAACAATTAAATCATAGAATTGTAGAGTTGGAAGGGACCCTGAAGATCATCTAGCCCAGAACCTGCAACCTTGGTATTATCAGCATCAGAGTTAGAGGCAAAGCTACCTACTTAGGAGAAGAGAACGGGGAGCTCACTATACACTGGGGCTTCTCCTCAGTAGAAGACTCTAGTACGGTCATACCTCATGTGACGTTTGCTTCAGATTGCGCATTTTCAGGTTGCATCCCGCAGCAACCCGGAAGTACCAAAAAGGGTTACTTCCGGATTTCACCACTTGCGCATGCACAGGCGCGCAAAATGACACCACGCACATGCGCAGAAGCAGCGAATCACGACCTGTGCGTGCGCAGATGTGCAGACGTGGGTTGCGTTCTTTTCAGGTTTTGAACGGGCCTCCGGAATGGATCCCATTCGCAACCAGAGGTACCACTGTATCCGCCTTTCTAAGTATGAGCCAAAGCAGTAAAAAAAGCAAAATAAAAGTTGCTCATCCCAACTTTAAGGAAGGATAGGAGCATCAGAATTCAAGGGAAATTGGTCAAGGCTGCATACATGTTCTGAGCAGTGCCTGAACTCTACAATCTTTCTGTCCGTTTTCTCCTAAATATGTGCAAGCTAAATCCCTCGGCAGTGGTTTGAACTAGCTGTCCTCTTTAAACGAAGGCAGGGAAAGATGTGATATTTCTGATGTTGCGGTCATTATTACTGTGCATTCCTTTAAATATTTACAAATCCATTTATCATGGAGTTTAAGGACTCAGCTTTTATAATGATCCAATAAATATAAACTAAAAATATATAAAGAACCCCACTGCCAGAATCCCAAGGGCAGAAATAACATTACGATGCTAATACGGTCTGTTGGAGGCTGCAGTAATCCAGATTACCATACATAACCGTCTCCCAGAAACTAATTTGACTTTTATTGTGCTGCTAAATGAAATTATTACATGAGCTATAGATTATTGAGCCCTGTGGCAACATGGGATGGCAAAGCACTGGGATGGTATTTTTCCCTCTTTTTTCGATGGTGGGGGGGGGGGAGGAAAAAAACTTCCTTCAGATTGGCGCCTAGGTTTACGGAAGAGTATGCACTTTAGGGCTGAATAACAGATGCTCTATCACTTAGCCTTAGCATAGCAAGTAAATAATTATTACTAGGTCAGGCAGCAAAGAATCACTTTGCTGGGACGAAATGCACTATGCAAAACATTGTGCTCATTACTAGCATCTTTCTGTCAGAGTCAGGAACTATGACACTTTGTGACAAGACAACTTGGAGAAATTCAGCAGTGGCAGCCACAAAGGATCTGTTGCAGCTATATAATCCTCAACTGGCTGAAACACCGAACAGACCAATAAAAGACTTACAGGAGATGCGAGCTGTGCTATGTTTTCTGGATGGTTTTTGGCTTGTTACTCACTGGTAGCTTTCCCCATAAGTTGCCGTATTTTTCGCCCTATAGGACGCACTTTTTCTCCTCCAAAAATGAAGGGGAAATCTGGGTGCGTCCTATGGGGCAAATGCAGGCTTTTGCTGAAGCTTGGAGAGCGAGAGGGGTCGGTGCGCACCGACCCCTCTCGCTCTCCAGGCTTCAGGAAGACATCCACAGCATGGGGAGCCTTGCAGGAGTTCCCCGCAAGGCTCCCCACGCTGCGGATAGCAGCCTGCAACCCCAGCGCAAGGGGCACCCTGAAGCAGAGCACCCCCCACGCCAGGCAGACATCCGCAGCATGGGGAGCCTTGCAGGAGTTCCCCGCAAGGCTCCCCACGCTGCAGATAGCAGCCTGCTGCCCAGAGCGAGGGGCGCCCTGAAGCAGAGCGCCCCTCGCGCCCGACAGACATCCGCAGCGTGGGGAGCCTTGCAGGAGTTCCCCGCAAAGCTCCCCACGCTGCGGATAGCAGCCTGCCGCCTGGCGGGCAGGGTGCCCTGATGCAGAGCACCCCTGGCACCGGGCAGACATGGGCCAGCCCCACAAGCTCGGGGGACAGCAGGGAGGTGCAGCGCCACCATCCCGCTGTTCCTCGACCTGGTTCGGTTTCCCCAACCTGCTTTTGGGGGGAAAATAAAGGAAAAAGTTTTTTCCTTTATTTCCCCCCAAAAAACTAGGTGCGTCCTATGGGACGGAGCGTCCTATGGGACGAAAAATATGGTATTCCCTGGCTCGTGCATGCAACAGGTCCCATATTTAGTCCCTGGCATCCCCTGGGGAGTTGCTGCCAGTATGTGTAGTAAACAGCTTGATTGAGTAGGCCACCTCCATATCGGGCAGTGGAATCTGGTCCACTAGGGCAAATGGGGCACTGCCCCACCAACTATAGTTTGGCCTCAGCCAGTTCCCAGCTGCCTGTCTTCTGACTTACAATCAGTCCAGGGGATGCAACTGGCTAACAGCTTCCTCATTCTTATTCTCAGTATTGCCCCTTGTAGAACTCAGAAAGGAGGAGGATAGCAACAAGACTAGAATTATTTGGCTCTGGATTCACTTATTGTTGGGCTAACTACCTCCCCCAACTGCTGTTCACTGCCCCCATGTATTCACTCTGGCGGGGACTTAGCAATGCCCATTTCTTTGCCTGCTGTTCCCCTCTCAGGGGTGGGGGGCTGTGGTGAAAGTTGACCCCACCAAAGAGATAAATACTGTTAATAAGTCTAACTACAGAAATCATCCTGGCAGTCATTCAGCAGCTCATATTGTTGGCATTTTCAGCATGAGTCTGGCGAGTTATGATTTTTGTCCAATGGTAGACTTCACTTCTTGCAACAATACAGAATGGCAGGCTAAGGACTTTACTATGTACAGCCACTGCTGGAGATCTTGTCTGACTGGCTAAAGACCACCAAGCTGTGAGACTCGGTGCCAGGTCTTTATAGCCTGCAGATGAGTATTTTATCTGAGTAGTTAATATTTTCAGCCTGGTTTTATATTTCAAGCTTTCTGTAGTTTGATTCCCCCAGAGTGGATTTCCTCAGGTGTTCAGGAGGAAGGAAGGAAATAAAAGGCTGAAATGGTGAAAAAGGCAGGAGGGAAAAGTAAGGAAGACTGCACTAAGGAGGTATATTCAGCTAGTTCTACTTTCTTGAGCCGGGACTGAAGCTTAAAATGGGAATTCCTGGCTTCTCCTTTACCATTAGACCTCAATGAGAAATCACACTGAATGGAAGAAGCCCTAGCACCATTATACTGCCACCAGCACTATCAACACTAAGAGCTAAGGATTGGGGGAGGGGTGCGGTTTGTTTCACATTTTAATGGTGGGTGGGGATCTGCCTTATTCACACTTCCAAAACAATAGGCAAACCAAAATGCAGCTCTCTCTTTCCACACTGGCACTTCTCTGGATTTCACAATGTAGTTCACCAGACAACATGTACAGAAATGCAAATATAACAGGAAATTGGATGTAACTGTGCATATGCTAGTGAAAACAACATACAGTACAGCAATGCATTTGCGGGAGGGAGCACTAAAATGCTGTTTTAAAACTGATTGTTTATATAGCTGTTTAAAATGTTTATGTTTATATTTTTCATTAATGCAATAATTTTGTTTTTGTGAAAATTTAAAAAAAACTATTATATAAAAAAATAAAATAAAATGTTGCTGAATTTTCATGCAGACTTTTTCGCTTTTTTTTTTAGTGATACAGAAAAGTGACAAACAGGACATATGACTGGAACAATCAGAAATTGAATCCGTCAGATTCATCCATTCCTACTTGCAGCCCAGTCTTTTCATGCTTACTCAGAAGCAAGCACCTTAGGAGGAATTCAATATAGTGCTCTGGGAATTCCTAATCAACACACACATTTCAACATGCTGGGGCTGGAGCTGTGGCTCGAGCTAGATATACTTAGTGGTCCCTCTGTCCTCAAAGTGCCCACTTCCTTGCAAATGTAGCAGCTGTCCATTTGCTTATCTCTCCTTCTGTGAACAATCATAAGACCACAAGAAGGGCACCATCCCATCCTTTTCCCAACCAGATGCTTGTGGAAAGCCCAGAAGCAGGATCTCAGTGAAGCAGTACCCTCCCCAACAACTGAATACCGAGCAACTGGTATTCAGAGGTATACTGTGGCTTAGGGCCCTCATACTTATGGGACCGCCTCTCCTGGTATGCCCCGCAAAGGACCTTAAGGTCCATGAATAATCATACTTTAGAGGTCCCGGGCCCTAAAGAAGTCATATTATCCTCCACCAGGGCCACTTCTCAGTGATGGCTCCGACCTGGTGGAATGCTCTGTCCCATGAGACCAGGGCCCTGCAGGATTTAACTTCCTTCCGCAGGGCCTGTAAGACAGAGCTATTCCACCTGGCTTTCAATTTGAACTTAGCCTGATCTTTTATTCCCCTTCCTTCCCTCCCCCTCCCCTTTTTATGAAGATTACCCACTCTGGGATTCCACAGCTAATTCTCCCCTGGTCTCCTCGCTGGCCCAAATAGGACTAATTTAGCCAGCTAGCCCTGGTGATCATCTAATATTTATTGGATGGATTTCCCTCCTAAATTGATTTTTGAATTCTGCATTTATTGTTATTCAGGTTTTATATGGTATTTTATGCTGTTTTTTGTTGCATCAATTACGGTAAGTGTTTTAAATTTGTTGTTAGCCGCCCTCAGCCCGGTTTTCTGAACCGGGAAGGGCGGGGTATAAATAAATATTATTATTATTATTATTATTATTATTATTATTATTATTATTATTATTATTATCAGTAGAGGCAAACACTGCAGCAATGGCAGAAGCCATTTGGTGCACATCTCCTCTGAGAGGGAGAGAACAAGTTGAGTGGAGGTTATGGTTTTTTCCTCCTTGCTTCTTTCACAGCTCACTTGCTTAGAATGGGCAAATAAACAAGCAGCAAGCATAAGGGGGCTTGGGGGGGGTTATCAGTACCCACCTCTCCTTGGGACATGGGCTTTGGCAGGTGCCCAACAACACCACCTCCTGAAGATAGCCCTGTTCTAAGAAGATAGCCAAGTTTGCACAGATGAAACCAGTCCTTCAGGTACCCTGGTCTCAAACTGAATATCATGCAATGTTGATCCTAAAGTTGCCTCCTCCGTCTTCATATGCACAATCTCTCAGGCCAGCTCTGAGCTTCTCTGCCATTTTCAATCTTCCACGTAACCCGAACAAGTCCCCGAGCCAAATGAATCTTTAATGTCAAGAGTCAGGTGTATCTTCTTGTGGAGCATCTGAGCTTGTCTCTGACCCTCCCTGAAACCCAGCGCTGGAAATCATACAGAAGGGAATGGGTTTGGATTGGATTCTGCCAGCATTCATGTGAAACAAATGCATCACTTTATAACCACAACAGCAATGTACTTTTCAAAATAGCCCCGGGCAAGATTTTCAAGAAAAATTAAACCCACTGCTCCACAAAGCTGCAGTTGACAGCAAGCTTTTTGATTCTGTGTCTGTACAACAGCTCTTTATGCTGCACAGAGGAGGAAGATGTGAAAAACTATGAAAGACCCCACATCTGTCTCCTTCCTGGACACATCACACATGCTTGCCCACACACTGGTGATGCATCAGTTGGGGCTGCTTTTGATTGACACTGCACAGTAACCCGTTGGGGATGCTTCCCTTGAATAAGCGGAAGGGTTATATTGCACAGAAGTAAAAGAGGTCCCCGTTGCATGAGTCAACAGCTCACTTCTGTGTGATGTTGCAGCAGGAGATGCACAACCTTCTAGGCTTTGAACTTCCTTTGACAAAAGAAAGCGACCACTTCATTCCGTAACATGTATGACAGGTGTAGCTGCAGAGAGCTGGTACGAATTCTGCACTCAGTTCCCATTGTTAGGGGCTTGGACATGTGTTTTGGCACACATGTGACAAGAGAGGAAGTGTTTTTGTTTGTTTGTTTTAAGAAAGAAAAGAATCAAGATTAAAGCAAGCAACGAGAATGATTCTTTTGTGAATCATTAGAATATTAATGTATCCAGTGTCACAATCTGGGTTTATAATTTAGAAATATTCTAACAGTATTAAGAAGTTGGTGATTTGGGGGTTTACCCTAAATACATGGGATCTAGGCAGTTCCAAAGGCCTAGAGATTGTTACCCAAGTTTGACTTAGAAACTATGGAGAATAAAGTTGTTTTCAGCCATTCTGCAGTCCTTTGTCTGTGGACCAGACTGTAAACACACTCTACATTTGTAAAGAACAACAACCAGAAGCCTTTTTGCTAGGCATTTCAGGTCAAGAACAGCGGCAAGAATCTTATTAGCTCAAGGTTGGAAGAAAGAAGAAGTACCAAAGAAAGAATAATGGCAAAGAAAAATTGATGAACTATGCAGAATTAGCAAAGTTAACAGATAAATTGCATGAAAAGGACAATAGAGACTTTAACAATGAATAGGAATATTTTACAATTTATTTACAAAAACAACATAAAGAATTGGACTCATTGGCAGGTTTTGAATAAACACTCACAATTTTATTTAATTAAAACATGGAGGAAGATAATGTAATGACATTTTATGTATATTAATATGCAGAAAATAACAATTTTTGTAACAACCCAGAAAGGGAAGATAAGAGAAGTTATTCGGGGGGGGGGATGAAAAATGTAAAATTGGACAATTGCTATTTGTAATTTGATATAAAAGAGGAAATTTAATAAAATATTTATAAAAATAAAATAAAATAAAAACCCATTTTGAGTGTGGATCCTTAAGTAACCAAACCAGCATCATCTATGCACAAGTAGCAACAGGGACTGTGAAATCCTGGAGATCTACTACCAGCCAGTGTAGACAATACTGGACTAGGTGGGCTAAATGTTCTGACTCAGAATAAGGAAGCTTCCTATAGTGTTTTGTTTTTTTTAACCATTTGACAATTTTATCTGCTTAGTTTGTAGTTTGTAGTTTGTAGCTTGTGTTTGTAGTTTGTGCACAGATTTAGATGGCTGCTGCCTGATGGAAATAAGTATCTATCAGGAGATGAGAAAGCAAATCATCACATATACAACTGTTCTAGCTCTGCAGGATGGGTAAAAAGGGTTTCCTTCCTTCCACGGGATGCTTGAACTGAACCACTGACATTGCAAGGCTAAAAAGACAAAAACAAACCCTTGTGTGCACTTAACGTGGGAGTCAGTTCCATTGAACCTTGTGGGACTTGCTTCCCAATAAACATTTATTGGGTCAGGCTGTATAGATTAGACAAGTCAGCACTAATTTTTGCGAGCATGCAATGACAATGCTCTCCCTCCCCTCCTTTTAATATTACATTGCTTCTCAGTTTAATGCCTAATTACTTGGAGGGCTATTATCTTCTGGGAGTACAAATATTGCCTCATCTTCTTTTTCCCTCCCAGAACCTGAGAAGCATTCATCATTGTTTTATGAAGGAATATTTATAAAGTTTTATAAAAAGGTGTCCTATCTCAGCTGCTGTCTGTTGCCATATTTTGTCATTTGTTAAGGACATATGTTTGGGCAGGAAGTGAAATATTAAGAACATGGACTCCCCCTGGTCCATCTAGCTTGGCATTGTCTATCCTGATTGGAAATTGGATCTCCAGGTTTGAAGACAGGGAACTTGGTTAGTCCTACACGAAGATGCTGTCAGTGGCACTTAGGACCTTCTGCATGGAGAGCAAATCCTCTACTATTGATGTGTGAATCTGTCAGTATCAGTTTCTCCTTTTTCCTAGTCTTTAGTTCTCTACATTTTTTACTGTAGTTTTATATTTCTAAGTCTTCAAGATAATCCACAACCAATTTAATACCAATACACACATTTGCATGCAGTTTTCCCTAATCTGCACATTTTTGCAAAGCAATTTCCCTTAATAAAATGCATTTTATGCACACAACATATGCATTTTAATGCACATTTTGCTCTAGTGTATACATTTTTGCAGCGCTTTTTTCTTTAAAAAATGTTTAGGGGTGCTCTCATTTTCCTAGTCATATTGAAATACTGCCCCTTAATGAGGCCAAACTTAGATTCACAAAATGTTTAAGGGTATGCGTACCCCTGCATCCCCCCAGAAAAAAAACCAATGCATTTTTGTACACATAACTTAGTCAGAGAACTGCATTGCAAAATTCAGAGAAATGTGGATTTCAATGGATGACTCTCATATTGTTTTGGAAAGTGTAAATTAGCTAGCTTCACTTTAAAAAGTGATCTGAATCAAATTTCTCCCCCATCGCTAGCTCTTCCCTATTTAAATTATAAGTTAAATCATTTAAATGACAAGTTTTTTTAATTGCCCCCAAACCCACTTGAAGTGTTTGGAGGTCCTGGATGCCTGGCAGTTTTCAAAACTTCTGGAAATAGGTCAGCTTGAATTAGGATAACAACACATTTTATTTTATTTTTGCTGTTCTCTGGCTCCTTTAATCCAGGGAATACAGGCAATTAAGCTCTTTATATCCCTACGAGGCTGGCAGGGAAGTACTATCAAAATCCGAATTACAGAGAAAGTCTGTGGGCTAGGGGAAGTGAGAGAGCTGTCTGAGATTTCATATGGTGACTTAAACGAGCAATAGAATTTTGGAATATTTAAACTGACTACTGAAGGTAGTCTTGTAGTTACTAAACACAATGGCCTCAGGAGAAGGGGAAAACATACAGAAAGAAATACATTTCAAGGCCTGCCAATTTGTTTTCAGCCAAGATATGCAATTTTAATGTTGGCGTGCATCATTACTGCATGAAAAGTTGTTACCGTCATTATCTTTATGAATAGAGAGAAAGAAGAGTCTCTCTCTCTCTCTTCCCTCCCTCCCCCCCCTCTCTCTCTCACACACACACACACTACTAGAACTTGAGGCCACCAAAAAACATAGACCAGCAGTAGGTTCAGGACAGACCAAATATGTGAACTTCATCATACCGACACATTATTCACTTTGGAAACTTAATGAGCATGGCATGGCTCCAGTGGCTGGCTCCTCCTCGGGCTGCTGCTGCTGTGGAGAGAAAGGAAGGTGGATGGCAGATGAAGGTGATAGACTATATGGGACTGGCTGAAATGACCGGCAGAATCCGCGACCAGGGGAAAGAGACGGCGGATGAAGATTGGAAGAAATTTAAAATTTATCTTAAGAAATATTGTAAAATTAATGAATGCTAAAATGTCGAGGTTTTAGAGAAAAAAAGGGATTACAGCTGTAAAAGATTAAGTAAAAGAAATGAATAAGGGGAAATTTTTGAAAAAACCAAGGTTTAGGATTTGCTGAAACAAATTTGGAGATTGGGATGTAGAAAGGGGAGTTATGGGGAAGTCGATGAAGTAAGGTTTAAGAAATAAGGATATGAAATTGTACATGTTTGTTTGTGTGCTTGTGTGTCGGTGTTGTGTATTGTTTGGTGTTTACAAAAACTGTAAAAAACCAATAAAAATTTTTATTAAAAAAAAGAAAAGAAAGGAAGGTGGAAGCAGCCTCCTGTTGGTGGCAGCACCAGGAGAAGATGGAACAGGAAGTGCTAGCCATTGAAGCCACACAGCCACTGTTCAGCTCTGCCCCGGCTCCTCCTGACATCACATGTGTGATGTCCCATCCCCCCAATCACCTTCACAAGCTGGTGCCTCTGATTACATGCCCTACCTCTCAGTACACAGCAGTGGTGCAGGCCATAGGAGGTGAGATGAGCAGCCCTGCCCCACAGACCACTACTGGTGGGCATCTGAAGAAAGCTGGGCTTCTCTGTGCTGTATTAAAGCACAAATAACTGTGTAGTGTCCACAAGTGCAATATGGCTTCCCCCTTCTTCTCTCTCCTCTTGATCTAGGACAGTATTCTTCAACCTTGGAAACCCAGGCTTTTTTGGACTACAACTCTCATCATCCACAGCCAATTTAGACAAGGATCAAGGATGATGAAAGTCAAAGGTACCAACTTGAATAAAATATTGGGGGAAGGGCGGGTAAGCCCCACCCCACACAATTGATCCGTGACGCGGTGCACGCACACCATTTGAACGGCAATGCCCATCAACTTGGGTGGCCTCAAATATTTTATTGTGGAGCTGAAGACCCTTCGGCCCCTAGGAGCTGGCTCCTATGATTAAAGCAACACCTGGAGACTTTAGACTGAAGAACACTGGTCTAGGAAGCTTTGCTGGTGTCTTAGGGTATATAATAGCAGAATTCTGAACCTACTGCAGATGTAGAACTTAGCAGGGAGCTGCATATTAATTGCCCAGTTAAAAAATCTGTTGCATTGCCAACATTCAAGATGGCAAGATAATACATCACTAAAAAGGAGGGAATACGTTGCTGGGGGATGGGGGGGGGGGACAAAAGGGGACACCAATTTCCATTTTCATGTGTTGAATTATAGGCACAGACATTTTTTAAAAAAAAAACAACCATAATTCAAATTGAAATATATCTCACCATGGTGGGAAAGACCAGCTAACCTGGGTGCCTGCTCTACCTGCTGTCAAGGAGCAAACTGTTCCTGGGCAATTGCCAGGCCTCCCCTGCTCTCCGTTCTTATGGTTCTTTATATTTAAACTGGCCTTTAAACTAAAGTGAACTAAACACGCACATGGCTACCCAATTGACACTTGTGTGAAGCCTGAATAGTCAAGGTTTAACAAACAACACATGTATCATGAACAACTTCTAGTCATTTCATGTGAAAACCCAGCTGACATGTGGAGGGCTGTAGCTCATGATCATTGCAATCAGGGGTGCCAACTTGAATAAAATATTTTGGGGGCCCAGGTAAGCCCCACCCTACATAATTGATCACAAGACACACTGGTACACACACCATTCAAATGGGAATGTCCATTAACTTTGGAGGGGCCCGGCCCCCTCAAATATTTTATTGTGGGTGCCAAAGCCTTTTCAGCCCCTAGGAGTTGTCTCCTATGGTTGCAGTCTATCAAGGAGGCAACTGCACTTTAAGAGTCACAAATAGAGATATCAATTAATTCCGATGTTGACATGACCGCAGCGATTGTCCACAGAGCCCTTTTAATAGCGGCAGTCCAAGCAAAGGCATCCATCATTTTGATTTTTATCATTCAACAGGGGAACAGAAACATACATTTGAGGGTAGTTGGGATACCAAAATATATGCAGCCATTATTGCTGGAGGTGAAATGACATTTCTCAATGGCTGAACATGGCTTAGGTTGTGAAAGCACTAGCGTGTAGTACAATTAGGGCTTTTCCTTGGCAGACTCTTGCCATGATCAATGTGCTCAGGGAAGGCGTGGAAATAAATCAGGAGTGTGGAAGTGATCCCCAGGGTGAGGTTTCTGGGGACTAGGAGAATTGAAGGACTGCTTTTTGGGCAACAGTAAGAAACAGAGTCCTTCCGACATCATACCATTTTAATCTTGAAAACCAGCACCATAACTCATTCCATAAATCCGTTATTAACTATCATCAGGACAAATAAATTACACTCTCTCAGGCCATTATCCACAGATCGGCAGCATTGTGGCTGGCAATATACCTGGTGAGTGGGTGAGATGAACATGACAGGGATTCAGAGATAAGTTGAACGAATTCAGAAAACATCCCCTTGTAATGAATGTGTATTCAACTGTTATTTTCTAACCCTATTTTCCATTACACTCCAAGCAGGGCTACTACTTGAATTCACATTGAAAGAAGAAGGTCAGAGTTTGCAAGCCACCTTGAATGTGTTTGGGCTTAAAAAGAAGAAGACAAAAATCCATCTGTATTCTTAGAAAACATTCCATCCTAGCTATTTGTTCACATTATTATCATGGCATTTGTTGTTGCTGTTACCATTGAAAGTTCATAAGAGAGCCCATGTAGCGTATTTCTTCTCCTTAACTCTGTGATGCTTCAGTTTGAATTATGACATTTTATCTTTTGAATATAATAAGAATGTGAAACAATTTCCCCCTTTCTTTTTTGCCCCTTCTCGGTAAACAGAACTAACACAGGCGAGCACTTATATGTAGAAATACAAATATGCATAATTAGATCACAGTTGAATGCCATTTCCCAAGGAGATTCATTGAAACTTCTCAGTCAGCTGGGGGGGGGAGAGAGAAAGTAACCTTGAGAACGAAGCAACACTTTCTTTTTCTAGCTGCTCCTTATCTGTTTGAGAATTTCAGTCAAGGAAAATGTCTGATGCAATGACCTCCCAAATTAAATCACCCATAATTTTAGAGTGCAAGTCTGGGTCCAATTTTGATGCTGATTAATATTATTTTGATATTGTTGAAGTAAATAATTGGATTGGACTTCCATGCTCCTCTTTTGTTGTTGTTTTGTTGTTTAGTCGTGTCCAACTCTTCGTGACCCCATGGACCAGAGCACGCCAGGCACTTCTGTCTTCCACTGCCTCCCGCAGTTTGGTCAAACTTATGCTGGTAGCGTTGACAACACTATCCAACCATCTTGTCCTCTGTTGTCCCCTTCTCCTTGTGCCCTCCATCTTTCCCAACATCAGGGTCTTTTCCAGGGAGTCTTCTCTTCTCATGAGGTGGCCAAAGTATTGGAGCCTCAGCTTCAGGATCTGTCCTTCCAGTGAACACTCAGGGCTGATTTCCTTCAGAATGGGTAGGTTTGATCTTCTTGCAGTCCATGGGACTCTCAAGAGTCTCCTCCAGTACCGTAATTCAAAAGCATCAATTCTTTGGCGATCAGCCTTCTTTATGGTCCAGCTCTCACTTCCATACATCACTACTGGGAAAACCATAGCTTTTACTATATGGACCTTTGTTGGCAAGGTGATGTCTCTACTTTTTAAGATGCTGTCTAGGCTTGTCATTGCTTTTCTCCCAAGAAACAGGTGTCTTTTAATTTTGTGGCTGCTGTCACCATCTGCAGTGATCGCTACTCTTTTAGCCTACTGCATTCTTCATCCAACAGGGAAGCAGAAAGGGCTGTACAGTAGCTTGAGTTGCAAAAGATCCCAGGTTCCTTTCCCAGCCTCTCCAGGTTGGGTGAGGAGTGACCCCTGTTAGAAACCTTAGAAAGCTGCTGTCTGCCAGTGTTGACAATACTGAGCTAGATGCAGCAATGGTCTGTCTTGGTATATGGCAACTTCTATCTTCCACTATTAACTGACAATAGAATTCCATTCAAAGTGAGTTGAAATTAATTATAATTTTTTGAAAGGAAAATTTGTTGGAGAATAATACAGGGAAACCCCTGTTTCAAATATTGTTACTCACAAATAGTGTGGAGAATTGTAGGTGGCCTTATAATTCAAAACATAGACAGGGCCCTAGTCACTTGCTGGCTTGGGGCCTACGAGGGCAAGACTCTCGCTGTGCCCCATCCCTGAATTTTCAGCAAACATGTTTTGGAAGAAAATGAAGTGGTTTAGATAAACAAATAAAATGGGAAGATGTATCCTATTCAGTTGCTCAGTAAGAAGTAAACATGCTCCCACTTCCCATTGTTTTGGCCAATGAATGCAAAGATACTGGAATAACTGACAAGTCATAGGTCATTTTGTGTTGTAAAATTAACAACTAACTAATATCATTAGTTAGAGATGCGGGTGGTGCTGTGGATTAAACCACAGAGCCTAGGGCTTGCTCATCAGAAGGTCAGCGGTTCAAATCCCCGCGACAGGGTGAGCTCCCATTGCTCGGTCCCTGCTCCTGCCAACCTAGCAGTTCGAAAGCACGTCAAAGTGCAAGTAGAAGGTAAATGGCGGGAAGGTAAACGGCGTTTCCGTGTGCTACTCTGGTTCGCCAGAAGTGGTTTAGTCATGCTGGCCACATGACCCGGAAGCTGTACACCGGCCCCCCTCGGCCAATAAAGCGAGATGAGCGCCGCAACCCCAGAGTCGGTCACGACTGGACCTAATGGTCAGGGGTCCCTTTACCTTTACTTTAATATCATTAGTTAGAGACACGGGTGGTGCTGTGGGTTAAACCACAGAGCCTAGGGCTTGCCTATCAGAAGGTCGGTGGTTCAAATCCCTGTGACGGGGTGATCTCCCGTTGCTTGGTCCCAGCTCCTGCCCACCTAGCAATTCAAAGCACACCAGTTCAAGTAAATAAATAGGTACCGCTCCTGCAGGAAGGTAAACGGTGTTTCCGTGCGCTGCTCTGTACACCAGTTCCCTCGGCCAATAAGGCAAAATGGCTGTAGATCAGCAGTAGAGCATCTGCTTTGCATATAGAAGTTGCCATGACTGGTATCTCCAGGTAGTGCTGGGAGAAACCCCTGCCTGAAATCCTGGAGAGATACTGCCAGTCAGTGAAAACAATCGTGATCTACAGGAACTCAATATAAGGCAGCGTCCTATGTTCCTAACATTAAACATGCTAACAGTGAACTCTAATGCACATCTCTAGAGTAAATCCCATTGATTCCATCCTAGGTGGCCCTTTTCTATCCAGCTGTTTTTCAGTGATGGTACCCTAAGACCCGGGATGTGGGTGGCACTGTGGGTTAAACCACAGACCCTAGGACTTGCTGATCAGAAGGTCGGTGGTTCGAATCCCCACGACGGGGTGAGCTCCCGTTGTTCGGTCCCTGCTCCTGCCAACCTAGCAGTTTGAAAGCACGTCAAAGTGCAAGTAGATAAATAGGTACAGTGGTGCCTCGCAAGACAAAAAGAATCCGTTCCGTGATTCCCTTTGTCTAGCGGTTTTTTCGTCTTGCGAAGCAAGCCCATTGACGGATTAGAGGATTAGCGCTATTAGCGCTTTTAGCGGCTTTTAGCAGTTTATCAGCTTATCGGATCAGCTGATAAGCGGCTTAGCAGCTTAGAAAAAGGGGGGGAAGGGAAAAAAACCCCGCAGGAACTCGCAAGACATTTTCGTCTTGCGAAGCAAGCCCATAGGAGATTCGTTTTGCGAAGCACCTCCAAAACGGAAAACTCTTTCGTCTAGCGAGTTTTCCGTCTTGCGAGGCATTCGTCTTGCGGGGCACCACTGTACCGCTGTGGTGGGAAGGTAAACGGTGTTTCCGTGCGCTTCTCTGGTTTGCCAGAAGTGGCTTAGTCATGCTGCCCACATGACCCGGAAGCTGTACGCCGGCTCCCTCGGCCAATAAAGCGAGATGAGCGCTGCAACCCCAGAGTCGGCCACGACTGGACCTAATGGTCAGGGGTCCCTTTACCTTTACCTTTTACCCTAAGACCCACACATTAAAACATTTCTGAGTATGGGTCTCTTTTGAACCCTTATTCAAGGACCCCTGTCTGAATGTGGTCTGCCCACTGTGCTTTGCCTTATCTGTCTTATCTGTCACAGACAGGAGGAATCAGTTATCTCAACTGTGAGGAAATGTTTTCTCATTGAGTATTATATGCCATTTATCTAACAGGTGTGTGTGTGCACACATACACATGGGGGTGTCTACTAGATGTCCCTGAATTCTCTAGAATTGCCTTCACATACATTGTTGATGTTTTTATTGTGGACAATTAGTTGTGGGTAGCAGGGCAGTCCCAAAAGCCACTGCGGACTTCCAGAGCAAAACATAATATATATGTTGAGACAAATGCTACATCAAATATGCTCCCATTTCCATGCTGAAAATAGGGTAGCTTTTCCCCAGGGGGTTGTTAGAAATATTTGCACACAATTAAATTTGAAAATCCTGTTTGTTGTCTTTGTATCCTTAATGTACACACTTTGATGTGGTTTCTTTGTCCCCACTATTTTGGGTACTTCTTCTTGGATTATGCATGAGTCATCCCAGACAACCAGTAATCTGAACAGGATTATGCCACAAATCTATCAAGCCAATTTTCCACTATGATCTGTGGACTAATGCAATAAATAATATTCTACTCGGTTCCATGTTGCCAATCAGATTTGTCTATCTATAATTTCACTGATGACAAAGGTGTTCGATAGAGATGGCAAGACAGGACAATGTAAATGCGCAGCCAAACATTTTCATGGGCATTGCTGAAAGATTTAGGTTTTTTTGCACTGCAGGAAATGTTCTCAAAATTACAGTGAACAGTTTCATTGATCCCTCTTCCCAGCTCATTTGAAACTGTCCCCTCTTCACCGTGAGCCCGAATGCTTTGAACAATGTAATTGTTAATGTTTGTGGCACAGTTGGAATGTACTTTCTAAATAAATAAATTATGGGCCTTTTTCTCATGAGCCAGCAACCCTTCTCATAGTTGAGAGCACTGAGGATGGAGGGAAGGCAGGAAAGAAAACAGACTTGACAGTAGGAAAGGAGAAACTGAGAGTTGAGGCAAATAGTATTGGTATAGACTACAGTACTGGATAATGACCCTCATGAGTTGGCTAGAGATAGAAGTTTTTAAAAATCTAGATGTTGGGCTAATCCAAATGGATCCCCCCTCCCCCGCAATTCCCATTATCGTCCTTGATCTCAATTTGACTTGAGTTCCGCCCCCTCCCCATCTGCTTCCATTAAAATACAGTACACTTAAACACACACATATTATATGGATTTAATGTGTGCATAAGGCAATGTAAATAGAAAGGGGGAGACTGGGAATAGGGTCAAATCAAATTCTCTGTGAAATACATTGTCCTAGCCAAAGCTGTTCAGTATCCCTTTGCATAAGTACAAATAACTGGCTGCAATAGCAGCTAATGGCTAAAGGGGAAGCAGAAGTCCATTGAACCTCTGTTTGATTTCTTGCAAACACAATGGAGGTAAGGCCAGCTTGTTGCAAGCCAGCCGTTGACTTCGTTTCTACTTCCACCCCAAATCCTCTGCCCCATTTCTGCAAGGGAAAGAAATTAGAAAGGGGAATAAGGGAGCATGTGTTAAAAGCTTCCAAAAGAAGGTTGAAAATGTTGTTAGCATCATTTTCCAGAGGACCACATGATTTGTAGATTTCACCCATCTCTACAAAATCATGCTGGCATGTGTGAAAATGAAGGGCAGGGCTTGCAGTCAGAAGGTGTGGCTTCTGTGTAGACTCCAGTTCCAGCATTTCTCATTTTGGAAATGAAGTACCGAAAATCCCCTAGAGCAAGAATGATGGATGGAGCTATTAGTTAAGTTTCCAAACAGCAAGTCTGAGTGGGCTTGAAAGGCCTTTGTGCGTATTCTCTTTTCCCACTGAATATAAGTTTTAATTCATTCAGTTAATCAGGGTATGTTTGTTAAGCATTCTGAAGTTGTAAATCACTACGTTAATGTTAAATGTTGTAAACTGCTGTCATGCCACAAACAGAACTTTCTTGATGAATAATGGTTTAGAGAGTATAACATCTCTCCCCCCCCCCCATTTCCTTGTCTTCTTCAACACTCAGTGATTTATTTTATTGGGGTAGGCACTTCTGATTTCTTTGAAATATATACAAGCCTAGATACGACGGAATTCTTGATTTTCTGCTTTTACCTCAAGACATCCTATAAAAAAATCAGTTTGCAAATCATCTAAGATGTGAGGAAAAAACATCAGATCGCACAGGGAATATGTCAGCCAGTCAGATTTGTTTGCTATAAACCATTGGTCATCACTAAAGTGCAGAGGGACAGATTGAGATAAGCATTTTAACACAGAGTATCCCCAGCACACTGAACCCCATTTTGGGCAATACATTTTTGCCTGCTCAAGCAAAACATCAGAACCTTGTATGTAACATAGATATTCCTATCAGCCAGTAATGAACAGGTGGCATGAAAAATGCTGCTTTCACTGCTCTTAATGCTTCTTTGCTCCCAGCATCCTGAGCTATGTATTTCAAAGGGCCTGCCCATCTGAATAACACCCCATCCAAAATAAGCTCTTCGTAGGTCTCCCCCATTCTGTCCTTCTGACCTCATTTCCCAGCTTCCTCCAACTTCACTACTGCAGCAGCTCAAAATAATAATAATAATAATAATAATAATAATAATAATAATAATAATAATAATAGCTTTATTGTCATTGCCCCCTTCGGGGACAACGAAATTACTTGACTGCTCCATAAAAACACTAATTAAACAATACAGTATAATACAGCAAGGGAGATTAGATGACTTTCAAAGTCCGGGCTTCCCATTCAGGGCCGAGATCGCTCTGGAGAAGAAGCTGTTCTTGTCTTCATCGTCCTGTATCTCCATCCCGATGGCAAGAGCTCGAAGAGACAGTGACCAGAATGCGATGGATCTTTTACTATGTCCAGTGCCTTCCTATGGCACCTTGTGACATAAATCTGCTCTAAGGTGGAGAGTAGGCAGCCAACAATGCTCTCTGCTGCCTTAACAACCCTGCACAACCCCATCCTGTCCTGGGTAGTACAGCTTCCGTACCACACACATAAGCCATAAGTGAGCACGCTCTTAATGGCACAGTGATAGAAGGCAAGCAGCAGTTTCTGCGGAAGATGGTTTTTCCTTAGTATTCTCAAAAAGTACAGTCTCTGTACTACAAGCATTGTGATCCCTTAAATCAGGGGTCAGCAAACCTTTTCAGCAGGGGACAGGCCACTGTCCCTCAGACCTTGTGGGAGGCCGGACCATATTTTGAAGGGGGGGGGGAATGAATTACTGTGCCCCACAAATAACCCAAAGATGCATTTTAAATAAAAGGACACATTCTGCTCATGTAAAAACACACTGATTCCCAGACCGTCTGCGGGCCAGATTGAGAAGGCGATTGGGCCAGATCTGACCCCTGGGCCTTAGTTTGCCTACCCATGCCTTAAATGGATCCACCGTTTCTCCCTTTCTGCTCTTTAATGCATGGTGGTGTCTCTCAAAACACCTATGTCATAAGACCACTTTGCTTTGCTTCTCCATAATTGCTGTCTTGTTTATACAGTGGTACCTCTAGTTATGAACTTAATTCGTTCCAGAGGTCCATTCTTAACCTGAAACTCTTCTTAACTAGAGGCGTGTTTTCGCTAGTGGGGCCTCTTGCTGCTGTTGCGCCACCGGCACGCGATTTCTGTTCTCATCCTGGGCAAAGTTCTCAACTCAAGGTAACTCTTCGAGGTTAGCAAAGTTTGTAACCTGAAGCGTTTGTAACCTGAGGTGTTTGTAACTCGAGGTACCATTGTATTTCATTGATTTTTCCTTTGTCACTGTTCCCTTTGTTTATTTTTTCCTCATTCATTTCATTTCCACGTTGATTTACAAGAGAGACTCATCCTGTCTTTCTACGGTAAAGAAGTGTGAAGAATTTGGAGCATGGCAAAATTATAAAGCCTGGTCCCCACTCTTTCCTGGCTGGACTGCCAGCCCCCATGTGGCTACCCCTGTTCTTCCCCTGAAGAAGACTACCTGAGTCCTGGGGGAGCTGGGGTATGGCAAAATCTTTCCCACTTGTATGTGAGAATGGCGTTCCTGGAGAACGTTCCCTGAATGTATCAGTTTGTATCAATTTGCTAAGCAATGCAATGCTTCTTGTCAGTTCCAGGAACCCCCCCCCCGCCCCCTTCTGACACATTAATAGGGGAAACCAGATGAAAGGATTTTCATTTGTTTCTCAAAGAGATGAAAGTTAGTTTTGTTTTTCATTCAGCTCTTCCTTCAATTTGCTCTTCAAAACCCGCCTCTTCCATTTTGCATAAGCTGACAGAGTCTAGCAGGCGGTGTATCCACAGAGATACAGTCTAGGCATAGGGGAGGCAGGCCCAGAAAGCAGCTTTGGAGAGGCAACCAGACCACCGTGAATGACCCCAGGCTGTTGTGCAGCCTGCACCTTATGCACAATCCAGTGTGTGAAGCCACTTTTATGTCCATACGATCACATAGGATATGGCCTTATACCAAGTCAAACTATTTGTCCATCTCTGTAAGTATTTTGTCTACTCTGACCGGCTCTGGAGATGATCAAGGCTTTCCTTTGATTCACATTTTGGTATTGGCCAAACCAGTTTGCAACACCCAAACCACTGTGTGAAACGAAACACAACAGTCAGTTGTATCTTGCACATCTCTGGATTTTGCAGTGCATTTGTTGCCCACAAAGAAAACGACCCATGAGACGTAACTTTGTGGAACAGTTTACATTTATTTTAAAAAATAAATCAACGTGGAGAAACTGCAAATTCACCAAGTTCAGAAAATACGGTCAGGTGAGGATTTCATTGAACTCTGGTAGAGAAACATCCCTACAGACCCTGGGGCATGTGTTACAGCTGCAGGCAGTGACTCCTCCAACAAAGGATGGGGAGGAAATGACTCCTGCCTTGCTAGGTCAGCTCTGCGAACAAAACTGCCCTGCACAGACAGACCCTGCTGTCCAGCATTCACCCAAAATGTGCATGAAAGCCCTAAAGGAAACCTTCCAGGTCCAGCCAGGCATAAAGCACTGGCAGATTCCTAAAGGGTGCCCTTAGCCCAATAGTAGCTCAGTTTTCCTACAGTTATTCTCCCACACTTCCTCACCTGCCCAGACTCAGTGCTCCATGGACAAGTAATCCTTGCCACAGCTCAATTTCCCAATCAAATTAGTCTCAGCAGTGTGGAATAAGCAGAGAGAGGGGGGCGGGGAAGAAAGGAAGGAAGGAAGGAAGGAAGGAAGGAAGGAAGGAAGGAAGGAAGGAAGGAAGGCCCCCAAGGGCCAATCAAGCAATTCCCCTCCAATTCCTATTCAGCCTCTTCAACAGACTGAAGTTCACACTGCATAAAGGGAGGGAGAGAAGGAACAACAAAAATTTGAAGAGGGCTTGAGGCAGGAGCAGACGACATAGAAACCAGCTCCTAGGGGCTGAGGTCCCTTTGCCCCCCAATAAAATATTTGAGCCTCCCCCCGCAAAGTTGTTGGGCATTGTCATTCAAATGGCGTGTGTATGCCATGTCTTTTTATCAATTATGTGTGTAGCACCCTGCTTGTGGTTAACGCTTAGCTGGAATGAAATATTCAACGCAGCAACAGAGAAATTAAAAAAATAATTTATTTGTCAGACAAATAAATAAGAGGCACAGTGGTATATGGTTACCAAGCTCTGGCCTGGCCTCCTGCCATTATGGCCAGCACTTATATTTCCTTAATCCAGCCCCCTTTGCTCCTCCTATGGCTGCCTCTGTCCCATCAGCCTGGTTGAAATTCCTATTGGCTGATTGGTATAACCAATCACAAAAATACACTCATATCCTACTGTCCTTATATGGAACACAAAGAGCTATATATTGTTACATCTATAAATGACAAATAAGTATTAATATATCTTACATGCGTCTCAACAAGGAATCTTAATTACCAGCTCACCTCTTACCCCCCTTGCCCTATTGCCTTCTAAAACAAATGGTTAATAATTTTAAATTTTTATCTTGAACAGATGTCAGAGACCTCGGGTTCATATTCTCATGCATCATCAATGAAATATCTCCTTTTGGAGGTCTTTAAACAAAGGTCTGACAGCCATTTGTCATAAGTGTTCGATTGGCGTCTTCTTGTCTGACAGGGGGCTGGGCTGGCTGACTTAATTTCAGGATAAATCTAGCATTTCTTAAATCCTTTGCATAATTACATTTAAGCCAGCATATTTAAACTTCCTCAAAGTAAAAAGGAAGGAACAGTTTACAGCCTCAAAATAAAATAGGAAAAAAGCCTCTTCCCCTCTTCACACTTCCCCCCCTTCTCCAGCCAGTTGCTTGTTTTCCATGTGCTCTTGACCTTTTGACCTTAGGCTCAAGTTTAAGGCACATGGTTTTATTTTACTGTTTACCAAACTCTTAATTATGTAGGGTCTGTGTAACCTTGGTCTTCAGCCTGTAATTCCAGCTTTTACAACTTTGAGAAACTTGTCTCCTGCTACTGCTATAAATCAGGGAGGCCCTTGTTCAGGAGAGCAGGAAGATAAACAACTGCCAAAGTACTTAGCCAGCTGGTTTCTGCATGGCATGAAACTTTTGAAAGTCTAAGCCCATTTACCTGATCAAGATATAAGCCAATATATGCCTTGATTAAAAATGCAGTCTATATTCAGATGCCACAATCCCCCCTTTCAAGCTCAAGGACCTTGCTACCAAGTCCTTGATAGCTTGATCTTCCTGAGTTAAAGCTCTGTATAGGGCCATGATATGAGGTAGAGTTTCATTTGAAACCATCTTGCTAATTGTACTTCTAAAACATGAAATGATACATGGCATCATACATAAAACCATCACTACTGTCAAGAAAAACAAGCAAGACAATAATATCCCTTTGACATGTGCTATACTCTCCATCTTTGTGGCCAACACACGGATTGCCTCACCATTATCAGAAATGTTAAAGCAACAGGCATTCCCTGTCAAGTTCAAGACTCCACACAGGCCTCCCTGCCTGGCAAGTACATAATCCATTCCCATTTTCAGCTGCAAAATGGGGCTCTACTTTCATCCAACTGTTGTGCAATAAGTCTCAAACTCTGGGCCGTTGCATTGGTTACAAGTTCCACTACTGCTTGCAATCGAATTATTCTGTTTAGATTATAAATAGGATCCCGTGCCCCTTGTATGAGCTCACCAGGATTCCAGGAGGCAGGATCATAATAGGCTATAATGCGCTCTGGTGGCCAATCATCAGTATCGCTCCAACTTTGGGTACTTCCTCCTGCTATATGAGAAATATACTAGTGGGCAAAATCCACATTGGTGGTAATACCCATCCCAGGAAACAAGTCCCACTCCATTTGGAAGGGAGTTTCTTGTATGCCCATTCTCCACATATCCACCACAACCATCGGGTCTGAGGGTTTTGGTATGTGGAGTGCATAAGGCGAAATATCACAAGAGGTATAGAGTTCACAGTGCAGTATGTTAGATTGCCTTTCTTCTGTCACAGTTATGTTCCATACCACTTTCCATGCGTGAATAAAAGGAAGTGCACAGGGCAAGGTATTCCGAGTTCGATAGGTAGTATCGTGTGCCCAGGTATTCTTAATATTATCCCAAGTATAGTGACAATGAGAAGAGCCTATCATGGTAGAATCAGCTGCATCTGATGATTTATGTACACAGAATTCCCCTTGTACAGGTATAACTCGTAATGGTTTAGTTGAGTTCCATCCGGGGAAATTCTGTACTTCTGTTTGGTGTGGCATTTCGCTTACCATACCAATGGCATTTAATGGTATTGGTAATAGTGATAGCATAAATATTAGTCCCAATATAATTCCCCCAGTGACAGGAATGGGGAACCACCAAGACCAAAACATATATCCCAAGGATCCCCAATGTGTAATATCTCTGATAATTGTTCCACAAGGGGGCAGTCAATCAATTGTATAAGAGAATCTTCCCTTTCACAGCCGCTGGTTCAGACGCTCCTCAAGCTTCAGGCGTGCGCAGGTCAGCCAGCTTCCAGGTTTGTGGCTGCAGCAGGCCGGTCGTCTAATGTTGCCCGTGACCTAGCCCGTTCCCCGTAGGGCTAGATACAGGGGTTTTTGGAGAGAGTCAGTTTTAAAGGATTAGAGGGGTCACCTTTGCACGTCCAACTGCCTTCGGACTTCTTCAAACGGGAGTGATGAATCCAGGGGGTCACCTCAGCTACCTTCACCGCTGTTGGAGTAAAGAGCAAGACGGTGTAAGGTCCACGCCACTTAGGTGCAAGTGGATCACGTTTCCACTCTTTCACCTATATGCTATGCCAGCCTGGAGCTGATGAATCGGCTTGGCAATGCGCTCGAGGGCCCACCTGTTAAGATAAAAAACAAAACAAAACAAACAAACACGGGAGAGAGACAAAAACACGGGAGAGAGATTGCACTTGTCCCTGTGTCACATGTTCTCCTATTTGTTTGAGGTCAGTTGGAATATCCTGAACAAAGGAGGGCGGCCTCCCATACAGGAGCTCAAAAGGTGACAACTTAAGTCTTTTTGTGGGTGTGCACCGAACACGAAACAGTGTTATGGGTAACACGTCTACCCTCCTGAGACTTTAGACATATTAGTGGGCTTCTGGCATGCCCTGCAGATACCTTGCACAAGCGTCTGGCGATAGGTGGTAAGCCTGGCCAGGTGAATTGCATTGTTTGGATCCCAATTAGGATCTTCCAAGGGAAAGTTTTCCTGGAGATGACGGTCAATATTATAAATATTTCCCACTCTGGCCTGCTCACGCAAATATATCTGTGCCTTTTCAATTATGTCTCTCCTTTCCTCAGTGGTGAAGAGAGTATTCAGGAGCTGGCGACAACCTGTCCAAGTAGAACTGTTAGTATTTACTATTGAAGTCACCAAGTCCATCATAGCCTGAGGTTTTTCTGCGAAAGATGGGGTGTTTTCCAATTCATCAGATCCGTAGTTGTGAATGGAATATACTGGAGGATCCTCAAGTGCATCAAATACTCTTCTAAGAGGGGCTACTACGTGACCTTTTTCTTCGCTTTGCTCTAGGGACCTCAAATCATAGGGGATGGTATTTGTCCCAAGGCGTTCTTTTAGCAGCTTTATACGCCCGGCTGTATTGCTTGCTGACCGATTAAGGTCTCCCTGTAACTTCTGTAATAATTCTCTAGGACTTGGATGTACAGGGGTTTGGGGTAGGCAATCAGTTGTTCCACTAAAGGAGACTGTAGATGGAGTTCTACTGGGACTCACAGGTGGAATAACCACTTCTGCTTGAGCTTCATTATAGGACTCCAATGCCTCCTGAAGATATTTATCATAATCTATCAAGGAATCAAGTTCTGTGACTCCAGCCCCATTATTCATTCCACTTTCTTGCCTTGGGGTTACAACTGGTGGAGGGTTTGAATTTATTTGGCAAGATTCCTTTCCTAGCTTTGGCCTTTACAGCCAATAATTTGCATCGTTGGACTTTGCATTCCCTTATCCATGGAGGATTTTTATTTAATGTGCTCAGCCAAGAATCTATATATGAAAATTGTTCTGGGCACCCTCCAGTTTCTTTGGCGATGTTAGACCAAAGTTTGCTTACTAAATTTATATCAAAGGTTCCTTGAGATGGCCATCCAATATTTTGTTTTGGCCATTCTAGTTCACATAACGTTCTCAAGCGTTCTGGCGTCATTTTGATTCCATATGCCCCTGAGAAGGCTTTCTTAAAATTATTTAACATACATTCAAAAGGTGTATTTCCCCCCTTTGAACCCCCAACTCCCATTGTATGGCCCTGTGAAGTATCCACTCAGTCACTCACACACACACCTTACTGGTAAACGAAGTAGTACTCACTCCACACTTAGGTCAGCTACACATTGTACTTTCTCACACATGCAATGCGCCAGATACTTCAACCATACTCTACCTCCCAACTTTCCCTTTCCCTACACCAGATCACCATCTGATGTACCCAGCCACCTAGCGTACTCAGTTCCCCTTTACTGAGACGCAGAAGTTTGATCAGGACTTCTCTTCCTCCCAATTAATTGGAGGGCCAAAACCCCTTAGTGCACTTACCCTTAGCTGGTTCCCTGTTTATTTCTCTGGTCCCCCCCGGTCCGTCGCCGTCAGTGGGCAGGGTATCAGACAGACGAGACTGCTGCGTTCCCCTGGAAAAAAATTTTCCAGTGCGCGCTGGGTAGGCACAGTTGTCCTCTCTCTTGTACCCCGTCCAGTGAGGCGAAGGGGCTGCGTTCCAGCAGACCACTGATCCGAGTCACGGCACCATAAAATGTAGCACCCTGCTTGTGGTTAACGCTTAGCTGGAATGAAATATTCAACGCAGCAACAGAGAAATTAAAAAAATAATTTATTTGTCAGACAAATAAATAAGAGGCACAGTGGTATATGGTTACCAAGCTCTGGCCTGGCCTCCTGCCATTATGGCCAGCACTTATATTTCCTTAATCCAGCCCCCTTTGCTCCTCCTATGGCTGCCTCTGTCCCATCAGCCTGGTTGAAATTCCTATTGGCTGATTGGTATAACCAATCACAAAAATACACTCATATCCTACTGTCCTTATATGGAACACAAAGAGCTATATATTGTTACATCTATAAATGACAAATAAGTATTAATATATCTTACATGCGTCTCAACAAGGAATCTTAATTACCAGCTCACCTCTTACCCCCCTTGCCCTATTGCCTTCTAAAACAAATGGTTAATAATTTTAAATTTTTATCTTGAACAGATGTCAGAGACCTCGGGTTCATATTCTCATGCATCATCAATGAAATATCTCCTTTTGGAGGTCTTTAAACAAAGGTCTGACAGCCATTTGTCATAAGTGTTCGATTGGCGTCTTCTTGTCTGACAGGGGGCTGGGCTGGCTGACTTAATTTCAGGATAAATCTAGCATTTCTTAAATCCTTTGCATAATTACATTTAAGCCAGCATATTTAAACTTCCTCAAAGTAAAAAGGAAGGAACAGTTTACAGCCTCAAAATAAAATAGGAAAAAAGCCTCTTCCCCTCTTCACACTTCCCCCCCTTCTCCAGCCAGTTGCTTGTTTTCCATGTGCTCTTGACCTTTTGACCTTAGGCTCAAGTTTAAGGCACATGGTTTTATTTTACTGTTTACCAAACTCTTAATTATGTAGGGTCTGTGTAACCTTGGTCTTCAGCCTGTAATTCCAGCTTTTACAACTTTGAGAAACTTGTCTCCTGCTACTGCTATAAATCAGGGAGGCCCTTGTTCAGGAGAGCAGGAAGATAAACAACTGCCAAAGTACTTAGCCAGCTGGTTTCTGCATGGCATGAAACTTTTGAAAGTCTAAGCCCATTTACCTGATCAAGATATAAGCCAATATATGCCTTGATTAAAAATGCAGTCTATATTCAGATGCCACATGTGGTCTGGGGCTTATCTCCCTCCCCCCATATTTTATTCAAGTTGGCATCCCTGATTGGCCACCTGGCCCCTACATGGTTCCCACCAACCCTTTTCTCCCGGGAGCCAATCTCCCAAGACCTTCTTTGAAAGGGTGAAGGCAAACATGCACACACCCTAAGGGAGGGAATGTTGTTGGTTCAAAAGAGGCTCGAAAATATGGAAAAAAAATCTGCAAAATAACAATACATTATACAGTGGAACCTCGGGTTACGTACCGTCCTCTTTATGAATGGCGGCGTCAGCAGAATGTCCCATTAGTGAAAGTGGGCCTCAGGTTAAGAACCATCTCGGGTTAAGAACAGACCTCCGGAACAAATTAAGTTCGTAACCGGAGGTACCACTGAAAATTGCTCAGAATATGGATCGTTGGGTGTATTTTAGTGTGAATTTTCTCAGTGTCCTCTTCTCCTTATGCTCACATTGCTGTTTAATGTGGAAACAGGATGGAATGGAAACAGATCACTCCATCCATCCATCCCTAACTAGCAGCACCCTGCCAGGGTCAGAGAGGGGTCTCTCACATGATGTTTTGCCAGGTCCTTATAACAGAAGAATTCAGGAACTGAACATGGGAGTTCTGCATGCCAAGCATGCCCTATGGCTCCTCCCCTTAATACCTTGCTGTAGACGTTTCCAGTTCTTTTAAACTTGAACATGCTCATCTATATCCCGTCCTTCTTTCAGAGAGGTCAGGACAGCATACCTGGCTTTTACCTAGCAGGAATTTCCTGTTTCTTTTGCAAAATGTGGCAACTTCTTTGTCGCAAGCTGTATTCTGCATGAATGGATAGGGCCAAGCAACTTGCCTTCTTTCACATGAGAAAATGATTACAGCTGGTTTCAATTCTGAAGTTGAGTATTGATGAATGCAGTGCCTGTTAAAGGCAAATGCATTTACATAGATGGTTGATCAATTGTCCAATCACCTGTTGAGAACTTACATTACCACAACTCAATGCACAATTGAATCCCCATCTCTGGCGTAGATATTGTAATAACACCCAGTCATGTTCAGTTCACAATGCAACCATACATTACTCTTCTTTGAAAGCTGGGGAAATGCCCTTCGGATTGGTGCGCCATTTACTTCCTCCTCCTGTGGGGGTTGTTTTGTAAAAATTATATATGGGACAAATATGGGATGTTTAAGGGAAATGTGTGGAGCAACCAGGACTGCACATAAGGAACACAAGATATATAGACGGATATATCTGTATCTGTATCTATAGAAAGATAGCACTCTGCTGATCACCTGTTCTGCAGTGAATGTGGAATACTGGGGGAGCCAGCACTGGCCTAAGCCATTTAGCACCTGAGGCAAACCACAAAATGGCATCTCCCCAACACCATGGAAGAATGGGTGAGTGAAGATCTACGGGACCGCCTCTCCTGGTCTGCCCTGAGGAGGACCTTAAGTCCATAAATAACAACACTTTGGAAGTCCTGAGCCTCAAGGAGGTTAGATTGGTCTCAACTAGGGCCAGGGCCTTTTCAGCACTGGTCCCGACTTGGTGGAACGCTCTGTCACAAGAGACCAGGGCCCTGCGGGATTTGACATCTTTCCACAGGGCCTGCAAGATGGAACTGTTCCGCCTGGCCTTCGGCTTGGCCTCATTCTGACCCCTTATATCGGATTTGGTATATAAATTTTCCCTTGGCTTTTTTTCTGGCCCTTGTAGGACCAGCATGGATAGCTGGCTCGAGTGAATATCTGATGTTTCCTCCCTTTATGGTCTTGATTTATGGGCTACTACTGAAATGAGTCCTGCCAACCTAGCAGTTTGAAAGCACGTCAAAGTGCAAGTAGATAAATAGGTACCGCTCCAGCGGGAAGGTAAACGGTGTTTCCGTGTGCTGCTCTGGTTTGCCAGAAGCTGCTTAGTCATGCTGGCCACATGACCTGGCAGCTGTACGCCGGCTCCCTCGGCCAGTAAAGCGAGATGATCGCTGCAACTCCAGAGTCGGCCACGACTGGACCTAATGGTCAGGGGTCCCTTTACCTTTTACTAAAATGAGGCTGCATTTTAAGCTGCATTTTAAGCTGTATTTTAATTAACTGTTTTTTCCCCCTATTATGTTTTATTGTAATTTATATTCAATGTTAGCCACTCTGAGCCCAGCCCTGGCCCAGGAGGGAGGGGTATAAAAATTATTATTATTATTATTATTAATATTATTATTATTATTATTATTATTATTATTGGATGGGGGATAAAGATCTACAACAGGAATAAGGGTGGGAGGAGAAAGGTTGTTTTCTGCTGCTCCAGAGAAGCGGACACGGAGCAATGGATCCAAACTACAAGAAAGAAGATTCCACCTAAACATTAGGAAGAACTTCCTGACAGTAAGAGCTGTTTGACAGTGGAATTTGCTGCCAAGGAGTGTGGTGGAGTCTCCTTCTTTGGAGGTCTTTAAGCAGAGGCTTGACAACCATATGTCAGGAGTGCTCTGATGGTGTTTCCTGCTTGGCAGGGGGTTGGACTCGATGGCCCTTGTGGTCTCTTCCAACTCTATGATTCTATGATCTCAAGAGGTTACTCTTGAGGTGGCATTAGGGTGGAGCTGCTGAGGAGGCAGATCCGGCCTCCAAGGAGCACACCACAGCTGTTGCTGCTATTGCAGCAGTGGCAGCAGGTAATGCAACGGTGTAGCTAGCCGCTCAGGTGCCTGGTGTGGCGCTCACTTTCTGCAGCCGGGGGGCAGGGTGAGCCGCCCATGGGGGTGGGGCGAGCTGTGTGGAGCTTCACCGCCACCTCCCCCTCAGCTGTAGGGCGGCTGAGGGAGAGGACAGTGGGCAGACGCCAGCCCCACGCTGCCATTTTAGCCAGCATGGAGCCTGCAGGTGCCCAAGCCACCATGTCACTTCCAGAAGAGATGTGTGGCTCGGGCATGCTGCAGTAAGTAAGTGCTGGCCCCTGCAGTGTGACGCCCAGTGCCAGCCATGTTTAGTTACGTTTCTTGACTGAACTAAAAATTTTCGTGAGCCCTTTTTAAAAAACCTCATATTTTTGTCACCACCACCCCTCAATGCTGACACCCAGGGCGCACTACACCCACCACACGTGCCTTCCTCCACTGAGGCAATGGAGCTTTAAATTCTGGGTTATGTACTTTGTGGTCTGCCATAGCATTTGGAAGGCAATCTGTGCTTCCAAGGCATGCCTGGTTTCTAATTTTGCCAGGGATATCTGGTTAGAAGCTATGACTCCCCTAGCTAGAACAGAACATTTATTTTGTTTGGGCAGAATGACCCAATGATATATGTCAGACTTCTTAAAGTTCCGCAGATGGGATATGAAAGATCAAGGTGCAGAGTGCCTTGGCAAAGACACCTAGACAGGGATGTGAGCTTGGTAGGATTTTCGCTATGATTAACTCTGATCCATGTGTGAAACCACAATAGCTTTCATTTTCTCAGTGCTATTCCACCTGTCCTAAGCAAGACAGAAAAGTGTTTACTACTCGGATTCTGAGGGCAAAAACGGAAATCTAAAGGAGGTTCACAGCTGGTATTGGATGGGGTAGCACCCCAAATGAATGACAAAGTGTGCACTTCGGGAATGCTCCTGTATTCAGCATTGACTAATCAAGTCCAAGTACAGTAGTGTCAGTTTGCAGGAGTGCCTTTAACCAGCTTAGACTGGTAATGCAACTGTGGAAAGTTTGATTTCACCACGTTGCTTTATGCCTGGGGTCGCATTCAGATTTGAATACTCTCAGTTTCAATGACATCATAGTTATACAGCGGTACCTCTGCTTAGGAAAACGATCCGTTTCGGGGTGCCGTTCGCATCAGTAAGTAGAGCGCCGCTACTGTGTGTGCGCGAAGCGCAATAGAGTCTTCTGTGCATGCATGAAGCACGGAGACCACTTCTGCATGTGCGCGCAGCGAACCCGGAAGTAAACACTTCTAGGGTTGCCGCATTCGTAACCTGAAAAGCTGCAACATGAAGCAAACATAACATGAGGTATGACTGTACCAGCTTCACTGGTCACCATTGCATTTCTGGGTCCAATTTAAGGTGCTGATTTTAACCTTTAAAGTGCTATATCATTTAGAACTATTTAATGGACTTCCTATACCTATATAATCCTGCCTGAATATTTAGCTCAGCACTGGAGCTGACTGCACTGGAGCTGACTGGCTGTTCCACTCAAGGTCAGTGAAGTGGCTGTCAATTTCACTTCTCTCAGTTTCTCATTTTTATTTATTTTCTCAATCATCACAATTCTACCATCACAATTTGAAGAATATTGAGATATATATATATATATATATATATATATATATATATATATATATACACACACACACACACACACACACACACCTCATGAAAATTTGTTAGTATTTTAGTGTGAATTTTTCCTAATATACACATTTTTGTATGAAGTTTTGACAAATATACACATTTTTGCAAGCCGTTTCCTCTTGTACTATGCAACTTTGTTATTTTCACTAATATATGCATTTATAGTAATATGCATTTATATGAACACTTTACACCAGCATTTGCATTTTTTCTGCACATTACTTGGCTAAAGGAAGGCATTACAAAATTCTTTATAAGTGCAAATTTCAAAGGATGGCTGTGTTTTGGTTCCCATATTGTTTCGGAAACTGAGAATTAGGTAAGTTCTCCTTTAAATGTGAATTGAATTTCTCCTCCATTCTTAAGTGACCACAAAGGAACAGGCTTTCTCCATGGTGGTCACAGCTCCTGGATTCCCTCACTTTAGATCTGCATCATGCTAAAATGCTGCAGGGATTTTGGAAGGCTCTGAATACTTACCTTTTTACATTCCAGATGTGATATTGTTTTATTGTCTAGATCATGCCATTTAACATCGCTTTTTATAAGCTTGTTTATTAATAGCTTATTTATTGTTCACTCATTGTGGATTTTTTTTAATGTTGCAAGCTGCTTTGGGTTTCTGCTTTGCCCAGAAAAGATGTGTTGGACAGTTAACTGTGTTCCATTCCTATTCTTTATCTGTAAATGTTAAAGACCCACATTTTTACATAGTAAAATCATTGGGGGGTGCATGACCGTCTTAATATTTAATGTAATGTTCCCTGAGGCCTTATTGCAGACCAGCATTTAGTTTTTTTAGAGGCTGCTTTTAAACATTTTAAACAAGTTTTGCTTGCCAAAATGCTGGTACCCAACTGAGCACTGAGAAGTGTCTCTTACACCACATGCATCAGTTCCCATGTACATGGTGTTCCTGAGATTAGATAACTGAGCAGTCTCCCTCAGAGTGAATAAAATCCTCATCAACACAATTGCTTCAGCATACAACAAACTTTGAAGACACAAATTCCATGCATTGATTTTTTTCTGCAAAAGAGGATCTTTGAGTTGCGCTGCTGATGAAAACCAGAGGTTGCAATCAACTAACTTCCGCTTATGCAATTAAATGTTGTTAAGTTAGCTATGTCTATTACTTTTCGTGGCTCTACCCTGAGTGTAACCAGCATTAGATACGACCCAAAGAAAGAAAGGGGTGGTGTTTTTATCTGATTTTATTTCCACCATTCTGAGATGCTTTCAAAGGAAATCACAATCGGACCCCTTCTACTGGCATTTGAGAAATTATTCCAAGCACAGGCTTGGCAGAATCTATCAGGGTCCATCAGCCTCTGCGGGCGAGCTCAAATCGGCTCGCCACCTAAGCAGGGTGGGGGATGGAAAGTCAATCCTGGCTTTCACAGTGTAGTGATCAGACCATGGCACCTACATCAAAGGAGAAATGACCACATCTATACCTACAACAAAGATCAAATCCAGCATGTGGCCTGCTTGATGTGTGGGGCCCGAAACAAACTGGGAGAGCCCTAGTGTCACCATGGAAGACACCAGGTTCAGAGCCTGGTGGGATTGGCCTGCAGGAGGGAGCAGCCTTCCCCAGCACTCATGGTGGCAGCAGCAGTAGCGGTGTCCCAGTGCCTCAATGAAGCCTCTTATAGCTGTGGCAGTGGTGAGTCTGGGCCCCGCCCCCTGGGCCTGGTGGGATTGGCCTGCAGGAGGTAGCGGCCTTCCCCAGCACTCATGGTGGCAGCTGCGCACCTGGTCCTTCAGGGGCACAGTTACCCCATTGAGGACCAAGGAGACCTCCACACCTGCCCACCCCAAAACAGTACTTCTGTCTTGATCGTCTTGGTTTCCCTCCTCTGCACACATTCTAGTTTGTCAATATCCTTCTTAAACTGTGGTGCCCAGAATTGGACACAGTATTCCAAGTGTGATCGGACTAAGGCAGAATAGAGTGGTACTATTATTTCCCTTGATCTGAATACTATATTTCTGTGGATGCAGCCTAGAGTAGCATTCCCCTTTTGGGGGGCTGCTGCATCACACTGTTGACTCATGTTAAGCTTGCGCTCCACCAAGACCCTAGATTCTTTTCACATGTACTGCTAGTAAGCCAGGTGCCCCCCATCCTATATTTGTGCATCTGGTTCTTCCTGCCTAAGTGCAGAACCTTACATTTGTCCCTATTGAAATTCATTTTGTTACCGTACCTTTTGCTCTATAGGATGCACTTTTTCCTCTCCAAAAATTAAGGGGAAATGTGTGTGTGTCCTATGGAGCGAATACAAGCTCCTTGGCTTCAGCGATAGCAACGTAAAGCCTCCAAAGTGCAGATGGAGCGCTCCCTCCGTGCTCCGGAGGCTTCGTGTTGCTTTCGCTGAAGCCTGGAGGCTCTGGAGCGCAGCGGGAGGTCCCGCTGCTCTCCAGAGACTTTGGGTTCCTTTTGCTGAAGCTAGGAGAGCAAGACTCTCCTGGCTTCAGCAGAGAGGGAGAGCTGTGCAGCGCCCCTTCAGCAAAGCAGGAGGAGAAATGGAAGGGGCTCCGTTTCTCCTGTCGCCTCGCTGAAGGAGCGCTGAACTGAGAGGGGGAGATTTTTTTTCTTGTTCTCCCCCTCTAAAACAAGGTGCGTCCTATGGTCGGGTGCGTCCTATAGAGCGAAAAATACAGTGACTTGTTCTCCAATCTGTTAAGGTCATTTTGAATTCTGACGCAGGACTAGATGAACCTTTGGCCGCTGGGGCTCTAACATTCTTATGAGAAGGGAAGGAGTTTTCTCTCTCTGTTATATATGCTTAATTTCTGCACATGGGTGGGGCCAAGGAGGGGGCCGCATGTTGGATGCAATTTCACCCCTGACTTACAACATATCTCACTTTAGCCCTTTGAGAAAAAGAAACCAATGCCTCATCATATTTAATGTTTCAGGGAAACACACTTTCTTTAACCTCTTTGAGAATGACAGCAGTGAGGAAATCTTAATTCAATTGTCTCTAGCATAACTATTTCCTTTAAAAATTAACTCAGCTGGGATATGCAATAAGTGGATGTGAATTATTTAATGCCTACTTCATGTGTGACTTTTCGAGATTTGTTCTCTTTTCCCCTGCCCCATACCCGTGTGTGTGTGTGTGTAAAAACAGGTACATGACTTCTGAATAATTGATAGTGCATTTATAAATCCTTAGCAAATGAACAGACAAGTCACGCATTAATAAAACATCTGATATTTCCTCCTATCTCTTTGCCAGATGGTAGCAAATGGAGTGACAAACAGTTCATCATATATATTCTAAATGCTTGCATGCTCCTTTGCTGAGACCTACATGCTGATAAGGTAGGGTCCCTGGTCACACAGAGATTTCTAAGCACATTGTGCGTAGAAGCCTACTTCAGACATTTCTGCTCAACACATGAAAGCGTGCATTTGCTTGGACATTGAGGGCAAGGGGTATTTCTCTCTTCTTTCAAAATGTAAATAAATCAGTTCATTTCTCAACTCAGTTGTGGGCGTGTCAACAGGGGGCTCAACACAAAACATCCTCCCTGTTTCCTTATCTTGAACAATATATAGGACATAGCACTGAGATAAAGGCAGGAAGAACTGTTTTGCAAGCCCAGGCACAGTAAGCCTGGGATTGCTAGCTGGTGTCAGAGTACCAATAATGACAGGACAACAGTTTGGGATTAAAATGGCCACAACTTTATTGATTACAGAGGTAAGTAGGCTTTGGCCTAGGCATTAGGAATGTGTCCTGAATCAGCTTGATTTCTGGTTTATCACTCCTTTAGGGTTGATCCTGGCTCAAAGGACCCCCTGCCCCCCAATGCAGATCAAATGGGTGGACACCCCCCCCAGGCGGCTACTTGGAAAGTTTTATGGCCTGTTATCCCCCACCTGGGCCTTGAACAAAACTTTCCCCATGGACCCCTTTACTAGGAGACCCTAAATATTTTGTTCCAGTTTTGACTCAGGATCCAATTCAATGCCCTAGATGACCTCCTCCTTGCTGACTCAATACCAAACCATTCAGATCTGCAACCAACCAAGCAGTCCGCAGTATATATCCAATAACCAGGTTTCACTATCATGTGATGACAAGTGGACAGCATCAGGCCTGTAGAGTTCTGCATTGTTGAAAGTGGTGCCAGGACATTGCCCTGATGACACGGCCAGATTGAGACCTTTAGAAGCCCCAAGTACCGTATTTAAAAGAGTTTGGTGCCCCCATATACTGCATCTAATGCCATGTGTGTGTGAGAGAGGGGGGAGGGAGATTTTTTTTTAACTATCCACTCTGAGCCTTCAGAGGCAAGGTGAGCTAAATTCCAAATTAGTAAAGAGGGAAATAAATAATATACTCTATTTAGTTTCCTGTCCTCTTATTTGCTAAAAGTAACCTGAATTCCTTGTACAAGGAATGATGAGTGAGTTCAACAGAGAATGCAGCAAGAAAGAAATATGTCTGTAGACTGGATGGGACCTTAATCATATTTGAATCCCATTTGCAAAAACACTTGAGCTAAGCCCAGAGCTGACCCCTTAAATTGTTACAGTACATCTCTCTAATCCTTTCCAGACTTCCAGGTTCGCCATGCAATCAAATAAACAAACAGGCCATTTCAACCCATCAGCCTCTTAATAGTGGGATAACTTAAAGATGTGTTGGCTGTCAGACAGCGGCATTAAGATTTCATCATGGTGCTGATGAGGGAGGATTTAATTAACTCACTATACCTGTCTCTTCCTGCACACAGACAAATGGAACAATGCTTCCAAAGAAGAATAATTAATGTGGCATCGAAGAACATTGCAACAGAGACTTCACAACAGTCAGACAAGCCTGTCGGTTGCTAGGTGTACAGCTTGAGATGGAAAAAGAAAACAGAAAAATGTTCACCTTCGGGTGATGGTAGGAAATGGAGTTCCAGGGTAGAGGTTTTTGTATTTTTTAAAAAGGTAGGAAACAACTCAGAATGAGCATCCTTTGACTTTGAAGAATGCTTAAGGAGCTCCTTCATTCTTCATTTAATTTCAGATTAATGTGGAAAGACTTCACTGGAGACTTCAGCTCATTGAACTATACGTGATGCATGCTTAGGGATGGATAAATTATCCCATTTCCATTCTGTGCCAGTTTCACTTGCATTCAGTCATATGTCTGTTCTGTCCTGTTTTCTACATTAAAATTTTGCGTTGTCAATACAACTGTGGGAAACAGATTACATATATTAAATACAGTGGTACCTCGGTTTAAGAACAGCCCTGTTTACAAACGATTTGGTTTATGAACTCCGCAAAACTGGAAGTAGTGTCCCAGTTTGCGAACTTTATATTGGTCTGAGAACAGAATCTGAATGGTGGAAGGGCACCGGCAGTGGGAGGCCTCATTAGGGAAAGCGCGCCTCAGTTTAAGAATGGTTTTGGTTTAAGAACAAACTTCCGGTACAGATTAAGTTCGTAAACCGAGGTACCACTGTATAACAAATTAGTGAATCTGCAACAAACCATATTAACCAAATTTAACTAGATTAAATTTGTCCAGGCAGGTGATTTGTAGTAAATGGGTGGAGCTTTACCATCCATCTCTTTGGTATGTTTACAGCCACACACTGTCAGGGACTGATCAGAGGAGGAATGGTGGAGGCCAACTCCCCAGCTTGACCCTTCCAGGGAGGAGGTTGCACTGTAGATTTGTGTAATGACATCATGATATTGGCAGTTTCATTTTTGGTCCCTTTCCTAATGGTCCCTAACACGGAACAATCCTTTTGCACAGTTGCCACACACTGGGTCAGCTACAAGATCTCTCTCCTTCGTTAGTATGTGAAGTTAGGATTTTATGCCCCAGTGGGCACCACCTTACACTTGCTTACAATCAATTGCAATTGCCATTTTAGTGCCCAGTCAATACATCTTGTGGCAGCAGATTCCTTGTGTGAAATAGTAGTAGTAAAAAATAGTAGTCATAGTTGGATGACCCTGAGTTCTAGTAGTAATAAGAGAAGACAAAAAGCATTTAATTCTACACAATTCCCCCCATGCATAGTGTTATGTACTGAGCTTGGATCCTGGAACAATAGGCAGATAGGATTCTAGAAAGGCAGCAACCTGATTGGTCTGCAGGAGCTGCCCAATCGAGCTCCAGGAGGAAGTGAATCAGCAACCTGATTGGCCTGCAGGAACAGTCCAATCAGGGTCCAGGAGGGGAGTTGAATCAGCCAATCATGCAGGACGCATTGTGTAAATAATGTATATATAGCCAGAGGTTTTTGGGGAAAGCACTCACTCACTGTTTACAGTGAGCTGAAATAAAGAGCATGAAATCAACACTCAACTCCAAGTATATTTCACATAGTTTTGTAAACAAGTTTCTACACACCTTTTTTAAAAAAACACAATGTTTTATTAACAATTTCCACATAACAAATTATCAAAACATATCATATTAATCATTTCCCCCCTTCAACCCCCCCCCAGAGACTTCCCTCAGCTCCTCTCTATGATTTCTCAGCACATATTATTCTCTGCATGTTATAAAATTATACATATCCTTACATTATCTTTCTACCATGTTATCAACTAATAAATTTGGGTATGTTTATTCAAAACCTGCCAATGAGTCCAATTCATTTTGTTGTCTTTTTAGATAAATTGTAAAACGCTCCCATTCTTCCTTAAAGTCACAGTTGTCCTTGTCCCACAATTTGTATGTCAATTTAGCCAGCTCTGCGTAGCTCATCCATTTCTCTTGCTACTGTTCTTTTGTTGGGATTTCCTCATTCTCTACACACCTTATTTATCCTCCATCCACACATTCCAACCAGGCGGAAACACTTAAGGTGGGAAAGCACTTAAGGTGAGGGGCGTAGCCTGAGAAGGGGGTCAGCATGGGGCCAGATAGAGAGGCTTGGAGGGCCACATTTGTCCACAGGCCTGGGATTCCCCACTCCTTCCTTCGTCACCTCTTTCAGGGAAGTATTCGAGACTCTGTGGAGGACAATGCAGGCAGGGGGGGGGGGGTTGAGTGCAGCTGACCTATTCCCTGGGATAAAGCAACTATTCTATGTAAAAGCCATGTTCAGAGAATCCATTTCTCACGACCAGGAGGCCTTCGGCACATAATTGTTGCTGCTGGTTTCTTTGAAAGGTCAGTAGAAGCTGCACAAGGTGCCATTCCATTACACCCCAGTCAGCTACACTTCTCACAGCATTTCCATTTGCTGTTTATAGATTTCCCATATTTTTTCCCCCTTTCCTTTTTCAATTATGCTCTTTTTCCAGCCAGGTTCTTCTTCTTTTTATTTTATTTTAAGGAAGCTGTGGGAGTAGCAAGGGGGCTTAATGAAGTGGCTAAATCTTGTGACAAGGCTCAGTTTTGTGCTGATCAGATGACTTGTATCATATGGGAGGAGCAGCCACATTGGAGGTTTCCTGAGGCTTCAGTAACAAGTCAACATTCAAGTCAGCTGTCAAAGGCACAGCAAGAAAAATATATTTTAAAGCGGAAAAGTGTTCAGGGGTGGGATATGAATAAGGGCAGGGGTGGAAAGGACACGAGGCATATTTGAAGCCCGGGGGATGAATTCAAGCTGCCCCTTGAAAATGATGGCAACTTATGGTTGTTACATCTATTTTGATTTTATGGGATTTGTTATTTTCATTTCATAAATATAAAAGAGGAGTCCTGCTGAAACAGACCAAAGGTCCATCTGGTTCAGTATTCTCTCACAAAATCAGATACCTCTGAAAAGCTTGCCAGCAGCCCCATTCAAGTTACCTAGCAACTGGGGCTATGCATTGGAGTCAGCTGGAGCTTGCGTTTGAACAAATCCAGCTAGTTTGGGGGATCCAGGCTTTGGCCAAGTGGGGTAGTAACAGCCCCAGATTGCCCTGGGTCATGTCAGGCCAGCCTGAGTGTCAGGTGCCAGGGTACTGGATGGGACTCAGGCTCTGACTCGGAACCAGAGGAGACTCAGTCTGCACCGGATCCTTTGCCTCAGGCATCATCTGAACCAAGTCTGGGGCCTGATCCTGAAGAATCTCAGTCTCCACAGGTTCCCCTGCAACAAACACCAGCTGGTCAGGGGCCTGAGCTTGCCCTGGCTCCAGATGCGGGGATTCCCTCGTTGCCTTCAGCTGGGCCACCACTTACAGCTGCTCCACTACCAGTTTGGTCAGGGGAGGCTGAGGCAGCCCCTGGGTCTAGTAGCCCACCGACGTCTCCCAAGCTGCAGAGACTAAGGTCTGAGAGAAGGAGAGACCTGAGTACTCGCAGAAGGAGTGCTCGCCTTCGGGAGAAACAGGGAGGTGAGTCGCCGGGAGATCAGGACTGGCTGCTACCCTGACAAAGATAAAAGGCTGTCGGACCCTGCCCCAGGTTTCAGGAGCAACATTGCTGTATGCTAGATCCTGCCTGAGATCCTATACCTGCCCTTGCCTGGTCTCCTGCCTCGTGTCCTGCCTTGGCCCTGTTGGACTCCCAGCGGAACCTTCGGATTCTGAACTGATCCTGGACCACGTTTCATGGGTTACCCCCAGCACAGTAAGGAGGGGCAGGCCGCAGGCAAGAAGGTGGTTGGGCTTTTATTGTTGTTAGCCGCCCTGAGCCGTGCTTCAGCTGGGGAGGGTGGGATATAAATTTAAAAAATATTATTTTTATTATTATTGAAGGACAACTGGAAGATAATGGCGAGAAGAAGCAAAGTTGCAGTGGCCTACTTTGCATTACAAGTTCTTTCCCCATAGAGAGAGGGCTTGCGAAGCAGCACCCCACAGGATCAAATCATCCCGCACAGCCATTCTAGCAACTGGAATCCAGAGGCACGATGTCTCTGATACTGGAGATAGTATACCAGGGGTTGCCAAGTCATTTGCAAATCTCAGAAATTTCCATGAATGCCAATCCCAAGATGGCAGCTATGGGGTGGGGGGAGACATGCCACATAACATGAAATGGTTGACATGTCCAAAGGAAGAGAAAAAAGAAAGGAATACCAAATGGTGCAGACATGCCACCCATCTGCCACCTTCATCAGTGGGGAATAAGGCACCTGTAAGAGCCACTGCTGCACCTGCTTACAGAAAGTAGCTCTTTCCACCTCTCATTTGTTCAGAATGGATGGGGGTGGGGTGGGGGTCCAGTCCTGGCATCCAATGAATGTGAGCATGTTTAAGGGGTGTGTCCAACATAGGTGAGCCTTAACCAGTGCAGACTGGGACTGAGTAGGCAGTGCAAACAGCATTCTGGATTTCTGAGGGGCTATTTACTGACACCTTTCATTGGTACCATGGAAATGACGCCCACATTGGCGCTTGTGGGTTGCACATTGGTGACTCCTGTAGTGACACTGGTGACAGCCTTAGTGACTAGCAGCAACTGTAGCAGTCCATGGAGATGAAAATCAGTGTGCAGCATGGAGAACAAGAAAATATAAATAGCAAATGTTTGTGATAAGAGCAAAGTGTTTAAGATAGCAGTGGATAAAAACCAAATCCAAACCAGCAGATTAAAATACGCCTAGGCATGACAAATGATAAAAGCTCAAATAATAAGTATGGCTGAAACAAAAACGGTTCACAAGGAATGTCTAAAATGAAAACTGAAGGGGCCTGACAGATATCCATGGAGGCATAGCTGTTAACTTACAGATTTGAAAATAAGGGACCAGCAGCCTCAAAAATAAGGGATCAGTAGCCAAAATAAGGGATTTTCCAGGCACAGGTATGTTCAACTTCTGAGCCCCTCTGAGCCAAAGGCAGAAAGCCCAGCCAGCAGCCAAATGAAGCCTCAAGCGGTGGTTCCCACAGCGCAGCAACCCAGCAAAGGGGATGCAGCAAGGAAAACCACCGTCACCTCTCCGCTGGGAAGCGCTGAGCAAAGGCGAGTCCCCAGGCAACACAGCCAATTTGATCAGCACAAGGCATGTAAGCTCCACCCCTGCAGTTGTTCTCAGACTCCTTATTGGGTGAGCAACGCAGCCAAGCAACACAGTTGGAGCCTCTCCTCCCTGGCCGGCAGGGAGGGAGGGAGAGGAGCTGCTTCCTTTGAAACCCGGGAAATTTAAGGGACATCATCAATAAGGGACAGCAGTGTGACATGGGACTGTTCTGCCAAATAAGAGATGCTTGACAGATATGCATGGAGGACCTTCCATAAGCTTGTTTCCGGGTTTGCCGCAGACGTTCACCAGAATGGACGCTAGACAAGGCGGATGTTCACGGAGGTATTACTGTAGTTTACACTCCTTTTCCCCCCTCTGAATCTCCCCCCCCCCCGAAAAGGGAAACAGAGAGAAACTGACAAATTCTACCATTCCTAACTGCAATGCAAGCAACACTTTCTGGTGTGGCATAGTTCCTAGGATGCTCTGAATTACCAGGCGAAGACTTGTAACCCAAATTGTCCTCTTTTACACTGTCAGTTATGCTGATGGATCTCCAAAGGGGTGCCCTTTGACTGCAGAACTGGGTCACTCCTCTTGGTTTCTGTCAAATATGGATGGAGTTGTGTGAGATTTCCCCACCAGCTGCTTCCTCAATGACCCCTTGCTAATCCGATATCCTGCAATTAGCAGCCATCCTGCCAAGTATTTGGAGAGAAAAGCACCCAGGTATAAATCTTTGGCTCCATCTATATCAATACCTCTGTGTCTGTCTGTCTAATTGCTATTGACTGTGGAAAGTAGTTTTTGATTGAGGCATGAGGCAAAGTGATATTGATCACGCTAAATGAACTTTTCTACAACCCTCGAGTCAATTGGCCAGGGAGGGAATTGTGCCAGAGATGTCACCTTTGATACCAAGCCCAAATCTCACCCAAGTGTCCTCTGGCTTCCCTGACTAGAATTCCACAAGAGTGTTGTAAGGCAAACCCCTCCTCTCCCACCCTATTAAATATCAAACTATCCTGCCTTGGACACGAGCAAAATGAAAACCTATTTGCTCTTCTTGCTTAGTTGAAAGAGAACAGAAGGAAATGAGAACACACACACACAAAAACTGATTTTACTTTTCATCCTTCAGGCAAGAAGCTTTTGCCACACAACTCCCTCCCCCTTCTCTTTGCGGAGTAACATTACGTTTCTAGGAAATAGCAGTGGCAGAACAATGAGTTCCATATCAGTGCTCATTTATCTTGTATGTTCTTCAGGACTCCAAATTGTGGTCTTTGGGTCCAGTTTATTTGTAACCAGAGCTGGACCAGCAGTTGGGGTGCAACATGCTATGGCAATCAAAGGGTGCTTATTTTGATGCTCAGCATAGGTTTACTGCATGGGGAGTGGGGAGAGAATGGGATGCACTCTGTTCTTTATTTCTCAGCAACAGGCTCACATACAGATTAGCCTGCTAAAACCCAAATCTCCTATGGCATCATTTTCTGTTTCGAGGATAATCACCTCCTTTCTTCCCCCATCAACATCCTCCTTTTTTTGTTTCTGTTTCTGTTATTTGAGTAATTGCTTAGTACTCACCGTTCAATTCAGTACTAGCAGCTTTGCACCTTCTGTTCATTGCTTATAGTTTGCCTCTTTTTTCTTTTAAAAAAGGTTTGATTATGTATTCATGTCCTCAGCAATAGGCTGTCCTGTATAGCTTCTGGAACAAGTGTAATAGTAAGCCGACTGTAAACTGAAAAATGTATAGCAGCACAATCATACCTATGTTATCTCAAAAGAAAGTCACGCTGAATTCAGTATAGCTTAAAAAGGTAAAGGTAAAGGTACCCCTGCCCATACGGGCCAGTCTTGACAGACTCTAGGGTTGTGCGCTCATCTCACTCTATAGGCCGGGAGCCAGCGCTGTCCACAGACACTTCCGGGTCACGTGGCCAGCGTGACGAAGCTGCTCCGGCGAGCCAGCACCAGCGCAGCACACGGAAATGCCGTTTACCTTCCAGCTATAAAGCGGTACCTATTTATCTACTTGCACTTAGGGGTGCTTTCGAACTGCTAGGAGGGCAGGAGCTGGGACCGAAAGACGGGAGCTCACCCCGCCGCGGGGATTCGAACCGCCGATCTTTCGATCGACAAGTCCTAGGCGCTGAGGCTTTTACCCACAGCGCCACCCGCATCCCTCAGTATAGCTTACTCCAAGGTAAATAGACAAAGGATTGCACCTTAATAAGATGTACACAATGTGATCCTACACATACCTACTTAGGAGTAAGTCTCAGTTAGTTCAAGGTTAGTTTCTACAGAGATACCATGAGCAGTAGAATTGTGAACCAGTAATTGTGTGTTGTGAAACAGATGGTAAAAAAGGGGCCTATCTGTGACCAATCGCAGACTCCTTTATTTATTTTATCTGGCCTTTGTTTTAAAAGAATCACATTGCTGCCATTGTTCGTTATGAACTGTATTGTATTTTTACAGTAGTAAAGGTAAAGGCACCCCTGACCATTAGGTCCAGTTGTGACCAACTCTGGGGCGCTCATCTCGCTTTATTGGCCGAGGGAGCCGATGTACAGCTTCTGGGTCATGTGGCCAGCATGACTAAGCCACTTCTGGAGAACCAGAGCAGCACACGGAAATGCCATTTACCTTCCTGCTGGAGTGGTACCTATTTATCTACTTGCACTTTGATGTGCTTTCGAACTGCTAGGTTCTGATTGGCAAGTCCTAGGCTCTGTGGTTTAACCCACAGCGCCACCCGCGCCCCTATTTTTATGGTACGTGAATATTTATTTATTTAATTTATTTTTTTATATACAAATATTTCTATACTACACTTTTCAGGGAGATGCCCCCATCCAAACTTAAAACAGTAAAAACTATTTTTTTAGCCACTGAAAAGGCAAACAAATATTTTTTTAATAATAATAATAATAATTTCTCTCCTCCCTTTCATCACAGTTCATCATGTATTTTACTTTTTAAATTTTTGACTATTTAATTTTTTTTTTTTACTATTTTGACTATTACGTCAAGCCTTGTAAAAGGCAGAATAAAAGAGTTTTAAATCAGGATTGGAAGACCTCAGTCTCAGGAGCTCTTCAGGTCTCTCTGGCACTTAACTCTCTCCCCAGGCTGTTTCTCCTGCTCAGACGCCACCCTCATCCTCAGCACTCACTTGCCCCCCTTGCACCCTTCCTGAGTGTTTTTCACAGACTGGAATGTGTCAATGAATGCTGATAATGCCTCTTCCTTGCCTGGATGGAGCATAGAGAGGTATCTGTAAAGCTAGCCTAGTCTACAGAGGCAAAATTTGCATGAGTTGCTCCACCCACTTTTGCCTCCTGCCCCGCCCACTACTGGCATGTGGCCCCTATAAGCTTGCCTAGAAGGAAATGTTGCCCTTCATCTTAAAACAAGGTTCTCAAATAAATACCGGTAATGGATTTTAAATAATCCATCAATCAGTCCATCAATCCTAAAATTAAAATAATAAAGGTTTCCCTCAGTTCACTGATTCCCCCCAACCCCTCTTTTTGGGTGCATTTTGGACTGGCTGTGCTCATATCCCCCCTCCTCTTGTTTGGCCCTTGTTCATAATTGTTTTTGGTGTATTTCCAATTTTTACTCCCCACTGTTTCCTCTAGGGCCATCTTCCCATTCTATAATGTAGCTTTGACAAACAGCATTTTAGCATTTTCTTACCTTTTGTAAAAGGTAGTGTTCTCCACAAAAAAAATTACTGAGACTTCCTTTTTTTGCGAGGCCAGTTCTTTAAAATTCTTTCATTTGAATTCTATTTTTATTTAACTATTTTATTATCCTTCATGAGCCAAGCTCCTTATGACAAGTTTATTATAGTAATTTCCTCCTTTCCCCTTTTATTAATTCTCTTAGCTTTATTTCATTACAATGACGTTGTGTTCTGCATTCATTCTACTCCTCCTCAAACAAATGCATGCAATTCATCTCTTTGATTTCTCTCCCTCTTCCAAATTAAACAATGTCCACTTTTACACCCTTAATTAGACATGGATTATATGAGTATTCCTTGACCTCGGAATTCCACTTCTTCCCAACCCCCAACCCCTGAGCCAATGCAAGTGGCCTCTAAAACCAAGGTGGTGTGTATGCCAGGATTCCCTGCCGCTGAAGAGCGTGGCATCATCAACCACAGAATTCAGCTCCTGGAAAGCCCAAGTTTTGCATGAACAAATGAATTAGGAACAGCTGGGCAATGGCTGATGTGGTGAAGTGCCTAACTTCAGTTCCACAAATGGCTTTGCCCACCAAGCTAGCCATTAGTGCCTTCAGGGAATGAAGGGCTTCATGTCTCAGCCGTGCTTTTGTTTTATCAACAAGGATCATCCTAAGTAGACTAAGGTGTAGTTTGGTGGCAGAGCACCTGACCAGGGGCATAGCTCGCTGCTCTGGCACCTGGTATGGTGGGGACAGGGTGATCCACAAATGGGGATGTCGTGGCGATCCGTGCATGGGGGGGGGTGCCGCGGTGATCCATTTTGGGCAGCGCAGGGCCCCGAGCCACCACATCACTCCCAGGAGAGACACGTGGCTTGGGCACACTGCAGGCCAGGCCCTGCGGTAAGTGCCACCCCCACGGTGTGCCATTTCATCACCCCCCCCAAGGATGACACCCGGGGTGAACTGCACCCCCCGCACCCCATTCCTACACCCCTGCACCTTACTTGAATGTAGAAGGTCAGTGGTTCAATCCCAGGCATCTCCACGCAGGGCTGGGAATATCCCCTGTCTGAAATTCTGGGGAGCCTCTGCCCAGCAGAGTTGATAGTACTGAGCTAGTTGTGCCAATAACATGACTCGGTATAAGACAGGTTCCTATGTACAGTGGTACCTCGGGTAAAGTACTTAATTCGTTCCAGAGGTCCGTACTTAACCTGAAACTGTTCTTAACCTGAGGTACCACTTTAACGAATGGGGCCTCCTGCTTCTGCCGCGCCGCCGGGGCATGATTTCTGTTCTCATCCTGAAGCAAAGTTCTTAACCTGAAGCACTATTTCTGGGTTAGCAGAGTCTGTAACCTGAAGCGTCTGTAACCTGAAGCGTATGTAACCCAAGGTACCCCTGTACAAGATGTCTTGCATGTCCTATATTCCTTCCTTCCATGAAGGCAATAAGGAAGGCAAGGCCACAACTCAGTATTAAGCATGGTTTAAGCTGATGAGCTTCAAGAGAACCTTCCAGGGGCCACATGGTAGTGTGGATGGGGCAAAAGTGTGAGAAGCATAGAATCATAAAGTTGAAAGGGATCCCATAGGTGCTAGGGGTGCGGGGCACCCGGGCGCTGGGCTATCAGGGGCGCCAGGCTGAGAGTCCTGGGTCCGAGAGGCTGAGAGTTCCAGATCTTTGCACCCCAGCGCCACATATGCTTAAGACAACCCTGTGTCCAACCCCCTGCAGTGCAAGAATCTGAGGGAAAGTATCTATGACAGATGGAAGGTTTTAAAAGGATCTTTTTATATTAGGCTGGATACCTCTCTAAACTGTGTCTTTGTTGTTTATTCGTTTAGTCGTGTCCGACTCTTCGTGACCCCATGGACCAGAGCACGCCAGGCACTCCTATCTTCCACTACCTCCTGCAGTTTGGTCAGACTCATGTTTGTAGCTTTGAGAACACTGTCCAACCATCTCGTCCTCTGTCGTCCCCTTCTCCTTGTGCCCTCCATCTTTCCCAGCATCAGGGTCTTTTCCAGGGAGTCTTCTCTTCTCAAGAGGTGGCCAAAGTATTGGAGCTTCAGCTTCATGATCTGTCCTTCCAGGGAGCACTCAGGGCTGATTTCCTTAAGCCTTAAACTCTGTCTAGGCATCTGTATTATCAGAGGTCAAGGGCACATTCGAGCCAGGCAAAAACACTCAAGGGAGGTGCAAAGCAGAGACAGTGTATACCTCTCAACGTTCCTGATTAAATCAAATCTGTGTGCCGTGCTCTCATGAGTGTCATGTTGAAGCATGACTGTGAAGACAGGGATCCTTGTTTCCCACTGCAATATGTGAGAGGGTGTAGCAGTGTGGCCTTGGGAATAATAAATTCCCATATGTGGCATGAGGAGAGTTCCAAAAGAGACTTGGAGGCCATGTTAGAAACTAAGATATGTAAGCTAGGAACCAAATGGCTCCTTAAACCAAAGTTACAGTTGCCAAAATGGAATGTCTAGTTGCCATTTTGGAGTAAGACAGCTCTAGAGTTTTATTTTTCAAATGATGGACTGGCTGTGATTGATTATCAGTTAAACATCTGCCTAGTTCAGATGCCAACCTTGAGCTAGGTTAAGAAATTGAAAACTTAAAGAAGAAAAGTCACTTGATCAGGGACAGTCTACATATATGTAAATTGGCCTAACCCTACCTCTTTTTCTTTTTTCTTTTTAATGTATTTTTATTAAAGATTTTCTTGATTTACAAAGGTGTGTGCTCCTGCTCAGGCTGCACAGAAAAAGCATTTTGGTACCTGATATTCATTCTGATTGTGCAGATAACGTTTAACTGATAGAATTCTACAGGATGTGGTATTAGTGTGTGAAATCAGTCAAGATCCAATGATTCCCAGGCATGCACCTCTAGATGGTGGAGGTGTCAGGTGCCATCCTGATGCCCAGGCATCTTCACTCGGTCACAAGTGGGCCAATAGTCAGGTGCAAAAGGCGCCTGGTGTCAGGCTAATTCCGAACATTGCTTGGGGGACCATATTTGGCCACCAGACCTGAAATTCTCCCCCTGCTCTAGACGTACTATATTGACACTTTAAGGTGATCCAAATTTGTCTTCCATACGACTATGAATTGGATTTGTTGACCATGACTACCGTCACTTACGTGGAAGTAAACCTCACTGAGCAGAGTGGGATTTATTTCTGAGTGAGCTTGCATAGATTGGGCTGTTCCTAATACAGTCATACCTCGGGTTAAATTTGCTTCAAGTTGAGTGTGTTCAAGTTGCGCTCCGCGGCAACCTGGAAGTAACGGAGCACGTTACTTTCGGGTTTCGCTGCTTGCGCATGCACAAACGTTCAAAATGGCGTCATGCGCATGCGCAGAAGCGGCAAAAAGTGATGTGCGCATGCGCAGACGTGCCGTCGCTAGATACGTTTACCTCTAGATGCGAACGGGGCTCCGGAACAGATCCCATTCATATCTAGAGGTACCACTGTATATTGTACAGCTTCATCAAAACATAACATCTTGAATGTCATCTTCAACATCCAACATGTATAAATCAGGCCACCAGGCCTCACAAGTTATGGCTGTCAGCTTTTTTGCTTTTTTTTGGCACTTTCTGAAAAAGGAAAAGATCTGCAAGTGTAAAACAGCTGAGAACAGTTTCAAGCTGCAAAGCCTATGTTCTAATAACTAAAGCTGTCAAGAAGATGACAAATCAAACCATTGAGAAAATGAAAGGAGTAAGTGTCTTGCCCCAGGAGTACATGTGCCTGTTGATTGACAAGTGCCATCTTCTGTCCATGTTTTACACATCCCACATGAGCTTCTGACCATATGTATGAAAGTATGGACTAGTGGGGGGAGCCATATGCTCTATGACGGGGCTGGTGGTTTTTAATATACTGAGGGACCAATTCACAGAATTTGATTAGAGTAACAAGTTTGTATGCTGAATGGGTTTGCACTGACTTTTGCACAGGGAGAAATGGTTGTCCCATACATTTAACACAAATCTGACTTGAAGTGTTGCTGATTTGCATTATGCCTAGCCGTGGTATACTTTGTGGGATGTATGAGGAAAAGCTATCAACTAACATCTTCAGCAGCCCTGCCCCCTCATTTATTTATCATTTTTAAAATGTATAAACCATTTCATAGCCAAAGCTATTGAAGGGATGTACAGTAAGATAAAATGAGGTAAAATACAAGAGATATGGATTCTACAGTGGTACCTGTACATACGCTTCAGGTTACATACGCTTCAGGTTACAGAATCCACTAACCCAGAAATAGCGCTTCAGGTTAAGAAATTGTGCTCCGGCGGCACGGCAGCAGCAGGAGGCCCCATTAGCTAAAGTGGTGCTTCAGGTTAAGAACAGTTTTAGGTTAAGTACGGACCTCCGGAATGAATTACCGTATTTTTTGCACCATAACACTCACTTTTTTCCTCCTAGAAAGTAAGGGGAAATTTCTGTGCGTGTTATGGAGGGAATGCCTACGGGTGGCATGCCTACGGATTTTCCTCCTCTAAAAACTACGGGCGTGTTATGGTCGGGTGCATGTTATAGAGCGAAAAATACGGGTAAGTACTTAACCTGAGGTACCACTGTATAAACAATAAACCTTTTCTGCAACTCTACAATTTCTATTCTATATAATGAAGGGGCCACACTTTGGGCAAAGGCTGTCTCTCAGCCACATCTGCACTATACATTTAAAGCAGTATCATTCCACTTCAGACAGTCATGGCTTCCCCCAAAGAATCCTGGGAAGTACAGCTCTTGAAGGTGCATAGAATTCTCAGGAGGCCTCTATCCCTTTCAAAGAGATGTAGTCCCTAGTTTTCCCTGGGAAGTGATTGACTGTTAAACCACTCTGTTATTATCTGTTTGTCAATGGTTCTTTATGTGTTTGGATGTCTCTTGATACATCATAGCCAAACTCGGCATGAGGATGCCTGAGGTGGAGGTGGGGTTTTTTTTTTTTTTTTTGTTTATGTTGGGATGTCAGTCACAATTTTGAATCGGTGTGAAATTTGACTTTGTCTGATTTCAAACTCAGCACAAGGGTTCTTGAAGGGAGGAAAGCAAGTTTTCATAAATGCTGAGACAACAGGTGCCATGTTGAATCAAGATAGCAGTCTGAAACATGACTTTGGCATGACTTCACCTGATTTTGGCATGATGGGGCCAAACTGCACCAGTGTCAAACATGGCACATGGGTTTCTGATGCAGGGACAGACATTTTTGTCAATCTTGGGATGCTGGACGCCATTTTTAATCAAGATGGTGGTCTGAAATGTGACTTTGGCATGACTTCATCCAAAGTTTGGTGTGACAGGTCCAAACTGCACTGACTTGGACATCCCTGGAGATATCATTGCTCCATTTGGTGAGACTTCACCAAATATGGCACTACTGCTGCAGCCTGCACCAATCTGGTTGGCTCTGAATTTATTATTGCCCAATTTGACAGTACTGTTCTGACCTGTGCCAACTAGAATGCCTCTTAAGGTATCATTGCCAAACTTGGCATGAGGGTTCCTGAGGCAGAGGCAGCGGTCATCATCTACCGGTATGTTGGGATGCCAGGCACCATTTGAGTCAAGATGGTGGACCAAATTAACACTAATTAAACGCCACCCACACCCAAAATAATGAGTCACAAATGAGCCAGGCGCATGCGTTGGTGTTGGGGTGTACATGTACAGCCCCCAAACTCTCAAATTACACTATTTAAAAATCACCTTTGTTTGTTTCTTCAAATTCCCAGGCAGCCCCAGGCACTTCCCACTAGTAATATATATTTCCTTCCACAGGCTCTATGGAGCTTTTTATTAATGAAAACATCAATAGACTCTCCCTCTCTCCGGACGCATTCACTGTGTTTACAAATCACTATCAAATGCTTTTATCTTGTCGGTGATGCATTCCCTGACATTTCATTATGATTCCATAAATCACTTTTCTAGGAAAAGGGGAAGGGAGCACAACTGATCTTAAAAAAAAAAAAAAATACTAGCAGACTTAGTCTCAACACCATCATTGTCCATCTGCCAAACCCCACAGGTGAAATAGAGCCTCACTAGAGATGCCATGGCAGAGATGGTTATCCTGTAGTCCTCCCGATAAAGTCCTCTAGGTTCTATCATCCCTGACCATTGGCTATGTTGGCTTGGGATGATGGGATCTGAAGTTCAAGAACATCTGGATGGCCACAGAATCCCCATCCTTATGACAGAGTAATGAGTGGATGTGATCTCAAAACCCATAGAAGTCTCCCAGGTGCTCATGGCTGCACCAGGGCAGTTGGGCATCCATTTCGAGAAATGAGAGATTTATCCAGAACCCTTTCTGGTGACACAGAAGATGTGAGTGAGAGTAGTCTCTCATTTGCCAATGGAAGGGACAACCAGTGACAGTGTTTAACACAAGTCTGTTTTGTTTTTGTTCTGTTTGGTCATACTAACACTAATGTCCCAGCTTCAAAGCATTTTCTCACATTTAGTTGACCACCATTACTGAAGTGTCATGGCTAAAAATTGGCCGCTGTTTCTTTAATGCTTAAAAAAAAGCTGGGTCAGCATGAGTCAGCGGCCTGCACCAGGTTGTATATAGAGAGTGAGAAATGTTAGTTGGTTGAGTTGGTTGGTTGGTTAGTTAGTTAGTGAAAGCTGGTAGTGTTGATGTATGTACAGTTGGTCAGTCGCTTTTGCAGAAAGACTTTTAAGAATAAAAGCAGAAAGTACTCTGCAAGGATACTTTTCTCGTGGACTCTTTTAAGTGTCTGAGGACCAGGCTGAGGCGACAAAGGGAGGTCAGAACCCTTTCTCTCTTTTTTTCCAAAAACACTGACAGTGAGTTGGGGCATCTGTTAATGTGAAGGGAAGAAAATGGCAGGCCCTGCATTATTGGGGTAGAAATTTACATTTACAGGTGAACCTACTTAATTTGAACTTTTAGAACCAACATGTGAACCAAAAGAGACCCCCCTTTGAAATTCCCACTTCTCCAATTTTTTTCCATTCATTTCTCTAGCCATGTAATTTGTACAAAACTGTATGTACTTAATTAAAATGTGCACATTTGTGAAAGGAACATAGAACTGCATTAAATTAGGGGAAAATGTTTTGCAAAAATGTATTTGTCATTAACTGAAGTGAGCGTGAGAGATGTAAATTAGCTGTATCCTTGCTGTGAAGATCCAGCTGTCCTCTTAGTGGGGGTATGGATTTCATGTCCAAATTGTTTCAAAAAGCATTTCAGTTAAAAGTGGTAAAGCATGGAGGTAGAATAGGCAAATGCCTTTCCAAAGAACATACACCACTGAATCTATTTGGTGGTGGTGGGGAACCCAAATGTAGGGTTACCATAGTTCAAAAAGTAAAAATCCGGACACAAAAGTTGTTGACCTTTTCATTATTATTTTTTTGCAAAATCTCAAAAAAGAAGTAGTTTTTGAGCGAGCTAATTTTAAGGACAAAGCAGACCCTGAGGCAAAGCAAACCCTTTAGACAAAGCAGACCCTGAGGCAAACTGGGCAGCCATCGAAGCACCTTAGAACGACTTGAACATTTTTTTGAAGCACAAAATGGGGGTCAAAACTGAATCTTGTGCTCAGTGCACACACCTAATATATAAACAAAGCAATATGCAATAGTATACCATGTGCCAAACCACCCGTTACAATAAACACATAAGCAGACCCTTTTATTTTGAAGAAAAAACAGCTGTGGATCCCTAGTCAGAAATGTAAAAGTTGCATCATTGAGGCAAATAAGAGCAGTGGATTGTCTGGTGAGCAGGAAACCATCATTTGAATTCGGAGCATGGACCAGGCTTGAGCTCTACAGCTGCTTTGCCGTCTGTTTAAGCATACTTTTTTGTGGGGGGTGGAGTGGGGAGAGAGAGTGCATTTATTGTAACATTTCATTTTATCCTAATAGTATGACTTAGTAATACATGTTAAAAGCCATGAACCAGTATTTATACTTGCCCTGGAAAAGATGTAGAGCAAAAGTCAGGATCCAGAGTCAGTCAATGTATGCTTGGTCAGTCAAGACAAACTCAAAAGATTTAATGATTTCGAGCTAGAAAAAGTTATTTCCTTATCAAGTGAAGAAGCATTTCAATCTAGACACATCACATTGAATCCATGTTGGGCTAAGTCAGGATCTGCCTGAAGTGTCAATATTAACAATGGATTTATGAACACATGGCTTAATATGCCAGGAAAGCAAAACCTCACTTGCTGATGATATTAACCAATTAAACACTGTCAATAGAAACATTGAGTCAGAACTCTGATGCAGAAGTACAGATTAAGGTTCAAACATGGTGAGGAATGTGACCATTGTTTCACAGATACAAAGAAAATGGGCTGCAGACTCTGAAGTCTATTGTTGTTGTTTTCATTTTTTAACTTGATGCTGGTTTTATAATCAAGATGACTGCAAAATAATACACAGTACAATAACCTTTCTCTCATAGTCTGCAATAATTGCGCTGTTCTGACCACGAATGAGGCCCTACAGGGATCAACAAACATTTGAGGATGCTGTTGTCAGTCAGACTAAATGCAGCAGGAACTGCCAGACGTGGATAGCTCTGGCTAGATGATTTACTCCAAAGAAGCATGGAGCTCAGCTGAGACCTCTATCTTGAGGAGGTTTAATACGGTTGGAGCCTAGCACTCTCTTGCCTTGTGTATTGTCTGTGTTAAAGTGAGGTATGTGAGGCCACTGGTGCTGAGGGGAATAGACCGGAAGAGGATTTTGGTTCAGTGGCCTCTTGGCTGACAAACTCAAGCTTGATACAGCACCTCAATGAGCTTGTGCCTATGATCTTGGTAATAATTCAGCCCCTTCCCATCTCCATCAGGGTCTGGACTGCTGTGCCAGGGCAGGTTATGGCAATAAAAAGGAGCAATTTCTGAGCTATTGCAGATAACTGTTACATGGTGGATCATTCTTGTAAATGGGCTGCCCTATGCATTATTTATTTGCCATATTTTGACCCAGATTTTTCAGATAATTGCTGTCTCTCAAAAGTACCTGACATCAATAAAGAGAGAGAGGAAAGAGGCAGGCCAGTTCTGCCACCTGGCTTACCAGTTGAAAAATAAACACATATACACAAGGCAAGGGGATTAGGGCAAAAAGGTAGAGACTGGTTCTTTAATGCTGGAACAAAATGTTGAGCTATAAGCATTTATATCCAGTTTGGTCCAGGCTTATCTTCCCTTGCTAGTGTTCTTGCTTGAATAGCAGTTGGTGGTTCTTGTTCCTTTGGTCAATGGATGGGGCCAGAGGGTCCTTCCACCTTGCTTCTGTGGCCCCAGAAGAACTTCACAAGAAACTGCTGGATCAGGTGATCTAGTCCAACCCCATCTGGTCCAGCATTCGGTTCACATAGTGGCCAACCAGATACCTGTGTGAAGTTTGCAAGTAGGACCTGAACACAGCAACACTCTTCCCCCCTGAGGTTTCCAGCAACTGGTAGTCAGAAGCAAACTGCCTCGGACTGCAGAGGAAGAATGTATCCCGCAGGGTTAGTCAACATTTATAGCCTTGTCCTCCATGGATCTGGAGGATAAAGGCGACAGACAGTTGGAACGAAGAACGGAGGGGGAAAACATACTCCTTGCAGGTACTCTTTCTTCAATTGATGGATGTTGCCAATCTGGCTTCTCACTTGCTTTGATGCTATTCCTGAGATGCAACTGAGGCAGCCTCCCAGTGGCCATAGGTTTCTTGGTTGATAACAGAAGCTAGGGTATTATTCCCTCTTGCTCTTTGGTCCTAAGGACTATGGTTGTTTGCTTGTTACATTTATATCCTGCTTTTCATCTGTTGTGAACTGCCTAAGTACTATATATGGAAGGCAGTACTCCACAGCAGAAATAAGATACTTTAGTTTTATTTTCACAGCATCTGTCCATGTCCATGTGGCTTACACTTTTCTCCTGTCACTGCTGTATATTTACAATGGGGTTTCCCCATTGTACCAGAGCAGAATTTTGCATAATGGCATTTGCCATAATTGACTTGAATAAGTCCTGCCTTTGCTTCCATTATTTACTTCAGACCAAAGACACTCTTCCTCACTGGCCTCATGCTGTGTTACTCCAGCGAGGCAAGATATCATTCTTGATGTCAAGAGAAATTCAATTATAACTTGTTTAAAAGCTGGTGTTAAAAGGCCTAATGGGATGGTTCTCATGCCTCATTCTGGCAGCTCAGCTCATTTCCCAGGGAATATGCTATGAGGCCATGATGAGATTTTGCAAATGGCCTGACCTTTCCTTCCTCCACATTTGTCATGCCCTCATCCATGTAGCTAAGTTTTCATTACTTTCAAAAAAGCTCAACATGAAACCATAATTCCCCCCACTCCTACTTCACATTAAATATTAAAAGGGAAATGACCTTCACAGCTAACTTTATTTCCAGGGCAGTGGTAGGAAACCTCCTAAATAGGTTGGCTGGGCTGCTGATTTGACCTGAGAGGCCACTTTCATCAAACCATGCCCAACTGCCCGACTCATGACCTCATATTTGGATAGGGATGTAAACAGGCGGGGATTTCCATCCAATCCTGTGCTCATCACAATCAGCACTGTTTCCATTCTGCTACAGTTTGACTCCCACTAAAACATATGTTACTCATCCCATTATCTGCTATGGGCAAAACTAATGCAATTCATTACGTGATTAATTTTGTGAATAACGTCAATGCATTCCAGTGGAAGATAAACATCAAAAGCAATGCAGAAAATACTTTAATTATTTGCAGACTAAAAATAAATAAAAATGATGGTGAATACTGTTTCTATTCTCTTGCATGCTTTCCTTCCTTGACCTTAAGTGACCATGTGTCCATTTCCACTCCATCTCCGTTTCCAATGGAATTCTTTGACGTTCCTAGTGTGGGGCAGACAACAAGGCAGTTTCAAATCAGGAACTTTAAACGCATTCCTAGTTGTTCCTTGCAAAGTGGGGTTAACTTGACAGACCAATCAGCTGATTGGCACTAACAGTGCACCTTCAAAAGGTGAGCCCATTTGAAGTTGTCCATTTGCAGGTAAGGTTTGCAGTCAAAACATGCCTGCACATGGATTCTTTCCCTCTGCAGATTACAGACTGCTTTGCTGATCTGCAGAGGAAAAAATGCATTTGTAGATATGATTTGAATCCAAACTGGGCCTGTAAATGGGCAAAATGGAACTCACAGTCAGTGCAAATCAGCTGATTGGCGCTGACAGGGTACCAACAACAACAACAACAACAACAACAACAACAACGTATGAATGAGTTTGCATATAATTCCTGTGTCTTTATGAAACATCCAAACAGGCCATTCAAAAGCAGTGCTCAAGGCTTTACAGTGAAATTCTTCTAAACTCTGGGAAAACTGAGACTCCTTCACTGACTTTGAGTGACTCCTCTGCTTAATATTTTGCATTGCGACAACAAACACGAAGCATTGCAAAGTCATCTGTTGGATTCTGGGTTTCCTGCTGTACATGCAAATGTAGTTTTCAAAGGGTTAGTCTCACTTTAATCACCACTGCTAAAAGGACCTGGTGCTTGCCTTTCATCTGGCAGCAAATTAATTATAAAAGCTCTGTGTTAATATTAATATTGTCTCACTATAGATCAATGGTTTTATTACCTTTGATTCTAATATTACCCATTTGAGGGTGGGAAGGAGGGGTGGGAGAGAGAAAGAACCTGGCAGTAAAAAATCCAGAGATTTTCAGGCTGGTAAAATCAGGTAAAGATTTAAATGGAATTGTTTAATCTTTTAATCTGTTGACCTAGTTTAAAGTTCAGAACTGTAATCTACTTAAGATGAGAAATTGCTCACTTTTTAAAATGGAAATGATTTAAAGAAGTCCTATGTAAGTGTGTGTTCCTTTTTTCTCTCACTGCCTTCCACCAAACTGTAGATCCTGGGTGAGGAGCCTTTTCGCAGTCCAAGAACCTTCTGGGTAACCTTTCAAGGGCCACATGGCAATGGTGGACAGGCCCAGAGGGAAAAGAGGGGAGTGCTTGCTTTTCTCTCTCTTTTGGGGGAATTGGTTTATACTTGCAAACCTCTTAGAAGCCACTTTGGCCATTAAGCAGTAGATTCATTCCCAGAGGCATTACTGGTGAAAAAAGGATGGCTGTCCACACTGGGCAATGGCTCTCTATGCCCCCTGCTACCTCCTGTAATAATGGCAAGAATTTCACTCTCCCTCTCTCAAATGATTTGAATTTGCCCTGCCTTCCATGAAGGTGACCAGAAATGCTCTCACTTTTACGGGACCTCATTGCCCCTGTGAAAGCTTCCGGAGGATTTTAGCCAAGGGCCAGTTTGCATGTTCTGCATGGTGATCCCCATTGAGAACTCTTGCAATTTCACTGCAGGCCATTTCAGGCTTACAAACACTCTACAAAGGCAGACCCATTTGGAGCACATCAAAGTAGTCTGAGGTGTGTGAATGAAGTCAAAGTCAAAGCCAGACCAAGACATTTTACTGTCTGAGACAAAGGACAAAATGATCCCTTCCACTTTCCAGGTACAAAAGTCAGTCACACTGGTTGTTGACCAAGTCTTCCACTGCACCTGAGGACAGAAGGCTCAGTGCTGGATTGATGTATAAGCTAAACGATATGATAATCTTTATTGTCATTGTCCCATACAGAACAACAAAATTGAAAAAATCAACATAAGCCATTCAAAAACCAACAAGCCTGCTATCCCAGCTATCCCTGGTTAGCCCCCTAAAAACTCTAACACCCCATAATTAAATCCAATTAAATACAACAAGCTATAGCTTAGGGCCCCACTCTCTTGGGGGCCCCCCAAAATTAATTGTATTTCAGTTCAACAATTACTTTGATAAAATACATATTTTGTTATGTGCAAATGGCTTTAGATACCTATTAGGTCCATAAATTACCATATAGCATATATTCAACACAAAAAACAGTGACAATTTGTTGTTCTTGCCAAAAAAGGACAGCTGGACCTATAAAGGGCCCCATTATTTTCAGTAGCTTAGGGCGTCATCAAACCTAAATCCGGCCCTGAACAGGCTAGCTGTCCACTCTCTGCATCTGCCACTTGAGGTGGCTGCCTCACTTTGCCCAATGGTAGAGTTGGCCCAGGTCTCAATTCATATGCAACAGTGGCCATTTCTGATTCTTCCATGAAAGGGTGCAGATAACCTGGCCAATGAAACAAATATGTGGGGAGGGGGGTTAGATGAGCAAAAATAGCTTATACAGTGGTACCTCAGGTTACATACGCTTCAGGTTACATACGCTTCAGGTTACAGACTCCGCTAACCCAGAAATATTACCTTGGGTTAAGTACTGTGCTTCAGGATGAGAACAGAACTCGTTCTCCGGCAGCCCGGCAGCAGCAGGAGGCCCCATTAGCTAAAGTGGTGCTTCAGGTTAAGAACAGTTTCAGGTTAAGTACGGACCTCCGGAACGAATTAAGTACTTAACCTGAGGTACCACTGTACTGAAATTACTTGGGGAGTAAGATGCTACACGAGCGGAAGTAGAAAGAGAGCAAAAGTTTAATATTTAGGGCGACTTAGGGGAGGGAATCTCTTTCTACTCCATTGTACTGTAACAGAGAGTAATTGGAACAGATTGTTGTGGAAGGGTTATAATTCATAATGCTGTACTTTGACATGCAAATACTCACCTGCAGAGGAAATAGCAACACAGAGTGATTAGTATAATAATATAGTTTTTGTATTGCATATTACCAACCATTGTTGGTGCTCGTATTTCCTATACAAAGTTTTGCTTTATTTATATTGTTCAGACTGAGCAAATGGCATTTTCCTCAGGCAGACTAGAAATGCAGTTGCAGAAAACAGGAGGAGGTAGAAGTGAGCTAAACAGCAGGAGAGGAGGAGGAATTGGGGCAGCTTAATGAGCTTTTCTTCTTCTTCTTCTTTCCCTTCCTTGTTTCCAGGGTTTTCATAGTAGAAGAGTGAGATGAAGCAGACATAAATAGACCCCCACAGTTCCCCACTTGATTGTCAGAGCCACACAAGATGAAGACATCCTACAGACCTGCTCCAAGAAGCCTTGCTCTTCATTTGTCCAGTTCACATGCAAGAACCTGCAGGGGAGTGCAGCAGTGTGCCCTAGGATGGGTTAGCCAACATGGCTCGCTCCAGATAATGACTCCAGCCAATCATGGATCACACAGTGACTGGGATGGGCGCCATGATGCTGCAAGTCATTCATATTTTGTTGTTGTTGTTGTTTAGTCATTTAGTCATGTCCGACTCTTTGTGACCCCATGGACCAGAGCACGTCAGGCTAAGGTTACCAGATGTCCCCATTTCACGGGGACAGTTCCCAGATTTACCAATCAGTCCCCATATAAAAGCCATTGAAGTTGAAAAGTTGCCCAGATTCATTGAAAAAAATCTGGTAACCTTACGTCAGGCACTCTTGTCTTCCACTGCATCCTGCAGTTTGGTCAAACTCATGTTAGTAGCTTCGAGAACACTGTTCAACCATCTCGTCCTCTGTCGTCCCTTTCTCCTTGTGCCCTCAGTCTTTCCCAACATCAGGGTCTTTTCCAGGGAGTCTTCATTTCTGATGAGGTGACCAAAGTATTGGAGCCTCAGCTTCAGGAGCTGTCCTTCTAGTGAGCACTCAGGGCTGATTTCCTCAAGAATGGATAGGTTTGATCTTCTTGCAGTCCATGGGACTCTCAAGAGTCTCCTCCAGCACCATAATTCAAAAGCATCAATTCTTCGGCGATCAGCCTTCTTTATGGTCCAGCGCTCACTTCCATACATCACCACTGGGAAAACCATAGCTTTAACAATATGGACCTTTGTCGGTAAGGTGATGTCTCTGCTTTTAAAGATGCTGTCTAGGTTTGTCATTGCTTTTTTCCCAAGAAGCAGGTGTCTTTTAATTTCATAACTGCTGTCACCATCTGCAGTGATCATGGAGCCCAAGAAAGTAAAATCTCTCACTGCCTCCATTTCTTCCCATTCTATTTGCCATTCATATTTAGCCGTACATAAAAGATCGTCTCACCCATTATCTACTCAACCAATTACTGTGCTCTGCAGGAAATCTGCAGCTATCCTCTCCTGAGGAGACCACTTCTGTACGATATAGGAATCAGGCCTTCGGTGTGGTGGCACCTACCCTTTGAAACTTTATCCATTTACATAACTGATGCTGTCTCTGTTGTCTTTTTGATGCCTATTTAATACCTTTCTATATCAACCTGCCTTTTAAGGGAATATTCTTTTATATATATTATTGTCCCATTAATTGAAAATGAAATTGCTTCAATACATTTTTATAAAGCTTTTTTATTTTTAATTGTTTTGTGAGGTCTCATGCAAAGCAGTAACTAATTAAATAAATATGGCAACACTACCAAGGTAAGCAGTGGAGAGTAAGAATAATGCTTCCTAACTATAATCACATGGGTAATCACAGCCAATTGGTGATCACATAACAAAGAGCATGACATCATAGCTCCAGTATGTAGCCTATAAAATTTGGCTAAGTGTCACTAAGGGAAAAGAACACCAATTCAGAGTGACGGCAATATTTCCTGAATTGGCAAGCAATCCTTCCCCCGTCTTCCCCAACCGCAAAAGGGGGGATGTGTGTAATGAATTTCACTGCTGCCAAAACCATTTGTGAAAAGCACCTGAAACTCAAGTTTCACAACCTTGGAAAACAACATTCTTGCCCATGAATCCCAGGCTAAGCAGGGCTGTTAATCACATATGCTTGTGATTCATCAAAGTTTTACTTCATCTCTAATGGTCATGAAGACCGATAAATTCTGTGTTCCAAAGGGAGCCACATAAGCAACGAGCCAGATCATTTGAAAGCTCCTGACCTTGGTTTATGGCCACTTCTCTTCCTGCAGTCATGACTGAGCTTTTTCAAAATATATTTTATACTTCTCATCTGTTTTTACCATAAAAGATTAGTAGAATTTTATGACCAGAGGGGATCTTTATGATAAACTTGCTTGACCTCAAAATATAAATGATTCCTACTAATTTCAAAGAACATTTGTTGCTGTTAATTCTTTCCCCCTTTTTGGGGAGGGAGTGTGCATGAGGAGATGCTAATGAACATCTTTGTTGTTAATTTCCTGCAAGGCAGTTGTAATGAACTACCTTTTCATGGCAGTGCAACAACAAAGCCAATCTTCTAGTCTTCTCAGCCCCTGATCTCACAGTGGGATGTGCTGGCTTTGATCTAACTTTTAAAAACACACCTTGATTTCCATGATGACAGTTTGGATTAAGACTCTGGAGAACTTTATTTGTTTATTTGTCTCATGAAAGTTAGTGCTCTTGCAGTGATAAAGGCACACTCTCCTATTTAGGTCATCCCAATTACGAGTCTGGATGCAGGAAATAGCCTTATAAAACCACCACCTCTTTCGTCTTTCTTTAATTATGATTTTGTTCTTAGCATGGTGGCGATTAAATTGAATGCTCCAGATTAAGGGAGAGAGGAAGGCATTTTTAATGTAACAAGCAATTGGCTTCAGTAAAAATAGGTTCATGAATGTATTTATAATTTTATCTTATGCAATGAGCAAAATAAGCTGAGCCTTAAATGGTCTTTCTTCAGGAAAGTTTATATACTCCTAGATGACTTTTGCAAATTCTCCAATTGGCTTTTGAATTTCTCCGGAATTCTTGCGGCGTGTAAGAAAACCACCTTTGTGATATCATAATATCCAAACATGGTGTATCCTTGTTGTCTGTTATATTTGCAGGCAGGTTTTGATAATTGTTCCATCTCATGACAATAGCCCTGGTAATTTCTTGCCTTCTTCAGTGTCTCCCTGATATTTCTCTCTCCTAGAGGGTATGTGTATGCATCTGTTTGTGTACTGTGAACATTTGCAAGTAACATTTGAACCAAATATGCTTTACTTCCACTGTCGGAATCAGTATTTCTTTGGATTCCAGTTGCTGCGTGTCAGAAGTGGGGAGAATAGTTCTTGTACTTGTGTCATGCTTGAAGGTTCCCCATAGTCATCTACTTGGCTACTGCGAGAACAGGATACTAGACTAGATAGGATTTTGGCCTGATCCATGTGTGTTCTTCTTATCTTGTTAAGTTTCTAATGTTTACAAATCATAGTTATGCATCAAGGTAGAAAGTGATTGTTTTAAATTCATAGATAAACCAGTTAACCTTGATCAATATGTCTATGTCAGCTGCTGGAAACTGAACACATCTTGACCGCTTGTCAGAAATTTATATGCAGCCAGTGTCACCCAAAGACTTAAGTTGTATGCTTATCACCACAAATGCTAGAAAAAAATGTAATCTGTATTGTAGTGGTTGGCACTAGCTTGTGCTGTGGTTTAGGGCCAGTTCTAGGTATGAGGGGGCCTTGGGCAATTTCCAACAGTGGGCCCCCTCCTCTGTCAATGGACCAGAAGGTCTATAAATTCCAATGCTAAGCATGAAGAGCTACAAGACCCACAGCTCAACATGTTGATCTGGAAATGAAATTATGTGTTTTGTACAATGCTCTGGCACATAAAAAAAGAAAAAAATACCCCAGCCAATGCAGCCATAGTGAAATCAGTTGTTTTTCCCCTGCCACAACGCCCCTGATTAATAACAATGTATGCACATATTTATCAAACCATTTTGCTGGAGATACATAAAGTCACAGCAACAACAATTTGACTTTCCATTTTCTAGGTTAGAATTGATAACCTATTCAAGTGTTTCTTTTAAAAGGGAAGGAGAAATAAAACCAACACAATCAGAGACCCAAGAGATGTTTTCTTAACAACCAGCGCACAACACAGCAAGACTCGGAGAGCAAAAAGGTATACGGTACTGAAGTGTTTCCTATTGACTTGGCAAGTGATTTAAGTTCAGGGGGCTGTTCTATTCAAAGAGTAGCTGGCAAGGTAGCACTTTGAAATACAAGACAGAGGACTATTCCCTCCCCCTGCTTCCTTGAGATGACAGCAGGGGTCACCTGCTGCTATCTGAAAGAACTATAAACCAGTCTTGGATGCTCACCTTTCTTTAGGGACTGAGATAACTTAATTAGGCAATTAGATACACCAATACTGTGCATTCAGCTTCTGGAGGCTGAAACACCCATTAGATGAAATCAGTTCATTTAAACAAAATACTTTCATTGCTTTTAAAATATAATGGGGAAATTAATTACAGTTGGCCTCTGCCCCTTCCCAGAAAATATTACTTTACCTTTGTTTCTTTTTTTAAAAAAACAAAATCTACAAGATCCTTCTTTATTTTCTAACTCATGTTTGGTTCTCAGTGAAAATAAAAAATGCTAGTGTTTGTACCCATACTGATCTGGGAATTGAAGCATGTGTTTTGTTTTACCGTGCTTTTGGACACAATGCATGTGTGGCTATGTCTCTCCCTAGTGGAGACAGGGTTCCCTTGCATGCTCTTTGGACTTTGGTGAAATATATTTGATATATTTCATTTTAATGCAGCTTTTCACTTTACCATTTCAAACCCCTATGGCATAGTTTACTAGTACAGTGGTACCTCGGGTTACAGACGCTTCAGGTTACAGACGCTTCAGGTTACAGACTCTGCTAACCCAGAAATAGTATCTTGGGTTAAGAACTTTGCTTCAGAATGAGAACAGAAATCATGGTGTGGCAGCAGCGGAGGCCCCATTAGCTAAAGTGGTACCTCAAGTTAAGAACAGTTTCAGGTTAAGAACGGACCTCCAGAACGAATTAAGTTCTTAACCCGAGGTACCACTGTACCTTCATGGTTATTTTATAAAGGCATATTTGGATGATTACTGCCATATTCCCAAAATGCACAAGGGGAGAGCTGAACAGACAATCTTTCCAGGGAGGTCATAGAACCATCTTCCTTGAAGTGTTTCAGTAAAATGGCCGGGCAAGATTTGGGGAGACATTATGTATAGCAGGGATGGGAAACCCCTGTTGTCCTCCAGATGTTGATAGACTCCAGCCCCCATCAGCTCCAGCCAGCATGGCCAAGGACAAGAGATGATGGGGTTCAAAACCATCTGGAGGGTCATAGCTTCTCCATCCCTGATGTATAGAATGCCTTATTCCATGACATGGGACTAAGCTAAACAATCTACTGATTCTCTTCAAGCCAATGAACCTTTCAAGCCAGTGACTCTTCTTGAGACAGATCACCCAGTTCCCAATCCTTTCTTCATACTGCCCTGCGAAACATCAGTGCAGCTCTGACTGAATGTAATGAAAATGAAAATGAAGCCAGCATCCTTAGACTTGATCCCCATTGCGAGTTACTAAATTACTTTAATATTAAGCTTATTTTCTCTTTCCCACCAAGGAACATTCAGCTTAAATTAAGGATGAGCCATGGAAACCAGAGTGGGGAGTGATAAACCACCGCACACCTTTGGCGAACAGCTGTTATCTGCATTTAAGATGGTTATGAATGCTACAGTCAATTAATTCAAAGATTTGTTCTTGCTAAATATATAGAACATGCACAAGCTTGGGGCTCTGAGTTGAAAGAAGCTCATTATATTATCTCATCATTGTTTTCTGTTGAGGGGGAGGTGATGTTTTACACCTCTACATTAGAGGGAATAATAAACTTACATAATGCGCCTCATCCCCATCTGCTTATGGTTATTGGGCAGGAAAGCTTTTACCTATCCTAGAGCAGAAACACATTAAAGTATTCTATCTTTTTTTTGGGGGGGGCTATTATGACATTCATGTCCCTCCCTTCTTCCAAGGAGCTCAAAGTGGCAAACATGGTTCTATTTCTCCTGATTTTATCATCACAGTTTAACCTGATGAAGTTGGCTAGACTCTGATAAGGTGGTTGGCCCAAGGTCACCCGGTGAGTTTCATGACTGACTGGGGATTTGAACCCTTTTCTTGCAGGTCCTATTCCAACACTTCCACTACATTGCACAGGCTAGACCATGGACTTATCCACACTTACCTTTCCCCCTGTTCTTTCCAGGCACAGGTCTGCCCTTAAAAGCTCTGTGTCCGAGCTTTCTTTTTTCTCCTGGAACTTGCCCCACAAAAAACCCACTCCTTTAGTGCTCAGTTGGAGCGAACAACATCCCAGGTTTCAACCAACGAAGGTGGAGTGGCAGATGAAACTAATGGAATATGTAGAGTTGGCAAACTAACAGAATAAGAGAGCAGGAAGAAAGAGTTTTTAAAGAGGATTGGCAAATGTTTGTAGAATACATGGAGAATTGTAAACAGGTTGAAACGTTAGCAGGGTTAGAGTAATTTCAGCAGTATTAATGAAGCAGAGATATAGTGAAAAGGGAGGGGGAATATGGAGTAATTAGAATATGCAATAGTAATGGATAACTAAATGAACCATGCAAGGGGAGGGAGGGGAGGGAAATCGATGTTTAATGTTTGTATGGGAAATATTTGTAATAGGGGAAAAATTAAAATAAAATTTAAAAAATAGAAAGTTGCTGGGATTTAAAATAAGTGCACAGATACAGATACAAGGTGAGTCTTGGGGCCTGTGCAAATTCCCACCCAGAAAATTGCTTTTTGAGTAGGATATCTATGTAGCATGCAAAATTAAAATATTAGGTTTCATGATTTATAGTTACTTTGTTCTGTTGTAGGAGTTGTTTTCTTTTGGGGGGGATGAAATATGGACTCGCAATGTTTTCTTCCATTTCCTTAATTAAGCTGAATTTACTCTTTCTGTGACCCAAGAGAAGTTCATGTAAAAATAGAAACCAGGCCGTTCACCCCTATGTCTTCCTTCCCACAAAGATGTGCGTGGCATTCCCAGACAACTAACCTGGTGACATTTTGTTCTTCGTCAAAACCTGCTTATCTGAAATTGAATCCAATGCTGCGAAATTATCAAAGATAGGGTGCTGCCCTAGCACAAAGCTACTCTATGCTAGATGACAGTGAGGGAGAATGTATACCTCGCTCACACAAAAGTAAGGAGTGCAGTAGAAGGAGAAGGAAGGAAGGTCCTGGAAGGCAGAGAATAACAAGGCTGAACTGTTGAAATGAACGCTTAATCTGAGAAATGAAACTCAAGTCATTTGTGCAGGGAAAAGAGGACACCCCTACAATCCCCAGAGTGTCACGACCCTTGAGTCCAGTAGCAAAACAGATTGCTAAGAGGCTGTAGAGAAGCTGGACCACGTTCAGGGCTCTGAGCCTGTTACTAGAAATCAGACCACTGCTGGGCCTACAACTCATGAAACAACCTCTTGCAGAAACAGGCCCTGTAGAGCCAGAAGCAGACCCAGATGTCTTCCTCTGAGCTGGAGGAACCCAGTGCCTCCCAAAGTACATCACCAGTCCAGTGATTCAGGCAGTATATCAGGTGGGAGGCCACTAAATGTGGGAGGAGTGACTGTCTTCAGGCCAGACAGAAGGCCATATCTAATTCTCCACAAGGGGGTGGAGCATAGGGAAAGTAAACTAGGGGCAGAGGTTCAGTTTGCCTCCAACCTCTGCTGCAACAAGTAGCTCTCTTGGAGCTGTTCATTGTCCAGCAACTCCTGCCTCCCTGCATAGGATCTGGCCCCACAGCAAAGGGCACCAAGAATTTACCCTCTGGGAAAAGTTTGTGTTGCATTCAATTGCAAGATAAAGCCAAGTTCTGGTATTATGAGGGGGGTGGGATCTTTATCCACTTTCTCTACCCTATGCATAGTTTGAGGGTCTGCTGTTGATTTCCCTACACAGAGGGAGATCAGTTGCCCCCTCTCAATAATCTCAAACAGCCCTTAATACTTTAGACCAGAAAGAGCCAAGGTGGGGCCCTCCAGGGGTTGTTGGACTAGGTTTCCTTGGAGGCAGAGTGCTCTATCAACTGCAGCTCCACAAAGGAGGTGAATGCTGTCCCTGATATGTCCTATGTGAGTCTGAGCCCCAAGGAGACACCTCTGCTGCCAGATTCTGAAGGCTGGTCCACCTCCTCCTTGGAGAATTAAGGTTCCCTGAGTGGGGGGACACCATTACCTCGGAGGCTGTCTACAGAAGAAGGCGCTGGCTCTTAACCTGGCTGGGAGGCAGCACTGAGGGGGCAAAGCCTCCAGGCATTTACTACCTAGCTCTGCTATAAAAACTCAGCCACTTGTGCCGGAACTTTGCTAAGGCAATTTGGAAGTTTGACATCAGCTGCAAGAACACCGTCTACTGTCCTGAACATGCACCTTGGTCTCCCTACAAGGTGCCTGTGTCTTGGGAACCAGGAGCTTCTGATTTCACCTTGCCTGAACCATGATCCCTCAGTAGTGAACATTCCCCTCCCATCACCCCAAGTCAGCATGGCCAATGGTCAGAGATTATGAGAGTAGGAGTCCAATAACATGCTAGCTACCCCTTCAGTAGGCCTTTCTCAACGGAACTCCCTGTTCATTCTTTGGTTCATTCATTTTCTAAACCTTTCCAAGCGCTCCAATAACAGTGGAAAAATGAAACAGCATAGAATGTTAGGCAGTAAGGATTACACTGATACTTCCATGAAACCTGCATAAGTTTGTCGCTTAGGGCCCTCATATTTACAGGACCGCCTCTCCTGGTATGCCCCTTAGAGGACCTTAAGGTCCATGACTAACCATAGTTTAGAGGTCCCAGGCCCTAAGGAAGTCAGACTATCCACCAGGGCCAGGGCCTTTTCAGTGATAGCTCCGACCTGGTGGAATGCTCTGTCCCATGAGACTAGAAGAAGAAGAAGAAGATAAGAGTTTGGATTTGATATCCCGCTTTATCACTACCTGAAGGAGTCTCAAAGCGACTAACATTCTCCTTTCCCTTCCTCCCCCACAACAAACACTCTGTGAGGTGAGTGGGGCTAAGAGACTTCAAAGAAGTGTGACTGGCCCAAGGTCACCCAGCAGCTGCATGTGGAGGAGCAGAGACGCGAACCCGGTTCCCCAGATTACGAGACTACCGCTCTTAACCACTACACCACACTGACTAGGGCCCTTCAGGATTTAACCTCCTTCTGTCAGGCCTGTAAGGCAGAGCTATTCCTCCTGGCCTTTAATTTGAATTCAGCCTGATCTTTTGTTTCCCTTCTCTTCCCTCCCCCTCCCCTTTTATGAAGATTACCCACTCTGAGACCCCACAGCTAATTCTCGCCCGGCCTCCTCGCTGGCCCAAGTAGGATCAATTCAGCCAGCTAGTCCTGGTGATTATCTAATGCTTATTTCCCCTAAATTGATTTCTGAACTTTGAATTTTATTGTTATTCATGTTTTTATACTGTATTTTATGCTACTTTTACAATTAAGTGTTTCAAATTTGTTGTTAGCCACCCTGAGCCAGGTTTTTGAACCGGGAAGGGCGGGATATAAATAACAAAATATTATTATTAAGTTGATGTCTCTATTAATTTCCTATTGATAATTTGAGCATAAGAACATCATTTTCTTGAAGGGAGAAACTGCCTTCCCCCTCCTTTATTTCTTCCTGCTCTATTTCCGTCACAGGTGAAAAAGAAATATAAAAGGTGACAATCTTGGACCAATCATACCATCTCATTTCTTTCCTGAAACAGCAGAGCTCTGACCAGACGCACAAAAGCTACTTGTTAGCGCTTTCATTCAAACAGGAATTTTTTGAACCGTGGACTGCAAATCTCTCTGACTTAACTTGCAGCATCTCACACATGTTTTAGAACCGGTATGCAAACTTTGTTTGGATGAAACAAAACATTGCATCTACTTTTTTCTGGTCAGAGGATTACTGTGCAAACCCAGCTATGGATTTACTGAGACTCACTCCTGCCTCTTGGGGTGATCCTTTATATAAGGAAATATTGTGAGAACTGCAGCAAAGAGATCAGAATATGCTAGGCACTCGTAACCTGAGCAATGGTAACTTGATATTGAGATAGCGGCTGAGGTTAAAATACAATCAAGGGCAAACACGACAAACAAAACTCTCCCTGGTAAAACTGTTGATGAAACAAAGGTAAGGTAGCATGTACCTAAATGTGGTGGTAAATATGGGATGTTCTTCATTCTATGTAGCGTTTGTTTGTGGTATACAGTAGTACCTCGGGTTACAGATGCTTCAGGTTACAGACTCCACTAACCCAGAAATAGTACCTCAGGTTAAGAACTTTGCTTCAGGATGAGAATAGAATTCGTGCGGCGGTGGCGTGGCAGCAGCGGGAGGCCCCATTAGCCAAAGTGGTACCTCAGGTTAAGAACAGTTTCAGGTTAAGAACTGACCTCCGGAATGAATTAAGTTCTTAACCCAAGGTACCACTGTACTTAAAAAGGTAAAGGACCCCTGACAGTTAAGTCCAGTCTGGGGTTGCAGCGCTCATCTTGCTTTACTGGCCGAGGGAGCTGACGTTTGTCTGTAGACAGTTTTTCTTTTTTAATAATATTTATTGCTTTTACAACAATTTAACACTACAAAAAACCCAAAGAAAATAACAATACATTATTTCTGTAAATAGTCTTTAAACTTTTTCCAGTCTTAAAAAAAAAAAACGTAGACAGTTTTTCTGGGTCATGTGGCCAGCATGACTAAGCCGCTTCTGGCGAAACCAGAGCAGGGCATGGAAACGCCGTTTACCTTTCCGCCAGAGCAGTTCCTTTTTATCTACTTGCACTTTAATGTGTTTTCTTTAAAAAATAAAAAAATGACTTTTCCATGTATACTTCTTCTAACAATATATCTTTAACAATTTTTCATATTTCCACCCTCCTCCCCTGGACTTCCCTCATACTCCCGTTTTGCTTTATTTCCATATTGCTCACCCTGTGTATTGTTTCCCCCAAATTTTCCCAATACATATAGTCGTCTTTATATTTTATACAGTTAGTTGTGATTGTTTATTCAAACCCTGCCAATGGGTCGATTTCTTTATGTTGCCTCTTCATATATGTTGTAAATAGTTCCCATTCTCTACTTTGACGTGTTTGCAAACTGTTCAGTTGGCAGGAGCTGGGACTGAACAACAGGAGCTCACCCCGTCACAGGGATTCGAACCGCCGACCTTCCAGTAGGCAAGCCCTAGGCTCAGTCGTTTAGACCACAGCGCCACCCATGTCTCGTGGTATACTTAGGCATCATATAAAGGTCCTGTCCTGTCCTGTCCTATAAAGGTCCCCTTACTTAACTAACATTACTAACGAGGCCTATAGATGGGCTTTCTCTAGAGCCCGCTTTGAGACAATGCCCTCAGCAATGCTGTACGGCAAATTCACGCGGGTTCCAATCCATGCGCATCTCTGCTCTTGTATGTCTAATAAGGTAGAATCTGTCACACACATTCTTCTATTTTGCGAATTTTATAGCGAAGAACGAGTTCAACTTATTTTACTGCTTCTATCAAAATTTATACCCCTTCAATATTATTTGGAATCCTCCCCCAAAATTCTTCGAAAATACCTCCTGGAAGATTCCTCAAGCTCAATATCATATGAGGTGGCTAAATTTTGCACTTCAGTAATTAGGAAGCGTAAATCTCTTCTGTCGAATGGCACACTGCAAAGTTCCCTTGTGTAACCTTTTTTCTTTTCTGAGGTTGTCATTGATTTCTTGTTGTTTGATCTTGTGGTGTTTAGTGTCACTGGCTCCGGCCGTAATAAAACTTGACTTGAAAGGTCCTAGTGGCTTATTCTGCTGTGGTCATGGAACACCTGTTCTGACATGCCAGAAAAAGGATGTTGGGGCTGCCAGAGAGGCAGGTCAGATTAATACCCAATCACTTGCTGTGTTAAGTAGACAGGACGCCCAGGTAAACTGAGGAACACACAACAAATAAAGAGTTTGCTGCATGTGCTGCATGGTCTGGCCTGTGCCCAGTAAACTCGCCTGTAGTGGAAGACACAATCCCATTGCCAGTGCTGAAGGAAGCATTAACCACTAGTCCAGTTGACTTCTTCGCATAGGATTGGGAAGGGCACCATTTTGTCCTTCAGCTAAGGCAGCAAAATGGCTCAAGACAGGCTAATGCATACATCATAAAAATGGTTGCCATCCCAGCCCCGCCATTGAATCCAGTGGGACTTATGTTGGACTAGACATATTTTGGGTTGCATCCTTAATGATTCACAAGTTTCCATAGTTCCTGTATGTTTTGAAGCAGTCCTCATCTCAAAGAAAAAGGTATCAAGATACATTCTGAACTGTATATTTGAAGGGAAATATAATAAAAATTAATGCTTCCTGTTCTTTATTACGAACTTGATGTATTGCCTGCTCTCTAATATGTCTGTCTGATGTATTTGTTGTTGCTGTCTTTCCCTTTTTATTCTGAACTCCCTGTACAGTATGTTTCCTTAACTCAATTTTATATATATTTTTAAAAAAGAAGGAAAAAGAAAGGAAAATACATTGAGGAATGCAAGTTTTAAGAGAAAATACATTTTAAAACAGTATTTAAATGCATAATCATTTTTAGGTGGTTAGGATTGAGTGAAAATACCCCTCCTAAAAACTGTCCACGCTAATTATGAGTGATAAAATGTGGGCAGGTATGTGTGGCAATGAATGTTCTCCAGGGGAAGACTAACATTCTCCAACAGTTCATGAGGAAATTTTAAAACTTTTTTAAAAAAAGAAACGTCAATTTTTGGTGTGAATTTTTGACTACTTAACAGTACAATCCTAACTGTTATGTACTGAGTTGAATAGGATCCAAACTGCAGCAGTCTGATTGGTCCTAGAACAATAGGATTCAGAATGCAGAAGTCTGATTGGTCCTAGAACAATGTAGCAGTATGATTGGTTGGCAGGAGCCACCCAATCCAGCTCCAGATAGAAGTGAATCCACAACCTGATTGGCCCACAGGAGAATTCCGGAATTAGCCAATCACGTGCAGTCTATTGTGTAAATAATGTATATAAAGCAGATACTTTGAGGGGACTTTCATTCCCTCCTCACCACTATGAGCTGAATAAAGAACATGAAATCCACTCTCGACTCTGAGTATATTTCACTAACCATGTCTACTCACAAGAAATTCATGTTGAACAGATAGGGATCACGTGAAGCTTTCTGAGGATATGCTTTTTTCCCTACCCCTTGTACAAGAGAGCTTCTGGCCAGATTCTTCCTGCCTTGCTCTGCCCTTCTCTGCTAACTGGAATTTTCTTACCTTGACTGGACCTTACCTGCTTCATCTGCCCTTGTCTGCTATAACCTGACTTCACTGGAATACCCCTTACTTTCCCTGTGGGCCTCAAGCTCCCACTGGAACAAGATGGTGGCGTTACCTCCATAGCCAGGGGCAGAGGAAGGGGGTGCGGTGGGTGTGGGTTGCCCCGGGTGTCACCACTGAGGGGGGTGACAAAATGCTGGGTGGCACTCACTGCGGGCCTGCAGTGTGCCTGAGCCACGCATCTCTCCTGCGAGAGTCGTGGTGGCTTGGGCGCATGCAGGCTCCGCACTGCCCAAACGGTCCATCCGCTGCTCCCCCCCAGCTGTAGGGTGGCTGAGTGGGAGGAGGCAGGCAGACCCCAGAGGCCCTGTGGTGCACACCACCCCTACGGCCGGTTTGACCTGTTCCTGAGCGCACCACTGCTGGTGTCCGAGCGGCTTCCTCCACCGCTGTCCACAGCCAAAGACATTCAGAGCATGGGGCTTACGGAACATCATTTTGTGCCAGAAACATGGGATTGCCATCAAGCCCCATAATACAGTAGTAGGAAAAGACACTTTGCCCATGAATTAGCACCAAGGAGAATATCCTGCAGGTCCTCCCCTCTGTTGATGAAGCCCTCTGTCTCCTGCTATCTACCCTTCCCTCCATAAAATAATTAAATAATCTTTTTTGGGTGTTTGGGGAAGTGGGGAGTAGATGGTTGAGTGCAACCCTTAACTGAAGGAAGGTCCTTTTCAAGGGTAGACTGTGCCTATATTGAACTGGTGCCTCTCTAATTATATATATATATATATATATATATATATATATATATGCAGGTTTTGGTGTCCTCGGGTGTCTTCCCGTGTAAAAGTTGGGGTGTCTAGGCGACGTTTCGACGAGGTCTCACTCGTCATCTTCAGGCTGGTGCTTTCGGCTTCTTGTTACTGGAACAGAGCCATATATATATGGATGTGTGTATATTTTAGTACTCCTTCTTTAAAATCTCCACCTCCCAATCCCCACGTGCTTGGCATTTAGGCTTTAAGCTTGTTAAATTTAATAGGAACTGAACTGGATCTGTCAAAGAATGGGAGAATGTCCATCTCTTCTTTGTTACCGAGTTGGTTTTAAATTGCTTCTTCATTCTTCCTCTTTCAAAAATACCAGACAAAGGCAGAAACAACTTTGCCAAGTCCTCCCAGCACAAAGCAAAGATAGACTTTCCCCCTGCCCTGCTTGATGGCTTATGGCATAATAACAACCATATTCACTCCTTTGTAGCATAATTACAATGAACTGCTGCGCAATGGCATTTAGTCAATTGCAACAGCCATTTATTGCCTTGTACACAACAAAAAGCCACAGAGATTACCACTTTAAACATACACACATCTCCCAGCTATTATGCTCTCCCACGGAATGCAAATATTGCAGAGGTATAATGGCAATTGATCTATACATAACCATATTTATGTAAATTATAGATACTGGATGTCATTAATTCAACCCTGACAAGTGTTACTTTCTCTGGAATGAATGACATGAAACAGATTAACAACATAATGACACAACGAGAAGGAGAATATGAAGTAATAATGTTCTTACATTTTTGTTTATTATGTGGCTGGCCTTCAGGCTGCTAGAATCTGCTTCAGATCATTAGAACATCTTACTGGCTGCAAATCTCGAGAGACTTAGGTGGACACTAAAGGGCAAAAGAAGCAACCTTAGCCTCCTCTCCATCCTGTTTCTTTCTATGGGCAAAGCAGAATCAATATAATGTCAAAGGTCTCTGTATCACTGTATAGGAACATAGAAAGCTGCTATAGACTGAGTCACACTATTGATATTTATAACCCAATATTGCTCACACTGGCGTGGATAAAGATCTGGCTCTACTCTGTGGGTCAACATTGACTGGTGGATGGGGCAACCCACCAGTCAAATCCCCTTTGCAAGCTTGGGAGCCATCTCTGTAGGGCTTTGGGGGCTGAGCACCCCCCCAAAAAAAATTCAGGCCCCTCAATATTCCCAGGCCCGCACAGTGGAAGACGGCCCAACAGGGTCCATTGTGCCCTCAGAAAGGCACAATGGGGCCTGCTGCGATTCAGTGAGAGGGCCCGATTGAGCCTGGGCAGGCCTCATCGGGCCTTTCTGAGGCTGCATTGGCCCCATTGGGCTTCTTTCCACCACATGCGTGACATCAGGCATGTCACACCAGACACCCACAATGTTGGGCAGAACCTGGCATGCCTGCAATGAACTGAATAATGTGGTTTTTGATGGAAGATGGTCTGCAGTGGAATGGAAACAGAGCTGCATGTGATGAATATGATACCACCTTACCCCAAAACCACATTGCTGGCTGGGAATTTATGCTAAAATGTTTTTTATTCAGCTTAATAAATTCATTTTAGCTCTGTTTCCACTTGCGAACTAAGGGAGGGAGTGTTGCTCACTAAAACAGCCAGGTTTCTACTAGGCTGTTGTACAGTTCCCATCAATTTTATTTGTATACAATGAAATAACACACACAAGCTGGTCACTGCCAGCAAACAAAAGCAATAAATCTGTGAATTTATTGTGTAAATGTGCCCCAGTTACAGCTATGTGCAGCTACACAAGCTAGGTCTTTTCCCCACAAACATATTTATCACCATTGGCCTTTCTTCCATTGCATTCAATAAAGAATCCCAAAATAATGATGATTTAAAGTGTTATCTGTCATTCTGAATATTCAATAAATGTGGTGCATTACAATAAAATCTGGCTAAGTGTATTTCTTTTCTTTCTTTTTCAAAAAAAGGTTGGACTTTCTGCTTGGTGATCTACATTTAATGGAATGCAGTTGTCTCTGTTCCAATTTGCATATTCATAAGACTCTCTGACAGCAGAAACAGTGCTTTCCTCCCTATGTTCCTGTTTTGTTTCAATTTTTTTAAAAAAATTTTTTGCCAGTACTTTAAATATTAGGATCACTCCTGGAACCACATCAGCAATCTTGTGACCCCGTGAGCTACTTTCTTGGATGAACCACTAAGGCGAGAATCCTAAAAACAGGCTCCACAGACTTGCTGAATAATGGTGGCAGTTCATAATTCAGTGAGGCGGTGCTGTTCCATCTTCTTGCAAGTACAGCTCTTTTTCACATTTCAGATACATTAGGCAACTCATCCTGGGCTTTCTCAAGCAGCAGCAGTTACCCACCAAGTCAAAGTACCCTAAGACACTCACTAAAGATGGACAGAACAATTGTCAGCTGCCCCCTTCCTATTACAGTAGATCTTCAGATCTGATCATCTTCTGCTTATGCCAGATGGTCTTGGTTTCTTCTGACCATTCTAATCATTTTAGTCTGGTTAGTCAGGTCAGAATTATGTGTTATTTGGGAAGGTCATAGCTCAGTGGTAGAGCACCTGTTCTTCATGCAAAAGGTCCCAGCTTCAGTCCTCGCAGATCCTGGTAGTGTTGGGGCAGTCTCCTGTCTGTCAACCTGGAGAGTCATCACCAGTCAAGGTAGACCAGAGCTTTTCAAACTTTTCATGTTGGTGACACCCTTTTTAGACATGCTTCATTTCATGACACAGTAATTCAGTTTCACTAAGCAAATCTGAGGTTAAACTAACCCTTTATAAGAGCGCTTGTGCGACACACCTACACACTGCAGCCAGCATACTAATGTGTCGCAACACACAATTTGCTGTAGACAATACTAAGCTGAATGGATCTATGACCTGACTCGGGATAAGGTTGCTTTCTATGTTCCTATATTATGGAGAAAATACGGCTGCTGCCTAAAACAGCAGCCTTATATATTGTTCTCGTAACACAATGTAGCAATAGAAATGTCTGCTGCAATGCCATCACTTTCTGAGTTTCCACAGCCCTGCATATGACAGCCAATGAAGATGAGCAGGACGGGGCAACTCAGAGTACAATGACATTAAGTTATATGTTACCTATTACTTGGTCCAAGGGGGAAGAAATGGCAGTCTTGTTTTACAGGCTCTACTCTTGTTTTATGCCCTCTAGTTCCAGTCCATACATTCTCCATATCTATAGAGAGAAAGATCAGATTGTAGCTTCACAGGAGCATTTTTCACACCATTGGAATCTTACTTTCAGATGACAAGGAGGTGATATAATGTCCATTGTTTATTGAACATTCATCCTGATTGTTTATGGGAAGGTGATACAACATTGCATCAAGCATTGTATTGCAGACTTTCAAGTGCATTTCCCCATCACTTGGGGAATGGTGGAGAAGCTACCGTATTTTTCGCCCCATAGGACACACTTTTCCCCCTCCAAAAATGAAGGGGAAATGTGTGGGCGAATGCAGGCTTTCGCTGAAGCCTGGAGAGCGAGGGGGGTCGGTGCGCACCGACCCCTCTCGCTCTCCAGGCTTCAGGAAGCTATCCGCTAGCCGTGGGAGACGCAGCTCTCCCACGGCTAGTGGAGAGCTTGCCTGCACCCAGAAGCTTGGGGCGTGCTGAGCTCAGCACGCCCCAAGCTTCGGGCTTCACGCAGCGCTCCGCTAGCCGTGGGAGAGCCTCGCGAAGTCGCGCGGCTCTCCCACGGCTAGCGGATAGCAGCCTGTTCTGGGGGCTGGGGTCGGGGGAAGCTCGGGCTTCCCCCGCCCCAGCCCCACACCTGGGGGGGAAATAATTTTTTCCCTTTATTTCCCCCCCAAAAAAACTAGGTGCGTCCTATGGGCCGGTGCGTCCTATGGGGCAAAAAATACGGTAGTTTTGTTGCACAAAAGCCAGCTTTAATTGTGCAGGCAGAATTTGTTGGGATGCAGTTGAATCCCACTCACAAAATAGTAAAAATTTCAAAGTACAGGTTAAATGTGTGGTGAAGTAGAATCACATCTGCTATTGACATTCCTGATCTTTATGTATTGCCCATGATCTGAAACCTGCCACCTCATACACTGCAACTTGTGAGATATACCACAAGATAACCAAAGGAACCAGAGCAGCATATGAAAATGTCTTCTTATGGGTTAGACCATCTAGGTCATTATTGTCTAAACACACTGGCAGTGACTCTCTGGGATTTCAGACAAGTGGTCTCTGCCCTATTTGGAGATTGCAAGTATTGAACCTGGAACCTTCAGCATGCAGAGCACATCCTCTACCACTGGGCTTTCCCCAGCACACTTCTGAGTCTTAAATCAGTGGGAGATAGACTATTGTGGAGGAAATGAACCCAAATGGTAGAGAAGTGCTTTCAGCAACCTTGGGCATCAGATTTCAAGTAGTGATCCCTGATATAAGAATTGGGGTGTTATGTTGTCCCCATTTTCATCTGTGCAATTTTGGAGAGTATGCCAAGTTGTGACATAATGACAGCCAATTGGAAAGAAAATTATCTATGTGCGCCCCAAATCAGAAGAGTCGAGAGCAGGTGAAGTAAAAACACATCCAGTATCTCCCAAAATTATTTATTTATTAATTTTGTACACCATCCTTCACCCTAGCCCTGTTCAGAGGATGAGTGCAAAGGCTCAGAATGCAGAGGTAAAAGGTGGCACTTAACCTCTAAAGGAGAACAGCTAGCCACCAGCAGACTGGCCACCACAATGATGTGAACCCTCTCACCTCCGTCCTCCCCACACAAAGAGGGAGCCTGAGAACCTTCTTTCAAGCAAATGAGGGGACTGGGCAAACACGCTCCCCACGTAAATGTCAGGGACTGGGCAGAGGAGGACTGGTGGATGACCGCCTTCCCATCCTGTCCCCTCCAGGAAGGAGGAAGAGGAAGACAGTATAGATTTACAACAGTGGTTTGTTCAGCTCAGTCACAGCTCAGAGGCAGAGGAGGGGAAAGTTGGGAAATCATGGGAGAGCCAGAGCAACGCCAGGCTGACATGTTGTCATTAGAAAGCATTCCAGACCCTCCATCTCCCAGAACCCGACGAGCCTTAAAAGTAGGAGAGCAAAGAACTCAAAGTCAGAGGGCACGTAGCAGCACCCGTAGAAGTGATGAATGAGGAAGTCAGAGAGATGGGGTGAAGATTCACTCGGGTCAACGGCATTATCCAAGAGGCTGGGTTCTATAGCCTCTTCTCTGTAAAGACTGAAATAAAAAAGGATGGTAAGAAACTTTTCCTTGTCTGTATGATTTCCTGGGCAACCAGCCAGGAGCCGCTGATTGCATCCTGACAGTAAATAGCAGAGGATCAGCCATGTGCTCAAGGACTCCTGGAGGTGGGGCTTACAGAGACCTTTTGGTGTAAATCAGTGGCATAAATTGCACCCAGAAGCTGATAGGTAGCCAGTAGCATGTCTTATCTATTATTGTAGCACTAACTGTTCTCCATTAAACCAGTTATTTGACGATGACAGTGCACACTTTCCCCCTTCCTCCACAAAACAACAATCAACCCACAACAACTCATTTTTTTTCCTCTCTGGAAAAGAAATGCAGATCCCTAGTTTGATGAAGGACATGACAGGTTCTTCCCTTGTTGCAAAGTGTGCAGCCATCTTCCCCATCTGATATCCCTGTCTCATCGCCGGCATTTCCAGCTACCTTGCAACTTGGCATGTGGCAGACGCATCCATTGCATCTCCATTCTGCGGGCTTCCAGAAGACACTTCAATCCAATCGGAAAACCAGATGGCTTCAAAAGACCCTCATTTGCCTTCCAGGCAACATATGGAATATTAATTAATAATAGATTAATAGACCTTTCCCCACGTTAAATTTTAATCTGTTTGCTAGAGCTTTTTGTGCATGGAAAAACAATGGCTGCACTCGAGCGCTCATGTCATCTTTGCCTCTTGTCTCTTGGAGGAAACGACCTTCACGGGGAATGTCTAAGAAGGGCGGAGGGAGATGCCAAGGGAAGCACAACATTTTGTTTCTTAAACTGCAGCTGCAATGGAACCACCCAGGGAGGAGAGAGAATTTAAAGAGCAGAGGGAGCCACAGATCGATTTTGTGTCTGTGAACCCACAGAGGCCCCTGCACACATCCTGGTGGTCACATCTGAGTGGGTTTTTCTTTTTTCGCCACTGGTCCCAAGCTATCTGGGGGCTCAAAACCAGCACATCTTGTGGGGCCAGGTTCTATAATTTACCTATGTGCTGCAGGAAGAGGTACTTCCTCTTGTCAGCCTGGATCCTGCTGTCAATCAACTCCAGAGGGTGTAGGTTCTAGCATTATGAGACAGAGAGGAAAGAGCCCTCTCTAAATCGACAATATACATAAATTTATAGGGACGCGGGTGGCGCTGTGGGTAAAATTTCAGTGCCTAGGACTTGCCGATTGTATGGTCGGCGGTTCGAATCCCTGCGGCGGGGTGAGCTCCCGTCGTTCGGTCCCAGCTCCTGCCCATCTAGCAGTTCGAAAGCACTCTTAAGTGCAAGTAGATAAATAGGTACCGCTTTATAGCGGGAAGGTAAACGGCGTTTCCGTGTGCTGCGCTGGTGCTGGCTCGCCAGAGCAGCTTCGTCACGTTGGCCACGTGACCCGGAAGTGTCTTCGGATGGCGCCGGCTCACGGCCTCTAGAGCGAGATGAGCACGCAACCCTAGAGTCGGACACGACTGGCCCGTACGGGCAGGGGTACTGTCAGAGCTGCTCTCAGATCCTAGCTCACAGAGGATCACGCTAGCCAGCGTTCACTTTATAAAAGTCTTTATTGAGTTACAGTTTCCATTTCCAAGCTGCTGCGTGCAGCTCTACGTCTTATAAGCTAGACCGGCGAAGCTCCGTCTGAGTCTCCGCCCCTTGTACACCAACTTAATACCCTAGCCTTACTCCACCTTTTCCGCCTGACCGTTCTCCTCTGGGTCCCTCTGCCCCCCGTGGTCTCTTCCTTCCTGGACTCTTCTGACGCTGACCCCCCGGACCCTCCTGTCTCCTTGCGTCGGGCTTTAGGACCTGGCTCCCTTTCCGGGCTGCTCACTGCGCCGCCTTCCGGTGCATTTGAACTTGGCGCGCGCGCCCAACCTTCCACTTTCCGCTTGACCGTTTCTTCGCTCTCCGATGGAGGTGTGGCCACTCCTGACTCATGCCCTCCCCCCTGCTGCGAGCTGCCAGAGCTCGATACCTGGCGCCTTTCCTCCCCACTACGCTCTGTTGGTGACGCTGGCCCCGATTTCCAACTGCTGCCCTCTGAACCCTCTCTGGACCCTTCTTCCTGGGGTGTCCCCCTAAGCTCCCCCCTTGCTCTGGCCACTGGCGCTCCTTTCTGTGAATCTTCTGATTCACTGGACAGGCTCGGAGATCTCGGGTCGTCGTCGTCACTCATCTTTTCTTCGGACTCCTCCCCCTCGCTCTCTGTTTCCTCCCTTGCCCTCGCCTCTGCTCCTGAACCCCTGACAGGTACCTTTACCTTACATAAATTTATAAGAATGTAGGAAGTTGCCTTATACTGAATCAGATCATCAGTCAATCTGGTTCAGTTTTCTCTACCTGGTAGGGACTCTCCAGGATTCCCCAAAGCTCCTTAGAGATCCCAGCAATGGAACCTCAGACCTTCTGCATGCCTAGCAGATGCTGGGTTATGGCCCTTCCCCCAAATGCATCTACTACCACATCTGTGATGTCCCTCCCTTAAGTTGATTTTCCTCAACTTAAGAAGCCTCATTTTTTGCAACCTTTCCTCCTAACGGAATTACTCAGATCTCATGCTTAACCTCTGGAGGCCACTGCTAAATCCTACTGGAAGACAACTCTTCAGAAACTCACATAAACAATATTTTTTTTTAAAAAAATGGACAAGGCATTCACAAAGGGAAGAAATATGGGCAAAATAAGAACAACAGTTTATCTGAGATAGGTAAGAAAAAACAACAAAGACTGTCCCTGGTAAAAATGGACTGTTGGGAATTTCCTGACCATTTCTATTATGCAAATGTCTTCATTGTACTGTTTTCAGCAAGTGCTAAAAACTTCTTGTTTAGGCAAGCCCAAGCAGGCATGTAATTTTGTTGTGTTTCCTTTAGAAAATGCTGGTTTTCTCTATATTTTGATATTTTTATTATGTCTACAGTTTTTAAAGTCTTTTGAAATTGCTATCTTAATGAATATACCGTTTTATGTAAACCGTGTATGTTTATAAAATTTGAATTTTAAAAAAATGCACCTTTCCCCCCCTGCCTGCCTGCCTACCTCTCTGTCCCTCTTCCTCCCTGGTTTGCATGCATCTGAAAAAGCAAATAAATCCAGAGGGGTATTCATTTATCTATTGCAGCTTCTCAGAGTGTGGAAATATTAAAGGATATGGTACAAATACCTTTATATGCTGTTGACTCAGAACTCGCGTGCTAAGGAGATCTACAGAAAACTGTTTTTCTCCTCCATGTTGATAAGCAGAGTAAACATATACTCATATGCAGGTCTTGGGAACCACTTACAACCTGAAAGAAAATGTCTGCTTATTCACTTGGCAATATTCATGATCCATGAGCTTTAGTACCGGGGAAGGGGCAGGAGGGGTCAGGCTGCTAAATCTCTCCAAGTCTTATTTTCATGCTCCTCTTTCTCTATCCCCTCTTCTATTTCAGGCGGAGGTTTATATTTCCTAAGCATTGATACAAATAACCAACAGAAAGAGAATTATGCACCTAGACAATGGCAAGAGCTTGCAGTACATGTGCCAATGAATCACTTGAGAGATTCAGACCTTGCAGCAAATTACGTGGTTTTGCAGGGAAGAGCAAAGAAGCAAAAGGGGGAAAGGAGGAAAGGTTGCCAGGGCAATGGAATTCTTTAGGAGTTATGGCTTTCATTTCTGTTGGAAAGACAGATAATTTTCCCTGTTCTGCACAAAATTGGGCTAGATAGAACACCTCAGCTGCACAATCAATCGCAATTGAAATTCTAAGTCAAGAGTCACTGTAGAGTACCAAGCTGTGCAAGAGTAAAAGATCCAGCAAAGGAATATATGCAAGAAACTGTGTGCTTCTTTCGAACATTAAACAGCCAAGAGCATTGTGGCATCTTAGATTTATTGTGGCATGAGCTTCGCTGCACTAGAGCCCACTCCAACAGGCACATGAAGGTTCAGATCTAATTATATTGGTCTAATAAAACTACCGTTTATTAGACCAAGAATGAGCATCGTGCCTACAAGTAACTCCTGGTTTTCAATCCTGGTTTATAGCAACAACAATCTTTCCAGCTTTGCTATGTTAATTAAACACCTGCACCGGGAGAGAAATACATGTTGTTTCAACACTATAAAATTAAGCCAAAGGTTACCTAGGTTTTGCAAAAGGTTTGGCATTTTTATATATGCCAATATTCACAAGTGACCTGTGGATATTTCTGACCATTCCGACAGCTGAAATGTTTTGAGGAGTCTTATTTCTCATGTATGTTTTTATCACTCTAGAAAATCGCATTGATTCCATGTTTTGTGTGTGACTTCAATCTCTGATTCGAGTGTGGTGTCATGGTTAGAGTGTTGGACTAGGATCTGAGAGATCAGGGTTCAAATCCCCACATGGCCATGAAGCTCATTGTCTTGTCTCTCAGTCTAACCTACTTCACAGGGCTGTTGTGGGGATTAAATGAGATTGGCGGGGGGAGGTGAACTCTGTGTGCCAACCTTGAGCTCCTTGGAGAAGATGGTGGTATATAAATGAAAATAAATAAATAAATGCCTTTTGGTGCTCTCTGGCTATTAAATTTCTATTATTGTTATTAGTTGTGGTGGTAGTGATTATGATGTTGAAGGTGTAGCAAGTTGGATAATTCAATTCAAATGAAGCCCCAAAACATGGATAGCAATAGGTGGCTTAAGGATAGGGCCAGCCACATTTCACAGGGCTGGGCTGAGCATTTTGCAGAGTGAGGTGACTGATTTGAAGTGACATATGCTAGGAGAAAGTGGTAGCAGTTCCCTGGCTGTTCCTCCTTACCATCTCAGCCTTCAGATGGAGAATTGAGCTATGCATGCCACCTGGCCTTTTCTGGTCCTCCTAACTTAGCCTGCTGGCCCAGACACAGTGGAGGATGTTCTCCTGTCATCAGTGTTGGAGTAAAATTCAACTGCCAATTCAGCTGGCTCTTGTGCAGGCAGATGGCACATGCGATCATCTCGCCCTTCGCTTCAGGCAGCAAAATGTTTCGTGTTTGCAATGCATTGACAGTTTTGTTGAATCCAAAGATCTTAGAAACACTTTTCCTATGTTCCTATGGGGCCTTGCCACACTTTCAAGTGGCGTGCTGCAGGAGACTGAGCAAAGGAGGGAATTCCCATCTTTTTTGGTAAACATGGGGAGGTGGCAATGAAGACAGGGGGCTAACTGTTTTATATGCATCACCAGAACACTGAGAGACTTCTTCCAGCTGAGCTCTTGGGCTTGCATTAGGTATAGGGCAATGTAAAAGAGTCTGCAGTGCAGTGGAAGAGTGAATCAAACACATAAGATCAGAGTCATGGGGGCTGACCTCCCTCCATTTTCAGCTGTCAGGAAAAGAGGTAAGCCTCTGCTCTCTTCATTTGTGGAATTATAGATATCCTGCCCAATTTCTCACTGAGAAATAATTGGCTGTCACCTGTCATTGTCCCCAGCCAGTGAGTGGAAAGGCCCTCACTTTAGTTTTAAAAGTCACAGACCCTCAGGGACAGCCCCTGATTTACAGACGCTGTCCCTGATTTGATCCTGGAGTGTCCTGCTTTTCCTTAGGATGTCCCTATTTTCACCCAGTAGTGATGTATGGAAGTGAGAGCTGGACCATAAAGAAGGCTGATCGCCAAAGAATTGATGCTTTTGAATTATGGTGCTGGAGGAGACTCTTGAGAGTCCCGTGGACTGCAAGAAGATCAAACCTATCCATTCTTAAGGAAATCAGCCCTGAGTGCTCACTGGAAGGACAGATTGTGAAACTGAGGCTCCAATACTTTGGCCACCTCATGAAAAGAGAAGACTTTCTGGAAAAGACCCTGATGTTGGGAAAGATTGAGGGTACAAGGAGAAGGGGACGACAGAGGACGAGATGGTTGGACAGTGTTCTTGAAGCTACCAGCATGAGTTTGACCAGGAGTGCCTCTGGTCCATGGAGTCATGAAGAGTCGGACACCACTAAACAACAACATTTTCACTGGAGAAATGTTGGAAGAATTCATTGGCCCATGGAGAATTCATTGGCCCATGAGAAGCTAAAAAAAACACACCAGAGTTATTTGACTCCCAAGCAACCTGAAGGCAATCCTGTATAGGGAAGTTTTTTTTAATGTTTAATTTTTATTATTTTAATATTTTAATATATGGTGGAAGCTGCCCAGAGTGGCTGGGTCAACCCAGTAGATGTTTGGGGTATAAATAGTAAAATTATCATTATGGAATGGGACGTCCCTATTTTCATCAGAGAAATGGTGGAGGGTATGAAGTCATTGTACTATGCAGTTCTCCTAATATAAACCTTTACCCAGCCCCCCAATATAATGCATTGTACCGTACTGTTAATTTCACCCATAAATGCATCTTTATGTGCACTGCCCCCAATATATGCAATTTCCTACACATCTTGGGGTTGGAGAACTGCATCACACAATTTGGAGAGGAGCAAATTGAAAAGGATAGCTGTGTTCTGATTTGTGTACAGTGGTACCTCGCAAGACGAATGCCTCGCAAGACGAAAAACACGCAAGACGAAAGAGTTTTCCGTTTTTTGAGTCGTTCCGCAAGACGAATTTCCCTATGGGCTTGCTTCGCAAGACGAAACGTCTTGCGAGTTCTTGCGAGTTTGTTTCCTTTTTCTTAAAGCCGCTAAGCCGTTAATAGCCGCTAAGCCACTAAGCCGCTAATAGCCGTGCTTCGCAAGACGAAAAAACCGCAAGACGAAGAGACTCGTGGAACGGATTAATTTCGTCTTGCGAGGCACCACTGTATTACTGTTGTTGTTGGTGGGTGGTTTTTTTTTAGGAGATGCAAATTAGATAGTCTCCCATTAAAACATGAATGAAACCACTTTTCCTCCCCCACCTTTCTGCTAAGTCTCTTCTCTTATAAAACTACTTTTATATTTGATTCATATTTGACACAGTTAAAAAACTCCAGATGTATTTAGCCTAGGTGTATGTATTTCTCTCGGTTAAATGGCATTTATATCCTGCTTTCCCTCCAGTAAGTTCAACGTGGTGTCCATGGTTCTGCCCCTCCTGTTTCATCCTTACAATAACCCTGTGAGGGAGGCTCAGCTAAGAGATTGTGAGTGGCCGTTGAGGTCAGCCGTTGAGTCTTATGGCTAAATAGAGATTTAAGCCTCCATCTGCGCAATTCCACTCTTACCACTGCCTGACACTTTGGCTCCATCAACTTTATATTCCTGGCAATGGGCCTATTTGTGCTCCAAGAACCTAAGTAGCACCAATCAGTGCTTTTCTCCAGCTCTGTTTGCAGCTTGCTTCTCTGGATAAATAGAGCTGTCGGTTCTTCTGAACATGTATCTGGAGTGAGTGATGCTAATCATAACTTTGGGGAAAGCATGTTGACAGCTCTAAACACTCCCACTAGTCATAAAGCAACTGAAAGATGTTAGGGATAGCTGTGATGTGACCATAGCTGCATAATGATCACATTTTTTCTCCTTTCTATTTTTTCCATTTTTTTGACTGGGCTGCTGCTCAAGAAAAAGAAAGATGAGAGGGAAGTTGAAAGGGCACATTAACGCTAGTGATTTAAAGCTCTTTATTTCTCTACCCACCAAGCTTGGTATCGGGCACTTTTGATGGGCAAATTGACAATTGGATTATTGTAAAAATAAAAACAATGCTTCTCTATATTAGCAAAAGATTGGGTGGTGGAGGGTGCTCAATTTGGAACGATGAGTCTAAGACGAAAAGCTATGTGAATCCTCTAATTTATGTAAATAGCCACCTGCAGTGTTTTGTACTTTTAAAAGATGGAACGGAAGGAGAAGAGAAAAATGGAAAAAGATAGGTGGATGGTAGATTGATTGGTAGATAGATAAAGATGAGTGCTTTGCACCAAGAACCTAAGAAGAGCGTTGCTGGATGAGACCAAAGGCCTATACAGTGGTGCCCCGCAAGACGAATGCCTCGCAAGACGGAAAACCCGCTAGACGAAAGGGTTTTCCGTTTTTGAGCTGCTTCGCAAGACGATTTTCCCTATGGGCTTGCTTTGCAAGACGAAAATGTCTTGCAAGTGTTCTGATTTTTTTCCGCTTCCCCCCCTTTTTCTAAGCCGCTAAGCCGCTAATAGCCTTTTAGCCGCTAATCCGCTAAGCCTTTAATAGCCGCTAAGCCTTTAATAGCCGCTAAACCGCTAATAGCGCTAATCCGCTAATAGGGTTGCTTCGCAAGACGAAAAAACCGCTAGACGAAGAGACTCGCAAAACGGATTAATTTCGTCTTGTGAGGCACCACTGTATAGTCCAAAATCCTCTTTGATGGCCTGATGCCTCTGTGTACCCCTAAAGCAGAACATGAAGGAAATAGTTGCCCCTTGCTGTTGTTTCCCAGTGATTGGGTATTCAGAGACATGTATCCTTTGACACTGGAGGTAATAGACATCATAGCCATGGATTGCCTGAACCTCCGTGGTTTTGGTCAAATTCCCTTTTAAAGCCATCCAAATTAGTGGCCAGCACTCTGTCTTGTGGAGGGAAATTCTGTAGCACAGTGTGAAGAAGCACTTTCTCTTGTCTGACTGGAATCTTCTAACATTCAGCTTCATTAGGTACCCCCACGTTCTAGTATTATGAGGAAGCAAAAAGAAAACCATTTCTCCCCACATCATACATCATTGTATAGATCAAGTTATCATATTCAAATACCTTCCAATTGTCCCTGTTTTAATGGGGCATTCCTGGAATTACAGAAGCCATACTGGCTTCTGTTTTGATCCTGGAATATCCAGCACTAGCGCCTGGTGGGAGTCAGCTGACTTCAGCTGGAGCACAGCACAAAAAGGAGTTTCAACTTTTGGTGCTGCACAAGTCAGCAGCCCCAAAAGATACAAGGAAATAAGAGTGGCACCACCTTCTGCCAATCAGGCTTCTGTGCCTCTTTAGGTTGCTGCCTTCAGCAGCTTCCTCTTTAATGGTGTGTTTTTTTGGTGTGGTGTAGTGGTTAAGAGTGGTAGACTCATAATCTGGGGAACCGGGTTCGCGTCTCCGCTCCTCCACATGCAGCTGCTGGGTGACCTTGGGCCAGTCACACTTCTTGAAGTCTCTCAGCCCCACTCACCTCACAGAGTGTTTGTTGTGGGGGAGGGAGGGAAAGGAGAATGTTAGCCGCTTTGAGACTCCTTCGGGTAGTGATAAAGCGGGATATCAAATCCAAACTCCTCCTCCTCCTCCTCCTCCTCTTCTTCTTCTTCTTCTTCTTCTTCTTCTTCTTCTTCTTCTTTTCTCCTCTCATCACAAATATACTTATATCCATAACATACAATTTGTATAACATCTCCCCCTCCCTCCCTTTGGAATTCCCTCAACCAGTGGCGTAGCGTGGGTTGTCAGCACCCGGGGCAAGGCAAGTAATTTGCGCCCCCTAACCCGTGGATTTGCACCCCCTAACCCTAACCCCCAGATGTTGCGCCCGGTGCGGCCGGCCCCCCTGCACCCCCCACGCTACGCCACTGCCCTCAACTTCCATTTCTGAGTTACTATCCTCCCCATTGTATTCTGCTGTTTTTTCCTACAAAATACTTTCCCTTTGTTACAATACCTCGGTCCTGTATACCTGAAGGAGCATCTCCACCCCCATCGTTCAGCCCGAACACTGAGATCCAGCGCTGAGGGCCTTCTGGCGGTTCCCTCATTGCAAGAAGTGAGGTTACAGGGAACCAGACAGAGGGCCTTCTCAGTAGTGGCGCCCACCCTGTGGAACACCCTCCCTTCAGATGTGAAGGAAATAAGCAGCTATCCTATTTTTAAAAGACATCTGAAGGCAGCCCTGTTTAGGGAAGTTTTTAATATTTAATTCTGTATTGTTTTTAACACTTGATTGGAAGCCGCCCAGAGTGGCTGGGGAAACTCAGCCAGATGGGAGGGGTATAAATAATAATAATTATTATTATTATTATTATTATTATTATTATTATTATTATGGTTCCCACTCTTTTTCAAAATTACTATTGTCCTTTTCCCAAAGTCTATTTGTCAGCTTTGCCAGCTCCGCATAGTTCATCAGTTTTTCTTGCCATTGTTCTTTTTTTGGAATTTCTCCAGTCTTCCAATTCTGTGCTACCAATATTCTCGCCGCCATCGTAGCATTCATGAATAATGTCCTTTTCTCTTTCGGCAGGTCTTGCCCTAAGATACCCAACAGAAAGGCTTCTGGCTGCTTAACAAATGTTATTCTAAACATTTTTTTTGATTCATTATGTATCATTTCCCAATATATTTTAACACTTTTGTAATCCCACCACATATGATAAAAGGTCCCTTCAACTTCTTTACACCTCCAACATGCCCTCTGTTCATTTTTATATATTTTTGCCAATTTAACCGGTGAAATATACCATATATACATCATCTTCATACAATTCTCTTTTAACAATATACAATCTGTAAATTTCAAATTTACTTTCCAGAGTTTTATCCAATCTTCAAATTGTATATTGTGACCTATATCTTGCACCCATTTGATCATAACTGATTTTACTTCCTCATCTTTCATTTCCCATTCCAAAAGGATGTTGTACATCTTTTTAAAATAATTTTGAGTTCTCTTCTATTACTTCCTTTTGGAATTTAGAAACTGTATATAGAAAGCCTTTCTTATTGTCCTCTTTGAAGATATCTTTTAGCTGCCTGTGGTGCAAGCCACTTTGAAGATGTTCCTTTATTTCATCATATTAGCTTCCTCTTTAATGTTGATTCGCTTTTCTTCTTCTTCTTCTTTGGCAATCCCTCATAGCTGAGTAAGATTGTCTTCCATGAACACGATCTTAACAGTGAGTCAATAAGTGACTGTGGAGACCAATTCTGGATCCACACGTCCTTCCAACAGTGGGGACATTGGTTTCCCGGCAGAATTTGATAATGGTGAGGATTTGCCAAGTGTGCCTTCCTCTTAGCACGATTCTCTCTTTCGTCCCGAGTTCGAGTGTCTTCAAAGCCTGTAAAGCTATTCTCCAATTGGAGCACTTGTAGGCTAGTGTTTCCCAGTTGTCAGTGTTTATACAACATTTTTTTAGATTTTCCTTGAGAGAGTCTTTAAACCTCTTTTGTTGACCACCAGCATTATGCTTTCCATCTTTAAGTTCAGAATGGAGTACAGTAGTTGCTTTGGAAGACGGTAATCAGGCATTCACTCAACATGACTAGTTCAATGAAGTTGATGTTGAAGAATCATTGCTTCAACAGCTTCTTCGCCGCTTCTATTGTATCTGGAGAAAACAGCATCAGGAGACTCTTTCAGGTGGTTCACAATCTCTCAGAACCACCTTCGTCATCAGGGCTGGGTTGGGACCCCAAGATCTCCTGCAATGCTTTTGCAAAGTTTTTTTGCAGATAAAGTCACTCAGATTCGGAAGGAGGTAGACTCCACCATGGGAGCAGGGCCGGGGCCAGAGAGTGCTAGAGTCCTGTCTAGTCATGTTATATGGGATCAATTTCAATCAGTTACCTCCGAGGATGTGGACAGGCTGCTTGGACGAGCATGGGCAGTAGTCAGGGATGATGGGAGTTGTAGTTGTATTAGATGGGAGTTGTAGTCCAACAATATTTGGAAGGGAACAGGTTTCTCATTCCTGCTCAAAGCATTGGTAATTGTCAGAAGATACCTAGTTTTGTGCTGGATATATATCACCAGGCAGGAAATTTCATTTTACAGTAGGGAGGAAATTGACAATGACCTTTGGGTTGTTCATTTCCTTGGTGGTACATCTAAATTTTAAAACAGAAACAAATGAAATCCTCAGAACTCTGAAATGGAACTAAATGTATGTGGTGTTGCAAGAACATTCCATTAATGCATTATGAATTCCATAAATATCATATGAAAGGTGCAGATGTAGTGAGAATTCATAGTGCAATTTGCATCTATCATGCCACATTAGTGGAATTGGTCAATAAAATAGCTCCACACATTCAAATGACTCTCTTTTTAATTAAAAATAGTGACTAATAGCTTTAGATGGGGGAAGAGAAACCCTATTACACTGAAAACACTACAAGACAGCTTTTATGAGCTCCATGTCTTGGGCTTGTTGTGAAATATTACATTAACCAGTGACCACTGGTGGAGAATGTACAGAGGAACGGAGAGGTGCATACAGAATACATTTCCAACAATATGTCCTTATTTTCTAAAACCTTTCTCTTTTTTAAAAAAATCCATCTGCCTCTTTTTTTCTTTTTTCTTTTGCATTGTTGCAGTGCCCTGTTAAGCCTTTGCTAGCATAAGTTGTTATTGAGGTACAGTGGTACCTCGGGTTAAGAACTTAATTCGTTCTGGAGGTCTGTTCTTAACCTGAAACTGTTCTTAACCTGAGGTACCACTTTAGCTAATGGGGCCACCTGCTGTGATTTCTGTTCTCATCCTGAAGCAAAGTTCTTAACCCGAGGTACTATTTCTAGGTTAGCGGAGTTTGTAACCTGAAGCGTCTGAAACCTGAAACGTCTGTAACCCGAGGTACCACTGTAATTCTTTAGAGTTCATTTCCACTCTGAGGATCTCTAGAATCATATAGGATTGTAGAGCTGGAAAGGACCCCGAAGCTCATCTAGTCCAACCCATGCAATGCAAGAATCATAGCAAAAGAATCCATGAAAGATGGTCATCCAAACTCTATTAAAAGCCTCCAATGAAGTAGAATCCACCTCCTTCTGCAGCAGTCCGCTCCACTGTTGATCAGCTCTTACCACCAGCAAGTTTTCCCTAACGTTTTGTTGGAACCTCCTTTCTTGTAACTTAAATCCATAGGTTTGAGACCTATTCTCTGGAGCAGCAGAAAGCAAGATGTCAAATCTCAAAAGTGGCATTGGAATGGATCCATCATACTTCTAATGCACAGGCTTGTAAACACATATACAAGCTTCAAAACTGGACAAGGTTGGGCTGAAAGCTTCCTTATGTTTCAAAGGGAACAATCCTGACTCCTTCCTGGGAGCAGAAGGGCTGGAGAGAGTGGCAGAGGCACCATGGCATCCGAAACCCTGCTGTTCACACCAGCCGGTACAGAAGCTGTGGAGTTGTGGTTTTGTTTCATGTTTGTTTTCTTTTTGTTTCATGAGTCAGCAGCTGGCTCACACAGCTTAAAGGACTTGGAGGAATTTGTAATCTCCATGCCAATTTCCTCCAGTTTGAAAACATCCCCTTTCGTTTTAACCACCTGGAACCATTTTATATCATGAGCAAACATGGCTACATCACTGCTGTCCCCTAACTCTGGTTCATTTATTAACATGTTTTAAAAAGCACAGACTTCAATACTGATGCTAAGGGAACTTCCTACGTGTCGCTATTGGGAGAATTGTCCATTTGTTCCCTATCTTTCTGCTTCCCAGTCCTTAACCAGTTATTTATCTGTAAGAGGCACTGTCTTCTTATCCTATGACTGCTAAGAAGGATTATAGACAAATCATTTTTGTCCCATGTCAGGATGACAGTATTGGGATAGATGTTCAAATTATCTGACCCAACAGATGGCCGCTTCCTATGCCCCATATTCAAATCTCATCAAGGCTCAGTCCCACATTTAGATTTCAGTGTCAGCACTCTGCCATGGAATATGTGACATGAAAACGTGAGGGCAAGAGAATCTTCAGAGTTCACATCACTCAATACTTACATCCAAAGCAACTGGGATTAGAGGAAAGAGCTTCTAGGCTTAAAGGACATGTGGATCATAACTTCCTTGGAGATGTGGAGCCTCTTCCTATGCATATTAACTCAGATGTAAATCCAGCTGTGGTCAATGGGGTTTACTCTCACCTAGGAGAGCATAGCAGTGCATTCCATTGAGCTTTTGAGGGGCATGATAGACAGATGTTTACCAGGAATGTGGTTAATGTGACATGACAGAAGTACTGTTTTGGGGGGACAGGAGGCAGGCAGGTGTGGAGGACTCCCTGGTCCTGAATGGGGTAACTGCCCCTGAAAGACCAGGTGCACAGCCTGGGGGTCATTTTGGACTCGCAGCTGTCCATGGAGGTGCAGGTCAATTCTGTGTCCAGGGCAGCTGTCTACCAGCTCCACCTGGTACACAGGCTGAGACCCAATCTGCCCGCGGATTGTCTCACCAGAGTGGTGCATCTACATTGGCTCTCAGTACGATTCCGAGCACAATTCAAAGTGTTGGTGCTGACCTTTAAAGCCCTAAACGGCCTCCATCCAGTATACCTGAAGGAGCATCTCCACCCCCATCATTCTGCCCGGACACTGAGGTCCAGCTCTGAGGGCCTTCTAGTGGTTCTCTCACTGCGAGAAGTGAGGTTACAGGGAACCAGGCTGAGGGCCTTCTTGGTAGTGGCGTCTGCCCAGTGGAATGCCTTCCCACCAGATGTCAAATAAACAACTAGCTGACTTTAACACAAATGAACAGTTTGCTCCGACTGAGGACTAAAGAGTGGTTTCCCCAGGGAAAAAGCAGTGGTACAAGAAGAAGTGTGGATAAGCCCCTAATCTTGCTTTTCTACCCTGGACCTCATGGCTGTGTACATTTTTCTTCCCTCCCATGTTTTAGATTTGTAACAGTCCTGTGAAGTAGGCTAGGTTAAGTTAACAGATGTACATAAGCGGCAGTTCTTGTCAATAGATTGCAGTGCAGGCGATGGAGGAATGCAAGGGGCCCGATCCACATACAGTGGAAGGTCCTATTGGCATCCCGATTACAGTGGCCAACCAGATGCCTATATAAAAACTAAAAACAGGACCTGAGCACAACAGCACTCTCCTCATTTGTGGCAGTTGCACATTGGGGTAACTAATGCAATGCCCTCCAGATGTTACTGGACTACAACCCCCATCATCCATGGTAATTGACCATGTTAACTAAGGTTGATGGGAGTTGGCATTCAACAGCAACTGGAGGGGACCAGGTTGGCTATCCCTGGGTCAAAGGAACAGATGCGATCTCCTAGTCATGACCTTGCAACCGGGCTGTATGGCTCAGAGGCTCTTTAAGAATCTCTCCTCTCTTTTGTCACCTGCAGGAATCCTCGGGTGGATCTGGTGCCTAATGAGTTGTTCTTTTGCATTTTTAAATGGGTCCAAAAGAAAAGTACGACATGTGCTGAATGAGGTCATCACGGCAGGCAGTCCAATTAGCTAAAAATAAGACTGCAAATGTTCCTTGGATTGGCAGAGGCAGGAGCCTCCAAGAGTGTCATAATCAAATTGCTACCTTTTTCCAGAAGGTTTCACAAGACCTTGTACCTCCCAATGTGTTTCAGACCCCAATAACTGCTCTGAGAAGGGCAAAGGATGGATCTAAAAAAAGAGAGAAGTCAGCACTGGATTTTTATTGTATTTTTAAAACCTGCTCATCTTCCTGCTATGCTTACAATTATCCGGACAGAAAACATCTGCTTTTGTCCATTAAGGAGTAAAGATTAGTAGCTTTTATTTAAACTTGGCATTCTCGGTTATTTACTGGGACTTGGGGGGGAGGGGGAGAGAAATTGGAACCTAATTACAGAGCAGATGCTGAGAGTGGTATTTATTCACCAAAACCGCACAGGTCATTCATTAAAATCTCAGTTTTAATTAGCAAACACCTGTTTTGTGTTTGATTTTACACTGATACGTACTGTCTGCAATTTGCTTTCTTCAGTGCAAGCAATTAGATAGCCCTGACAGTAACAGTTAATCTAATTAGAACAGGGGTGCCCTGGGAGGCAGACACCGACTTCAAGAAATTGCACACACATAATCACAGCTCCATTCCATTAGAGGCTAAAGTTAGTGCAGTATCCCACCCTTCCCAATTCATATGCAGGATTGTCTCTCGGTGTGAGTGTTTGTGTGTAGGTATAAGAGGCAAATGAAACTGGATGTGAGAACCATCACACATGCAATCTGTCTGCACATGTTCAAATAGTGCTGTGCCAAAATCCACACTCCCATTTCTTGAATTTTTTCTTTCTTGAAAAAAGAGACTCCACTCCCTGGTAGTGACTCATCTGCAGAACATTTTTGAAGTTTCCCACAACAGAATTTATTTATAATTTTGATGGGGATTGGATTGAGGTTTATTTATTATTGCAAGGTGGCAGAGGGTGGTGTGACACCCCCTCCCATTCCATTAAGCACAATAGGAGGCGTTACTTCATGACTGATGCCTTCCTCTTGGGTTTAATTGAAGTATGGGAGGCCAGGGAGGCTGAGATTGGTGAGTTCGCTGGTTTTGTTGTTAAGGGAAGTTCTGGCAATTCTAAATCTCAATCCCAGTGAAGAAACATCAAACTTGAACTGAAATGGAGATGGGGTGGAAGAAGACCAATGCAGTGAGTTCTATAGGTGATCCTCTCTTGAGTGTTGGATGGTCGCAATACTCAAAATATCTACATTTGTATTGCTTTGCTCTTAGCTTTGATGACGCCAAAGAGGAAATTGAGCTCAACATCCAATTAGTACAAAGGATGGATATTGATTATAAATACCTAGATGAATATGTGCTTGTTACTTTAGTCTTGCAGTTTGCTGCCTTTAACACAGGTCTGATCTGCAATCATCATCATCATTTTTAATTTGTATACCGTCTTTCTATCTTACAATACTCAAGGCGGTTTGCAAGCTGAAGAAACAAAAAATGTACATTTTGTAACAATCTAATGCAATACAAAAATGTGATAATAAAACATAACTTTAAAATAAGCAACCTCAAAAAAAGAAACATTCAACAATCATTAGAATAGCATAAAATAATAATATCAGCATATAAAAGTTATATATATATGTGTGTGTGTGTGTGTGTATATATATATATATATATATATATATATATATATATATATGAGTAAAAGATTCACTCTTAACAGTTACAATAAATAATTTATAAACTACAATAAATAAAACAATGGCAAGCCACAGTACATCAAATAATACAATACAAATTGAGAAGCAGAGACTAGAGGGTGGAGCAAGGCAGGTGGAAGAAGGACTTGCCTGATGAAGTCTCTCCCCTCACAGTGATAATAATAAACAAATACAAGTGAGCAATGAAGAACTTGCCCAGGAGCTACACATGACCACCAGTTTATTGCTGGAGATCCAGCACTTGTTAAAGAAGGGATGGGGAGCTTTTGGCTCCTTGGATGTTCCTGGACTACAATTCCAATCATCCTCTCACCACTGGCCATGCTGATTCAGGCTGATGGGAGTCCAATGACACCTTGAGAGCTGCACATTCCCTGCCCCTGTGTTAAAGGATCAGCTATAGGGATTAGTTCAAAAATAGAGTATCGCCCTATTTGTTTCAGGTAAAGTTCTATAATATATGTGCTTGTTCTGAACAAGTTGTTCGAGAATTCTGAATTAGAAGCAAACATGGTTTGGAAATACATGATGATGATGAACCCATTGCTTCACTTCTACTTAGTTTTCCAAAGAGAACAATTTGCCCAGAAGCAGGGAAGAAGGCAAACAACAGAGAACTCTGCCACAGGAGTTTAATTCAAAGAGAGAGAGAGAGAATACACAACATTCCCTCTCATTATTCGAACTTAAAAAGGAACCATATTTTTGGTAAACTGTTGCTTTGGTCTTGGAAAAAGAATGAATCACTGCAATGTAAAAGAACGCGGCTCTCTGCAGCAGTAAGTATGCAAAAACCAAGCCAAGGAAATGAATTTAATTTTATCCAAGCTTCAGCAGGGCTGAAAAGAGAGTTTCACAACACTGACTGTTTCTGATTGCATGCAAAGTCTTATCTGTGCCCTGAAACTGTTATGGGAATTAGGGAATAGAGAGCATTTACACAGTACTTTCCAGCTGATGCTTCCACTTCTTTTTTAAAGACATATTTGGTTTCCTGCAGTCCTGAAGTGAAATTGTCCTCCCTAACTGACCACCTCATCCAGGACATGGGATAGCCACTTCATCTATTCTTTTCAGGTGGTGGGGGAAATATAATGAAATTGGTTTTCTTTGTGAGGGGGTACCTTTGTCTTATACATTTGAAAAATAACCAGGTTTTTGTTTTTAAAAACTTTCTCATTTCCAGTTTTTCATTTTATATAAAAACAAAGGAAAATTATAATTGATGTGAAATGAGTCCAATGAAGCATGAATAAACCACCAGGAATATTGAAGAGGAGTCATGGCCTTAAACTGTTTGATGCAGATTGTGTTATATGTATGACAACACAGCCAATCACATCAACAATGTTACTAACAATAATGCATATTGGATGTATTTCACAGTAAGAATATATTATAACCTCGCAAGTTTCGAATATTTTTCCTCCTCCTCCTCCTTGGATAAAGGATGAGCATGCTTCTAAAGCTACACATTTGCAAGAAGGGTTCATAGGAATGTGACTGAACAGGATGGGATCATAGGCAAGATGCCTTATGCCAAGGGAGACAACTAGTCCATCTAGTATACTGTCTGATGGTGACTCTCTGGGATTTTGGACTGAAATCTTTACTAGCCCCATTTAGAGACACCAGGAGTTGAATCCGGGGCATTTTCACACATTGCCTGTCTTCTGCCATTGAGCCATAGTCCTTCTTCTTAAAGGTTCTAATTGCCTTTTAATCAGAGAGAAGACTAGAACCACGAACATTTTGCACAACTATGCTCCTATGGGCAGAAGATCAGTATACATTCCAATGAACAGGGATCAGGTATCTGGCAGCTATTAGTAAGCAGGTTGTCACATCTTTGCCGCAAATGTGATTGACTCCAGCCACTTTACCAATCCAAATTGATGCAAAGAAGAACCATATAGCCAGTGGTGCAAAATGTTGCAAAATCTTGGACCCAAATGAGCAGGTCTTTCGGCACTGTCAACAAATGTGAAACAGAGATCCCCTAGTCTCCCGCTGTTGCCAACAATCCTCCTTGAAATTGTGCACAGTATCAGACAAGTGGTGCCATCTGGTTTCCACCTTACATGTTAGCTCATTGATGCTTAATGGAGATAAGTTCTGATGCTTGTCATATTTTAAACCAAAGATGGGGGAATTGTGGTCGTCCAGATGTTGTTGGACTCTCATCAGGCACACCAGATTGGCTAGTGATGATGGAAGCTGGAGTCCAATGACATAAAGGGCCACAGGTTCTCCACACCCATTTTAGACCATGGGTTGTATCCAACACTCAGACTAGATCCCTTGAGATGATTAAACATGCCTAACTTATGTCCATTTATTTCAATGGGTCTACTCTAATATAGATACAACTCCATGTTTTGCTGTCTATCTCGTGACCCACATTCTTTGACCTTTGGACCTAGACCTGAAATTAAGCAGTTTGCAAAGAAATAAAACAGCTCCTCTACAAGGATAAGACCTCCAGATGCTGTTGGAATTACAGCTCACATCTTCCCTATGCATTGGCTATGCTTGCTGGGACTGATAAGAATTGGAATCCATATTGGCTGTTCCTGGTATACTGCTCCTTTCCATGCCCAAGCCAAAGGCGTCCCCTTTTGGGAATAATGGTGGCTGGTAGCTGAAAAACCCTGATGAACTTTTTCTCAGAGAAAGAAACAGAGATGGACAGAGACCCTGGAAAAAAATATTTCATCTATCTGGGAACTATTTCAACTACTGCAACTGTGTCTTCTTCTGGCCAATGTTATTTGACACATCTTTGGTTCCCAGAGTCTTTAACAGTTGCAGGACAGCATCACTAAAGACGCTTGAGGAATTCAGTCTTTTAAAAATTCCAACAGGAAAGGACAAGATAGAGATACCTCAGACTGATGTGAAGACTGGAACTTTGCAATCCACCAGATTTCACTCTTCTCTGAATGCTGTGGCACAGTGGCAGCTTAAATACATCAATTTATACACTTAAATATATAATTTTAAGAGGATTTTTTTAAATTTTTAAAAATGCATATTAATGTCAAAATGGAAAGGGGTAGAATTATGGATGTGAAATATGCAAAAGTGACACGGGCTAGAAATAGACAGATTCACTCATCCCTAGCCACAGCATTTCCAATGTATCACAGCTCAACATGTGGAGACCCTAGAGTATAGTTCTGCTCTCAAGCTAAGGATGACAGCCTGAGCTGTTCCCATCCCCCTGAGGAAGATACTCCTCTGCTTGATATATACAGCATTTATTGCTTCAGAAATAGCTGTCCACTCTTGGTGAACGCACAAAGTAAAAGTGATACATAGAGGAGATCCATGATCAAATTGCCCAGTATCTGCTAATTCTGCCCCAGTCATTTATCGGAAGCTTTTAATGAGGTGCAGGGTGGGGACATTGAAATCTCATCCTTTGAAATCTCATCCACAGCAGCCAGATGTCAAGAGCATGGGATCATGGAATCAAGATTGAAAATCAGGAAAGTGTGCTCTCCATGCCAGCCTGAGCACTGGCCCTTAGCATGGCCAAATGGCAACAGGGGGATATTTTGAACAGCTTCTGTTCCTTTAATAGAAGTTTAAAATATGCAGAAATCTGTGAGTGAAGCTTTTGACCTGGAGTGAAATATGATCATCTACTAATTGCTGCAAAGCAAATGGCTGGTCAGAGCAGGAGTAGAGAACCTGTGGCCTTCCAGATGTTGCTTAATTCTAACATCGGCTATCATCATCGCCATTATTTATTTTTGTATGCTGCCTTTCCATAGCAAACCATGCTCAAGGTGGCTCGCAATGTCAAAAGATTCACTAACAGTTAAACGGCATCACAGAAACTTTCATATTCATATTAAACAATAATGAAAACATACAGTAAAATTAAGCAACCCAATGAGAAGTCGTACAACAACACAATCCAGACTAACAGCAACTCCCTCCCACAAAAAATAAATATTCAAACACATACACACAAAACTCTAAACAATATTCCACCCTGATGGTTTCTAGGCATCCTAAGCAGCAGATAAAGCAGTGTTTGGAGTGAGTTGAGATTCCACGCTCCCAAGCTGGGTAAAAATGGACCAGACAAACAAGGAGTGGTTCTTCCAGGATTCACAGTGAGTTTATCTTTGACCGTTGCTCATGCTGCCAGGGGCTGGTGAGTGTTGGAGTCCAACAACATCTGGCAGGCCACAAACTCTAGAAACAGAGGGAGCTCCCTGATAATGAATCAGACCATCTGAGCCCATCTTGTTCAGCATTGTCTACACACTGACTGGGAGCAGCTCTCTGACTCAAACAGGAGTCTCCCCTGTTGTTTTGGGGGACACCGTGGATTGAATCTGGACCCTCTGTGAGCAAAGCAGGTACTTCACTAGTGAGCTACAGCCCTTTCTCCAGCAACAATGGGGAGTTTGGGGCCTTCCACATGACTCCAAATCTCAACACCTCCATGCAGCAGGGCCAGTTGTAAGAGATTATAGATGTTGCAGGCCCTCAACATCTGGACAGCTACATGTTCCCCAGCCCTATCCTACAGATTAACAAGCTTACTGGCCATTCTTTACAAATCCAGTACTGGGTCATTGGGAGTCTATATTTCCATTGGAATATAGAGGAAAAGACGATCCATTGGCTGTTGCCTGCCTTTCAAACTGTGCTAGCCCTGTTTTTGCACGATTCCGATATGGACTCTGTTTTCTCCTTTTTTCTTTTTAAGACAATTAAAAAAAATCTCTATGGGGCCGATGTGTTTTCAGTAAAAAGGAATAAGCTAATTAAGTTGAACTGTGTCAGCTTGGCAAGGTGGAATACCATAATTAATTAATCTGTGGCTCTGCTTGTCCTGGAGGGGAATTCTGTGCCTGGGTGCACCAGGTGAAATCTGTTTATGGAGATATAGGGCAGTCCTTGCTCCTATTTAAAGGCAGGGAGAAGTGAGGGTCTCAACAGAAGAGCATATAAGAGCAGGGTGATCTCATTAACATTGGAAAACAGGACCACACATTGCCAGGGACAGGGAACTGGGGGTGAAAAAGCAGCTCCCCAGGACCAGAGAGGAGCATGTGGCAGGTGACTTTGCCAGGAGTATGCAAATGTCTAAGTGCCCAGAGTCTTGCAAATTAAAACCAACAGCTCTTCACATGATGTAGAAGTTCACATTCATGCAAGTTGCTGGCTGCATTTCTAGGCTCTGTTTCCTGAAGTGAGCAGCTGCAAAGATGGGCAAACATCTGAGTCTTTTCTTAGCTGCACCAAAATAAAATAAAATAAAATAAAATTGGTTTCATATGGGGTTTTGGAGCTCCAAGGTGGTGCTTTTGAAATGGGGTGGGGAGCATGGCTTGATGTTTTTTAGAGGTTGGGAAGAGTGTGTAATGAAATAGAGGGGTAAAACTATCTGCCTCCTTTGGATGTTGATGAAGATGTGATTTTGGGGGGTGGGGGTGGTTGAAAGACAGAGCCTCTCTGGTACTTCACTAGCTCTTTATGCTGCTAGATGTTGAGTTCAATTCCCCATAATATCTTGGAAAAGCATGTCATGATGTAGTGTCATTTGGGAAATTAAAGGAAATGTGAAAATGGGAGGAGTCTCTTTTTTGTCCAGCCCTAATGCATTTTTTTGTAGTGTTGGAGGACTTTGTAGGGCAGGGCAGGGGAACTTGCAGCCCTCTGAATGTTGCTGAAATATAACACCCTTGATCATTGGCCATGCTGTCTTGGGTTGCTCAGAGTTGGAGTCCAACATGTGGAGGGAACAGGTTCTGTATTCCTATACTATTCTTCCCTATGCCCCTTCTCACCAGCATCCTGTTTCCACTGGGGCAAATGAGATGCTTCCTGGAAGCCCACAAGCAAGACATAAAATGAACACACACCCCCACTGCTGCCTAGTGGTATACTGCCTTTGAACCTGGAGGTTTGATTATACTAAAGCTGCAATCCTAACTGCAGTGACCTGGGATAGTCCCGCTGAATTCAAGCTCTCTCCCTTAATAGTTGATACCATTTAAAATCCATCATCTCTTGTGAAAGTGGATATGATAAATTTATTATGTGTTGCATGAAGAACCTTGCTTTGTCCATTCTGCATCTACTGATAGTTAATTCCATTGCATGGTCCTGAGTTCTAATGTTGTGGTGAGGGAAGGAAGGAGGGGGAAACCTCTCTTCACTTCTTAACAAGTTCCATTAAAATATAAGTTTGAGGGCCTTAACCATGATGGATAAACATAGTGAGAGTGATTGTAAAAGTAAACTTTCTCGGGCAAAGATGGACAAGGTGATTATGGATGCAGTTTAATAAGAGACCTTGGTAGAGAGATTAGCTTTGTTAGGCAGGGAAAGAATTCACCCCTATCCCAGCTCCACAGCCTCATTCAGAATCATCTCACACCCCACAGGTGGCTTGTAGGGAAAAATATGAAAGGGATATGCATAATCGCATGTAGTTTGAGCCCAAGTGGTGGCAGTAAATGGTACAAAGCTCTCTGTTTTTCCTTTTCTTAAAATCATACTTAATTAGGGCTGAGCCATTGTGGTGTAGTGGTTAGAATGTTCGATTAGGGTCTGAGACACCAGTGTTCAAATCTCTGCTCAGCCATGAAACACACTGTGTGACCATTCACTGCCTCTCATCCTGGATGAGGATAAATTGGGGAGGCAGAGAACCATGTATGCTGCCTGGAGCTTCTTGGAGGAAAGGTGAAATATGTAAAGGTAAAGGTAAAGGTAAAGGTAAAGGGACCCCTGACCATTAGGTCCAGTCATGGTTGACTCTGGGGTTGTGGCGCTCATCTCACTTTATTGGCCAAGGGTACAGCTTCCGGGTCATGTGGCCAGCATGACTAAGCCACTTCTGGCGAACCAGAGCAGCACACAGAAACGCTGTTTACCTTCCTGCTGGAGTGGTACCTATTTATCTACTTGCACTTTGACGTGCTTTTGAACTCACCCCGTCACGGGGATTCAAACCGCCGACCTTCTGATCGGCAAGTCCTAGACTCTGTGGTTTAACCCACAGCACCACCCGTGTCCCGTTGTTGTTGTTGTTTTGTTGTTGTTGTTTTCTTGTTGTTGTTGTTGTTGTCTGGAATGAGGTGGAATTCTCCAACACTTTTGGACAGGGATGAAGAAGAAATTTTTCAGAAAATTCTCTTCTGATGAATATTGGTTCACTTCATGGTGAATGAAATTATGTTACTTTAGGCTGGTAGAAAAAAAGAATAAATATGAGAAGAGAGGAGAACTGGAAGGACTAGGAGACAAACTTATTGCTTCCTTCAACAGTATTAGAATATATTGGCTTGGATCCATAGCAGCATTGTAGATATCTGAAATCTGGGAAAGCATTCCAGACTCCAAGTGGGTGGCATTTTCTAACAATTGTGGGGCAACCCTAGAAATGAAATCGCCAGAGAATTTCTCAGGATATTATTTCCGGAGAAATTCCAAGCTCAGCCATAGACTCAACCCCCTTAATCATCCCAGCCAGGTCTCACATACAGTGTTTCAAATAGTCATCAAAGGAGTGGCAGGTTTCACCCTGCATCTTCAGACTTTAGGAGTCGCAGAATGAAAGCTGTCTGCATGCTATTCAGTCCCTGATGGCTGGAGCCTTCTTAGCAGCATGGAATTTACAAGCAGCTCTCCGTGACTCATTGAAAGATGTATAATGGCTTGTTTGTGAATGTGCCGTCTTCTCTGCTTATCTCCCCAAGGAGTCCCAAAGTTTCACATTGCTTTAGCAGAATTTATCCCAGTGAAATACTTGAATAGATAAGCACAGGCAACCTTCAGTGCCACTAGATATCAGTGGAACAAGCAAGATCCAGAGCATGTACGTGTTCAAATATGCCTTGGTTGAGAAGCTCAGGAGGGGCATGAAAAGGTTCTTGTAGGATTCTTCATTGTGAGGCCAAGAGACAACTTTTCAGATGACCCTTAGACAATCGAAATGCTAATCCACAAACAATGCAATCAATTATGCAGTCCATCAAGATAAGCCCTGGACTAGGCGCTGACATGGAGTGAGGAAGAGTGGGGAAAGGCCACATTGTCCTTCACATCACACAGTAAATACCTGTGGAATTTGCTGCCAAGGAGTGTGGTGGAGTCTCCTTCTTTGGAGGTCTTTAAGCAGAGGCTTGACAACCATATGTCAGGAGTGCTCTGATGGTGTTTCCTGCTTGGCAGGGGGTTGGACTCGATGGCCCTTGTGGTCTCTTCCAACTCTATGATTCTATTATTCTACCTTGAGCTGACCCTGGCATGGTGCAACTCCATGATATGATCTACCCCCACTGTTGGAGACAGCATATCTCTGAATACCAGTTATTGGAAATCACAAGTGAGGAGAAAACTGTTGTACTCATGTCCTACTGACAGGTTTCCTATGGACATCTTTCTAGCCCAATAGAGAACATGATGCTGGACCAGATGGACCTTTGGCACCATCCAGCAGGGCTCTTATTTATGTTTAACTGTTCTAGAGAAGTATCTCCAAGTCTATTGCCCTCCAGATTTGAACTATAGGTCCAGTCATCCATCCTGGCTGATGGGAGTTGTAGCCCAAAACATCTGCATAGCAACAGGTTTGGGAAGGCTGTACTAGAAATAAGATGCATCTGGAAACATCCTGCTGGAGAGCTGAAATGAATACGAGTAGAATGGTTTAAAAGGCATTTTCCAAAGTGAAAGTCAGAAGCAGGAATTTACCATGCACTGCAACCAGAAAACAGCTCCTGTTCCTGGTAAACGGGGATAGCTGGATCAAGAATCAGCTGATCATGTTTGCTGACTTTTCTGCATACAGGACAACTGCCAAAAGCAGAGCCTCTGATCACACCCAGAGAGATTAGACATACAGTGGTACCTTGGGTTAAGAACTTAATTCGTTCTGGAGGTCCGTTCTTAACCTGAAACTGTTCTTAACCTGAGGTACCACTTTAGCTAATGGGGCCTCCCGCTGCCACTGCCACCGCACCACTGCCACGTGATTTCTGTTCTTATCCTGAAGCAAAGTTCTTTTTTTAAAAAAATAATGTTTATTAAAGTTTCACAAACAATGAAAAGTTTCAAAATTTAAACATAAGAAAGACTACAAAAATGAAAAAATACAAAAACAATCCACATAAAAAATACACAATAAAAAACAGTTAACAAAAGAAGGTGAGGAAAAAAGGAAAGAAAAGAAAAACCAAAAAAACAAAGCAGAAAATAGATTAGCATTTTCATATCTTATACTTCATTCACTAGTTTCTTGACTTCCTCACACCTCCCATTTTGTATTCCAGTTCAAATATTAAATTCAGCAAGTCCTTACCCTCTAGCATTTATCCTCACTCAAGATATTAGCCTATTATAAATATCAATTTTCCAGTTATCAATCCTTATTTACATTTTCTTAAAAATCTTTTTACCAATACCACTTATTTTCCATCAGACATCGTTTTAACATTCCTTAATTTTACAGTGCTTCTGCAAGTAGTCTTTAAATTTCTTCCAGTCTTCCTTCACCGACTCTTCTCCCTGGTCACGAATTCTACCAGTCATTTCTGCCAATTCCATGTAGTCCATCACTTTCATCTGCCATTCTTCCAATGTGGGTAGCTCCTGTATCTTCCAATACTTCGCAATGAGTAGTCTTGCTGCTGTTGTTGCATACATAAAGAAAGTTCTATCCTTCTTTAGCACCAATTGGCCGACTATGCCCAGGAGAAAGGCCTCTGGTTTCTTCAGGAAGGTATATTTAATTACCTTTTTCAGTTCATTATAGATCATCTCCCAGAAAGCCTTAATCCTTGGGCACGTCCACCAAAGGTGAAAGAATGTACCTTCAGTTTCTTTACATTTCCAACATTTGTTGTCGGGCAAATGATAGATTTTTGCAAGCTTGACTGGTGTCATGTACCACCTGTAAATCATTTTCATAATATTGTCTCTTAGGGCATTACATGCTGTAAATTTCATACCTGTGGTCCACAACTGTTCCCAGTCAGCAAACATAATGTTATGTCCAACATCCTGTGCCCATTTAATCATAGCAGATTTTACCGTTTCATCCTGAGTATTCCATTTTAACAGCAAGTTATACATTCTTGAAAGTATCTTAGTATTGGCATCTAGCAATTCTGTTTCCAACTTTGATTTTTCCACCTGGAAGCCAATTTTTTAATCTAAATTGTATACCTCTCTTATTTGGTAATAATGAAGCCAATCTCGAACTCTATCTTTTAATTTCTCAAAACTCTGCAATTTCAATTTGTCTCCTTCTTGCTCTAGAATCTCCCAATATTTTGGCCACCTGGCCTCCATGTTGAGCCTTTTTTGAGCTTTTGCCTCCATTGGTGACAACCACCTTGGGGTTTTATTTTCAAGTAAGTCTTTATATCGTATCCAGACATTGAACAGTGCTTTCCTGACAATATGGCTTTTAAATGCCTTATGTGCTTTAACCTTGTCGTACCACAAATATGCATGCCACCCAAAAACATTGTTGAAACCTTCTAAATCCAAAATGTCTGTGTTCTCAAGAAGCAGCCAGTCCTTCAACCAGCAGAAAGCTGCTGATTCATAATAGAGTTTAAGGTCTGGCAGGGCAAATCCCCCTCTTTCTTTTGCATCAGTTAGTATTTTAAATTTTATTCTGGGTTTCTTGCCCTGCCAGACAAACTTGGAAATGTCTCTCTGCCACTTCTTGAAACAGTCCATTTTATCCAAAATTTGTAACGATTGAGACAAAAACAACATTCTTGACAATACATTCATCTTAATAACAGCAATTCGGCCCAACAAGGAAAGCTTCAAGTTTGACCATATTTCTAAGTCCTTTTTGACGTCCGACCAACATTTTTCGTAATTGTCCTTAAATAAGTTCCCGTTTTTAGCTGTCATATTAATCCCCAAATATTTCACCTTCTTGACCACTGTTAAACCTGTCTCATTCTGAAACCTCTCTCTTTCAGTCATTGTTAAATTTTTCTCCAGAACTTTGGTTTTTAACTTATTCAACTTAAATCCTGCCACATGACCAAACTCCTGGATCAGTTCTAATACTCTTTTAGTGCTAGATTCTGGCTCCTGTAATGTCAGTACTAGGTCATCTGCAAAGGCTTTCAATTTGTATTGTTTTGCTCCAACCATTATACCTTTAATCAGGTGGTCCCTTCTTATCATGTTTAACAAAACCTCCAGGACGGAAATAAAGAGCAAAGTTCTTAACCCGAGGTACTAATTCTGGGTTAGTGGAGTCTGTAACCTGAAGCGTCTGTAATCCGAGGTACCACTGTACAGTGGAATACAAGTTCATATGAACATGCAAACGTAAAAAAGGGGTCAGATCCTGGTTCCACCACTGCCACACATTTACTGAGCATCTGCTTAGAGCTTATGTGATTCTTGCAAGGAGCTTGGCATTTACCCAGCTTGCAAATTCCATCAGATATTTGTGTCCTATTGGACTTGGCATCTCCCATCAAACTTTGTTAGATGGAATTATGGTTCTTACATTCATGTGTGCATCTGGATCAAGAAGCACCTGCCCCATATTTGGACTGAACTTCAAGAGAATCCAGAGAAAGAGATAAACCCTGAAGAATGACAACTACTCACACAAACAAAAATTTAACAAGGTATTCCCCAAAGGCAGAAACAGAAGAAAATATCAACAGCAACAGGGATCACAAAAATAGGATAGTAATGGGTCAAAAAGAATATACAGTATGTGATTGCCTTCTCAGTCTTATTTGTCTGAATATTATAGGAGTGCAACCAAACCCCATTTGCACTGGGCTGGGAGGGGGAGGTTTGGCTGCTCCCAGCCAACATGACCAACAGTCTGAGATAACAGGAGATTCAGTCCAACAATGCCTGGAGAACCACAGATTCCATATCCTTGAACTTCATCCAAGGCATGTGCTGTCCCATTGAACTATGGGCATTGGTACTCCCTGGAATGTAGAGGGCTACTTGGTGGCCAAGGAGATCATGGAGGTATGTCAAAGTTCTGGTGCTTGTTTCCTCCCACCTTTCTCTCTTGCAAAGATATTGAGGATACTTAATCACCACAGTTATGAACTTAAGAAGAGCCCTGTTGGATCAGACAAACGTCCTGTTGTAGTTCAGCATCCTGTTCTCACTGTGGCCAACCAAATGTCTGTGGGAAATCTTCAAGTAGGACCTGAACACAAGAGTATTGTGCTAGCTGGACAGTCTCTGACAGCTGAGGCAGAGCGTAGCTTTTGTGACTTGCAGGCATCGATAGCCTTCTCCTTTGTGAATTTGTCCAATTCTCTTTTAAAGCCCTGCAACCTGGTGGTCACCACTGTTGGAATCTCTGTTCGACCGAACTGATAAGGCTCATCTTCAGAATCGCCTCCTGATGGTTAATTGACAACCTGATCCTTTGATAAGGCCTCAGGCACGTCGTCTCAGCAGAGCATCAAAACAGCGTGCGGAAGGATGAGATGGTATGAGCTACATTGCTATGCTTTATTTTCTAGCTACACAGAGAGCAAAGAAATATACATCCTCTCCCTGTGAGAGCAGAGAGCAAGTGAAATAAAGGAACAAAGGAACAAAGGAAACAGGAAACCACTAACGTCACATCCCATCTCCCTTTCCCGTGAGACTGGAAGGTCTCTGGAATGTAAACAGAGTCCAGTGACACCACGCAGCTGCTCAGTGAGAAAACAGAAACTAACAACCACTGCCTCCTGTGGTCTTTTGCATATAGGCAGAGGCGAATCTACTATGAAACTAATGAAGCTTAACCTTCAGGGCTCCTAATCCCAGAGGGGTACCAGAAGCGACTTTAGTCCACCTTGTATAAAATTTTGGGGTCTAATAGACCCAATCTGAGTCGCATTGATTTGAGTCATTTTTGTTGTTGTATGCATTTCAACAATCCCAAAGCTTGAGAGTCAGTAGCACAAACATTGTAAATGTTTGGTGACCTGTTGTGGAACAACTCCATTGAAAAAGATAACAGTAGTTATCCAGACCTTGTTGCAGGTTGCAAAGAGGCCCCCATTACAGAGCAAGCACCAAGGCCCCCCAAATGTAGGTCCGCCACTGCCTACAGGTTCCTCTCCTAGAAATTCTGTATTTTCCCTGCTCCCCTAGAACCTATTTTTCTCCTCTAGTGCTCCTTAGAGTTAGCACTCAATTTAGGGTGTACATTTTCTATTTCTCTCTCTCTCTCTCTCTCTCTGAGTGAGATTTGAAGTGAGGGTCTGCTTTCTTCTTCCAGCGAGAATCAGCACTAATATAATTGCTTCTTAATGTTGTCATGAATGCAGTCCCATGGTAGGCTCTGGACAGGCTGCATTAAGCTACCATAATCATAGAAATATACGATGCTACCGATTTTCTCAAGTTATATTTTCATAATAAAGGAACAGTTCATTAAATCTCCATGTTCTGGTATTAGATACCCTTTCCCCTAATGGACAGAGCAGGACACCAATGTACAATCAACCCCAATTCTTTATCCTAATAAAGAAGGTATTTCTTAAGGAACCATAATAATCAGAACCGTATGGGAGGAGGAATGCAAATGAACACAACATTACCTAGGTGCTCTGAATTGTGATGTGAGGAATAAGCTTCTTTTGGACATGTCTCTTGGATTTGATTGTGCTTGCCTGGTATATAAGGAGTCTCCCCACTCCAAGAAGTGTTTTGTTGTCCCTTCCTTTGAGACAGACATAGCTTCTGTTCTTGTTGTCTTCTTCACAGACATGCATCCAGTGTCTGTCTCTCAAACGCCTCATCTGCACTGCCACCCCACTTTAAACAGTCAGGGCTTCCTGCAAAGAACCATGGGAACTGTAGTTTGCTATGGGTGCTGAGAGTTGTTAGAAGACCCTTATTCCCCTCACAGAGCCACAGTTCTCAGAGTGGTTTAACTGTCAATCACTCTTCCTGGGAATAAATTAGAACCTCACCTGAGGATCTCCATATGCTCATTAATGCATGCTCCCAGAGGCTGACAAGTCATGGTTGAGTGCTGTGTTGCACAGGAGCTAATCTTTTGGCCTTGAAATTATGATGATCAGAGAAATCCAAAAGATAAGGAAGCTGATTGTCTCTTTGGTGCCTAAGAGAGGGAAGAAAATCCTGTTATTCTATTCTCCTCAAAGTTTTCTGTCATGTTCATCCTAGGCTATACACATTTGTGCTGAACCTGAAGTCCTATCTGCAGACTTATTTGGGTTGGACTTACATTAACAAAAATATTTATTCCATTTCCCCTCCCCTTAGGTAATTGTAAAATGCAATTTATTTTCTCATAACTGATGGAGAATGGGTGGGGTGGGAAGTAGAATCATCACAACACTAATTTATTATCTTGCCCTATAAAAGAAATTGAATTATGAAAATTGAATTATGGTGCTGGAGGAGACTCTTGAGAGTCCCATGGACTGCAAGAAGATCAAACCTATCCATTCTGAAGGAAATCAGCCCTGAGTGCTCACTGGAAGGACAGATCCTGAAGCTGAGGCTCCAATACTTTGGCCACCTCAAGAGAAGAGAAGACTCCCTGGAAAAGACCCTGACATTGGGAAAGATGGAGGGCACAAGGAGAAGGGGATGACAGAGGACGAGATGGTTGGACAGTGTTCTCGATGCTACCAACATGAGTTTGACCAAACTGCAGGAGGCAGTGGAAGACAGGAGTGCCTGACGTGCTCTGGTCCATGGGGTCATGAAGAGTCGAACACGACTAAACGACTAAACAACAACAACACAATGAAAGAAAGCATGACAGTCAAACCCCGCCCTGAGTTTTTCTGGTCTTCAGTTGTCCACATTTCCACATTAGGTAGTGGGGTTTTTTTCTTTCAAAAAAAAAAGTCCTTGTGTGAATGCATCAACTTTTTGTGCAAATGTCTCAAAATATGTACACAAGTTCTCTATGCAGCATGCATATTGTTTTGCAAACCAATTTCCCCTAATATAATGCACTTTTGTATGTTGTTTTCACTAATATATGCATTTTTATGCACACTTTACCCTAGTATTTGCATTTTTGCATATTTTACTCAATTGGAGAGCCACTGGCAGAGGCAGGGGGTGCAGCAGGTGCGTCCCACCCCTGGTGTCATCCCTGAAGATGGGAATGACACCGCTGCGCCATCCTCCTGGGATGCTCATCCTGGCTCCATGGGCGGCTAGCCCAACCCCCAGGTGCACAGCACGTGCACCACTCCAGGTGCCAGAGCAGCTAGCTCCGCCTCTGTGGAGAGCTGCAGTGCAAAATTTGAAGAAATGTGAATTTTGAAGGATAGCTGAGTTTTGCTCTGTATTTATTGCTTTGGAAATTGTGAATTAGATGAGATCACTTTTAAATGAGAACTGAACTGAATTTCTCCCCCTTTCCTACCTCTGACATACTTTCATGGCCAGCTGTCTATGATGGATGCTGATATGGGCTGGTACTTTGAGTCAGGATCATGTCACCTAGCATCAGGCAAAGGGGGCTTTGCCTCCTAAGATTCATTCAGTTTACAGTGACCAAACTTATCTGTGTTTGTTACAGATTCATTTGCTTAATGAAGTGACTCCGTATCATGGCATCACTGCAGTGAGGAGGATGATATCAGATGATTGCTACATACATGAACCCTTTCTCACACTTTTTGGGTTGTAGATTTTTGTCTTTTATAATACGCTAAGGTTTAATAAAGGAGAAACCTGTTTTTCTCCAAATGTATGGTATCGATATTAGAAATCCTCCCTCAGCTGCATAGCACTGCAGGGGGGGAGCCTACTCTACTTTAAAAATCCACATGAAACCAAATGTAAGTCAATGGGCTTTTCTTGGCAGTTTTTAAAGGTGCATAAAGCAATCAGAATTCAGTTCAAAGGCTTATGCTCAATGTAGAGTTAATTTAAGCCAGCAGAAATGCTGAGGGCAAGCAAGCACGACTAATAAAGCAAGAGCAACAGAATGAATCTTAGCCATATTAAATCCGAAGCAGCTTCAATATAAGACTCTTGAGTAATGAGAAAAAAATCATTCTAGAATCCAAGTGTAAAAACTGAAAACTGAATGGTTGCTTTCAGTATTGATACGTGCCCACACACAAAAGTGTGTGTATGTGTAGGAAGGAAAGAGAGAGGCACAACTCAAAATATGGTACATTTTTCTTCTTCTTCTGAAGCTTAGCCTTATTGATTAGAGCACTTATGGATTCAATTAAAATCATTCTGGTTTTGTTCTGCACCAAAGTAGAGAACAATGTGAGACCTTTATAATATTGATCAGCTGATTCTTATGATCCAGCTGTCCCCATTTACTAGAGACAGATACTGTTTTCTAGTTTCAGACCATGGTAAATTACTGGCTCTGTTTTTTCTCTGTTTCTCCCTTTGGGGAATGCCTTGTTAAAATGTTGTTAGTATTCATTGCAGGCCTTACTCATGTTGGGAACAAGAGGCAGATCCATCTTGTTCCTAGAGCAAACTTACCCAATTTGTTGTCTTCCGGATGTTTCAGACTACAAGTCCCATCACACCAGAGCTGGCATGGCCAGTGGTCAGGAATGAAGAGCTGTAATCCAAATCTATAGGACAACAGGTTGGGATAGGCTGCTGTAGAGCAGCTTACATTATATGTACACACATGAACACACTTTGGGTGGTGTAGTATTTAATGCTTTTTTAAAAAAAAAAAAAAATTTATTACTTTTCCAACAATTTAAACACAACACTACAAAAAAAGAACAATACAATACAATACAAAAACACTACATAACACTGACACATTAAACTAACATAACCAAACAAAAACAGTTTAAAACACATTAAACCATTTCAGTATCTTATCTTTCATTCACTTATTTCCACGACCTCCTCACACCTCCCTTTTTGTATTCCACTTCTATTAGTTGTTTCAGCAATTCCTTTCCATCTTCCTCTGTTTTCTATCCTATAATTATCTTAACACATTCTAACCTTATTTTTCCTTTAATATTCTATTAATCTATTTATACTTAATTCCTTATAACATTTCTACAAAAGCCATATAACTTCATTCCAACATTCTTCTAACATTCATTAATTTTGCAGTATTTCTGTAAATAGTCTTTAAACTTTTTCCAGTCCTCTTCCACCGACTCTTCTCCCTGGTCTCGGATTCTGCCAGTCATTTCCGCTAGTTCCATATAGTCCATCAACTTCATCTGCCATTCTTCCCTGGTGGGTAAATCTTGTGTCTTCCAATACTTCGCGATGAGTATTCTTGCTGCTGTTGTTGCATACATAAAAAAAGTTCTATCCTTCTTTAGCACCAATTGGCCGACCACGCCCAGGAGAAAGGCCTCTAGTTTCTTCAGGAAGGTATATTTGAATAACTTTTTCATTTCATTATAAATCATCTCCCAGAATGTCTTAATGCTTGGGCATGTCCATTCATTTATTTAATGCTTGACAAGGATCTTGGAGATCAGGATTCGAATCCCCACTCAGCCATGAAGCTCATTGGATGACCTTGGGCCAGCTAAACTCACCTCACAGGGTTGTTTTTGAGAATAAGACATGGAGATGAGAAATCATGCCAGCCTGAGCTCCTTGGAAGCGGGATTTAAACAAATAAATAAACTACCGTATTTTTCGGCCCATAGGACGCACTTTTCCCCCTCTAAAAATGAAGGGGAAATCTGGGTGCGTCTTATGGGGCGAATGCAGGCTTTCGCTGAAGCCTGGAGAGCGAGAGGCATCAGTGCGCACCAACCCCTCTCGCTCTCCAGGCTTCAGGAAGCTATCCGTAAGCCTTGCAAGCCCGGTGGGAGTTCCCGCGGGCTCACAAGGCTTGCGGGCAGCAGCCTGCAGCCCCGGCGAGTGTCCGCAAGCCTTGCGCACCCGGCATGAGGTCCCACCGGGTGCGCAAGGCTTGGGGCGGCAGCCTGTCGCCCGAAGCATGGGGAGCCCTCCGGAGGGCTCCCCGTGCTTCGGGCGAGTGTCCGCAAGCCTTGCGCGCCCGGCAGGAGGTCCCGCCGGGCGCGTGAGGCTTGGGGCGGCAGCCTGTCGCCCAAAGCACGGGGAGCCCTCTGGAGGGCTCCCCTTGCTTCGGGCAGGTGAGCGCAAGGCTTGGGGCGGCAGCCAGGGCTGGGGGGGAATAATTTTTTAAAATTCATTTCCCCCCCAAAAAAATGAGGTGCGTCCTATGGGCCGGTGCGCCTTATAGGACGAAAAATACGGTATAAAGCACTGTGTCACAGGTAGCTCAGTAGGTTTTGCTGCTTGAGGCAAAGAACAAGTCTCTCTCTCTCTCTCTCTCTCACACACACACACATACACAGCCAACTTAAGCATATAACCTTTTTTAAGGGAGCTGACACCACGCTTATCTCTGGAAACATAAGGAGCCCAGTGCAACAAACCAGCCAGAGGCGTCAGCATCAGTGACTGAGCGAAGTCGGGCGGCTTGTGGTGTAAGCAGCCCTATGCCAATCCTAGGCGCGCAGGAGGGCTTGCTCGCCCCTGAACTCATGGCACAGAGCTGCCCGCAGCAGAAGAGCCCACTGCGGCCCTCTGACTGATGGGCAGGCTCCTCCCTAGACCCCAACTCTCAGGCCCTGGACTCTCAGCCTGGCGCCCCTGAGAGCCCGGCACCTGGGTGCCTCACACCCCTGGCGCCTATGGTTAAGACAGCCCTGCACACACACAGACACACACACAATCCTTGCGGTTGGAATTTTGGTTTCATAGTGGCAATGGAACAACATCATCACATCAGAGGACAGCAGGGTGGCTTAGAGAGGATGTGTCGCTGGTGTCTGCTCAAGACTCTGTCTGGTGCTGTGCCTGAAGCAGAAAATCTCAGATGTGTTACTCTATAGCACTGGTTATAGGGGTGTTGCAAATATATCCCCAGTGCTATTTTTCTAGAAAAATAGGTGCCGGAATTCCCCATAACCGCCTTCTGTGTTCTCTTATAATGGGAATGGTGCCCACCTGAGATGGGCCGGAACCAAGTTCTGGAGAGTTCTATGTGAAGGAAAAGCCCCGTATGTATCTATTTTTTCATCTGTGAAACTTTGGAGGGTATGCTGATGGTGATCAGGCATTTTTGAGGAAGAGTTAATTAAGATGCTTCTAAAACAACCCCTTTGGGGAGTCATTATTACAAATGCAGCAGTTGCTGGGTGCATCACATTCAGTTCAAATATATTTGTTTCAGCCATAAGCCATAACAAGTTCATATACATTTCTTTAATTAAGAAAGTTCAAGGCAACATGGCAAACAGTATAATTAATAGTGCCCAAACAATGAATTTGCATATCTTAACAATAATTCATCCCAACAGTCAAGCATGGGAGTGCTCACAAACATCATCTAGCTTTGGTCAGGGTAAATGCTGAAATATTTCCTTCCTGTGTGACTTCCTTGTTACTCATGGAAAGCAAGTAATCTGCTATATGTAAACGTGCCCAACATTTCCATCTAGGTATTTGTACAGCCCTATGTTTTACATGATGGGACTAAGAATTGAGTTCTGGCACCTTAAGCGAGCTCAAGGGAATAAGCTGCCTTGCCAGGCTTAGCTAGATCACCCCCAACACACACACACCCCTTGGGAGGAAGAGTTATTATGTTCTTCCATTCTACTGTACTGTGTGAATTCCGACAAGTAAAGAGGTCTGGGCTGGTTGCTCCAAGCTCAGACTGCATGGCTTTTCTACAAAGCCATCTTTGTGTTTCTGTACAAATAATTTAGAAACAATTACCACTTTAGAACCTAAGTTATACTGCCTGTGTTTTATGACTGCTGTATGGAAAAACACATGAATCTGACCTTCGAAGAATTTGTAAGTAAACCATTTTTAGCTCACCAAATGTGTGGTCTCTTTCTATGCTAAGGAAAGAGGGGAACTTTGGAAACAACTTAGAAGGGGATATTTTAAAGGTCTAACAGCCTATTCTTCCATGCTTTACAATGCTGCATAGTTTGTGATTTTAAATCTCTGTTGGGGTTCTCTCACCAAGGAGTATTTGCCCCAAACCTATGTCTGGGCATTCTCTGAACTACAGTTTTTGTGCATAAATCACTCAGAGTCTTGATGTCTTTCTGCCATGTTGAAAAACAGTCTATTTGAAATGCATAAGAGTAGAAAGTTCCAATTCACATTTTAAGACAAAATTTTCCAAAATATATACAGTGTAAAGTAATTCAATTTGGAAATGGTTTCCTCACTATCCATAGAGGAACAACAACATGAAATATAACAACATGTTGTTAACCGCCCTGAGCCCGGCTTCGGCTGCGGAGGGCGGGATATAAATTATTATTATTATTATTATTATTATTATTATTATTATTATTATTATTATCATCATCATCATCATTATCATTATCATTATCATTATCATTATTAAATGCATGCACTTAGCAAATGCACAGTACCATGATTCTTTGTTTATTATGATTCTATTGTTGGTATATTTATTGTTCTAATGAAAACTTTTCAAATAGTGGATTAATAAAAAAGCACCATGGGTCTAAACTCATATTGTGGATACAAATCCAGAGCTGTTTCAGCCTCTCTTTTAAAAAACACAGCAAAATGTAGTACTGCTCTAATTGAACATCTTCAGGGAAAGAAAATGACAGGTTGAAAAAGAATGAGTGGCTTTGTGACCAAAAGGATGGTGTTTAAGTTATTTGTGTCAAGTGCATCTCATTATGACCCTGGTGTTTGGGAAAGATTTCCATAACTGCCTTAGGCAAGAGTAGGGCAACCTGTTCAGTACAAAGCAACTTTTTAAATATGAGAAATTGTGTGGGTGGGGGAATGATGCAGAAAGGTCTAGCTAGTGCACATAATACTCTAACACCCCAATCCTATCCATTGGCAGCACAGGCAAAGACACAAGCAGAGGGTTGTGTCATCACACTCACCTATACCTGGGAAAGAAATGGAAGTTAAGCAAAATATGCCCTCAATCTTACTTTGATTTGAGCTTTAAAGGAATCTCCAGCAATCTGCAGGAGATTATTGGAGATCCAGTGTGGTGTAATGACCTTAGAGACCAGAGTTTGCACTCAGCCATGACACTCACTGGGTGACCTTGGGCCAGTCACTGCCCCTCAGTCTAACCCACCACCAATCCCCTGGTTCTGAGCTGTCTTCCGCTGGGGGTTGCCTTGGGGGTTCTCCAGCTGGCGTTTCCACCACTCCTCTGCATTCAGACAGTCCATAGCATACACCACCTCGAGCAACTTAGAGGAAAAAGTGGCTTATAAATGTAATAATTAATTTAATTTATTTTATTTTTAAAAAAAATAAAAGGAGGGTCACTACAGTAATTACAGATGCAGATATCTGCAAATGTAATCACTGTAGTAATTACACATGCAGATATCCGCATGTGTAATTACTATAGTGACCCTCCTTTTTTTTCTTTAATAGCCTGGAAGAAAGATGCATACATACACACATATATGGCAGCAGAGCTCTTCTGACTATTTTATCTCCATGCTAAATTGCATTGGCCTGTCTGTCTATCTCCATCTGTCTTGAGATATTCCTTCTGATAAATTGCTTTAATATCAGGATATTAGCAGTAACTTGGACTAGAAATGTTGGTTGTATTATCCTTCCTTTTGAAAGCAATAAATTGATTCTGACTGAGGGCAGCCTTTTTAGTTCTCACCCAAATGGGGGAGAAAATGAAGAATGAAAGTGCCTATCATTGGAATTACTCACAGCTGTATAGAGCATTTAAATAGGCTAGAGATATTGCACTATAGTCAACCTGTCTCTGATGATGCTGCCGGTTTTCAAATTCAAAAGGGCTTTTGAAATTCAGACTTGTATGAGTGCTTGTCATCTCTCTGTGTGTGTGCGCGCGTGCACATACTAATAGTAGCCAAAGAACAGGTTTTTATTATTATTCTGGATTATTAAATGGATGGATCTGAGTGGGAATAATTTGAGGATGTTATGAACAGGAAAATGGGATAGGAAGAGTGGGGTGGGGGTGTATAAACACAACAGGAGTCCCTTACAAATTTGAAAGGAAAACCTGAGGATGGGAATGGGGAGAAAATTGGTTTGGTTTGCAGTTCAAATGAAAATCTACATAATTTTCATTCTCTGGAAGAATATGTGAACCAAAATACAGTTATCTTTTTGTTATGTGCACATCTGTGACCTTTGCGATGCAGCTTTCCAGTAAAATAAATGTGAACAGCAATGCATTCATCAGGGGGAAGTGAAAACAATATCCAAAAATGCATTAGGCAACATGATGAACAGAGGAAAAACCAAAATTGGCAGAATTGTCCCTCCTTACTCAAGGTCCAGCATTCCTGTTTGAAGGGTAACAAAACAGAGGGATGAAAGACCTTGCAAGGCATATGGCAGACTTAACTGGCCACAAAAGTAAGCACAAGGTAAACTATAAAAGTTCTAGCAGTGACACTGGCAACGTGATCTTAACGGATATGCAGCTACACTAGAGACCCCAGCATTGGTGATACCTGCTTACAGAGGCTGTCATTATACATCACCCTCATCACTGGTTTTGTAGCACCCTGCTTGTGGTTAACGCTTAGCTGGAATGAAATATTCAACGCAGCAATAGAGAAATTAAAATAATTATTTATTTGTCAGACAAATAAATGAGAGGCACAGTGGTATATGGTTACCAAGCTCTGGCCTGGCCTCCTGCCATTATGGCCAGCCCTTATATTCCCTTAATCCAGCCCCCTTTGCTCCTCCTGTGGCTGCCTCTGTCCAATCAGCCTGGTTGGATTTCCTATTGGCTGATTGCTAGAACCAATCACAAAAAGATACACCCATATCCTCCTGTCCTTATATGGAGGACAAAGAGCTATATATTGTTACATCTATAAATGACAAATAAGTAGTAATATATCTTACATGTGTCTCAACAAGGAATCTTAATTACCAGCTCACCTCTTGCCCTCCTTGCCCTATTGCCTTCTAAAACAAATGGTTAATCTTAAATTTTTATCTTAAACATATGTCAAGGATCTTGAGTTTCACATCAACATTGAAAGATCTCCTTCATTTGAAGGTTTCTAAACAAATGTCTGACAGCCATATATCAGGACCGCCCGGATGGCGTCTTCCTGTCTGGCAAGAGGGCTGGGCTGGTGGCTGACTTAATTTCAAGATAAATACAACTCTTCTAGCATTTGTTAAATCCTTTGCATAATTACATTTAAGACAATACATAACATAGGTAGCCTTTTAAAAGGAATAAGGTCTTTGTAAAGTAGAAGTAGAAAAGGGAACTCAGTAAAAAAGGAACACAGTAAAAAACCGCTTTAAAAGAAGCCTCTTCAGTTTACATCCCCCCCTTCTCCAGCTGCTTCAGCCAGCTGCTTTTCCCATTAGCCCTTCCCAACATTTATTGCCCTTAAACTCTCTCAGTTTAAGAAAGAAACAGCTTTAAAAAGACTTCCCAGCTAGATGCTTCTCCATTTGGTCTTGGCCTTTTTAACCTTAGAAGATCTGGCTCATTTTACTGGGAGGCACATTGGCATTATTTTACTATTTACCAACTATTAATTATGTTTATCTCTGCCTTTTTTATCTTCTATAACATGTAGGGTCAGTGTCCTTACTCAGTCTGTAATTTCAGCTTTTACGACTTTGAGAATTGTTTTCTGCTATCAATCAAGGGGCCCCTTGTCTAGGAAGAAAACACTGTCAGTGTTTTCTTAAGCAGCTAGCCTTCTTGCCTGGCATGAAACTTTTAAAAATCTAAGCCCTCTTTAATATACAAGCCCTGATCAAACATTAATAAAATGCAGGCTTATGCCTGATGCCTCAGTTTCAGTGGCAGACTTTCAGCTCTCAAATTTTAGCAGTGCACTGTGTGACGGTAAAACTTGGTGCCTCTCACGCTCTGTTCTACAGAATTGCTTTGGCGCCTCCTGCAGCGGGGTGCCCAGTATGGCTGAACAGATCACACTAACCCTAAAACCGCTTGTGATTGGTTTCCCTTCCTCTGGGGAGGGATGAAGTGATAGAGCATCTGTTTCATGGGCAGAGGGTCCTAGGTCCAATCTTCTGTATCCCCAGGTAGAGATGGGCAAGAAATTCAATTCAGTCTGCATTTAAAGGGAAACTTGCCTAATTCTCACTTTCCGAAACAAAACAGGAAGCAAATACAGGCCTCCTTCAAAATTTGCACTTTGCACTGCAGTTGTCCATTCAAGTAATGTGCTCCCCCAAATGCATTACCTCAGGGCAAATGGTTTGCAAAATTGTGCATATTTATCAAAATGGTATACAAAAAGGTTTTAATAGGAAAAATTCATGCTAAAATGTTGGTGAATTTTCATAAGGATTTTTTTAAAAATAAATAAATTCAAAATGCTGAATGGGATAACTGGATTTGACATTGGGGGGGGGGAAATGAGAAACAAGGGGAACCAAAATTCATAGATTTTTACATCCCTGTCTCCAGGTAGGACTGGTAATATCCCCCATCTGAAACCCTGGAGAGCCCAGGAAAGCACTGTTTAATGTCTGGATACGATATAAAGACTTACTTGAAAATAAAACCCCAAGGTGGTTGTCACCGATGGAGGCAAAAGCTCAGAAAAGGCTCAATATGGAGGCCAAGTGGCCAAAATATTGGGAGATTTTGGAGCAAGAAGGAGATAAATTGAAATTGCAGAGTTTTGAGAAATTAAAAGATAGAGTGCGAGATTGGCTTCATTATTATCAAATAAGAGAGGTATATAATTTGGACAAAAAAAATGGCTTCCAGGTGGAAAAATCAAAGTTGGAAACAGAATTGCTAGATCCCAATACTAAGATACTTTCAAGAATGTATAACTTGCTGTTAAAATGGAATACTCAGGATGAAACGGTGAAATCTGCTATGATTAAATGGGCACAGGATGTTGGACATAACATTATGTTTGCTGACTGGGAACAGTTGTGGACCACAGGTATGAAATTTACGGCATGTAATGCCCTAAGAGAGAATATTATGAAAATGATATACAGGTGGTACATGACACCAGTCAAGCTTGCAAAAATCTATCATTTGCCCAATAATAAATGCTGGAAATGTAAAGAAACTGAAGGTACATTCTTTCACCTTTGGTGGACGTGCCCAAAGATTAAGGTTTTCTGGGAGATGATCTATAATGAAATGAAAAAGGTATTTAAATATACCTTTCTGAAGAAACCAGAGGCCTTTCTCCTGGGCATAGTTGGCCAATTGGTGCCAAAGAAGGATAGAACCTTTTTTATGTATGCAACAACAGCAGCAAGAATACTGATTGCAAAGTATTGGAAGACACAGGATTTACCCACACTGGAAGAATGGCAGATGAAAGTGATGGACTACATGGAATTGGCAGAAATGACTGGCAGAATTTGTGACCAGGGAGAAGAGTCGGTGGAAGAAGACTGGAAGAAATTTAAATACTACTTGCAGAAATACTATAAAATTAAGGAATGTTAAAATGATGTTGGATGGAAAATAAGTGATATTGGTAAAAAGATTATTAAGAATATGTAAATATGGATTGATAATGGTTATAAACACATGGTTATAATAGGTTAAGATACTGAGTAAAGATAAATGACAGAGGGTAAGGATTTGCTGAAAGGATTTTCAAACGGAAATACAAAAGGGGAGGTGTGAGGAGGTCAATGAACTAAGGAAATGAGTTGAAAGGTTATAGAAAGATGGAGTTAATTTTAAACTTTATTTTTTCTTTTTTACTTGGCTATTATTTTTTATTTTTTCTCTCTCTATATTCCCTTTATGTGTGCTCTTTCTTTTTCTTTTTTTTCTTAGCTGGTTAAGTTTTGTTTTAAATTTTTCCTATTTTGTAAGCTTATGATTTTTGTAATCTTCACTTTGTAAATCTATGTTTTCGGTAAATCTATGTTTTGTTTAAAACGTTAATAAATATTTTATAAAAAAAAAATAAAAATGAAACCCTGGAGAGCCACTGCTGGTCAGCTCTCCAGAGTTTCAGACATGGGGCTTTTGGGAATTGTGGATGTGGCAGGGGTTGAATATGGGGTCTTGCACATGCTATAATACTGAGCAATGGCCCTTTTTTAGAACATGTGTTAATATTTCTTTGATGCACCATCGCAAACTCAATAAGAATATTATTTGTAGTGGTAAGCTGAATTGTGACCTAAATAGTGGTGGGTTAAAAATTTCTTTTTTCTATTTTATGTAGCAAGGTTTATACACTGCTTCATAAAAAAAAACAACCCACATCTAAGTGGTTTACTTAAAATGGTATAAAATATGTATTTAAAAATAGCAATGAAAACAGACTTAAATACAGCAAATGAAATAAAAGCATAAAAATATAGGTAAAATGGTCAGATTTTTAAAACAAATGTACAAAATAGAATTAGGTGTCAAAAACACTTCAACCAATATCAATAGGCATGGAGTTCCAGAGAAAAGGAGCTGCTATAACTAAAAGTTAAATTTCTCACAAGTGCGAAATGAGCATTATGCGGCCTCTGTCAAAGCAGCAGTTCTGCAAATCGACACAGTCGAGTGGGCACATATTCTACTTTACATCTACGCTTAATCCCTAGGCTCACAAAACTAATCACAACCAATAGAAAATAAGCCTCAACCCCTGGTGGTGATCTGATTGGGCTGGGAGCATACATAATATCTCATCCTCAAAATGTAGGTTTGTTTGGAGCAAACACAGGAAAGGTGGAACTGAAGACGAAAGACTGCAGATGATTTCCTGTTACGAAAACAAATATTTCCTCCCATTTACTCTCTATAATTGTGGAGTTGCCTTTAATTCCATTGATGAGCAGTCTGAAAACATTCCTGTTAAACTAATGAGCCTGAGCCCTCAAGAAATGGGAAGAACAATTGTACACAGGCCTGATAGAACCAGCAAAAGTCTATGGACATAACCCTAATTAATTTAGTGTGTTTGGCTTCCCAGCTTCCAGCCTCTATTGTGTAAACTGCAGCATCTGCAGCTGTATTGCATTCATGACCAACATTATGTATATTTTAGTTTGCAAATATTTGAGGCCTAAGCCTGGGAAGGTTGACATAGCATTGCAATCAATTAAACAAACACACTACAAGGGGATTATTGACTAGGAACATAAGGCTTCAGCAAACTCGGCCATCAAATGGAATGCATAAAATACCTTCCTGGCTCCATTCAGAAAGCCAGACTTATGTTCCATTTGTAACCCCAATACATATGAGATTTAGTTAAATGCTTTAGAAATCACTGCTACGAGCTGATAGGAATGAAATAACAAAACAGTGTAGTCCTAAAAATGGAGTTAGTTGGACTTCAGAGAGGAGCTCTCAACTAAGAGGCTGTGACATTTTGCTCCTCAGTCGGTAAAATCTGCAAACACATGAAGCTGTTTTACGCTGAGTAGATCATTGGTCCCCTGAGCCCAGTATTTTTATGACTACATGAGCTTCATTTAGTTGGGGCTATCAGGGATTAAAATGGGGAACTTCTGTGTGCAAATAATATATTTTACCACCAAGCTAATGTCCAAGTCCTTCATTCAGAAAACTTAATTACTGCAATCATGTCATGGGTCTGTAGTGCAATTACCAATAAGTTTCCCTGTATTTCTTTATTTTCTGTTGTTAATTATCCCATTGTTCCTCCAAGGAATTCAGAGCTACTTTGGTTTTCACCCACCTTCCCATTTTATACTTTATATTCAAATCCTTCTTGTGAGGTAGGTTAGGTCTGAGAGGCAGTGAGTTGACCAAAGGTCACTCAGTGACTAGGAATTTGAATGTGGGTTCCCCCATTGCTAGTTTCACCTTTGCAACTTACTAAAATCCCCATCTATCAGTTTGTCTTTCCTCTACTTACAGACACACACAAACATCCCTTCCTCCCATTTACAGAAGATGGGGCGTGGCATGGCATTTGGTTTTGGATGGGAATGGGTGCCAGTTTATGTGAGGGCAGGCATAGATCCTGCTATGTATGCTCAGCTCGTGATTTTGTTGGTTTATTTACTATTTGGTCTTTGCACCCATCGGCCCAGACTGTATGGGTTGATGGATTAATTTATTGTGTAAGGTAGAGTATGAACTTAGGTAGGTAGTGCAAGCCCTGCTGGATCAGGCCAAGGGTCCCTCCAGGCCAGCACTCTGCTCTCACAGTGGCCATTCCAATCCCCATGGGAAGCCACCCAACATCACCTGAATGCAACAGCAATCTCCCCACCTGTGATTCCCAGAATTTGGCATTCCAATGCATACCGCCTCCAGCAGGGGAATTAGGTTGTAACCATCACAGCAAATAGCCATTGATAGCATCACCCTCCATGAATTTGTCTAATCCTCTTTCAAAGTTACCCAAGTTTGTAGCCCATCACTGCCTCTTATGAATGTGAATGTCATGGTTTATGCACCGTGTGAAGAGCATTTCCTTTTGCCTGCCCTGAATCTTCCAACATTCAGCTTCATTGTATATCCAAATTCTAGTATTATAAGAGAGGGAATTTTTGTTTGGTCCACCTCCAAAATTCACTAGGGGTCAGGTTTCCCTCCCCCAACTCTACATTCAATACTCAATGCTCAGGGGATGCTGGCAAATAGGAGAGGGGCTCTGGTCATAACAGGCAGGTCTGTGCAAGGGGGCTAAATGGTGGTTTCAGTCATTGGTAAGTACTAGGAATGACCAAAGAGACGAAAGTGCAAGTAGATAAATAGGTACCGCTCTGGTGGGAAGGTAAACGGTGTTTCTGTGTGCTGCTCTGGTTCTCCAGAAGCGGCTTAGTCATGCTGGCCACATGACCCGGAAGCTGTACGCCGGCTCCCATGGCCAATAAAGCGAGATGAGCACCGCAACCCCAGAGTTGGCCACGACTGGACCTAATGGTCAGGGGTCCCTTTACCTTTACCTTTAGGAATGACCAACTAGCTAAATTGGAATCTGCTAGGGCTTTGTGACTCAGAAACAGAGAAAGGAACCCCATTGGGCTGTTCCCTGCTTTGCACACACCAAAAACTGCCTCGCCATTTTGTTCTGTGTATGTCATCTCAATTCAGATATCTAATTAGATCCAAAAAAGGGGGGGGGGTATTTGCTTGACATTGGAATTTGCCAGAGTGAGGGATGGTTGAAAACTGTGGTTGGCTTTAAAATGCTGTAACTCAAGAGACTTGTCTCCCATGACTTTTCTGCACCTTTGAACATCTACCCCAGTCTTCCCTAGCCTCCTGCCCTCGAGATGTTTTTTTACAAGAACTTCAATAACCTCTGACCATGTTACAAGTGTGACATGAGCCAGTGTGGTGTAGTGGTTAAGAGCGGTGGACTCGTAATCTGGTGAACCGGGTTCGCTCCTCCACATGCAGCTGCTGGGTGACCTTGGGCCAGTCACACTTCTCTGAAGTCTCTCAGCCCCGCTCACCTCACAGAGTGTTTGTTGTGGGGGAGGAAGGGAAAGGAGATTGTTAGTCGCTTTGAGACTCCTTCAGGTAGTGATAAAGCGGGATATCAATCCAAACTCTTCTACCTGAACTCGCATGTGCACAGCCAGCACTCATGTATGTTCATATACACACTGCCGAGAGGTTTGGGATCTTTCATTCAACATGCTGGCTGGAGCTGATGGGAGGCATAGAGACTCAGATATCGAAGCTCATATTGAAATTAGCCAGACCTGCTACTCCTTCCACCTGTCACTTTGGTTTCTGGTTTTTGTCAGGCTGGTTTCGAACCTTATGAACCAGATGAGCTCCTCCTGACTGATAGGAGGCCGGAAGCCTTCACGGCGCATTTGGAAAACAGGGCATCAGCTTCTCTCATGATTGTTTCTGTCACATGCACAACACACTTCTGACAAACAGAGGAAAAAAGCAAGACTCTGGCAGAGCTGTCACACTGCTCCTGTGTCCATCTCTATTAAATACTGGGCAGTCAAGGAGATGAGTCCCTGTTAGATCTCATTTTCTTCAGCTGCTGGAAACAACCATTGGGTAGCCATCCTTTTTGGAAAAAAGACACACAGTTCATTGTTACGTGTCCATCTTTACCAGTCTACTGTAAAATTCAGGTCTGTAAACATGTCCTGTAAGCAAGCAATGCTGACAGACTCAGCATGGTGTCCCTGTAAAGCTTGCTTAGGCATTGGGAGGATGGGGGCATGAGATGACCCTCCATACTTCAGCGTATTGTTGCATCTGGAGGTACAAGATGAAGGTCTGCCCTTGGAAAGGAATGATGGAATCTGTTAATTTTTGTTTCCTCTTAGTTTCCCACTCTTAACTCCAGTTTGCCACTTATCAGCATCTGTTTGCTATGAAAATAATAATAATTCCTCATGACAATTTGTTAGCAGTTCAGTTTATTTTTCTATGCATTTTCCCCAAATATAATGTCTTTTTGTATGCTGTTTTCACAGATGTCTTTTTTAGCCATACTGTCCATGAATATAGACATTTTTGTAGCCATTTTTGGGGGGTGGATAATTGCACCGTGAAAATTCCTGAGACCAGCCAAGCTTCAATTTACAGGCTGCTTTGCAAAGTCTAAACTAGATAGGCACATATTAAAATTTGTAACCAACCAAATCCACCCCATCCCTATTAATGATAAGGGGCCCTTATGAACACAACAGGGCACCCTTCTTCTACTTCTTCTACTTAGCATCCATTATTTTAAAAGAATGCCTCTGCATTTTTGCCTGGCAAACTCTTGGAGGGATAGAAATGTAGGAAACCTTATCAGACCATTGATACATGTAGCTCAGTATTGTCTACCAGTGCAGACTGGCTGGCAGCGGATCTCTAAGTGTAATTTGTTGAGAGCTGAGAACTGTTAGGTGACCCTTAACAAATTACAATTCCAAGGATTCATTAAGGGGAAGCCAGGACTTTTAAAGTGAAACAAGTGTCCTTTAAATGTATGGATGTGGCCAAGGTTTCCCTTAGGGAAGGAGAGATGGAGGAATCAATCTATTTCCAGCCCATGCTTTATATCCAATTCTACACAGAGTAGACCTATTAAAATTATTGCACCTAAGTTATTTGTTTCCATTGTTTTCAAATGGTCTGTTTTGTGTAGGAGTAACACTGAATACAACACCGTACCACTTCCGTGTGTGTGCATTCAAATCCACTCTTTCCTGTTTCTGCATTAAACAGTGGATTTAATTTTTTTTAATGCATGAAAATTTGAATTTAAATATGTGTTTTATTATGCATTCTGTCACAAAATACATCATGATATATGCATCAATGTCAATATATGCATTTCTAAACATAATTTATTCCAGGATACACATTTTGTAGACACTTGTTCTTGTTTCTTCTTTTTTTGAGAGAAGTGTGAAATCAAGGCGGTGCAGATCAGTTCAGTTCACACTAGAATACACACACACACACACACACACACACACACACACACACACACACAGAGCATTCCTAGAAGAGAGTGGAAACACTTTTTCAGCTGTAGCTGATGATACCAGAGATGGAACCTGCAACCTTTCGCAGACAAAGCCATGTCTTTCCTCAAGGACAGAAGCTCATGAGATGTTGCTTATCGGAAAGGGAAAGCTTCAGCTCTGATGAGGAGGATAGGGTCCTGTAAGATGGTTCAGTTCAGTCAGGCAAAAGGAAGAGCAGGATTATACAAATGTGCTTCCTGGCAGTGTTGAAATGTTCCCCGCCAGCTCCTGGGGTGGGCAGGTGCAGTGGGAGCAACCCCTACCCACTGGCCACAGGCTTTGAGGGGAACATTCATGGCACCCTGAGAGCTCACTTTCTTTAAGAAGAGAGGAAGGTGATTTGTGTAGTGAATGGAGTTATATCCCTTTCAGACAGACATTTAGGGCAGGAATAGGAAATACAGCAGGCAGCACTAATTTGGCCTCATCCCCATTTCCCCTTGTGTATATCAGTTAGGCATCAGCAGCTTTGGCCTCCCCCAAATTGCTAATTTCCCCTGGGGGTATTTTTTGGGAGGGGAGGGTATCACCACTGGCAGAGGAACGGAGGTGCAGAGGGAGCGGACTGCCCCCTGGCACCACTATTCCGGTAGGGTGCCATCGTGGCAGCCCCCCTGACACATCCCGCGCACCCCGCGCTCGCTGGGCATCACGCCCTCACAGGTGGCGCGTCACGCCCCCAGAACACACATCACGCCCCCACAGGCAGCGTACTATGCCCCTGGGATGTGCACCACGCCCCTGGGGGGTACCAGCCATGCCCTGCCTGCTCTCTGCCCCCACTAGCAGAGCATGTAGCTTCACCACTGGATATCACAAAGCACAGCCTGCATTTCCCTATCCAGTTGCAAATCTCCCCCTTTAAGTTCTGCCACTGTACAGCAATTGGGTGTGTGGGCTGGTGGGAGTAACATTAGTGACAGTGGAAGGTGTTCAAAAGTTTAATTGCTATTGGAGGAGGGTGGTGCTAGTTTGCTAGGAAAAGAGGTGCTGGAACTCACCATGAACACCTCCTGAATTCTCTTAGAATGGCAAAGACACCCACCTGAGAAGTGCTGGAACCAGGGGCACCAGCTTCTGGGGTGGAGGCATTCCCCCCCCCATTTTTTAGGAGGGACTGAGCCCCCTCAATATCTAGCGGCTCAGGATGTCATGACATCCTACGGCAGTGTGCAAGGGACAATGCTTTGGGACATCACACACTGGACATTGCAACATCACATGAGACGTCAGCTGCCTCAACTGCGGATGCAAGCAGGCATCAGTGGCTGGAACTGAGTTCTGGCTGAAAAGAAAGTCCTGGAGGAGGGCATTTTTGTGTGGAGGATCTCAGTGCCCAAGGAAGAGGGCAAGTCCTCTCCTCTCCAGCTGTGACCCTGCACCCCCAAATGCCTCCAGCATATAAATAAGGATAGAACTATAGGATCCAGTTTTGAGCCAATTGTAATGTTATGGGTATTTTGGAATGAGAATTGCAGTACACAGCAACATTTCCTACCCTTTTTCTCATCAATTGCCACTCCTCTGAAAATCACCCCTGCCTGGCAGTTAGGCTTGCAAGAAGGTAGCTTTCTCCTGCCCCACTGGAAGGCTCCCTTCCCACTCCAAATTGTCACATGGAAGAATTATTTTCATGAGTGAGGGAGACATGGGGAGAAAGAGAGATAAGGAGAGAGAGAAGTTGGGGTGCAAGAGGTGGGGTGAAGAGAGAGCAGAAGAGAACATGGGGTGACAGAGAATGAAAAGGGAGAGAGACAGGTGTCCCACCCACTCACTGTCAGTTGTGGCTCCACTCTCCGCAGAACATGAGCCCAACAGGAACTGACTCCATCTAGTCCAACACGCTGTTCTCTCAGTGGCCAAGCAGATGCTCATTGGAAGCCTGCAGTCAGGACCTGAGGGCAACATCGTGCTCTGCCCTCCTGATTCCTAGCAACTGAGATTCAGAGGTATACTGCCTCCAACCGTGGAGGAAGATCATAGCCATCATGGAGACTCGTTGATAATAGCCTTACCTTCCCTGGATTTGTCTCAGATTTATAGCCATCTAGTGATGGTAGCCATCATTGCCTCTTGTAGGAGTGGGCTTGCCTATTGGAAGGTCGGTGGTTTGAATCCCCACGACCGAGTGAGCTCCTGTTGCTCTGTCCCAGCTCCTGCCAACCTAGCAGTTCAAAAGCATGCCAGTGCAAGTAGATTGATAGGTACCACTGTGGCAGGAAAGTAAATGGTATTTCCATGTGCTCTGGTTTCCATCACGGTGTCCCATTGTGCCAGAAGTGGTCTTGCCACATGACCCTGAAAAGCTGTCTGTGGACCAATGCCGGCTCCCCTGACCTGAAAGCGAGATGAGTGCCACACTCCATAGTTGCCCTTGGCTGCACTTAACCATCCAGGGGTACTTTACCTTTATCTTTTGGGAGTGAATTTCAGTGTTTTGCTATGTGCTGTCTACTTTTGGCTTCAGCCGCACCCACCACTTTTGGCTCTGGCCCTACCTAAGCTGCTGCAAGATGTTACCCCTGAAGGGTACGCAGCCCTCAGCATAAGGCAGGTTCTACAACCCTGCTGTTATCTGGAATTTTTGGCCAGCTCTGCTGACCACCCCAGACCTTGTTACAGTTGCTAAGCAATGCTGTGGATTTCCATCACCTTCAAAACACTGTCTCATTTGCACTTTTGATGTCAACAGGGACAGCTGCAGAAACTGCAGCTATGCCAAATATGGCCCCATAATTAGCTGATGTTTTGAAAGCAACGGTGAATTATTGTGCCACGTCTGAAAATACTGGTGGCAGAAACTGGCAAAGAGCAGAGCAGAATTATCACTTTTATAGGTTTTGTTGTTGTAATTCTCACCCTGCATCACGCATTTTGCATTTATGTGATTTTAACAGCAAGTTATGTTTATATTTGTATTTACATGAATCTTATTAGAGAAACGTCTTCCATTTCTGACATTGCCGCACTAAAGCTTTACAGCTTCCTCATGTGTATTTTTATTATTATTATTACTTCCTTTTCATCCTAATGGGGAACATGTCCTACTTTCTTGTTGAGAAGATGAGATGCTTGCATTATGCATTCCCAATATGAAAAAAATAAAAAATGAAGGCAGGTTCATGGTCGTCAAATGAAATGTATTCAGAGTAAGCTTCCTACCCTGAGGGAGTTGTGCTTAAAGAATTTGATTTCAGGGTAGGATTAAAACATGATGCAGTTTATGAGAAGAAGAACTCTTTAAAATAGTGCTAACACTTCCAGCTGGAGAATGAAACTACTAAGATAGGGACATAAGAAGTTGCCTTAATCTGAGTCAGACCCTTTGGTCCATCTAACACCATATTGTCTACACTGACCGGCAACAACTCTCTGGGGTTTCAGGCTCAGCATAATTCCCAGCCCTACCAGGAGATGCTGAGAATTGAAACTGAGACCCACTGCAGGCAAAGCAGATGCTCAACCACTGAGCGATGGCCTTCGCCTGAAGCTGTTCTTCAGCAGCAGGACCAGTTAGGGAGCCTTGCATTTGAGGAGGGCTCAATATTTGGAAAGGTATCAAACTGAACAAAGCTATCAAAACATTCAGCAAAGTGCCATGTGATGACAACGCCAGCCACCTTGGTGTGCCATTGTCCAACCCTTGTGACACTGGCAATCATAGCTCATTGCATGCAGAAATTAAAATACCGTATTTTTCGCCCTATAGGACGCACTTTTTCCCCTCCAAAAATGAAGGGGAAATGTGGGTGCGTCCTATGGTGCGAATGCAGGCTTTCGCTGAAGCCTGGAGAGCGAGAGCGGTAGGTGCGCACCGACCCCTCTCGCTCTCCAGGCTTCGCGGATCTCTCCTCCGCTGCTTGGGGAGAGTTGCCGGCATCCCGAAGCCTGCGCGTGCTGATCTCAGCGTGTGCAGGCTTCGCGGATCTCTCCTCAAGCAGCGGGAATGCTCCCGCTGCTTGGGGAGAGATGCCGGCATCCCGAAGCCTGCGCACACTGATCTCAGCGCGTGCAGGCTTCGCGGATCTCTCCTCAAGCAGCGGGAACGCTCCCGCTGCTTGGGGAGAGATGCCGGCATCCCGAAGCCTGCGCGCGCTGAGTGTAGGCTTTGCGGATCTCTCCTCAAGCAGCAGGAACCACCGCTGGGCTCCCACGGCTTGCAGAGAGCTGCCTGTTTGGGGGCTGGGGTCGGGGGAAGCTCAGGCTGCCCCAGCCCCGCGCCTGGGGGGGGAAATATTTTTTCCCCTTTATTCCCCCCCCCCCCGTCTTATGGGACGGTGCGTCCTATGGGGCGAAAAATACGGTATGTAAACTAGCTGTAAGATGTGGCCAAATAGTTGGTGTAGGGAAGTGCTTTTCAGCCTTGGACCCCCAGATGTTGTTGAATTGGCTAAATTGGCCGGGAATGATGGGAGTTGTAATCCAATGATATCTGAGGATCAGACTGAAGAACACTGGTGTGGAACAGTGTGTGTCCATGTGTGTTTATCTGTGTATATCCTGGGGCTGCCAGCTATTAGGATTCAGTTCCTTATCCTTTGCACTATTGATGTTCTGCTGCCACTACGACTGGCAGACTAAGTTTATGCATCAACGGTGTCACCTAGATGATAAAGTACATTAAATGTGCTTTCAAAGCACATGGATTTCCCAAAAGGATCCTGGAAACTGCAGCTTACCCCTCAGAGGACTATTAATTTCCGGCAACCTTAACAATCTACAGGTCCCGTCAGGGATGACCCAACCACGAGGTGGGCTGAACCAGCCACCACAGGGGGAGCAGTGGCAGTGGCTGTGGCTCTGGTGAGATCTCACAAGTCTCTGTGCTATTCCTTCACCTTCCCAGCGGCGGAGCAAGCCAATAAGGCGCCTGGGGCGGCGCACGTGCCCTGTGCCCGGGGGTGGGGCCAGCTGCCCACGGGGGCACTGTGGAGTCTGCCTGCCTCCTCCCACTCAGCCACCCTACAGCTGAGGGGGAGGCAACAGGCGGACAGTTTGGGCAGTGTGGAACCTGCAAGCGCTCTAGCCACTGCGTCACTCCCAGGAGAGATGCGTGGCTCGGGCGCACTGCAGGCCCCACAGTGAGTGCCGCCCGGCATTTTGTCACCCCCCTCAGTGGGAACACCCGGGTCAAACCGCCCCCACAGCACCCCCTTGCTATGCCCCTGCACCTTCCTCCCCTTGCACAACTTGTGTTTGTGGGGAGGGCAGGAGGGGGTCTCTTCCTTTTCTGTGCCAGGCATTGCAAATCTGAAGACTATGCATGCTCCCTCCAGGAATGTAACATTACAAAGGTGCTGTGTCTTTTAGCACCCCCTATAATTCCAGTGTGTTTTTAAGTTTCTCCACAGCTCCCCAGGTTGCCTCTAACTTGCTCTGCATCATGCCCTTCATTATATGCCTAGCAATTCCTGCCACTCAGTTTTGCCCTGCAGCGGTCTTTGCTATTCTGTGTTGTGGGCATCCACATGAGTTGGCCGATGTATCTGTCTTGCCCTGGAGCAACCCCTGACTTTCCCTTCTCTGGCTGCTGTTCTCTCTTTCTCTCTCTCTGCTTCTTTCTCAAACTGTTGCTTTAAAAAAAAATCATGTGAAGGTTTTTGTAGGTTATTCTTCTAGAAGGTGGACTGGTGCCTGGGGGTGTTTTGGAAAAAGCAAAAGGGCAAACCTAGTTATTTTGTGCTGCTGCAGTCAGTCATGTATTTTTTTATATAAAAAAACCAGCAATCATCAGGATTATTAATTTTGCGGCTTTATATCTCTGTTGCCTCCATCATACTGGTGCAAATCAGGAATAGGCAGCTAAACATAAACAACGTTGGACACAGGTATGAGTAGAATCAGGATCTGACTATGATGGATGAAGAATTAAGGTTGGGCAGCACAATGGATGTGTAATTTTGGGAAAGTCATTGGTGGTCATTGTCCAGGGCAGGAGATTTTAATTTAGAGATGGGCTAGAATTTCTGGGAGAAGAATTTCTGGTTGGTTTTGTTTGTTTGTTTTTTATACAAATAAAAATCTGGCTCTTTCCAAATCATAGAATGATTTCAACATCCTCTGGAGAATATTTTGTCAAATGCCTGCCAACTTTCTGCCCTTGAATAAAGTGGTGCAGCTGTAGAATCAGTTTTAATTATGGCTTTAATATAATTTTTATATTGTTGGAGGAAACAATGGGCTCTTCCTTCATCCATTGGTAAATAGCTTTATTCAGTATCTATTAACTGAGATGAAATTTATCAGAATAGAATTTTCTGAGAATTTCTTTCTTTGGCCCTCCTTAACCTGCTGGAGCACTCTGTGCTTCCTCTCCAGAGAATTTTGGGTGAAATCCTAGCACAATTTCATTACCGACAAACTAAATGGAGAATTTTGAGCAGGTCATTTTCACTAAGCGCAAACTTTACCTGTGTCCAAGAGAGAGTGCATTTGCATTATTGAAGCACTGCACCAAAAGCATCTTAATGCAAAACCATTCCTCCGCTGCCCAAGTGTTTTATCAGTAAATTATATTATTATTATTATTATTATTATTATTATTATTATTATTATTATTATTATTATTACCTGCCCATTTGGCTGAGTTGCTGTTTTTCTAGAAAAAGAGGAACACCTCCCTTGTGGTGCTCACCTGAGAGGTGCCGGAACTGAGTTCTGGTGAGTTCTGAACTTCTTTCAATAACAGTAGTGAATGTGCCCAATGGGGCATAGCTCTATGGTAGAGGAACGTTTTTGCATGCAGAAGGTCCCAAGTTCATGCTCTAGCATCTCCAGTAAGGGCTGGGAGAGACTCTCTGCTGGAATTCCTAGAAAGCTGCTGCCAGTCAGTATAGACCATATTGATCCAGATGAACCAAAGATCTGATTCAGCATAAGGCAACTTTCAATGTTCCTACAAACTATTTAGGCTCTGATTTCAGGATTAGTTTTAGAAGTCCTCATATTTAAACTGGAATTTAGGAAGAGTGTGGTACAGGAAAGAGCAAATAAGATAAAGAGATCAGGTGTAGTGAATCTTAAGCCAAAGGAACCAAACACAGCCTTCCAGACCTCTCTTTTTAGCACTTGTGACTCTTCCCAGGCTACACCTCCCATACACATCTTCTCGCCAGGCAACACCACTCTCTGGACCTGCCCCAGAAAAACCAGTACATACTGGGGTTTTTTCCTGTGAGAGCATGGTGGCCATTTTGGGCGTCTTGCTCACACAGTTTCAGACTGAGCTCTCTCCCCCCACCAAAGTGCTTTCTTCAAGTCTGTGATCTTCTACTGCACTTCAAAACACATGTTTTTGGGTGAAAAAGTGCCTGAAAGGGTCCTTTTTCTGGGTCCACAATCTTATGCAGGACACGTGACCTGTGTGGGATTTAGGACCCAGAATATGGTGTCCTGATTTGGGGCTGCATTGTATTGGAGGGTACATTGTGTCTGCCTCACTGGAATGTGTCCTTCAACTCTGACAAAGCTTCTTTCTTGCCTTGATGGGGGATAGATAGGGTTGTGTTGTTGTGCATCAAAACCAGCTTACTGTACAAAGGTAGAACTCACTTTTGTTGCTCTGCCCCCTTTTTCCCTCTGGCCCTGGGGACCCATGGCATATGGCCCCTAGAAGGTTTCCCAGCAGGAAATGAGGCTCTGGACAATGTGGGGGGTGTATCAGGAGTGAACATGGACCACTGGTACCAAACTGTATGGGAAACTGCCCTGACAGAAAATCTAACTAACAAATTGATGGTGATACAGGGACAAGCACAGGAAGGCACCTTTGTCCTGGTGTGGCTCCCCTTTAATATATATGTGTTATGTACGGAGTTGAATAGGATCCAAAATGCAGCAGTCTGATTGGTCCTAGAACAATAGGATCCACATAACAATATGCAAGCCAGCGAATGGTGGAGACCGCCTCCCCAGCCTGACCCTTCCAGAGAAGAAGAAGACAGTTCAGAATTACAACAAGGGTTTGAGGGAGATCACAGCTCAGAGGGAGATGATGGGAAAAGCTGGGAAATAATGGGAGAGAAGGAAGAAGAAGAACCAGAGGGGAGACAGCTGACGGACACAGTGTGTCAGGGCTGGGTCAGAATGCACAGAGTCCCCTGACATTGAAGAGAGCGTTGGGCAAGGACCAGAAGCAGCAGAGGAATGTGTGTTTGGAGAGGAGGGGGGAGCAGGGCCCAGCAGTGAAGTGTTAGAGTCTGTAAACGCAGGGAACCATGAAGAAGTGGCATGTGAGCCGGCAGCCTCCCAGGCACTGCAAGGGTTAAGCTCTGAATCGGAAGGGGGGGGGGATTTACATCAGCTTGAGCAAGACTGGAGGAAAAAAGGCAGGTCCAAAGGTGGGTTGTAAAGTTCCCGCACTTTAGGTGCTGGAAGAGGGAGCAGAGATCATTGGCTGTATCTGAATCAATGGACTCAGACTAATGGTGATTAGCTCGTTGTGCCTTTTGTAAATAGTTGTAAATAAGGACTATAAAAATGCCGACGGGTGTGAAGTGGTGATTACAGTGAAGAGAGAATGTATCTCCCTGACACAGTGTCTTTAGAAAGCATTCCAGACCCCCCTCCCAGAACCCAGCAGGCATTGAAAGTAGGAGAGCAAAGAGCTCAAAGGCAGAGGGCAGTTCTCAGCACCTGTTGTAATGACACATGTGTGGCGATCACACAGGGTCCCCGGACGTTTCACCATCTATTGATCCCTGCGCCATCACTTTATTTCTCGCTGTCACCACCCAGGCCCTACCTGGTACAATACTGAGTCCAGTCAGAGTTAAATTGGAACATAAACTTCTGTTTATTTATTGCAGTTTAACAAGCGTGTGGTTTCAAAAACGGTATCGGTCAATTACAACCATGGGGTGCCTATCCAGACCTATAACTTCCGCTACCTGCTCTCACTCACTAAACCACCTCTCAGATATTTACTTGTCTTCCTAGCTCCTAACTGTTCCTGACTCAGCTTATTTCACTACACTAACTCAACCTAACCCCGGACTCTATCCCAATTCACTCCCACTCCAACCAACCAACTCCCAACGAACTCCTCCCTTTGCCCCTCCCAGAGCTGGTTTAATAGTCCCTCTGACTCCACCCCCTGGGTTCTGATTGGGTAACCTGTTTAACTATTTCACCTCCAGCACTCTCATATGTTAACGTCACATCGTGAAAGAAGAGAGGGAGGGGGTGAAAACTCACTCAGGGCAACACCATTATTCCAAGAGTCTGCATTTCCAAGCCTCCCTCTGTCAATATTGAATAAAAAGCAGATGGTAAGGACCTTTCCTTGTCTTATCTGTTCCTGGCAACCTGCCATGGGGGTTGAATCCTCTGCCACCTGATACCCAGCAGCGTACAAATTGATATGGTTAATCTGATCCAGCAACACACACACCTTCACACAGAGAGACAAAGCACACTGCAAGCAACTGCAGCCAACCACACCCTGGGCCATCTAGTCTCTCACTCCACCAGCAAAAATAAAATACCTGCTTGCAGCATTCAATATTCTCTGGGCACCAGGCGCATTTTGCACCTGGCTATGGGCCACTTATGAGTCTGACCAAACTGCGGGAGGCAGTGGAAGACAGGAGTGCCTGGCGTGCTCTGGTCCATGGGGTCACGAAGAGTCGGACACGACTAAACAACAACAACAATGGGCCACTTATGACCAAGTGAAGATGCCTGGGCACCAGGATGGCGCCTGATGTCTCCACCATCTGGAGGTTCATGCCTGGAGATCCTTGGATCTTGACTGTTTTCACAAACTAGCAGCACCTCCTGTAGAATTCTATTCATTACATTTTATCTGTACAATCAGAATGAATTTCAGGAAGTAAAAAGTCATATTGAAAAATATGCCTTTCCAGCCATCTGGCCCCCAAATGGCAAGGAGGCATTCTGTTTTGGCAACTATAACCCTGGTTTAAGGAGCCATTTGGAGCCTAGCTTTTATATCTGAGTTTCCAACACAGCCTGCTTACGTGGCGCTGACACAAAAGTTTTGCTCATATACTATATACTGTTATATTGCCAATAATAGTAATGTATCGCTTGGAATATGACTGACTTGTTTGAAGGAAAACAAAGACTCTGTATGTAATAATAATAATAATAATAATAATAATAATAATAATAATAATAATTTATTTATATCCCGCCCTCCCCAGCCAAAGCCGGTCTCAGAGCGGCTAACAACAATAATGTACCACTGTTACCCAATAAAATCTTTGAATAAAAACTTTTTTGTTGTTGCTTATTCTTGGAATAAAGGGATAGATTGAGGAACACCCTCTCATCCATTTCCCCTTCTCTAGCATCATGGGGAATAGAATCCTCCTGGTTATGCCTATCCACTCTTTAAATGAGAGTCATTAAAGGTCATAGCAGCAGTGATTTTTTTAAAAGGAAAAAGGTGCCGGTACTTTTTTTTATTTATTTTTGCTGTTTGGAAAGTGACAGTGAAATCATAGAATTGCAGAGTTGGAAGGGACCCTGAGAGTCATCTAGTCCAACCCCCATCTGCAGTGCTGGAATAGACACTAGTTGCATACAGGGATTGAACTTGCAACCTTGGCATTATCAGCACAATGCTCTAACCAACTAAACTATGAAGTGGTTCCAGTAAGTTTCACACTATTAACACTTGGGGGAGAGTGTCAGTACTGCATACACTTGAGTAGCCCTAGAAAAAAGCACTGCATAGCACCTCCCTGGTTCTGTTATATTCAGTCGATACATATTTGTGGGGAATATGAGTGTGTCTGCCCATTTTTCCCCGCAGCCAATTTTTTTTTTAAGGGGAGGAGAGTGATATCTAGGCAAACTGATGCTTCCATCAGAGTTCTGTGCTGCCCAGTTTGAAGAGCAATCTGTCGAACCGCCCTGCCTCGGGCTATAGAACTAACATTCTGAATACTGCTTACTGCCATTCCACTTGGCTCTATGTTTACCTTGGGCCTCTTTTCAGCTTTATACAATTTTAATTAATCCTTTATGATCTGCAGCAAGAGATCTGCCAGACAGCAGCACAGAACTCTCGCTGTCAGCTTCTGACTGTGGCTGTTTTCGGCTAAACAGTCTGTCTGTTCTGATGTACAAAGAGGTTCTTCATCCACAATAATGTTACACTCGCCTAATTAAAATTATGCAGCAGTATGTGGTTGGCTCCTTTTAAAAACAAGGCTGGGTTATGAAACTGGCCAACTCCTCCATGCCTGCTACTTAGGGAGCAAATTGCTTGCTTATGTATATAATAATTCCATTGATGCCAAAGCACAGAAGTGGTTCCTGGCCTTGCATACAAAAATAAAATAAAATAAAATAAATCATTGCATTCCAGGGAAGCTCTAAAAAGCAATGGGTTCCCCCCCCCCCTTTCTGGGAATGGCATAACTTCTATTTCAAAGTGGAATGGGCATATTTTATTCTTCTCCTTTTTAGAAGATGAGATATTCTTCAGGGGGGAGGGATAAATCAATGTAGAAAAGTTGGAAATGGCATCTTAGAGCAACAAAATGATTGGATATGTCACCACCACCATTTTCTCTTCCAAATATTGAAGGCAATGGGTGTGTTTTTTTCCAGCTTGAAGAACTGACATTTTAGAATGAAATTTGTCTTTTATATTATGCTGAGATCAGAAAAGAAAATTTAAAAATCTAGCATTTGCTCTCACTCATACAAAACCAGCATGTCCCCATGTGGCATCAACTGAGGCAAGGAAGGAAGGGCTACCCCTATATTATCCATATAACCAGTTATCAATAATCAATATATTCAATATATATTCACATATGCTTACACGAATCAAGGATTACAGTACTTTATAAATCCACTTGAATCAAAAGGGAAGCTGTGCTGCAAACTGCTTGAAACAGCAAGTTAGGAACCGACCTTTCCCCTAGAAACATCTGTGCACCCCGGACAAAGACATGAATCAGAGAGTCTGGTACAAATTCCCCATCAGAAACAGGCTAAATTAATCCACAGAACAGGAAGAGCAAAACCACAAAATGTCCAAGCTCCCTGTCCTGTCATAACTAGGGGAAAGGTTAGACTGAGCGTCACTGGGAGCATTGGAAAGCGGAACTGGAACCCTGGGCTTGACCAGTGCTATACCAGTAGCTAGGAGCGTGACAACTGCTTGCTGATTGGCTGATATTTTTGCTGACCAAGTATGAGTCCTTCGTGATTGTCTTATGATCTATGATTTGCTGTGATTTGCTCAGGTATAAAGACCCCTGTATTTCTGTCAATCGGGGTCCCAGTTCTTTGGAAGAGATTCCAACTGGGTCCTTATTGCCTGGCAATAAACTTCACCTTCTTATTCTCCATTGCTGCGTCTGTCTGGTCCATTTCTTGCAACACAACTACATGTTTTTAACACTGATCATGAACTTTAAGGCCAGGTTACTTTTAGATTCCAATGCATGTTGCTAGAATTTTGTTTGAACTTCTCAGCAGGTATCTTTCTCCAGTCCTAATTACTCAAAGGATGTCTTATTCTCTGTGTGTAGGTGTATTTTTAAAGAGTTCTATCGCTTACATTCCTGTACTGCATTAATACACCAGGATGGCTCATGAAAGATGGATGTTTCCAACCCAGCATGCTGCAAGCCAAGGTTATAGATCTTGCACTTGAAAACACACACACACACACACAAAACCCCCCATTTTTTTATTTGCCCCTAGGAGTTTTTATTTTATTTATTTAGAATTATTTCTAGGTTACCATTCCAGACAAAGCCTGACCAAGGTGTTGTCAAAAAAAAAAAAAAAAGTTAAAGAGAGGAAAACAGCAGTTCCTCCACTTCCACCTTAGTTGGTACAGTACAAAAGCTAAAATTATTAGATCCTCCCAGGAATAAGAGACAATAAACCATACTCAGCCTTTTTCATAGCAGCAGTATCCACAATGCATCCCAGGTGTAAAGAACTTTAGTCCTTTGATGGTTGCCATACTACAAGTCCCATCAACCTTGACTCTTGGCCATGCCAGCAAGCCAAAGGTTTCCCACACTTAGTCTAGCCCTCAAAAGAATGGGCCTTAGGAACTAGGAGCTGGCACCCATTTCATAAGGTAACTATGTATTTTTCATATGGTTAGCCATTTGAATGGTAGCTTGTTTTCCCTCCACAGAAACACAATGTGATTGACTTAGGAACAAAGTTAATTGAAATGATGTTTACCTCCGAGCAAACCATGCAGCCACTCTGTAACAACAAAAATCACATGGAACCTTAGCCTATAGAGTTCGGAACACCATAAACTCTCTTCTGTAAAAGGCATACTGAAGGAGGGAGAACATGGCCCATTTTAGGCAGACTTGTTCTGAAGAGCCATGATTGAGCATTATGGGCTGTATCCAGTGTTGCACTAAGTTAGTCACTTAGCGGTATGCTTGTTCTGCTGGTGACACATTTTGCAGTAGTGGGAAGTTGTTGAACAAGAGAATGTGTAAGAATCTTGCTGGTATGCTTAATAGAGCTGCATAATAGAGTTTGTGTTGTATTCTTCTGTTACAGGGACGTCCAAGAGACTGCAATCTACTCACACTATAAATAAACTGGCAGTGAGCTACCCATTGGATTGACCAGAGTTGTTGAGCTTTTGGGGGGGAGAGGAATGACCAGAATTGTTGACTTTGGGCGGTGGGGAATCAGCAAAGTTATTGAGCTTTTTCTGGTCCAGGGCCGTCAATCAGGAACCTGCGATGAACCATGATCAACCACTGACACCCAGCAATCAACCAGTAGATCATGATCGTTGGACATCCCTACTCTATTACATTACATTAGAACTCATCCACTAGCACTAGAGCAGATACAGCCCATGCTAGTGTCTTTAAGTTTTTGCAGTTATCATTTAAGTGATCAATAAATTTACACCAATTTTCCTGGAATCTCTGTTCGTCCTGGTCCTGAATCCTGCAAGTCAGTTTGGCTAACTCTGCAAAGTTCATTATTTTTACCTGCCACTCCGCAGGATTGAAGTAACTCCTACAATGTAGATAAGATGTAAAGAGTTAAAATGCACAACTGGATTTGATAAGGGATACCAGCTGAAGGGAAGGGAGGAAGTCACAAGCTCGGCAGAGCAAAAAGGGTTATAGGTTGATTAATGTATTGTACGATTAAGTATGTAAAGAAAACAATAAAAATTTATTGGGAAGAAGAAAAAAGAGCAGATACAGCCCAATATAAAGAATGTCTTATTCAACAAGGACAGGAACTGGGACACAAAGATATAGACAAATTCAGAATAACCGTAAGGGCAGCCATTACCTGCCTTCATGTTTCCTCACTACTGCTTCTCTCTCTTCTCATCATTCCTACCCACTACTCAAAGTCGGCAGGTGTTGATGGCAAGGGAGTAGAAGCAGCAGCTCCCTGCTCTCTCCTTCTGTCAGTGATGGGTACTTGACTCAGAAAGAGTGTAGACCCTTCCTAGGAAGAGGGAGTGCATAAGAGGCCACTTGTCCAATGACAATCCAAAATCTGGAGCTGGAACTGGAACTGTTAACTCCAGTTACAATTCCACATATAAGTTAACTGAAAACTCTTTGTGCCACACATTCACAACTTATTAATATGGTGATGCTCATTTCCCAGATTTGCCTCACTCTTAGCAGCACTGAATCTTCTATCTTGGCAGCAATAAATTAGCTCCTTTGGTTGTGTGATTTGGCCCTCATCACGACTGAAGAGCACATTCCAAGGACTCGACTCACTGATTCAAAAACACGAAATGTTCTGCAAGGAGCTGCCGTGTCATGACACAAAGTGGGCTACTAAGCCAACATAGTGTAGTAAATTGAACTTATTGAAAATTACATTTATATCCCACCTTACACCCAAGGAGCAGAAAGCAGCATATATTGTTGGTTCCCTACCACCACAATTTTATCCTCACAGCCAACCACACCATGAGGTAAACAGGGTTGAAGAGTGAGTGCAGGAATATAACGCGACTTCATGGCTATGAAGTGATTTGGATTTGGGTTTCCTCAGTCCTAATCCAACACTCTAACCATCACACTGGCTCTTTTGACATGAGACAATGAAGCAGAAGCAGACACTAATGTACCCAGAAAGAGAAACGGGATAATTACATTACCCTAAAAATTGGATAATATCCAGCTTTTTCAAGGAGAGGAGGCAGAAATGTGATGGTGATGATTTGAGGCAGAAAGATATGCAGTTTCCACTCCCTGACCACCAGGACCGCCTTGACCTGAACTTACCTTGAGAAGCATCTGATGAAAGCCATTTAAGTTCCATTCCTAAAGTTAAACAAGATTTTATAGGATCCTCACGGAAAGCATTCTAAATTCCCTAGTGAAATGATAAGATCAGCAGATAAATAAAACATGATTGTCAGGTCAACAAGTATTTGGAAGCTGAGAACTGGATTACTGTAACCACAAGATCCTTCACTGAGCCCACAATTCTAATTCAACCTTGTCTGCATATTGCCAGAATAAATTTAAACAAGGTAATAAGCAAAGGATTTATCAGACCTTCTACTTTGCTTCTGGGCAAACACGAGGCTGTTTAAAAATTGATTTCTTCTGTGTGTGCTTTCCTGTCTCTCCTTTTGATTTTATCTAGTCCTTGATCATGCAGAATAGAGTTTGATGTCTTAGTGAAATGGCTGTGGGTTTTAGGCTAGACACTGCCTAATGCCAGAGTGGGGCTGGTTCTGCTTCTAAGCTACAAGGAGCTGTGAGCACAAGATTCCATTTTCTTAAAGCAGAAAATCCCATTTTCTGCAACTGATGAACCCAAATGTGCATGTTTCCTACATTTTTATGCTTTATTGATTTCAAACACGCACTTTTTCAAAGAGTCCCACCCCTCCCCATCCCCAATTTTTGTCAGAAACAAGGGGCAAGACATGGCAGCAGGGGCACTGGCTCTGGTTGAGGGTGGGGGTCGATGTGATGGTGCAGAAAAAGGTGGCACTCCTGCTGGCAGCTTCAAACCAAGTGTCCTAATCCAGTCCATGGGACCTTTCCACAAATTATGCCCACCTACTATCCTTTAAAAAAGAAAAGAAAATATTTTTATTAAATTTTCTGTTTTACAATTTCAAATAAACATTTTACATACTTAAGATATCAATCACTTCCCTTCTTCTCTTTCTATGGTTCATTTTACATATCCTATATCCCTGCATATTTTACAAAAATTATACCAATCAGTTTTCCATTATTACATCCATCAAAACATATTTACATTGTTGAATTTATCTTAATGCTGCCAGTGTTTTCAGCCGCACACAATTATTTTCCATATAGTCAATAAACGTTTTCCAATCTTCTTTTAATGTATGTTTTTCTTGTTCCCTTATTCTGCATGTTAAGTCTGCAAGTTGTGCAAATTCTGTCAATTTAAGCTGCCATTCTTCTTTGGTTGGGATCTTGCTCGTTTTTCATTTTTGGGCTAGAAAAACATGGGCCGCAGTTGTTGAATACATAAATAACCTTTCCTGACACCTGGGAATTCCAGTCTGGATTATCCCCAACAGAAATGACTCTGGGGGTTTTTGGAAAGTAATTTTATACATTTTTTTCCCAATTCATTATAAATAATTTCCCAATACTTTTTAACCCTTTTACATGTCCATGCCCACCTACTATCCTATGTAATGTCGGTTGTTGGGCAGGAGAAGTTGTGGCCAAAAAGGCACCAGCTGGTGTAAAACACTGTGATGGGGATGAACTAACACTATTATACAACTCTAGGACTCAAAATTGAGTACAGACTGCCCATATCATACCCTACAACATTCCTCAGATGACAATAGGGATATTTCTCCCTCCCTCACAACTGACTCCCCTCACAACTGACCCTCTACAATCCCGAGAAAATCCCTTAATCCCAATGTTATTTTATTTTATACTTTGGTAGATTTACAAAAAGAAAAACACCCCAATAAATAAATTTTAGAAAGGGGCAAGATTAGACATGGATGCAGAAAGCAGTATAAGAAGAAGTAAAGACTCCTTGCGCTCCACTCCCCCTTTCTTCCCACCCAGGGTGGCCCTGCCCTCTGCCTGCACCTCAGAGCCTGTGTGTCATGCAAGGTTCGGCCTCCTTGCTTGCTCTCCAGCAGCCAGGGGCATAGGAAGGAGGGTGGTAGGGCGTTGTGCCCTGGGTACCCTCACCGAGGGGTGTAATATTTGGTGTGCCATCCACCTGCGACTCCCAAGCCTACCCTGAGCTGTCGAGGTAAGTGGTTCAGCATCTGCAGGTTGAATCATCAGCATCTCCAGATAGGTTGGTGACGGTCCTCTTCCTCAAAACTTGGAAGAGCCACTGCCAATCAATGTCGGCAATACTAAGCTAATTGCTGTGACTCTGTACAAGGAAGATTCCTATGTTTCCAAATGGAATCCAGAAGTTTGTGACTCTTTTGTAGTGGCAATCAGCTTCTGGCCTTCAGAGTGCTATCATGACCATTCAGACTACTAGATTCCTGAGTCGTTTCCAGTTCTATGGAAGCTAGACATCAGCTCACTTCCCACCTCATAGAGACCTGTTCTTCAATATAGTAACAAAGCACCAGATTGTCACAGTCGGATATGCACCAAGATGTGGGACATAGTGATGTAATGTGTCAACTCCATTAGAGCTTTTCCAAACACCTGGACTTTTTTTGGGGGGGGGGGGTTAATCTAAATTAGATCAAATCTGCATGTTGAATTGTTGACTGCCTACCCCACCATGTGGGAAACAGCAAGGCTCTGACCACTGGAAATTCTGAGGTTGCCTTCCAATGCTCAAGAAAAGTATGAAGGCATTTGATTTGATCACATCCTTCTGCCGATGGTCCTGAGCTTTTATCTCTGGTTATCTTGCTCAGCTAATATTGCCTACTAGCTGCAAAGCATGGGGGAAAGATTGTGGGAACTGGTCTTAGACACTGACAGAATTCACTGTTCAGCTCATGCAGCTTCTGTTCCAGTAATGCTTGAGATGGTCATGAATTTTTATCTTTGCTGAAGTCTCCAGCCACCAGGTGAAAAGACCAAGATTTATGAGGCCAAAACTCTGCCAGATGTCTTTTCCTCTTTACTTGCAAAAGGTTCAATTAGGTAATTAAGTGCTTGATGCACAATGCAAAGAGGGAGGGGCTCTGCTGACTGTACAGGTTTTTCTTCCCGAGAAAACACAAGGTACCATTTGCCACATTAGATCAGAACACTGATCCATCAAGTCCTCCCATTTGCTCCTGGAAGATGCCCCATGCCAATCTGGACGGACTCCAGTCTAACTAATTACATTCTGTCCAATATGTGTGCTGTTTCAGATCAATTGGGCTGGGGGAGTAAACTCACATTCATTCAACAGAACAACAAAATTCAAGCTAGGAACATCAGAAGCTGGCTGTCTTACACCAAGTCAGACTATCGGTACATCTAGCAAACTAGTGTCCACATGGTCTGGGAGCAGATTTCCAATGTTTCAGGCAGGAATCTTCCCAAGCTGGAGATGCCTGGCATCTTCTGCATTCAAAGATGGATGCTCTACCACTGACTTTACCCCAGCTTTATTTTTTTTTTTTAAAAAAAGTCTTTTCTCATAACAAATATCCAATATCATTACAAAACATTCATTTTCCAATCCCCCCCCCCCCCTTAGCATCCATTTCTGGTTTATTACATCAAATGATACATGCTGCTGTTTGTATATAATACTATGTTATCATACTGTTATACTTCTTGTTCTCTATAAATAAAATTGTAAATCTTTATTTAAATCCTGCCAACAGGTCCAGGGTTTGTTTGTTTTTGTTGTTTCTGCAAATATATGGTAAAGGGTTCCCATGCTTTTTCAAAATCGCTATTGTCCTTTTCACACAGTTTGTCCGTTAACTTTGCTAACTCTGCATAGTTTGTCAACTTTTCTTGCCATTGTTCTTTTGATGGTACTTCTCCAGTCTTCCAGTTTTGTGCTATTAAAATTCTTGCTGCTGTTGTAGCATAATAATAATAATAATATCCCAGCCAAGGCAGCTGTTCCAGTTTGCCTAACTGTAGGGCCAGCCCTGTATGTAACTGGATCTCCTTTTATAGCACCTTTAGCTTGAGGTTAAGTTGATTGGGAAGGGCCATAAGTCAGCACTGGTCTCCAGGTAGGACTGGAAGAGACATCTGCCTGAGACTCTGGGGAACTGCTGCCAGTCAGTGTAGACAATACTGCACTAGATGGACCCAATATGTGACTCAGTATGAGGCAGATTCCTATGTTCCTACAGGCACTTGCTTGGCAGTACACATCATTGAACTCAGTGGGATTTAATTCCAAGTAAACATGTATGCAAGGGACGCGGGTGGCGCTGTGGGTAAAACCTCAGTGCTTGCCGATCGCATGGTCGGTGGTTCGAATCCCCGCGGTGGGGTGAGCTCCCGTCTTCCGGTCCCAGCTCCTGCCCACCTAGCAGTTTGAAAGCACCCCTAAGTGCAAGTAGATAAATAGGTACCGCTTTATAGTGGGAAGGTAAATGGTGTTTCCGTGTGCTGTGCTGGTGCCGGCTCTCCAGAGCAGCTTCGTCTCCAGACAGCGCTGGCCCCCGGTCTCTTAAGTGAGATGGGCACACAACCCCAGAGTCGGACACGACTGACCCGTACGGGCAGGGGTACCTTTACCTTTACCTTTAAACATGTATGCATTCATTCATTCATTCATTCATTCATTCATTCATTTTGCACTGCATCATCAGTCTTGGGATCTTTTTTTCTCTTTGGTCTCACATGCATTTTGTTTTATTTTGGTACCCAAGTATTTATATTATTTCATTTTGTTCATGTAAATATTTATAACCTCCTTTTTCAGCTAAAATGTCTAAGGTAGCCAACAAACCAAATTAAAAACAGGGTGGGGGAGATCAGATGTAAACACAGCATATGTTAAGTACACCCTATAAAACTAATTAGTACCAATAGTGATAAGAGCAAAAGAACTATTACAGTTTGGTGCATCTAGAGCAGGCGTAGGCAAACTCGGCCCTCCAAATGCTTTGGGACTACAACTCCCATCATCCCTGACCACTGGTCCTATTAGGTAGGGACGATGGGAGTTGTAGTCCCAAAACATCTGGAGGGCTGAGTTTGCCTATGCCTGATCTAGAGATTCCTCTCAGATAAGGCTGCCTTGATGCAAGGAATAAAAACTGAGGTTAAAATTATTTTTCAGAGCTAGACCACAGGTTTAGTGTCACTGCAGAGAATGCAGCGTTTCCACCATTCATTACATCTCACGTGGCAGAAACACATGCCCAATAATCCACCTGGTGCCTTCTAGATGCATTGGACTAAAATACCCATCAATTGCCAGCCAGTGGAGGAACTTGCCTTATTCCAAGTCAGGCACAAGGTGCCTTTAGCTCAGTATAGTCTGCACTGACCAGGCAGCAGCGCTCCAGAATTACAGACAGGACTCTCGCCAAGCCCTACATGCAGATGCTGCAGACTGAACCTGACACCTTCTACATGCAAACCTATGGCCCTTTGCCTAAATTAAACACTTAACTGAAAGACAATGAAATCATTACAACATTTGTGTTCCATAGTCCATGTCACCTGCACCAGTCACAACCAGAGTAACAGACAAGTTGAAGTCTGTGGACCCCCTTCAAGATCGAATATGATTCTGTAAAACCGAGCAAGACACTTAATGGATTGATCGAAGCCTTAAAATAATAATAATACAATTGTAGGGATGATCGCGGAGTGGGGAGTGGGGTCCGGAGGAGCACACTCCCCACCCGCAGGCAGCCACAGTCTGCCTGCATGTGTGACCTTGGGGTGTGGGGCACCCCCCCCCCGACAAAGCCACAGCTGTCTGAACATTGTACTCTCTGTCTAACCTTTTGTGATCTCAGTAGTCTGCGGTGTCCTGTCTGTGACCTTTGTCTCTGAGACCTTTTGTCTCCTTCGTCATACACTGTGCAAGGGGAAAATGATGCAGTGGAATGATGCAGCCAAAATAACTTTGTACCACCCCACTATCTCGGGACCGGAAGATGTGTAAAGGTCACAGCCCAAAATGTATCTGCCTGGGTTTGCATATTTGTGGCAATAAAAGGAGGCTCCACAGGGCTGGCCAGCAGCTTGCTTTCAGCTCACTTGTGCGCAGCTCACCTGCATTATCAACTCCTGCCTCATGTCCATCACTTCATATAATAATAATAATAATTTATTTTATACCCCGCCCAGCTGGCTGGGTTTCCCCAGCCACTCTGGGCGGCTTCCAACAAAGTTATTAAAATATAGTGGTCTGTTAAATAGTAAAAGTTTCCCTAAACAGGGTTGCCTTCAGATGTCTTCTAAAAGTCTGGTAGTTGTTCTTCTCTTTGACATCTGGCGGGAGGGCGTTCCACAGGGTGGGTGCCACTACCAAGAAGGCCCTCTGCCTGGTTCCCTGTAACTTGGCTTCTCGCAGTGAGGGAACCGCCAGAAGGCCCTGGGTGCTGGACCTCAGTGTCCGGGCAGAACGATGGGGGTGGAGACGCTCCTTCAGGTATACTGAAGCTGTTTAGGGCTTTAAAGGTACGCACCAACACTTAGCCAACCTGGTACCCTCCAGAGGTTTTGGACAGCCATTCCCACTGACTGCAGCCAGAATAGCAAGTGGTCAAGGATGAAGGGAGCTGCAGTCCAAATCTGGAAGGCAGCAGGTTGGGAAAGGCTGCTATTGAACAGCTAAGTGTAAAGAAGGCATAGTGCCTGAGTTAAAAGAGCCTTCATGGCTAGTAACCATTGGTAGTTTTATCCTTCACTAACTTGTCTGCTGCAGCATGGCAAGGTATGTTCCCAAATTAGTTGCTTCCTGTGATGCTCCTTCTTACAGTGCCACTAGAACATGGGCATAGCCAGGGGGGAGCAGGGAGTAGCTGCCCTCCCCTGAAAACAAACAAACAAATAAAAATACTTAACTAACTGACCAATCACATTGCAGATAGCTTGGTTCTCTCCACCCCCCAATAAATCCTGCTCCCCTCAACATGCACCCATGCACTAGACTCAGAGGCATGGAAAATGTTGCCAAGGGACATAAGCCTTCATGGCTGAGTGCGGATTTTACTCTGGCCCCTATCTCATGTCTGACAATCTGACAATCACATCATACTGCATTTCATATTACCATCCTTGTTCCTACAAGCAGTGGCTGGCCAAATAAGTCTCCATGGGAGCCAGGGAGAAAGCTCAGGGAGGAAGAGAAATTACAATGGTGACTGCAATCCCTAGGGCAGGCCCTGCCATTAGATGAAGTATGGCAGTCGCCTCAGGCAGCAGATGCTGAGGCACAGGGAGCTTGGTGGCATGTTGGAAAACAGGGCTATGTGTGCCAAGTGACCATTTTAGCACATTTCAGGTAGTCTGCCACCTTCTGGAATAATGGGAGATGCTTGTTGTTGTCGTTTAGTCGTGTCCAACTCTTCGTGACCCCATGGACCAGAGCACGCCAGGCACTTCTGTCTTCCACTGCCTCCCGCAGTTTGGTCAAACTCATGCTGGTAGCTTCGAGAACACTGTCCAACCATCTCGTCCTCTGTCATCCCCTTCTCCTTCTGTCCTCCATCTTTCCCAACATCAGGGTCTTTTCCAGGGAGTCTTCTCTTCTCATGAGGTGGCCAAAGTATTGGAGCCTCAGCTTCAGGATCTGTCCTTCCAGTGAGCACTCAGGGCTGATTTCCTTCAGAATGGAGAGATTTGATCTTCTTGCAGTCCCTGGGACTCTCAAGAGTCTCCTCCAGCACCATAATTCAAAAGCATCAATTCTTCGGCGATCAGCCTTCTTTATGGTCCAGCTCTCACTTCCATACATTACTACTGGGAAAACCATAGCTTTAACTATACGGAGATGCTATCCCAATGTTATTATTGAGATAAGTTTGAACTGCCAGGCTGGTTGTATTTTGTACATGCAAAATGGGAGGGCAGCCATCATTTTGACCTTTGCTAGGCAATTGTCCTGGGCCAGCCTTGGCAATCCTTGTTTTCTTCCCTACCCTGATTTGTTGTCTCTTCACAGCAATAAATAGCCAATAAAAATTGGCTATGTGATAAGAACAATGGCGGCAAACGATGCCCATTCGGAGTTCCTGGATCAGCATTGTCCTGACTCTGAATTGTTTTCCTGTTTTGGATCAAAATAGAACACCCTGCATCCACTCCCATCAGCTTAGTATATTTTTGGCTTCCCCAGCACCCCCTGGGTGACACATGCATCCTTTTATTTCCATTGGCGGTTGTTTTAATATGGAATCAGACAGATTCAAAACATTCCAATAACCACAACTGCTAGTTGTAAATATCTGCTACAAGTGAAAGTTAAGAAGTGAAAGGAGGGAGGTTTTGGTTCATGCTTTCCTTGGAGCTCCTTTGGCCATCTATGAGTACCTAGGGAGCCCCAGAGTCTGTTTAAATAATTCTCAGCAGCTTCCGAAAATGCTGGTGGCTGCAGGTTCTTCTAAATCAGCTGGCACCAGGGACTCCTCAAATGAGCTTCCTGCCGTGACTGCAGCTGGATCTGCATCCTCATCTGGCATTGGAACAAGCAAAACACACTCTTCCCCAGGGCACCTAATTGGCTGTTGTGGAACTGATAGAGCAAATATGCTGATCGCCAACTCCAGGTCCCTTTGGATTCAGCATGTATTTTTGCAGATGGTCTGAATTCCAACGTACAGCAGCTCCCTCCAATGCTTAGTTCTGGCATGTCCAGACAACAACAGATTCTCATGTTCTCCCATTTTTGGAGCCAGAGGACTGAAGGCTATCTTTTTGCTAAAGGCTCCCGGTGAGACTGTTAGCACTCAAAAACTGCACTCCCCAACTCCTTGTCTGCACCACGTGCAAATATAGCTATGGGCTCAACATGATGAAGTCATGGTGTAGTTAGGTCTGCAGGTGTCCACCTTGTCCCATGACCCTTCAGCTCTCTGAGTCCAGCTGGACCACGATTCTCCCTAAACTAGCACACATGGGCTTTCAGTTGGTGACTAAAGGAGAGGGACCTAATTAGAGGAGTATAAAATTATGTATGGTGTAGAAATCTGACTTGATTTAGTTTTTGTTGCTGATTTTAGGTGTGCATTTTTAAAAACAAAACACAAACCCACTAGCTTGTTGAAATAAATTCTGTAGTGAGGCTAGTTGCTCTAATAATAATAGTTTGGAATTGTAAGAGAATAGAGGTCTCCTAACAATACTCAGCATCCTTAACAAATTACAATTCCCAGAATTATTTGGGGGAAGCCATGATTGCTAATGTGGTATCATAGTGCAGATGGGACCTGAGATAGCTGGATTGAAAACTGCAGGGTAGTCATTCTAGATGGGCTAATCCAGAATGTCTCTGGCTCTGTCAATCATCAGCTCTGATTCTGTCCACTATCAGCATGTGACCCCCAAAAAGATTTCCCCTATGATAATACCAACATCAACAAATAAAGAAACATTCTGCCTACCTCTGACACAGACCCTCTTTTTCTCCTAGCATCAGAGATTCAATAGCCACATCTATGGGATTTTTTCCTTCGCCAAAGACTTCATCCCTCTTGAATCGTTTCTTGCTCGTAGCTCATACCAAACATGTTGGTTGTGATTCACTCTGACGGTTTTCGTTATGCAAAATGATTTCACTTTATACTTATTGTTATTATTTAAAATAGTAATATTTTCATGGGGCCTGGTTGTTGATGGAGGACAATGAACAGTTGGCAGCTCCCATTATCTAGAATGTGAGTCATACCCACCTGCTGGGCTGTGGGATGAAAACAACTTTCCACAAGACGAGTGTCTCTGTATGTGCACAAGCATGCACACAAGCAGCAGCTGTTTTAATTTGGCTGGTAGCAGCAAAGTGGTTATGATGATGCCATTCCCTTTAGTTGGGGACAGATTTGTCCCATCTGATGAAGGGTGAAGTCTTGAGAGTCTTCCTCCCAAGGAAACTGGGTGGGGAGCTCTTTCATGTGGTCCATTGGGCCAATGGGCTCACCTACAAACAGTGGCTCCTCTCCTGAGCTTTCCCTTCTTCTGTTCTCAACATTTTTGTACCCCACCCATCTGACTGGGTTGCCCCATCCACTCTAGGCAGCTTCCAGCAGGATATACAATAACGCAGCAGCAGCAGCAACAACAACACCAACACAAAACAGATAACAAAAGTTGATGAGAGATAAACCAGAAGCAACAGGGTTACACCTTTCCTGTCTCTTTCTTGATAGAGGTTATCCATTAAGGCAACCAAGGGCAATTTGGTACTAAACACAGGTCTAGATAATAAGTTTGCTCCAAGAATGCCTGAAACTACATTGCCATGACCTTCTTGAGTACCTAGTGCCCAAAGGGAGAATCTGCCACTGGGCAGCAGTTCTTACTACAATTGAATCTGGGGTAGTTTCTTCAGGACGACACACCTTTGAGTTAGCAACCAACACCTCTCCTTTAAAGATGCATTCATCACACTCTGGACCACCCAGGCATAATCAGCCATCAGGGCAAGGCCCAAGGGTACATGTGGTTGGGCACACACCTTGTCCCATATCATTTGGTTGCAATAACTGAAATGGACCCCATAAAGCAAGGCTTGATGGAGCACTGGAAACCTCACTCAGAGCTGCGCCAACCATTACATCAGGTGTATTGCAGGAGCAAACAACGTTATCATCAAAGTGCCTAGTGAACAAATCATATCCAGACTCTATCTGATGTTCTCCTGTTTCAATAGTTAAAATAAAAGGACATCGTATTTACAAAGTAATGCTCTTATGTTTCGAGGCCTTTCCCAGTCACTTCTAGAATTTAGGATAATATTCAATATGCAATCAGAAGTCTACTTGTTCATTTTTCCATTGTGTCGGGCTGCTTTTGTTTCCAGTATTTTTGATGTAAAATATGAGTGGTGATTAATGGCTTTCCTAATAGGTCCCTGCTTAGGAATAGTGATTTTACCCCCACCCACTATCTGGCTGCATTCTTGAAATGTCCCAAAAGGAGTACAGTAGGATCTAAATGAATTTCATACTCAATAAGGTCTTTTCTATTGTTCTTAATACTTTTCCAGAAAACTTCACTGGGAATTATGCTTATGCTGTGCTTTTCCATCTGCTTTTGCTGATGCAGAAATGCAGTATATTATTTTGACACCTGATGGAACTGTTTCTGACATTCAGTTCTTAGTCCTCGACATTTACATTTAAAACGTTGTTGTAACTAAAGCAGATAAACTCAAACATGTCTAGCTGTTCATAAGACCTGCTGAATTTCTGAAGTCCTTTGTGATACTGGACCCTAAAGATGATCAAAAGAGGTCTGTGGATCAGACCAAAGGTCAGTGGAGTTCTCTTTAGCAGTGGCCAGTGGGGTAGAGCAAATGGGGTTCTGTTGTTCTCCCAACTTCCCAACACCCATGGGTCACAGCCACTGAGGCAAAGAGCTATGGGGAGCTTGGCATAAGTGCTTGCTGGAACAGGAGCAAAGAGAAGCCAGAAACTTCCAGTTAGGCCACAGAAGGCTAAGGCCCCACCCTGTAAGACCAACAACTTCCTGTTGCGGACACCTCAGGGAAAGTAGGATCTTCAAGATATTTCTCAAGGGCTCAACAAGGCTTGCTATTAGAACTTCCACCAATAGGTTAATATGAGAACCTAGTAACATAAGTTCGCTTGATTTAATCTTTCCTTCCATTTTTCTTTTTGGGTTGGAACTTTTTAGATTGTAGTAGTTGGCAGTTACTGGTTTGTTGGGAGTTACTGGGAGCCTTTCTGACTGAAGAGTGGGATATAAATCCTAGGATAAAACCTAGGATAGCTCAGTTGGTAGAGCGTGAGACTCTTAATATCAGAGTCGCAGGTTCAAGCCCCACATTGGGCAAAAGTTCTCTGTATGGTGGGGGTTGGACTAGATGACCCTCGTGCTCCCTTCCAACTCCACAACTGATTCTATGAAATGCTTCAAATGAATGAATACTGCATGGTGGCAGAGCCAATCCAATGTGCCTGTGCCCAGCCCTCTTCCTCCCTAAGTTAGGAATCCAACCATATGTGGAGGGCCAGAGGATTCCCATCTCAGGTATAAAGGTTCACTTTAGCTAGAATAACTAACAGATAAGATGTAGACCTGTCTTCCTTGGAAAAAACATGTATCATGACTTGATCATTTTCAGTAAATTTGAAGGTGGAGCAACAGTCTTCAGAATCGAAAATGAATTTCAGAATGGGATCATTCTGGAAGTGTGGCAAATGCCTTTGTTGCGTATGCAAGAAAGGTGTGGGCTGTTTCACAACAGGTGATGAAAATATTTTTAAAAATAAGTAAGTCAGTAGCAGAACGACTGCTGGCATTTGTGCTGGCACCTCTCAAGATATAAAATACAGAGACATGCTCTTGATTTTTTTCCTGAACCCCCCCCCCCCATTTCTTAAAGTCTTTGGGGCTTTCCATACAAAGGACATGGTTTTTTCATGTCCTGTGCTCCTAGGGCATCAGATCAGCCAACCTCCTGACATAAAGGTCTCCATTTTATAAGCAATTTGAAGGTGGAACATTTCTTGGAGATGCCTGTTGCATTATACTTTTGATTGGACTGTTCCCATGACACTCTAAAATCTCTCCCCCTCTACAGAATATTCCCCGAATGGATCAGTTTGCATCCATTTGCTAAGCAACACAATGCAACACAATGCTTCTTGTCAGTTTCTGGAATCCCTCCCAGTAGATTGGGAGAATTGAAACAAAAAAGATTTTTATTTGTTTCCCCCATTCATTCCCATAGGAACAAATGAGAAATGAATAATGGGTGTGGTTATTCCATTTGTCATTCATAATGAATGCACAAATATTTATTTGTCGAAGAGTCATTCTCTTGCCTTGGGCTATTTGCATCCTTAGTCCTGATTCTTTGGAAGAGGAAGAAAGTGGTTAATCTACCAAGAAGTGCCAATTACTGGAACTAGTGGAAAGCTGGGTACACTCAAGTAAGCAAAATGTATGTGTGAGCTTCCACTTAATTTTCCCCCTCAGCCTACTGGAGACAGCACCTCTTTGTTACCTTAAGTTTATGATGACAAGCATTAAAATGCAGGCAATTGCACCTCACAGCCCAACTCCAGCTCTAATGATTTCAGGTAATGAAGCAGCAGAAGAATATGATTAATGACAATGAGTCATTTGGCCACTTCAGAGTGTATTAATCAAGCATTTGAAATGTAGGGGAACCTAACTCCCAAAACCAGGTAATAGGTATTCATTCTGTGGCTCTCAAATGGAATCTTAATACATGTTAGTGTGTTACCAGAATGGAGCAGCTCAGAGAGAGAGAGAGAGAGAGAGATTAGGACAAATATAGACAGTGAGACTGTGAGAGATGAGGCAGAAGACCAGCAGGGATCTTTTCCTGATGACCCCAGTGGACTCACGATCTGTTCCTGATTTTAGGGTGTCTGGATCTTGGGATGGAGCATGCTTGGGTGGGTTTTGGAATGTTCAATGTTTTGCATGTGGGTCTGCCTTTGAAAATGATCTGGCAACTTAATTTAGAATAGGGTTGGGGAGTCTCAGGCCCTGGCAGATGAACAGAGCTTCCAGGCCTCTCAAGCTGGACTTGAGAACTCTCCCCAGCCCACACCTCCTCACCAGCACTGATTCACACGCCAAGTGTTATTTGCTTGTCTTGGATAGAGAATAGGTTAAAGATAGCGTAAAGATATGAATTAAGGGACGCGGGTGGTGCTGTGGGTTAAACCACAGAGTCTAGGACTTGCCGATCAGAAGGTCGGAGGTTCGAATTCCTGTGACAGGGCGAGCTCCTGTTGCTTGGTCCCTGCTCCTGCCAACCTAGCAGTTTGAAAGCACGTCAAAGTGCAAGTAGATAAATAGGTACCGCTCCGGGGAGAAGGTAAACGGCGTTTCCGTGCACTGCTCTGGTTCTCCAGAAGCAGCTTAGTCATGCTGGCCACATGACCCGGAAGCTGTTCGCCAGCTCCCTTGGCCAATAAAGCGAGATGAGCGCCGCAACCCCAGAGTCAGCCACGACTGGACCTAATGGTCAGGGGTCCCTTTACCTTTACCTTTTAAAGATACGAATTACATTTGTTGCTCCACCCATTTTTGCTTCTGCTCCAACCACCATCAGCACAGCTAACATCAACAAAGAGAAGAAGAAGAGGAGGAGGAGTTTGGATTTGATATCCCGCTTTGTGTTTAGTCGTTTAGTCGTGTCCGACTCTTCGTGACCCCCTGGACCAGAGCACACCAGGCACTTCTGTCTTCCACTGCCTCCTGCAGTTTGGTCAAACTCATGCTGGTAGCTTCAAGAACACTATCCAACCATCTCGTCCTCTGTCGTCCCCTTCTCCTTGTGCCCTCCATCTTTCCCAACATCAGGATCTTTTCCAGGGAGTCTTCTCTTCTCATGAGGTGGCCAAAGTATTGGAGCCTCAGCTTCACGATCTGTCCTTCCAGTGAGCACTCAGGGCTGATTTCCTTAAGAATGGATAGGTTTGATCTTCTTGCAGTCCATGGGACTCTCAAGAGTCTCCTCCAGCACCATAACTCAAAAGCATCAATTCTTCGGCGATCCGCCTTCTTTATGGTCCAGCGCTCACTTCCATACATCACTACTGGGAAGACCATGGCTTTAACTATACAGACCTTTGTTGGTTAGGTGATGTCTCTGCTTTTTAAGATGCTGTCTAGGTTTGCCATTGCCTTTCTCCCAAGGAGCAGGCGTCTTTTGATTTTGTGACTGCTGTCACCATCTGCAGTGATCATGGAGCCCAAGAAAGATATCCCGCTTTATCACTACCCAAAGGAGTCTCAAAGCGGCTAACAATCTCCTTTCCCTTCCTTCCCCACAACAAACACTCTGTGAGGTGAGTGGGGCTGAGAGACTTCAGAGAAGTGTGACTGGCCCAAGGTCACCCAGCAGCTGCATGTGGAGGGGCGGAGATGCGAACCCAGTTCACCAGATTATGAGTCTACTGCTCTTAACCACTACACCACACTGGTGTAGCAGCATCTCAGAGGTGAAAGGTTCATTATCCATGCCTCAGTTATTGCTCTGCATCTTGCAGAAATGGGCTGGTTCATGGATAGGAACCTGGTCCCTCCAGATATTGTTGGATTCCAACACCCATCAGCCCCAGTGAGTATGGCTAGGGATGAAGGGAGTTGGAATTCAACAACATCTGGAGGACTACAACTTCTCCATCCCTGCTTTAGATACTGTTGTGTGTCTTGCAGGGATGAGTCCATTTCATGAGTTCCAATCTAGCAGTGTCAACACAGTTCCCTTTCAAGTTAGCAAGAGGCAGTGAGAGAGTTCAAGTGAGCTTTGTGAGAACGAGCAAAGAAGGAGTGACCCTCGGCTTGATCAAGATTCAGCATCAGTCTTTCTGCCTGTTCTTTGTGCTGTCAACTCAGAAGGTGGGGGGAGAACTAAATGAGCCACGGCCAAGCCTGACATTTCAGCATTTGCAGAGAATTCAAGAAAACCTTTTGATTCCCCGCATGCTTCACAAGCTCTGCGCTGGTGGGAGGAGGAAAAGAAGAGGAAAGGGGGGACTTGAGGGAACAGGAAGAGAGGGTGAAGTGAAGCAGCTGAACTGCAGCAGCTGCCTGTGGAGACCAAAGCATGTGTCTCCAACCTCTCTAAATGTGTGCAAAAGAATCGGAGTGGCAGGGGGTGCCGCCTCAGTCTCAAAGTCACTTTTCCTCCCACGGTTACTACGAAATGCCTCTGTACCTGGTGGGACTTCCATTTGCCAGGGCTCTGAACCTCCCTCCTAAATTGGGGCAGAGGCGACTGGCTTTTACAGTAAAGGGAAGGGAATAAAAGTAAAACCTGAAATGGAAGTCCTTTATAATACTTTTGCAAAGGAGAGAGTCTGTTGGCCCATCATATCCTAGTAATTTTTTTTGGTTCGATTGAGTACCAAGGTACCTCTCTGGCTAAGCAGTCTCTGATGGCTGCTGGTAAGTGGATGTATTTAGTGAATCTGTGAAGTCTCTCTTTTAACATGTAGTAAATTGTTGCACTTTTTATTGTTATTGTTACGATTATGTTGAAATTATTTTGTATGATTCTGTATTGTATTGTATAGTGTTGTGATGTCATAGATTTATAAATTAAAAAATGAGAAAAGGTTTTGCCTTTTACCTTTTTTATTATTCTCATAACTTGCTAATTTGGCCTTTTTAGCAAAATCCTCAGTTGTTTTTTGCTTTCTTTCTCTTTTAATCCACGGATAGGGAACCTGCCGTGTTCCTTCCAGAAGTTGTTGGACTACAAGTCACATCATCCCTGATCATTGGACAAACTGACTGTTTCTCCACCCATATTTTAACACTATGTTTCAACATAGTGTTTCACACTTTCATACTCTAAGCACTGCCCTGATCACAAAAGTCCATTGAATGCAGTACTCTGTTGTCCTGCAATAGATAGTCATGTGGCCCATATATACCTATAAGTGATTTTTGCACCCCAGAGAAGGGTCCAACCAGCTTAGGTAAAGGTAAAGGGACCCCTGACCATTAGGTCCAGTCGTGACCGACTCTGGGGTTGCGGTGCTCAACTCGCTTTATTGGCCGAGGGAGCCGGCGTACAGCCTCTGGGTCATGTGGCAAGCATGACAAAGCCGCTTCTGGCAAACCAGAGCAGTGCACGGAAACACCGTTTACTTTTCCGCCGGAGCGGTACCTATTTATCTACTTGCACTTTGACATGCTTTCGAACTGCTAGGTTGGCAGGACCAAGCAGCTTACAACAAATAAATTAGAAGGAAAATGTAATGGAAGGAATGTTTAGTCCTTCCATGTCTCATAATACCTGGTTTTCTTGCTTCTTGTGTATTTTATATTTCATTATCATTCATCCCACATTCTGAGGCCTCTGGCCTAAAACATAGTATATACGTGTTTGTGCTTTATTGTTGTGATCCACTTTGAGATCACTTGACAATAACAATGGGATTTTTATTTATTTTTACTATTACTGCAAGTAATACAAATAAAAAGTAAAGAAATGGCCAGATAAAACATTGCAATTACAGTGGTACCTCAGGTTACAGATGCTTCAGGTTACAGACGCTTCAGGTTACAGACTCCGCTAACCCAGAAATATTCCCTCGGGTTAAGAACTTTGCTTCAGGATGAGAACATAAATCGTGCAGCAGCGGAGCAGCGGCAGCAGGAGGCTCCATTAGCTAAAGTGGTGCTTCAGGTTAAGAACAGTTTCAGGTTAAGAATGGACCTCCGGAATGAATTAAGTTCTTAACCCAAGGAACCATTGTATACCACTTTAGCAGCCATGCCCCCCCCCCCAAAAAAAATCATGGGAACTGTAGTTTGTGTCTTAAGAAACTACATTGACCAGGATTCCTTGTGGGAAGTCATGACTGTTTAAAGTGGTATAATAGTTATTTCAATAGATGGTGAAGAGGAGACCTTAGCAAGAGATGGCCTCTTTTGCTTGCTGAACTCAAGCAAAAAACAAGGTTTATCCTAGGCCAGGAATCTTAATCAAACCTTGCTTAAGGTTCACAAGTAAATGGTTGTTGCAAATTAGAAGAGGAAATAATCACAGCCCTTGGTAGAATGATGCAGACTATAGATCTGAACAAACCAAAACTTATTATAGTTAATGTTTGAATGAAATATAATCTATTATCCAGGGATCCAGATACATTTTCTGTTATGTCTTGCTTACATTATACTGTATATATATATATAAAGGTAAAGGTACCCCTGCCCGTACGGGCCAGTTGTGACCGACTCTGGGGTTGCGCGCCCATCTCGCTTAAGAGGCCGGGGGCCAGTGCTGTCCGGAGACACCACACGGAAATACCATTTACCTTCCCACTATAAAGCGGTACCTGTTTATCTACTTGCACTTTGGGGTGCTTTCGAACTGCTAGGTGGGCAGGAGCTGGGACCGAAAGACGGGAGCTCAGCCTGCCGCGGGGATTCGAACCGCCGACCATGCGATCGGCAAGCTCTAGCCACTGAGGTTTTACCCACAGCGCCACCCGCGTCTATATATATATATATATATATGCAGGTTTTGGTGTCTTCGGGTGTCTTCCCGTGTAAGAGTTGGGGTGTCTAGGCGACGTTTCGACGAGGTCTCACTCGTCATCTTCAGGCTGGTGCTTTCGGCTTCTTGTTACTGGAACAGAGCAGGATCTCAGTGTTTGAGTTCCTATAAATACTGTTGAGGGGGTGTGGTGTATAGCCTCCAACGTTCTGGGCAGAGAGGAAGTTCCCAGGTTAGTGTGCCTTTTCTTCTTTTGTTCCTTAATTACTTGAGGGATATCTTGAGTGATTTCTTGAGTGATATTCTGAGTACCACTTAGGTGGGTCATTAAGTGTGGATTAGTTGCTAAAGCTTTCGTGTCTTGACCTCTTGAGCTTGTGAAGAGTTTTTCTGAGAAGATGGCTGTACTGCACTTAGTTGTGCTCTGGCTTGGCTTCGTGTATAGGGGCGAGCTGTGGTTTTGTGCCCTGTGCCAGCCAGATCTGTGTAGGGATTGCAGGGAGGTGCAGCATCCGGAGGTGCCACTATGGTTTGGCTACTGGATGGTGTCTGTAATTTATCTGTGGAGAGGGTCTGGGTTTGGGTCTGGTGTGGTTGATTGGTGATGGCGTTCTGTGTGCCTCTGGTTCTGGTGTCGGTTTTTGTGGGGAGGGCTAATTTCCAGATGTCTGGCAGGCGGGACGTGTCGTCACGCTTGTTCATGTTGTGAGGGTGTTTCTCTTTAACATGGAACATCACCACAAGAGAATAATCATGGAAGCCATCGAGATAGAGAAACACCCTCACAACATACACCACACCCCCTCAACAGTATTTATAGGAACTCAAACACTGAGATCCTGCTCTGTTCCAGTAACAAGAAGCCGAAAGCACCAGCCTGAAGATGACGAGTGAGACCTCGTCGAAACGTCGCCTAGACACCCCAACTCTTACACGGGAAGACACCCGAAGACACCAAAACCTGCATATATATATATATATATATATATATATATATATATATATATATATGCTTTCGTAGATTTTCACGGGTATAGGAATGCAGGTTTTGGTGTCTTCGGGTGTCTTCCCGTGTAAGAGTTGGGGTGTCTAGGCGACGTTTCGACGAGGTCTCACTCGTCATCTTCAGGCTGGTGCTTTCGGCTTCTTGTTAGTAGTAGTATGGGTAGTATGTTGGATCACTTCTGGGTAGTATGTTGGATCACATTATTTATTTCACTTTTTAATTTATTTATAACCCACTCATCAATAGCATCAATCCCAGAGCAGGGTACAACATAAAAAAGATAATAAAACAAAGGCTCTGTTCCAGTAACAAGAAGCTGAAAGCACCAGCCTGAAGATGACGAGTGAGACCTCGTCGAAACGTCGCCTAGACACCCCAACTCTTACACGGGAAGACACCCGAAGACACCAAAACCTGCATATATATATATATATATATATATATATATATATATATATATATATTTCTGGCTTAAAATTACCATGCAAACTTTTCTGGGTAGTATGTTGGATCACATTATTTATTTCACTTTTTAATTTATTTATAACCCACTCATCAATAGCATCAATCCCAGAGCAGGGTACAACATAAAAAAGATAATAAAACAAAACAATCTTTAAAAAAATTACCAAGCCACAATATCAATAAATCACAGCAGGCTTGTGTTATTAGTTACTTAACAGTAGCCAAATCATCTCATGTCTGTTTGAAAAGAGCCATTATTGCCTACATGAAAGAATATGAAAACAAAATTCTAGCCTATGCATCCTTCAACAAGGTACTGGTACCAGTGTTTCAATAGAAGCAGGCTTTTACCTTGAACGTTTCTCTGGTTTTTTTCCAGGGCCTATGGAAATAGCTTTGATACCCAAACAAACATTCTGGCCACCTCAATATAGAGCAGGGACCTTCACTTAGCTAAAATGATGCCAGCTTTCATAAGTACAGTCATTAGAATCTCAGTCATTAGAATCTGCACCAGGCCAAATGTCTAGTGGTAGTTATTTGAGAATCTGCACAATATGAGCTGCTTCGCAATGATACTCAGAGAGCGTGACAATTGTCCTTAAGCAATTAGTACAAGGCGATTTCTAGCATCCAGCAAGAACTGAACATTGGCAGCTTGCCACTGACTCGAGCTGAAGGCGAGAGGCTTGTTAGCAATAAAAGCTGAAAAAATGCAGTTTCCAGAGGAGTGAAAAGAAATTAACAATAAGGCTTAGATTACTGCGGGAGGGACCACCCAGAAACAAAACAAGTGAGATGAGCTGTCACCCTGCAGAATTTGGCACTACCTTCCCAAACAGAAGCTTTCTCTGTGAAATTCAGTCTCCTTGAATCGGAAGCAAGGGATGCTTGAGAGAGAGGGTGTCTGCAAATTCATATTTGGCAGGGATGGGGAACATATTTTCAGCCTGAGGGCCACTGTGTCTTCTGGGCAAGCTTATGGGGGCCACATGCCAATTGCAGATGGAGCCAGAGGCAAAAGTAGGTGGAGCAACGTCTGTGATTCTTATACATTTATAGATACTCCCACAACCTGCGCAGATCTATCTTCTATACAGGCAAGCAAAAAATATTACAGTTTCGAGATACGTTCCGGCCAGGAAAAAGTACTCAAGAAGGATTCAGAGCCAGGGGAAAGGGGCTGGGAAGGAGTGTGGATTAGGAAAGAGTCCCAAAGACTTGATAGGCCTGAACCTGAGATTCCCCAACCCTGCTATACCAAATGCCCCCACCCACACTTCTGTGTTTAAATACACAGTTCACATATTGTCGTTTGAATCTACAGACTAATGGGACCTTTCTCCTCTCTTCTACCTGCCTGCCTCAAAATTGGCTCCAGAAGGTTTGGATATCTCTTAGAACAGATATAGGAGACACGGTGAGCAGAAGAGGCAAGTCTCATTGCCCAAACCAAAATCCTTGCTATAACAGGATGTGTTACTCAGCACTTCCTTGAATACAATCCAGTGAAAGGAATGCACATTATAAATTTAGGCCCATTGATTTCAGTGAGTCTACTCAGAATAGAATAAACTCCTCTATTTATTTGTTTTTAAATTTCCGAGCAACAACATATCATTTCTTTCTTTCTTTCTTTCTTTCTTTCTTTCTTTCTTTCTTTCTTTCTTTCTTTCTTTCTTTCTTTTGCCAAGGATGCCCCATTATATTCATAATAACAACATATTCATAAGCTTGACATAAAATTCTTAAAGGAGTCATTTTCAACTAAATAGACTTTCTTTCTCCTCCTCCTCCTCCTCCTCCTCCTCTTCTTTGCTATTCTTCTGGAACATTTTCTTCCTGCAAAATAGTAAAAAGAAAATAGTCATGAGTGGTGAGATGATGAATTTGGCATGAAAAATATAACAGTTGCTATTTAAGGATCACTTTGCCCCAGGACTTGTCTGTGCTGCATACAGAATTCAGAAGTGACATGGCAATCAGAAAAAGTTACGCAGGCCAAAGTCCTATTGAAATTAATAGAATGTAAACACAAAATGAGGGCTGTGATCCTATATATACACTTTTCCTGCTGTGAATCAGGCACCATCTGCACCATTCACAACAGTATTGTATCCTAACACTCCAAGTAGAACTTAGTTGGAGACAACCTTTTGCTCTTTTTATTCTGGCCCAGATCCAAAGTTATGCATTGTTTTAGAGCAGAGGTTCACAAACTGTGGCTTGTAGACCACAACATTTCTGGGAAGAATGGATGGGAACAGTTCATTTCACAACATTCAGATATTGCTTGATTGTAACAAAACCCCAAAGCAGTTTACAAAAAGAATAAAAAAATAAAATTATTGGGGGTGGGGAGGGAAAGTTAAAAACCGAGGATAAAAAATAAGATACTTATAGATGTGAAAGAGAGAGGTGGTTTCTTACTTCCAGATTTAAAACTGTATTACGAAGCTGCAACCCTAATATGGATCTGAGATTGGATCAAACTTGACAAAGAAGAGATAACAGACTTGGAAGGACATGACAACAGGTTTGGGTGGCATACCTATCTATTGTACGGAAAAACAAAAATCCATACAGGATTCCACAATCATATAATAAGGAGAGTGTTGTTCAAGGTGTGGAACAAATATAAAGACCTATTAGAACCTAAGACGCCTTGGTGGTTATCACCTATTGAGGCATTGTCATTAAAAACACTGGGGGGGGGGAGGGAGAATGGCTGACATATAAGAGAATTGTTAGTAGAACAGGAAGTGAAATTAAAATTGAAAGAATATGATGAGATAAAGGAACATCTTCAAAGTTGGTTGTACCATAGGCAGCTAAAAGATATTTTCAAAGAGGACCATAAGAAAGGCTTTCTATACATGGTTTCTAAATTCCAAAAGGAAGCAATAGAAGAGAATTCAAAATTATTAAAAAAGATGTACAATATACTATTGGAATGGGAAACGAAAGATGAGGAAGTAAAATCAGTTATGATTAAATGGGCGCAAGATATAGGACACAATGTACAATTCGAAGATTGGATAAAACTTTGGAAAGTAAATTTGAAATTTACGGATTGTATATTGTTAAAAGAGGATTCTATGAAGATGATGTATAGATGGTATATCTCACCGGTTAAATTGGCCTAAATATATAAGAATGAAAAGAGGTGTAAAGAGGTTGAAGGGACCTTTTATCATATGTGGTGGGATTGTAAAAGTGTTAAGGTATATTGGGAAATTATATATAATGAATTAAAAAAATGTTTAAAATAAAATTTGTTAAGCAGCCAGAAGCCTTTCTGTTGGGTATTTTAGGACAAGACCTGCCGAAAGAGAAAAAGACACTATTTATGTATGCTATGGCAGCGGCAAGAATATTGATAGCACAGAACTGGAAGACTGGAGAAATTCCAACAAAAGAACAATGGCAAGAAAAACTGATGAACTATGCAGAGTTGGCAAAGCTGAAAGACAGACTTCGGGAAAAGGACAATAGGGATTTTGAAAAAGAGTGGGAACCTTTTATATTATACTTGCAGAAACAAAGAAAGACTATTGACCAGATGGTAGGATTTAAATAAACATTCAAATAATGCAATAAGAGGAAAAAATATGACATTTGTAGAAAAATGCAGAATATAATAAAGAGGATAATAAATCAGAAATGGAAGTTGAGGGAAGTCCAAAGGGGGGGGGGATAGACGTTATGTAACTTGTATGTTATAAGTATATTTGTAACAAGAAAAAAGAAAATCAATAAATTTAGAAACAAACAAACCAATAAGCTTAAACCATATTAAAACACCCAACAGTTTTCTGTATATTTGGCTAGGCTTGCCTAAATGAAAATGTTTTTAGCAGGTAGTGTGTTTTATTTACGAATCAAGGCACGGAGTGTACATAATGTGACACGTGGAGCTAGGAGGAAGTCGTGGGACAAATTCCATACAAGAAACATACACAATACAGGCTTTAAGGGACACACGGATGGCTGAGAGGAAGCAATCCACCCAAATATTCCGTTGGCTTGAGATTTAGGATCAGTCAATTAAGCTTTACTTAGAGGAAAGTATTTTGGGAGGAAAGGAGAAAAAAATGGGATTTGCTCTTAGCTAGGTTGTGGTTCACCCCATGGCCCACCACTCAGCAAGAAGTACTCCCTTCTTTGGGCACAGAAAAGCGCAAGGAGTTGAGTCCAAGATGACTTTTCAGCTAAGCTGAAGAGGCAAAAACAGCAACCCCTCAAAACACTCCCTCTCAAATTTACTGCTCTAGAACGAAATGGACGTGTCCTAGAGTTGGGTCTTCTCTTTGGTTCAAGGCCTGCCTAGATGCTGGGAACAAATATATATACCGTATTTTTCGCTCTGTTAGACGCACTTTCCCCCTCCTAAAAAAGGAAGGGGAAATGTGTGTGGTTCTTATGCAGTGAATGCAGGCGGGAGGCTCTGTCAGCGCTCCCTTTAAAGAGGCGCGCGGAGCGTGCGTGCGGCTCTTGGGGGCTGCCCTTCTCCCTCCTCAGGGAAAAGCCCCCAAGAGCCGCACACATACTCCACACGCTCCTCAAAGGGAGCGTGGCTCTTGGGGGAGCCTTAGCTGCGTGCAGCAGGTACTGAAAAGATTACCGTGATGTCAGTAAGCAGAGATTGTTGGTATAATAAAAGATTGATATCGTACAGCTGTGGGATGGGCATTGTGTACAACTTGCAGCAGTGCCAGTTCCACATACCGAAGAGGTCCAGTGGCCATGTATGAGGTAAGGCAGGGTGGATCTAAAAACAGGTGAAAAACCACTATAAATAAGTCATAAATTTGATTGTTTTCTCTATGGAAAATCACGTTTTAAAATTTTCTGCTCTCTGGCGCCATCTGGTGTTGCATGTTTATAGCATATTCAAATATCTGTTTCTTTCCTAATGTAGCTGAATCCACTGGTCCCCAGCTGTTAAGTCGCTGTGAATGTCAGCAGCAACTGTGAATGGAGGGTGGTGCTCTGCCATTCTTAGAACCTGGTGATCCACCCAGAGGATAAACAGGGCAAGATTGGATAAGTGCAGAAGTTTCTTTGACAGAAAACTGGAAAACTCATCCCTATAAGATTCTCCGCCTCCTACTTCCCATTTTGACATAGATCAGGTGCCAGGAACCTTTAGCCTGCCAAACGGTTGTGAACTACAACTCCCTTCAACTTTGATCATTGGCTATGCTTGATGGGGCTTTTGGGAATTGCAGTTCAGCAACATCTGGTGGGTGAAACACAGAGGTGTTTTAATGGTTTTTAAGATTCATTCTTGATTATGTATTTTGCTTTTTTGTAGTGTGGTCCAGATCCGATTTTATGCGGTTGTTTAGAGCATCGGATTTGAATTGGCATGATTCAGGAACACACTTATAGGTGTCCTTTGGTCTTTTAACATCTCTCAGCCTAATCTGCCTCACAGGTTTGTTGTGAGGATAAAGTGCGAGGCGGCATCACCTCCATGGAGGAAGGCTGGGACGTAAATATAATGAATAAACAACTCTATGTATAATCTTGGGGTGCCTAACAAAGTAAAATTGTCGACCTGTTTTTGTCTTTTATCAGGGTTAAGATATATTGCAAAAGGGTACTTCCTGGGGAGACTTAGCAAGAACAGAGAGATTCAATATTTGCATTTCAAGAAAACTACTTCTGTCACTTGAAATGCAAGTTTTGTCATCAAAATCTGAGCATTTGTATTCTAACAAGCACTCAAGTTGAGAATTCTTCACAATCTTAACATTCCATTTGTAAAGTTTATATGCCGGTTGTTTGACGTTGCCACTCTCACTCTCAAGTGGAGATGAATTTGGCACACTCCCCCAGGAAGAAAACTCAAAATGGTTTTGCCCTGGGGATCAGTTGGGAAAGGGTCAAGTGAGCCATTAGGCCTGTAAGGATGGGAAAGAAACTAGGCTTTATAAGCTGCCTCCACCCCAATCACTCTGAAAAGGTAAAGTAAAGGTAAAGGTACCACTGCCCATTAAGTCCAGTCGCAGACGACTCTGGGGTTGCATGCTCATCTCGCTCTATAGGCCGAGGGAGCCGGCATTTGTCCGCAGACAGCTTCCGGGTCATGTGGCCAGTATGACTAAGCTGCTTCTGGCGAATCAGAGCAGCGAACGGAAACGCCATTTTACCGCTGGAGTGGTACCTATTTATCTGCTTGTACTTTGATGTGCTTTCAAACTGCTAGGTGGGCAGGAGCTGAGAACGAACAACATCAGCTCACCCTGTCATGGGGATTCGAACTGCCGACCTTCTCATCGGCAAGCCCTATGCTCTTTGGTTTAGACCACAGCGCCACCCGCGTCCCCTATATAGGACTATAACTAACAGATTAATTAAAAGAAAATATTCTTATTTTATTTACATGGTTATGCTCTTTCTTTATATGTGATATTGGTTTTAATGCCTTCTTCTGCTAAGAGTGTTCGTATTTTTTAGTAATATAAAATGAAATAAAAGTTTTTTTTTAAAAAAAAAATGTGTCTTGTGATTCAGATTCCTATAGGAAAATGTACTCACAGTGCTTGCAATTTGCCCAGGGATTTGCTTAATCTCTAAGTTTGGCTTTCTATCAGGTTTTCATTTTTTCCAGCCTTAAGTTCAGTTCACCCTGCATTAGTTCGTGATCCCACCACCACCACCAACAGAGCCTCTGTGTTTGGGCTCACCTGTTGGTTTGGGAAGTGCAAATTAGCTAGCTTTGCATTAAAACCTGTATTGAACACAGTTCTCCCCCTTCTCTAAATTTTGCCGAAGATGTAAATTTGGTCTATGCATCCTTGGAGGCACATGTGCAACGCCGAAAGGAATGAAGGAGCTTTCAGTTCACTGGGTACATTCTTGTTTCTCTCTCCCCCCCCCCCAACACTTTTTTTTTAAAGTCATTGTACATGATGCCAAAATTTCACCCTTTTATTTCCCAATGGATGAATGGATGTAGAATGGATCTGGAATGAAAAGTAGGCTCAAACACCTGCACCTGTCCAGTGTGTCTAATTGGATTACACATGCGATTAATTTCAAAAAATGAGCCAATCTGAGGATGGTAAAGACCCCACGTTCCCTCCCTGAACCTGAACTTACTTGACACCTCACTGCCAGCTGTAATATAGCAATTAGTTCCAGCAAACTATATTTGCTTATATACCTAATTAGAGACCAAGAAGGGTAGCTTGCTTTGAATAATTGCATGCCTGTGTCCTGTCTATCAGCCGCTGTTAAATTGTTGTTATATTAATATAAAGCTTATAACCAGGACTCTTCTAAATTGAATAAATGTTCTTCTTGCCAATTCTTGGATGCAATTAATTTACATAAGCTTCTGGAACCAACCTGATAATGATATACATCTTTGTGCAGGAACTCATGGCAAAAGAGAGAGAGAGAGTTACAGGCATGTTGCATTCTTTTTACTGTCTTCTCTCTGTGTTTTTATGTTTATTGCAACTAATGGCCAAACAATCAATAAAGGTGGATGATACTGACTAATTAATGAGGGTTGTATCCACACTCCATTTGCCACCTGCTGTGATTCAAGGCATTAATATTTTATATGGCCTGCCCCTGAGTGGTGAAGGGAGATGGCAGGGTATGAGGTCAGGAAGAGTGAGGTTTTTCCCCCCCTCCCAGTCATCTGCATATAAATCACACTTGCTTACTCCAGACATTTACATTTAGCTGGAGAGTGCTAGGCAGCGCAGCCCAAACCTCTCAGCAATTTTGAAGGGCAAGACTGAAAATAAGACAAACACATAGACAGTGGTACCTCAGGTTAAGAACTTAATTCGTTCCGGAGGTCCGTTCTTAACCTGAAACTGTTCTTAACCTGAAACATCACTTTAATGGGGCCTCCCACTGCCGCCGCACCACCGCTGCACGATTTCTGTTCTCATCCTGAAGCAAAGTTCTTAACCCGAGGTACTATTTCTGGGTTAGTGGATTCTGTAGCGTGAAGCGTCTGTAACCTGAAGCATCTGTAACCCGAGGTACCACTGTAGTTGGAGTGTTGAAACAGGACACACCATTATTTGGGGCTTTTGCAGAAAGTTAAAGGTGGTAAGTACTTAGCAGCGGCAGAACAAGCTGATCGGGTGCCTGGGGTGGCGTGCGTGACCTGTGCGCGGGGGTGGGGCCAGGCAGGCAGCTCCGTGGGGCCTCCGGAGTCAGCCTGCCCTCCTCCAACTCAGCCACCCTACAGCTGAGGGGGAGCAGGGAGCCTGCTTGTGCCCAAACCACCGCATCTCTTCCAGGAGAGACGCATGGCTCGGGCGTGCTGCAGGCCCCACACTGAGTGCCGCCTGACATTTTGTCAGCCTCCTCAGTGGTGACACCCAGGGTGGCCTGCCTCTACCACACACCCCTTTCTCCACCCCGGAACATAGTATGGGCTGGTGAGCCAAACAGCCATAAAGAAGTAGCCAACCAACCAACCAACCAACTATGGCCTGTTTCTTAGGATGGCATGATCAGCGTAATTCCATTCCAAGTCAGTTTCACCTGCACTCAAAATTCTATGATTTTATGATATGTTATTCTGTCTCATTTTGGTAGATTTTCAATGTATAAAATGCATTTATACTGAATGAATTTTGTATGTGTCCCCCCCAAAAAAAATACATTGTACGGGTTTTTCTTATAGCATTTGTGTGTGCCCTTTTTCTTTTTTTTTCTTTGAGCCAAAACTGAATCCTAATCTTGGAGACATGAGTAGCTCAATTAGTAACCATGTTCCAGCCCGCATATACATCTGGGGCTGGCAAATCCAGCCAGTTTGCATCTAAATGAAGACTGGGTGGTTTTCTTCTCCACCTCTACTTGAGCCTATCATAGAATCATAGAATTGAAGAGTTGGAAGGGACCCACAGGTCATCTGGTCCAACCGCCTGCAATGTGGAATCTCAGCTAAAGCATCCATAGCAGATGTCCCAATTGAGCAGGACATCCCAGAATTACAGAAGCCATTCCTGCATCTGATTAGATCCCAGCATGTCCCATTTGAGCTCCCATGAGAGTGTGCCCCCCAAAGATGCCCATTTTGGGGATCTGTGCTTTTGCGCAGTGGCATAGCGTGGGTTGTCAGCACCCGGGGCAAGGCAAGTAATTTGCGCCCCCTAACCCGTGGATTTGCGCCCCCTAACCCTAACCCCCAGATGTTGCGCCCGGTGCGGCCGGCCCCCCCTGCACCCCCACGCTACGCCACTGCTTTTGCGCAAGTTATCTGGCTACCGTAAGAACATGTCCCCAAAGATGCATGTTTAGTAGGGACCTGCTCTTGCACGAGTTACCTGGCTCTGGTGAGAGTGTGGTCCTGAAAGATGCATATTTGGGGGGGGTGGTCGCAGCCTGTGGTCTGCTGTCAAACCTTAACACACTACACTCATACCTCATGGTACGTCAGCTTCATGATATGTTCTTTCAGGTTACGTTCCACAGTGACCCAGAAGTACCAGAAAGGGTTACTTCCAGGTTTCGCCGCTTGCGCACGCGCAGATGCTCAAAATGACGTCACGTGCATGCGCAGAAGTGGCGAATCGCAACCCACACATGCACAGATGCACCGCTGCGGGATGCATTCTTTTCATGTTGTGAACGGGCCTCCGGAACGGATCCCGTTTGCAACCCAAGGTACCACTGTATTGAGTCAATGTGTGCTTTTAGAATGTGAACTAACTTAAAAGAATAGCACAGATGCAAACTACCACTTGATGAGAACATTTCCCCAGGTCAGATATTCCCCAGGACCTAAATATTTATTTCATTTGTATGCCGTTCCTTTTTATCTCACCAAGGATCAGGTCAGAGAAGAGAACCATAGGCAGTTTCAGTGGGATATGCAGTCTAAATACTGCTGGCCGAGTAACCTTAGTGGTACTAGAGGTCAAATCCTGTGTCATTGGTTGATATAAAAGCTCCCATATCTGCCTTCTCCCTTCAGTCTGGGCAACTGTCATGGCTATGAACTAATGACATACAGGAGGAGGGAAAATGGGTGTGTGTGTAGAAGTTACTTTCCATGTCACCTGCAGAAATGCCTACCTTGCAAGCTAGTGCCATGGGAAAGTAGTTTTAGGAGCCAGTATTACAGACATCTACTTTGCCCAAGGAGTTAGCTGTGACCTTCCCTTATCTCACTCCAAGGATGATTCCTCCTTGGAACTCTCTGCAGGGTGAGAGGCAATCTTCCTCCACCACTTACAGCCAGGAGTTGTGAGATGTTCACCCATTAGACCTTATTCCTAAAAAAATAAGTCATGGGCACTTTAAGGCATAACAACTTTCATCAAAGAGGGCAAATATAGAGACAACCCATTGGCCAGAGGACTATTTAAAGCCATAACTTGCTGAGTTGCCATGCATCCAGCATCTGGTACTTGCTCAGCAGGGAGCTGGCCACGGTCCTGACCCCCAGTGCTTTGTCTGCCAAGTCTGGTCAGTAAACTCTCTGTCCAGAATGGATCTTTCCCCCGACTCTTCAGCATGCCTGCCTGCAGTTCAAAATGCTAGGCTGCTTTTGGAACAGTTCCTGGCCACCACGCAGCCAGCAACACAGAGATGAATTAACACGTTGGAGGTAAAAAGTGCTGCCTGTGAACTTCTGCACAAACCCAAACCAGTAGTCGAGGCTCCTTAAAAAAAAGAGAAGGGCCAATGACCCAAGCCTAAATTTAATGGCCATCTGCTGGCAAAAGCAACCTTCTGAGCTCTGCACAGCTCTTTCTTTCTCAAGCAGGAAGATAAATGCCTTCCACTCAAAGAAGGGCTTGTGCAGTGAAGCTCAGTGCAGTAATTGGCCTACTGAAAGGTATCATGATTCTTACTTGTGTGTTGTCTTTCATTCTGCATGTATTCAGACACAGCAGGAATATGTTTTTGCTTGGTTGATTTTATTGAAGGCTGGTGGAACAAAGAGAAGAGGCAGCAGGCCCCAATTCCCAGCTGTTTTACTGTTTCACTGTTATTACTTAGATGTCTGCAGAGCAATAAGAAATGGATAAGGAATCACTAAGGTCAGAAGCTGCCACCCATTTTAGCCTTGACATATAAAAGAGAAAATACCACGAAGGTATTTGGGGGGGAGGGGTCTCTCTTCTCTGTCCTGCCTGTTATTTATTCCTCCATTCCAAGAATCAGACATAATCTGCTGTGAGTCATGGAATGGCATGGCCCTTCATTCTTGTGGCTACTTGGTAGCCTGAACTCCATGAAAAGGTTATTCTATATCCACCACCCAAAACCAGACAGAGAACATTGAAAATGTCTAAATGGCACAGCCTTCATCAGACAGCAAAAAACAAGCTTGCTCCATCATCCATGTGACAGCTCCTCAGATATCTGGAGATAAGACGTACCACCACTCAGTCTTCTTTTCTCCAGGCTAAGCTACCCAACTGCTTCAACCATTCCTTGTGAAACTTGGTTTCCAGACACTCTGTCATCTTGGTCACCCTCCTCTGTATACATTCCACCTTGTGTTCAACGGCACATTCCAGCAAAGCAAAAACCCTCAAGTGAAGCACAGCCAGCAGGGGGTGTGACTGGAGAGAAGGAGTAGCCTGGAGAGTCCTGGGTGATGAACAGAGGGGCTGCTAAGGCCACATTCAGCTCTGGGGCCTAGTTTCAGATCTCTTGAATTCAGGCAAACACCTGAACATAGCTTAAGCAAACCAGTAAACTGAGGGAAAGTCTTTTCCCAACTCTACTTAAAACTTGACCGCTGTCCGTTAAGCGGGAGAAGAAAGCAGATGTACAATTCTAAGAGTAAAACCTCTTATTCCTGACGTAAGCCTTCTTTCCCTTCAACTCCCACAACCTGTTCACTCCCTACTGCTGATACTCCTGCTGGAGTTTAAATTTGCAGATTTTGTGAAAACGAATGTCAGCATATGCATATGCATTAGCCATAGGCTTGTAGGCACATGGGCAGATTGGAGTAGGAAATAACAGGGAGCATCGTAAGAGCATTTTGTTGAAGATTCTAAGAGGTGATTTCCTGCATCAGGCTTTCTGCAATCAAAACTACAGCAGAAGGGCATTTGGTGTGGATACAAAGAAACAAGTTGCACCATTTTGTGGTTTTCTAAAAGTTACGGTAATATCAAAATAGGAAACTCTGATGCTTTATATTTCATTTCCTTTAATGACCAATAATTAGTTAACCAATAAATTGTTGTTTTTCTGTATAGAAATGACTGATTATAAGTGAAAGAATTGGTATTAATGAGTAATGTGATAGGAATAAAAGGAGTGAAGCTCAACTCCTTGGTCAGCTGTGATTGTCACATCTGTACTGAAACTGATCTCACTTATCTTTTCTGAATCTGTAAGTTTACTTACACTTAGCTGAAGTGTGATGATGTTCAGTTTTTTCTATTAAAAGAAAATAAATGTTTATAACCCTGCATGCTGTGTGTGTGTGTGTGTGTGTGTGTGTGTGTGTGTGTGTGCTTGAATGCTGGAACTTTCTGCCTTTACCTGTGGTCTTAAATTTCCAGCAGCTTTAATTTTTACCTCTCACACTGCCTGTTGCTGAAACACAAAATGGTACCCTGGGCATTCAAAAGGTTGGGGACATAGCCATTGTAGTACCATGACAGCTATCTGCAGGAAGAACTAGGAGACTTGCTACAAAATCAAGAGTACTTGCCATCCATTATTCATTGTTGGCTGTTTGCAATTATGTTGTCGTTAAAGTTTCAGCTGGCCAAACATTTAGCCATGTGGGTTAGATGAGCAATCATGAACTGCAAATAGCTTTAGTAAGCAGTTTACAAGATACCCACAGACTGAAAATCACTCCTGGAAACTGATCTGCAAACAGATTAATGAGCATATTTGCCACTCAGAGACCACAAGGCGCTGATATGCAATGAGCTTCTCATGCTATTCCACATGGGACAGCTACAAGGTCACATGCTAGAATATCCTTCCTATACCTCGTTTAGGCTAACAGCTCTCTTCCCCCACATTGTGCCCTCATCCCCATGAACCTCCATCCTCCATCGTGCTGCTTCTCCGCTGCTTCCATTTGGATTAACTCTTATTGGAATCCATCATCAGGGTGGCTTACTGTAAAACTACTTAAAACTGAATCAAATAAAGCAAAAAAAAAAATTGGATGCATAAAAGCAGCTTAAGAATTTGAGGCACAAGTCAACATCGGTTAAAAGCTTGGGAGAATAAAAGCGTATTTGTGTGGCACCAGAATAATACAGTACTAAGGCAGGTATAATAATAATAATAATAATAATAATAATAATAATAATAATAATAATAATTTCTTATTTGTACCCCGCCCATCTGGCTGGGTTTCCCCAGCCACTCTGGGCGGCTTCCACAAAGACCAAAAATACATTAAAATGTTACACATTAAAAACTTCCCTGAACAGGGCTGCCTTAAGATGTCTTCTGAATGTCAGGTAGCTGTTTATCTCTTTGACATCTGATGGGAGGGCATTCCACAGGGCAGGCACCACTACCGAGAAGGCCCTCTGCCTGGTTCCCTGTAGCTTTGCTTCTCGCAATGCGGGAACCACCAGAAGGCCCTCGGTGCTGGACCTCAGCGTCCAGGCAGAACGATGGGGGTGGAGACGCTCCTTCAGGTCTACTGGGCTGAGGCCGTTTAGGGCTTTAAAGGTCAACACCAACACTTTGAATTGTGCTCAGAAACGTACTGGGAGCCAATGTAGGTCTTTCAAGACCGGTGTTATGTGGTCTCTACATACCATCACTGAAAAGGTTCAGGTTCCCTGGTCCCAAGCTATCAAGCACCTGATTTTGCTGTATCTGTTTTTAAATTTGTTGTATCGTGTTGTATTCATGCTTTAGAAGTTTTTAACAAACCTTAAATGTTATGCATTAAGCTCAAAAGCTCTGACTTACAGTGCAGCTCTATGTCTCAGTGGAAGTGACACTGAGTTTGATTGGACTATAGGATTGCAGCCTGAGAAGGAGATGCAAGACCTTAGGGCCACATTTCTCCTGAATTCTCATCTGCCTAAACCAGAAACATATTAAGAATGAGAAGTGTGCAAGTCATTTGCAGTTTCTTGTGGTTTATGGCTACACTAATTTCATTCCAAGTAACGTATTTCCTTTTCTTTTCCCCCTGTCCCCCCCCTTTTCGCAAACTTGAGCTGAATTTAGCAGAGGAGGAAAATAACTCATGACAAGCCCTGTCAAAAACTATAGGGCGGGGAGAAGAGGGAGGGAGAGGCAGAGAGAGAGAGAAGTTATATATTTCTTGTGTGTGGTATGTCCCTGAAAAGGACAGCATCTCATTTTGTAGCAAGCACATGACTTGCCAGCAGAGAGAGGTGAGCTTGGGGCTCGTTGTGGGTCACTAGGCAGGCGCTGATGCCATGAAGAAAGTGAGAGAGAAGCAGCAGTGGAGGAAAACAAAGCTAGCAAAGGGCACCGGCAATGAACACAGCTGTCTTATTTTTATTATTTGAAGGGATTTTGGAAGAGCGGTTTCAGTAATAAACTATTACTTTTTCTTCTCAGAGAATCCAACTGATTCTTCCCTATCCCATCCTCACACTGCTTCAACCCCAAATGATTAGTGATGCCACCATGACTCAAAATTCATTGGTTCATAACTTGAATCTGGTAAGTTCATCATGTTGAGTTCCACCTTCAATCAATTAGGGTTGCCATATTTTGAAGAGGAAAAAGGAGGACACATTTGCCGACTTCTACATTTATGGATCTCTATGACTCCTCTCATAATGAAAAAGAGGACATATGACAATATATAATTTAAGATGGTTATGAATTAAGTTTTATTTCCTGTGCTTGCATGGTCTGCATGTGTCACATCATCCTGTCCCCAGTAGGGTGTGTCAAATTTTTCAGCTTTCAAATTCCAAATATGAGGGGTGCTAAAAAGTTGTAACACAACTTGGAAATTCAACTGGAAGAGAATGCCATATAATTGGGCCCACAATACTGAATGCACAGCTCCTGGTGCCTACAAGCCATGCATGCAAGCCATGGGGGACCACTAACAGTGACTTCCCCAAAGACCTCTGTGATCGGGCAGGGATAGAAGGGATTAGGTGGTCCCTCCTGGAACCACATTTTAAGGGCCTTGTAAATCAATACAAAAACATTGAACCTGGCCCAGTAGTCCATGGGCAGCCAGTGTAAACCTGCCGGCAACAGTTTGACCCCATCAACAGTCTAAGTTCAGCATTTTGCACTGGCTAGACCCTCTGGACCAAGCCAAGGGTAGCCCCGCATAGAGTGCACTGCAACAATCATGTTTTGTGGTTCCCACTGCATAGATCACTGTGGTCAGACTATCCCTGTCCAAGAAAAGCTGCAGCACGTGTAAAATCAGCCAATGAAAGACACACAACATCATGATAATTGCGGTGGAAAAGAACCCGATATTAACCATGTCATTTCCCCAAGCAGTGCTTTGATAACACATGCATAAAATGCTTCGAAAATGTTTCAAAAGAAATTTTGTCTGAGTTTACATCAAAGGAATATATATATATATATATATATAATTATTATGCAAATACAAACAGAACAAAGTATACAAACATTTCAACTGATTACTGGGAAAAAAGAAAAAAGAAAAGAAACAGAAAAAAGAAGAAAAAGAAAAAAGAAAACAGCAAAACAGAGCAAACACAAAAAGGTAACTGTAATAGACATCCCAGAATGTCATTTCTCTACCGAGATGCTGACCCTTCTTGGGGTGGATCTCTTTTTCTTATACTTTTGGTTTACATTGCAGGATTAGTGAGCAATGATTGTAACCTAAATTTGTGTCATTGTGAGAGCAATATTGAACCTTTGTTTTAATCTATAATTTCAAAAATAATAATAATAAACGTAATAAAAAATATGATGGGGTCAGATCAACACCACCACCCCAGCATTTCAATATACGCCCTCTACTCTGCATACATAGAGACAAAAGAGGAATTAGACGGTCTTACTTCTCTTTCTGCTTTATTGTTCTTCTTTCTTCTGCTCTATTAACAAATTTATAAACTGGGGCAATGCCCCATTTCCCCTAATGGACCAGCCACCACTTCCTTCAAATGGTAGATCCATTTGAAGATCATGTTCTTGAAGTACTGGAGAAGGAGGGCACAATAGGACTAATAGTGAGCCCTGTTAGGACAATGGGACCTTAGAAGTTGCCTGAGGATGCCCTTGGCCAGCCCATTAAAAGAGTTGGCAAATGTCATTTCCCTTTTTTAGAGAAGAGGTGGAGACCAAGCTATTTAAGGCAGTTCTGCCCCACACTCTTCCTTCTTCCTCTTGCAATGGCCAACCTCCTGCCCTTTTCAGTATGGGCTTTGCTAGTTGCCCCTTTAGAGGGACTGAGTATGATTTTTTAGGAAAGCCTCTAAGTGGCCTCATGGCTCCTCTTTTCTGCCTGCTCCATCTGGTTGGGTGCTGTCTGTGTGACTGGTGTGTTTTTTTAATCTGGTCCAATTGACAATTAATCTGGACAGGTGAGATGATGAAGAAGAAGAATTTGTTTATTTAGACCCCACCCATATTGCTGGGTTCGCTGAGCCACTCTGGATGGCTCCCAACAGATTATTAAAAACATGATAAGCATCAGATTTAAAGAATGCATGCTTGAATACCTGACGCATTAAGCTTGGCAAGCACACCAGGGTGGCCAACGGGGCTATGGTCTGCATGTCAGGTTCATACACCCAAGGTGTAGGCACCAGGGAGGGCCACCAGGTGGCGCGTTGGAAGATGGCCGACAATAACATCTCTCTGATCCATACAAGGTACTAAGGGGCTGCTATGGGAAGTATGCAGCCTTCCTAAGCTCCCCCAGGATGTGGGGGAGTGTTGTCCTGCCAGTGGTGTTCACAATGCACCCCCTGATACGAGTGATGGGGGTGCCGAACACTTGGCACAGGCCCTCGGTGAAGTCAGATCTTCCTGACGCCAATTCCAATTAGCGCGTGCTGGTTGCTTCAGCTTGGAATTATAATTGGAAACATACGATTGGAATGAAGCTGAAAGCACATACATCAAGTAAAGCTCGATGATAAGACTGCTGATTAATGGATCTCTGCGACCAGGAGTGACGGACGGATAAGTAAATCTTCTGATGAATTACCACAAGGAGACTGTATGTTTGGAATGAAGGGGGGTGGAGGAAAAAACTCTTTTTTTCTCTGCATGATGTGATATTAATAACCCTTCACCCCAGATAGAAACAAGATCGTTGCATTTTTACGAATCACAGGCAGGATTTTAAGAACTATGTGGGATGGATTAAAACAGGAAAGAAGACTGGAGAATGGCGAGAAAAGAGGGGGAGGAGAATCAGGATGGTTCGAATGAGAAGGAATGTTGGAATGCAAGTTTGACCTGACAGAGCCCCCAGACTCATTTGATCTGATTTATTTGAAAAATAAAGGACAGATCGGAGACTAATCTTGTGTATGGAAGTGTTGTACAGAGGCTGTCCCTGACCGATATGATTTTTGGAAGAGTACAAAAATCCACATAGAATGCCAGCTTTCAACCTGCTTGTGAAAATCATCAGAGATCGCAAAGAAAGGAATTTATGATAACAACAAGAAGAGAAAGGAAGTAATAAAGGACTATCCGGATCAAACTGGACAGAACTGTTTAATGAATGCAGTAAGATAAGTGAGGCTGTTTTGGACTCGAGCAGAGCTTGATGTATGGATACCCCCAACAAAATTTAAAATTTGGCTGTATAATTTGGAATTAATGTGATATGGATAATGTGATGTAATTGGCCTGTTAATAAAAATTTTTTTTTTTATAAAAAAAAAAGGTGTAGGCACCAGGGAAGGAGCTACAGCATGCAGCTGTAAATAGGGCCAGGAGATAGGAGAGAATCCCCATATTCATTACAATTCACCTGCCTTTTCAATTTGGCTAATTTGGTTGAATTAGGTGGATTTGCAGATCCTCTAGTTTGTAGTATATAATCAGTTCACCATAACCATGTGTGTCTCGGGTCTTCTTTCTGGTGTGTTGGCAAATGACATGAGTCACATTTGTGCTCCTTGCAAGTGATTCTATAGAATAAAACCTTCCCTTAGCTGAGCCCCCCCCACCCCACCTTCCGCATTATGCTTTGTGGTCTCTTATATCATCTCTGTTGCTCTTAGATACTCCAGATTGATTCAGAAGTTGGAGACAAAACATTTAAAACCCACCAGAGGCTGTAACGACAGGAATCTAATTTCCAATTAAATTTTTGTTCTGGTAAAGCAGGCTTGGTAATAGATCATACCAGGGAAGAAGTGACGATTTTTGGCAGAAGCTTTTAAAGAATGTTCACGTGTCTCCTTTCTCATTTAAGCACCTGACATGTTTGTCAGCACTGGGGAAAGAGGTATTTCATGTTCATTCATTCAGGATCCTTTTCCATTCCTGATCTGGCAGCTGCTTCTGAATTTTTCTAAGCACACCAGTCAGTCTGTGATCCATTCACTGTCTATCTGATGGAAAAGTTGTGGGCAGAAGTGAAAGTCATTGCACACTGCTTCCTCTTAAGGATGGAGGAGAATTTGGTTCATAAATGTCAAGTGCAAAAGCCAAGGTAAACAAACCATAAACAGTAAGTATGCTATATTTTCAACCTATTTATAGACAAAACCTGATAGTTATAATGCTAATGAGTGCATTTTCCATGTTTAATTCAAACAATTTCTAATAATAATAATAATAATAATAATAATAATAATAATAATAATAATAAATCTTATTTATATCCCGCCCTCCCCAACCGAAGCCGGGCTCAGAGCGGCTAACATCAAATGTATAACACATTAACATAAAAACAGACATCCTCAAATCAGATCAGGATCTGAATAAAATCCAATCAGATGGCAACCCTCAGATTAGGGTTGGGGACCTTAAATGCTCACCATTTAAGAAGAAAACGGAACCTTACCATTAAAGGAAAAAAATTAAAGCTAGGATGCAAGAATAAAAAAACTAGGGAAATACAATATTTTGGCAAAACCTGTTGTTATTAGATTAAAGTAGGAAAAGAATGAAATGAAATGATGAGTGAAAACATGCAAAAGTGACAATGACTTCTTCTTCTTTCTAATTAATACGGGGGGGGGGGGATTAAATGAAATTATAAGTAAGAACACACAGAAATGATTTGGACCAGAAATAGATAACTAAAGTAATTTTAGTTGCCTAAAATAACTGCAACTCCTATTCCCCTATCTCTTTCCTTCTTGTACACTGTGGTTTTTGAAAGCTAGAATTCATGAAACGTGCAATGCATTGGTCAATAGTGTCTATTTTATATTCAGTAAAGGCACACACACACACACACACACACACACACACACACACACCAAGCCTGTGGAATAATTCCTGTTCACCAGCTCTTCACAGATACAAACACGTAACAACTAATTTGTCTTAACGTCAGAGAAAGTGACAGAAAACTGTGGTAGATGGATGATCATGGCCCTCGGTGTCAAAGAGAAAAAATGCATTCTGCAGAAGTGTGCATTGTGTTTATGGCCAATTATAATCCCATCAGGCCATTCTCTAGCTGCCCAGGCCTAATAGGATATGAGAAGAACAGAACCAGTTGTAGCAAGGCATCTATTATGTTCCAAACATTCATTATCACATCCCCAGGATGTGGCTGGATGGAACACATTCCAGGCACCATGCAGTCCTTTGATTGTTGCAGAGAATTGGGCTGTGTATTATTCAAAAAAACAATCTATTCCTAGCCAGTTTAGATTGGTAATTATAGAGTTGGTGGGACACCATGCTCCAAGCATCTCAGGAAGTGTGTGACTCACTAATAGGAGCAGAAACTTCCAGCCAGGAGCCCTGGGCTCTATATCTAATATCTGCTATTGAATTCTAAACTGTGAGATACCCACTTTCAGATGGAAGCAGATGGGCTCTTGCTAACAAGGGTGGCTGCTAGCGTCTCTTAGTAACTACCAATCTGGCACTCCCGCTGGTACATTTGCACTATGTTGGCCTCACCGTTGCCTCCTGCTTACCTTTCTCCCTCACTTTTGGGAGGTCAGGTAAGCAGCACTGCACTGCACCACCGACCGCTAATGTCTTATTTCACAGCCACATAGCTATTCCCCATCAACACAGCACCAGGTTTCTGCAGAATACATCAATGGCCTGTTGATGTTTCTTAAGCATTACTTTTGACTAGAATCGGGGTTTTCCCTGTGTGCATCTTTCACAGAAATTTGAGCTCCTGGACAAAAAATATACCTTATTTTCCCGTGTATAAGACTACCCCAAATTTAAGAAAATGGGGGGGGGGGGGAGATTGCCCAGAGGATTATCCAGAAATGTTGAGCTTTTTTGGGGGGGAGGAGGATTGCCGAAAATCACCCACACAAATGAAATGCACTTAAAATTGCACACATCATCGATGCCATCAGCCGTCTGCCCACTCGCCACAAGCAGCCAGCAATCACATGCCCAATTGCTGCAGCAGTAGCCAATCCGAAGCAGCCCTTGCCACAGCCACCAATCACCCACCCAATTGCCACAGCAACAGCCAATCCTAAGCAGCCTTTGCCGCATCCACAAATCACCCACCCAATCGCCACAGACAAGCTCCTGCTTGCAGCTGCAACCAATCACCTGTCCCCCCCCCCCTCTGCACTATCCGTGTATAAGATGACCCCTAATTTTTTACATTATTTTCGAGTAAAAAAACCTCTTGTCTTATACAGTAGGTGGAAAAGTATGGTACATTAATTCCAAGTTTGTTGGGGCTTGGTTTGAACACACCTGATAAAGCAACCTTACTGAAAACTAGCTACAAAACTAGGAAAGCACCACTGGCAAGGGGCAAAAAGATTCCTGTTTTGTGAGGGGGGGCGGTTGACCCTTGTGGTCCTTTCCAACCCTATTGCAGCTGTTTGTTGTTGTTGTTTTTAAAGATATTTATTGACAATTTTTAAGATATAAACATACAACATACAAGACATACACAACATACAAAAATAAACATACAAAATAATAAACAATTAAAAACACACTTCAATTTTCAGTAATATAACTTCCATATCCTTATTTCCTCCGACCTCCTCATACTTCCCTTCTTTGTATTCCAATTCAGTTTGTTGGTTCAGCAAATCCTTACCATAAAACTTTAACCCATTTATAATCCTTTTTTTCCATATCTCCTAAAACATTACAGCCGGAAACCGCTTAATTTCTATCCAACATCTTTCTAACATTCATTAATTTTACAATATTTCTTTAAGTAGTCTTTAAATTTCTTCCAGTCTTCTTTCACCGACTCTTCTCCCTGGTCTCGGATTGCAGCTGTTCAAAATCTCAAAGTACAAAATTCACCTGCAACACCCCCCCCCAAAAAAAAAATCATGTATGCAGCTACACAATGCATGGGTGGCTTTTCTCATGTTTGCAAGGAACATAAGTCTGTCTCTCTGCAGAAACATTTCTTCCCCTTCCTTTGGTCTTCTTGCAGTGAGTCTTCTTGCTGAGGAAGCAATAACTGAACACTTTGCACAACATGAATGTCATTCCCCTTTCCGGTGCTCCCTGCTGAAAAGCTGGTGAGGATCCGGGATAGCGCATATCTTGGAATCCAAGGTAGAAAATTAATCACAGATTAAGCTTTGCAGTACACAGCTTTCTTTTTCCTTTTTTAAATAAATAAATAAGCATACCTATCACTCTCTAAGAAGCAAAATTCACAGAGGCCAAAAGGATTTGAGCAACCTGGGCACGGATATTTTCCATGAATTCCTTCATATTTATTACCTCCTTGTTCAGCAATGGAATGGTCAGCGGGTAATTTATGGCTGGGTATCCGTCGCCATAAGCTAGCAGTGATGTAATAAAAAGCTCAGAGCCCTGGAAACTCCAATAAACAGAGAGGTAATGTTGAAGAAGAAGAACAGAAGTCATTAAATCAATAATGCCAAGAACTGGCTCTGAGCTGTGCTGAAGTCAATAATATCATAAAGTTTTATACTGACTCTAGCATGGGAAAATGTTATTACCCGTGGCATGCAATGACAAAAGAATTTAGATCTGATAGACTCACCAGGATTGAAGCAGGGAATAAGTGGCTCTCTGATCTGGAACATATGTAGGGAGAGAAGGTTGTTTATGGCAGGAAATTACAAGCAAGCACTATCTCGGGATCCTGGAGTCCTGATGATTTCATCATTTCAGAATGCAAGTTGATGAAAGATGGGATGCGTTGGAGGAGCTGGATTTCCAATGGAAGCAGATAACCTGGAGGCAGTGAGATCCACTAGGGGACAGAGGGTCATATTGAGGACCATGTGTACAGCAGGAAACACGTGTTTAATCAATCAAACAATCCAACTAAGCAAGTTTAAGACTGAAGCCTTAATTGTACATAACAACATCTGGTGTAGAGATCCTGTCCAACATGCGTCACATCTGCTAATCTATGATAACCCTGAGCTGTATGAGAGTAAAGAATGAACCCAAACCCTTGCTCATCTCCAAATATGATTGGTACTGTAAGACAGCAACCCAAAGCCTTGACTTTAAAGCAGTGGAGTCGAAGGGACTGCATCTGAAGTCCTGCTCAAGGTGGTGATGCTAATTATCCACATTTTTGCTGTACCAGCTGTGGCCTGGATCTTAAAACAGAAAAATTGAAAAGCTGGAGGGGGGCAGAATTAAGAGATCTGTTCACCTTTAAGAACTACTGAGGTGGCCAAGTGCTCCTGAGAAATAATTAGATATGATCTATAACACAATGGGAGGACAACTGCCTCTCCAATTAAAGAACACTCCTGGATGGAAAAGTATGTACAGTGGTACCTCAGGTTAAGTATTTAATTCGTTCTGGAGGTCTGTTCTTAACCTAAAACTGTTCTTAACCTGAAGCACCACTTTAGCTAATGGGGCCTCCTGCTGCCACTGCACCAACGGAGCACGATTTCTGTTCTCATCCTGAAGCAAAGTTCTTAACCTGAAGCACTATTTCTGGGTTAGTGGAGTCTGTAACCTGAAGAGTATGTAACCTGAAGCGTATGTAACCCAAGGTACCACTGTATTGCAATACTAAGTGTGGTTCATCTAGATCTCATACAGAGTTTCCATGGCATTGTCAAATGTTCTTTGAAGTGGATGGCATTGGCATGAAATCTTTGACACCACATGGAGAGTTGCAACGCATCTTTCAGCAGCATAGCAGAGGCAGCATAGCAGAGGCTGTTTCACACTGGCTGTTTGTAAGGTGGGAGACAGGTTGAATATTGCCCTAAACCAAGATCAGAGAACCTATCGCCCTCCAAATGTTTGCTGGACTACAACTCCCATCATTCTTGACCATTGGTGAAGGTGTCTGGGGCTGCTGAGAGCTGGAGCTCAAAAAGAACTGTAAAGTGAGAGTGCTTATATTTCAACACATACGCCTCTCCAAGTGCTATGAATCAGATCTTTTTTATTTAAAAAAATGTTTTCTTCAAAAACTGAGTGAATGCTTGCAGAGAAAACAGCTAGTTTGGAAGCAAACCATAGACTCACGGTAAATATCACTACATATAATAACAATAATGCACCACATTAATGTAAGCAAATATGTTAAGTAAATCACATCACCCTCCTTTCCAGTCCCTGGCACATTAATAAGAAATCAGCCTCCCCCTTTTTAAATGTGTTTAGAAGGAAAACACACAGCCTGCCTCAATTTTACATACCAATTTTGAGAGAGAAAACATTTGAAGAGAAAAGAAAATGAAAAGAAAACTGAAGCAAAAACAACCCCTCGCTGCCTTTTTACACAGCACTGAAAATTATAGCCCAGCTAATAAAATGAGGGTGTCCTACACACGCTCTGATATTGTATAAATCATGAATAATACATCAGGAAAAAATGAGAAACTCCGATGGAATCAAACCTATATGGAAATAAATAAAACATACCATCAGAGCAGCAATCATGTTTGCTGTGTTGATAAAAATGTGTGTTTGTATTTGCGGGGGAAGGGATGGCGCCAGGAAGCAATTCTAAATGTAATAATAGTAATAACAACAACAAAAACAAAAACAGTGGGCAGCATGACAAAAGGAGTGGTAATTAACAGATAAGCATGTAGTTCACCCCAAATGCTTAGATAAGGATGGTGAGGTGGAGAAAATGAGGTAAAAGAGGAGGAAGGAGAGAAAGGAATTATCTCCCAGTATTAAGAACCAAGGAACTGCAGAGAAAATGCTCACGGGATGCCATTCTTTCTGAATTACATACAAAGAACATAGGAAGCCACCTTATACTGGATCAGACCATTGGTCCATCCAGCTCAGGACTGTCCACATTCACTGGCTTCACGTTCTTTAGGGCTTCAGAGAGGGGATATTCCCCATCCTACCTTAAACAGGAATGTAAGACTATCATTTTCTGCTCTGCCCCATATTGATCACACTTGGCACTGCTTCCATTTTGCTGCAGTCCATCTTCTGTCCCAAACAGCACTATTCACCTGGCAATCTGCTGTGGTGAAATTGTGTAAAAAAAATATGGTCATGACTTTTCCCCATCCCATTTGTTTTGATGCAAAACAAACACAATGCAAATTTGGTGGGATGGGGTGGTGATGTAATAGATTATGTATCAATTGCAGGCTGAAAGCACCAAAAATGGCAAATACCAATTTTATTCACTTTTCCAGATATAGGATGAATAAGCAAATGTTGGCAATGCCATGTCCATCTTCACATTTGGGGGCAAATGTGACACACTCTGACTCTTCTAGGAAGAAGGCTCAAAATGATTTTGCTCTGGCATGAAGTTGGGCAAGCGTCAGGTGGGTCATCAGGCCAATCAAAATGGGGAAGAAGCCAGGCTTTATAAGTTGGCTCCACCCACAAATACTCCCCTTTTCTCTTTGTAGTACTCTCCCTCTCTCCCCCCCCCTTTTTTTGCACTGGCTAACAACAGCTCTTCGGTATTTCAGACGGGAGGCTTTCATAGTCCTGTGATGGGGTTCCTAAGATGAAGGAATCTGGGTACTTTCTGCATCACCTGTTCTATCCCTCAGCAATGGTCCTTCCTCCATCCTATGTCAATGACAGCCAGCTCCTCCTTTCCCTGACACACCAGTAATCAATTTCCCTTCATTTTGAAAAACTCTCAGCAAAAGAGTATTGGATCTTTCTGGGTATGTTACTTGATAGGCAGTGGCAGAGCTATTCCTGCAAACTGGAACTAAGCATGGTCACACTGAGCCTTCTGCCCGGCCATGCAGTAGGGGGCCCAGCCAGCCAACCCGGCTGATGCTGCCCTGCTTTGAGGGGCACATTCCTCATGGTGCCCTGTGAGCACAGCACCTCTTTGTGAGACTCGCAAAAGTGGCACAGACTGGCAGGGCATTATGAGGAACACCCCCCCCCCAAAAAAAAATCCTGTGCTCGGTGCAACTGCCCTCCGAGCTCCAGCCAAGAGACAGGGCGAGCTCCCCTTGTTCGGTCCCAGCTCCTGCCAACCTAGCAGTTCGAAAGCATGCCAAAGTACAAGTAGATACAGTGGTACCTCGGGTTACAGATCCTTCAGGTTACAGACTCCGCTAATCCAGAAATAGTACCTGGGGTTAAGAACTTTCCTTCAGAATGAGAACAGAAACCGCACAGCAGTGGAGCGGTGGCAGCGGGAGGCCCCATTAGCTAAAGTGGTGCTTCAGGTTAAGAACAGTTTCAGGTTAAGAATGGACCTCCAGAATGAATTAAGTTCTTAACCTGAGGTACCACTGTAAATAGGTACCGCTCCGGAGGGAAGGTAAACGGCGTTTCCATGCGCTGCTCTGGTTCGCCAGAAGTGGCTTAGTCATGTTGCCCAAATGACCCAGAAAAACTGTCTGCAGATAAATGTCAGCTCCCTCGGCCAGTAAAGCGAGATGAGTGCCGCAACCCCAGAGTCATCCACAACTGGACTTAACTGTCATGGGTCCTTTACCTTTTTCTTTGTTTGTTGTTCAATCAAGACATTATGTGCTCCATGTTTTCCACTTGTGTGTAGGAAACTGGGTGCCCCCAATGCTTGGTGAGACATGACTTACTCAGCCCTCCACTGGCTCACTTCATCATTCCTCTTTTCCTAAGCTTTCTCAAAGAAAGCTAGGGGGTCTCTCTTGTTCCGGCTTTCATGGAGAGTAGCAATGTTCAGTCTGTTTCCAGTGTCAGTTTTGTATGCCTTCATTCATAAGTCTATCTCATGTTATTTCAACATTAATATCCTCTTCTGAAATCCACACAAAACGTATTTTCCACATGTACTTTGGGCATATTTTCTTACTTAATATGCATTAACATCAGCATCAACTGTACTTATGACTCACCCTTCCTCCAGAAGAGCCTGGGACAATGTACAAAAAAGGATAAAGAACAGAATTACATCAATGATTAAAATGAACTGAAATATTCATATAACGGCCATTCCACAATGTTTCTGTCTCTCAAACTATGCAGTTCTAAATACACATTTATCCTAAAATATGCATTTATAGAGATGAGAACTCCATGGCAAAATTCAGAGAACAGAAAGATCAAAAGGATAATTATATTCTTTTGTGGACTGGAAAAGTTCAAGGAGAAGAGCAATAAAAAGTTGTGCATCTAATAATAATAATAATAATAATAATAATAATAATAATAATAATAATAATAATATCTTTATTGTCATTGCCCCCTCTCGGGGACAATGAAATTACTTGGCTGCTCCATCCACCCAGGTAGGGCACTCCACGCAAAATCAAATCAACTATAAAAACACTAATTAAAACAATACAGTATAAAACAGCAAGGAAGATTAGATGACTTTCAAAGTCCAGGTTTCCCATTCAGGGCCGAGATCGCTCTGGAGAAGAAGCTGTTCTTAAGACGGCTTGTTCTTGTCTTCATCGTCCTGTATCTCCGTCCCGACGGCAGGAGCTCGAAGAGACAGTGACCAGGATGTGATGGATCTTTTACTATGTCCAGTGCCTTCCTATGGCACCTTGTGGCATAAATCTGCTCTAAGGTGGAGAGTGGGCAGCCAACAATGCTCTCTGCTGCCTTAACAACCCTGCACAACCCCAACCTGTCCTGGGCAGTACAGCTTCCGTACCACACACATAAGCCATAAGTGAGCACGCTCTCAATGGCACAGTGATCTTCTCTTTCCTATTGCAATCTGATGTAATGGTTTCTGCCAGGTGACATTTCATGGAGGGAGGTGCCTGGCTTGTCAGCAGAGGCAGTTGTGGCCATGGCGCGCTCTCTCTCTCTCTCTCTCTCTCTCTCTCTCTCTCTCTCCCTCCTTCTGGGACTGCTCTTGTTGTACGCTGGGAGCAATGCGCTCCCTCCTTTAAGAGGAATCGATTTGGAAAATGAGAAACCGTGAGAAAATGAAATTGACAGATTCACTCATCCCTATGAGCAGTCTCAGTCCATGGTGACACACAAAATTATCTCCAGTGCTGGGGACTGAACCTGGGACCTTCTGCATGCAAAGCATCCAGTCTCCCACTGAGCTATGCTCCTTCCCACTATTGTGGGGAGCCAATAGCCCCCCTCTGTTTCATGATTTCACTACTCTTATGTAGAATACCTTTATTTATAGCATCATAAAAGTACAATACATTTTTGTGTTTGGGAGCTGAGGAGAATCGCATGAATTTTCCTCAAAACTAACATTGTCTTCAGCCTAATAATAATAATAATAATAATAATAATAATGTATTATTTATACCCCGCCCATTTGGCTGGGTTTCCCCAGCCGCTCTGGGTGGCTTCCAACAAACTATTAAAATACAGTAATCTGTTAAACATTAAAAGTTTCCCTAAACAGGGCTGCCTTCAGATGTCTTCTAAAAGTCTGGTAGTTGTTTTTCTCTTTGACATCTGTTGGGAGGGCGTTCCATAGGGCGGGTGCCACCACCGAGAAGGCCCTCTGCCTGGTTCCCTGTAACTTAGCTTCTCACAGTGAGGGAACCGCCAGAAGGCTCTCGGCGCTGGACCTCAGTGTCCGGGCAGAACGCTGGGGGTGGAAACACTCCTTCAGGTATACAGGACCAAGGCCATTTAGGGCTTTAAAGGTCAGCACCAACACTTTGAATTGTGCTTGGAAACGTACTGCCTTATTTCTCTCTCTTTTTCGGTTTTTCTGGAATTGACCACAGACTCTGTGTATCTGACTTTTAACCAGAAGATTGGTGGTTCGAGTCCACCCTGGGATTGCTGAGGGGGGCAGAATTCCTGCATGGCAGAAGTTTGGAACTGATGACCCACAGGGTTCCCTCCCGACTATTCTGCGATTCACCCTGAGAAGCCACATGTAAAGCCTTTCAACTCTGTAAAGTGGAGATAAACTGAGCTCAGCAGAACGAAACTGCAAAGCAGCCATTGTACATATTTCATGGAACTCCAAAGAAAATATTCAAGGACAAAGGCTCCATTGCTAACAGCCCTCTTTAATGAGCCTCCAGTTTCAAAATGTTTCTCTTGCCCCTAAGATTACTTGTATCATTTTATGTAAATTGGTTGCATCGCTCTCTTTTTCAAGGTTCCGAGTAATCTATGCATATCTTTATATTACTTTTCAGAGCCATTAGCCAAGATGAGTTCATATTTTTATTCCCTTTGCATGCTGAATGTGTTTTATTTCTTTGGGGTGGCAGCTTTTATGATTAAAGTCAGCAAAACTTGATGCTTCCCATTACCTAGATTTCTCCCCCCCCTTCCCCCCTCCTGCAGCTCCCAATGATTTATTAACAAAAATCAAAGTTTGGATTTTTAATAGACTCTACTTTTCATTTATCCTGTCTTCTCTACATCCCCCCCGCCCCCTCCCCAAATGGAAAGAGTGTTGACCTGATCAGAATAGCTTTGAATACAAAATATCAAAGAAAGCTTGGCTGGGTTTTGAAGGTACGTCATGTCAATTTATGCCTTGAGTGATTTCTAAATTATGAAAAGGACGTTGGAAGTATGTGTGTGTGTGTGTGTTTTAAAGGAAATCACACACAAAGGGGAAAGTATAGTTTGGAAGGATGGAAATCGTATCTGTTTTTGAGAGCTCTGGACTCTGTAATTTGTGTATATGAACTTTAGGATAAATAGGTAAAGGTAAAGGTAAAGGGACCCCTGACCATTAGGTCCAGTCGTGGCCAACTCTGGGGTTGCGGCGCTCATCTCGTTTTACTGGCCGAGGGAGCTGGCGTACAGCTTCCGGGTCATGTGGCCAGCATGACTAAACCGCTTCTGGCAAACCAGAGCAGCGCACGGAAAAGCCGTTAACCTTCCCGCCAGAGCGGTACCTATTTATCTACTTGCACGTTGGCGTGCTTTCGAACTGCTAGGTTGGCAGGGCAGGAACAGGGACCAAGCAATGGGAGCTCACCCCGTCACGGGGATTTGAACCGCCAACCTTCTGATCGGCAAGTCCTAGGGTCTGTGGTCTTAACCCACAGCGCCACCCGCGTCCCGATAAATACAGGATAAATACAGAGGAACAAAAGAACAGCCCTTCTGGATGGGACTAGCGGCACATCTAGTCCAGCATCCTGTTCCTCACAGTGGACAACCAGATGCCGCCACAAGCAAGACCAGTGAGCAACACCACTCTCCTCAATTGTCAATCCCAGAAACTGGTATTCAGAGCTATACTGTCTTTAAGAGTGGAGAGACAGCTACTTAGGCATCATAGCTATCAGCCATAGATAGTCTTATCCGCCATGGATTTATCTATCTTATCTTTATCTTAATACAATCCAATGACCCACCCAATTGATTGTTTTACATCCCCTGGATCTGCCTCTTCAGCCTCCATGTATTCATTCACAAATCTGAACTATTTTTGCACATATGCAGTTGTATGAGATCCAGCTGCGAGCGCCTTCTGGCAGTTGTGGTGCATAATTTTAATGAAACAGATAGATGATAGATAGATAGATAGATATAGATGATAGATATAGATAGATGATAGATAGATATAGATAGATATAGATAGGTAGGTAGATGATAGATAGATGATAGATTAGATAGATAGATAATGATGATAGATGATAGATGATAGCTAGCTAGATAGATAGATGATAGATTAGATAGATGATAGATTAGATAGATAGATAGATAGATAGATTGATAGATAAATAGATAGATAGATGATAGATGATAGATAGATGATAGATGATAGATGATAGATGATAGATGATAGATGATAGATGATAGATGATAGATGATAGATGATAGATGATAGATGATAGATGATAGATAGAGATAAGAGACAGAGATAGATAGAGAGACTTCCCATAAGCATTTTATCGGCCACTGAGAGACCAAGATTCTAGGCAAGATGGGTAACTGGCCTGATCTAGCAGGACTCTTCATATGTTCATTCCTGACCTCACGCAAGATACATTTCTATGAAAACCAACTATCTGTACAGCTGTAAGACAATGAATACTACTTGAACAAGTGAGATTGTACAAAAACAAAAAGATGAAGAATAAACAGTGGCGTAGCGTGGGGGTGCAGGGGGGGGCCGGCCGCACCGGGCGCAACATCTGGGGGGAGGGCGTGCTCGCACTCGCAGCTCTCTGCCCCTACCTGGCTCACTCACTCTCTCTCACTGCAGTGCTGGCTGTGCGAATCCGATCCGAGCCGCTGGGTCGCCGCCCACTGTGGAGGGGGTGGGTGCCAGGCGTGTGGTGCGGAGAGAGAGCGAGGGACTATCTGGGGGAGGGACAGTGCAGCGGCCGCCCAGCGCAGCGCTGAGCGTGGGAGAGAACCACACCAGACCAGACCAGACCAGGCAGCAGCAAGAAGAAGCTGGCAGCGGCGGCAGGTTAGGGGGCGCAAATTACTTGCCTTGCCCCGGGTTAGGGGGTGCAAATTACTTGCCTTGCCCTGGGTTAGGGGGCGCAAATTACTTGCCTTGCCCCGGGTGCTGACAGCCCACGCTACGCCGCTGAGAATAAAAACTATTTTTTTTAAAAAAAAGCCATTTGTATTCTATCTTACATTGTTTCTTTACTTTACTTTTCACCCATTTTACCTCACTTTTCAGTGCAAGATATTCCCAGTGGCATTCAAAACACGCTATTGTGTTGTTGCACCAGCGAGAGAGAGAGTTGTGATGACAACTCACAAGTGAGGGATTAATCTTAATTGTTTTCAGAGCTAAAATAGATAAACAGTGCAATCATGTTTGATCAGATTGGCTATAAGGAAACAAAAGTTAGATACAGTTGTAATTGAAATTATTCACACACACCCCAAATATTACTGACCTGGAGGCCATTGCTCATGAGGAATGGGTTAAGATTCCTCAGGAACACTGACGGAAGCTGCTGCCTGGCTATGCATCTCATTTGCAGCAGGTCATAGCAGCAAAAGGCAGTTCTACTACATACTGAAGATGCTTGTGAGACAGGAGAAGCCAGTGTCAGTTGCAATTTTGGCTGAATATGGGGGAACCACTTGAAGCATCTGTCGTGTTCAGCTATTTCAATTGCTTTTGCTTGAATTGCTCATTGCAAAGAGCTGAAAGTCTGTAAATTTTGATAATGAATCTGATTTGCAATGGGGGTTGAATAATTTCAGTTGCAAGTGTCATTATATTGAGTTAAGCAAAAGCACACCTGAACCATTAGAGTTTACAGTAGCCATATCAGTCACCTTACACCAGACTCCCCTCACACAACTGTCATCTAGCAGCAACTTTCCCAACACATTGAAACAGGACCACTTCTTCACGTCTGCTGACTGGCTAGGTCTGTTGGTTTCTTCCTCTTCCTGAGTTGCCTCCATTCTAGCTAGTCTTTATAAGAATCACCGTGTCACTTTAAAAATTTAGTGCTTCTATTCCTCTTCCCTCCTCTTCCCTTTTTCATTTTGTATCATGTATTTTAGGTCATTAGAGAGCAGGAATTATCTTGTTTGTTATTGATCTTATTTAAGCCACTCCTGGAGCCTTTTTAGCTGAAAAGCAGAGTGAGGGGTATTTTAAATAAACAGCTTCTTTCTTTTAACAACTTGAAAGAAGCAAATTCAGCTTCAAAGTTCTGTTTAAATGCAAATGTTTGCAATCAAGCCTTGCAGAGGAAATTTCATTTTATCACTCTGTGAATTTATAATGCACAATTCATAATTCATTCCCCCCCTCAATTTTTAAATAACTGGGGTATCACAGACATGTTGTACATGTTACTAGGCAAGTAGTTACTGAAATATTGAAATCCTGAATTGCAAATGGCAAAGTCATGCATTCCAAAATCTAATTCACAAACAGAAGGACCGCGTGGCAAAAACAAGTCATTACCCAGGATACAAATTAAGCAAATGATTCATAGTCAAATCCCACAGAGGCTTTCATGGTTGCAAAAGAGAGAATTTGTCAATGGAAATAAACATTCAAATTGGAATACAAATTTGGGGGGGGGGAGTCCCTTTTCAGCCTATGCAGTTTCCTTCCATCCATTTATAGATGACTGCAGGTTGTACTCAGTCAGAAGACAGGAACGAAGGTGCAGACACTTTTTTAAGGGGAAGTGAAAGTGTGCTCCAAAATCTTAGCTGCAATGCATAACAGTAGTCAGGTCTATTTAGTCAGTGTCCATCCTCTCTCCAAGGTCTCTTTCTGCAAGCCTTCCAGGTTTGTCTATAAATATTTAAGCATCCTGCACAGCTAGGCCTAAAGGCATCTTTAACTTAATTTTTAAGAGCTGCAAGAAATGAAACATTTCAAGTATCATTACGAAGCAGGGTGACGGGGGCAGGGAGGGGAGGGGATATATGTTCACTAGTTGAAAAAATAAACCACCCTATTATTTCCAGATGGTAGTGAGAGATACAGTACAATCTCACTGGAAGTGAAAGCGCCAAGGATGTTAATCCAAAGTAATCCTAAGGAAACTTTGACATTTGAGAATGATTCACAACAGGGATGCAGAACCTCAGGCCCATGGGCCAAATGGGCCCCTCCAGACCTCTATATTTGCTCTTCAGGACTCTCCCCCAGGGTACTCTGCCCCTCCGCAGGCCACATTCATTACAGGCCCTGCTTGTCACCTTACGGGTTTTTGGCTGGCTGCTGTGTCTCTTGCTTGTCTGGGGTAGAGAGGAGTCTGAGGAGGAAGAGGAGAGTTTGGACTTGATGTCCCGCATTTCCTGCTCCTTAAGGAGTCTCAAAGCGGCTAACATTCTCCTTTCCCTTTCTCCCCCACAACAAACACTCTGTGTGGTGAGTGAGGCTGAGAGACTTCAGAGAAGTGTGACTAGCCCAAGGTCACCCAGCAGCTGCATGTGGAGGAGCGGGGAAGTGAACCCGGTTCACCAGATTACGAGTCCAACATTCTTAACCACTACACCATGCTGGCTCCAAGTTTGCACAAGTTTGTGTGCAAGCAAACTTATTGTACACAAGTGAATTTTATATTCATTTCTCCATCCAATTTTGCCACTCACCATGGGATTTGGCCCTCAGAAGGATACCTGGAAGGGAATATGCTCCTTGGGCCGAAGACATTTCCCTATCTGTGATTTACAAGACCAGTCTCCCATGGTGGTCGCAGCAGGACCATATAAAAACAAAGTGAGTGCAAGTATCATATTAGCTCTATTGAAGCATTCATATTGTGAATTCACTTTATATTCCACAAGTTGGAAATGCAACTGTCTGCAGCAGGGAAGTTCCTTCAATGCATGGAGGCCCTCTGTGTGACGTACAAATTGTGGAGGGTGACGGGGGGGGGATAGAGGGCAAAGTTGGCATGCTCATCCCCACTCTCCTCTCTTCAGGTGTGAAGTTAGCACACAATCTGAATGCCTGCATAGGGGGTGGGCTGCCTTCATAGTGGGAATGCCTGCATAGGTGGTGACCCTGAGTACCCCACATGCATTCAACAGGACTTATGAGCTGTGCACATACAGATTCTGTTCCAGCATTCTGGTGAGTGTGTGGCTTCTCTCTCTCTCTCTCTCTCTCTCTCTCTCTCTCTCTCTCTCTCTCTCTCTCTGTGTGTGTGTGTGTTTCTCAGTTTCAATTTTTTATAATCCACTTTTCCATAGCAGTTTCAGCTTTTTTAAAAACAACAACAACCAGAAGCCCATGTGAAAATTCATTAACATTACTCCTAATATACACATTTTCGTATACCAATCCCCCCTAACATAATGGATTTTTGTGAGTGTTTTGGTAAGTAAAGTCATACCTTGAGTTACAGATGCTTCCAGTTGCGTTTTTTCGGGTTACAGACATGCTGAAACCTGGAAGTACTGGAACGGGTTACTTCCAGGTTTCAGCAGTCACGCATGCACAAAAGCGCTAAATCGTGCTTTGCGCATGCACCGAAGCGCCAAATCGCACCCCGTGCATTTGCAGATGCGGTGCTGCGGGTTGTGAACGTGTCTCCAGCACGGATCACGTTCGCAACCCGAGTTTCCACTGTATATGCATTTTTGTACACTTTACCTGACTGGAGAAGTGTATGGGAAAATTCAGAGTAGCTTGAATATCGAAGGCTGGCTGGTGATTTGAAATTTGTGAATTGGGTAGGTTCGCCTTCAAAGGTGAGCTGAATCAAGTTTCCCCTCCACCCTACATCTTAAGGGTCTTACATGAATGCCCCCTTCTGCTTTGAGAGGTGGCTTTCCTCTACCCCCTCCCCCCAAAAAAAACACTGGCTGCATCCCCTGTTTTATGAAAACTGTGTAAGAAAAACAGAGATACAAACATAAATGAAGCATTATTATGAAGTACTATTGGTGATTTCCTGTTCTTATCTGTATCTTTAATACAGACATCCCCAAACTTGGCCCTCCAGCTGTTTTGGGACTACAACTCCATCACCACTAGCTAACAGGACCAGTGGTCAGGGATGATGGGAATTGTAGTCCCAAAACATCTGGAAGGCCAAGTTTGGCCATACCTGCTTTAATACAAGAACTAATCTTATAGATCAAGGAAAGCCTGGGCTTGTGTCTTTACAAGACATGTGAAACAATTAATGGATGATGCTTGACACGTCCACATAAAATGTGTACAGTCCTATATCAAAAAGGGAATAAACTGGTTTTCTTGGCATTGTTAACCTTCTTGTGAATGCAACAGAAAAAAACCTCAGGCATGTTTTTAAAAGAAAAAGAAACCGACAGCTTATCAGTATGAAGTTGAACAATATGGAGGCCCCAAAAGAATGGCATGACAAATATACTGCTCATTGCATAGCACTATAAAAATCACTTCTCTCTCATATGCACAAGAAACTAAAAACCTTTCCAACTCCAAAGTCTGTGTTTGCAATAAGCATGTATATTAGCATGCCCCGCTTCCAGAAAGGTTCTCATCATACCTTAAAGGGCCGTGTGCATTATCTCATCTCTGATTTTTATCAGGATTTGTTATTTTCTCTACAATAGCAAGATCTCTGAGCTTTTCAAGCCGAGTTTCTGCATCTGGCACATTTACACCCATTCAAAGCCTAACGAGGGAGATTCTTGCCGTCATCAGTAAATATTGTACAAGCTTATAACAGCTCTTTTAAAATCTGGTTTTATCGCAAGTGCTTGAGAAGAAGAATGGACGAATCTGTCAATTTTTGTTTCTTTCAGTTTCTCATTTCCCTGGCCTTCTCCGTTGGGGTAGAGGTCCTGCTTGCAGGCTTCCTGCAGTCATCTGATTGGCTACTGTGAGAACATATGAGCCAATGGTCTTATCCCATCAGGCTCTTCTTATGACAGAGCTGTATGCTCCATGTGGTCTGCACTGCACTGCATCCCCTGTTTTATGAAAACTGTGTAAGAAAAACAGAGATACAAACATAAATGAAGCATTATTATGAAGTACTATTGGTGATTTCCTGTTCTTATCTGTATCTTTAATACAGACATCCCCAAACTTGGCCCTCCAGCTGTTTTGGGACTACAACTCCATCACCACTAGCTAACAGGACCAGTGGTCAGGGATGATGGGAATTGTAGTCCCAAAACATCTGGAGGGCCAAGTTTGGCCATACCTGCTTTAATACAAGAACTAACCTTATAGATCAAGGAAAGCCTGGGCTTGTGTCTTTACAAGACATGTGAAACAATTAATGGATGATGCTTCACACGTCCACATAAAATGTGTACAGTCCTATAGCAAAAAGGGAATAAACTGGTTTTCTTGGCATTGTTAACCTTCTTGTGAATGCAACAGAAAAAAACCTCAGGCATGTTTTTAAAAGAAAAAGAAACCGACAGCTTATCAGTATGAAGTTGAACAATATGGAGACCCCAAAAGAATGGCATGACAAATATACTGCTCATTGCATAGCACTATACAAGCTTATAACAGCTCTTTTAAAATCTGGTTTTATCGCAAGTGCTTGAGAAGAAGAATGGACGAATCTGTCAATTTTTGTTTCTTTCAGTTTCTCATTTCCCTGGCCTTCTCCGCTGTATGCTCCATGTGGTCTGCACTGCACCCCTTAAGTTAGCCTGATGGCCTCAGGTGTGGTTGAAGTAAGCAGTGTTGAAGAAAGAGTCAACTGGCGGTCCAGCCAATTTCTGTATGTGGAATTGGGGAGGTGCCATTTGTCCTTTGCCACAAGAGGCAAAATGCCTTGGGCATTCTGCAGCATGAGTATTTCATTTTAAAATCATAGCACCTGATGGTCCTTCAGCACCCATCCATTCATTCAACTGGATGGATCCCAGGGTGACTTACAAGACAATTAATGAAAGCACAACTGAATACAAATGTCAATATAAAACCACACAAGCAGGATCAGATAACGAAAGAAAGGTGGAATACAAGCAACATACAAAAAAGTCTCCACCATCCAGGACCTTGGGCAATCTAAACCAGTGGCTCCCAAGCTCCCATGCCCTAGAGCACTTGGAAATTGCGGAGGGTCTTGGAGAGCTGCTTTTCCTGCCTTTTACAGCACAGTGCTATATGTTATATAGTTTTAAACTGTATTTTGACAGGCATGGACCACCTGAATGACGCCTCTGGGCCACCGGTGACTCACAGATCACAGCTGAAGAACTCCAATCAAAACAGGCTTACCCAAGGCCTGGGTGAATGGAAGCCTAATGAAGTAGAGCAGGGATAGCCAATTGGGTGCCCTCTAGATGCTATTGAACTATAACCGGGGGTGGGGTGTCAGCCAGAACTCGCAGTTCCAACACTTCTCTGGTGGGCTCCATTGTCGTCATAAGAGAACAAGGGAAGAATTTGTGGTGAGTTCCAGGACCTGTTCTTCTAGAAAAATAGCACTGGCTATAACTTCCATGAGTTCTGGTTACTGGTCATGCTGGCTAAGGCTGATGGGGGTTGAAGTCCAGCTATATCCTGAGGGAACCACATTGGCTAACCTCCTTTTTTACAATAATCAATGGGCATGTTAGCAGGGGCCTCAATAAAATTCATCCTTTATATCTAGTCTTTCCTGCGAGTGACATGAAAGGTGAAGGCTTAATGGAGGTATGCAAGAACAACAAACTCTTCACTGTGATCTCTGTGCATACCTCCTAACAATGTGGAGGCAGCAGAGTGATAGGGATTGAATATGAGCTATGATTCTCACATTTAATGAAGTATAACCCACTTGGCTCCCTGCAAGTATGAAAATGTAATTTACGATATTTGTGATATTATTACAAGGCACTGTGTGCTCCACTGCCTTCCTGGCTAGTGGACACTGCTGTTAGGAACTACAAGGAGAAGATGCTTATCATCTTTAGTTAGACCTGAAAGGTCTGTGTCTAAATAACAATGGTGATAAATAATGATGTCTTCTTCTTATTCTTCGTCTTCTTCTGAAAAAATAAGGAAGGAAGGAAGGAAGGAAGGAAGGAAGGAAGGAAGGAAGGAAGGAAGGGCTTCTAATGTGAGTGGTACTGGATCTCTCTATTAATAATAATAAAACAGTAAAACTCATTAAACTCATTAAAACAGTAAAGTTTTTAAAAGAATGTTTTGAGGGGGGGAAATGCAGAAAGGGAAAAATCAAATTAAGAAATATACTGCTGTTGTTTTTAAAAAATGCAGTATAAGCAATACATCAGTAGGAATCACAATGCAGTTGGCATTGATATTCTGTGATAACATGCAGGTACTTAATATTCCAGCAATGGAGGAACAAATTCCTGCATTGCTATGGCATTGTCTGAATGGACTTAGACCATAGCCGTAATTCTCATGGCTGTAGTATAGGTCCAGACAGTTTCATTGGATATATTTTAAATACAAAACAATAAAAGGATAAACAATATATTGTTATAATTTACAACAGGGGCCATTTTTGTTTGTCAAAGAGCTCTGGTTATCAGACCAACAACAAGATGAATTAAGATCCTGTCAAGGACCAGGAGTCAGATTTCCCTCCATCAGGTCTCCAATTTTGAAGGGGAGGGACATGCAGGGCCAACTCCAGAGGCACTGCTACCCAATGAACCTGTGTGGCAGTACTCCTCCCCAGGGATGTGGACCTGCTAATATATAGCTGTCATGACCAATAGTCAATTGAGAGCCTTGTCCTCCACAAATGGACTTCCTTTGAAGTCAAGTGACTTCCATGAGACTACTCTAAAACTTGAGTAGTCCAGTGAAAGTCAGGGGTCCATCCTTGGATAAATTCAAGGTAAATAACATAAAAGCTGTGCTGGATGAGGCCAAAGAACCCATCTAGTCCAGCATCCTGTTCTTGCAGATCCCCATGGGAAGCTGGGAAGCCTCTGATACTGGAGGTAATATAGCCATCATGACTAGAAGCCATTATCCTCCTTCCATGAATTTATTTTTAACTCCTCCACTTCCACAATTTAGTAATCCAGTTGTTCAGAAGTCTTGTTACAGGGAGTAATCTTATTGTAAATTATTTGCTCCTGATAATCCCCAATAGTTTAAATAGAAAATATCATTTTTTATGGCTTGATGCCAAAAAATCCTATTACTCTTTTCTTTCAAGGAGATGTATTGGAGATAGAGCCACTGGGTTGAATCCAATAGAACTTCCTTCTCTTCTCTTCTCTTCTCTTCTCTTCTCTTCTCTTCTCCTCTCCTCTCCTCTCCTCTCCTCTCCTCTCCTCGCTTTCTCTCTCCTCTCCAACTCCACATTTTCACAATCAGCTCTTATGGGTTACAGAGCACATTGGAGTGCATGTGATATATGCCTGGGGAGGAGAGGAAGGGAAAGCCCCATCACACAAGCAAGCATCTGTTCATGCAATGTTTTGGTCACTGTCACCAGAACTAGTAAGTGCTTCATCCACCCACTGATATTTTTATTTGTTGCTGTTGATTGAATTTTGCTATTTATATGGACCACCTTTTTTTTATTGTGATGCCAACGATGATTATGATGATGATGATGATGATGATGATGATGATGATGTTGAGACATGTATTGGATTGTCACTACTGTTAGCTGCTTTGTGGGGGGAAATAATGAAAATGTGAAATATTAACATTTAGCTTTATTTAGCATGTGTGTGCAGACAGTTTCAAATGCCTAACTAAAGAATTTTCCTAAGCTTGCAATCACTTAACAAAGGTTCCCATGTTTGCATTTACTGCCTTTATACCAAGGGCATTCTTTACTTTCACATTATAGCATCAGGAAATATGCTACTTTTGAAGCTCAATCTCTTTACCATCTTCCCCTACAGTGCAACCACTCAGAGAGCCATCAAAGAGCTGTGGTGGATGATAAAAACAATGTGTTGAAGAATCAGCCATTCATTCTGATCTCACCTTCCTCCCCCTTTGTTCTTTTCCTTCTAAACACACACACTCACTCGAAAAATGCTTGTTTATTACCTAGAAGCTCAAGCTGAGTGGGGGGAAGCAGGGAAGAAAATTATGAGAGATGACATCTAAATGGTTTCATGGATAAAGCAAGCGTATTGATATGTAGACTGTTTGCTTTTGCAGATTAAAAATGTATGTTACACTTGAGGTGTTCAAGCTGTGGAGCATATTGCAAAGGCAGGTTGCAAATTGCTGTAACTGATACGCTATTTGTATGAAAAGAACATTGAGGGATATGTAAATGTAGCATTTGATTATGTTGACCACTCAAGAGCGGGACAGAAAGATGGATGAAGCAATGCAAGGAAAGAGAAGTTTTCCAACTGACTGTGTTTCCTCCAAAACTGATAGTGACAAATGCTGTTTTGATTACAACAACACCATTGCTATGACTGAAAGAAATGCAAGAAGTTTTATTTTAGGAGCTTAATTGACAAGCAGCTACAAGCAACCTCTCTCTCTCTCTCTCTCTCTCTCTCTCTCTCTCTCTCTCTGTGTGTGTGTGTGTCCCCTTCTGGACTTACCACTTCCCCTCTCTCTAATAGCCAGTGTGGTGTAGTGGTTAAGAGCGGTAGTCTCGTAATCTGGTGAACTGGGTTCAATTCCCCACTCCTCCACATGCAGCTGCTGGGTGACCTTGGGCCAGTCACACTTCTCTGAAGTCTCTCAGTCCCACTCACCTCACAAAGTGTTTGTTGTGGGGGAGGAAGGGAAAGGAGAATGTTAGCCACTTTGAGACTCCTTAGGGTAGTGATAAAGCAGGATATCAAATCCAAACTCTTCTTCTTCTCTTCTAATAGCAAACTCAAGTGTGAGTGTCAAAAGGATTGTAGTCAAAATAGGGCTACTAAGAAACAAGAAGGAGGTATTGGTATACTTGAGAGAACAGAAGTTCTTTCTTTCTTTCTTTCTTTTAAAAAAAGCTAAAGGAGCAAAAAAAGGTGGTGAAAACTGAAGAGAAAGATGGGAAGTTGAAGATGGGGTTGACTACCCTGGAAGAGGTGATGGCTATTGGCTAAAACTTGAAACAGGATCTCAGCTGTTAAGAAATGAGGAGATATTGCAACATTTCTTTGCAGCTCCCACATGTCAGTACAGTTTCTGCACTACATTTTACTAAGATTTCCACTGAGGACAGGGTTGTGGTGTAACCAAGTCTTACCAGAAGACTTGGTTAAGAGGCTGGCTTGCTGCTATAACATTTGTTTATCTGATTTAGAAATTGAGTGTTGAGTGGTTGGCCCTTCCTTGGTAAAAGCAGGTGGGAAGCAGAGGAATATAATCTTTAGAAATGGGTCCAGTTCTAGCATGCTGGGTGGGGCTGGAGCGTGATGGTAGGGGCAAGGCAGGATGAACCATGCCTTCCAGTATCTTTCATAAATACTCTATATAGTTTTCTCCATCCACCCCTGAATAACAGGTTTCTGAAATAAATTCTGGTTCATTGTTTGAGTCTGCCATAACTGCAGATCATCCACCATAGCTCACTTGCGGAACACATGGTTTGAATTTAAAATGCCCCAGGTTAAATCCCTTGTATTTCAAGTTAAAAGGGCATTGAGGGCAAACAGCATGCAATCTGAACTGAGTACTCCTGCACAAATTGCCAGCACTGGAGCTCTGATTCAGATTGTCCCTCATTGCTACCTTGATCCAGATGAGATTGGGGATAGTGCATTCCAACTTGCCATGCGTTCCAAATCCTCCGGAATCATCCCAGGACCAACAATGGCAATGGATCCAAGCAAAATCCAAAGCAGAAGGTTAAGTAGCTTTATTTCTGAGTCCTTTTCAGAAGGATGAGTATTGCACTGAAGAAAACTCTGGATCAGGGTTCCACTGACGATCCAGAAAGGGGAGGGGCAGCAAGGCTCTTCACCCTGGTCATTACTGGTGCAACCTTTTCTTCTATCCAGCTCCTAATTATGGACAGCAATTCTGCAGCTTCTGTGGGCCTGTTCCTTGCCTTGCTGGGAGGTAGTAATGGAAGGAATAGTACACAAAAAGAGAAGTGTGCTATATTTATGGCTCAAGCTATACAACAATGATATGTTTTGGCACAACCTCAGATCCCCCACTTTCCTCCCAACTGAGATGCCTTAAATTGACTTAATCTGTTAACATGCATCCTCAGCAATTTCTCCCTGGGATTTATTGGATTAAAACCTGTATCCCTGCTGCTCCCTGGCCTCTCAATTTCAGATCCCATTTTATGGTGAGACTCCATCGACGTTGTCCATCATGAGCTGGCATTATGAAAATTGGATTGCTTTTTTTATCCCCATTATGCAAAAGGTGGTTTGATACCAGGCACACAAATATGATTACATGGTTCCCCTCCGGCTCCATCAAGCTCCTGTGGTGCACTCTGTGGTGCACCATGAAAATAACTACATAATAATATACTGTAGTGGCATAATGGAAAATATACCTGGACCCCAACCCAGCAAATGGATCAGGGTTCCAAATGGTGAGTACCAAGCTTGTGTTCTGTGACTGTGGAAGGGAAAAGAAACAGACACATCTGCACTTGTGTGATGTTGGCATTGCTTGTGTGAGCAGACACTATAAGTAGAAATGACTGTAGGGCATACTGTGGCCTAGTGATAAGATTTTACATAATGTTATTTAGATTAACATAAAATCATTTTATTTCACTTTAATATTGCATTTTGTAAAGAAAGAAAGAAAGAGAAAAAAGAAAGAAAGAAAGAAAGAAAGAAAGAAAGAAAGAAAGAAATTTCATTTTTAAAGGGGTATGCTTCGATTTGCCAAAGGAATTTAACCTTGGGGTAGTTTATTTGGTTCTGAGTTAGAATTCTATGGAGTTCAACTTCTTAACTCATTAGGCTTGGTGATCAGATGCAAATAAAGACAATTTGAATCTGATCCAATGATAGAGATAGTAACACTACTTTCTGGTTCGTGTCAATTTTACAATTATTCATAAGTCCATTTCATTCTGTTTCCACATTAATCTGTGATTTTTTATTTTAAAAAATACTGAAGCGTGTATTTAAATACTTTATCACAAAATACATATTTTATCTCAAAGTACAATTCTCTAAACATATTTAATACTAACATGTGGGAGGATTATGGATTGTGGAACATTTTTGCATCAAGAGCTGTAACATGATTCAGAGAAATGAAAAACCAGGAGAACTGATGATTCACATCTTCATATTAGTCTGGAAGATGTGATTTAGATTGGTTTACTTCAAAATGCATAAAAAATAAACTCTCTTCCATCCCTATCCAACAGTCATCACAAACGAGTCTTGAAACCAACAAGTTTTCGGAGCCCAGGTTTTCAGGATCCTCGAGTGCAGGATGTCTGCATGAAATGAAATCAGTTGAGTTGCAAAAGAAATTGCTATCTCCAGTAGTTGATTTGGGGTGGTGATGGAGGTCAGTCTGGGCTGTCTCGGAGAGCCCAAATCACTGAGGGAAATTATTTTGGATGAGCTTAAAACAGCATGCCAAAAATCACTTAAAGTCACTTAAGCCTCCCTTTGCCCCGGTGCAACTGTGTGTGTGAAGGAGAGGGATTAAAACCATTGCCTCTTCCCAGGCTGGTGCTTACAATCATAGAATTGTAGAGTTGGAAGGCACCCTGAGAGTCATCTAGTCAAACCCACTACAATGCAGGAATCTCAACTAAAGCATCCCTGACAGATGGCCATCCAACCTCTGCTTAAAAATCTCCAAGGAAGGAGAGTCCACAAACGTCCGAGGGAGTCCATTTCACTGTCAAACCACTCTTACTGTCAGAAAGTTCTTCCTGGTGTTCAGTCAGAATCTCCTCTCTCCTAACTTGAATCCATTGCAGAGGCAGATTTAGGAAAGCACGACTGGTTCACCTGCACTGGGTACCAAGCCAAGAGGGTGCAGCAGGGGGTGATGTAACACTGACAAGCAATGGAAGGTGAGAAGTGGTGGGGCATCAAGGTTTAGGCATTGCACAGGGCACCACTGAAATTTTAAAGCCAGAAGTCCTCCACCGTCCATTGGTTTGGCTCCTACTCTCTGGAGCAGGAGAAAGCAAGGCATCTCCATTTCCCACGTGACAGCCCTTCAAATTTTTGAAGATGGCTTTCATATCTCTTCTCAGTCTCCTCTTTTCCAGGCTTAACATATGCCACTCCCTCAACTGTTCCTCATAAGGCTTGGTTTCCAGATCCTTGATCATCTTGGTTGCCCTCCTCCTCCTTCTTAAATTGTGGAGCCCAGAACTGGACACAATATTCCAGGTGAGGTCTAACTGGGGCAGAATAGAGTGGTACTATTACTTCCCTTGATCTGGACACTGTACTTCTGTTGATGCAGCCTAGAATAGCATTAGCTTTTTGTCTGGGATGTGGAACTACCTTTGGTACAATATTTCAGCTGCTTAGAAACAGCAAAAGACAAGGGGGGCAAGGGGCAAATGCAACAGCAGAGCAAATGACGTGGCAGGTACGAAGTCCAGTTTGAATTGAAGATTAGCTTTTTCTGTCGGAGTGACAGAGGGAATCAGATGTGCCACCATTTTGACCAGGCCACTGAACTGGTTAGTACCTGCTTTTCCATCATTTCTATACAGAAAGGGCATCAGGGCCACTTCATATGCCATATTACAGGTAGCACTGAGGAAAAACAAACCCCCAAAGTTATCCATGCTGTTTGAGTGAGGTGAAGGGGAGTATTATTCCTGCAGGATGATAATATTTTCAATAGCTTGGGTGGGGGATAAAAGGGAAATAATCTGGAAAAATCAGAAAACTCTTCACTGAAATTTCACCTCATTTCATTCCTTATTGGTTGCTGATATTCCAAGATGAAAGAAGGAATAGTCAGAGATGGAAAGACCGGGAGAAAAGCACAGTGGGTAGAATCCTGTCAAGTTCTGCTCAGAGAAGATCCACTGGATCTCAATTAGTCTTGTTCATATATTTCAACAGGTCTACTCTGAGTGTGACAAACTTTGATACAACCCGCTGCTTCCTTCAATGATATTAATACGAAACTGAATCCACAGTTGTGCCCAAAATTCTCCACTCCATTCATGGATAGTCAAATTGGGCAAGCCATTTCATTGGAAGTTTACAAGGAGAGAATCAACGTTTTTCAAAAGTTAATTAGGAACTAAAAAATAAAATAATAATAAAGTATCAGAAAAGTTCTTTTCTGAGAAATTCCTATTCAACCTTAATCCTAGTATGGAGGCCACCAAAATCAGTTCCATGTGACTATGTTCTGCCATTCTACATACTGTAACATTTGAAAGTCACCTTGCCCCCACATGATTCAGCCTAGAGGCTCTCCACATCAGTGCCAGTGGCTGTCAAAGACTGCGCTTTTTGGTCTTGAAAGTGTGGAAATAAGGGACATGACATGAGGCCCACGTAGGTGATATTAAAAGGAGTCAAGGCCTAATTGAAAGGCTGACACACAAAGCATAGAGAGAGCTGAGGAAATGAACTCAACAGCATCCACAAGGCCAGCTCTGAGAAAGAGGCATGGCAGCCTGGGAGGACAGAGAAATCAATCTTCTGGTGTGACATGAGATTCCTTTGATCAAACTAATCTTTTCATACCTTTCTTCCCTTCTGTTGTTGTTTCGAACATCGTTTGCCTTCAGGGGAAGAGAAAGAGAGAGTGGGAGGAAAGAAAGAGACAAATAGACTGGCATTCAAAATCTACCCTCACAGCACATACTCTGGTGGTTCATATAGGTGGGGACGGGGCTCCACAGGCACGGATTCTGCTCTGCACTGATTGCTGAATTCACTGCCAGCTCCTGCCTTAGTGCAAAGTTGGTTAGTGCTGCAGATGTGTTGTGAAGGATTGGTAATAAAGAAAATGCTGCATACTTGGTGGTCGGTGACTAAACGATCTTGAGCAAATAAAGGCAATGCCCAGGCTGGATGAAACACTGATTGAAGTGGATTGAAGCACTGATTGTGAAGCCCTTTAATTGACATTTCATATCTTTCCAATCCAAGTAGTATGCTTTAACTAATTAATTAATTCAATATTGTTTCCATGAAAGAGCAGCATATTACACTGCAAAAAATGCATGCAATTCACTATTTAACAACTATATTCACAAAACTACATAAGCTTCCTAGTTTTTGTTGTTCTTGTTGTTGTTTAGTCGTGTCCGACTCTTCGTGACCCCCTGGACCAGAGCACGCCAGGCAGTTCTGTCTTCCACTGCCTCCCAAAGTTTGGTCAAACTCATGCTGGTAGCTTCAAGAACCATCTCGTCCTCTGTCGTCCCCTTCTCCTTGTGCCCTCCATCTTTCCCAACATCAGGGTCTTTTCCAGGGAGTCTTCTCTTCTCATGAGGTGGCCAAAGTATTGGAGCCTCAGCTTCAGGATCTGTCCTTCCAGTGAGCACTCAGGGCTGATTTCCTTAAGAATGGATAGGTTTGATCTTCTTGCAGTCCATGGGACTCTCAAGAGTCTCCTCCAGCACCATAATTCAAAAGCATCAATCCTAGTTACATACATACAAATTAAACTCCAAACATTTGCCACTTTCATAATCCTATATATAGCCCTTTTCAATTCTGTTACCAAGGAGCTTGGTTCAACTGGATCTCTGCACATGTTCTGGCCAATGCAAGGGTACAGTCCTTGAAAGGGCACAGAGGAAGCAAATCTGGGCATAGAATGGCTACCTTCATTAAAGTGTGATTAGTTCTTCTATGGAATTGAGAGGTACAAAAACTCTAGTTGTACGCTTAATGCTTTATTAGGTGCCCAATAATTTGCCAGCAGCTAACTCAAATGCAAGCATCTATTTGGTCTTCATTATCCCTGAAGAGAATAACAGTTGCTGTCCCACTGGTAACTTAATCTATAGCCATCTGCATCTCCTAAGAATAGCCTCTAGTACCCAAGGGGCAGCTCTGTGTCACTCAAGTTCAATTGGTATATGAACTCAGGATATTGCATCCCAGTTTGCTCTTTGCCCTCACCTTCCACCCCACCCCCAACTACCCAGCCATCCTATGTCAAAAAACCTGAACTCAACAAATTCACCTCTTCCTTATATCTCCTTCTGTTCCTCCTCCTCCTTCCTCCTCCTTAGGTGTTCCCCCCATGTAGGTCAGTACCCTACTTCATTAACAAACAAGAAGAAAGTTTCTGCCATTCGTAGACCCTGATAGATGAGGCAAAATGTACAAAATGTACTATTCTTCTCTTTCTTTTTGGGAGAGGTGAGGGAGAACAGGATAGTTTTGTTGGAAGTGTAGGGATGCAACTCAGCTTGCACTGGATGTTGATGTGTCTGCGTGGGAAAGAGTAGATAGAGATGCACCTTCGAGATTCCTAGACCATCTCCTGACCTTCCTTCAGTGCTAGACAGATACTTAGGGCTCCTGGCCTCATTTCCTACTTTCTACTTCTTCATCCTCACCCCGGGAAATGAGACATCTTGTGTGTGTCTTCTGCTGAGATGCGAGCATGGATTGCTCATTGCATTCTTCATCTTAGTTAGAATCAGGATCTATCCTATCAACCATGTTTTTCCTGCAATAAACTTAATTTCATAAACTCCAGTCTCATTGTGATTACACTATGAACATATTCTGCTCTTCCAGTATTGATTAAGTGTTCAACTTCTGCTGATGCATTTAAACTCCAAATGCCATAAAGATTCTGGTTTTATTTTGACCTCACCTCCTGGAAAAATTCCCGTAGGTACTCATGTCATTTACTATCTCTCCTGAAGTAACCACATTGTCCAATCCCAGAGACATCACTCCTATCCAACCTGGGCTACTATCCCATCACTGCTAATAACAATTCATCATTTCTCCACTGGGAATTCTGGGATAGGCTTTAAGTTCTCCACCACTGCTGCCAGTGCTGGTAATACAAACTTGGCTGCTTCAGGAAAGCTGGGCGGGCAGGAAAGTTAAAGGGAGAGAGAGGGAGAGAGAGAGAGAAAGAGAAAGAGAAAGAGATATAGGTAGTATTGTTCATGAACACACATGGTTGTCTGGGCCCCAGTGCATCACTATATTTGGCCCTCAAGACCAGAAATATCACCCAGCCCTGGTCTACATGTTAGCTTTATGCATGGAACTAAGATGTGGGTAGAGTTAAAGTACACAGTATATAACTTACTATGCTCGTTCATGAACAATACAGGGCAACTAATACAGCGCTATAGTTGCTGAAATAAATGTCTTATTCATGAAGCAATCCTACAGGACTGCCTTCATAGATAAGCAGGCATCACTATATCCAAGTATCTATGAATAAGCATATTTTGACTGGTTAGTGAAAGCATTTGAAGTGGTAGCCTAAAAGAAAATAGAATATCTGAAAGGCAGGTGGTGGAGCAAAATATAGAAGGGGGGAGGACTCTTGGGAACGAATTCACTCACAGTTAGTGCAATGATCTCCCTTGGGACATGACTAAGTCTAGATGAGCTCAAGAGAAAACTGGATTTAAAGGTAAACTGCAGAGGCTTTGTGGAAAATTAAAAACCAACTCATAAGATCCCAGGAGAGGGAAGCTGCCTGTAGGAACTGTTTAAATATGTTGTTAATGCTGGATTTTAGCAAACATGAGTCAGTTATGAGTGCCTTAGGATCCTGAAGAATTTGATCAGCAGATATCTCATTTCTTCAGCTGAAGTAATTTATACATGCAACACCACCTCCCTCCTTCCACCAGCTCAACACAGCCAAAAGTAGAAGTTGCACAGCTACTGGGAGCCAGTAAATCGAGCAGTGAATCTCTTTTTCCCATTTACGGCTAAGGGCTTCATTCTCTTGGGATTAATCTGTCAGGGACTGCATTCTGAAAGTTTCATCACACTAGAACTTGTAGACATCCAAAGAAGCAGAATGTGGGAAGATTCAAAGTAGAGAAAGGAAGGACCTTTGCACACAATCACCTCCATAACTTCACCAGAATCTGCTGTACAAGATTGGCAGATGGAACTCACTATCTAGAAAGGTGGTAGACTCTACTTCTCTGGAGGTTTTCAAACAATTGGATGGCCATCCGTCAGGGATTATTTAGCTGTGATTCGTGCATTGAGGGGTGGACTAGATGAACATTCGGGCCCCTTCCAAATACTGCAATTCTATGATTCTATGACATAATCATTAGAGGCAAATCATAGCAAGCCCTGCCATTAGATGCTTTTGTGTGCTAGACCTGCCCTCAAGGGGCTGCCTCTATCCCAGAGCTTCTAAATGTTTCAGTGTACATCAACATAAAATGCCAATACAATATTTAAAAAAAACATATGGGCTACCCAGTCAGATGGGTGGGGTACAATATCATCATCACCATCAACAACAACCCAGATAATAAAAAATGAAAAAAATTAAAGTGAAAACTATTCAACCGGTTGAAACAACACAGGTCCCCTCTAGATGACCTGTTTATTGAATATTCATCCTGATCTGCTTGCACAAAGCATACATGGAGTTAGATTATATCCAGTCTTTTTTGAGCAATCAGTCTGATTTGTTTGCAGAGCTTTTTGCAACAATGAAAATTCACCCTACACTCTTCCTGATTTGCTTGCTGAGTGTTATACGGCTTCCCATTTGTCCCATATGTGTCAACCCATTTCCCCATCACTTCACAAACAGTAAAATGTCTGGTTCTCTTTTAAAAGTAGATTTGTTGTGCTGGGGAGACAGAGCCCTTGAATCCACTTTAATTGTGCAAAGCTAAAGCAAAGTTTTGCCCTTCTCTTCCTCCTGTAAAAGAGTGACAATCTGGAGGCCCCAACAGTAAATTTTTAAAAGCCAGGGCAAATAAAAATGTCTTAACCTGGCACTGAAAAGAACACAGTGTCGGCACCCGTCTTACTTCCTCCGGGAAGGTATTCCAAATAATGCTGATTCATTGTATATTATGGAGACAGGTTGTCTCTTGTACCTGTGCATTTCCCTGTACCTCCAGTATCTTCAGCATCTTCAGTGCATGTGAACTCCTGCCAATAGGACTATGCTGGGGGGAGGGAGGCTATAAAACAAGTCAAAACATGGCAGAAAATATAATGGAACCTACCACCGCTGCGAGAAAGGTTCTCCGCTATTTCTCATCCCTGACTTGTTGATTAACTTTGCTATCAGACTGGATTAATGCAGCCTGCTGCATCTTTTTTTCCCCTTCCCAGTCCTCCCCTTTATTTTATTTTTTGTTGGAGCCCTTTGTCACATGAATGCAGCGCAGAATATTTAAGGTCCTGCATATTCCATGAGTTATAGGAAAGGAGATGGGGCTGGGTTGACCTTTTCAGTATTCTGTATTGTTACTAGCTATAGCCATTCCATTCATTCTGCTGATTTTACAGCCTTCCTGAGCTCTGGAGAGCCTTGTGGAATGGCCACCCCAATCAAAATACAAAATGATGAAAGGTCAGAATTGTAAAGCACACGAGTGTGTTTCGGGGAATATAATGCAATGCAATTCTGAAACCTTGTCCTTGGGCCAAAGTTTGTAATGAGAACAAAAATGGCAGTCCATGAAATTGTCCTTGTAAGAGGCACGGGATGAACAGGACAGGGATCCACTCATCTGCACACCTTTGTGCATAGATAAGCACATCCACTAGTTTGAGTGTGCTCCATACAACCCAAAAGAAATATCTGGCAGAACATTGAATAAAACATCAAGGATCACAGAGATCACTAGAAAATGCAGTCCTAATCAGCAGAACTCCAGATGGAAAAAAACCTTTGTGTGAAGAAACTCCTCAGCCACTTGGGGTGATTACAGCCATACTGTAATACTGTAATACAGCCATACTCTAAACATCAGACCCAGGGATGGCAATAGGGAACAGCATGATATTTTTGCCAAAACTGGGGTTTAGGGAAAACAGTGGCTCTCCAGATGTTGTTGGACTTCAATTCCCGTCAACCCAAGTCAACAGGGCAAATGATCAGGGATGAGGCAAGTTGGAGCCACACAACATCTAGAGGGCAATAGCCTCCCTATAGGTTCCCAGTGAGTCTTTTGGTAGCGGGAAAGAGAGGAAGCTTAGGGGAAAGACCACAGTTCAGTGGTGGAGCATCTCCTTCACATGCAGAAATTGTCTTGTCCTAGGCAACAATCTGGCTGCTAAATTCTGCACCAGCCACCGTTTCCAGAATGTCTTCACACGCATTGAAGTCATCCAATCTAGAGATTGCCAAAACACAGACAACATAAATTAGGCTATCCCTGTCCAGATAGGGGTCAGCTGGGCCACCAGCCAATACTGATGAAAGGCACTCAGTGATACCAAAACCACCTGAGCCTCAAGTGACAATAATGGATTCAGAAGTACCCCAAGCTGCATACCTGCTCCTTCAGAAGGAGTGTAACCCCATCAACCTCCCATCCCTCCTGTGTCTCAGCCTTATCTGGATTGAGCTTCAGTTTGTTGGCTCTCATCTAGTCCATTATCAAGGCAAGACAGTGGTCCAGCATATCCTCACCTGCAGATGTGAAGGAGGAGTAGAGCTGTGTCATCAGCATATTACTAACAACATAGTCAACATTTCCAGATGACTCCACTCATCCATTTAACAGCATGGGGGATAAAATTGGACCCTGAGGAACCTCACATTGAAGGCTCCATGGAGCCAAACAGCACTTCCCAAGCATCACTCTTTGGAAACAACCATCCAAGTAGGACCGGAATCGTTCCAAAGCAGTGCCACCCACCCCTAACTCACACAGCCACTCCAGAAGGATACCATGGCCGGTGGTATTGAATGCCACTGAGAGGTCGAGGAGCAGTGCTTTCTTTCTGGGGGCACGCAGGGGTATGCATACTCCTAAATATTTTGTCAATCTAAGTTTGGCCTCATTAAGGGGAAGTATTTCAATATGAGTAGGAAAATGAGAGGACCTCTAAACATTTTTTTTTGGGGGGGAGCACTGTCAAGGAGAATAAGAAGGGACACATTTCCCTTGTCTCTTTCCCAACAGAGGTCATCATACAGGGCAACCAAAGCAGTTTCTGTGCCAAAACCCTGATTGAAACAGATCAGAAAATCAATATTCAGCAAGATGGACCAATGGTCTAGCTTAGTATAAGCCATATTCCTTTGTACCTATATCTAAGGGAAGGACTATAGCATCTGCTTTGCTACAGAAGATCCCAGATTCAATCCCCAACATCTCCACTAAGGGTTGGAAATGTCCCTTGCCCAAAACTGAATGGACCAATGGTCTGATTCAGTATAAAGCAGTTTTCTATGTTTCTATGAAACCTTATGATCAAGGACTCACAGAAACTTATAGACTGCCTTTGGAAAAGAGCCGAAGAATGGAGCAACTCTCTCTCTAGCTGCAGCTTATGCCAACAGAAGTTAGAGGTCACTGCCCTTCTGCTAGACATAGAAGAGATTAGTCCTTAGGTGAGAGAAGTGAACAGATTGCTATATGTGGGAGGAAGTTCCATGGCCTATAGTGTGTGGCTTATTAGAGCATGAAAAATTACCAGAAGGGAGGAGAGTTTGGGAGACTCCTGGACAAGTGCTGGTGGGAACAAGTTGGCCTAAATAAGGACCAGTGGGGGTGTTCTGTCTCAGTAAGCTCAGCGTGTATTTTCCTAGAACAGCTTGCCAAAGGCAATTCTTGGCAGTTCTTGCCATGCAGTTGTATTTTCACATGGTTACCTGTTGCACCTGTCAAGCAGGCAGGGCCTGATGGTCCAAGATGAAGCTCGACAACTGTTCCATTTTTCAAGGAACATGTTCTTTTTTAGCAATGCTAAATTTTCATAGTAGGCGAGGAACTTTTCCCTGAGATAAGGAACCGGTGGTAAGCCCAAGTGAATCTGGTCAGTGCTCAAATGGGATCATGTCTGGAAGTATGGGAGCAAGTAGTTAACCAACCCATCAACCTTGATGGCAGAAAGTGAAGAGGAATTAAAGAACCTTTTAATGAGGGTGAAAGAGGAGAGCGCAAAATATGGTCTGAAGCTCAACATAAAAAACCCGAAGATCATGGCCACTGGGCCCATCACCTCCTGGCAAATAGAAGGGGAAGAAATGGAGGCAGTGAGAGATTTTACTTTCTTGGGCTCCATGATCACTGCAGATGGTGACAGCAGTCACAAAATTAAAAGACGCCTGCTCCTTGGGAGAAAGGTGATGGCAAACCTAGACAGCATCTTAAAAAGCAGAGACATCACCTTGCCAACAAAGGTCCGTATAGTAAAAGCTATGGTTTTCCCAGTAGTGATGTATGGAAGTGAGAGCTGGACCATAAAGAAGGCTGATCGCCGAAGAATTGATCCTTTTGAATTATGGTGCTGGAGGAGACTCTTGAGAGTCCCATGGACTGCAAGAAGATCAAACCTATCCATTCTTAAGGAAATCAGCCCTGAGTGGTCACTGGAAGGACAGATCGTGAAGCTGAGGCTCCAATACTTTGTCCACCTCACGAGAAAAGAAGACTCCCTGGAAAAGACCCTGATGTTAGGAAAGATGGAGGGCACAAGGAGAAAGGGACGACAGAGGACGAGATGGTTGGACAGTGTTCTCGAAACCACAAACATGAGTCTGACCAAACTGCAGGAGGCAGTGGAAGACAGGAGTGCCTGGCGTGCTCTGGTCCATGGGGTCACGAAGAGTCGGACACGACTAAACAACTAAACAACAACAAAAGTTAACCAACCCAGTGGGAGGACTCTTAGGAACATCCTGTTCATTGCTGGTGATTGAAGGGTGGCATTTTCTTTCTGGTGTGCATGGGACAGGGTGTGGGATTGGATCCTGTAACTGTGGAGAAACAAGGTGGCACAAACACACAGCACATTGATCATTAGCAACAGGAACCAAGGCTTTTTTCAGCTGGAACTCAGCAGAACTCAGCTCCAGCACCTCTCAGGTGGGCACCATTGTTATTCTAGGAGAATAAGGGAAGTGTTTGCGGTGGCTTCTGGGACCTCCCTTTCTAGAAAAATAGCACTGTCTGGAACGCATTCTACCTGAGACCACCTGAGGACGAAGGAAGTGGAGCAACCTGAGTGATTTGCCAATGTTGGCACACCGCCTCAATGGTGCTGTAGTGACTGTACCTTTACTGCCCACTTTGGGGGTTGCAGTGGAATGCTGTGTGTGCAGTGAGAGGTGTGCCCCCCCCCAATTCCATGATCTGGGTTGTGATCCTGCAAGTAAAAAATGCTCATGAGTGTTTGCCCAAAGCAGCAATGGTTCGGTTGGAGCATCTCAACCTTGAAGGGAGCAAGTGGGAGGCACTGTTCATCATTTTCAGAAGAAACTGTGATGGAGCAATACCACTGAAACAAACATTCATAGTTAGCAGAGGGGGAAGAAGCATTGGTGACGATTGTAGCAATGATACCTTGTAGCGTGTTTTCCTGTGTGCTCTGTGCTGGCACCCCCAGTTGCTGGAGTGGAGCAGGCTTGGGTTTTGGATGGTTTGTTTTTTCTCCTACCAGTATGAATTGTTACGATATTGAAGCAATGCAGCCGCGAGCTGCTGGTAGCTTGAAAACAACACATGATGGAATGTTAGAACTGTTCCGTGGGAAACAGAGGGACAGTCAATTCACAGTGCAGAGGGCACCGGAATTAGCTCAGAGTGTAATATGAGCTGGACAAGAAGTGTTTGTCCCCTCTCGACTGCTGGAGTTTGAAGAGAGCAGTCATGTTTTTTGTAACGCTGCAAAGACAGAAATAAAGGCATGTAAATACGTTTCTGTCTATCTCTTTCCCCTGCCGGGGGGGGGGGCAGGAAAGAGGGGTGTGTTCTTCTCACGCTGAGAAGGATCGCCTATCGCAACCTCTGCCTGGATCTTGCCGGGAAAGCAGACAGGGAGGTCAACAGGAGACCAAGCCGGGTGCCTGGGAGAGTTGCCAGTTTCTCCTGATAAAGGCTTGATTTCCGACACCATCACTCAGTGGTAGAGCATCTGCTTCACATGTGGAATGCCCCCAATTCAATCTCTAGGTAGGGCTGAGAGACACCCTTGTCTGAAATCCCAAAGAGCCACTGCCAATCACTCTGGACAATATTTTGCTATCTGGACCACTCATATCATTCAATATAAGGCAACTTCCTTTGCTCAGGTGGGTGTTTGTTTTGGGATTTGTTTGGTGTTTTACTTTATAAAAAAATGCTTTGCACTTGAAGCTGATGCTGATGTTTTAATTATTTCCCATGCTCCTTCATTTTTATTTTTATTTTTGGCCTTCTTTCTCTTTTTGGCTTTTTGTTTAAATTATTTTAATTGGTGGTTATTGTTTACTGCTGCTGTGATAAATGGAAAGGCATGATTCAAATTATTCTAATAAATAAAACAATAAATATTTTCCCCTTCAGACTTATTTGGCTCTATGTCAAGGGCAAACGATTCACTGAAAGTTTGCCAAACTAATTGCTAACTTTCCACCATCAGTTTTAGATGACACCAATATTTGAACCTCAATGTCTTGAGATTTGTATCTACTTATTTTCTCATTTATTTCAGAAGTCGGATGCTAATTGGCTGATTGGTAATGCAAATAGCCTCCTGCTGTGGGTGCATTAAATGGTAACAGTTTCGGGTTGCTGGCTTTCTAGTTTAATTGAGGAGCTATTCAATTATAGGTAATAATCATTTATTACTAATAAGATCTTCTAAAATCCTCGAATCACAATAAGAAGCGCAACTGCAGAATTAAATTGCCTGTGTTTGTTGCAAAACATAGAGTGGTTGATAATAAAAGATTTTGAGGGGGGGCAGCAAAAAGACTAGCCCCTAATACATGAGTGCTTGCATCAAGGCCAACTTCAGAGAACAGGGAAATCAAGAGAAGTCTGATCAAAGTTATCTTTTCACTCATGTGCTCTTACTTTCTTATAGTTTTCAAGAGAGGCTTTCATAGCAGGGGAAAGCTTTTCAATGTATTCAGCTCGAAATAATAATGTGCTTAATCAAAATGATCAAATGTGACATCTAAAACATATAGCTGAGATCAGAGTTGAACATGCCATTTGCCAACAGCACACTCTTTCTAACAAGCTCATTTGTGGTCTCATTTGGATTCCTGGAATTAATTCCTTCATGATATTAGTGATATTGCCCAGAAAAGTGCCTCTCTGAAGATTGCTTCGCATGCTGATATTTTCTATTTTCAGATACGTACTCTATAGTGTTCATTGTGGAGCATATGTCTGCTTTATTTCTAGAAGGCTGTGTTATTAGGGTAACTGTTGTTAGTACTGGGCTGAAACTTTGGCAATTATCATTGGCTTCTAGCCACGATGGCTGTGCTCTCCATCCACTATTTGAGGCACCAGTTTCTGATGATCATAATCAGGGAGAGCACTGTTGAACTTTGGTGTTGCTTGCAGGCTCCCTACACACATCTGGTTGGCAACTGTGAGAACAAAACTCTGGACAAGAGGGGCCTTTGGTCTGATCCAGCAAAGCTGCTCTTATCCGTTTCAGCCATTTGATTAGTGGTATTTGTGATTCATCCTACAAAAAGGCTATGAGTGAAGAACTGCAATGTAGTTGCTTTCACATTTTCCATCTGGGGTGGGAGGTTGCATTCACCACATTAAATGTACCATGTGGCTGAGTAGCTTGTTTTCTGTAGGGGCAAAAACTCCCACCCATGCAGGAGTTAAGCAGAGGTGGCTTTGGGGTAGCACCACTGAGAGCCAGTGTGGTGTAGTGGTTAAGAGCAGCGGACTCGTAATCTGGGGAACCGGGTTCGCTTCCCCGCTCCTCCACATGCAGCTGCTGGGTGACCTTGGGCTAGTCACACTTCTCTGAAGTCTCTCAGCCTCACTCACCTCACAGAGTGTTTGTTGTGGGGGAGGAAGGGAAAGGAGAATGTTGGCCGCTTTGAGACTCCTTCGGGTAGTGATAAAGCGGGATATCAAATCCAAACTCTTCTTCTTCTCTTCTTGAGAGAAGAGTCTCACATTGCATCAAGCATGGACAGGCATATTTTCCAATACAGTGGTACCTAGGGTTAAGAACTTAATTTGTTCTGGAGGTCCGTTCTTAACCTGAAACTGTTCTTAACCTGAGGTACCACTTTAGCTAATGGGGCCTCCTGCTGCTGCTGCGCTGCCACAGTGCAATTTCTGTTCTCATCCTGAAGCAAAGTTCTTAACCCGAGGTACTATTTCTGGGTTAGCAGAGTCTGTAACCTGAAGCGTCTGTAACCTGAAGTGTCTGTAACCCGAAGTACCACTGTATCGTAAACACACCACTGACCACCTGCCATGCATTTAATGTAGTTAGTGCAACCCTCACACCTTGTGCCCCTTAATATGTTCTCTATTTCTTTCCTCTACTTTTGAAAGAGGCAGAAGACAACACACTTCTTTTTTGCAGGGGGAGAAAATCCTCTTGAATGTTGGCAGGATTTGGCCCAGCACAAGCTGCTTGCTCTGTAGGTGAGCATAGAGACTCAAAGATGAGCAGTAAAGTTGATTCTTTATTCAAGGAAACAGAATACAAACAGAGAAACCTACAGTGAGACTGGCCCTGGTAAAGCAGTTGCTAAAATTGATGGTCTGGGCCTCCTACTTCCCTCCAAGTCTCCTCCCCATCCAGCTGTTTTGTCTGCAGTCTTAAACACCACCAGGGAGCCTGCTCAACAACAACCTCTGGGATCATTGTTCTGCTACATGCGAAAGTCTCTGAGCCCTTGGAGACAAGGAGGGAGGGGAGCTGAAAAGGGTAGGACCAGCAAGCTCCTGTGAATCTGTTGCAGCCTCAGCCCCCACCTCCCCTTCAGTTGTCTGTCTTATGTCTGCAGTGATTTCTGCCTCTTTTCCCTCTCTCTCACTCAAGCCTGTTGCTTGTTCAGCATCCAACCACTCTGCCCCCACCCTTCATCCTCTGAACAGTCTTCTGTGTTTCCCCCCCCCACACACACACACACTCCCCTGGCTCGGAGCTTTCCTCTTCTGAGGCTTCCCTGAAGGGTTCTCCAGCTGGAGCCTCCCACCATTCCTAACCATTCCAGCCAGTCTCTGACATGCTCCCGTCAATTGTCTAGCGCATTTATACCAGATAGGACTTTTAAAAAGAGTAAGTGTAGATTTTAGGATCCAACTCACTCAGTGTCAAGGACAGCTGCAAAGAAACCTTTTAGGAATGCTCGAGGAATTTTATATCTGGATTCCTTTTTTCTTCTTCAATTTTTCCCCAATTAATTTTCACAAAATTATAAGCAAACAAAACACACAAACAAACATAAATCATAACCTTACAAAAATTACACTTATTGATATTGTTAAGTGACTTCCTCGCTTCCCCTTGGCTGAATTTCCATGCGTATCCTTATAACGGCTTTCCAAGTCCTAATTCTTATAAACCTAACTTAGTTCATTAACATCTTTATATCTTTTCAATTCAAAAGTGTACATGCTAAACATCACTTATATAAATTCATAAGCCAATCTGTCACCTGCAAGCTATTTCCAATTAGTTTAACTTAACAAATTTAGCTAAATAATCATTAAATTTTGTCCATTCTTCCTGATACTCCTCCTTCTGGTCGCGAACTCTTCCGGTAAGGTCGGCTAGCTCTGAAAACTCCATCATCTTCATTTATATCTGGATTCCAAGGTGAGCTGACATGAATCACCCCTCATGGACTAATGTGGAGATCAAGGCCTGGAAACGATGCCTTATGAGGAACGGCTAAGGGAGCTGGGCATGTTTAGCCTGGAGAAGAGGAGGTTAAGGGGTGATATGATAGCCATGTTCAAATATATAAAAGGATGTCACATAGAGGAGGGAGAAAGGTTGTTTTCTGCTGCTCCAGAGAAGCGGACACGGAGCAATGGATCCAAACTACAAGAAAGAAGATTCCACCTAAACATTAGGAAGAACTTCCTGACAGTAAGAGCTGTTTGACAGTGGAATTTGCTGCCAAGGAGTGTGGTGGAGTCTCCGACTTTGGAGGTCTTTAAGCAGAGGCTTGACAACCATATGTCAGGAGTGCTCTGATGGTGTTTCCTGCTTGGCAGGGGGTTGGACTCGATGGCCCTTGTGGTCTCTTCCAACTCTATGATTCTATGATTCTAGGACACAATACTTTTCCAGATTTTGCATTTCTTTGGCTGTTCTGATACATTTCTCAGCCTGGAGAGTCTGTTTTGTTTTTGTTTTTAACAAATGGAACTTAAGAAGAGCCCTTCTGATTGACAAAGGTCTTTCTAACCCAGCATCTGCTTTTCATGGTCGCCATCAGATGCCTATGGGAAGCCCACAAGCAGGTCAGGAGTGTGATCACACTCTCCTGCTCATCTTCCCCAGCAATTAGTGATATAGTCAGATCTCTGAAGTACACATTCATCATTACTAGCAGCTATTGATAACCTTATCCACAGATCTGTCTTAATTCTCATTTAAACTCAACTAAGTTGCTGGCCATCTTGCAAGAAATTTGAATCAAACGGCATAGACTGTCAGGTTCCCTGCTCAGTCTGTTTAAAGACTATTTACAGAAATACTGTAAAATTAATGAATGTTAGAAAAATGTTGGAATGAAGTTATATGGCTTTAGTAGAAATGTTATAAGGAATTAAGTATAAATAGATTAATAGAGTATTAAAGGGAAAAATAAGGTTAGAATGTGTTAAGATAATTATAGGATAGAAAACAGAGGAAGATGGAAAGGAATTGCTGAAACAATTAACAGAAGTGGAATACAAAAAGGGAGGTGTGAGGAGGTCGTGGAAATAAGTGAATGAAAGATAAGATAATGAAATTTTTTGATGTGTTTTAAATGGGTTTTGTTTTTGTTTTGTTAGTTTTATGTGTTTTTGTATTGTATTGCATTGTCTTTTTTTAAGGTTTTTTTGTAGTGTTGTGTTTAAACTGTTGGAAAATTAATAAATATTGTTGTTGTTTTTTTTAAAAAAAGGTTCCCTGCTCAGGCTGACACCAAGCACACCCTTTTCCCTTGCAGGAAAAACACAAACTTAATGTATAAAATGAACTTAATTCAGACGATTGGGAAACAACATGGAATTTCAAAGACCACAACCAGTGCGCTATGCAGGTAGCTAAAACAGCATCACCCACAGGTGCAAAAAACAAAACAAAACACAAAAGCAGCTTTCTAAGTGTAGTATATCACTGATGACACTGGCAGATTTATGTGACTCAGCACATTACTTTTCATTGCCAATTATCTTTTCTTTCTGCATCACCAAAAAAAGAAGATGCCAATTAGCATACAAGGTTCATATGCTAATTTGTATGTAATGGATTCAAATTTAAAAATAATTACTGCAATTTAAATAGAAGTATGGTACATCCCACTATAATAAGGAACATTATTTTCTGCGGAGTTGCTCAGTTTGCTGTCCAGGTGCTAATTATTGATAGGCAACTTCTTCTTCTTCTCCCTTTTTATGGTTCTGCATCCCACTTGGGTGGGGTGCCATTCAAATAGAAAATGCTGCTCCCTTTCTCAAAGGGGGAGCATCTTTGCCACACTCCAACTCCCCCCCCCAAAGAAGCATCTAGATGGTAGATCCTGTGGGAGGAGTTGGGGATGGCCATGTGGTCTGTATGACCAATCAGACTGAGGGAAGGGGGAGACAAGGCTTTATGAGTCAGCTTTTACTTTTGCTTTGTGCAGTGTTCCCCCTGTTTTCCTATGCGGTGTGGGCTACTGCTAGTCACCTGTTTGGAAGCCAAATAAAAAATATAAATAGGGGGTGGTCCTAATAGGTCTTCGGACTCCCTTTTTTGTCTACTTCATACTGCTGGGAGTGGCAATTTTGATTTGTTTGATTGGCTTTTAGTCCAGCCAGGAAAGGGATTTTAAAAATATATCTGATGGGATAAATATCTGTGGCCTAATTGGGTTAAGGGTAATATGTCCAATGCCAGATTCACTGTGGGGATGCCCTGTGGCTTGGCATACAAATGGTTCACTTTTCAACCTCATGTACCCAAGAGACTCATAGCAGGGAGGAATGATTCCTTCCAATCCTGTCCTGTACGGACACAGCTTGAGTCTGTAGATGTTTCCAGAATAGCAGAGGAAGATAACATCTCCTGGCTTAGGGAATGTGCCTGACCAGTTATATTTTGTTTTTGGTTAATTTTGTTGAATTATTTGCAGAACTTCCAGTTTTGCTGTATTTTAATAAATATAACCCTTTCCCCACAGTTCTGTTGTATCCTGAGTTTTTATAGGTGTGCTAGCAATTCTTTCAAATAGAAGGGCTGTCTTCTGCTAGGTCTTCAAATAGAGGACTGACCCCTGTTTAGGGTTGCCATATGTCCTCTATTTCCAGGACACATCCTCTTTTTCATGGGTAGTCATCATAGCAATTCATAGTTAAAAGTAGAAGTTGGCAATTGTGTCTTCTTTTTTGCTCTTCAAAATATGGCAACCCTAAGTTGAACATGTGGGACACTATTCTCAGTTCTGCTGGAAACTTAGAATCTTTTCTTCCTTTCCTTTTTGCTTATTCTTGAAGACCAGTAATTTAGGTTTCATTCTAGACAAATATGCCAGCAGATTGAGGACTCAATTTCAGGCTTCATCCATTGATGTTAAACATGTGTATCCTTGTCTTTTAGTATATTTTCCAAGGAGCAGTGGGTAAACCAGCTAATTCTGATGGCAAATAGGAATCATTTCCCACTTAGAAAACAGGTTTTTACATTTGTACAAGGTAATGAATTGGGGTCTTGAAGATCACTTCTAGAACAAAATGTATTAAGTGAAATCAGGCAGTTAGTTGTCTGTTCTGATTTGTCTGGTTACCCAAATCTTGTGCTTGCGCCTTGCTATTATGCTTCTCACTCTATAAAAAAAATACAATAAATATGTGATTAAACGGAAGGGGGGATTATAATCAGCTTCCATTCAGCTCCAGCCCAAAAAACTGATGCTCCTTTGTCCCCAGATTTGTTAATTCGCTTTCAATAGAAACATGGAAACAGAAATGGGAAAGATGTTGCTGTGTAGCTTCCAGTATTGAAATGTATGAGGCGCAGTGACCTTAGGCTCTGGAGATTATGTGCCAACCATTTATATGCGCAGCTGTGCAAATTGCCAGAGTTTAATGTTAAATTTGATGGAAAATCATCTTTGCTGCTCTGCATTTGAGGAAAGGACAAGGTTTAAATATTTAATGGGGTTCCTTGCTGTGTGAGCGCATTCAGTGTTGCATTTAGAGGGCAGAAATGTCTCGGAATCCACTTTCCAGAGTTTCCCATCAAGGCGTCTGACATACTGCCTTGTCACAAGGCACAGGAGATGGTAGAGGGGAAGGGGTCGGTCCACAAGTGATGGGGAGGGTGCAAAATGTCTGAGTTTGTAAGGCCTGCTGTGTCCTGGCTCCCACCCAAGAATTGCAACAGGTTTACTTCCTTGTAAGTAGAAGAGCTAAAGTCTGTTCCAGCAGACTGACAGGAGGAGAGTAGAAATTGATCCAAAGGCACTGAGGGTGACAGCACAGAAGTATGGCTCAGTCTAACTCAGGAAAGGAGCTTCAGGGTTCCTTCAATGCAGTTCAGGGAGAAGGTCGCCAAGTTAGGGTTTCAAGATCAGGAGCTGTGACCTAAGACTGCACAGGAGCATGAAACATTTCCAGGAATTGGTGCCACCTACCCCAGCGGGTGGCGCTGTGGTCTAAACCGCTGAGCCTCTTGGGCTTGCTGATCAGAAGGTCGGTGATTTGAATCCCTGTGACGGGGTGAGCTCCCGTTGCTTGGTCCCAGCTCCTGCCAACCTAGCAGTTCGAAAACACGTCAAAGTGCAAGTAGATAAATAGGTACTGCTCCAGTGGGAAGGTGCACTGCTCTGGTTCACCAGAAGTGGCTTAGTCATGCTGGCCACATGGCCCAGAAAAACTATCTGTGGACAAACACTGGCTCCCTCGGCCTGTAAAGCGAGATGAGCGCCACCACCCCAAAGTTGCCTGTGACTGAACTTAACTGTCAGGGGTCCTTTACCTTTACCTTTTTGACCCATCACACTTCTTAATAGAAGCAAGGAAAGTGCAGCAACTCATGATGATGCCATTGCTTGAGGGCTGGGTTTGCTTCTGTGCCTTGCAGCACTGTTGCAGCATTAGTGCCTGGCTTTTGTCCTCCTCTTACAGCTCAGTCTGGGCTGAGGAGCTTGCCCCCTTCCCTGGCAGAACTGGGGTGCCCCAACATTGGATGGGCCTGTTTTCCCACCCCATCCCCTTTCCCAAGCCAAAGAAGAAGGTGCAAGATTTCCAGAGGGAGAGTTGCAATGGAAGGGCCTGGCTTCAAGTTGGGGTCTTGAGTGGGAGGGCTCAGATCCATGGTCTCTTTCTCCCATTCACCATTCTCAGTGAGGGCCATGACATGGGGCAAATTGGCATCGCAGAACTCATATGAGTTGCCATCCCTTAATTCAGTCATGAGTATCCAACAAAAATCTGGCACCGCTATGAGAGAGAATTTTGTTTCTGTTCCCATTTAAAGTCAGACCTGCCTAATTTCCATCAAAAATCAAACATTCATTTACACTGCCTTGAAACAATACTCAATAGAAAACGCAGTCCTTATTAAAAGTTTGTACTTCTCAGATTTTCGAAATGCCATTTTCCAAGCGAATAATGTGTCCAAAAATGACTGCACTACTAAAGTGTGCATAAAAATGCATACATCAGTGATGCTTGATATTGCAAAACACTTCTTTGCAAAATGCGCATCTTAAATTGAATACAAAATGTGTGCATTATGAGAAATTCACACTAAAATGCTGGTGAATTGCAAACTGATCTGGAAATTTGGGGTGCTGAACTTAAGCTTGGGAGAATGAGAAACTGAGAGAAATCAAAAATGACAGGTTTACCTGTCCCTTCCTGTTACTGCCATGCTTTCTGTTTAGCTTCTGCACAGGCTCAAGCATGGGGGGGGGGGAGTGCAGACCCTTTGAGGCTAAATTGTAGATCATGCTTTAGGATGTTCATGCAGGCATCTTGCCCTGAGCCTGTGAGATTGTAGGGTGGCTGCTTGCACATCACCAAAAGAGAGGAAATGCACTTTCAATAAAAGAAGGCACATATTTGCATGAATTTGCATGTGCACATTTATAAATAATTGTTATAATTCAAATACAGTGGTAACTTGGGTTAAGAACTTAATTCATTCTGGAGGTCCGTTCTTAACCTGAAACTGTTCTTAATCTGAGGTACCACTTTAGCTAATGGGGCCTCCCGCTGCCACTGCACTGCTGCTGCACGATTTCTGTTCTCATCCTGAGGTAAAGTTCTTAACCCGAGGTACTATTTCTGGGTTAGTGGAGTCTGTAACCTGAAGCGTCTGTAACCTGAGGTACCACTGTAGAAATATAATACATCTCTCTATGATGGGAAGGACTGTTTCCAGGTGAGCTGTGTGCCTGTTCGGTTGCTAACTATTATGGGTAACTTGAAAGTTCCTGGTCTCCAGGGTTCTTTATCTTTAAAAATGGACATGGACTGGACATACCTTAAAACAGAAGAGTCCTTTAAATAGATTACCATCCTCTGTAAAGTATGCCACATCATCATACTTCTAGTTGTTCAGTCATTTAGTCATGTCCGACTCTTCGTGACCCCATGGATCAGAGCACGCCAGGCACTTCTGTCTTCCACTGCCTCCCGCAGTTTGGTCAAACTCACGTTAGTAGCTTCGAGAACACTGTCCAACCATCTCATCCTCTGTCATCCCCTTCTCCTTGTGCCCTCCATCTTTCCCAGCATCAGGGTCTTTTCCAGGGAGTCTTCTCTTCTCATGAGGTGGCCAAAGTATGGGAGCCTTCTTGCAGTCCATGGGACTCTCAATAGTCTCATCCAACACCATAATTCAAAAGCATCAATTCTTTGGCGATCAGCCTTCTTTATGGTCCAGCTCTCACTTCCATACATCACTACTGGGAAAACCATAGCTGTAACTATAGGGGCCTTTGTCGGCAAGGTGATGTCTCTGCTTTTTAAGATGCTGCCTAAGGCCTGGCCAGGGTCATCTGTCTTGGATACTGTAGTGTCCCAATAGATCTGAATATGACCATACTTTATGGAGAGTTTCTTCTGTGGTTGGTCTGATCCAGACAGGCAGCTTCAGTCCTAAATCATTAGCGGTCTGCACACTATGTGATGCATGCACTTGCGGACTCAGCACTGCCTGTTCTTTTCAAACTGCCAGTGCACAGTTATTAATTCACATTTTGGGAGCAGAAGCCAGAGTCTCCACTCCCAGTAAAGTGACTCAGACATAAGAGCTAGAAGGATATTATCTGTCCAATTCATCCCTGTGTACTCCAGCAAAATTAAATGCCCTGCCACTTTGACTTATGGGCTCTCGAATCTAGGCGAACCTTATCAACAACTTTTAGGAGAGATATACACAAGTCTAGCATTTCTCAAACCAGCCATTTTCGAGGGAGGGAAAAGTGGGCAGCACATTCTCAGTCTCCTCCCTCTGGGGACCTTTAGGTAGATGATACAAATTTTAGTTTGAATACAAGCAGCTACCTCTCCTTGAGAGCTGCCCCAAGGGCAATGGGGGTAAGGCACCAAGGCCCTATGGCCAGTTTCCTTTGCTCATGCTCCATGGCATTCTTATTTACTAAACTGGATTGGGCAAGGAGAGTAGCACAGTGTTTGCAATGGAATCTTGTGCCTGGTGGGGAAGAAGGCAAGGAGAATTATTATTATAATCATCATCATCATTGTTGTTGTTTATTGTTTATACCCCGCCCATCTGGCTGGGTTTCCCCAGCCACTCTGGGTGGCTTCCAGCAAAATATAAAAAATAATAAAATGCCAGACATTAAAAGCTTCGCTGAACAGGGCTGCCTTCAGATATTCTCTAAAAGTTGTATAATTCTTGATCTCCCTGACATCTGATGGGAGGGTGTCCCATAGGGAGGGTGCCACTGCAGAGAAGGTCCTCTTCAACAGCAGGTGGAGCCAGATCCAAAAGCTAATGGGGCCAGAACCAGCAATAGGCAACTAATTCTGCTTTTGTCCCCTGTCCTCCTCCCCACTGAGTTCTACAAAAGTGCCATTCACTGAACTGGTTGTTAAGCTCAGTGTGCCCCCACCTGCCAAACAGAGCAGTGCCCCATTTGTCTTCATGGACCAGTCTCCATGAAATCATAGGGCCTTGTATGTAAAAGATCCCAGGCTCAATCCTCAGCAATCCCCAGAATGTCTAGATTATGGTGGTGGAGATGGTGGACAGAAGTCCATAGCCCTACTCAGGGGAATGTCAACAGAGATGTCTTACCAGATTATGAAGTAAGTGAAGTTATAAACATGACCATCTGCAGAAGGAGGCCACTGTAAGACCATGAAATCCAGTGTCTACAAGTACTTAATTGCACCACTGGAAGGATGCTGAAGCTTATCACCTGATCAGCAATCACTTAAGATGGTAGTCTAGCCCTTAGTACCTTCTCTACACCCATGTAAAAGGATAGGGAAAATGATTATGCAAATCGAGCCTGACTCCCTGGCCCAGCCTCTCTCTGTCTCATCCAAACACAGCTATTGCCAGTAACATCACATGAGCAAAGAAACAATCCCACATCTTTGAAAGTGGTGCCTCCTTTTTATTCTTTTATTTTTCAATATTGTTTTCAATTTACCATGGACCCTAATTTCCCTATCAGCGCCGCTGCTTTAAGCATATTGATTTAGACTCTTCTCTGATCTCTGCTGTGGAGCAGCACTAAACAGATCAAGGGAAATGCTAAAGCGATTCCCTAAAGTCAAATCAACAGAACGTTCCCAATGGGAGGAAAAATGACAACAACAAACTTGAGAGTGAGTGAGCCCAGATGAAAAGACACATGGCAAGAATACAATTCAGCAGCTGCCCCTTTTTCAATTATGTTCACAAAAGGCATGCTTTTGTCTGTACAGCTTTCTTTCAAAATGCAAAATAGCAAAAATGAAATGGGAAATGCTAAAGGATACAGTCCCATGCACTCATTCGTCCAAGCATGCCCCATTTAATAAAATACGGCTTACTTGATGTTGTTGTTGTTCAGTCGTTTAGTTGTGTCTGACTCTTCGTGACCCCATGGACCAGAGCACACCAGGCACTTCTGTCCTCCACTGCTTCCTGCAGTTTGGTCAAACTCATGCTGGTAGCTTCGAGAACACTGTCCAACCATCTCGTCCTCTGTCGTCCCCTCCTTGTGCCCTCCATCTTTCCGAGCATCAGGGTCTTTTCCAGGGAGTCTTCTCTTCTCATGAGGTGGACAAAGTATGGGAGCCTCAGCTTCAGAATCTGTCCTTCCTGTGAGCACTCAGGGCTGATTTCCTTAAGAATGGATAGGTTTGATCTTCTTGCAGTCCATGGGACTCTCAAGAGTCTCCTCCAGCACCATAATTCAAAAGCATCAATTCTTCGGTGATCAGCCTTCTTTGTGGTCCAGCTCTCACTTCCATACATCACTACTGGGAAAACCATAGCTGTAACTATAGGGGTCTTTGTTGGCAGGGTGATGTCTCTGCTTTTTAAGATGCTGTCTAGGTTTGTCATTGCCTTTCTCCCAAGAAGCAGGCGTCTTTTAATCTCGTGACGGCTGTCACCATCTGCAGTGATCATGGAGCCCAAGAAAGTAGAATCTCTCACTGCCTCCATTTCTTCCCCTTCTATTTGCCAGGAGGTGATGGGACCAGTGGCCATGATCTTCATTTTTTTTGATGTTGAGCTTCAGACCATAGTTTGTGCTCTCCTCTTTCACCCTCATTAAAAGGTTCTTTAACATAAAAAAATATTCCTGGGTCACATGAATGGCCCATCTGGTCCAGCATCGTGTTCTCACAGTGACCAACCAGATGCCTATGAGAAACCCACAAGCTGGACTTGCAAGTGTTAATCAGAGGCGCACTGTCTCCTGCAGGGGCTCAACATAGCTATCATGGATTGTAGCCATTAATAGCTTTATCTTCCATGTTGGCAATTTTATCCTCCAGTAGGGATGGGCATATCTGATCCATGCCTGTTTCATAGGTGTGCATTCATGGGTCGGTTCCATCCCATTTCCTGCATTAATCTCTCAGGGAAACGGGCAGCTCATTTTACCAGGGGGAATGCCCTGGTGCAGAATTATCCTGGCTACTGAAGTCGCAGATACTATCGCAGATACTTTCGGTTCAAGGACTGCATGCCTTTGTGGGCTACCTTCCAAGAGGCGTAAGGCACACAGCAGGGGTGGCTGGAGCCAGAGGTAAAAATGTGTGGAGCAATAAATGTAAATTTTAGCTTTTTACATGATACATCCCAGCCAGGCAAAACTCCTTAAGGAAAAAGTGAAGAGGGATGTGGCCTGGGGAAAGTCCCAGGGCAATAAAGCAGATTGATACGTTCTTCCTTCAACTGTCCCCCGATCCCTGAAGTTCCCCATCCTGTGTACTACATAAAAAGGTGAAGGTAAAGGTACCCCTGACTGTTAGGTCCAGTCGTGGCCGACTCTGGGGTTGCGGTGCTCATCTTGCTTTCTTGGCCAAGGGAGCCGGCATACAGCTTCCGGGTCATGTGGCCAGCATGACTAAGCCACTTCTGGCGAACCAGAGCAGCGCACGGAAACGCCGTTTACCTTCCTGCCGGAGTGGTACCTATTTATCTACTTGCACTTTGACGTGCTTTTGAACGGCTAGGTTGGCAGGAGCAGGGACCGAGCCACGGGAGCTCACCCCGGCGCGGGGATTTGAACTGCCGACCTTCTGATCAGCAAGTCCTAGGCTCTGTGGTTTAACCCACAGTACCACCCACGTCCCTGTGTAGTACATAGGGAGCTGCTTTATACCAGGTCAAACCATTTGTCTATCCAGGCCAGTGCTGTATAATATGAACGGCAGCAGCTCTCCTGTTTGAGATCTTGCTCCAAGACTGTGGGGCTTTGAGCAAAATGCCCTCACTCGGACCCCTCCTCATCCATCTTGGGTTTAACTCACCTGGCCTGAGCACTCAGCAGCAGTGGGAACACTCCAAGCAGTACTGCATATCTACCTCTCGCTGCCATTTTTAATTTCCCAAATTACCCTGGAATGATGCTACCTTGTAGGAATTGCAGGAAATTAAACTGGTGGACAAACCTAGAACTGCTCAAAGTACCAGGCCAAAAAAAAAGGGGGGGGAGAAAGATTTAGAGTAGGCATCGGCAGCATACCTGGCTAGTGGTCCTAGCAATTGCCCAAGGATTCCATGTGATGATACCAGTTCTGCTCTCTAGGGTCTGAGGCAGAGGACTTTCACGTCCCCTGGTATCTGATCCTCTTCCCTCAAGATGCCAGGGGTTGAACCTGGAACCTGGGCCACCTTACCCCTGGATAAGGAGGGCTATTCTCACCTGACACACTTTCCCATCTGTAAAGTGTAAACTTAAACATCATACCTCCAATGATGGAGGGGTGCTATGATTTGCATACATGGTAGAAATGATGAAAAATAAAGTTGATGAAGCTAATGGGTTCGTTCTGCTTAGGCTAGCACTCCAGTGAAGAGAATGATCTGCATTAGACTGATTGCATTTCTCATGTTCAAAGTCTTTCCAAACTTTGTCCAATGAATCTAAAAGTTAAGCTTTAATTGTCAGACTCAACTTGAGGAACCTTTAATCAACTGATTGCGGGGTGGGGGGATAACCCCTGGAAGCCTTTGCAGTTTATTAGGTCATCTGGACATTTGTAATTCATGATGTTCTAAATTTATTCACATTCTGATGGAGGCTGCTAAAAACAAGGGAACAGGCCTAAATCATCATAATTTTGTTGGCTCTGATGAATTTGAACCAGCTTCTGATTTCTTTGGTACTCAGGGGAAGGATGGGAAAATTCAAGTTCCAGCTAGATCTAGGATAAGGAAGTTTCCTAGTTTCCTAACTGCTACTGGGAATCCCAGGCATGTGAAATGTACGGCAGAGCAAACATATGGACCAAAAAATGAACAGAATTGGGAGAGGGAAACCCTTTACCCCTTGGAAGGAAAATCACTTTAAAACAGGCTCATGTTCTCTGTTCCCTGCTGAGATGCAGCCGGGCAAGAAAATGCATCACTTGGCCATATAAATATGCTTCTTTCTAATGGAAGGAAATGTCCAACACAGAACATCTTGCACTGAGTCTTCTGCCCACTTGCTTAACCTCATTTCCACCCCTAACCTATTTATGTTGAAGACTCCACCTCTATTGAACATAGCTTAATGGTATTATTTTCAGAGGAACAAACACAGCTGAAATAGTAACACTATTAGGGCTCTGACTGTATCTGTCAGGAGCTGCGCTTAAAGCTTTGCAGAAGGCCACCCTGCACTCAGATAATGGTCAAAAACAAACAAGCAAGGGGAATGTTTGAAAGGAGATGCTAAGGGCCCAACTACACTATTTTTGATTTATTTTATGGACAGGGAAAGAAATGGGTTGATAAAAGTGGTAATGGGCTGAATCCAAATAACTTCTACTCAAAGTAAACCCACTGAAATGAATGGATCTAAGTTTGCCATCCCCATTGATTTCAATGGATGTACTCTTATTTTTTTTATTTATTCATTTATTTGTTGTATTTTGTGCCTAGTCCCTAAGTGGTTTACAAAGGATGCTAAATATAAAAGCTCACCACCAAATAAAGCCATGAAACAGTTAACGCTGTTAATTTGCCATCACATCTTGGAGGATATGCAAACAATAAATCAACTAGATTAATAAAAATATCACCTAGTTCAGTCAGGGAAGTTTCCTAAGGCAGCAGGCAGCAGTTTCCATCCATGTTGACAGACTCTGGACTGGTAGGAACTATTTCTCCTTGCAATGAGAGCCTTCAGTTTGTAACCTGACCAAGCCAGTCCTTAACCCAATAATGCCTTAGGTTTTTACCCCACCAGATCTTAAAATTCTCCAACTGCCCAGATTAAAAACCAATTAAATGAAACGAAAGAAAGAAAGAAAGAAAGAAAGAAAGAGAAAAAAGGAAGGAAGGAAGGAAGGAAGGAAGGAAGGAAGGAAGGAAGGAATAATTTCCAGCTGTTTGATGGGAGAGAGTCCTCATGTCAACCAGGGGCTCCCTGTAAAATTCATACTCAGTTACCTAGCAAAAACCTAAATTTTGCCCAAAATTTGCCTAATATTTAATCTCTCTTTTTCAAGCATTTTTCTCCAGTATAATGCATTTTGGTATGACATTTCCAGCAATTTGTACATTTTGTGTGTGTACTTTTTCCTCCAGTATACTTACTTTTATAAGAATTTTTGGTTGGAGAACTGCACTGGAAAATCAGATGAACTGAAAACTTTGAAGGATAGCTGAGTTTCAGTTCATGAACTGGTTATGTACATTAGATAAAATATGAACTGGGGGAGGGCCTCACCCCCATCCTTAGTCAGGTGAAGTGTGTACAAAATATTTAACTGAACATCTTCCACTTGGGAAACTAAATCACACCCCAGACCTTCAGTGCAACAGGCAATGTGGATCCGTACATTATTAGACATATCAGGCTTACTCGCTGGATCATCCACATTGTGATCAACTCCCACCCGGTAGCCAATGTCCCCACTGTGAAGGACGTGTGGATCCAGAATTGGCCTCCACAGTCGGACTCATTGTTAAAACTGTGTTTATGGAAGACTATCTTACTCGGCTACGAGTGATCGCCAAAGAAGAAGAAGAGACACATCAGGTGCAGCAGCTGGGAAACCATATCTCCTCCAAATAATAAAAGCTATTAACATTTTAATTGAGAATCCCAATGGGGAGAGGAAGGGCATACGGAATATACACACTTCCTAGGACGATGTGGTATAGGCAGTCCACCAATTAATTGGCTAGGAAATTGGATAATACAAAGGAAGGAAAACAAATGAGTTGTGGTTTTTTCTTTTTTTTAGTGACTGCTAATCATGCTGTAATGATAAAAGGTCTTATTTGCATGTATCTATAAGAGAGGCACAGCAAATGTTTATACAGTGGTGCCTCACAAGACGAAATTAATCCATTCCGCGAGTCTATTCGTCTTGCGGTTTTTTTGTCTTGCGAAGCACGGCTATTAGCGGCTTAGCGGCTATTAACGGCTTAGCGGCTATTAACGGCTTAGCGGCTATTAATGGCTTAGCGGCTTTAAGAAAAAGGAAACAAACTCGCAAGAACTCGCAAGACGTTTCGTCTTGCGAAGCAAGCCCATACATAGGGAAATTCGTAGGAAAGATCAGTTCACATAATGGTATAGTTGAGTAACTTGGGCAAAGCAGCCAAACAGCTAAACATAAATGACAGAATAATACAAACTAAGAACACAATGTGATTAGCTGATCTTGTCAGATGTTAAAGTAAGTATCACACTGTGGCTTGCTGGAAATTAATTGTGAGATTAAATTCGAAAGTAATAAAGAAAAGTAGAGAATTGTGAAAAATCTTATTTGTTTCTAGAAATAAGAAACAAATGCTGAAGGATAGGAGAGAGGGAAGACTAGTGGGAATAGAAGAGACCTTCGTTTTTTTCTCCATCTGTATGCAAACCAACCTGATTTGCACTACTCAAACAAATACATGGAACAAAATATAATTATTTTTCAGATTTTGCGCTTCTCTGAATTTTGCAATAATGTTCCCATCTGAAAAAATGTACCAAAATGCATCATCATTGCATTTTATGATAAACTATTTATAGCAATGTCTACACTGGGGTAAAATTTGTATTACAAATCCTATTTTGTTGATTTATTTCAATAATGATCATCATGTTTTTAGAATCACTGCTTAATGCAGAAACGGTATGGAACAAACTTTTGAATAAAACCATGGAAATTATCTTGTAGCAGAAGCAGACTGATCTGGCTCTCAAGGAGAAAATGTATTAATAAAACACAACAAAAAGTAAGTAGAAGGGGAAGATCTTTCTGACCCGAGCAGCAAAGATCTAGTCTTAATGCAATCTTCTTTTTGACAAGTTGATCAGAAATGCTGTCTTTGTAAAAATACTATAAAAGGATCTATTGAACTCCAAGAGCATCTACAGTGCCAGAGACTAATCAGATTAATGCTCTTGCCATCAGGTGAGCATGACCCTTTCTTTATCCTACCCCACAATGATGACTTTGCTGGGTTTCAGCGCACTCCAGATTTTCATCAGTGTGAGTGAGACTCGAGGAGAATGAAATCAGTCCATGTGCATTTCAAATATATTGTACAGATACAGCCTTCTGTTTCCTGATAACTACCAGTCCCTTGCTGACCTTTGCAGTACATCATCATTTTGAATACAGGGGAGAGATGCACTCTGTACCTGCAAGTTAAAATAGATGAGTACGTGGCAGATTGCAAAGTGGTCACAAAGTGACTCTGTCCAAAGTGCTGAAAAATATGGCTCCGCTAAAATGCAGACCTGCAGTAAAGAAGGATGTTTCCCAAAACAACTCAAACCTTCATTTAAAAAAAGAGAAAAAGATTAGAGTTCTGCAGAAGTCCAAAAACTGAAGCAAATCTCCCTGAAGAATAACTAAGGATTGATTCAAACATTCATAAATGCAGATGGCAGGTGGTGCAACTTGGCCTGATGCTGGCTATACCACCCCAGTTTTCTCAGAGGAACAATCCTTTTCAGAAATACCCCAGATGGGAACTATTTATTTCCTCCCTTACTAGATGTATATAGCAAATGTTGTTACCTTGTGACATGGTTTTCTGGTGTTGGAGCCAGACACAGTACAGTGGTACCTCAGGTTAAGAACTTAATTTGTTCTGGAGGTCTGTTCTTAACCTGAAACTGTTCTTAATCTGAAGCACCACTTAGCTAATGGGCCCCCCGCTGCCGCTGCACCACCACTGCATGATTTCTGTTCTCATCCTGAAGCAAAGTTCTTAACCCGAGGTACTATTTCTGGGTAAGCAGAGTCTGTAACCTGAAGCGTACGTAACCTGAAGTGTATGTAACCTGAGGTACCACTGTATTTGTGCCAGGGTTTTCAAACACCCATCTCCCCAAAAATATCATTCAGAACAGAGATTCAATTAAAAACTACCCCCCAAAAAAACTCCAAGTCCGGAGACACTTCCGGGTCACGTGGCCAGCGTGACGAAGCTGCTCTGGCGAGCCAGCACCAGCGCAGCACACGGAAACGCCGTTTACCTTCCTGCTATAAAGCGGTACCTGTTTATCTACTTGTACTTAGGGGTGCTTTCAAACTGCGAGGTGGGCAGGAGCTGGGACCAAAGGACGGGAGCTCACCCCGCCACGGGGATTCGAACCGCCGACCATACGATCGGTGTAAAAAAACTGGGGTTGTGGCAGGAGAGGGAGAAGCGGCGTGCCTGCCAGCCAGCTGGTTGGTGGGAGCACAACTTCCCCCAATGCTATTGTGCGTGGGAAACAATCTAGGGTGTGTTTCCTGCCCACAGCTGCGTGGGGGGAGAAACTCAACAACTTTGGGCCATCTCCCCTCATTTTCTTAAAACTGAGTCCCCCATAATGGGGGGAGGGGTCCTTATACATGGGAGAGTCTTATAGACAGAAAGGTACGGTAAGTGCTGTTGGCCAAAGGAATCTCCAGGAATACAGTCAGTTGCCTTAACCACAGAGACACCTGGAACCTCTACATAAAAAGGGCATATTCATGCATTCTGACCTGAAATATATTTGATGAATAGCAGGCTCTAAAAATTGTTTCAAATTGGGCATGTGAATAATGTTAGCTGTGAAAGTATTTCTTTAGGATCAAAGCCTTCATTACTCAGGCTCCTGCCGTACCTGCATTAGCCTTGCACAGCTATCGGGGGTGGGGGGTGTGAGAAGGGGAGAAAAGAAGGAAAATAAAAAATACATTCATAACACCACCACCAAATTTCAGGCAGCAAATTTCCCATTCTTGCAAGATGAAGCCTACTTTTCCTTCCAAGAAAAAGAAAGCCTTTCAAATGCTCAAATTATTTCTTTTGACAATGCTCAAATCATTTCTCTTTTGTAAGAGATGGCAATCATGCAGGGGCAATAGAATAATAATGAGCAGGGGATAAAAGGGGACAGGATAACTACACAGAAACAATAAATTTGTGGTACGTGCAATGTACAGTGGAGGAATAAGCCTCTAATCTTTGCTTCTTCGTGCACCTGGATGTTGTCTGTGAGTGGGTAAGTGCAAGAGTTTGTGAGTGCAAAGATTTGTAGGGAGTGTCAATGTGATCTGCTATCCACCATCATCAAGCTGATTTTCCAGGTAGAGTGAATAAATCCGCTCCACTCCCCAGTGGGGAGGAGTTGTGGTGGACCACGTGGCCACCCACTCAATTCCAGGGGCGGGGGACAAAGTCTGGCGTCCCCCGGAGGTTCCCAGCCAAGTAATTTGCCTACCAGCCAATCCGCTGGCTGGGGGGCGGGGCGGGCCCCATTTAAACTGAGGCATGAGCCAGAGAACTTCCTCTTGGCTCACTTCCTCAATCTCCCACCCTCCCTCCCTATTTTCAGGTTTTGAAATTGGCCTTGCCCTGGACCTCAGTTGGTCGCCATTGAGGGGCAGGGTAGGAATTTTCCCACTTGGAAAAATTTGCAAGGACCATTTGGTTTTCGCCTACCTCGTAGCAATCATCACAACTTCGTAAGGTTTGGCAGTTAGGCATTGGTTGATCTTGTGATGGGGAAGGGGATGTGTGGCCATCACCTGCCCCTCCAAACTTAAGGGTATTCCATTAAAGGAATCTGGGGGTGTGGATCTTGTCCTAAGTCTGGGGCTGGGCTAGGGCCATGCCAGAACCCCATTGAGAACCCAGGGGGAGATCGAGTTGGTTTGGACTCCCTGCGTGACGGGAAGGAGTCAGATATAGTCGGGTCAATTCCAATGCCTAAGAACAATACCACTCACATTCCGTAACCAATAAAGTTGTGGCCTAAATTTGTCCAATAACATTAACCTAATCTGTGTCTTTGTGTCTTATTCATCAACAATGTGGTGGTCTCGGGGTCTTGACAAGCAACAATTTTAACCTAACATGCATAGGTTTACACCACTCAGAAAAACCATGAACATCATTGACTCACTATGCAATGTGGGAGAGAGATGTGTCAAAATGGTATGATGGTCTTAGAGATATGGATATTTCATTCATAGGATCTGCGACAGCACACTTTCCCACATGCTTTTTGCTCAGTTATATGTGTACAATTCAATTTCCATTTAATATTCCCTCCCCTTAATTATTCCCATTTATGGTTCTAGAGGCATGGATTACCTGCTAAAACCACATGGTGTTACATTCTCTGCTAAATGTAATGATTTGACTAACACCCACTCTGAACGAGTAGGTATGTGGCTTGGTGGTACTTCTGAATCCAAAACTGTCACCTCAGGTCTCAAGTAGCCTTGGTGGCATGGAGTGCCTTCTACCAGCTTTGACTAGGGCCCAGTTGCACCCCTATCTTGACAGGGATAGCCTATTTTCTGTTGTCTATGTTCTGGCAATCTGTAGTTTGGTTTACTTTCATGCCTTTGAAGACGTTATGGAAACTGCAGCTGGTGCAGAATTTGGCAACCAGATTGTTGCCTAGGACAGGACAATTTAAACATATAACATCAACCTGGCATAACTACACTAGCTACCTATGGATTTGCAGGCTCAATTCAAAGCGCTGTTTTTGACCTATAAAGTCTCATGTGGTTCAGGACCCCAATACCCCAAGGACCACAGAAGTCTCCTCATGATCAGAAATGCTTATAAAGTTTCTAACCTCCAATGTGATTCTAATCATATTCAGCTAAATGTGTTCAGAAACCACCTTAAAACCTAGATGTGGGAAGATTAGGCATGGAGCAGGCAGGGACGGGTGCTTTGGGGGGGGGGTGAGATCAGTTGATGTGGCCCCTCCTTGCCTAATATTACATCCATAATATTTGGTTCAGGGTTTGTTTTTAATGTTTTAACATTTACCATCTTGCCTCCTACTGGTACAATTGAATTTGACCTTTTTACCACGATTCATTCTACGCAATCAAATCATGTTTTCCAAAATGACACATTTATTTTTTTCAAAGTGTATGGTGCAAAATGAACACTTCTTACCATTCTGCTTCTTAATTAATAAACGGTGCTAACTCATCTTCCCTCCCCACATCAGAAAATCTAGCAACAAACTTATGACATGAGCTTTGAACAGAAATCCTCTTTTATTCCTTCTCTCTGAACATGATTAAAAGTGAATGCAAAATCCTTCTAGCAGACCTGAGAGCCAACTGCAGCTTTCTTCCTTGGCAATGCTCAAACTGGTTTCCAGCAGAGTTCTGAGCAGCCAGCTGTTTGAACTGAGCATCAGCTCCTCTCTCAATGGCATTCGGAGGTGAAACTCCTTGCAGGGGTTCAGTGACCCAGTAACTTGCTCCTTCACGCAGCCCACTTTCTTTTCAAAGGGAAGTCTCTGATTACACTGATGGTTCTGCAATCAAGGTGGTTTGATTAGTGGGGAAAGGAATGGGAGGGGAAAGCTCAGAGGGGGGGAAATTTCACCATTCTTAAAAGGAGGCAAACTCTCCAGCTCTAATTAAATCAAAGATGACCGTGGAGAAAGAAAAGCAGAAGGCATGTTGTGCCCCAACAGTTTGCTGATTGCCAAAGTGCCTGACCAACAAGGGGACATCCAAACTGCTCAGAGAGGAATCAGGGGCACTGCTGGGCACCAGATTAACCCTGAACTGGGATGCAACATGATGGATGCGTCTGGGCAGCAGTAGCAAAAGTGAGCATCAAATGGACAGGAACAAAGTTCCAAAAAACATTTCATCCAATTTCATAACAGAACTTATGAATTCCATCTGAGAGGCACTAAAGCACCATGGAGGCTATGAAATATAAATGCAAGCCCCTGCTGTCACTGTTCAGCAGTGTCATGGCAAGGCTTGTTTTTCTTTCCGTTATCAGAGGAGGACAACATACCAGACTGAATAACAGCACAATGTTGTCTGAATGATGTGCATTCATATGTGACGGGTTTAATATACGCCGTATAAGATTCTGCTCTAGGAGAAGAAGCAGGGCTGAACGATCATTTCAAATCCTTCAAATAATCATCACCACTATCATTACAATAACACTGTGAAACAGTCACTAATATTCCCATTTCACAGATGATGAACAGTAACATAAAGGCTGTGATTTATATAATACCACCCTAAGTTTCTTCCAGTACTCAGAACACTCTGGTACATTGTTATCTCTGCTGGGGGTTTTTAACCAGCAATGTGGTTTCTGTGACTAGTTGAGCTACCAGATAGAATTAGACAGATCAACCTCAGCAGAGAGTTATTGTCCCTTAAACTGGACTGTCTGACCAGTGATTGGGTGCTGGTAGCCCAAGCTTTGCCTGAACATTACCTCATTCTAGCTCTGTGCACACATGATACCTCAACTGCAGCCTGTCGTCGTCAACTGTGCCTGTTTCCTACTACCAATCCTTAGGCTGACTGTTCCTTTAAGATGAGGTGTGGGAGATCTGTGCTCTGAAAAGCAACTACAGGGGTCTCCAAATTGGGCCAAGGCTGTGGCACCTGAGGAGGAGGAATTGACATATACTCCCCATATCCTTCCCTGGATGAAAATGACCTCTCCCTCCCACAAACAGCTCATTGGCCTAGCAATGAGCAAAGGTAAAGTATTAGCCTATAGCACCTTGAGGTGCCTTGATTGTGGAAATTGGTTAAATCCCCTTCTCCGACAGAATAGCCCTGATCAAATCACCACTGGATGATTTTAAGCTTTGCACCTAGGTTACAGATCCCCTGCGTCTCGCCTTACTGTGCTTTGCTTTGTGCCTTTGACCAGTTTGTGAGTTGAAATGCTGTATTAATTATTGCCCCAGGTACATAACCATGGTCTTGCTGGTATAGAATTTTGCATTTCCTTCAGTCTTTGTTATTGCTATCCTTCCACCCAGGCAAGGGAGGGCAGTAGCTAGATGGACCAGCGGTCTGACATGGTATATATGGTTGTTTCCTCAGGAGAACCCACCTTAGAACATCTGCATCAAATCTGTTTTGTTCCTCAGTTATCTTGAAGAGTCAATCTGCTGCCAATCATAAAACAAGTATAATCATTTTTTATTTTTTAAAAAACAGCTCTATATACGAGACATTTTTTAAAAAATCCACATATAAACATGCAAACATTTTAGAAGATGGTTAAAAAAGATGGTTCCAATAAAGATGTCTTTTATTTATTAGGTATTAGTCTGGCAAAGAGGCTGTAATCTTTCTCCCCCATCCCACCAGCTCTGTCCATGCTCTTCCTATGTGAAATAGTGGGGCAGCAAACTCATTTCACTACGCCCCATGTCAAAGCGGGGATGTGATGAGCTTTGGCACAATGTGTATAAGCTTCTCACAGCTGCATTACACTCCCAGTCCCTGGTTTAGTTCAGTCGCTTAGTTCAGCTAATGAGAAAAGTCTTTGGGGATTTTTCTAAAAACCACCACAAGGAAATAGAGGACAGCCATCAGGGCTCAGTTAGTTATTGGAAACAAATAGCTAAATGACCTTGGGTCTAGTGCCAACAGCACTCATAGGCCTAACGTCACATAGCATTACCTGTGGGTCATCGGCTGCCTTGGTGGGCATTTAAATTCATATAAGTATTCAGGTTGTCTTTTCTGCCTCTCTATGGCAGAGAGGGGGGGGGGAGAATGGAAGCAGGGATCTGGGTTTCAAGAGGACAAAATGCCACTGTGCCTTGCTGAGGTAAAGGACACCAATCCAAGGCAGATGTTCAGAAAAGAAGCAGCCAAAGGGTGAGTTAGTGAGAGTGTAAGAAGAGCTTTGCTGGATCAGAATGGAGCTGCCTTATAGTGGGGTCAGAACATTGGTCCATGCAGAGCAGTGTTTTCCACACTGACTGGCAATGGCTCTCCTGGGTTTCAGGTAAGGCTTCTTTCCCAATCCCAGTCCTACCTGGAGATTGTTAGGATATTTCTGTTCCACCTTAAAAGGGAGCAGGCTTTGTGAGTCACAGAGTCTGCGCATGTCCTGTTCACAGGATGTTTATGTTTCTATTGCTTTCGTTTTCTCTCTCTGTCGGAGACACTGACGCAGACAGTCATGTCTTTCTTTGTTCTGATCAACGCTGAATAAAGCTTGTAAATAATGCTCTCCTGCGTGCGACTTCTGCTGTACTTTATCTGCTGATAGAGTGTGCATGAGCTCTAGAATGTGGCAAGATAACTTCTAGAAACTCATGTCGCTAATCGATGATACTGCGTGCCTACCAGAGATCGATGGATCGTCCGGCACATGGCTTGGGGCCATGATGGACATTATCTCCCTGGCAGTATCCCAACAGAGATACCATGAGTGCAGAAGAGAAGACAAAGGTAAGGGAGGAAGAAGGAAATGGGGAGCTGCACAGTATGATTTGCCACAGGCCCACACACCTATAGAAATGGCCCTGATTCCAGCTACCTATACCAGTTTGAGCCTGTTAAGCTGATTAGGGCTGTCTGCTCTTCTTCCTCTCCAGGTAACTTTAAAAGCCTGGCCCTTGCCACAGGTGAGTGGTTTAGTGGGTGTTATGCCCACCTCACCAGAACCTGACATCCCATTGGAAGACAGAGAGTCTATGAAGTCACCCCAGCCCCTGTGAAAGAGAGGTTGCTCTGACAATTGGGGAGGTGCATGAGCTTTAGGCAGACGGCCTGGGCAATGGATGTGGCTTGCAGAAAGTCCTCAGGACCAGATAGTGAGGTTTGGGAAGGGTCCTGGACCTGACATTCGTCACACCTGATTTAGAGGAGTTCATGCTTCAGGGATGGGAGACCTTCAGCACTCCAGACATTGCTGCCTTGCAACCGCAATAATCCTTGATCACTGGCTATGGCCAACAACATATGGAGGGCCACCGGTGCCTCATCTCTGATCTGGTGTGCCAACTTGAATAAAACATGGGGAGCCCTGCCCCACATAATTGATCACAAGTTGTGGCGCTTGCACACTATTTGAATGGCAATGCCCATCAACTGGGGGCCTGGCCCCCTTTAATATTTTATTTTGAGAGCGAAGAGACCTCAGCCCTTTGGAACTGGTTCCTATGTTTCTGATGTATGGGTTGCCAACTAGACAGAAGAAAACTAGCTTGGATTCTGGTACCTTTAGCACCATTTGATATACCAAAAAAATCAGCCAGTAAAGATTTTCACAGCATGGAGATAAACATGATCACCTGCTAATTGCTAGAATTTGCACCTGCTCTTTTGTGCCTGGAAGATGGATGGCTTGCAACACATGGATTTATTTACTTCATATTTGTACCAATTTTATGCTACTAAGAAAGACCAGCAAGTTGAAATATGTCCAACAATTAAGACATTTGTGTGCACGCACTCTTTTGGGTGATGAGAAATATACCCTAATAACTGTCTCAATGTGTACAATGATAAATATATACACTCATTATTCTTGCATCAGTAAAACTGTGGACTAATAATCCAATTCTGGCGGAATTTTATTGATACACAATCTCATGCTGAGCAGGCATTTCATCAGCTGCTTTAAACAATAGGCTGTGACTTTGAATAAAACTTTGTATCATTTTGTACTATAATCTTAAATACAGAAAAAAATGTTTTGTTTTTATGGAAGGTGGTTGGGATTCATTACCCTCATGAATTTATTTTTTCGCAAGAAATTATCTGTCCATGACAAAGATCAAATACCACTGCCTTTATGAAAATCTAGGTCTGAATAAAAGAGCAAACCTATGTCCTGAAACATGCTCTGCGGCAGAAGCAGGTTTCATGCCTCTTTAAGAGCTGCATGACACGAAGAAATTCAACCAGCCGCTCCACTATTACATATTATAGATATTCATTAGCATACTATAAATGTGTGCAAAGGGGGGATGAAGGGAGAATCAAGACAATACATAGGTCCTCATCCTTCACAAGGAGAGCAGAACCTGCCACCAGGTTGCTGCATATTCATTCACTGAACCCTCATGAAATCCTGAAAAGGCTTATCCTTGAAAGCTCCCATGTGCCGCATTTCCCCCCTCTGCAATAACTACTCCACAGCTACTCAGCGGCTACAGTGTGTAAAAAGGCAGACTATTGCATTGCCTACATGAGAACTAGAGGCAAAAAGCATCTACCCACCAAGTTTGGTGATTTAACTGCCAGAAACCAAGGGATTACACAGGGGTGGGGCTCAACCTCAGAGCCTGGATCCCCTACCCTCCCTGGAAATGCATTTTTCCCTGGGCAGAGCAAATCACTTCCTCCAAGCAGAGGAAACCTTGGCTGCCCTTGGGAATTTTCCATCAGGAAGGAGTGCTATGACGGAGAGTTCACAAGGGCAGCTGATTGCTGGTCATCGTTGACAGGGAGCCCTGCTTGCAAAGGATAGATCCAGTGCTGAATTTAAGGTCCCAGTTGTCCCTTGATGCTCTGTATCTGAGATATGATGTCAGGTGTTAGCAGTGCTCTTCTCCCAAGAAAAATAGTTGCCGGAACTCACCATGAAATTGTTGCAGTAAGTTGCCAGGGCAGCCCTGAACAGATGCCAGTTTGACAACAGCCACGTTCACTGCCTGTGGAGGTGCTAAAAACTACAGCAAGCTTCTTCCTAGCTGGTTCGGGGGTCGCCCCTGGTTCTGGTGCAGGTCAAATTCCCCGCCTCCCTTGTTCTCTTAGATTCAGGGTAGCTCAGAAGGGCCCTTAGGCAAACTCGTGTTTGTGCAACGGTAGAGGCCTGGCTGAAAAGTTTGAAGCCTACCGCCACTATAGGAGAGATGGGATTGAATAAAAGGAAATACAAACTGGCTCACAGCTTGACCAATCATGGCTAGGAGTGCCTAGGAGCTTGGTAGAGCCAGAGATTTTTAAAAAGTGTAGACTTGTACATGCTGGTGAGCTTCTGTTTTGACATGAAATGTTTGTTTTGGACGTCTCAGAAGTGCATAAAGGCAAGAAGCGGACAGGGGAAGAATTGCAATGGGACCCACTTGAAAGGTGCCAACACTGTGGTCTGGGGCACTCTCGTTTTGGGGGGGGAGCACTGGGTGTTAGACAGGTAGGTTTGGTTTGTGAAGAATGGCCTCGTGGGAAAAGTGCCAGATCTAATTTATACCTACGGGGTGGATTTCCTCACTGCTGAAGCCTGAAATATGGCAAATCTAACACCTTGTGCCAACAATGTTTTTAAAAACATATTCCCAAAGGGCAAAAGCCAGAATGAAACAGAGACTGTGATTTTGTGGCTAAGCCTGATAGCTACGTTCTGCATCCACAGTTGGAAGTAATAACGCTTTGGAAAACTAGTTTATGGAAACCACAGAAGTGGAAATGTTATTGTGCTTGGTTTCTGCTTGTAGGATTTCCCATAAGAGCAGCTGGTTGGCCATTGTGGGAAACTGAGCAGGATGCTGGACTAAGTGGGCCACTGGCCTGATCCTGCAGACTCTCCTTATGGGGCAGTTGGAATATTATTATTTTCATTTCTACACTACTTTTTATTTTTAAGAAAAAATCTCAAAGTGGTTTACAACCTACTTTAAAATATCATATAAAACAATGCAGAATAAAACATTACAGAAGAAAGTCAAATATAAAGTATACTTTCAAAGCAATGTAGGGGGGAAATAACTATAAATAAGTCATAAATTAAATTGTTATAACAAAAGCAAAGAAACCTCTATGTAAAATAACATAGACAAGTTTTGTGCTCTGCATCGCCATCTGGTGTTGCATGTTTATAATGCAGTTATAATGTTGTAACATGGGTGTTGTAGCTGAGTCCATAATTAACAGTAAACTAAAACATTATCTTAAAGATTTCTAAAGAAAACATTACTAAAGGAAGTCAAATATAAATGCACATTTAATTAAGCATCATTAGCAAGAGAGTAGAATATCTTAAGCACAGAATATATCTAAGAGACAGCCAAGATGGTCTCTGGCCTCTTCAATAACCTCAGCTTTTGTAGCTGGAGTCAGTCAGGGCCCTGGCCTCCCAGGCCAAGTAGGAAAAGGCCTGCAAGGCAGGGAGCAGGTCTTCCAGGACTCGCAGCCAATATATCCTATGGAAACCTGCCTTGTTTTCCTAATGTTTTTCAGGAGAGGCATCCCCTGCTAGAAGGGTCATACTAGTTTCTTATTCTTATTTTTGGTTGATTGTTTTGTTTCCCCTCTTTCTCATTCTCAGGGTTCAAAGCCCGCATGGTTTATTGTTCAAAGCCAGTTGGCTGGGTTGGGAGGCGAACAAATTGCTCCAACAGCACTAGCCCAGGCCCTAAAGAGATTAACAGGAATGAAGCCGAGAGAGGAAGCTGCTGTTGAGCTGTGAATAGGAAATGATCTGTGAGCAAACTGAACAAGCTGGGATGAAGCAAATAGGCAATTAACATTCATTTGGGCAAATCTGCACCTGTCGGAGCTGAAGTGAGAAAAGAGGAAGGAGATTTGGAGGGGGTGCAGGGAGGGAGAGAAAACAGCGCTTAAATGAGGTCAAAGACAGAAAGGATCCATTTGGTTTATTAGGCTCCTGACTGCATGTCATGAGCAGAAATTATCGCTATCTATTATTTATGGAGCGCTGCGAGCGTGAGGAAAAGCAAGAATTATATTTAAATCTGTGAAATTTAAATATTTCTTCCCTAGATTGTGTTGCTTAACCCTTCTGCAATCGGTTTAGATGTTTTCTCTTGTTTGCCTTTCCCTGCAGAGCTGGTCCAAGATGTTTTGTCCCCTGAGGTGAAAGGCGAGATCCTAGATTCCCCTCCTCGACTTCACATTTTGAAGACAACAAGGCCACTTTCTCACCATACATTTAAAGTACTGAGATACCACTTGAAACAGTCATGGTTTCCCCTACCCCCAAAGAATTCTGTGAAGTGTAGTTTGCTGAAGGTGCTGAGAGTTGCTAGTGTTTTAACAATCATTGCCTCTTCCCAGGGAACTTTTCGTGCTACATGTTTCTGTGGGGCCTTGAACCCAGAGCTTCCTGGTCTCATCAAACTGTCAAACTCCTATACCACTGCTGGTTGCTATAGAGACAAAGGAGAGCATGCCTCTTACAACCTTATTTACTGAATTCATATTCCATCTCAGTATAAGATTACAGTGGTACCTCGGGTTAAGTACTTAATTCATTCCAGAGGTCTGTTCTTAACCTGAAACTGTTCTTAACCTGAAGCACCACTTTAGCTAATGGGGCCTCCTGCTGCTGCTGTGCCGCCGGAGAACAATTTCTGTTCTCATCCTGAAGCAACGTTCTCAACCTGAGGTACTATTTCTGGGTTAGCTGAGTCTGTAACCTGAAGCATATGTAACCCGAGGTACCACTGTACTGCAATGTGTGTTACACTGGGCTGCCCATGAAGACCATTTGGAAGCCCCAGCTGCTTCAGAACACTTTTGCTGGAGCCAGTAGCATAAGGACATAAGGATAGCCCTGCTAGATATGACCAGTGGTCCATATTGTCCAACAACCTGCTGTCACAGTGGCCAGCCTGATGCCCTTGGAAAGCCTGCTCGCAGGACATGAGTGCAACAACATTCTCCTCACTTGTGATTCCCAACAACTGGCCTTCAGAGGCACACTGCATCTGACAGCGAAGAAGATACAGCATAGCTATAGTAGCCAGCAGCCCATGAATCCTCCATGAATTTGTCTAATACTCTTTTAAAGCCAGGCGAGAATGGTGCGGGACGCGGGTGGCGCTGTAGGTTAAACCACAAAGCCTAGGACTTGCTGATCAGAAGGTCGGCGGTTTGAATCCCCGCGACGGGGTAAGCTCCCCTTGCTCGGTCCCTGCTCCTGCCAACCTAGCAGTTCGAAAGCATGTCAAAGTGCAAGTAGATAAATAGGTACCACTCCGGCGGAAAGGTAAACGGCGTTTCCGTGCGCTGCCCTGGTTCGCCAGAAGTGGCTTAGTCATGCTGGCCGCATGACCCGGAAGCTGTACGTCGGCTCCCTCGGCCAATAAAGCGAGATGAGCGTTGCAACCCCAGAGTCGTCTGCGACTGGACCTAATGGTCAGGGGTCTCTTTACCTTTACCTTTAAGAATGGTGCGCTCTCAGGATAGGGCTGTGTTGCATTGTCACTTGGATTGTCACTTCAGTGGTTGACAAAAACCCTGCTTGAGTAGATGGGAGGGCTGCCTTTCTTGCGGTGATGGCTTCTGCTACTGCTTCTCCATCAGCTGAAGTTCCTGATCCGTCACTGGTTCCAAGGCATCATCAGGGCCTCAGGGCCATTTGACAGTATGGGAGTGGCACAAGGGAGCTGGAACTGTAGAATTTTTGACTGCCACACCACTTTTGAAAACTCATCCTGTGTCATTAAAGCACAATTTTTTTGTCTCCGGTGGACTTGATATACATTCCATCTACTTTTTATTTATAAATAAAACCCAAATGATTAAACAAGCAGAAACCTAGTGATGAAAGTAACACAGCTAGTTACAGTCAATCATTATCTATCTCCTTCCAATATCGAATGAACAAGACCCAATTTGGTACAAATTTATTATCCTCTTAAAATCCATTCCCCTTTCTTACAAGGTTTGTTAATTCAGCTATTTAAGACACCCATCCATCAAAGGTGATTCCCTGTTCTTCCATCTTGAAGCAATACAAAATGCCATAAATTCAATATCATAAATATTATATCATACATTTTGTCATAATATCATGAATTTTGTCATAAATTCAGCACCACATAGCTCAATTTCAAAACCTTAGTTGGTCCCAGTTTTCCTTGGACAGTAGTGATTTTTTCCCAGCCCCATCCCAGAATGCTCACCATCCTTCCAAAATTCCAACCTTACCTTGCATATCCTTCAAATCTAACTTAGCTCAGCATTTTTCTTCTTGCACTTTCAAGGAAAGCTGTTCTGCATTTTCTGACCCCAAAAATGTTCAGAATAAAATAGCCCTGTTTCTCATCTTCCGCCGCCACCACCACCCAGCCCAACCCCCGGTATCAGTAATTGCAAAGCTGCCTGCTGTCCAAAAAGCAGTCACTTAATTAGTTCCCTCCTGTTTCCTCTTGCAAATGATTAAAGAACTTTATTTCATTACTGTAGCTGATTGCTACATTGTTTTTGCAAACAATGTCTAGTCATATATATTTTTTAAATGAACAAAGCAAATGCCAGGGACAAAGGGAGGCCTCGGTCCTCCTCACCACACACAGAAAAAAGTATGTATACAATGATAGATTTTGAAAATAAAATTGGTTAGCATATATAAGACATAAAGGTCACTGGGTTATCTAGAGCCAGTCTCTGCCTCTCAGCCTAACCAACCTTGCAGGGTTGATGTGAGGATAAGCTGGGGAGGAAAAGTAGGTACACCACCTTGAGCAACTTGGAGGATAAGTGGGATATAAATGTAATAAATAGATCAAAATAATATCAATATATATCTATAGCAGAGATAAAAAGCTTGGAAACTGGAGCTGTCCTGCCACCTACCAGCTGCCACCTTCACACATTGCTAGCTTTACCAAAAATGTAAAACAAAACACACAGGAGTCCCATTGGTAAAGAAAAAAATGGTTATTTACTTGCAGTTGCTTCATATTCCTAAGGACGGCTTTGGATTCTAAGCCTACATTGCGAGAGGTATTTCATGGCTGTCTCGTGCAGGAGAGGAGAGAGAGAGCACAGGAGGAAGGGGTGGAGTGGGCAACCCCAAAGTGTCTTTTCCCTGACTATCTGTTACTCTCAACCCTGCCCTCTGTTGGCTGGAGGTGTGCAAGGTTGCTTCACCCAACATGGCTGGACATTTTGCATATATCATGCCATTATAAGCAGCAGTGGAGCAAGCCAATTGGGCGTCTGTGCCCAGGGGCAGGACGCGCTGGGGGGGATGCTCTGTGGGGTCTCCGAGGAGTCTGCCTGCCTCATCCCATTCAGCCGCCCTACAGCTGAGGGGGCGGACCGTTTGGGGCAGCGCAGAGCCTGCGGGCGCTCAAGCTATCGCGTCACTCCCAGGAGAGACACGTGGCTCAGGCGTACTGCGTGCCTCGTGGTGAGTGCCACCCGGCATTTTGTCACCCCCCTCAGTGGTGACACCCGGGGCGACCTGCCCCCACCACTCCCCCTTCCTCCACCCCCTGATTATAGGACCGGTTCACACCTAGTGGGGTGGCAAAAATTTCTGCTACCACATTTTCCCATAGGAAAAGTTCCATAGTCAAAAGTGGTTCCACCTATTAAAAAAAATTAAATTCCATACATACAGTTCTTCAGATGTGCTGAAGTTGTTGTGACATCTGAATGGTTTCAAACCTATATGTCAGTTTGGGCCACCCAGAGCAGTCTTGTGCTATTGGGGGGGCTATCATAAGTGTTTTTCCTACATAACCTCTCTCCTTTACTGCCTGATGACTGCCCCGCCTTCCTGCCTGATGGCGCGTTCCTTGAAGCAGCCCCCTGCTGCTGGGTGGAAGATTCCATCTTGTGGAGTTTGGGGTGCTCCTTTGCAATTCTGAAGCAGCAACATGCAGGATTGAGTGTTCCCTGCTCACATTGTCAATTGGGGAGGGAGGGAGGGAGGGAGGAGACACAGCACCTCCTTCCCCTGCCCCACTTATAACTTTATGTTTAATTAGGAGTTGTTGTTTAATTACTTAAAAATAAACATTAGCCCCACTTCCTGAATTGATCCAGGGCCGATTCCAGAATGGCCACATTCAGAGTGTCTAGAACAGGAGCCCAGGTCAGCTCACCGAGTAAGATGCAGAAAGTATGAACATTTAATTGGGGCTTCTAGCATCACCCAGCCTGCAGAGTTGACAGCTGCTCAGAGAGAGCCAGGTAGCCCCTGAGCATGTGTAGTTGGCATGCACTTTCTGAACAGTCTTTATTACAATGTTGGCCACTGAGCTTGTTGGGATGGCAAGTGAAGATAGTGTTATTTCTTTGAACTTGTTTCTCTTTGCCGATGTTGCTTACAGGTTATCGTTTTGTGGCTGTTGTAAAGTTTTCATGTCACATTGCTGTATCAGTAGTTTTGCTTCGTTGTTGCTTTATCGTTTAAAGTCTTGTCATATTTCTAAGCTGCTCTAAGCACTCTGGGTAGCAGAGGTGAGATAAAGATGGTATTTTAAATAAATAAATCAAAGCACCATCAAACTGTTCAGCCTTAGGGACACAGGAGGCTGTTTTGTACTAGGTCAAACTATTTGCCCTTCTAGTTGAGGGATGGCTAACCTGTGGTCCTCTAGTTGTTGTTGTTGGACTACAAATCCCATCACCCATGGCATTTGGCTGGTGATTCTGGGAGATGGAGTACGACAGTATCTGGAAGGCCACAGTTCTGCCACCCCTGCCTTAGGTTAGTGATGCCAACTACTGAATCTGAACCCTTCAGGATTTGAAGCCTGTATTGCATGCCAGAGCGCTGTGAAACCACACCGCACCCAAGATCAAAAGACAGCACATGACAACATTAATTGGGACTGAATTAGGTCACAACTTTATTGATCACAGATGTATGAGGATTTGGCCTAGGCAATGTGTATAATCCTATACAGGCAATTCTCATTTTGTTCTGGACCCCCACACATGTCAGTGGGGCCTGTGTAAAGTGTCCCGTCCCGTCCCGTCCCCCCCCCCCGCCCCTGCCCCCCCATTCTGCTCTTTTAGTGACATTTTAGTGGTGTTTTGTGGTTAGTTCCAGGTTCAGTGCTGTGTGCAATTACACATTTGTCGGTTTTTGCATATATCATCCAGCCCAGTTGCTGGGTGTTTTCGTCATTGAAAGTCTACTCAGTATTGATCCAGAGTAGATTAAAATGTATAGTTAGCAGAGTAAAAACTTAAACACGGATACCCTGTGCCCTTGGAGGGGCAGACAGAGGCTTACAACCAGGGCTGGGTTTAGGTCTGATGAGGCCCTAAGCTACTGAAGGTAATGGGGCCCTTTATATGTCCAGCTGTCCTTCATCAACAACAAATTGTTGCTTTTTTGTGTTGAATATATGCTATATTGCAATTTATAGACCTAAAGCCATTTGCACATAACAAATGGCTAGCAGGCAGGGCCTATTACTTACATCATAGGAGCCTACACAACACAAAACACTATTGCTGCACTATTTATTTTATTTGGTTTTTATCTTATATTTTGGAAATGTACATCCAGGGTTTTTTCCTTTAATTTTTTGGGGGTCCCCAAGAGTGTGGGGCCCTAAGTTATAGCTTATTTAGCTTATACGTAAATCTGGCACTGCTTACAACCTCCCCTCCGACCATGCCTAAGGCTTTACTAAGGTCTATCACTGAACAGCTACACTTTGTAGCTAGGCTGAACGCAAGGGAGGGAGTGATAGGTTAGTGCTAGGTTGAACTCAAGGAAGGGAGGGAGGGAGGGAGGGAGGGAGGGAGGGATGGTGGGTCAACCAGCAAAAAACTGCAGTGCCAGGAAAGGGGCAAGCCACATTTTATCCACCAGGAGTGGAACTAGAATGAAGTCCTCCTGAGGACCCAGTCCACTCTGCTCCTTGAGAAGGCTGCCCCTGGGTCCTCCTGCAATAGGCCAATTTGCAGGTGGACTAAATTCAAGTCCCACAGCCAGCAAGAAAGTTGTCTGGCTTCTCGCCAGCTGGAGGTCCCAGGAGGGAGAAATCTCTTTGGATGAGGTGGCGGAAGTGGCACCCGATTGCAATGCCATACCACATCAGAGGTGAGCAGTATTCTATTGCATTGTGTTGGGACTCTTGGGAATATCAATGTGATTGCAGCCTAAGCTGAATAGGCATAGAGTCTATCCTATATTTCTTCTCTTGCACGCAGCCAAAAGCAGACTCCTACCCTTCCTTTCAGAATCCCCCTTGCGCTGCCAGTCTACATAAATCCCAGACCAGCCTATTCTATGATTAACTCAGGGTGTTCTGAAATACTGGTCTGGATCAAGGATCTGTTGTAAACATTATGCACCATTGAGCTCTGCTTATTTCTTTTAGGGTGTTGACAGAAATTAAGATTCAAATTTGGCTGTTTGTATTTGTGTAACTTAATGAACACCTGGATTCAGCTCACTGGAAAGAACTGGAACAAGCAGCTTGCCACCAGGATCCATTCCACGGAAGGGGCTACCTTTTGTATCCCCTAATATGAAGGGAACAAGAGTGAATTCTAAGAAGCCTTCTGTATGCTGCTCCTGTATGATTTATTATTTGGTTATAGCCTCTAAAGAGAGAAATAAGACCTTGTTGTCAACTCTGATTTATAATCTCTCATTTTGCAATTTCAGTGACTAAGTCAGGGGGGCATTGCTGGAAGCTGGTTATGGATTTTGCCCAATGAGATATAATTGTATTTGTATTCAAAGTTTCAGTTTTATTCTCTTGCCTTCTCCTGCTCTCTCTGTGCAGCTTTAGTTTTGCACTGACTTCTTGAAGCTCAGAATGAAAGGCAGGCATGACTTATGCAAGTCTGAGCACTAGAGGGGCTGTCATAAAGATAATGTTTCATATATTCTTTTTCACAATATATTGGCAAACAAAAAGGGTGGGTGCCGAGTTTGAGAGGGTCCTGGGCAAAATTCCCTCTGGATGGACCCCTCAAGTTTGGGCTGCTGAGAGTGCAGAATGGCTGTGAGGTGTTACAGGAAGGAAGAAATGGGAAATTAGTTCCACTTTTTATTTATAGGCTACCTAATTTGGACTTTCTGAAGCAATAGCCAACCAAGGCACTGTCGGCTTCTGAAATTCACCCTTCTCTGAATTTTGTAATAACATCCTCCAGCTAAGTAAGGTGTACCAAAATGGTAAAATATGTATAAAAATGCATATACCCGTGAAAATAACATGCAAAACTGTGCATAATTGCTTTGCAAAAAATCTATATATTATGAAAAAATGCATAGAACAATATGTATATTGGGGAAAAATGCACTAAAATGCTAATGAATTCTCAGGATGTCCTGTAGATAAGAGGGTGGAGCCACTTCATGGAACCATGGGAGGGGGATTTAAGGGGTAGGACATTGGTGTAGAGAACTTTCATCAGCCAGAGGGCCACATTGCCTCATGCACAACCTTTCAGAGGCTATATCACACTGGTGGAGCAATGGGTGTACAATAGCCTACACCCCAACTGCACAAAAGTCAGAGGGTTCTATATACATGCATATTTCTTCTTTCAGGCAAGCAAGAAGCACCTTCACAGCTCAAGGACAAATTCCAGCAAGGCAAAATGCACCCAAAGAGAGCAGGCAGCATGGCTGGCCATTGTTGGGGCCTAGGAAGAAGGGGTGTGACCTGAGAAGGAGGCACTGCCCGAGAAAGGTTCTGAAGGCCAGGCAGAGAGGCCTGGGGGCCACATATGATTCCCCACCCCTGGAATAGACTCTCGGTCATCTTTCTGCATCCCTCACACTTTAGTGACAGCGAGGCCTCTCTAAGTAATAAGAATTATTTCCCTAAATTACCATGAATCATTCTGTCAGGGAAGAGTGTAACTACCAGTAATTTTCTGATCAATTTACATGACACACCACTTATTTTATACAGCATGGTGTAGGTGCTCCTCTTGACTGTGCTAATAACATGTGCCCTTAAAATTAAAACTTTTTTCATCTTGGTGAAACTCATTTTTCTCTCTCTGGCTATACTCCTTTGTCAGCTCTTTTAACTGATCATTTACCACCCAGCACTACTGCACAGAAGGCCTTTTCTAACATTCAAGAAAGAAGATATATCCATGGTGCCCATAGTTTCTGCACTCCTGGGTGGTATTCAATTTAGTTTTACACAGAGTAGACCCACTGAAATTAATGGGACAACCTTATTCATATCCATTGATTTCAGTGGGTCTTCTCTGAGTAAACATAAGTTAAATATCAATCTGTGTTGTGTTTGAGACTGAAAACTTGGCATTAGGGTTGAAATTTCTGAAAACGTTGCTGTTGAAGTTCTCCACATGGTTTATGTCTAATTCACCCCTTGATCTCGACAAGAAGTGAGTTATTTTATTTACTACTGGCTCCGCTTAAAATACAAACAATACTTCCATTAATATATGCACTGCTATATGCATAATATTATACGCATTTTTATATGCATATACACTTCAGGTATCCTCAGGGAGCCATCACAGTAACAGATGCACACAACAGTGAATACAACTGGATATTTTTTAAAAATGCAGTTTTTCCAATTGCAGACCAGTACAGCTACTGTTTGGAAAGCAATTTCTTTCTAGCTTTAGTGTGCTATATACAGGTGCTGCAGAAGCCTACCCGTTTGTTCTCAGACAGATGAGGATGGGGGGAAGATTGATTTTTCCGAAGTTGTACAACCAGTGAGGAAAACAATCAATTTATTTGTGGGGAAGAATTATTTGTTCATTTGTTTATTTATAGTCCACCTTTTCTCCAGAACTGGAACTCAAGGTGGCTAAGAAATCTGTCCCCCTGTGCATCTGATCATAATTCTCTCTCTTCCCCCTCCCCTTATTCCTTCCCTATAAAAAGAAACCAAAACAAGCAGATAGGAAATAGTAGTGGTGCCATTAATGTGGCCCACCATTGGGTTGGTCAACAGTTGTACCCAAAGTTACAATTTGTTTTATGTTAAACGGCAGTATCACATCAGGATGCGATAGGGATTTGTGCTCTATGTTATTATGATTTTTGAAAGCTCAGATGAGGGCTTCATTGGATCCATGCCACTATGTTTCAGCAGTGCTGTGGAACTGAGTCATTTCTCCACATTTCTATTTTTTTATTGAAAATTCATTGAAGAAAAAGAAGGAGGAGGAGAAAAACACAGGAAGGAAGAAAAATTAAGGTCTGTGTCATGAGGCCTGCAGCACAGTCAGGATTGAGCTTCGATTAGCAGGCCCAGATGGAGAAAGTGAAGGAAACAGAGAAAGGCTGAACTGTTGGAACTTGGATTGGAGGAGGGGGATTTCCCCTTTCTGCTCTGACTTCAACCATCTGGGATGGAGAAGCAGGGATGCTGGCTCTCTCCTCCAACCCTCCTGCGGAGTGAGGAACCTCAGTGGAGTCTGGTTATGGCTTTGATCAGCCAAAGCGGGTGGCTGAGCAGGAGGAGTCAGTGACTGAACCTTGTCACCTAGAACCAGGTGCCACCTTCACAAATGCAAGACACACCTTCCCTGACACAGTGCACCCTTGCAAGCTCAATGTTCCTACAAAGCAAGAGAGTCCTGCATGTAAGAACACAATGCCTCACTTTTAAAAGCTTGGCAGGAGAGGTGGGAGAGCCTGTTGGGACATCTCTGTCCCTTCCATCCATTTCTGAACATCCATCCACTTCTGAACATGCCCCTGAACTCTTGAGCCAATTGTTGTTGAGCATGTACTTTTACTTTTCCAAATAAATATCTTACTTACAAATACAAGTCTTCTGTGTGTTTTGGGTGGGAGCCAGGACAATATGTCTCAGCTCTGCTCACCTCTCCCTGCAGGTTCTGTGAAGAACATAGAGACAGCTGAGGAGACTAAGGTTTGCAGCAGATGATAGACTTCAGCAGATGATAGAAAGTCTGGCTTCCAGAGACCTGCCAACAAGCTCATGGGGACCACAACTACACCTATTGCCCCACCAGCACCCAAAGGGCCTCCCTGAGAAGAACAATGGGAGCTAAGAATGCTTCCTAGCGTTCCTTCCCCATGGGCTGCCAAGTGGGCAATATCATAATAAATAGCTAGTCACTTCCTTCCTCACCAACTGAGCACAGTATGGTTATTTGGGATCTAGCACCCCATTCAAAGCTCCAAACCACATGGAATGACGATTCTGGAAGATGCAATGGAAGCAGAAGGTAAAGACATGCAGTGGGCACAATTATGTGCTCTAATTATGTGCCCTTGCAGACAATCTTTTGCCCCTGTTTGCAGAGAGATAAGCCATGCTAATCTATTAAGCCAATCTGTTGCTTTAAGTAGGATCCAGCCTTGTTTTTGTTTTTCTGGGGCAAGATGTCAAGAGAGGCCTGGTCTTCTTAGAATGTTTACGGTGGCTTTTCTCCTAAACCTTCCCAAATGAGAGCAGGGAAAGAGCGAGAAGGTATTTGCACACAAATGTATGTGATTCATTTAAAAACATTGTTTCGAGACTTGTTTCAAATGAAAACTCCCAGACCAGGGAGGTGAGGAAGTGTCACACTCTCCCCACAGACTGGGGTGTCTGTAATAGGGAACTGAATTAGCAAGTAGGGAAAACCAACATGCGCTACTCATTATGAATTGTTAATAGCCTGTTTACAGCTGAAGCTGTCACAGAAAACAAGAGAGTCTGCTAAGTCAATAATTTATTTCAAGCCATGGAATTAATTAGGGAGACAGTTAAATAAGTGTGGGAAAGTAAGAATATGTTTGGTTTGAGATGCGAGCAGCATTTTGCAGCTGGGATTGCTACAGTGAACAAGAAGGTGGGGGTGACAGCAGCAGCTCATCTAACAGAAACACAAAAAGAGACTTGAGGCAGGTGATTCCTGATAGGTTCTCCTGATGGAACATAGGGAGCTGCCTTAAACCAAACCAGACTCTTGTTCTATCAAGCTCAGTACTGTCTACACTGAGTCCTAGTCTTACTCAGAGTAGACCTGTTGAATTTAATTTAAGATGTAATTGAATCATGTCAATCAATTTCAGTGGGACTGCTCTGAATAGAAGTTAGCTGAGTACAACCCTTTGACTGAAACTCTGGAAAACCTGTCAAACAGAAGAACATACATGGAGATGTGGGGGTTAGAACTTGGGTGCATCTGCATGAAAAGCAGATGTTCTGAGATTCACTGTTTTCTTGATCAAAAACCACTTCTCCTAAGCTGCGGTGGGTGGGTGGGTGGAAATGCAATACCCTATATTGTGCCTTTGCTACAGATGGGCATGCAGAGCTTTCCCAAGCTCCACCTCAGGTTAACTCAGGAATGACCTGAAATCTTGGTGGCAGTGAGGGATGGGTGTGGATCCAAAGGTTTGGAGTCTGAGGGAGAAATGCTCCCACTCAGTCCTTGCCAGCTCTCATGGCCCTTAAAAGTCCTCCCCAGCATCTCTCAAAAATGCTTTAATTATTTTTGAAGTGGAAACCAATGGAGAAAAGAGAGCTGCTTTTTCCTTCTTCCTCTTTCTCTGTCATGCTGACTCAATGGCTTGGTTCAGACATCATGCTAAACCATGGCTTATTCAAGGGCTTAGTTGTGTGTATGAACCCAACCTAGCAACTATGGTTAACCTTGACCACAGCTTAGCATTATGTGTGAACTATGCCACTGGATAGCAGTGTGCTGTGGTACAAAAGCCCAAGGAAACATGGGAAATGCAATTGTCCCAAGGACTGCTGAAAGTGCAGTGATTGGATCTACTATCCAGATCATTTCCCCATTCCAGAGGTCAGTCAGGGTTTCAGCTGGTCATGGTCATGGTAGACAACTCTCAGAGCTGTTGAGCAGCCACCCAGAGTGACCGATGTCACACAGCACATCATTTTAACGTTCCCCACACCCTTTTAGAACACATAGAATGCTTGGATTACAAAAATGCCAAAAGTTGTTCCCACAAAATCCTTATGGTTTTGTATATTTAACGTTCAGTAAAAATGTTTTGTTTCTTGGCTGCCTCCTCCAAAATACAGTCGTCAACAGGTTTACCATACCCATTGAGTCAATCACGCATCTCCTACTACCCTTCTGGGGAAAAACCCACCCCACCCTCCCACTATATATAAGGGTTTGGTGACTTCTGTTTCAGTGTATCTGAAGAAGTGTGCAAGAACACAAAAGCTTATAACCAGAACAAACTTTGTTGGTTTCTAAGGTGTTACTGGACAATTGTTTTCATTTTTTCATTTATTTTGACTGCGTCAGACTAACATGGCTAAATCCTCCAAAATACTTCCAACATATTTGTCTCAAAGCAACCATCCAATACACTAAAATCTGAAGCATTATATCTTTTATTTCTTCCGTTTCCCTGGTGGAGAAACTCACATTTTCAGGTGTTTGAGCTTTGACCCTTTCCTTTTCACTAAAAACAAGTGAGAAAAACTGTATTACTTTCATGTCTAGACATTGGCAGATGAACACCTCAGGCCAGTGGTAGCGTTCAGTGTTATATGAAGCTTTGCAGTATCAGTCCCAACTAATCACCTAATTTTTCCTAGGCAATTTTACATGATTACAACCTCCTGGATGAAGTAAATGAGTTGAATGAAAGCTAAACACGCTGTAATTTGTTGCAAGTTGTGTTTAAATAAAATTAGTCAATGTAAACGATTAACCCTCCATAGGGGACGCAGACCAGAGAAATCCCATCAAATATAGCTTATTGAGGTCCCCAGATGGGAGCTCCATGGCTTTTCACTTTTTATGCATATAAAAAATAGCTTACTTCCTGATGGACTAGAAATACTGTTTAGATAGCAGAAAGGGTGGGGATTATAGTGCTATAAATTACTGTGCAATTCTATTGGGCTATCATTGACAATAGCTAAAGGAGCAAATATTTACTCAGAAACTCTCAGGACCGTGTGAGGGAGGGATTAACATGTGTTTCTTGTTTCATATGCGCTGGGACTACAACGAGGATTAGAGATCCAAATGACTAAGGATTCACACTGGGTTGAATGAAACCTTCTCTATTTCACAGTACAGGATGGGGGATCTGGACCACAAGGGCTGACTTGAGATTCTAAATGAGCTCTCCATGTTGAGGAGTGATAAAAAGAGTGCACACAGAAACCATCAAATGGTGAGCATGATCAATTTTGTAAGAACCAAGCTCTCCTCCCTAACCCCCTCCCCATGTTCACTGCTAACAGAAAAGGGAGGGGCACATCTTAATAATACAGCAGATTCTTTCCATGCCAAAGGTCTAGGGTCGGTGCCTATCTCCAAAGGACATGGTAGTAGGTGATGGGAAAGACTCTCTCCCTGCCAACAGAATAGAGAAGATGGAGGGAGGTGGATAATCTTTCCTTACTCATGGATTTTTATTATTGCACTTACAGTCCATTGCTGTCCAGTGATCAGGGGGAAAATGCTCAGGTACCTCAGGCCTGGGACGCGGGTGGCGCTGTGAGTTAAACCACAGAGCCTAGGACTTGCCGATCAGAAGGTCAGCAGTTCGAATCCCCATGACGGGGTGAGCTCCCGTTGCTCAGTCCCTGCTCCTGCCAACCTAGCAGTTCGAAATCACGTCAAAGTGCAAGTAGATAAATAGGTACCGCCCCAGTGGGAAGGTAAACGGCGTTTCCGTGCACTGCTCTGGTTCGCCAGAAGTGGCTTAGTCATGCTGGCCACATGACCCGGAAGCTGTATGCCGGCTCCCTCGGCCAATAAAGCGAGATGAGCGCCGCAACCCCAGAGTCAGTTATGACTGGACCTAATGGTCAGGGGTCCCTTTACCTTTACCTCAGGCTGGGCTGGAAAGCAGGTGCAAATCTGCAAATCTGGTCATGAGGTGAACTGAGTGGTTTATTTAGAATCCTACTGATGTATCAACTTGTATACAATGTGTTGTGTATTGAGTCAAAGGATTTTATATCTGTATTATTATTGTCTGTATTTGCATTAGGGTAAAGTAACTGCCTTTTGGTTTCAAAGGGTACAGCTACTATTGGTTCATTTAAGCTGCTGTATTTGGATCCTCTGTCTTATTGGTTTCCTCCAAAAGGCAGGACTGTGATTGCCTGATAGTGTTCCCTCCAAAATGTATCCTTTCTAGCTAGTTCCCTGTCCCTATAAATGTAGCTTTCCCCTCCTCAGTCTTCAGTCTTGTTTGCTTTAATAAAGAAGTGTTACTAGAGAACTGTCTCCAGCATATTATGTCAAGAGAGCTGAAATCACAAACCCCACGTCACAACACAATGCTTTATCATATATGCAATAAAAATTTCCCATTCATTTTAAAATTTGTTGTTATCCTGATTTCGGAGCCTTCCTGTTAATTTAGCCATCTCTGCATATTCCATTAACTTAATTTGCCAATCTTTTTTTGTGGGGATTTTTTCCTCTTTCCAACATTGGGCTATCAATATTTGTGTGGCCGTGGTCACATACATGAAGAGATTTTTATATTTTTGGGGTATTTCCCTTCTTATAATTCCTAATAGGAAGGCTTCTGGTTTTTTGACAAAGATTATTTTAAACATTTTCTTTAGTTCATTATGTATCATTTCCCCCTTTTTATATAACTTTACATTGTCACCACATATGTTAAAATGAACCTTCTACTTCTTTACATTTCCAACATCTTTTGATTTATATATTTGTGATAACTTCACTGATGTTAATACCACCTACAGGTGAAACTCGAAAAATTAGAATATTGTGGAAAAATTAATTTATTTCAGTAATTCAACTTAAAAGGTGAAAATAATATATGAGATAGACTCATGTCATGCAAAGCAAGATATGTGAAGCTTTTATTTGTTATAATTGTGATGATTATGGTCTACAGCTGATGAAAACCCCAAATTAACAATCTCAGAAAATTAGAATATTCTTGCACTTAATATTTAGGACTGTTTGCTACGGTGATTGCCACTGTCTTCAGAATCTTCATGCTGCCTTCCCTTCCTAAATGCTACCAATAATATATGGGACTGGGCATAGACACTCCCATTGTGATAATAGCAACTCTTGCAGTAAACAGTTCTAAACAGTAACATCAAGGAGTCGATTATTATCTTCATCCATATCACTGTCTACCACTAGCAGGACTCAATGGCCTGGATGAGATGGTGAGAGGCAGGCCCAGGACTGCCAGAACCCGCTTTGTGCTAGAATGACATCAGAACCTTGGGCAGGAACAAAGGAGTTGGGTTGGGATGAAGGAGCAAGTGGTTCAGGACCAAGGATAGCGATCCTGCAGCTGAGACGCAACTGTGGGATCAAGACTGACCATCTAATTGTTGGGATACTGCCAGGGAGATGGAGGCATCAGGCAGACCTCCAGTCGTCTCCGGACGATCACCGGTCTCCCGTGGAACAGCATCAGTCAACTAGCGACACGAGCCTCAGAGACATTCCAAGACCCATGCACACCATTTCAACAGAGTCTCCACAACGAAAGATTCAGACAGGGGAGCATATTTACAGCTTTATTCAATGTAGATCAGAACAAAGGAAAAAACATGACTGCTTGCCTCAATGTCCAGGAAAACAGCCGGAACAAAAGCTATATACAAAATGGAAGTTCCCAGAGAGAACAGTGCTGGGAGTAAACAGGCATGTGATACACAACAATCATGCCTGACCCTGTTAAGGTGGAACGGAACTATCCTAACACTAACATGCCAGCTTTATGAGGAAGGAACATTTTATCATATGTAGTGGGAATGCAAATGCATTTTTAAAATATTGGGAAATGATATACAATGAACTGAAAAAAAGTTTAAAATGAATTTTGTTAAACACCCTGAAGCCTTTTTGTTAGGTATCTCAAATCAAGAGCTACCAAAAGAAAAAGCATGCATTATTTATGTATGCTGCAACAGCGTTAAGAATCTGGATTGCACAAAATTGGAAGATGGAAGAAATACCATCAAAGGAACAATGGCAAGAAAAGCTGATGAATTATGCAGAATTGGCTAAGTTAACAGACAAACTATGAGAGAAAGACAAAAAAGGACTTCAAAAGGATCTGGGAACCATTTGCAAAAACAACAGAATGGACTGGATTCATTGGCATGATTTGAAGAAACTTTCACAATTTCATTTGAGTAACAGAGGACTGATATTTCAGAGAAATGATAAGGGATTTTATTTTTGTGTAGGAAAAGCAGGATACGATAAATAAAACTAAATAACTCAGCAGAGGGGAAGTTGAGGGAAGTGCAGAGGAGGGGAGGGAGAATAATTGTAAATGACATGATGAATGAGATTTGTATCATTAATTGTTCTAAAATTCAAAAAATATTCTAACAACAACAACAACATGCTGGCTTTATGAGTGCTCTAATGTGTCTGTTAAAGGGCCAGTGTCTGTGGGTCTTTCTAGGCATGAGGCAGTTCTGAGCTTGAAAGGCTTGATTTGTGTGAAAGATCTGTGTTGTTTTTTTGATCCTCAGAGGAAATGTAGGCAATAGCCAATAGGCAAAAGTGCATCATTGGGATTGGAGGCTATGTGTGCTGGAAGGTGTACCAGGATGGTCTGGGGAATGAACCCATTTCTTTGATTGCTTGGAGACTCTAAGTCAAAGGACTCAGGGTCAGGGTCTGGGGCCATCACACTTTTAATGGAAGGCTGTTTTCTGTTACCAGCTTGGCAATAGGGACATATTTACTCCTGCCCATTCAGACTGATAGCAATGTCACTGACTTTGTTTGCCTTGAGTGGTATTTTCCAGTAGCCAAATCTGATTTGCTATGCGGAGCTATGGCATCACTACAAGATCCCTGATAGACTGGATCACATAGTCAAGAAGGGAGAAAAATGGGACCAGAGCAGAAACACATCAGGATGGTAAAGGTAAAGGGACCCCTGACCATTAGGTCCAGTCGTGACCAATTCTGGGGTTGCGGCGCTCATCTAGCTTTATTGGCCGAGGGAGCTGGCGTACAGCTTCCAGGCCATGTGGCCAGCATGACTAAGCTGCTTCTGGTGGACCAGAAAAGCACACGGAAAAGCCATTTACCTTCCCGCCGGAGCAATACTTATTTATCTACTTGCACTTTGATGTGCTTTCGAACTGCTAGGTTGGCAGGAGCAGGGACCGAGCAACGGGAGTGAGCAACAGCAGCTCACCCCGTGGGTGGGATTCGAACCGCCAACCTTCTGATCGGCAAGTCCTAGGCTCTGTGGTTTAACCCACAGTGCCACCCGCATCCCATCAGGACGGTAAAGAGGCACAAAACATAAATTGTCATAATCATAAGAGGTTTCTCACTCCCTTTGAAATCATATTTTCTCCACTGAAAATGTTTTTGGGCAACTATTCAGTGTGGTTGCGGCTGGAAAACAACTGGAAGACTGGCTCTAGGGACCTTGACCTGTAAACCCACCTGCAGTCCCTTGGCATGTTTGCTGAGTAATCTGCCAACAACAGGTTCTGTGATCTCACACAGCTGTCAGTTTGGATCACGTTATGTACAACACATGACACCGCATGAAAGCTCTCACAGAGATGGAATCCAATATGACTTTTGAGAATATATTCACTTGGAAAAGGAGGAAAAGAATGTCTAGGTAAAGCTACTTATTTTTAATCTTTTAAGCTCTTTGAAGAACTCATTGTGTGTGAAGGGGGGAGAGGGAGGGAGGGAGGGAGGGAGGGAGGGAGGGAGGGAGGGAGGGAGAGAGAGAGAGAGAGAGAAATCCACAGGAGCTTGATAGATGTAGAGAAAGAGAACAGCAGAACTACAGTCCATGATTGGCACAAGTGTTGCCAGACCTTCTTTTCAGGCACCAGGTAAACGTCTTTCTCTTTGCCCAAGCCATTGGCCCTTAATATGAAACATTTCAGACATCTGTGGCCTCTTTTAGTTGGGTGGAATCTGTAAGACTCATCTTCCAACTCCTTACCTTTTTAGTTGTTTTGTTTGTTTCATTGGTTTGAATGTCACTTTACGTCTCACTACTGAGGAAAGCAACTAACAAATTAATAATGGGAGTAGTAATAGTAATACTCTAGAATCCATAAGAGGTTATAGAACCATGAACCTGTTGAGTTGGAAGGGATCCCAGCGGTATCTAGTCCAACCCTCTGAAAGAATCACAGCTAAAGAATCCTTGACAGATGGCTAACCAACCAATGAAGGAGAATCCACCACCTTCTGAGGTGTATGTATAGCACACCATGAAAACTGTTTGTTATAACATGGCATTCTGGAATGTAGTGGTTTGCTAGACATACATTTGCGCTGGTTCTCTCCAGCTGTGTAGGACTTTACTAATATAGCAATATGAATTTGCTGCTGTCTCTTGAAAGAAACAATACAGGTTTTAGAGGAGAAGGACTCTTTCAATCTTCCTGGGCAGAAAGAACTAGTAAGATTGATCCTACCCCCCTTCTGACAAAATGCATCTCCCATACATGAAAAAGCAACCCTCTTGTTCACAGTGTGGAGAGCAAGCAGAGAGAAACAGCAGTTGTAGCGAAACAACCATTTCAGGATGATTTATGATTCTTGATGTTGGTACTGCATATCCTCTGTTATTATGGATGCTTTATTGCTCTTTTTATCAGATTCTGAAATTTTATGTTGTTGTTTTTATCTGTTTTGTAAGCTACCCTGAACATTTGCAGATAAGGTGAGATATTATGCTTAACAATTGCAGTAGCACCACTAATAATAAATAATTTAATCGGGCATTGAAGTGGCTGTTGTACAAACAGTGCAGGAGTGAAGTAGTAATTTAGTGCTGACATTTATATGAGCATAAATGAATACTAGATGGAGAGGCCGGTGTGGAGTTACCCTAGCGCCTCAGGAGACTCCAACTTATCCTCTTTTACTCACGGATCCCTTGTCGACAGCTATTTTATTTACAACTAATTGGAAGAAAGCATCATCAGCTTGGTCATCAAGCATGGTCAATAACCAGGGATGATGGAAGCTGTAATTCAGCTTGGAGGGCTAAAGTAGCTTACAAAGTACTTTCTTCAATATCAACCACCTCAGAGTCTATGATTGGCTGGTGAGGCTTGGTTGGTGGTCTGGAATCTGTCAAAGATGCTATTGAAAGGGCATTCTCAGTGGCAGTTCCCCATTTATGGAACCAAGGAGGTGTCCTTGGCGGGGTTCATATGTCTCCCTCTTTACTGACTTTCAAGAGGAATCTAAGAATATTCCTGTTTATCCAGGCACTTGATGACTGAAAGATACTGTTCCTGGTAAACATGGGATTGTGACTGAGAATGTTTCTAGCTGGTTTTTTAAAAACAACAACAACAACAAAAACATTCTTAACTGTTTTTAGAATGCACATATGAATGAATTTGATGTGTTTTCTACCCCGGCTCCTTCAAGAGGAAGGGCGGGAGATACTTTCAAATAGGAATAACAATACCCTTGAAACTGGGACATGTGATATTCTGGTCCCCGCTGTGCCTGGGGACCGAAGGATCAGCTCAACCTACCATTGCAGGAGGGAGGAAGAGGAGAATTGTGCCAATACAGTGGTACCTCAGGCTACAGATGCTTCAGGTTATAGCCGCTTCAGGTTACACACTCCGCTAACCCAGAAATAGTACCTCGGGTTAAGAACTTTGCTTCAGGATGAGAACAGAAATCGCGTGGCAGCAATGCAGTGGCAGTGGGAGGCCATATTACCTAAAGTGGCAGCTCAGGTTAAGAACAGTTTCAGGTTAAGAATGGACCTCCAGAATGAATTAAGTTCTTAACCTGAGGTACCACTGTATAAATTGAACCTTTTGTGGGTTGTGTCTTAACACAGAATTATTTTATGGGCTGCCATGCATGCTTACCGTTGTACGTATTTATGTTTAAATGGGGCATGATGTCATTTGAATTTGTGTATTTGCACTGTTCAAGCCTTATCCCTTAAGCAATAAGCATTTTTATGCGCATATATATATATATATATATATATATATATATATATATGAATGTAAGTGCATGCTATGAGTTCTCTGTCTGAATTCTTTTGCTTGACACTTTCATCAGCCTGCAACATGTGGCATACAACGTCTCCACAATACAAGTGTCAGAACTGTCAGGAAGATTAACAATAGGTATTTGAAAAGAAAACAGTAGGTAGTTAAGGAGCTGTTCTTAGATTGTGATTTATGGAGGTCTTTATGACAGACCCATGATTTTGCGGGGGGGGGGGAATAGTAGATGTTCCAATAAAACCCAAATAATGGATGTTCTGATAAACAACTTGATCTTTACAAGAGTTGTTATTTTGCTGTTTCTTTTCTTAAAGATGGTCAAGCTTCAGAGAAGGAAGCTAGTAAAGCACTTGGCCTCTCTAAAGGTGCAAAAAGGATGAAATGTGATGCGTAACACTTGCCTGGTATGCCAGGATTCTATGACTGACTACATTCCCTGAGTGGTTAGTGTCCATAAATTTCCATGACATCACAGCATTTCAGCCAATGGCTTAGAAGGGGAAAGCTCACAATAAGGCAGGTCATAAGCAACAGCCAGTTGTTGTTATTGTTGTTGTTGTTTAAATTGCCTGGCATTGTATACTATGGTAGATTAAACTGTCCATATGAGTACAGGGAAAAGGCAGCACTCTTTCAGATCAACAGGGAGGGATCTCTCTCTTCCAACAGAAATTTATCTCTTGGGGAAATCCATGGACAGAGTTCTGTACCCTCCCCCTTTTTTCTTTCTGATTTTTCTTTTTCCAGAAGTCAGTAACTCAGATGTCAGGAGAAGCAAATATTTACGGGATGGCTGATAGGCTCATATTATTGAGTGATGTTCATTGAAGCCTGTGGCTTTTGAAAAAAATATTTTTATTGCTATTTTGCCTGCCTTTGCCTTACAATACTCCTTGTCAGCCCCCACCAGTAGGTTTGGGGCTCAGTAGTTACGCCCATCCTATTTCATGAGTCATTTTGAAAGACAAAGCAAGTTGGGGGCTTGTCTATTCTCATCTGTAAAAGCTTGTTCTTAAAAATATATATATCTGGATGTACTGTCTTATTTTTCAGCAAGGTGTAGACACATATAGGGGAATAGAAAGAAAACATGGTTATACAGAGTAATAAGTACATGATTCTAATCTTGCTTTGTTTTGAATGCTGAGTTTGTGCATACTGACAACCAGCATCTCTGTTAAGGACAGAACCTGACCTAGGCACCATTAGGGTCAGTTTGGGGGGCCTACATCTGGAGGGTCTCCAGCTTGGTGACCCTCAAATATTTATGCCCACAGAGTAGTACATGCTCAGACCCTCCAACTGTCCCTATTTTCCAGGGATGTCCCTGATTTAGAAAAGCCGTTCCGGTTTCTGATTTGATTACGGGATGTCCCGGGGTTTTTTCTTAGGACGTCCCTACTTTCATTGGAGAAATGTTGGAGTGTATGGAGTTATTCATCTCCTGAGCTGTCTGAAGGTAATCCTGTATAGGGAAGGTTTTTTAAAAAATGTTTTATTATGTTTTTATATATGTTGGAAGCTGCCCAGAGTTGCTGGGGCAACCCAGTAAGTTGTGTGGGGTATAAATAGTAAAATTATCATTATGGAATGGGATGTCCCTATTTTCTTTGGAGAAATGTTGGAGGGTATGCATGCTGGTGCACATCAGTGTGGCAGGAAGCATTCATGACATGAGTACCCTGAATGCAAGGACATGCTCAGGCTGATGCCTGTTACCAAAAACACCTTCCCTTTGTTTTTAATATTTCAATGGGCATCCTGACATGCTACACAAACATTTTGGATGTAGGACTGTAGCTCAGTGGTACAGCACCATTTTTGTATGCATAAGAACATAAGAACATCCTGCTTGATCAGGCCTGTAGCCCATCTAGTCTAGCATCCTGTTCTCACAGTGGCCTTTCAGAAACCCACAATCAGAACCTGTCTCCGACAGCATTCTACACACTTTTTATTTTTTATTTTAAGAATAATTTTTTATTAACCGACCAATCACATCAAATCAAACGAAATTACATAAATTCCAAATTACACAGCCGAATTTTAACAAATCCGTTCTTCCTCCCGGCTATGAATCCTTTGGCAAGATGGCGACTCCGAATTAATTGCTGTGCCATTCCAAAAGCTCTTATTGCTTCTCGTTCTCCATAAAGCATACTTTTGGTTAAAGTTTATCTCCACACAGAACTTAATCATCCTGCTTGGGTCAGTTCAACCGATGGTTCTAATGAGGAGGGGTTCTTGTAAATCACATAGAAGGAAAGTAAAAAAGGTTCCCCCCCATTCAGCCCCGTTGTCAACATACCCCGCCTTTGGTGTATCTTCATCGTAAAATATTCCTGTTTCTCCAGCCCGTCGTCTTCTTTCGCAGAGGTCACTTAAATTAGCAGACTTCACTCCCCTTCTTCACTTGAAATATGTGCATTTGCTTCTTTTGTAATTAATTATTCCAAATTGCTGCAACTAGTGCGCGATCAGAGACAGTGTCCAGGAGAGCCGATGTCCACACGGGGGCATTCTGCCTAGGGCCCTCACCCCCTTCTTTCGAATTAGGGGGTGATTTATGGGCACAGCAGGCAAGGGCAGTGTTCCCCATTTCCTTGGGGCAACAAGGGAGGCTGCCTACTCCCATAACAGCCTCTTAATTACCCCGTGTGGGTCGGAGAGATGGTATTGTTGTCCATCTTCCAATGCGCCCCTAGTGGCCCCCACACACACTTTTGACTCACAGGGACACAGGTGGCGCTGTGGGTTAAACCACAGAGCCTAGGACTTGCCGATCAGAAGGTCGGCGGTTCAAATCCCCATGACGGGGTGAGCTCCCGTTGTTCGGTCCCTGCTCCTGCCCACCTAGCAGTTTGAAAGTACATCAAAGTGCAAGGAGATAAATAGGTACCGCTCCGGCGGGAAGGTAAACGGTGTTTCCGTGCGCTGCCCTGCTTTGCCAGAAGCGGCTTAGTCATGCTGGCCACATGGCCCAGAAGCTGTACGCCGGCTCCCTCGGCCAATAAAGCGAGATGAGCGCCGCAACCCCAGAGTCGGTCATGACTGGACCTAATGGTCAAGGGTCCCTTTACTAGCTGGCATTTAGGGGCATACTGCCTCAAGCCATAGGCACCATCTCTGGGGGCTCCTGGGGGCCGAGGCACCCACAAAAATTTCACTGTAAGTGCCCAGCCAAACAACTCAATGCATCACACCACGTGCCAAGTCCCAGAGGGGCCCATTGCACCCTCCAAAAGGCCTGTGAAGCCTTTTGGAGGGCCCACTGGGGCTTGTTGCAGCTGTGGGAGGGCCTGATGGGCCCCGCTGTGCCGTGTGATGTCATGTGCATGCCACATTGAACATGGAACATGGAACATCACACACATGCACCAGGCACCCCCATTGTGGGGGAGAAACCAGCACACCTGCCTCCAACAGTGGAGGTAGAACATGACCATCATGCTTAGTGACAGCCATTAATTTGTCTAGTCCTCCCTCTTCTTAAGTGGCCACCACAGCACCTTGCGAGAGTGAAGTTCATACTTATTATTTCTCATAGGTCTTTACATGCCAATGCCACTTTTCTTCTCCACCCGCCCTTGACTTTTCTAGCCATTGTTTCACATTTCCCAGGACAGCTAGAAACTTAGCAACAACCACAAGGCTTTGAACAAAAGCTCGCAGTCTTCGCAGTAGACTCAGAACTTGCAAACTGTTGTTGGCATAAAGAGCAGATTCACAATCGCCAGGGTATAAGGCAGACTTTAATCTGCAACATCTGTTCACAGCTCACTCCCTGCTTAATAAGCTGGCATTTCCTAGTCCCATTCATCTGTTGCTTTCTCGCTAATTTTGCAATAACGACTAAGATCAAGCTCTGTATTTCTGGCTGGAACAACTTGATTGGGGAGATTATGTCTAGCAAGCCTTTGCTATCAAGTCTCATCAAGACAAATTTTCGCTTTGCTTCAGAGAATCAGCAGGTAAGTTGGACTAGTTGCTCTCCAAAGCAAAACACATTAGGAAGGCTTAAGCCTCAAGCAGGCAATGATAACAGAAGCATTGTTGGTGAGAAAACATTCACCTGTAGGACATTTTCTACTGTTATAATCTAAATGACTGAAATGAACATTACTGTCCTTGGTTTAACACAGAGGGTGTCGTGCCCCAAGGGATTCTCCCAGTTGATTCAGAAGAATCAAGTGTGCTGAAAAATAGCTGTACAAGATTCCTAAGTACCAAAGATCAGCCAAACACTTTATTCAGAATAAATGTATTTGGCTGCAGCTCTTTCTGCCTGGTGCAAGCCTTTGGAATTAAAGCATGTAAGGCCCTGGTAACCAAGGATGTAGAATTAGGTGACTCTGAGTCAAATCCCTGGGATAGTTTATTGTTGCACATTGTTTCTAAATCTAATGTTGTACATTGTTTTAATTGTCTGTTTTAACCATATTTGCACATCAGTTTCTAATGCTGTGAGTGTCCTCTATTTCAGAGGCTTCTACTCTGCAGCCTCTTATAGTTGTTTTAACTGCGAGTCTTTTAGTTTTTACACTCTTACAGTTGTTTTAACTGCATGTTTTTAGTTGTTTTTAGTTTTTATCTGTTCTAATTATCAGTTTTTATCCATCCATTATCCGTCTTTAATCTTGTATTTTATTCAGATGTTTTATCCTATGCTTGTTTCTTTGTCCTTATTTGCTCCAACATTTATCAGTTTAAAAAAATCCTAACTGCTATTTTATTTATATGTTTATTTGTTTTTTATCCTGGTCTGTGACCGAAATAAAGTTCATTCAGGTGGAAAGGAAACTGTACGTAGCCAAAGCGTATTGCTTTCATGCCAATCCAGTGTAACTGATGAGACCTTTGGGGGCCCATGGGAACATTTGCAGACTGGAGAAACTCTTGTGGGGCCACCCCACACACGAAGAGAGCAGCCAAGTACTCACCACAACTGAAATTGAGCAACTGAACACCACAACTGAAACTGAAATCTGTTCCACCAGACTGCCCTCTTCCATACGGAAAGGTTTTTACTTGTTTCATCATTGCAAGGAGTTTGGTTGGGGTCTTTCCCAGACTTGTCCCAGCCCTATCACAATAGGTAAAGGACACCTGGATGGTTTAGTCAAAGGCGACTATGGGGTGTGGTGCTCATCTCGCTTTCAGGCCGAGGGAGCCGGCGTTTGTCCGCAGACAGCTTTCTGGGTTGTGTGGCCAGCATGACTAAACCGCTTCTGGTGTAATGGGACACCGTGATGGAAGCCAGAGTGCATAGAAACGCCATTTACCTTCCTGCCAGAGCGGTACCTATTTATCTACTTGCACTGGCATGCTTTCAAACTGCTTGGTTGGCAGGAGCTGGGACAGAGCAATGGGAACTCACCCCATCGTGGGGACTCGAACCAAGAACCTTCTGATCAGCAAGCCCAAGATGCTCAGTGGTTTAGACCACAGCGCCACCTGCGTCCCACTGCTAGCACAATATTCTGGACTTGAAGATGCAAGCTTGTGCTCTGAGCCAAGTACCTGGTGTAAAAGGGCTAATCTAAGGTCACCAGATGTCCCCGTTTCCCGGGGACAGTCCCCGGATTTACAAATCATTCCCCTGACAAAATCCATCTATTTAGTAGGAAGTCCATCTATTTAGTAGGGACGCGGGTGGCGCTGTGGGTAAAACCTCAGTGCCTAGGACTTGCCGATCGCATGGTCGGCGGTTCAAATCCCCGCGGCGGGGTGTGCTCCCGTCGTTCGGTCCCAGCGCCTGCCAACCTAGCAGTTCGAAAGCACCCCCGGGTGCAAGTAGATAAATAGGGACCACTTACCAGCGGGAAGGTAAACGCCGTTCCGTGTGCTGCGCTGGCTCGCCAGATGCAGCTTGTCACGCTGGCCACGTGACCCGGAAGTGTCTGCGGACAGCGCTGGCTCCCGGCCTCTAGAGTGAGATGAGCGCACAACCCTAGAGTCTGTCAAGTGGCTCGTACGGGCAGGGGTACCTTTACCTTTACCTTTTTACCATCTATTTAGTAGGAAGTTGAAACGTATCCCTGGATTCATTGAAAAAAATCTGGTAACCTTAGGTTAATCATAAAGCTGCACCATCACATTCTGTGCTAGCCAGCAGTCCTGAACTGTCTTCAAGCCTACCTTTCAGCACTGTTGCATCTCAGGGTAAAGGAACAGCAGCCAGCAGAGGGTCAGATGTGGTCTTTAGCACTGCTAGGCACCGCTGAATCCATCCCATTGGTTGCAATAGCCCTACGAGGTGAAAAGGAAAACTCCAAGAGGCACCCACAGAGTTAAAGTTCTCTTGCGTGTAAAATGGATGTAAAATCCCATGTGCCTGGGCTGCATGTTAAAGTCAGTCTTGCATTTCTTCCATTGTTGCGGAAACAAAATTCAGAGTGCTGGTCAAGTACTCCTATTGTTTGAGGAACAACTGCAGTGGCTTTATTTTTAATGTTGTGTGACAACTTTGTTTAAATCTGATTCATTGTGCTCCTCATTGTGAAAGCCTTCCTCTCCCTCGGCTTGCCAGGCATTTCAGGACTCCTCGCATATATGAATTGCAGCAAAGGGAAAGCAAAGAAAGGGATAAACAGAATGGATTGACTTTGATCACAACCAGTGCAGAGATTTAAATACCCCATGATAGCAAAGTGGCTGACTGTGTTGAAAGGAACATAATAGTAATTGTTTGGGATTGTTTTTTCTAGCTGTTATTTTGTTAAACAGAAAAAGAAGAGAAAGAAATGAAAGAAAGAAAAAAAGGAAAATATTTCCGCTTATACCCACAGGGACTCTAGGAAATGGCCTCATGTAATTCTCTCAAGCAGCTGTGGAAATGTTTATCCCTCTTTATAATGATGTTCTTCTTGCTTTATCCAATATCTATTGTTCAGCTTGAGGTTTTTTTCCGGAGGGGGGTGGGAAGGAGAAGAGAGGCATCACAGAATTTTGCGACTTTTTTCCCTTTTCAGATATTGCGTCTTACAGTGCCACTCTATACAAGCCTGCTGAGAAGCCTAGTTCTGTGCCCAGTGGGAGCCAGTGTGGTGTAGTGGTTAAGAGCGGTAGACTCGTAATCTGGTGAACCGGGTTCGCATCTCCGCTCCTCCGCATGCAGCTGCTGGGTGACCTTGGGCCAGTCACACTTCTCTGACGTCTCTCAGCCCCACTCACCTCACAGAGTGTTTGTTGTGGGGGAGGAAGGGAAAAGAGATTGTTAGCCACTTTGAGACTCCTTAGGGTAGTGATACAGTGGGATGTCAAGTCCAAACTCTTCTTCTTCTTCTAAGTGCAAGACACCTTTGCCCACCAGCACTCTGGCCCTTAGATTTCAATAAAATACCGGGCAAGGTTTTGTTCAGTATCTTGTTGGTGTGATTTTCCCATGAGCCTTTGAAAAGGCTATGTAAGTCTGCTTCCCCTGGAGCTCAGGGCCATTTTGCCTTGAGAGCTTTCTGTCCTTCACTAAGCGATTTTGAGTCTCTGGTGACAGGTCCGGAAAGGATTTTTTTGTCTCTCAACCTGATTGGCACTCTCTAAGGCTCCTCCCCCATTTCCTTTGCCAGCAGCCTACGGCTCCTTTGCCTGGTGTCTCTTTGTTCTGGGTGACCTGACCATGGGGAGGGGAGCTGGTCACAGGGGGCCATTACAGAGAAGGCATATTGCCAAGACACCCAAGAAGACTTGATAGTCACCACCCTCCTTATGTTTTTTGGAGGTGGGATGCAGTAAACGATTTTTATAAACCTGAGCTCTGTTTGCTTTTAATTAAAGAGATCAGATGTTCCCCCCAGGAAGCTAATCTTCAGGCAGAAACCCAGGTTTTTTTAGTTTGAATTTTCTTACAAATGTTTGAATATTGCTGCACAGTCCAGCCCCTAGAAATCATAATACCTACTTTAAAATTCAAAGTTAATTCTAAATTTGGAATCCCTAAAAACTGTCCTGATGATAGCATAGCCAAACATGTGCTAGCATTTTATGCCTGGAAATGACTCCAATAACTATTTAGTGATACTGTCTCCCTCTCTCTTATCTTTCAAATACCTTTTTCATTCAGCTTTTGGCACAGCCCCTTAGGCTTAGTTTCAACATGGAATGAGGACTAAGCCCGAAACCTAAGGCCTATATGGATTAGGACCTGAAATACCATTTGCTTCCATAATGCGATGGAGGGAGACAAGGGGAGCACTTATTTCAAACAAAATGAATTCATCTGCATGGGTACTCACCATATACATGGGTGTAGGGGGCACTCTTCCTTCTTACGAAATAATGAACCTGTGAGATAGACTAGGCTTAGTGACTGGCCTAAGGCTACCCATGAACTTCATAGGTGAACATGGTCTTCCCACCCTAAATTCAACCCCTTTTCAGTTTACTATTCTATCCTACTGAATTAGGGCAGTGTTCAACCAACTTGTTCCATCAGTCCAAGGATTCCAACCCCCCTCCCCACTCATGTTTGCCTGGCACTGTCCCCCAGTCTGCTCCAGAGGGTTGGAGACCCTGAAATAGATTTAGGGGCTGCAAGGGGTGGGGCAGAGAGGAGGTGAAAGTATTGTCATTTTGTATGTGTTGTAATTTATTCAATTTTATTTTGATGTTTGTGTGCACTCTGCATCCTATCACTTTTCCTCTCTCGCCTTCATTTTTACTATGTTGGACAAAACACTTCTGTGGAAAACTTTTGCGTACAGTAAATCTCAAGCTTTGCATTGCTTTAGCTTTCTCCCCCACCCCTTCCCTTTTTCAAGATGTCTTTGTGTCCATTAAGTTTTGCTACTTCATCTCTAGCTTGTAGGTTTTCCCCTGCCCACAGACAACCCTCTCTTCTCTGCCTGCAACTGTCAGTCCTGTTGAAAGAGAGGCAAGGGCAAAGGGGATCTTGGAGGAGTTACCTGTCAGTTATGTCTGCATGTAGAATACTTGCTGTGCTGCTTGAATACATAGGTGAGTTATTCTTGCAAAGAAATATCATTATGCTGCTGTTAAGAAAAGGGGCTCCCCTCCCCCCCTTCCAGCCTAGTTGATGTGCCATACCTGCATCAGAGATTATATTAAATCATGATATTAAATCAGCTCAAGTGAGCTCAGATTGCAAATTAGTTTAGGGGTTCAGCAGACCCACGCAGGAATGCTCAACTGTGAGTCAGGGAGATCAACATATGTTATGCTATATTGTGCAACAGCTAGACAAAGGCATGTTAAGCTCATATGCATTGTATAGAACTGATACAGACAGGCTTGCACCAAGTGTTGGATCTCATTTTTGGGGTGGGATGGGAGGGGCTGGGCAATATAAATTCAGTGAGGGATGGCCAAACACATCTGTGTTTGCCTCAAAAAAATGATCTGGATTTTCTGGTGCTTGCAACGCCGGGGGGGGGGTTGTGAGCACTGAGAAGGAATGACCACAAAGCCCAGGTGGGGCTCCCCACAACCAAGACTGCATCTTTAGAATCATAAGCATTGATGGAAGGAAAAAATCTCTATGTGGTATGTGTGTGTGAGAGAGACAGACACACACATAGAGAGAGAAATATGCATTATTATTTTTGCAGAGAATTTGCATGAACCTGAATTACTACCATTTATTGCCATAGTGCCATTAATGTACATGGTTCTGTACACAACTGAAACAAGAAGTTCTACTCTGAAGAGTCTACAGTCTAAAACAGCAAATATAAACAATACAGTAAAAATCAACAGCTAAAAACGCCATTACATTTGGGATAATAAAACTAGCTAACCAGACCCAGAGGCCTATGAAAAAAAGTAAGTTTTCCAAAAAGATTTAAACATATGAAGTGAGGGGACAGACAGCAAATGTATCGCAGGGTGATTCCAACCATACAGAGCAGCAAGAGAAAAGGGATAAAGATGTGATAAAGAACAACAAACAAAGCTTGAATGGGTAAGAAGCATGGAATTAGAAGAACAAAGAGATGACTAGGCCTATGGTGGGATGCCAAGGCTGAGGGAGAGGAAGGACCTTGACCATGAAGAGCTTGAAATGTGAAGACAAGAAACTTATGACGTATTCTAGAGTTAACAGACAGCCAATGAAGTGAGCATAGAAGAGCAGAAACATGATCCAATAACGCACCAATAAGATTATATTCTCTGCAGTCTTTTGAATGGAAACAAGAGGATTGATGTTCAGTGTTGGGAGAAAACATTACAACCATTTTAATCAGAAATAACCAGAGCATGGATGGTGGGAGGTTCAGGATAGGCAAATGCAAGTGCTTCCCAGTTAAACTATGGTGTTTGTTGCTGCCAACATGCATAGCATTAAAAGGAGATATGACAAATTCCTGAAGATATATATCTGTCAGTGGCTACTAGATGTGATGGCTGTATACTACCACCAGCTGCAGAGGAAGGGGACAGTGAAAGAGGGCTGTTGCCTTCATGCTCTGGTTTTGGGCTTTTTGAGGGGCACCTGGTTGTCTACTATGGGAAACAGGAACTAGCAGGGCTCTTCTTAGGTTTGAGATCCAGGGATTCCTCAAATGACTTTATTAACTTTATGAACACTTCTCTGATTCTATCAAACAAGCACTACTGAACTGCCCCAGAAACAGGGTTGAAGCAAGGTGAAACTACATCACAGAGGCAACCTGCAACACAGCTATGTCCTCTTTTGGCAAAGGTAAAGGGACCCCTGACCGTTAGGTCCAGGCGTGGCCGACTCTGGGGTTGCGGCGCTCATCTCGCTTTATTGGCCGAGGGAGGCGGCGTACAGCTTCCGGGTCATGTGGCCAGCATGACTAAGCCGCTTCTGGCGAACCAGAGCAGTGCACAGAAACGCCGTTTACCTTCCCGCTGGAGAGGTACCTATTTATTATCTACTTGCACATTGACGTGCTTTTGAACTGCTGGGTTGGCAGGAGCAGGGACCAAGCAAGGGGAACGTACCCCGTCATGGGGATTTGAACTGCCGACCTTCTGATCGGCAAGTCCTAGGCTCTGTGGTTTAACCCACAGCGCCACCCGCGTCCCTTCTTTTGGCAAAAGAGAGCAACAAATCCCCAACTGGTTTGAGGCTGGCATAAAGGACATCAAGCCAGTTCCCAGGGAGGTGGCTGTCAGAAAAGTGTTCTATCCCTAAGATGTTGGCTGTTCCAAGCCTAAAGCCTCCTAGAATCATAGAATCATAGAGTTGGAAGAGACCACAAGGGCCATCAAGTCCAACCCCCTGCCAAGCAGGAAACACCATCAGAGCACTCCTGACATATGGTTGTCAAGCCTCTGCTTAAAGACCTCCAAAGAAGGAGACTCCACCACACTCCTTGGCAGCAAATTCCACTGTCAAACAGCTCTTGCTGTCAGGAAGTTCTTCCTAATGTTTAAGGTGGAATCTTCTTTCTTGTAGTTTGGATCCATTGCTCCGTGTCCGCGTCTCTGGAGCAGCAGAAAACCACCTTTCTCCCTCCTCTATATGACATCCTTTTATATATTTGAACATGGCTATCATATCACCCCTGTCACAGAGTTGTCTCCAGCAGCAGTGTAGCACAGGGGGGTGCCAGTGGGGCTGTGGCCTTGGGCATGGATTATTGAGGGGATATGAAGCAGGCACCCCCGGCAGATGCCCCCAAAGCAGCCCAGGTTTTTTTGTCTTTTTTGTCTTTTTATTTAGATTTTTCCACCATACAATTTAATTTTTTAAAAAGAGAAATAATGCATAACAGAAAAGAAACATTAAATCATTATACATCAAATCATTATACAATATCCAAAAAAGAAAAAGAAAAAACATGAAATAAAATAAACCCACCACCCTGTTTCGCTTCCCTCCACCGCTACTCGTCTTCTCTAGAATCAATTTTACCCTTATCATTGCATTCTGATTGTTTTTATTTTCTCTATATCCATACATATATCATTGATAATTTATTGTTTTGATGCATTTACATTCTTAATCTAAGCATATTAGCATGTCTTTTCTAGAGCAATATTTTGCCATATAATCATCAAAGCTTTGCCATTCATTTTTAGTTTTTGATTTGACTGCTGTCGAAAAACCAACGCAGCCCAGTCTCAGCATCAGAGGAAGCAACACTCATGGAGAGCAGCGCTGGGCCAGGCCATGCTGGGGGCACTGCCAAGGGGGTCCTGGTTTTCACCCACCAAGTGCCACGTCGCCTGGGTGGGCTCCTCCCTGCACAGGTGGGCAGGCGGCGCAGCATGACCCTGCTTGTCTCCAGTGTGGTGCAGGGTCGCTTTGATGAAGTCAGCGATGAAAATTGGTGCCGCGGTGGGATCCTTCACCCTCTGCACTCCATCCTTCGTCCGCTGATGCCAAGAGCTCACACTATGCGGCTGGCCTCCAGTTTCGCCTTTGGAGGGGGTGTCAAAGAGGAGATATGATCTGGCTCTGATTCTGTCTCATCCCCACAGTGATGCCAGCACTGGCACAAACAAACTTCACAAAGCCAATCCACCTGAAGGAGACCTCGCTTAATTGCCCAGTCTCAGGAAACCAGCCATTTGCCACACAATTAGCTGTGCCCACCCTGAGCTTCAAAAGGAAGGTGAGGGGCATGCCATGTGTTGGATCAATGTCTTTGCTAATGCTCAGCCATGTTTCTTAGCCTCTGATGCACCTGCATAATCCATGCCTCGTAACTTGACTTATGTATCAAACTGACTTATGCATTAAAGCCTTTGGCAGAAACCAGTGTTCTCATTTTTCATCCACATGAGAGAACCAGAACACCTGTTCTAGTCCTCACAAGGTACCTTCCAATAATATAAAACTATATAAAATATGCAGGATAACCTCACACCATACATTTTAAAGTACATACAACACACATTTAAATGACGTAGCTTCACCTAAAGAATTATGGGAATTGTAGTCTGCCCCCTCCAAAAGAAAGCTACATTTCTCAGCACACATAATGAATTAAAGTTCCCAGGATTCTTTGTAGGTTGTGGATCTGTCCATAGTTCAACAAACCTGCCTTATAACATCTGGTTGTAATGTATCTGCTTGTTTTTAATGCACTGGTGTTTAATGCTAAAATTATGGGCTGAAGGTGAGGAGGGGTCATAATTACAGTGGCATAGTGGGGGGGTGCAGGGGGGCCAGCCACACCGGGCGCAACATATGGGGGGGCGCGCTCGCACTCGCAGCTCTCTGCCCCTACCTGGCTCACTCACTCTCTCTCACTGCAGTGCTGGCTGTGCGAATCCGATCCGAGCCGCTGGGTCGCCGCCCACTGTGGAGGGGGTGGGTGCCAGGCGTGCGGAGAGAGAGCGAGGGACTATCTGGGGGAGGGACAGTGCAGCGGCCGCCCAGCGCAGCACTGAGCGCGGGAGAGAACCACAGCAGACCAGCCCAGGCAGCAGCAAGAAGAAGCTGGCAGCGGCGGCAGGTTAGGGGTTAGGGGGCGCAAATTACTTGCCTTGCCCCGGGTGCTGACAACCCACGCTACGCCGCTGCATAATTACATCTAAAAAACCCACCCCAGGCTCTTCCAAAAATTTATCTAAAGTGCAACCTCCTCTGGCCACTCAAAATAGTAGTTAAGGGGAGCCAGCATAAAATACAACAGGGGGATGAGCACAGAGGAAATCATGGCAAAAGATGCAGGCAGAAGCAACTGCAACGTTTAAGGTTTTTGCATTAATTTTGATTACAGCTTAAACCAAACATTTTATTCTTTCAGCACAAATTTTGAGCTGAACACGTACCACAAAAATTCAGCACTGCCTTAAATACACCATTTAAACATAATGCAGATTCTAGTGATGGAAACCCAAGCCATCAGCAGTGCTGATTTTTAGAGCCAGCAGTGTCCTAGATGACCCACTGAATTATCCATCATCTTCCAAAGACAATTCATTATAAATTCATGAATGAAATCTTGCCAGCTTTCACCCGCCCCCTATATCTGACTTTACATTATTAGGGCTGACCAGAGAATGCAGCAAGCATTTGGCTTGAACCTCTGCATATCTGTTCCACACTTTGCTTCAGTCACTTTTATTCTAGCCGCCCACCCACCCACCAGCAGACTGTAACATTACAGGTAGACACGCTAACCACCTGCTAGTAAATGGCTGTAAGCTGAAGGAGCAACATGGGATAGTCATCCAGGTATCCGCAGGTTTATTTGTGCGGTGGGAGAGTGTTATCAGAAGACAAATATCTGCTTCTGAATTGGAGCCTCATTTTATCTTTTTCTTGCTTGCTTGCTGATAACCAGGATTTTGTAAAATGGGGAGGAAGAGGGGAAGTAAAGAGTGGGGGAGAGGGAAGGAAGGAAGGAAGGAAGGAAGGAAGGAAGGAAGGAAGGAAGGAAGGAGAGAGAAAAGCTAAGGAGGAGGGAGAGAAAAAGAAAAATGTCAAGGTATAAATGTGTTGAGCAGGGAAAAAGAAACAAAATCCTTTCTTAAGTTTTGGTCAGTAAACAAACCTAGAGAGAATAGTTTTTTCAGTGTGTTGACGATGTTCTGGCAGTTCATTAATCCCAGCAAAATCTCTCCAAAGTTACTGATGCGTGGATTCCATTTTCAAATTTCTCATTAGTTCCTCTTTATGGATTAAATGCTGATGTTCACGAGTGAATGCACACAGCTTCAGCTGATGGATGTAATTGGGTTGTAATGGATTTTAGCTGCTGTTCCTTCTGATCTAGCCAATTTGAAATGCGGTATCAATGTATTCTCCCCATATCTCTGTTGGGAATGAGAAATTGAAACCTACAAGATGAAATTTATCAACTTTCATAAAGTCAGCTTCAACCATCATAAAACTGTATTTGAAATAAGTAGATTTGATCCCTCTGTATTCTGGGTGTCCCAACATTGATTTAGGTGCAATAAATATTACCAGCCCAGGATGACATTAACATAGCAAAAAATTTAACAGCAGGGGCATAAAATGACAAGGAAAGATTTAAAGGTTGAAAAACCTCCTTCCAGTTTTATGCATAAATAAACACAAATGATTTGCCACTGCACTGAGTCCAGCAACAAAGACTGGGTGTTTCTGTTTTCCCAAGTATGATTATTAATTCTGCAAGATGCATTTTTCTTCATAGGCCTTTACTCATTGTCTGATTTTTTTAGAGTGAGGTCCCAATGGACTGGATTGGACTCCAGTCCAATCCACTGAGTGTAGGGGAGTGAAAGGGCCTTACTCCTCCCCACCAAGTCCACCAGCCTAGCCTCTGGTTGTCCTTTCTGCACATGTGGGTATGGAATGTCCAAATGCTTCCTGTGTATATGCTATGTCCAAGTAAATCACAAATAATTAACTCTAAACCAAGAAGTAACAATCATAGCAAACTTAATAACTAGGCCTAGGCCTTGTGGTTCCCCATTGTTACAACCCATCTTTTTTATATACCCAGCTCCCTTGAGCTTCCTGTTACTCCCAGCTGTCTTCAAAGAAGACCTAAAAGGAACTCCACACTAAATCACTACATCTCTTCAACTGAAGAAGCCCTCATACTCCTGCAACCCAGCACTACATCACCACAATGTGTACAGTTCAAGGTGCATAGGTGAAAACCACAGGATTTATGTTAAACATTAAAATGCTACCTCAACCACTCATTTTTGGCCACGGCACATTGAAGTGTAGGTGATGTGCAGCATTTGAATGGTCCATTCCTGTGTGCATGTCCGAGGCCAGTGGAGTAGGCCAGCTTTACACATATGCTTCATCACACATGAGGGAATGGGCCAGGGGTGGTGTGTCTTCCAGTCTGGTCCCAAACCACTCCACATCAATAGACAAGAATCAGTAGGCTCTCCAACTTCATACCCACTGTTGGATTATTGGTTAGAGATCAATGGTGAGGGATGATTTAATGGCAGCTGGTGATACTTCAAACATTGAAGTAATAACTGCAGCTTTGTGTGTTGAGAGCTTGAAAAGAAGGATTCTTCTGAAGGTTTTTCTAAGCATGCTTATTAGAGAGCAAGTCTAGTAAAATCAGTAGGGCTTACCTCTGACTAAGTAAGCTTAGGAGACACTGCTCACTCCACAGCTGTAAAATGGAAGCAAACAGCAATTTATCCCATGCCGGTGTAATGAGGTCCACTATGGTTATAAACTCTCTGCAGCAAAGGGCCAAATGAAATTTGAAAAGCCTGATGGCAGGGTTTCTTCCTGAGACAAGCAAAGCTTCAGTGGAGCTTATTATAGGCCTATTGAAAATGAGCGCTTTGAAAAAGATGCACCTGGTTTTGTCCTGCAAGCTGAGGGGATAACCAACAGAGAAATCATTAGACGGGAAGCCTGATGCTGGACAGAAACAACATCAAGAAAATGATACCCTTTCCCCCTTTCTTGCCTTTATGCAGGACTGTAGCTCACTGGTAGAGCACATGATTTGCATAAAATAGATCCCAGGTGTAACCCCTGGAATCTCCAAGTAGGCCAGGAAAAGGCTCTTGTCTGAAACTCTGGAACTGCTGCTATTGTAGACAATACTGAACCAGGTGGCTGATGACCCGACTTTGTTCACATTCTCACCATACATTTAAAGCAGAACCATACCACTTTAAATAGCCATGGCTTCCTCCCAAGAATTCTGGGAGGTGTAGTGTGTTATGGGTGCTGAGAGCCATCGTTTACAGAGTTCCCTAGGAAGAGGGATTGTTGGTTGAACCATTCTGAGAACTGTTGCTCTGGGAGGAGAATCGTGGTCTCCTAACAACTCTAAGCACCCTTAAAAAACTACAGCTCCCATAATCCTTTGGGGGAAGCTATGGCTGTTTAAGGTGGTATCATAGAGTTCTTAAGTCATTGTGTGGGTATGGTGTTTTTTTGGTAACTTAGCATCCTAATGTTCTTCTGCACTTGTTGCCTTGGATACATTTTTCTGCACAGACATGTACACTTCTTTTCATTTCTTCCCACCTTGTGTAGCAATACCACACTGTTTAATTTATCCAAAGTTCAGATTTTCGAAATTATGTTTTTCCTCCATTTGGCAAATTATTTCCTTTCCTGAGTGTCTCTGCACCCTGGGTATTCTGTTGTTTTCTGGTCAGACTTGGCAACTGATAAATCAAGTGGACCTCCCTGGAGTGATTTTGTTTCAATAGTCCAGTCAGCCAGCCATACCCACTTCCAGTCCAGAGTACTCTGTTCCAACTTATACTTTGCGTTTTACACACACACACACACACACACACACACACACACACTCTCCAAATAAACCACAACAGTATTTTGGAGCCAGACTTTTAGCGTGGCTGCCCCTGTTCTGTGAAACAGTATTGCTGCCGAGTTATGACAGGCACCCGTTATCTGGGCTTTCCAGAAACAATTGAAGGCATTTTTGTTCCAACAAGCATTTACCAACTGGAGGAATAGGTGCTTGCCATGGGTGTCTCCTTCTTTTGTTTTTAAATTCACATACTGTTATTTTCTGTGCTGTTTTTAACTCTCTCTTTTAGCTGTTTTTATTATATTGTGTACATTGCCTTGAGACATATACGTGGTAGGTGATTGAAATAGCAGTAGTCGTAATAATAATAAAATAATACTAATAATAGTTGCAGCCACTGAATATGCTCAGTCCTCATTGGGCTAGGTTATTTTTTTAGGGGGAGTGGAGTTGCCTTGCTATGTTATTTCCCTCCCCCCAGACTTTTCTACTTCATTCAACCATGGGGTTTCCCTGAACATGTTGATACATCTCTATTGTTTCCCACTTGCCTCATTTTGGCTACAAAACACACACAAACGGAAACACAGCCATTCTTCAAATTCCCGCCCCCTCCAGATATTGCTCTCCAGCCAAGTCATGCAATCAAAATGCATATGCCAGGGGAAAGTGTACATTAAAATGCATATATTAATGAAAATAACATTTTAAATATATTATATTGGGGGGAATTTGCTTTGCACAAATGTATAAGTTAGGTAAAGTTGCATATAAGTCGGTGTATATTGGGACAATTTTGAACTAAAATGCTGATGAATTTTCATGAAGACTTTTAAAAAAAAACCTATGTGGAAATTTGAAGAGTGGAAAAATGAGAAATGGAGGAAAATTGAAATGGACAGATTCATCCATCCCCATCCACAACACACTTAACTTTCTGTAGCAACTGAGTCTACTCAATTCTCATTGGGTTGAGGGTTTTTTTTGGGGGGGGGAGGAAGGAGTGAGAAATCCACTAGGTTTCCCCTCCTGCACATTTTCCACTCTTGCAAAACTTGGAGTTCCCCCAAGTATGGTGATACCTCCCCTCTTCTGTCACAGTGGTCCCATTTTGGTCACTATCCTGTCAGCACTCACCAGTTAAGTTTGATATTAAAAGAATCACTGGATCATTAACAATGTTCTGTTTCATACAGACAGGAAATTAAATTACGTTTTATTAAAATAAATTGAGAGCTACCATTAAAATTAAACATGCATGTATATTTCCATTATTACATGATGTAATAGCCATAATAGCTTTATTCCCATATAAGTACATTAGTTATATATTTGATTTTGTTTTAAAAATTGGATCCTGAATTCAAACCTGGTGCTAAGCAACAAGAAACAATAAAACGCAATAAACACATAATCCAGAGGTGATATCACTCATTGGCAAAGAATGTGAGATCCAACCCACGTTCATTGTGCATTGATTTCAGTTGGGTTTTTAAATTTCTCATATTTGATCACACTAGTTCTTGACGTGTAAGTCTTGCGAAGTCTCCAGTCAAATTCCTTGGTGCAGTCGTTAAAAGTCCCTCTAGTAGTGGAGATGGGAAAGACTTGGAAAAACTGCCAGTGAAGGTTTAGAGCACATCATATTATGGACCATTGCCTGATCAAGCAGCTGTGTGTGTGTGTGTGTGTGCGCGCGCACACACACACACACACACACACACACATATCAGAGGCAAAAGGACATTCTTATCATCTCTTGGAAAAGTCCCTTTAGGTACCAGCAAAATGTGGATACTGCTGAGACCTACAAAAAGATGTGGAGTGATGTCCTGGAAAGCCAACTCCATTTCTATGTATAAACTTAATCAAAGCCATTATCTGGCCTTTCATTATCCAAAGCTACTTATTCCATGCACTGGAAATGGTCTATTTGTGCTATCTGAGTGGTTTATATACTGTATGTGGACATTGCACCATGCTTTATTTTTCTTCGTGGTGTTCAATGGTCCACAGAGCTATTGCTCACCTTGCACCAATTTGCAGTGCCAAGCTACCCTCTGAGATAATAAACCTTAGTTCCAGGCAATAGTCTCCAGATTTAACACTGCAGCAATTCATCACCTTTTTAACTACCTCACATTAGTAATGCATGTACTATTTAGATGCATTTCTATTCCACCAAGGCTTTAAAATCTCAATTATTAAGAGCACAAAGTGGAACCGATGACTCTGTTGTTTTATTCTCACAAAGCAGTACCTAACTGGCAGTCTTCTAGGGACAATATAAATGCCTGGCGAGTTCCAGTGGCCATTTTGGGAGCAGCTTCAAACAACAGGCCTCTTATTTTGATGCTTGGATGGAAGTATAAGGCCTTGATAAATGAGGCAGAAGCCCCCTACTCTGTTACTGTTTCTTCTTGCTGATCCAAGTTAAATATGAGGAACCTGCAGCTCTCCAAATGTTGTTGAATTCCAACTAACTCCCTTCAACCCTGTCCGTTGGCTATGTTGTCTTGGGCTACATGTTTTGTTGTTGATGATGTTGTTGTTCTTTTTTAGATTTATGTACCGCCCTTCATCAAAAGATCTCAGGGCAGTTCACAAGATAAAAATACAAGATAAAACCACAAATAAATAGTAACAAACAGTCTAGCTTGATCTTTCCATTGGAACCACTAGATTCTCGCCCTGCAAAGGAGTGCTGAACACCAAGCTCCTAGCACACTTTAGCTAGCAATTAGATTTCATTTTATTTTTTCATGGGAGTGGAAGAGGTTAGACATTGGAAAGGAATGCCTGCTCATATAGTGTTCCAATGCTATGAAGGGCCCTGCACAAACAGGGCTCCAGACAGTGTTGCAGACCTATGTACAATGCCCTCACTTTTCAAATATTAGATCAGACAGATGGGTGGGCAAGAGGGGGGATGAACCAGGAGGTACATAAATATTGGGGTTGGTGTTAGGATATTTCCGTCCCACCTTAAAAGGGAGCAGGATGTTTGTGTCACAGCCTGCGTATTTCCTGTTCACAGGATGTTTATGTTTTGCTGTTCCTTTCGATTTCTCAGTCTGTCGGAGACACTGACTCAGAACGGTCATGTTTTTTCTTTGTTCTGATCAACGCTAAATAAAGTCTATAAATATGCTCTCCTGCTGTGCATCTTTCGCTGTGTGAATTCTGCTGATAGAGTGTGCACCAGCCTAAGAATGTGGCAATCTATTTCTGAGGCTTCGTGTCGCTAATTGCTGATATTGCCTGTCTACGGGAGGTCGATGGATCATCCGGCAGCCAGCTTGGGGCCATGATGGACTATATCTCCCTGGCAGTATCCCAACAGTTGGGAGTGTCTCCAAGTGCTCCCTTGATGCATTAGCTGTACACATCTCTCTGTGTGTTCTTCTAAACGATCCTTTTCTACTCTAAAATTACACAAACACTCTAACCTATTCTCAAAGATCCCTGAATCTGCTAGTCCCCCAGTGCCCTGAAAGGGGCTTGGATAAAGACTAGGTTAAGGCAACATTCCTCAGGGGAGAACCTTCAGAAGTTGCTCCTGTGACATCACAACAGGAAGTCACCACTCTCATGCTCACAGGGCAAGCCCCAGTAACCCTTTCATGACATAGAACTCGAAGAAGACAAAAGATACAGAAATAGGGAAGGGCCCTTTAAGAAACATAGCTGGCCTCTTCAAGGTGGTAGAGCTTGATGTGCAAAATATCTTGTCAACTGCCTTTATAAAGCCTCAGATGAGTTCAGCTCCCTATTGACCAATGGACCACTTGTCTTGTGAGAAGAGAGAACAGAGTGATGGAGGGAGGCAAAGAAAACATCAGGGCTTCTCATCCCCGCCACCGTAACCAACTTTACATTTTGCATCATTTGTTTTAGTACTTTAAAATTGCAATCTGCCTTGGGGGTCTTGACACAAAGGCGGTATGTAATACATAAGCGAATTGAGGTACAGTAGTATCTTTCATAGCCTGTTCAGCAGGGGCCACTGGGAACTGTCCAGGGTGCTGATTCCTGCTTAGAGAGTTATTTCATTGACTTGATATGCCCACCACCTCTGTAGGCTGCAACCTACAGCAGAAGCGGAAAGGAGGTATTCTAACCCCTTCAATATTTTGATTGCCCCTTTCTGTGCCTTTTCCAAATCTACAATACTGTATTATTTCCCCCTTTTTAAAGGGGGAGCACAGGATTCCAAATGTGGTTGCACTACAGATTTATGTAAAAGGGTTATGAGAGTTTTAACCTTGTTTTCAGTCTTTCCCTTGATGATACCAATATCTTTCATGTACAAACGCACATACCACAAATCAGTCAGCATGGTAGGGTGTCATCCGATCTCCTACAACTCTGCTTTGACATTTGAATATAAAATCAGATATGCACAGTGGCAAAAGTAGATAGAAAGGGGGATAGACATGCCGTTCTAAAGGACCATGATGGGATTTCAGCAGAACATTTAATCTACTTCCATCACTTATCTTAGAGTTCAGATATAACATTATGGGAGCACATATAAAAAAAAGATAAGCTATAAACTTAGCCATGACTCAATTGTATCATTACTGGGCTATTTAAAAGACTGTTCAATCAGTGGACAGAGGATTTATTGTGAACCTTTTGACTGCTACAAAAGATACAATAGTAAAAGAACATATGCTCCTCTAATGCGACAGTAGTTGTGCAGGGGAATCTGGACTGTTGTGTCAATGGAAACACTCCTGTTCCTGGTTGTGGTGCTGTCGCGGCTCCTGATAAGCCTTCTGCCCTGCTACTGACTTCTGCATGGTCAGTCCATTATCCATTAGAGATGGGGGAGCAATTCATTTCAGTTTACATTTGAATGCAAACCTACCTAACTTCCAATTCCCGAAACAATAGATGACCTGAAATGCAGCTATACTTCCAAATTTGCACTTCTTTGAATTTTACAATGCTGTTTTGTTTTTGTTTTCTTTTGATGGTGGGGTAATTTTGGTTCTTCATACAAAAAATATGTGCAAAAATGCATATATTCTGGGAAAGTGTGCATAAAATACATATATTCATAAAAATATAACAAGCAAGAGTGCATTATATTAGAAGGAAATGCATATAAAAAACACTAGAATGCTCATGAATTTCCCTGAGGTCTTCAAACACAAGTGCGTGCACACACACTGGTACAAATGTGCATGCTTAGGCTCTGTATATCCTGGTGGGAACTCTAAAAGGCAGTCTTTTGGAGTGGTTAGAGTTAGGGATGGCCAAGACTGCCTATTTCTAGCCTGTGTAAGTTCTTCATGTTTTTGCCCATAATGCTATTGTGTCCTTGAGGCAGCCCCCTCTTAACTACTGGGTATTTTTGTTTTTAAAAGAAAACTCTAGTACTTGGAGACTTAGGGAAGTTAAACAGGGGAGAGAAAATATTTTGAGAACAGTTTCCCAACCTTCTATAAATCACTGAGGCTCCTGAAGTACTATAACAGAACAGGAGATCACCACACCCCTCCAACTGGTTTGTTAATTTTCTCAAAATGTGTGTCTATAAAAAGTCACCTTCTCACAAAATACATATTTAAATGGATATTTTGGTTAATATAAACTGCTCAGAACTGTGTCATCGCATTTGAAAAGTGTAAAACTCGGTGGATCGTCCAGTTACAAGCACCACATTAGTACAAATAATGCAGAGGTGATATTGTGTAGGGATTTGCCCTCACTCACAGCCTAACCAAATTTACAGGGTGCACACAACCGATGGTTTCAGATGCACAAAACAATTGTCCCCATCATACCATACAATGAACCCCCCGCCCCACACATACTTTTGATTATAGGTTTATGCAGTGCTTTTTTTCTAAAAAAACATGTTTAGGGATACTCTCATTTTGACTCAAGAAAGTCACCATTTTATAGTTCAAATTGGGGAAAATAAATACTACTGCTGCTGCTGCTACTACTACTACTACAACTACTACTACTAATTATTTATTTGTACCCCGCCCATCTGGCTGGGTTCCCCCAACCACTCTGGGAGGCTTCCAACAAAGATTAAAAATACATTAAAATGTCACACATTAAAAACTTCCCTAAACAGGGCTGCCTTCAGATGTCTTCTAAAAAATATACAGTAATTGGAGAAAAGTACAAAGATTCACAAAATGTTTAGGGGTATGCGTCCCCCCAGAAAAAAGCACCGGGTTTATGTTTTTACCATGTAATCCTATGTATGTTAAATAATACTTACTCCCAGGTAAATAGATATAGAATTGCAGCCTAACGATGCAAATCTATATGTATCTATTTAAAAGTGAGCGCTCATTAGGTCCCAGTCCCAGGCAAGTGTGCACAGGAGGTAGCCGAAGTGAAATGTCCATTAAAGTAATATTCTGGACTTTAAAAGATGTTTTGCTTCATTTCTGACTTTTCATTTCTTGGCGTTTGCCCCTTGATTCTAAAAGGTCAACAGGTCAGGGGAGGAACCATGCCCTCTCTGTGCCCTCTCTGCCTCCTTCCAAATAGATCCTTGGAGTAGTAAATCTGCCTGGACTCAGTTTAGCCATTGGAATAATTTCCCATGAGCACTCCTCATCTGCACAGGCCTTAATCAGAGAACTTGCATGATTGCAAGCAAGCTGAACATCTCTGATATGTCTTGGGCTTTAGATATTAGAGGATCACCTTCTCTGAACCTGTCCATCATCTTTGAAGTTCAAGCCAAGGCACTTCCCAGAGCATCTTCATCTCCAGAAGTCAGGAGAGACCTGTTAGAGAGAGAGGGTTTTCTGTGATTATGCTCCAGTTGCCGAATTAGGACTGTGCACTAGATTTAGCCAAAGTCTGAATCCTACATCCATCCTGTATGCCTCACTCTTTACTGATAATCATATTACTCTGTCTCCAGTGGTAACTGTTTGAATTGCTCTTAGGTGAGCTGTTGTTGATGATCTTCAGTAGTTTCAAACAAAATTTATAATCATATAGGTTGTTGTGGAAGAAAGACAGGAATAAAATACTTAAATAAATTAAAATGTTAAAATGCTAAAAAGTTTTTAGTTGCTTAATGATATGGTTTTAAATTGAGCAACTCATAAATTTTCTTATTACCCAGGATCTCAGTGTAGGCACATTTTAAAAGTTATTTAAAAGAAATCCGGAAGAACTTAAAACAGTGTAATCAAGGCTATTTTAATATTTGATATGCTATTATAACAACACACCAAAGAAATGTGTCTTAAAAAAATTAATATGCCCCCATACTTACTCTGCAGATTACAATTCCCCTTGATCAACCAATGAAAGCATTCGTTGATTAATTTACCAATTAAATCAATAAAAGCTCAAGGCCCTACCACTAGCTGAATTTATTAAATTGGTAATCCTGCAGAACTGGAACTTTCCCTAATGACTCTCCAACAAGAAGAAGTCATGTTGCTGAGAAGACAAGAAAGGTTCAGATTGTAAAAATCAACTCTCCCTCATCAGCATCAAAAAAACAACAGTGAGGAATTCACTGACAGCTCTGGTGTATGAGTAGCTAGGGATACATGCCTTTGGTTTATTCATTTCCACATTTTTATTTCAGTTTTCTCCCCACTTCAAATAGAATTTTGCAGACTTAGCTTTGTGCCTTTCCACCTATGACTGGGTGTGTGTGCGTACATCAATTTGACAGAGGCTTTGTGTGCTTTCTGACTTTGACGCTCTCTGAAGTTGCTCCTATCTGGTGCAGTGACTCCAAACTGCCTGTGATCATAGGTTCCCAGGTCTCTTTGGAAGAAGAAGCCTTCTGTCACACCTTGACGAGCAAATGGAGGAAGATTCACAGGACTGGTAATATGAACCCTTAGAAATCAGGAGATAAAGCTATCCTAACTCGGTGTTCCCTATAGCTTCAAATTCCACTGGTTATTCCCAACCACTGGAATTGTATAAACTATAATAATATTTTGCAGAGATGGAGAAGTTTCTGTTGGCCTCCAACTCCCAGCATGGCCAATGTTTAGGGGTGATAAAATTTGTGTTTTGACAAAATGTGAAGGACCACAGGTTCCCCATTTTTATACAGTGGTACCTCGGGTTAAGTACTTAATTCGTTCCCGAGGTCTGTACTTAACCTGAAACTGTTCTTAACCTGAAGCACCACTTTAGCTAATGGGGCCTCCTGCTGCCACCGAAGCACAATTTCTGTTCTCATCCTGAAGCAAAGTTCTTAACCTGAAGCACTATTTCTGGGTTAGCAGAGCCTGTAACCTGAAGCGTATGTAACCCGAGGTACCACTGTATAATGTATAAGAAATTGCATTGCTAGGTAAAATTCCTACGTTAGGAAAAATATTTATTCAAGTTGGCACCACTGATGTTAAGTTGAGCTAAAAGTAAAGGGACCCCTGACCATTAGGTCCAGTCGTGGCCGACTCTGGGGTTGTAGCACTCATCTCGCTTTATTGGCCGAGGGAGCCGGCGTACAGTTTCTGGGTCATGTGGCCAGCATGACTAAGCCACTTCTGGCGAACCAGAGCAGTGCACGGAAATGCCATTTACCTTCCCGCAGTAGCGGTACCTATTTATTTACTTGCACTTTGACATGCTTTGAACTGCTAGGTGGGCAGGAGCTGGGACCGAGCAACGGGAGCTCACCCCATCATGGGGATTTGAACTGCCGACCTTCTGATCTGCAAGTCCTAGGCTCTGTGGTTTAACCCACAGCGCCACCTATGTCCCTTGCCACCTGTGTCCCTTGTTGTTAAGTTAAGTTTTGTTGTTGTTGTTGTTTAGTCGTTTAGTCGTGTCCGACTCTTCTTGACCCCATGGACCAGAGCACGCCAGCACTCCTTTCTTCCACTGCCTCCTGCAGTTTGGTCAAACTCATGCTGGTAGCTTCGAGAACACTGTCCAGCCATCTCGTCCTCTGTTGTCCCATAAGTTAAGTTAGTATGCAGCCAAACAAGCAATGAACTTGAGGGTCAAGATTTTGTTACATATATTACAAGGAAGGAACCAGTAGAAGAAGGCCATTGAGTGACACAGAAATGAAAAGGTTAATGAAAAAGGTGGGGGTGGCAGTGAAACTTAAGTTGAAATCCAATGGCCTTTGTCGGGCATCCCAGGAGCTATGGTGCTTGTCTGTCTGTCTGTCTGTCTGTCTGCCTGCCTGCCTGCCTGCCTGCCTGCCTGTCTATCTGTTGGCTTGTTTGTTCCTCCAAGGAACCTTTCTCAATCCAAGGGCCTACATGCCAGAGGCAGAAGTGGACAGAGAAATTGGTCTAAATTTTACCTTTCTGCTGTAGGCTTGTACACACCCACATATCCACACATACACACAGGCATAAACTTCAGTCCTCCAGCTAGGCAGGTAAGAGGCATTATCAGAGTTCAAGGGCACATTCTAGCCAGACAAATATACTCAATGAGGGTGCATTTGGGAAATGTGAGTGGGTGGTGCTGTGGTCTAAACCACTGAGCCTCTTGGGCTTGGTGATCAAAAGGTTGGTGGTTTGAATCCCTGTGACAGGGTGAGCTCCCATTGCTCCATCCCAGCTCCTGCACCTGACTTCCTGATTGGCCCTGAGTGCTGTATTTGGCCCTTGGCAAAGAAAGAAAGATTCTCCTGTTGCAGAATCTCATAAACCCATGATCCTGCTGATATGTCTTCATCCAGTGCTCCTTCTGTTTTCATGCTCCTACATCAGATGGGAGGATGGGGAGAGAGAAGGCATGTTGGAAGTGTACCAGGAAAGGATGTGGATCTGTAGATGTTTTTGCCAGCCTCCTGCTGATGGTAGCTGAAGTCCAAAACATCTTATCTACAGGGAGCCCACCAACCGAGGGGATGAACTGTGTCAACCTTGGAAGTGATGTAGTTTGTTTCCCTAAAGCAAAAAGGGGGCTGGAATGGGGGGGTGAGGGGAAATGCCCCCCTTTTACTCTACTGATGCAAGCCCAATTTGAATTGCTCTACAGTCATTTGTACCTGCTTTCACTGTAGAAAACATTAAAGAGATTCCCACTCACCAAACTTTGTCTTCAATGATTGTGCATAAAGAGCTATTTCAAATAGAGGTGACACAAAAAAATGAAGTCATGGAACTAATTAACAAATTTAAAAGTTATAAGCCATTGGAGCCAGATGGTATTCAGCTGAGAATTCTTAAAGAACTTAAATGTGATGTTATTGATTCCCCTCTCCTTGCTAAAATATGCAGTTCATTACTAAAAATTTCCTCTCACCAGAGGAATGAATGTGCATTAGGGATCTGCATTATACGGAGCCAAACCATTGGTCCATATTTATGGGCTGGTAGTAGCTCTCAACAGTTTCAGACAGGGGACATCGCCAGCCCTACCAGTTTGATCCCATAACCATTTTCAAAAGACCAGAAAGAATGCAACATGCACCACTTGTGTGCGCTGGAGTCTCAGAGAGTATTGAAACTCACTGCCCTAGATTTTTCTTATTTGTTTATTGGCACTGTTTGGTCTCAATGGATTCTTATGTCTCTTAAGATCAGATCACTGAAATTCCAGCAGCCACAGGAGGTTGTGTTTTATAGAAAATCAAAGACTGGCTCAATCTGGTTACTGCTGTTTGACTTCCCCCCTCCACCCTTTTCATCCAATCACAGCTGCTTCCTCTGCTATGTCCCATCCCCACCCTTAATTAAATGATTGCAGCCCTTTTTGTGGATTATGAATAAATCTTCATTTGTTTTCTTTATTATCATTCGATCTGCTTTTCTTAATTGTGTAAATGTTCCCCTAAGGCAGAAAAGCAATATCGTTCAGACATAGCAGGCCTTTTTGTTAAGAATAGTCAATTTGATTAAGATCACTGTCAATATGATGAATGTAAATGCTCTCAGTTGAGCTGCCCAATAACTTGGAATTGACATTGTGGTATTTCTGTCGGAAGGACCGAAACGATAAATTCAATTGTGCATCGTGTTAGCGCAGCCAGCGCTTTCCCTTCCTCTTAAGAAACAATGTAAATACTTTGTCTCCTACGGCTTCTAAATCACAGATAATTAAGCAATTGCACTTTTCCCTGATCAAAGCAAGTGTTATGAATGGGGGAAAGGGTGACACAGTGAATAATAAAATAACCTGTCCCGAAGTATGGCAATGAGAACAGCGAATGTCATTCCGCCTCTCGAGGGGAGGGCAAATTTGCCACACCCTCCTCTCCTGGAAGAAGAGGAGAGTTAGTTTTTCCCAAGGGAGGCTTTTGGCACAGCACTTGGGTGTTTTGCCTGATAGGGAAGATGTATAGCAGTCTCTATACGCCAGCTCCAACCTGCACTCTTCCCTCTTCTTGGTTTGGTGCCCACCCTCTTGTAATTAAGAAGGAAAACTAAATTTGGTTGGTCAGTGCCCCATTCTTCCTAATGGACCACACTCTACTGCTAGTATCTTCTTCTGAGCTCATCTGAGATCTGTGCACTTGCCGAGTGTGTTTTATCTTTTCAGACAATATTTCAGTACTGTTCTCTTTTAAAGTAAGAAGACCACTTACTTTTTTTATATAGAATGAACAACTTTTGGGGAATATGATAGGCAGCCCCCCAACTATAGGAAGCCTCGGCTGTGGATATCATGGGGTTTTGAAATAGTACAGGCACCCAGGATGTCTGTATTTGTAGAATGAAAGAGAGAACACTCACAAACACCCATTGACCACCTCAAAACGAAGATAAGCCCAAGAAAAATCCTGCACCATGTGCGTGAGAATACTACAGACATTTTTTCTCCCATTTCATACTTTTTGAATGCAGTTTGTGTTCTCATTAATTGATGAAGAATGGGGGGGGAGTGGGCTTGTTGTTTTTAGTTCATCACTGTAAAATGGTAGACTATGCACTGCATGGGGCCTTAGTGGGAATGTGCATTCATTGCATTGCAGTAGAACAGGCATGGGAAACCTTAAGCCCTCCCAATGTGGCTGGAAAATTCCATCTTCCTTGGTCATTGGACAATGCTCATTGGATGTATGAAGGGCTCTATCTTATCCTTTCCCTCAGCCAGCAAAATGTCTTAGGCAGGCCCTGACAAAACAGGGAGCCAGGAAACCTTATTCATTGATTATTTAATTTCTATACCGCTTAATACATTACAAATATCCATGAGCAGTGTACATAAAACTGAAGCAACCACAGACAAACAAAATATTACAAAAATGCACATAGATATAAAAATATAACATCAATACAAAGTCACACACTCATTTTCCTTCTGAAACACCCTCCCTCCCAGCCTCTGGGTCCAAACAAACTCTCAGCTCACCTACAAAAGTCTTGCAACAGGAAGAGTTCCTGGAAGCAGCGGTCATCACCCTAGTCTCTCATACCCTCCAACATCCCACTAATCAAAATCAAGACACTCATTTTTTGGTCCTGAGCTCTTGTGGGAGTCAGATTACTTGAGAGAGAGAGAGAGAGAGAGAGTGTGTTTTTGGTCCCTAGCTCTGGCATGAGCTAGCTGACTCACACAAGAGCAGGCACCCCCAAACTCAGCCCTCCAGATATTTTGGGACTACATTTCCCATCATTCCTGACCACCGGCCCTATTAGCTAGGGATGATAGGAGTTGTAGTCCCAAAACATCTGGAGGGCCGAGTTTGGGGATGCCTGCACTGGAGTGTTAGATCAAAAAAATAGGACATTCTGGGATCCTGTCAGAAGCTGTGGTGGCTTCTGCAATTCTGGGATGTCCCACTCAAATCGAGACAGTTGACAGGTATGGTCTCTCTATCTAGATTTGCTTTTTATGAGCAGGTCCAAGGACGATGGTACTTTCTTAGCCTGCCTACATCTGTGTCCCTTTCAGCTTCACTCTCCACATCCAGATATGGCAGGTTTATAGACTTCCTTCCTTCCTGCCTGCCTTCCTTCCTTTCCTTTCCTTGGTATGACCCTTTTCATTATAGAATTAATTTCCAAATGTAACCTTTTTTATGTTACATATCAACAACTTCAAAGTAAAGAACTGAGGGAAAACAATAGTATTAAAAAACTAAAAAAAAAATTATAAGTATTCATAATCTGCCTGAACAGTCCAATTCTCTATGGCAGGAGCTGTCCTGTCCTCCTGGCCTGGATGTTGTCACCAGCTCTGCTCCTGGATCTGATCTGCAGGGGTGGGCAAGAGAGCACCAGGAGAGGAGCCGCTCTTTTATCAAGGGGAAAACAGACATAACTGTCACTTAAATTGGCTGTAACTTTAAGAACTTGTGTTTGAAGCTGCATTTTCCTCATATGCCATGTCTTTTTAGATTGTGAGCCTGAGGGCCAAGGGCTAACTTAATATTGGTATTTGTAAAACCTTTTTGGCTAAAGGGTGGAGTATAAATTTTGTAAATAAATACCCAATAAATAAACAGTATTTCGAGATATCCCACAATCAGTAAGGTGACATCATGTGTTTACAAAGCTCTCTACCTCTCATCTTTCCTTTTAAGTTGGACCATTTTTATAAGTTTTGACATTTGTGTGACGACCAAACTTTAACAAGCCATTCTTTAATTGCAGGCGCTTGAATACTGCACTTTTTATTTGCAATTATTATCTTGTCTGCTGTCAGAAGATGAATGATTAATAAGTGGTTTCCGCTCTAGCCACAGTGTGTGAAAGCACACGCCATTTCTTTATTTTCTTTATTTTCAAAGAAATGTATACAACTTGTTTGTCCACTCTAAATTCTGTGTTAGGGATCATCAGGAAAAGGACGAAAAAGAAAAGTGCCAATTTTGTAAAGCTTATATGTAAATTTATGATGTGACCACAATCACAATTAGAAAGCTGCCTTATACTGATCAGACCATTATTGTCTACACAGACTGCTAGCAGCTCTCTGGGTTTTCAAACAGGAAATCTCTCCCAGCCCCACCTGAGAATGTCAAGGAAGTAATCTGGGACCTTCTGCAGCCAAAGCAGATAGATGCTCTACCACTGAGCTGCAGCCTTCCCCCTATTTTCTCTTATTTTCTCATACTCGTTTTCACTCACTGAACATGTATCAGCTTTAAAGACCTTAACCTTGAGCACTGCATCTCCTAGATCACCTATCTTCCCAGTTTGATGAGCCACATCTGCACCTCACTCCCCTCTACAGCACATACAGAAATTGTCTTCTTGACCATTTGGACCCACTATTGGTCTTGTCTGCTCAAACCACCAGAGCCTGTCTTTGTGTGGAAGGGAAGTCTCTAACTTACCAATGGTTTGAGATCCAACACTTACCCTTAGCTGGTTTAGCTGGCCAGTCAAAGCCATTCTTGGGGTGTGTCCACTGTCTCATGCTGACAGCTTCTAGAAGTCACAGGCAAAAGCTGAGCGCAGGGTGGTGACCAAAGGTGGACAAATCGCCTTGTTTTGCTTTAGTTTTTGCTTTCAGTTTGGTTAGGAATCCCTTGGAACACACTGTTATGCAGTGCCTGAGTTCTGCTCTCTAAACCTATACCAAAGGAGACCACTTTAGGAATCTGTTCTTGCCACCAGCTGCTCACCACTGAAATAGCCCAGGGGAAGGTAGTGCCTAAAACTGTCCTATAAAGACTTTTCTTCCCTCATTCTAGGAAATGTAGCATCTCCATTCTGATCTACTCTCTACCTATTGTCCATCACTTTCTCTTTTTCCCAAACAGTGCTGTACTTTCCTGACCTCCTGCTCAAATTTGACTCACTGTAGGCAGGCCAGCCTGACATCTATTGCCTTCCCTTCACCATATTTGGCATTAGGTCCCTCCAACTACTGCCTCTTGAAGTTAACCTAAAGCTCTTGGGTCAGTCTGTATGCTGCCTGTGTAGCCAACTTTTTATTTATGCTTTTTAAAAGGGATGACAATCAACATCCTTCTGTTTCTATAAGCTTTGGTCTCTTGCTTGATTAGTAATCTCCCCCTGATACTAGTCTGAATATGTGTAATTTGCCCCATGGTGTTCCGTGACTTTGAGCTCAAGACCTGAATATAATGTTGCCAATCAGGTACATATGTACATGGAGTTCTGTATATATGTGTAGACAAGGACACGCAGTAAGTGTGGGGAAACAATGAGGAAAGATGAAGTAGATGAAGTTACTCTGCCGCTGCAAAACAGAAGCAGCCTTCCAACTTTTGCCATTCCTAAAAACAGAGATGCAAACTTGTGTAGGGAGGAGGCAGGAATTTAGTTGCTCAGAAAGAAGCTAAACAGGTGCATTGGGTAGAATCTAGCTAAAACTGAACACAAGGACTTTTAGCAGCTCAGTGGAACTCTTCCCCCTCTAGTTTATATGACCAGTATGCTCTGGGTTGGAGGAACCCTGGAAGAAGAAGAAGAGTTTGGATTTGATATCCCGCTTTATCACTCCCTTTAAGGAGTCTCAAAGCGGCTAACATTCTCCTTTCCCTTCCTCCCCCACAACAAACACTCTGTGAGGTGAGTGGGGCTGAGAGACTTCAGAGAAGTTTCACTGGCCCAAGGTCACCCAGCAGCTGCATGTGGAGGAGCGGGGAATCGAACCCAGTTCACCAGATTACGAGACTACCACTTTTAACCACCACATCACACTTAGGGGGTCATGGGGGTAGTGGGGAGAGGGGGGAAGCACCATTGCATAGGTAAAAGTCATTGCACTAGTGGGACTGTTTCATTTTACACCATCCATTATTCAATCCTTGCAAAAACCTTGTTTGTTCAGCAAGCCTCCCCAGACATGTAATTTTAGTATGTGCTTTTAACATGTGCTTTTATCTGTTATAAATGTTTTTAAACTACTGATATTATATCTCTGTGTGTGTGTGTCTGTGTGTACATGAAAAACCCACTGCCAGGTTTTCTGGTCAATGCTCTGCCCACATTTCTGTCTCTTTTTGTAGTTTCAGTCAAGTGACCTTTCTGTTGCTTTCTCTCTGGGCTCATTTATAGTCTCCAGTAGACCTTTGCTGTCAACTTACCTGCTTGTCTCTCCTTCCTTGTCTTGCCTCTTGGAACACCACCCCACTGACCTCAACCTTTGGAAAAGGGCAAGGGAATCTTTTCAACCTCTTCTAGCAGGAAGGGTCTAATTGAAGCTGCAGTCCCTGTGGTATCAAAGAATAAATAAAAACTGCTGGCAACAGACCTTGAAATGCAGCCGCCCACCGGATCTCTGTTCCTCATGTGGCAGATAAGAAGTGGAAGCTGCATAATCTCCTCTTTGAAAACAAAAAAAGAGCTGACCTCAAAGTGTACTGTGTTCACAGAAAAAGGGGAAAACATGACATATTTCATCTTCACTATTCCTTTAAGTAGGGCCTAAATTTCTCTCCAGCTGGTTTACTCCATAATCTTGTTTGTTCCAGGTTGAGTGATTACTAGAAGCTGCTTAATTTAACCTTAAGAGTCCAATTTCTTAAGGCAGGTTGTACCTTAGGAACAAACACTGGAAGCTGACATCTACCGAGTCAGATCGCTGGCCCATCTAGTTCAGTTTGGTCTACACTGACTGGCAGTAGCTCTTCTGTGTTTCAGACAGAAAACATTTCTAACCTTTACCTAGGGATGCCGGGGATTGAACCTGGGACATTTTGCATGCAAGAGCTACACTGAGACACTGAATTGCAGCCCTTCCCTTAACAGGAATATACCAGGCTGGATTAACCATTAAGCAAAATAAGCATGCGCTTAGGTCATCAAGGGAAGGGGTCACCACATAAATTGCAGGATTTAAAACATTAATGGTCACAAATTTCTTAGCTGTGAACATTCATTTTCTCATTTGAAGTATATTGAAAATCCCATCAGAACAACTATGCAAGCAGGCAGGCTGGATGCCTTATCTCTGCTAAGTACAGAAGCAGATGTACTATGTAAGATTAGTTTTGATCAAAGATTTTGCAATTAGAAAAGTAGGATTATTCTTTTCAAATATAAATAAAGTGTAAATTTGCAAAAAAAATATTATTTTCTATCTTACTGTAGATTTTGTTTCATTTCAAAAAATAAAAATTAATGTTACGGTTTTGTTTATTGTTACTGTTTATATTTTGTACTATCTATCTATCTATCTATCTATCTATCTATCTGGGGGCACCAAAATATTTTAAGTGCTTAGGGAGTCTAAAGGTCTTAATCCAGCTCTTGGAATACAGGAAGCTGCCTTATTCAGACCACTAGCTCATCTAACACAGTCTTGACTACACTGATGGGCAGCAGGTCTCTGTGGTTTCACTTCCATCCCTATTTGGGGGTCAAACCTTGGACCTTCTGCGTGCAAAACGCCTGTTCTACCTATGAGCTACAGCAATTACTCTCTATTCTCCTTAAGAACTGTGTCACTTCCTGCCCCCAAACCCAAGCACATACACTAGGAAAACAAAGAAGAAAGGGGACAGGATAACACTAGTAAGTTTTACGGCTGAAGTCAACCCATCAAGAGGTTAAAATGTGTCATGAGCCAAAGATGACTTGCTTAAGTTATACAGAAGAAATGAATGGCCAGTACTCAGCACCCAAGGAAATCACCACTCAGACCATTGACTCCTTCTCCCAGTCCTCAGCAAACAGACTCCCTCCACCCCTTCAGTCACAACTTAATCGAACATGAATCTTAGATGTCCTCACAGTTCAGGGAGCAAGTGAAACCTTTCATCTTTCAGATGAACTCGGAGCCCTGAATGAGACTCCCATGCATACTTGGTTCTAATGAGCCTTACCAATTAGAGGAGCTCAATGTGATTTTTAACAGCTGCAGAAGAAAATGGAAAAATCAATACAGACGATTCAATCTTTATTTTGCAAAGGAACCTGTGAAATGGAATGTTCCTGATCTGCAACAGCCAAACACGCCATCAGCCTTTGCACACAACCATCCTGCAACCCTGGAATTGCATCGCACCATGTCTGAGAGCCAAGAGCTTCATGACTCTGTTTGGCACTTCATGGCACATAGAAAGAGTGTGGGAGTTCTCAGTAGAATGCCAGATCTGTTGGTGCTCATGATGCTCTCAGTACCTGAGGGTGAATCCCATGTACCTCAATGGGACTTACTTCTGAGAAGATAAGTATAGGATTGTGCTGCTAGACATGTGTGTATATGTCAGGGACTGGGCAGAGGAGGAATGGTGGAGACCACCTCCTCATCCTGACCCTTCCAGTGAGGAGGAAGAGGAAGACAGTATAGATTTACAACATGGGTTTGAGGGAGGTCACAGCTCAGAGGCAGATGAGGGGAAAAGTTGGGAAATCATGGGAGAGCCAGAACAGCTGACTGACACATTTTCATTAGGAACTAGTCCAGACCATCCAATTCCCAGAACCTGGTGAGCCTGAAAAGTAGGAGAGCAAAGAGCTCAAAGACATAGGGCACTTAGCGGCACCCATAGAGGAGGTGATGATGACAACCAATCAGGAAGTGGGAGAAATGGGGGGGGGGGAGATTCACTCAGGACAGTGCCATTATCCAAGAGGCTGGGATCTATAGCCTCTTTCTGGAATGTGTGAGATGAAAAGGGACTGTAAGAAGCTTTACTTTGTCTTTATACTTTCCTGAGCAACCAGCCAGGAGCCGCTGACAGCATCCTGACAGTATAGCTCGACCAAAAGCAGCACTGGGATCATATAAGGAGCCTCATACTTGACGATATTAAAGATACATTTTTGTGCTCCACAGCCAGGCTCTTGAAAACTCTGCAATTAGTTCTGTGTATCCAAGAAAGCTTTAGAACTGTGTTTCTTGAACGATCTTCTTCCCAAATTGTTCCCAAGCCATCACCAGGCAAATTGCCTTTAAACCTGAAGGAAGTTCCAAAAGCCATTTTAATATACTACTAGGTATATGCAAACTCTTTTAACCTCATAGATTATGGAGTGGATTTATGGTTGAGGAGCGAGGATATTGTGGAGGGGGAGGAATTCCCAGAGAAAATTCAGCAAAATGCTTTCTTGTGCAGAGGTGGTAGTAGATGCCTGATGATGTTCCTTTCTGGTTTGTTGATAAATTTCGAGACTTCCCAGAAACACCAGCCTGTGTGCATGGTATAAGTATGCCATTTTCTTATCTTTTCTTTTTTGCCAAGAAGGCCAACAGGGGCAGCTGCTTTTTCCTCCAATAACTCCCCTAGAGATGATCCTACGCTAGTGATACTAGGCCACCTTAATGTTGCATTGTTCGTTATGGGGCCTCCCATTCCAGATTTGAAAAGGAGTAATGCTGGGCTGCTGTGGGCAGGCTGCCACTTCAAAGCAGCAGCAAAGCTTTACTTCATGCTCAAAATAGGAGAAGGTTGCCATATCTTTTTAAATACCCTCCTCACTCTGTCTTCAGCTTTCTTCTACCAGCACAAAAAGTCACCCAGTTCTCCCTCCCACACTTTTGTGGGTGATGAATGGACAGGTGAAAGTATGTGATCTGTTTGGCTCAGCTTGCAAATATATGGACTGCTTTCAACTAGACACTAAGGATGGACATATTGGACAAATTTGGTTTCTCTGCATTCCTTATTCCCTAACTTTAAATTCAGTTTGACTCATTCCTGCATCAATTTGAATGCTTTTTTTAAAAGCCAAATCAAAAATCGATATGCATTTTAAAGTGGAGTCATTATTGTTATTGTTGTTATTATTATTTATCACCTCTGTCATCATCAGTATTAACATTTATATAGCAACATCAATGTAGGGTTCTGTACAGAATTAAAATAAGTTCTATCTAGGCATTTCTTTATGAAATTATGCCAACATGTATCTTTCCAAGCAATTTTCCCTAACATAATGAAGTTTTACAAATTAATTTCACTAATATATGCCTTTTGATGATCACTTTTTGACTGGAGAAATGCATCATAAAATTCAGAGAAGTGTGGGATTTGAAAGATAGCTGTATTTTGCTTTGCTTATCAGTTCAGAAGGTGTGGATTAACTTGTATTAAAACGTAAGATGAACAAATTTCTCCCCCATCCCTCATGGATACACCTTGGTTTCCTCATGAGGTAATTCACTGCTTGCAGAGTTGACTTAATGTGTTAAAGAAAAGAAATATTACAGCTTTTTTGAGGGGGGGGTAGAAAATCAACTTGCAGCACTTTAAAGGCCTCTAAATCATAAAGTTACAGACTACAGATGAACTGAGCGCTTACCTCAAAGTTTGTTTTTTGACCAGCTTTATTGATTTGCATCAGACATGAGACTCACACTTTGTGGATAAAGGCTTGACCTTGAAATTTACAAAGTGGAGAGAAAGTCTAAGGCAGAACACAAACATTAAACCTGAAGCTGGAGAAATGCAAGAGATGAATGAAAAAAAGATGAAGGCACCCTAAATGTTAGTTATATTTTAATTGTTTATTGACTTCATTTTTACCCCAATACTTCCCCAAAGGAGCTCAAGTTGAAATAGATCAGTGTTCTTCAACCTGGGGTTCCCAGATGTTCAACTCCCATCATTCCTGGCTACACTGGTTGTGGTTCGTGAGAGTTGTAGCCCAACAATATGTGGGGATCCAAGAATGAAGAGCACTGGCATAGATGGTTCTGTCCTCCAGGCTACTGAAAAGCTTGAGGAGAATGTTGACATGGAGGGTTAGAGGAAGAGTCATAGCTCAGCAGTAGAGCATATGCTTTACATGCAGGAGGTATCAGGTTCAGTTCCTGGCCTCTCCAGGTAGACTGAGATAGACTCCAGACTGGAACCCTGGAGAGCTACTGGACCAGAGTGAGACTCAGTATTAAAGAGCTTTCTGTGTTCCTATATACTTTAGCTGCTGTTTCTACCCCCTGCATAATCCTATATGTTAACAATATGGAGTCCACCAAAAGTCCTCATCGGCTATGAGTTACTCTCTACACTATTCTCAGGCAATTTAATAGGGGAAGAGGTTGGCAAGTATTCTCAGTGGAGGCAAAATTTTCTGCACAGTCTTGGGACAAAAATTCTCTTCTAACAAATTTTGGCTCAGAGGAACCAAATCCATTGCTTACTTCAACAATAAAATAACTACGGTATATCAAATATCACACCAGGATCCACAGCTCTGCCCGAAAGTCTCTATTTGGGGGCCGAAACATTGGGCATGCTGCTTTGCCAAATGTTCTCATGGTAGGGGCAGGGCTAAAATTAGCCAACTGTTCAGGCGGAGCTTGAAAAAGAAAAGTTCTCATGAAATTGTCTTCTCAGAAATGTTGTCCTACTTCTGTGGTCAATGATCACCTAGCAAGCTCCACACCTGACTTGGGATTTGAGCCTCAGCCTCCTGTGTTCTAGCACGGCACTGTAACTTCTGCACCACACCAACTCACTGGCAGTTATTTACTTTAAAGAATTTTTATTCTTTTCACTCAACGTTACGAGCAACAGACATAACCTCCCAAAATTATTTCAGGCAAAAGTGTGTACACAGCCAAGCATAGTATAGGATCAAGGGAAGTATCCACCAACATGATTTTATGAGCACTCTGTTCTTGTGCATTTAGAGATTCGTCTTATTGCATCTTATTAACCCACTTTCAGTGAGCCCCTGTGAGGCCTCTCCACACAGGAGCCTGAGAGACTTAGGGATATGGAGTATGCTGTGCCTTATTTATAAAAGAGAAGAACAGAAACCAAACCTCTTTCAAACCTAACCCTTTTTGACATGCCCTTGATGGGCCTCCTTCTCTGCTAAGGCAACATGAGAGGAGTACGTCCCAGACATAATTAACCCACATCTCCATTGGTGGCCCTTATCCAGCTTTCCAGTGACAGGCCACAGCCAGCCACACTCCTGTCAATGAAAAGTACGCCAGGTCTTTATGTTTATTCACTGGGTTTGTGTCACTTTCCAACAATAATACAACTAAGGATAGGTCAGGCTTCAATTCCTGGCCTGCGTTGGAAGAGATGGTGTTAAAAATAGTTTCACATATTTTTTGCACCTTATTTATATATTTAAAAACAACAACATTGAAACAAAATGTTGGTCATGGGGGGGGGGACAAGAAAAAGCTAAAGGAAGGGAGGGAAGGAGCTGATATTACACAGAAGTAGCACAAACATCATGGCAGAGTGTTGGTTTCAGTGGCTAATCCCAGTGATGGCCATATTATCTTCCAATAATAGTAAGGAAAAGAACTATTACCGTATTTTTCGCTCTATAACACGCAGATTTTTTCTCCTAAAAAGGAAGGGGAAATGTCTGTGCGTGTTATGGAGCGAATGTGTGCTCCCTGGAGCCGAAAAATGAGGCAAAAATCAAACCGCGCTTCAGGGAGAAGGGAGCTCCGTGAGACAGGAAGCTGCAGTTTTCCTGCATTCTGCCTCAGGGTCTTACTGCCCACCCTGCTCTGTTTCGTTGCTGTGTTTGCTCAAACGGAACAAAGAGCAGGGAAAGCCCCTCCCCTCCAGGCAAGTAGAGAGGAGAGCAGAGCGTCCGAACAAAGAGCAGGGGAAGCCCCTCCCCTCCAGGCAAGTAGAGAGGAGAGCAGAGCGTCCGAACAAAGAGCAGGGGAAGCCCCTCCCCTCCAGGCAAGAAGAGAGGGAAAGCAGAGCGTCCGTCCTTCTATCCTCTCCCTGCTCTGGAGGAACAATGTTTGTGAAGGGAAGAGAGATTACAGGTTCGGCTTAAAATTCTGATTTGACTTCCTGCTTTTTGTTTTTGGAGACACACAGCATTCAAATATGCTTTCTTCCATTTAAAGAGGGAGAGAGAGAGAGAGCACACGCTGGCTGGCTTGGGTGGGTGGGTGGGGGGAAACTTTTGCCTTCCTTTCCTCACGTTATAGCCCTCTCCTGCATTCTTAGCCTTCTGTGTTTTTCCTTCCCTCCCCACTTAAAATGTGGTTACAAAGCATGGATCCACATGGATCCTCAGGATCTTTGCATTGGGCACCCCAAATTCACCATCAGAGCACACAGCATGTCCATGGCTACAGCCTGCCCCCCCCCCAAAATCACACACCCATTGTTGCCTGGGGCTGCAATGGTGCAAAAACGTGGTTACAAAGCATGGATCCACATGGATCCTCAGGATCTTTGCATTGGGTCAGCCAAAATTCACCATCAGAGCACATAGCATGTCCATGGCTACAGCCTGTCCCCCCCCCCCAAAAAAAATCACGCACCCACTGTTGCCTGGGGCTGCAATGGTGCAAAAACGTGGTTACAAAGCATGGATCCACAGGGATTCTCAGGATTTTTGCATTGGGTCACCCCAAATTCACCATCAGATCACATGTCTGTGGCCACAGCATGAAGCACAAAAATGATACGTCCACTGTTTCATTCAGAATATTTTTTCCCTTGTTTTCCTCCTCTAAAAACGATGTGCGTGTTATGGTCAGGTGCGTGTTATAGAGCGAAAAATACGGTATTTATCTCATTTATAAATCACTTTTCATGTGACACCCTTTAAAGCATCATAACATATATTAAATGGTTGCATACATAAAAATCATAAAATTATAAATATAAAAAACTAAAATTGCTTCAAATCCAAGACGATACCAAATGGGATAAATATTTGAGAAGGCTTGCTGAAAGAGAAGCATATTTAGCAGGCACTGGCTCATAGGAAATGGGAGGGAGTTTCAAAAGGTAGCTTCTGATCCACTAAAGTCTTGATTATGACATTAGGTGGAACGGACCTCCTGACAGGACCGTATTTTCAGGATGCCCTCTCCTATTGGATGCAGTGATTGGTTGGGTACGTTGGGGATGAGATGATGTTTCAGATATCCTGACCCCAAGCTGTATAGGGGTTTGCACACAAATAACAGCATCTTGAACCTAGCCTAGTAGCTAATTGGCAACCAGTACAAAATTGCCTAGAAAATGTGTCATCTCTCTGAGCATTTGTGAGGGGGGGTGGCGGTGAGCAGAATAGTTTTTGCCACCAAAAAAGAAATGAGGCCATCACTGACAACCGCCATTTCCCTCCAGAAGACCTCAGAACAACTCAACATTTGGGGCATCATTGTTTAATAAATGTAAATGAAATGTAATAAATGTAATGTACAGTATTACTCAGTTATGACAGGGAATACAAAGTCTTTCCCTGAGGTACTACAACTTTTATAGGGAAAACTAATTTCTCCAACAATAAACCACCCTGGAAAAAGTGTGTGTACTCTCTCTCTCTCTCTCTCTCTCTCTCTCTCTCTCATATGCAGACAGAGAGATTTAAGCAGCTGTAACAGTTTCCAATAAAAACAAGGAAAAGGCCACAATGTGTAGAAGGATACACTCTCCTTTGATTCTTGACACATTTTAAAACAGGGATGCAGAACTTCTGCACACCCACCCACACACCTAATGTTGGATTCTTACTCCTATCAGCCCAGCCAACCATCATTAGGGCTGATGGAAGTTGTGGCCCAGCAATACCTGGAGGGCCATGGGTTCGTCATCCCTGCTTTACAGGTTTAATAGGTTTTAATAGGATGCAAAGGGATGCGGGTGGCGCTGTGGGTTAAACCACAGAGCCTAGGACTTGCCAATCAGAAGGTTGGCGGTTCGAATCCCCATGACGGGGTGAGCTCCTGTTGCTCGGTCCCTGCTGCTGCCAACCTAGCATTTCGAAAGCACGTCAAAGTGCAAGTAGATAAATAGGTACCGCTCCAGCGGGAAGGTAAACAGCGTTTCCGTGCACTGCTCTGGTTTGCCAGAAGTGGCTTAGTCATGCTGGCCACATGACCCAGAAGCTTTACGCCAACTCCCTTGGCCAGTAAAGCAAGATGAGTGCCACAACCCCAGAGTCGGCCACGACTGGACCTAATGGTCAGGGGTCCCTTTACCTTTACTTAATAGGATGCAAACATTACAAGTAAACCCAAGAAATAGCAACCTGAAATAGGTAAGTCTTCAAAGTCCTATGCCAGTTTCAGGGTTCATGTTGTCATTCCCCAGGTGAGCTGGGGAAATGGGAGGGCTTTGAATACTACAGATCCACACCATCTACTGCTCTACCACTGGAATGCACCTTCTTCTCTTGCTCTGTCATTGGAATTTAGACAGAGAGAGGAATCAGCTTCAATCCTTTCCGCAGCTGCAGGTACAAAGTTGGGTCTGCCTCTCCAGGTGTGGAGCTCTCTGTTTCTGTCTTTGCCTTTGCAGATGGAGATCTGAAAAATCTCATGGCATCTGGGTCACCTTCCTAGAGACCATAGGCATGTGCCCTGAAGTGTTCAGGGGATAATACAGACTATTTTTATGAGAGGAGAGGCAGGCGGGGACACAGCTATGGGCTGATCAAACAGTCCAATGCTCTCTCTTTTCCGAATAAGACCAGATACAAACCACAAACAAATCAGGCTAAATCTTCTACCATCTGATTGAGCTACGTTGATTTATTATCCCTGATCCACAGTCCCCCTCTTGAATTGAGCTTGATTCATTTGGAGTCTGAAGGTTATATAACTTGAGGTATTGATTTAATTTTAAAGAGATGTAGCACCTTTCCAGGCATTGATGCAGAGATAACTAGAATAAATCAATCAAATATATATATATTTCTGAACGTCTTCAGATTAAAGCCTTTCTCACTCTGCACTGACAGTTTTCCAGCTGCCATCAATGATATTGTTGCATGTTTTGCATCAGTAGTCATCCCTTTAAAGCACTGGATGTGACTACAGACAAATAGATTTGACCTACAGAAGTGTACATATAGAGCACAGAAGTTAGGTATTTTCCCTTGTGGTGGCACAGACTACAGTGTGCACCATGACATGGAAGGACGGCAGGCAAGTCAATCACGCCAACACTTCCTTCTTGTTAATTTTACTACTACAACCAAGTAGATATATCTCCTACTCCAGACATTCACTTAACAGCCCTTGAATATTTTGGACATAAACTGGTTCATACTACTCCATATATACCAGATAAAGTAGCATGGCACTTACATGATGCCTCAGAACATTTTTTCCCAATTTCTTTGGTATAGCTGTGCATGAACCCCCAATTCACACTGTGGCCCTGCTCCGTGCCTCCTGGATCAGGCCAATTCACCCTGCATCACCCCCTGGAGCCAACCATCTCACCCTGGATCCATCCCTGAAACAATGTGAGGGTGGGGCTTAGGGGTTTGTTTGTTTTTAAAGAATTTCTTAACTCTATTTTAACATAGTTAAAATAGTGTTTTTAAAAGGTCAGGAGTTGATCCAGCACTGTGCAAGACTGGATCAGCCTGCTTAACAGATGTCAACAGATGTTAAGCAGGAGGATCTGATCCTGCATGGTCTGATTGCTGCTTCGTCATGACTGGTCTGCTTTCCATGGTGCATGGAAGCAGCTCGCAAAAGAGCAGAGGCCTGCATTGTGTTATTTACGGTAGGGAAAAACTTCAATAGTGTGAGGATGGACAAGATTAGCAGGAAGACTGAAAAGCCTGCTCCTGGAGTTGATGGACGTTAGATTGCAAAAGCTGTGTCTTTTAAGAACATTTGTTGTGACTTCTTTTGATGCTCCATAATAACTAAAGATTTAGGTGCTCCTGACAGCTGTCTTCTAGAAGCTGAAGGGCTGTCAAACAGAAGAGAAAGCAGACCTATTCTCTGATCCTCCAGAGGGCAGACCTAGAAACAATGGGTGGAAATTGCAAGGGAAACTATTTAAGCTAAACATTAGGAGAAACTTACTAACACTAAGAGCTGTTTGATAGTGGGAGAGACTTTCTTGGAAGGTGATACGTTTTCCTCTGCAGGAAGCGTTTAAGCAGAAGTTGGATGGCCATCTGTCAGGGTGGTGTACCACACCCTACATTGTAAATCCTGCATTGAGCAGGGGTCAGGCTAGATAGTTCCAAGACTCCTTCCAACGATGGTTCTATTATAATCCTGTCTGGTCTGAAACATGGGCGACGATGGCAACTATGGGGTGTGGTGCACATCTCACTTCGGGAGTGCTCCTTAGCTGGTGCCTCTGCATGAGCATCCACAGAGTTAAGTAATCTGGAGTTATGTGGAAGACACAAGACTTACCCACTCTGGAAGAATGGCAGATGAAGGTGATTGACTACATGGAATTGGCAGAAATGACTGGCAGAATCCGAGACCAGGGAGAAGAGTCGGTGAAAGAAGACTGGAAGAAATTCAAAGTCTATTTACAGAAACATTGTAAAATTAATGAATGTTAGAAGGATGTTGGATAGAAACTAAGCGGTATCCAGCTGTAATGCTTTAAGAGATATGGGGGGGGGGAGAGGTTTCACAAATGGGTAAAAGTTTAATGGTAAGGATTTGCTGAACTAACAAATCGAACTGGAATACAAAGAAGGGAGGTATGAGGAGGTCCGAGGAAATAAGTGTATGGAAATTATGTTATTGAAAATTAATGTGTGTTTTTAACTGTTTTTTATTTTGTATGTTTATTTTTATTTTTTCTTGTTATATCTTAAAAAACTTTTAATAAATATCTTTTTTTAAAAAAGTAATCTGGAGTTATGATTCCACTTTTGTCGGGAAAATCATCACCATGGCTGCAACTGCTTGTACCAATTTGCAGAGTTCCAGGCGAAAAGTCTAGCAATGAATCAAAGGCATTACACTGGAAAGGCTGGGGAGCTCTGAAGGTCAGGCTAAGCATTGCTCTTTTCTAAGGTTATGTTGACATTACCCCATGCATCTGCTAGAGAGCAAACAGATGCCATTAGTTTAAGGGTGACTTAAACAAGTCCTATTTGTTCTCTATTATTTTCCTAACCCTTTATTACTTGCTCAAGGCAGTTGGACCAAAAGGAGCTGATAGATCAGCGCCTTGCACACCAGGTGCATTCTTCACCACAAACAACCTTAGCCACTAGCCCTGTGACCAAAAAATGCTGATGTGAGAGTTCACAGATAACCTGTGCAATTAAAGGTACATTCATGCATATGAAATGAGCTGAACTCTGAATAACGCTCTGCATTTGTTCACTGAACATGTGAAGAGCTGAATCTGTGTTGACGGCCTCCCCTCCAATTCTAATGGTCTTCTGGCTGCTCCTCCCAGTTCTTTAGTCCTGAAAGGCTGCTCTGAGGACACCTTCTTCAGCCTCTACTTGATTCCTCATCATCTCTTATTTCCTCTCACCTGCTTTCCTGAACTGGTGACCATACAAGTTGTGAACTTGTTATCTAATCTGTTTATTAGAGCACCTCTGCCAATGCCATCAGAAAGATCCTACTTGACGCAATGTGCTAATCCATTCTACACTGCAACCAGGGCTTGATTGGCAGGTGCCCACATGTCCAACTGTAACTGAGAGGTAATGTTCCTAAATGTTGATTAATGCCCACCTCCCATTGGCCAAGCTACGTGAGGAAGGTGCAGTTGGCAGTCCAAACATACTATTTCCCAAACACCTGCTTCTGGGAAGGGGGGTTGGAATGACACTATTTGCAGCTAAGGCAGGTAGCTCCAATTTCTAAGCCAGGTTGTCTTTGAAATGTTCTATAGGGTGACAGAGAAAGAAGGAAATGTGACTTGTACTTAGGAAACCATTGTCATGGAGATCAAATGTTATATATTTAAATGGAGCGATATAATTAGCTGAATTAAAATGTAGTCCAGGCAAAGAATTTGCCTAAAGTTGGAGGCACTATCTCTGACTCTGCAGCAAATAATTTGAAGGAATTCTTCTTCCTTGCTACAAGAACCTTGGGTGCGTGAACATGACAAGTGTCCTGTGGTTCTGGCAGCTCAGTGTTTACCCTGGTGCTCCTGCCGAGCCTAAAGGGCACCTCAAAGAACCCAACATGAAGTCATCATAGGGCGAGAAAGAGTGCCCTTAGCCCAAGAATGCCGCGGTATTTATCCCACCAGATCTGAACCTTTATTTCCTAACTAGACTAAAAGTCAATTCAACTAATAATAATAATAATAATAAAGCCACTCCAATAAGAGGACATTCAGCAGTATGGAGTAGGGTGGGGAGGCATCCTACAGTCAATCAGGGTTCCCAAAAAAATCCTACTCTGTCCCCAGACAAGAAACTTGCAAGGCACATACTGCATAGGGAGGGTATGGCAAAGTGAAGAGTGGAACATTTGGAGAGGAGGCAGCTTATGAAGCCCAATTTCCTTCCCCTCCTGATTGGCCCCAGCAGCACACATGAGTCATCCACAACTCCTCCACAGGGATACACCACCCAGAGCCGCCTTCTTAGGGGAGACCAAGTGTGGAAAATTCATTCCCACTCAAGGGGTGGGAGGAGTATTGGCATGTTCATTCAGTGACCGTCATAGAAGTGAGGGTGTGCAGTGACCAGAGGATTCAGTTAGGACCAAAATTCAACACTTCAGGAAACAGCTCACCTTGGTCCAAATGTTGCCCAATTCAGCTCAGGGTCTGGGTCTCCTTTGTTCCTCCTCTCTACTCATTAGGTACCAGGAAAACAAAAAGTCAACTATAACTTTTTCTTCCTTTTGACGAAAGTGGATGGAAATTACAGGCATATGAACCTTTCCAGATTTGATGATTTCTTAAAAGCATGAAGGGAGGAACTGTTAGCAAATTTTTACTTTGGGGTAAAACTGGATGGAATTTGCAGATGAAGTCACCCTTCCGAGGACATGAATTCTCCTAAATTTCAAGAGGATTGCTGCAGTGGTTTTCCCACAAGGACATTAATTACAATTATAGGTGAGGAATCCATCTGCCCTAGTGTTTTGTGAGGAATTGGTCTGAAATCTGCAGACATAAGAGAAGGTAAGAAACCTACCAAATTTCAGTTGAATAATTCCAGTGGTTTTTGAAATTATTTGGGGGACAACTATAGTTTTCACTTTCTGTGGTGAAATAATTCCATCTGATTGCAAGCTTGACCTGTTTGTCACAAATGAGCTTTCCTTCCAACTTCTCCCCACTTTGGCATTTACCGTATTTTTCGCTCTATAACACGCACCTGACCATAACACGCACATCGTTTTTAGAGGAGGAAAACAAGGGAAAAAATATTCTGAATGAAACAGTGGACGTATCATTTTTGTGCTTCATGCTGTGGCCACAGACATGTGATCTGATGGTGAATTTGGGGTGACCCAATGCAAAAATCCTGAGAATCCCTGTAGATCCATGCTTTGTAACCACGTTTTTGCACCATTGCAGCCCCAGGCAACAGTGGGTGCGTGATTTTTTTTGGGGGGGGACAGGCTGTAGCCATGGACATGCTATGTGCTCTGATGGTGAATTTTGGCTGACCCAATGCAAAGATCCCGAGGATCCATGTGGATCCATGCTTTGTAACCACATTTTAAGTGGGGAGGGAAGGAAAAACACAGAAGGCTAAGAATGCAGGAGAGGGCTATAACGTGAGGAAAGGAAGGCAAAAGTTTCCCCCCACCCACCCACACAAGCCAGCCAGCGTGCGCTCTCTCTCTCTCTCTCTCTCTCTCTCTCTCCCTCTCCCTCTCCCTCTCCCTCCCACCAGCATGACAGAAGAAAGCATTTTAACTGCATTAAGAACTATTTAGCAGCGAAACCTAAGCTTTGCCATCCCTTAAGAGGTACAGACACTGTAATCTTCCAGATCGCATGAATTTACAGGCAAAACACTGTTTAAGGATTTCATCCTTTTAAATGGAAGAAAGCATATTTGAATGCTGTGTGTCTCCAAAAACAAAAAGCAGGAAGTCAAATCAGAATTTTAAGCCGAACCTGTAATCTCTCTTCCCTTCACAAACATTGTTCCCTCCGGAGCATGGAGAGGAATTAGAGGGACGCTCTGCTCTCCTCTCTTCTTGCCAGGAGGGGAGGGGCTTTCCCTGCTCTTTGTTCCGTTTGAGCAAACACAGCAATGAAACAGAGCAGGGTGGGCAGTAAGACCCTGAGGCAGAATGCAGGAAAGCAACAGCTTCCTCTCTCACGGAGCTCCCTTCTCCCTGAAGCGCGGTTTGATTTTTGCCTCATTTTTCGGCTCCAGGGACCACACATTCGCTGCATAACACGCACAGACATTTCCCCTTCCTTTTTAGGAGAAAAAATCTGCGTGTTATAGAGCGAAAAATACGGTACTACCCATCCCCTCATCCCCTCACCCTGGCAATATGGTAAACTAGAGATATTTCTTTTAGTTTCAGCAGACACTTTCCTAAAACATTTTTTAAAGGCTCTGGGTCACAAAGGCACCACAGAGAGGTTCAGAGGTCCCTGCTCGAACTCAGACAGTTCCCACTTTGCCTCTTCTAAGCCAGTGATCCCTCAGAGGCATCTCACTTCATTTTGGAATTTGGGATTCACTTGAATCCAGTGCACACCCCTTATATTAACAAAGGAAACTGCTTTAATTGGCTGGGACTAATTGTCTATCTAGCTTAGGAATACCAGTTCCAACTGGCAGCAGCTCTCCAGTTAAGGAAGGAAATTACAGCAATTTACGGAAGGTCAAAATTAGGCCTTCTGACATCTACTTCATAGTTCTTCCTTAGACATGCTTTCAGGAGACAAGTGGTTGTTGTTGAAGAGGGGTTTTGAAATAAGACAGGAGAGGAAAATGTGTTTGACCAGAGTGTTATGACAAGATGTCAAGTGTGTGTGTATATATATATATAATTATGAAATAAAAGTTCTTTTTGCCTCAGAACATGAAGCCAAGGCTACTTGACAGATTAATAAGAGCTCCTGCTGCCAAAGAGCACCATGCACAAGGGTGACCAGAATCAAAAGAGGACAAGCCTTATGTTCTGCAAACAGTCATGCAAACTAAAGCTGCTGAGATGTCCTCTTCTATACAACTATTAGAAGTGCAAGGGCTAGGGATGGAGAAGAAACTTGATTAAGAACTCATTTAAAGGTGGACCTGCAAAATTCACATTTCCTGTCAAAAGTCACACTTCTCTGAATTTTGCAATGCAGTTCTCCAGTCAAGTAATGTGTACAAAAATGTATATATACACTGGTAAAGTATGCGTACAAATGTGTGTAATCATCAAAATAAACAAAAATGCAATACATATGGGGAAACTGTAGCAAAGGCAGTGAGCTCCTCAGACCATCACATAATAGACATTGGGTGTTTATCCTTCCAAGCTCAAAGTACAAGTATCATAGCAACCATAAGGGCTTGCAAAATCTACCTTCGTTGTTCTTCTGTTAATCCCCATACTACAGAAATGTAATTTAACAGTACATGAACATCTGCCAACATTAAGGATTTTGCCACTACAAAATTAATACGGAAAACAGCTGCAGACCAGAAAGAATGTGTCACTGGACACACCCACATTGTATGCCTCAGTGGGGTGTTTTCAGCATTACACCTCCAGCAACTATCAACATTAGACAATGCCTTCCAGTAAAAACATTGTAAAGTCCAATATACCTGAAACACAGTTTGGTTGGATCAATCTCAATAGCTGCTATGGGGTAGGGTGGAACCATGGTGGGGAAAAGAAGGGATTTAATCCTTTCTTTTCGCTCTTTTTTGGAAATTTTATTATTGTTAATAATAATTTTTCTTATTTTCAGTTAATTCACATTACATGTTAATTCCATACACCTTCATCATTGTACATAACATACAGCCACATCCCCTTATACCCAAATACCCATGTGACTTCCTTCATCCACATGTGTGATATCCAACGTACTACTTAATAAAAACCTCTAGCATTGTGTTCATTTTTATTCCTTATGATAGTCATTCATCTATTAAAAAAAGAAAAAGAGAGAGGAACACATAACTTCTTAACTTAATGGGTTCAGTCTATACTTATTCAGAGATTTCTCATAGAATCATTTTGTACAATATATTCTTCAACACATTTCCATTCCTATCTTAAATTTTGTTTTGATTGCAATCTGATTGATGCTGTCATCTTGGCTAGGTCAATATATTCGCAAAATTTGATTTGCCACTCTGAGATTGAAGGAGTCTCCTCACTCCTCCAATTTTTGGCCACCAGTATTCTAGCAGCTGCTATAGCATACAAACAAACTTCATCCTTATACCTTATCCTTGGGAATTTCTTCTGAGACTAGTCCAATAAGAACACCTCAGGTCTTGGGATTTAATCCTTTCCTATTGTGATAGGTCTGGTCCAGGTGGCAGAGGGGGCTTCACCAGAGTTACTTCCATGTGGAAAGGTCACCCTCATTTGGTTGGCATCAGCCTTCTCACTCTTTTTCTGTGCATTCACTTAAAAATATATTCAAACCGAATGTGTACAAAGCACTGTGCCCAAATCTCTCTGTCACTTTGGATTTATTGTGCATCTGGTTTTGCCCCCGCTTCCCACCCCAGCCACCACCTGCAGTTCCAGCACCATCATTACAAATTATGTAACGCAAAGAAGTGCAAAGATTAATAATTCAGTGTTGTGACATCTTTGCAATTTATTATCTCCCATGTACGCTGAACTGAGGACATTGGGAAGCTGTCATTGAAAGCATTAGCAGGAGAAAATTAGAGCTTTATATCGATTGCAAAACATGTGTAGTTTATCAAAGAGTGATGCTTTAATTTATGCCTAGGGGTAACTTGCAGCCCCTTATTAGCCGTGCATTGGTAATTAAGATTACACCAAAGGTTTTGCATCACTGCTGCCGCTTGGCAGTTTCCAATTGTCTCAGCTTCCTTGAGTCTTGCAGATGCAGGAGGATCATTCATCCCAGCCATGAGAATCTGATTATCTCCTTCCATCCTACCATTCCTCAGCGAAAGGGGAAATATACCTAGGAAAAGTGGAAGGCAAATAACAATGGCAAAAAATGGTCCCATGTTATCTGCTGACTCTTGTATTTATCTATAGCTCCTGGACAGGTTGCTAAACACGGGCCTACAGCAGGATTTATGGGGGGAAAGAGAAAAGAGAGTTTAGGTTAGGAATGAGGAATCTACAGCTTCCTGGATCTTGCTGCACAGCAGCTCCCTGCATTGCTGATCAATGGCCACGCTGGATGGGCATTAAAGGTAAAGGGACTCCTGACCATTAGGTCCAGTCGTGGCCGGCTCTGGGGTTGCGGCGCTCATATCACTTTATTGGCCAAGGGAGCTGGCGTGCAGCTTCCGGTCATGTGGCCAGCATGACTAAGCCGCTTCTGGCGAAGCAGAGCAGCGCACAGAAACGCCGTTTACCTTCCCGCTGGAGCGGTACCTATTTATCTACTTGCACTTTGACGTGCTTTTGAACTGCTAGGTTGGCAGGAGCTGGGACCAAGCAATGGGAGCTCACCCTGTTGTGGGGATTCAAACCGCCGACCTTCTGATCGGCAAGTCCTAGGCTCTGTGGTTTAACCCACAGCACCACCCCCGTCCCTTCAGATGGGCATTATGGGAGTTGAAATTCAACATCTGGGGAGCAAAAGCTTTGCCCCCTGTAAAGGAACAGTGCACAGCTAATTCACAGCGCCTGAACACAACATATCCCAAAACACATGAATGAATCTCCCCAACCCATGAATGAATGAATCCCTACCCAGCTACAGTTTAATAATACAGTCAAACCTCAGTTCCCAAACACCTCCGTTTTGGAATGTTTCAGCTCCCGAACACCGAAAACCCAGAAGTAACTGCTCCAGTTTTCGAATGATTTTTGGAAGCTGAATAGCTTCTGAGCTGTGTTTTTCTGGCCAGGGGACCCTGTCATTATAGGTACTAAAAGAGCCGTGTTTTTCATTCCCCCCCCCCATTGACTTTGCAGCCAGCCCATTGATCCTCAGTTTTCTTTTAAAAAAAAAAAAACAAAAAACATTTTTATTAATTTTCCAATAAAAACATCCAATTAACATATCCAATCGTAATCCAATTACGTAAAATAAAAAACTAAAATAAAAAAGACAAAATTATACATTGATCCTCCGTTTTCGAACTTTTCGGAAGCCAAATGGTCTTCCGGAATGGATAAGTTTGAAAACGGAGGTTCTACTGTAGAATAATGGAATTGTAGAGTTGGAAGGAACCCTAAGGGTCATCTAGTCCAACCCCCATAAATGCAGGGATCACAGCTAAAGATCCTCTGCTTAAAAACTTCCAACAAAGGAGAGTCCACCACCTACCATGATCATCCATTCCACTGCTGAATGGCTCTCTCCACCCCCACCCCACCCCCACTTTTAAGCCGATGTGTGTTGCTTAAGGCAGTGATCCTGTGCTCCCCGACTGAGCCCCAGTGAACTCAGTAAGGCTTACTTCTGAGTAGTGATTATGTTGCCAATTGCTTTATTTCCAGCTTAAATCATTTATTCTGAGTGGAAAGCCAAGGACTGAAGGATCTCTCTGGGTTGCCTTGTTGTTTAGTTGATCGTTTGGAAGCAACAACAGTAAAAGATTGACCAGGAATGAAGCCTCAAATGGATGAATTAAGTTGGCAAAGGTTTTACCAAAAGAAGAAGAATAGAAGTTTGATAACGAAAGCGTAAATTCTCCACATGCAGCTGCTGGGTGACCTTGGGCCAGTCACACTTCTGTGAAGTCTCTCAGCCCCACTCACCTCACAGAGTGTTTGTTGTGGGGGAGGAAGGGAAAGGAGAATGTGAGCCGCTTTGAGACTCCTGAAGGGGAGTGAAAGGCGGGATATCAAATCCAAACTCTTCTTCTTCTTCTTCTGTTGAATATATACTGTATATTTTTGTGTATAACACCCCCCCCTATTTTGGGGGAGTACAATTTAAGAAAATGGGGGGGATAGCCCAGAGTTGTTGAGCTTTTTTGGGGGGGGGGAGAGAATGCCGAAAATCACTCACCCGACTCACAGACACAATCGCACACATCACCAAAGCCAACAAGCATCTGCCCGTTCGCCACCAGCAGCCACCAATCACCCACCCAATTGCCGCAGCAACAGCCAATCCTAAGCAGCCCTTGCCGCGGACACAAATTACCCACCCAATCACCAGTGACAAGCTGCTGCTCGCGGCAGAAACAAATTGCCTGTCCCCCCCTCTGCACTATCCGTGTGTAAGACGACCCCCAATTTATTACACGGAAAAGTAAGGTAATTGTCTTGCAATAAACACATTTAATAAATGAAGAAAGAAATAAGTACATAGATGGTTGTTTTGTGGAGAGTGTTGCTTTCCAGTTAAGTGGATATTTTTTTTGGAAATAAGTAAACAAACCCTGCCCTTCCCCCAAGTAGCTTTGATGTACTAAGACTGCTTACATTCAAATGACAGGAGGGAGTGTTAATAATGATCATTTTAGGGGCCATTAATGCTTGCAAACACACTGTGATGCTTACAATGGCTTGCTGCCGGCAGACCATTTAATACCAGTGGTTTGTTCTCCTGGGGCTCTGTGAAAGGAAAGGGGACAAAAGATCTGTAGGTGTCCATGGGGAAAAACCAATGCCTTTTCCTATCAGTTAACAACTTATTCCAAGGCTGAATGTCATACATTATTTTGCCAACCACTTTGGTTTTAAAATCTCCCCCCCCCCACACACACCTTTTTAAAAAAATGTTTCAACATGGGAGAAGTTGCCTTACACCAAGTCAAAGCCTTCATCCGTCTTCATTGCCAACACTGACTGGCTGCTGCTCTGCGGGGTTTCCAGTAGGGGGTCTTTTACAGCTGTACCTGGAGATGCCAAGAATTGAACCTGGGACCTTCTGCGTCCTAAGCATGTACTCTCCCCACTGAGCTATGCCTGCAGTGGCAGAGCATACTCCCACGCTGCCCAGGGTGGGGCACGCTCCCAAGGGGGGCAGGGCGCGGAGGGTGCCCTCCCATGCGCCACAGTTCAGGGTAGGAGAGGGGTGAGGAAACGGATGGTCACTCTTCTCCTGCTCTCCACAGCTGGGTCAGACAGAGCTGCTGCAGCCGGGTGCGCCTTGCCACAGCTGAGGAGGGCTGCTTTCTGCCATTACATTAGAAGAGCTGCTGCCGCCAGGCACCAGGTGTGCCGCCCACTCGCTTGCCATTTTGTCACCCCCCTCAGTCATGACACCCGGGGCGGACCGCATCCTACGCCTCTGTATGCCTGTTCTCCCTAAAGCTCCCTAATGCAGGGATGGGGAAACTGTGCCCTTCCAGATGTCACTGGACTCCAGCTCCCACCAACCCCAGCCAGCAGCCAGAATAGCCAATAGTCAAAGGGTGTTGTCCAACAATATCTGAAGAACAACACCAAGTTTTCTGTCCCTGCTATGCGCTGCAGGGGAAGCTGTTGTTGAACTGCAGCTCCCATCACCGTTGACCATTGGCCATGCTGGGGGTCTCATAAGGGCTGCAGGTTTCCCTTCCCTGTCCTAGAGAAATGATGAGGGATTTCTGCACACACACCCCATCAAGTCTAAATACAACTCAGAAGTTTGCTCAGTATGAGCTGACTTACATAGCTTTGTGGGTAGGTATGATCACATTTCCCCATGTTCCGTCGCATATTTATAGTTCCATGGGATTTCTCTGCTCTGTTTCACCTCTTTATTCCAGAATATTTAGGAGAATTTCTAAAGTTAATTCTGAATTTGGATCATGCGCTGCTTCAGTTCCTTAACTTCACTAACATATACAACAAGGGCACCTGTGGTGAGATGAAGCTGCCCTCCCAATATTGATGTCTCTGCTGTTTATCTGGTCGGGGCTGGAATGGGGAAAGGAAGTAGCAGACTTTGGGCTGTAAAGTGTTGGATTAAATGTTAGATTCTTGCATTGCAGAGGGTTGGACTAGATGATCCTTACAGTCCCTTCCAACTCTACAATTCTATGATTCTGTTACACCTTGAGAAGGGGATTCATTGCAGGTAAAAACAATTAACTGTACAGTGGTACCCCGCAAGACGAATGCCTCGCAAGATGGAAAACCCGCCAGACGAAAGGGTTTTCTGTTTTGGAGGCGCTTCGCAAGACGAATTTCCCTATGGGCTTGCATCGCAAGACGAAAGCCCATAGGGAAATGCTGGCGGTCGGGAGCAAAGACTTTCGCCCACAGCCGGCCTCCAGAAGAGGACCTCTTCTGAAGGCCAGCGGGGGGCAAAAGTCTTTGCTCCCCCGCCCCGCCTGCCTTCCCCCCCCCTGCCCCGGGCGATCTTAAAATGCTGGCGGGCGGGAGCGAAGCGTTCGCTGCCGACCCCCAGCATTTTAAAATCTCCCCGGGACAGCAGAGAAGTCTCTGCTGTCCCGGGGAGATTTTAAAATGCTGGGGGTCGGCAGCGAATGCCTGCCCCAGCCGCCCCGCTTCGTAACGCTGTTCCGAAGCGGGGCGGGGGGGCGGGAACACCTGCCCCAGCCGCCCCACTTCGGAACGCTGTTCCGAAGCGGGGCGGGGGGCGGGAACACCTGCCCCAGCCGCCCCACTTCGGAACGCTGTTCCGAAGCGGGGCGGGGGGGCGGGAACACCTGCCCCAGCCGCCCCACTTCGGAACGCTGTGAAAGTCTTTGTCCCTCCTGCCTGCCTTCCCAGGGGCTTTTAAATCACCCCGGACAGCGGAGAAGTCCTCCGCTGTCCCGGGGCGATTTTAAAATGCCGCCCGCCAGCATTTTAAGATCGCCCGGACAGCGGAGAAGTCCTCTGCTGTCCCGGGGTTTTTTAAAATGCTGGGGGTGGGAAGAAAAGCCCTTGTCCCCCCCCAGCCTTCAGAAGAGGTCCGGGGACAGACTGTCCCCGGACCTGGTCTGAAGGCGGTTTCCCTAGGAACGCATTAATTGATTTTCAATGCATTCCTATGGGAAACCGTGCATCGCAAGACGAAAAACTCGCAAGACGAAGAGACTTGCGGAACGAATTAATTTCGTCTTGCGAGGCACCACTGTACTTTAATCTCAGTATGAACGCTGACAGTCATTCATTTTCCACTGTGCAGTGGTTAGAATGAAGAGCTCTTATAAGTACACCTTGTTCCCTCTGGGTATTTTTGTGCATATTTTGACATTTTTAGAAATAAGGATGTTTTGACAAGGAGATCATCCTTACGTAATGTCCTAAATGTAGTGTTTGATGTTTGAATGTTCATTATTTAACCGATTAAAGGTGCAGTCCTGTTCACAATTTCCTGCCGCAAACCCCATCGGGACTTACTTCTAAGCAGACACACAACAGAATTTCAGAGAATTCTGATGAAAGTGGATGCAGAAGGGGAAATGGCAGAGCTTTGCTTTCATGTATCATGTCCAATATGGAACTCCATCCAGAAAAATATTGTTATTGTTGTTTTCAGTCCACAAATGATGTGTAATTGATGATGTGTCCCCCCCCCCATAAACCTGCAATCTCTTTGCATTGAAATGGTGTGGATATAATTACATCATTGATTACATTAAACTTGCAACTTATGTATATAATTGTGTAAGTGAGATGAATAAAATAGCACATGGGAGAAAAGGAACTGTGCCAGAATGGAAAGAGTGCTTATTGTGCTGAAGACGGTTTCAGAATGGAAATCTTTGTCTGTTAACATCCCTAGACAAGTGAGCCAGTGTGCTGTGGTGGTTAAGAGCGGTGGACTCGTAATCTGGTGAACCGGGTTTGTGTCTCCGCTCCTCCACATGCAGCTGCTAGGTGACCTTGGGCCAGTCACACTTCTCTGAAGTCTCTCAGTCCCACTCACCTCACAGAGTGTTGTGGGGGAGGAAGGAAAGGAGATTGTTAGCCGCTTTGAGACTCCTGAAGGGGAGTGAAAGGCGGGATATCAAATCCAAACTCTTCTTCTTCTTCTTCTTCTTCTTCTTCTTCTTCTTCTTCTTCTTCTTCTTCTTCTTCTTCTTCTAGACATTCTGGAGTCTGAGCTGGAAACACCCTCAGGCCAATTTATCCATCTCTCAGAACTCTCTTCAGTCCATGCCCCGACTTTTTAGGCTACACCCCCTCATTGACCCTGCCCCATTCCCTTTTAAGTGAGTGAAATGTGTTCTTAAACTGTGGCAATGCCTCCCGTTTGCCTGGATGGCAAGCAAGGAGGTTTATCTGTAGAAAATTCTGACTTTTGCATGATTGAAATATATCCTACTGTAAAAGGTTCTATAATGGAAAGCATGTGTTCAGTTCGGGTTATGATTGCAACGGCTAAGGAAGGACTGCAACATGTTGTTTAATCTTATGGAATGATTTATTTAAAACCATTTGAATAACTGGAGTATGCCTATGATTAGTTGGGCAATGTCTTTCTTTTTTAAGTAAGCATAAAAATCATAGTTGACAAGTGTCATCTTAAAATAGGCATTCCCTCCTGTGGGGGAGAGACTAAAGTATATCTCTTCCAAGATGGTGCCCTGCTGTGACACATGGGAGCATTTAACAACAAAACTCCCTCCTTCCACTAAGACCTTCTGTTTTTGCCTTCTCTGCAAATTTAATGAATTAAACTCATAGGACAACATCCGACTAAGTCACACTCAGACTAGAAATCCACTGAAATCCATGGGTTTGCTGTTCATTTCAGTGGGTCTGGTTTGAGTATGGTTAACACTGGATATCAACCATACAGTTTTAATTTCTGCTAGAGCTGAGATGAAATTTCCCAGGAGACATTTTATATGTTTCTCTTCCACCCCTTCTAGAAAAAAGGCTACTTGGGAGGATCTTTTTTGAATATTTTATTATTTACTTATTGTATCTATATCCCACCTTTCCTCCAAGGAGCTTGAGGCGGTGTACATGGCACACGCCTTCTTCATATTTTCCCCACAACAATCCTGTGAAGTAGGTTAGGTTGAAAGACATTTGCCCAGTGAGCTTCCTGGCTGAGTGGGGATTTGAACCCTAGTTCCACCATTTTTGGGTGGCAGTCACTTACCCCTCTGCCCCTCTCTTGCCCCAATGCCCTGGAATGGTGCAGTACTGGAGCCAAGGTATTGTGCAGAATGCAAAATTGTAACCACGCTTCCAGCACAGTTTCTTCTGCTACTGCCACATAAAATTCCAGTAACGCGGGGGGGGGGGGGATAGGAAAAAAATAAATACACTACTGCTAGTGGTGAGCCCCATCCCCAAGATCACTGGAGAATATCTCCCCCAGAGAAATTTGATGAAATTGTTGTTGGGATACTGCCAGGGAGACAAAGTCTATCATGGTCCCACAAGCCGGCTGCCAGACGATCCATCGATCTCCCATAGATACAGTATCAGCAATTAGCGACACGAGCTCCAGAAATAGCCTGCCACATTCTTGAGTTCATGCACACTCTATCAGCAGATAATGCACAGCAAAAGTTGCACGCAGGAGAGCATTATTTACAAGTTTTATTCAGCGTGAAACACTCCGTCCACATATTGGGATGCTCATTCGCACCTAAAAAAAACCTGTCTGTCTGTCTATCTAATCATTGCAGCCTTTCCGTATGATGGTCTGAATGAGGCTGCATGAATAATACTAATTATAACTCAGTTTCAAATAGGCTTAATTTTAAAATAGGAAAGTACTTATGGCGGATTTGTGTATTACATTGAGGAGGGGACTTTCAGGTAATGCATGTTCTACTCTATTTTGAGTTCTTGAAAGATGTGCTGCACATAATTCCGAACACTGAGGTTTCAGATGTCATTTTGATGTGTCTCTTTCTGTTTTTGAATTGGACAATATTCCATAATTGCTTTGCATTTTAATGTAGAGTATCTTTGCACTGTACGACAGCTCCGCTTCATGATTAGGCATAGATGCAAATACAGAAAAAGACTGGCACTACTTGGGAGTCCAGCTTGTTAAGAGGAGACTGACACAATTTCTGACATGATTTCTGGAGTTGAGCCTGTCAATAGCAGCCAGGCTCAGTTTCTGGAGTCCAGCTCGTTAACTACAGGTATGCAGTTTTATGAAGGATTCCAACTGATATATGACAGCCTGATACAGCCTCATGAGGGCAAATCAATAGCGCCATATGTTTTGTGGGTTTGGGGGATTAATAATGGTCAACAAAGCATACAATGTGGGCATACCCAGAGAGCTGACAAGCAAAACTAGTTAATAGGCCTCTTGATAACAAAAACAACACAAGTATTTATATCTCTCAGGTTGCAAACCATGGAGCTTTCGGTCTGTTTATGTCCCTGTATCAATAGCCCTTATTACTATTAAGAACATAGAAAGTTATCTTATACAGAGTCAGGCCACACTGATCTATCTAGCTCAGTGCTAGTCTGCAGTGACTAGCAATGCTCTCCAGTGTTTCAAACAGTGAACATTCTCAGCCCTACCTGGAACTTCAGCATGTACAGCAGATGTTCAGCTACTGAGCTGTGGAAGGACATTTGGATCCAGAATTGGCCTCCACAGTCACTTACGGACTCACTGTTGAAACCGTGTTTATGGAAGACACTCTTACTCGGCTACGAGTGATTGCCAAAGAAGAAGAAGGCTGAGCTATGATCCCTCCCTGTCAGGCTTGAGAAATTCTCTCCCTACCCCGATGGCATCACGAAGCACGGAGGAAACAAGAAAGTTCTGACTTGGATTTTATTCTGCCATCATGGTGAAAGACAAAGAAATCCAGTAATTCCTCAATGATGGCGTTGCTTGCACTGAGCATCTCCTCCCCCTCTTCTAGCAACAACACCTGCCTCTACAGTGTCCACCCGTGGTCAACTGTCTCTGTGCCCTTTGTTCTTGCACTCTTAACGAACGCCACATTTTGGGAGAAGGGGGTCATTTATGCTGTCCAGTGACATGTCAGCAGGCTGCTCAGCCTTCCCTCCTCCTCCTCCTCACACCTCATAACTCTGCTGTTCGCCTGTCTCTGAGCTGTTATCTTCCTCAAAGCCCTGCTGTAATTTGAGACTGCCTTCCTCTTCCCTGGAAGCTACAGGAGAAGGGGCGGGGGACAACCTCCACCATACCTCCTCCTCTTTAGTCCCTGACACTCCCTAACAATTCCTGTTCATGTACTCTGCTGGCATACTTGCAAGCAAAAAGAACATACAAGTGAGACCTGCAGTTATAGGGCGGTATATAAATTCAATCAATCAATCAATCAATCAATATGCCATTCACAAGCATTCACAAGCTCTGCACCCATCATTCTAAATGAGTTGGAGAGCAACTCTCTGCAGCAAGGCATCTCCTCTTGCCATGAAGTCCCCTGTGCAATGTAGAACCCTGATTCTAGGACTCTGCACTGTATAGGGATCTTACAGGAACACAACAGAATTTTGAGGTGGGTGAAATGACTGGGAAATAGTTCTTGTTGATTCAGTACAGCTCTAGTTCAGATACAAACACTTTGGCAGTCTGAATGAAAAACCTTTCAGAAAGTGATTGATGCATATAGCCAGTTCACAAAGGGCTGAAGTGGGCAAGCTTTTTCAAGTGAATGTTTGCACATTGGAAACATATGATTATCATTTTATCCCAACAGTATCTGGAAGGCTACAAGCTTCCCAGCCCTGCTACAAACTGTAGGCTATGGGTTTCCAAAAAGAAACATTTTGTCAAACCTAGACCAGAGAAAGTTTATATACAAGTAAAACAAACTCCACATTTTGAGACACACAGTGGGATGAGACTTGAGCTCCAAAATTATATATCTGATTTCCTTTCTTCTTTTAATCACAGTTTCCCATGGAAACACTGTGGGAAGATAGAGAATGAGAATGGGCCCCTTTCAAGAGAAAGGTCTAGTGGCTAACTTCCAAAATATATGTGGTACATAGAAATGGAAGCCAGCTGGTAACCATGGAGTTATCAGCCAGACTAGCTGTGGATCACTTCGCATTGTCCTTCAGTTCATCTTCATTCTCTGCCTATTTCAGCTCTTCAAAATAGGATGTTCCAGTGCATTTCAACATTTATACAGTGAAATGGATGGTATTTTCCATCCCATGGGGCAAACCGGTTGTTGTTGATACGCAGGGGCAGGGCTGTAGCACATCTGCTATGCAAGCAAAAGGTCCCCGGTTCAATCCTCTGCAAGCTCCTCTATTCCATTTCCTGAACTAACCTGGTTTGTCTTATTTTTCATTTATTTATTTTTAAAATGTCTATCCTGCCCTTCCTCCCAAAGGAGCACAGGGCAGCAAACAGCCAAGTAACAAAACAACTAAAACTAAATAAAACATACTTCAAACATTTAAAAACATCTAAAAGCATTCGAAATAAAAACAGTTACATACCCTCTCAGCTAGGGCTGGGGAAGAAATTCAATTCAGTATGCATTGAATACGAGTCTATCAAATTTGTATCTCCCACAACTGAATCACAACCATGCTTCTAAATTGTTATCAGTTTTCCAAGTAATGTTTGCAGAAATGCATATTTTATAGGAAATCGTGCATAAAATGAAAATAACATACAGAAATGTATTATATCAAGGAAATTTGATTGCAAAAATGTGTACATTAGTCTAAACTTCATAAAAATGTGTTTATCAAGAGAAATTTGCACGAAGGCACTGCAAACTTTCACAATATATATATATATATTTAATTTTAAAAATTCACAAATTGATTTTAAATGTGGAGAACTGGTTTTATGACTGGAAAAATGAGAGAATCCAAATTAACAGACCATTCCATCCTTACAGTTAATAAACCCAGGTGTTTATCATATAGTGATGTGGTCATGAATGAGACATTGAATTCTGGGGACCCTGACCCAAAACTAGAACCAAGACTAGCCGTGTGGTTTTCTTGGCATATCTGGAGATATATCCTGGAGGGATAAAGAAAAAGAAAGAAACAGCTGGTGGTAATACACATTATGACTGAAGTTGTCCCTCTGTGACTCATTACCCTTTCAGAGTATGCTGCTCATCTTGTGTTCCTGTTCAATTCAATTTACCTTCAAGTATATCTAATGGTTGATAGCCATCTCTGTGGTTCTCACCAAACTAAAACATCAATAAAACACATTTGTCAAGCTTCTCTACTTTTTCTTGTGAGCGCAACAATGCTTAGGAATGTCACTACCTCCCCACCTTCCGCCTCCCCAGCACCCACCTGTGACGTTAACATATGAGAGTGCTGGAGGTGAAATAGTTAAACAGGTTACCCAATCAGGACCCAGGGGGGTGGAATCAGAGGAACTATAAAACCAGCTCTGGGAGGGGTAAAGGGGGGAGTTCGTTGGGAGTTGGGTGGTTGGTTGGAGTGGGAGTGAATTGGGATAGAGTTTGTGGGTAGATTGAGTTAGTGTAATGAAATAGGCTGAGTCAGTTAGGGGCTAGGCAGACAAGTAAATATCTGAGAGGTGGTTTAGTGAGTGAGAGGAGGTAACGAAAATTATAGGTCTGGTTATGGGGTTATAGGTCTGGTTATGGGGTCATGGGGTTAGGTACCCCATGAATGTAATTGATACTGTTTATGAAACCACACACTTGTTAAACTGCAATAAATAAACAAAAGTTTATGTTCCAATTTAACCCTGACTGGACTCAGTATTGTCCCAGGTAGGGCCTGGGTGGTGGCAGCAAAAAATAAAGTGGTGGCACAGGGATCAATAGACGGTGAAACGTCTGGGGACCCTGTGTGATCACCACACCACCCACCCTCGTTCTATAGCAGTAGTAGCTGGTACCCATTGGCACCAGAAAGCAGGGAGTCCAGTGGCTGTCAGAGCCAACGAATTTTAGTTTTGCGCCCATCACCCTGCCTGCTTTTTTCTACAAGGGCAAAACAGACTAAGGAAAAGGAAGTGGAAGCTGACAGCTAGGACCACCCACCTAGACTGGCTAAGTAAGAAGGCAAACTGTGGTGACTGGCTGAGGGCAGACTGAGGTTGGTAGAGCAGTGCTCCATTAGCCATAGTTGACCAGCTTCCAGTGTTCCATAGGATAGGAAAATAGAACACTGTTTTCTTACAGTGCTGTTTGCCCACTCAGGCCAAAATTGTCTATTCTGATTGGTAGCAACAATCCAACAGAGCTCTTTCCCCTCCTTCTTCTAACACAGGGCTAGAGAAGCTCAGACATATTGAGATTATTGATATTGTGCATATGGAAGCTGTTGGATGAATAAAAACTGACTCTTGTATTGGAATAAAAATTCTCCAGTCCAAAAATATGGTTCAGAAGCTTTACTGACAGAACTTAACTTCAAAACAACTTACAACAAATAAAAGTTGAATTCATTTGGTTGCATAATTTCTTAAACTGGCCCCATTATAACGCATACATATATTAGATCACAAATATCTTGTATCCTGAGGTAAAAATAAAAACTCTGTCTCTTCTCAATTGCACCCTCCATTAGCCTCAGGCTGTTTGCGGGAGACAGAGATTCATATGTCCATTCTCTTCAGTAGCTTGGAACAAAGAGCTCACACCCAAACATGGATGCCATCCAGAATAAAATATGTTTGGGTCTGTAATACAATCCTTTTCATATGACTGTGAGCTAAACACACTTGTGCCTGAGGCACAGAGATACAGCCTCACCTAATGATTAACCTCTCAGGCTCTTCTTCAGCTTCAATGGAAATTTCCAGCCACGCTTCACAGGCACATTATATATTTATTTTTTATTTCAATATACATCAAGCAATTACACTTAACAAGCCATGGGGTCCAAATACAGCCTCCAGACATATCTATCTGGCCCCTGGGACTCTTCCTAAGCCACACACCTTCCTAGCCTACACCCTCTGTCTCTGGGATACCCACTCACCATCACCCTGATCTGCTCACTCTTCAAGTGCTTTAGCCTGGCTGGAATGTGTCCTTGAAGTGTGATAATATCTGCATAGGAGACAGATATGTGAGTGGATGTGAGAAATTTTCAGTTTTCCCATTGACACGTGACCCAGGAAGGTTACCCATGAAACAAAGTGGCCCTCAGAATGAAAAATGTTCCCTACTCTTATTTTAACTTGGGCTTTCCGTATGCAAGTCAGGGGCTGTACCACTGACCTACCACCCTTCCAGTTCCATAAAGGACAGGAATCAATCTCTGTTTTGTCTCGCTTATTAATTCCTTCTGGAGCATCTAGTTGGTTATTGTAAGAGATACAGAATGGTTAAATAGGCTGGACCCACTGACTTGACTTAGCATGACAATTTGCATGATGTTCTAGGGCAATTGTAGGAAACCTGTGACCCTCCATATGCTGCTGGACTCCAAATCCCATCACTCCTGACTATTGGCCAGACTGAGTTGGGCTGATGGGAGCTGAAGTCCAAGAACATCTGGGCACTGTCCCTGCCCTCCCCACTCTAGAAATTCTTGCCATCTGAAGGAGGAAAAGGGCACCCTACACTTTCAGGAAACAGAACAGGAGATTTATAAGAGCTGCTGCAGTGACTTGTAATGTCAAAAGGCCTGAGTTGCAGTCAGTTTCCTCACTAGGCAGTGCTGCCTTAAAGTTGGGACTTTAAAGAAATGAATGGAAAACCAGCAATTTCCTTAGAAACATCGAAAGTGCCTGTCACCTTCTTGCCACACCCAAGTGTCTATGATTTAATTAATTAATTTGTATACTGCGCTATACCCACAGGTCTCAGGGCAGTTACAACATAAAAATGCAATATAAAAACACAAAATACATAATAAAAGCAAAAGCAACCCAATAATCCTGAGCATCCAAAATGTTTTAGGTGAACAACAATAATTATTTGTCAGTGGAGGTTCTTACTTACTTTTGGTGTCGCAAGTTATCTTTACTTGTGATGAATAGTTTCCTTAAATCATGTTAAAACATGTTTTAATTTACCCCTGAAAGAACCCTGCCATGCTCACAAGGTGCTTCAAATGGGGAATCTTTTCATGATATAAAACTGGCAATGATCTTAAAAATCCACCCTAAGCCAAGGAGGATGAGAAGTGGATTTGCCAAGTAGAGGGGGGGGGGGAGCCATGAATGCCCTTGGAGGAAAATATGTAAGAATAACTGAAATGAATAAATATCCCTGTGCTTTGCCCCCTCCATGTGAATTTGGCCCAAAAGAAGGTGACAAGCAAATTAACAGCAGTGACAATGTGCTGAATCCACTCAGCAAAGGGGGGGGGGAGTCCTGGGGGCATCTTGGATGAACAAAACCTGATACAAGTTGATGAGTGGAGCATGGACCATGGAGGTGGGATAACCACCTGCAACTGATTATTCAGCTGCTTTTCTATTCTCAAAACAAGTCCTCCTCCTTTAAATGAAAGCTCGTATCTTGTCACAAGTTAAATGCTGGGGCAAATGAGTATTGTGTACTCGCTGCCCCCTTCCTAGCAATCACCCTGCACCCAGGCTAAAAAAGTAAGCCACCTGGTATCCACAAAGAGCATTTCTCACAACATTTGTCTTCTCTTCTCTTTAGAGGTTTGGGACTCCTTGACAGATCATTATGATGAAGGCATAAAGAAATGAAAATTTACAGACATTCTGAAACTGCAGTATACAATGTCATCTATCTCTCCCAACATATCCTATAGAGAGCCACACAACTGCGCAGAGCAATGATGAGCACTAATGCAATTCCAAGATACCCAAATCCCATGAGCTGTGAAGGGGGAGCTTCTATTTGCTGTTTTTACTTACCTTTCCTTGAGAAAGAGCACACTGCAGTAGTAAATAAGGTTAGAGTGCCTAATCATTAATTCTATTTAGGCGTAATGTGTCATAAAGCTAAGGAAAGCAGGGCATTTTCCTCTCTGTTGGGGCACAAAAAATGTATTAACTATTCCAGCCAGGACTGTGAATGATTTATTAATTCAATTTTGGAATGTGTGACTGTCAGATCATATAAATTCATGTTGTAAAAAAGACACTCTCTTGGAGGACTCCTTTGCCCCTTCTTTAAACCAATTGAGTGACATTTCATATGGTTCAGGGCTGTATTAATCTCTCTCTCTCTCTCTCTCTCTCTCTCTGCATGTCATGCTGAGGTTATGCAATTTGGCACATCCATATTAAGAAGTTGCGCACATTTGGGATGGAGAGCAGAGGGATGATCTCTGATGTAGTGAACTATGGTTTGCGTTCATGATCTGAAATTGCAGGAGATGTATTGAAGGGACCAATGTGTTTCCATTCCAAATGGTATTCCTCACAGGCATTTATTTCCAAAAAGAAAAGTGGCTTTAAAAAAACACTTAGATTGTATATATTGTTCTGTGCTTCTCACTTCCCTGAGCAGCAAAAAGTTTGAGAGGCAGTGCAGACAGGGTTTGGATTCAAACAGAAAACAGAACACTGGAGACTTGTGTAAACTTGGTAATCTTTGGTTTATTTCTTTTTTAGAAATATGAGTAGATCCTAGGGATGTGCTCATTTAATTGATTTTATCTGTTCGTGTTTTATCTTGTTAATATATTTCTTGACTCGCTTGTATAAAGTGACCGACAAATGTAAATAATACAGTGGTGCCTCGCAAGACGAAAAGAATCCGTTCTGTGATTCTCTTCGTCTAGCGGTTTTTTCGTCTTGCGAAGCAAGCCCATTGACGGATTAGCGGATTAGCGCTATTAGCGGCTTTTAGTGGCTTATCAGCTTATCGGATCAGCTGATAAGCGGTTTAGCGGCTTAGAAAAAGGGGGGGGGAACCAGCAGGAACTCGCAAGACATTGTCATCTTGCGAAGCAAGCCCATAGGAAATTCTTTTTGCGAAGCACCTCCAAAACGGAAAACTCTTTTGTCTAGCGAGTTTTCCATCTTGCGAGGCATTCGTCTTGCGGGGCACCACTGTAATAACATAATAAGAAGCTGCCTTATACCAACTCAGACCACTGGTCCATCTAACTTAATACTGTCCACACTGACTGGCAGTGGCTCTCCAGGGTTTCCAGCAGGGAGACTTTCCCAGTCCTAAATCATCTCATCAGTGATCTGCATTCTGCAGCCTTCCCAGGTGCCCATCCTCCAATTAAAGCCCAGAGAAAGACATCAAGAAGGAACTTCATCCTTTGAGCTTTTTCAGATCAGGAAGCATGGGGCGGGGACATAAAAATGTAAGAAGAACTTGCTGGATCTGGCCAGTTGCCCATTGTGGTGATAGCACAGGGTCCCCAGTCGTTTAACGGTCTATTGATCCCTGTGCCACCACTGTGCTCACTACCCCGCTGCCACCAACCAGTTACTCTTTGGTAAAACACTGAGTCCAGTCAGTTGTTAAAAGTGAACCAAAAAACAAACATTAACAAGTTTATGCTTTCTCAGATAATATTCCTGTCAGTATCTTAACTTTAGTTTCTTTACTGGCCTATACCTTCCTAATACCTTCTGACTGATTATCTCAACTGTTTGACTGACTCCTCTTAACAAATTCTCTCACTCTCTCACATCAGACTAGCCCAACCCACAGACTTATCTTCTCTGTCTCTTCTAACTCCAGACTGTCTTCTCAACCACCCTAACTCTAACTCCCAGCTCCTCCAAAACCCTCTGTGCTTAAACCTTATACACAGTTAACCCTGTCCCCTTGGGTTCCCATTGGTTAGTCATTTTACAATAAGTTAACCCTTTCCTTATGAACCCAATATGATGTCACACACCTAGGAGGGCAAACACTGCACCCATTTATTCCAGCATCTTGTTCTCATGGTCAGGGCACCCCCCCTTCCCAGAGTTGTCAACCTTTCCCCAAGCCTCTGGGGGGATCACTCTCCTCCTATGGAGGCTTGGGAAGGAAGCTGCATGCCTGCCAGCCATATGGTTGATTGGTTGATGGGGCACAGCTGACGGGCATGCAGGGAAAGTGGAGGCCACCGGCAAATCTGCGCAGCTCCCCCACTCACTGGGGCGCCCCTGAGAGGCCAGCGCCCTGGCGCAATGTGCCAGTAAGCCCAATAGGAAAGACAGCTCTGCTCTTCGTGGCCAACCATTCTCCAGCAAGCAGAGAATGGCATACCCTCCAAGTGCCCCTATTGTCCGGGGACAGTCCTGAATTTACAGAAGCCATCCCTGTTTCTGATTTCATCCCGCTTTTCCTTTGGACGTCCCTATTTTCATTGGAGAAATGTTGGAAGCTATTGAGTTATGCAATCCCCAGCCAAGGAGATAAGTAACTATACAACCTTTAGAAGACATCGGAAGGCAGCCCTGTATATGGACGTTTTTAATGTTTAATGTTTTATTATGTTGGAAGCCACCCAGAGTGTCTGGGGGCAATGCAACCCAGTCAGATGGGTGGGGTAAAAGTAATAAAATTATTATTATTATTATCATGGAATAGGTTGTCCCTAGTTTCATCAGAGAAATGTTGGCAGGTATGGAATGAGCACAAGACCACTCTTCCCTCCTGTGGTTCCCAGAAGCTGGCATTCAGAAGTATGTGGCCCCTGGAAGGCTTTCCAGAAGGGTATGCATCCCTCATGCTGAAAAATGTTCCCTATCCCTGCATTAAACCACAACTTATTTTAAACTATGTTTTAATGTGTCGTGCGCAGTCTGCATGCCTCCCTCGGCCTGTATCCAGAGCCTTTCATTTCAAAGCCTCTTTGCTTTATGAGGTTCAGTTAATTGGAACTGGATCAAACCCAAATCCCAATTGCTCCAGTTTAAGGAAGGCAGCACGCCTGCTCCAACTTTCTTGCACTCTCTCTCTTGGGGTGCCCTCCCCTCCCCTCGCTTTCAAGATTATTCTGGCAGGTGGATGTGAGACAGCAGAAGTTTGGCCACTCTAGGCTTCTGGGAGCCAATCCATCAATATAATTGGCACCTTATCTGTCAAAAGACCTCTCAGGGACCGCCAAGCGAGAGACACGTAATTACCTGGCATGATTCTCTCTCCCGGAAAGAATAATTGAACTTAATCAACATACTGTCCTCTGGGCATATGGGTGAAAATTGTTCTCTTATTGCACTCTGGAGCCTTCTCCTCTCACCTTAACATATCAGGCAATAAAGTGACCTCTCAAAGAGGGACAAGTGATTCATTGCATCTATGCAGCTAGCACAAGTTATAATTTCCACTTGTACCTGCACCGTCTGCCCAAATGAACAGAAAGCCTATTACAGTCACTTCCAAAGAAGCAAATTTGTTCATCATGGAAACTTCACCCCTCCCCTTTATGCCATCAGTTTGTGACTAGGAACTGTGCTTCACTCTCTGAAACAATTAGGTACCTGCCAAAAAAAAGCTTAAAAGTTATCTCCCTGTGTCTCTAAATCAACCTTCACTGGCCTTGGGTGCCCTTACCATTGACCATGCTGTCTGGGGCTGATGGGCATCATAGTCCAAAATAGCTGGAAGGCATCAGGCTGGGTAAGGCTGCACTTAATCACTTGTATTAAGGCTGGGCCAAAATCCCACCCCATGTTCTCCCTATCCAGAGCAATTAACTACTTCCTTGGGCACAGCATAAATATCTGTGAATTTTGGGGAGGGATTAGCTTACTGGATCACTCCAGAACATGCATCCTGTTCTCACAGCCCACACAGAGGAAATGAGCACAACAGCATTCTCACCTTCAACTGGTGATCACTGCCTCTGATAGTGGAGGAAAATGGCCGTCTCAACTGCTATCATCCTCATTAACCCTTCACTCTAAGGTCCCAGATTACAACATTAAAACACAATATTAAAAGCAGTTTGAAGACAGCTTGTGATCACAGAATAAGGTGGTCCTAAAAATATACACCTCAAGTGTCAAAAACCAGGGTAAAGAAGCTGTCTGGTATTGATAGCTTCATCCTCCTTTCCATTTCCACCCCAATGATATTTTTGGAAGGCTTTTGTTTTGCCCAGTCGTGACTGGTGCCTATTGAGACTGGTAGGGTGGAAGACAAGCAGACCAACAATAAAGGTAAAGGACCCCTGGATGGTTAAGTCCCGTCAAAAGCGACTATGGGGTGTGGCACTGTCAGGCTTCAGGGAATTGACTTCCTTCCCTGTGGCCATAAATGAGCAGTTCAAATGAAAGGAATTCTTACCATTTAATTTCTTTAATAAGCACAGCAAAGAACAAAAGAATATCTCCCCAGAATGGCAGTGCTCCCAATTAAGGGTCACTCCCTCTTCTGTCCCTATTAATCTATGTCACTCCTTGTGATGGCCTGGGATTCCGATTCGGAGGATGAAACAGAGGAATCCCAGCCTGCACAAGAGTCCCCGCCTCCAGGGCCGGCTGAACTGGGGCAAGGCCTAGATGCTGAAGAACCTGCACCTGTGGCAGTGCATCAGGAGCTGGTCCCAGGTGAAACCCTTCTGGCCCCAGAGAGGCTTGACGACTCAGTGGCCACAGGTGAGCCTCCTCCAGGGCCCAGTAACCCTTCGGCCTCTCCTGATCTGCAGAGGCTTAGGGCAGAGAGGCGAAGGGAACTGGTTGCCCCCAGGAGGAGTGCTCGCCTTAAGGCCAGAGGAGGCGGGGCTCCTGGGGGCCGGGACCGCCCCTGGCCTTAGAAGAGGATAAAAGCCCAGTCAGCCCGGCCCCAGGTTGCGGGAGCAACGTCGTTGTTGGCTTCGGACCTTCCTGTGTTCCTGATCCCTGCTCGGCCTCCTGTTCCTGACTATCCGGTACTCCTGTTCCCTGCTCGGCTTCCTGTTCCTGACTATCCGGTACTCCTGTTCCCTGCTCGGCCTCCTGTTCCCGACCATCCGGTGTTCCTGTTCCCTGCACAGCCTCCTGTTCCAGCGTTCCTGTTCCCCGCCCGGCTCTCTGCCTCGGACCTTGCCCCTCTTCGTGTGGACTCTGCTACACCCAAGGTACCTTACCCCCGGGACCAGCACAGTTTGCTCCCGCCACACCCGCACTCCCCCTTCGTAGGGGTGCGTTCGGGAAGAGCCAGAGGCCATGGCTGAACAGGCGGCTGCACTGGTGGCTTTGGCCCAGGAGAACCAGGCCTTGACTCACACCGTGCAGCAGCTCAGCGACGCGGTAGTGGCACTTCAGCAACGCTTGGAAGCCCTACCGGCTCCTGGGGCCGACGCCCCGGCTCCGGGCAAATACCCAGTGGCTTTGCCTGAGAAATTTGATGGAGCCCCGGCCAGCTTTCCCATGTTCCTGGCCCAGGCCAAGCTGTATATTCAGGGGCGAGCCCGGAACTTTCCTGACGACCACACCAAGGTGCACTTTTTGATTAGTTTGTTAAAGGACCAGGCGGCCAAGTGGGCGTTGCCGCTACTCAGGCAAGACTCCCCCTTGCTGGCAGACTATACGGGGTTTTGCAATCGTTTGGAGGCCGTGTTCGGCAACCCCCAGAGAGAGAGTCAAGCCAACCGGGCGATTCGGCGTTTGAAACAGGGCAAGTCCACGGTGGCCACATATACCACGGAGTTTCGGCTGTTGGCACAGGACTTGACCTGGAATGACTCGGCACTGCGGGACCAGTATCTCGAAGGGCTTTCGGACGAGGTACTGGACCAGTTGGCCACAATGGAACGCCCCACCACGCTGGACACTCTCATTCAACGGAGTCTACAAATAGACGACCGGTTGGAGGATCGTCGTCAGGCCCGGGGTCGCCGACACTTCCAGTTCACGGCACCAGCTTTTTCCGGCAGCCCCACGGTCACAACTGATTTAACGGAGGAGCCTATGCAGCTCGGGGCAGTGCGGCCACGCCTTTCCCCCGCAGAGAAGGCGCGGCGCCGGGAGGGAAATCTCTGTCTTTACTGTGGCGGAAGTGGACACTTCGCTCGGTCCTGCCCTGAGAAACGCCAGCCGCAGGGAAACCGCCAACCCCAGTAGCTGATGGCCCTAGCTACCGGGGGTCCCAAACCGTACAGAATGGGCCCGCACCAATGGACTTGCAACATCTTATGGTTTCGGTACGTTTATACCCTCCAGGTGGGCCCTGGATCCTCACCCATGCTTTGGTAGATTCAGGGGCAACCCGCTCCTATATGGACGCTGCTTTTGCCGCCCATCATCAGGTGCCACTTCGGAACAAGCCAGTACCGGTCCAGGTGGAAGCGATTGACGGACGACTTCTGCGTTCAGGTGCCGTTACTCAGGAGACCCAGCCCCTGGTCCTGTGTCTCCAGCAGCACCGGGAGTTGCGAACTTTGGACATTGCCTCTATGCCCCGCTTCCCCCTGGTGCTCGGGATGGACTGGCTGGAAGCCCACAACGTTCAGATTGACTGGGTCAAACGGACCGTGCACTTCCCAGACCCATGTTCCCATGCTCAATCCGGAACACTGGCGGCCGCGCCCTCAGAGGAGGCAGCACCCACGCTCCCAGCCGTGTACCAGGACTACCAGGACGTGTTCGAGGAACGGGGGGCAGACCAGCTGCCGCCGCATCAGCCTTTTGACTGCGGCATAGACCTCCAACCCAGAGCGCCTTTACCAGTGAGTCGCTTATATTCCCTAACAGAGCCAGAGCGCGAGGCTTTGCAGGACTTCTTGCGCAAGAACCTGGAGCGTGGGTTCATTAGGCCTTCCACCTCGCCTACCGCGGCACCAGTGCTTTTCGTTAAGAAGAAATGTGGGGAACTCCGCCCTTGCCATGATTACCGAGCCCTGAACAAAATTACCGTCCCAGACCGGTACCCCTTGCCCCTTATCTCGGAGCTGCTGGAGCGGGTGCAAGGGGCACAGGTGTTCACCAAGCTGGACCTCCGGGGGGCCTACAACTTGATTCGGATCCGAGCCGGGGATGAGTGGAAGACAGCGTTTGGGACCCGGTACGGGCAGTTCGAATATTTGGTTATGCCTTTCGGTTTGTGCAACGCGCCTGCTGTGTTTCAACGCTACATCAACCACGTGTTTCAGGACTTGTTAGACAAGTACGTGGTGGTGTATTTGGATGACATACTGATTTACTCCCGTGACCCGGCTCGCCATGAGGGACATGTCCGGACCGTGCTGCAGCGCTTGCGTGAGCACCGTTTGTACGCAAAGCTCAGCAAGTGCGAGTTCCATCAGCCGACTGTGGACTTCCTTGGTCACCGGCTCTCTCCAGATGGGGTGCAAATGGACCCGGGGAAGGTGACAGCGGTTCAAGAATGGGCGGCACCCCGGAACCGCAAGGACCTACAGCGTTTCCTGGGGTTCGCCAATTACTACCGGACCTTCATCGCTGATTATGCTCATCGCACCACCCCGTTGACCCGGCTACTGCGCCCAAAGACGCCGTTTTCCTGGGACAAGGAGGCAGAGGAGGCGTTTCAGGGGTTGAAGGCCTGTTTCCAGAGGGCACCAATCTTACAACATCCTGACCCCTCTCGACCCTTTGTGGTGGAGACCGACGCTTCCAGTACGGCTCTCGGTGCCGTCTTGTCTCAACAGATTGGTCCTGAAGCGCCACTCTTACCCTGTGCCTTCTATTCCCGCCAGCTCCTACCAGCGGAGCGTAACTATACTGTGTGGGAGCGGGAACTACTGGCCATCAAGGTAGCCTTTGAGGTCTGGCGCCACCATCTTGAGGGGGCACGACATCCGGTGGAGGTGAGAACCGACCACCGGAACCTGGAGTACCTCCAGACCACCCGCAAGCTGAACCAAAGACAGATCCGGTGGGCGTTGTTCTTTTCCCGGTTCCAGTTCCGGATCCGCTACATCCCTAGCTCTCAGAATCAGAAGGCGGATGCCCTGTCCCGGAAACCTGAAGACAACACAGACACGGTACAGCAAGCAGAACCCACCACGATCCTACCTCCGGCTGCATTCCTGGCCACCCAGGAGGCGCAGCCACTGCAGGTTCGGGTGCGGGAACAGCAGCGGGTCGACGCTTGGGCCCAGGAACGACTCCGGGAGCTGGCTGAAGGGTCCAGCCCAAAGTATCCGGGGCTGGTCCTGCATCAGGGCCTTCTGCTGCACCACGGTCGTCTGTACATCCCGCCAGGGCCACTACGGCTGGAGGTTCTCCAGATGGCCCATGATGCCCCAGCAGCGGGGCACTTTGGACGGTATCGGACCACCCATCTGGTCAGTCGAGAGTTTTGGTGGCCCCACCTGAAGGCTGACGTGGCTCGCTACGTTGCTGGTTGTGATGTCTGCCGGCGCGCCAAGGGACCTACCGGGCGACCCCCCGGCCTACTTCAGCCATTGCCAGTTCCACCGCGCCCTTGGCACACGGTTTCGTTGGACTTTGTAGTGGACTTACCCTTGTCTCGTGGCTGTACCTGCCTTCTGGTTTTCTCCGACCATTTCACCAAGATGGTGCACTGCGCTCCCTGTCCATCTGTACCCACAGCCAAGGAAACTGCTCAGCTGTACCTTCAGCATGTCTTCCGCCTGCATGGCCTACCTGAGCGCGTGGTGTCCGACCGGGGCGTTCAGTTCACATCCCGGTTCTGGCGAGCATTACACCAGACCCTCGGGACAGAGGTCTGCCTCTCGTCAGCATACCACCCACAGACCGATGGCCAGACGGAACGGGCGAACGCGGTGCTGGAGCAGTACCTCCGGTGTTACTGCAGCTACCAGCAGGATGACTGGGTCGACCACCTGGCATTGGCAGAGTTCGCCTATAACAACGCGGTGAATGCGTCCACCCAGCAGACCCCGTTCCAGGCCAGTTATGGTTATCATCCACGGCTGTTTCCAGAGGTGCTGCCGGCGTCCGCGGTCCCGGCGGTGATGGAGTGGCTTCAAGAGCTCCAGTCCCAGCAACAGCTTTTGGTGGAGCAACTGCACCAGGCCAAAGAAGCGTACAAAGCCCAGGCCGACCGCCACCGCCAGGTGGGGCCGGAACTTCGCGTCGGTGACCTGGTTTGGCTCTCCACTCGCCACCTCCACCCCTCTCGACCTTCGCAGAAGTTGGACGCCCGCTTCACCGGCCCATTCCCTATCGTAGACCAAGTCTCTCCTGTGGCATTTCGTCTCCAGTTACCCGCAACCCTGAAGGTTCACCCGGTCTTCCACAGGTCCCTTTTGAGTCCGGTGGCCCCACCCGACGAGTTCCACCCGAACCGTCCCCGACCGCAGCCAGTGTTGGTTCGGGGAGAGCCTGAGTACGAGGTGGAACGCATCCTGGACTCCCGATACCGCAGGGGAAAGCTGCAGTATCTCATTGACTGGAAGGGGTACGGACCGGAGGACCGTTCCTGGGAACCAGCGGCCAACGTCCACGCACCTGCCTGCCTCCGAGAGTTCCATGCGACGTACCCCGGCAAGCCGGGTCCGGACCCTCGGTTGAGGGGGGGGCCTGGGAGGGGGGATGGTGTGATGGCCTGGGATTCCGATTCGGAGGATGAAACAGAGGAATCCCAGCCTGCACAAGAGTCCCCGCCTCCAGGGCCGGCTGAACTGGGGCAAGGCCTAGATGCTGAAGAACCTGCACCTGTGGCAGTGCATCAGGAGCTGGCCCCAGGTGAAACCCTTCTGGCCCCAGAGAGGCTTGACGACTCAGTGGCCACAGGTGAGCCTCCTCCAGGGCCCAGTAACCCTTCGGCCTCTCCTGATCTGCAGAGGCTTAGGGCAGAGAGGCGAAGGGAACTGGTTGCCCCCAGGAGGAGTGCTCGCCTTAAGGCCAGAGGAGGCGGGGCTCCTGGGGGCCGGGACCGCCCCTGGCCTTAGAAGAGGATAAAAGCCCAGTCAGCCCGGCCCCAGGTTGCGGGAGCAACGTCGTTGTTGGCTTCGGACCTTCCTGTGTTCCTGATCCCTGCTCGGCCTCCTGTTCCTGACTATCCGGTACTCCTGTTCCCTGCTCGGCTTCCTGTTCCTGACTATCCGGTACTCCTGTTCCCTGCTCGGCCTCCTGTTCCCGACCATCCGGTGTTCCTGTTCCCTGCACAGCCTCCTGTTCCAGCGTTCCTGTTCCCCGCCCGGCTCTCTGCCTCGGACCTTGCCCCTCTTCGTGTGGACTCTGCTACACCCAAGGTACCTTACCCCCGGGACCAGCACACTCCTACTCTTGTAATCTGAGTTTGTAGCCTCTGTGCTTTCTGTTCTGATACTTTCTGAGCTCTCTGTGACTTTGGAGAAGGGGGGTGGATACCATCCAGAGACTGTGAATCTATTAACTCTCTCTTTCCCAGTGTTTCTTCTTCTAGCTGTTACCCATCCAGTATTTTCCAGCTTCTGCATTCTGAACTATGCCCCTCTGCAAACCACTGTTCCAAATCTATACTGTCCTCCTGCTCCTGGGAAGATTCAGGATCAGGATCAAGGAGAGGGGGTGGCTCCCACCATTCTTCCTCAGTGCAGCCCTCCTCAGCATGGTCCCTGACAGGCACCCATCTCGCTTCAGGCTGAGGGAGCCAGTGTTTGTTCACAGACAACTTTCTGGGTTGTGTGACCAGCATAACTAAATGGCTTCTGGTGCAACAGGACACCATGACAGAAGCCAAAGCGCACGGAAATGCCATTTACCTTCCCGCCACAGTGGTACCTATTTTTCTACTTGTACTGGTGCGCTTTTGAACTGCTAGGTTGGCAGGAGCTGGAACAGACCAACGGAAGCTCACCACCATCATGCGGATTTGACCTTCTAATCAGCGTCACCCGCTCCCTGAGACCAACAGTAGGTGGTGCCTGAACCAGTGACAGGCAGAGCCAACTGATTCCAGTTTCGTCCCAATCTCCTCCTTGGTGAGTTCTACAAGGGTAACCCTGAGTCTAAGGAGGAGGAAGTGCCAACCCTTAGACCAGGGGTAGGCAACCTAAGGCCCGGGGGGTGGATGTGGCCCAATCACCTTCTCAATCCGGCCCATGGACGGTCTGGGAATCAGCGTGTTTTTACATGAGTAGAATGTGTCCTTTTATTTAAAATGCATCTGTGGGTTATTTGTGAGGCATAGGAATTTGTTCGTTTTTTTTTTTTTTCAAAATATAGTTCCCCCGCCACATGGTCTGAGGGACAGTGGACTGGCCCAAGGCTGAAAAAGTTTGCTGACCCCTGCCTTAGACCCTAGTTGTACATAAGAGAACTGTGTGGTGGGTCCTGGCTGACTGCAGACTAAACTTGGTGGGGCATTGGCCCATTCACCCTAATAGACCAGCCACCACTGGCTTTTCTCCCATCCATCTAGTGTATGGTCAGAAAATAACATTACTGCCGAATTGTAATTGGTGTTTAAATAACGGGGATGGAGGATGGTTCACTGCTTGCCTCTTTACCCTCTCATTCTCCTCCCTTGTTGTGAAGTTCCCAGATTCTCTGCAGGGAGCAAATTGCCACTGGCTCAGCTCTCTGGTCTGATTAGAACATTCTGATATAAACTCCAGATGGCAAGCCATGGATTTTCCCCAAGTGAGGATCATTTCAAAGATTAGCTCAGATTGGCATTATGTATTTATTTATTTTATTTGATCCTGCTGTCGCTGCGAGAGGGGCCTGAATTGGAAAACATTCAGATGCAACCAGAGTATGGAGACCCAGTAATTTTTTTATTAAAAATAATAATCATAATCATAACAGGCTGAAGACATTCCTAAAAGCCTCTTGGTCCATCTCCCACTCTTGTCAGCATAAGACCTCACATAGCCAAAGAGGCCTAAGAGATTAACCTGTTTTCTAGGAACATGCAATCTACAAAACCTAAACAACAATATGCAATGTACTGAGAGCAGACACCCCCAAAAAGAGCGATTACAGAAATGTTTTCAGGCAGAAGGATTGAGTACGTTCAATAAATGCAAATCCAGCCACCCCTGTCAATTGCATTACAGGGTCTGGTCAGGCACCAGCCAATCTTAGTTGAAGGAATATCCTTTCTGGGCCCCAAATGTGGCAATCACTCTATTAAATAATGGGCATGTAAAGAAAGACCATCTGCCACAGCTTTCTAGCAGCACGCAGAAGCCGAGGTCAGGTGGTGGCATAATCCCGCTCTTACTTTGGCTTAATTTCTTCTACTGTTAGAAATCAATGTGCTGCAGTAGCTGGCCCTAATGCAATCCTAGTCCATGGGCACCAAGCTGTGCATAACAACTGGCGAACAGCATAACATGAGAGGAGCCCTGCTGGATCTCGCTAAAGTAGTGGTTTTCAACCAGTGTACCGTGGCACCCTGGGGTGCCTTGAATGATAGCCATGTGCACTGGCCTCTTTCCTTCCCTCCCTCCTCTGATGCCCTCCCCCATCTCTGCCTCCCAAAGGCTTGCACAGCTGTTTGTTGCAGCAGCCCTGGTTATTAGCACCCCATGGTGCCTTTGGGGCTGGTCAGGGGGTGTGCTGGTTGCCAGGAGCTGAGGTGGCCTCAGAGTAAGCAAGCAAGTGGGTGAGAGAGCCCAACCAGCCAGTCCACCAGCCCTTGCTGTTGGGAATGGACAGACAAGTGAGAAGCCGGGCAGGTAGGCTGGCCTTTCTTGTGCTTGCTGTGTGCAATGCCTGCCAGGGAGCTGAGTGCCCACCACTGAAGGCAAGCCTTTCCACCATGCAGGCCCAGCACTGCCTGCTGCTGCCACTGCTGCCTCCCAAGGTGAGTAAGAGGGTGGCCAGTCTCTGTTAGGCCACTAAGGCCTCTTCCCAGGCCCCTGTGGGGCGGCTTGAGGAAGCACCTCTCTTTGGGGTGGAGGGTGGCTTAGGGGCAGCTGTGGTGGCTGCCCAGAGGACTCCCAAGGAGAGGGGAGAAGAGAGAAGGCTGAGGGAACACTCCACACAGGAGGGTGTTCAAAAAGGGTGAGGGGCTGCCGGCTGTAGGCAAGGGCTTCTGAGGCTCGGAGAACATTTCGCCACAAGGGAGCCACATAAATGATGTAGTTGGTCAGGGAGCCATGGACTCAAAAAGGTTGAAAACCTCTGCACTAAAGGCTTATCTAATTCAGCTTCATATTTCCCCAGAGACCAACCAGATGACTATAGGAAGCCCACAAGCAGCCTATGAGGACAATCACAGTGTTCTGGTGTTGTTTCTCCCTGTACAGCATCCAAAGACATCCTGCCTCTGATGATGAAGAAGAAGAGTTTGGATTTGATATCCCGCTTTATCACTACCTGAAGGAGTCTCAAAGTGGCTAACATTCCCCTTTCCCTTCCTTCCCCACAACAAACACTCTGTAAGGTGAGTGGGGCTGAGAGACTTCGAAGAACTGGGACTAGCCCAAGGTCACCCAGCAGTTGCATGTGGAGGAGTGGAGACGCGAACCCGGTTCCCCAGATTACTAGTCTACCGCTCTTAACCACTACACCACACTGGAACAGCCACCATGCCTGGGATAACTGATAGACTTACCCTCCATGAATTTGTCTACTCATCTTTGAAAGCTGCTTAAGTTGGTGCCCATCAAAACGTATTTTACTTTACTAATGCAATAGTTTACTTCTACATACAACACATAGTAAAGAATACTGTGTTGTGGTTTTGCAAACGTTCCATTGGCTACTTGTTGGGTGGAATGATCTTCCCTGTCCTCCTCCAGTGCACTGTTCTGCATGTTCTCTGAAACTTCACCCTTAGCCAATTATTGGGGGGGGGGGGAATCTTGAGTCCTGCTGCACTAGTGGAAGACCTTGCATGGGCTTCTGCTAGCATGCTAGCAGGACTATTTAGCTGAATCTGGCACTCAGTTACTTCTCTTTGCTGTGACTTTCCCACCATTAAGCATCACTGGATGACTTTAGGTTCTTCTACTGTGATAGTGGGAGAAAATTTCTATCATTTTATACACCTTTACCATATGCACCCTTCCCTCCTTTCCCCCCCTAAAGCTCAAAATGTTTCCTCATAAGGAAGTTGCTCTGGCCTGATCATTTGGTACTGTTTTGGTTTGGTTTGGTTTTAAGTCCGCTCATCTTTTCTGGTGAGTGCATGTCGGCCCCTGCAGTGATCTGGCAGGGGGGTGGAGACAGACGCTCCCCTCGTTGTCATCCTGGCTGCTTCACGGCACTGAGAAGGCCACGCCCAGGGGTAGCCCTGCCATCCAATCAGCACCGGTAGGAGGCATGGCTGCAGGAAATTTAAACCTTGATGCAGCCAGGGGGCTCTCCTCTCTCACCCTTTAGTTGAGCTCACCCTGAACTCAGCCAATCCTCACGTGCCTGCCTTCTTGTTTGCAATCAGTCAAGTCAAGTACCGGTACTTTATTACGGTCATAGACCAGCATAAGCAAAGCATCTAAATAAATAGCATAACAGTATGAATCTAAATGAATAATTATTAAATAAATAGGAGCAAGAACCGAACATAGATTTAAACATATACATAGAATACTTAATTAAGCATAGATAATGGATGCATAAAAGTTTATAAGAAAAATTAAAAGATCGGTTAACACAGCTATATGGGGTGGGCTTCAGAAGTGTGGATCTAACAATATGGGCCTTCAGTTTAGGATTGAATTGTAGCATAGACCATTCTTCATTACAATCAGTCAGAGCAGGCATAGGCAAACTCGGCCCTCCAGATGTTTTGGGACTACAACTCCCATCATCCCTAGCTAACAGGACCAGTGGTCAGGGATGATAGGAATTGTAGTCCCAAAACATCTGGAGGGCCGAATTTGCCTCTGCCTGAGTCAGAGGATGGGTCTGCCTGTCCTTGACTCTGACTCCACTTACTGTTGGGTCTCACTGTCTTCTGCCTTACGAGTCCCAATGGGCACCACCCACTACTGAATACAGGGTCCCTTTCTTACAGTAGTTTAGTCTGGTGGCACGGAAGCTGATGCAAGGCATCTCCTTCTTTTATTGCTAAGATAAAATGACATGTTCCAGGAATAGGAAAGGGCTGTAGGCATCACCATAACATCACCAAGCTCCACCTGCTGAGTCTCAGAGTTTGGGATGCTGCACCCTTGGCAACCGTACTATCAACTACATGATAGGAAACAACATCAAAGTAATGACCATTTGCTAGAAATGTTTTTTTGGGGGAGGGAGGGGGGCCTGTGCCTTTAATGGCACATCAGTATGCAGGCAGCCGAATGCCTGAAAAGCTTTAGATGCTGATTTCTTTGTACCAAGTTCCTGTTAAAAGCTGTTTATTATTATTTTTCTGATTGTTGGGAATCCTATGCACAGAGAAGTCCCAGAAAGAGCACCATAGTCTCCCTTCAAGCCATATAGAATTTTGCGCCCACTTTTCAATAGAGTTTAATAAGTCCCTTGCTTCATGGTACTGGGAAACAGAAAAGCTTTGTGCTGGAAAGCTCAGGGAAGAGCAAAGCATTTTGGCAGAGAAGATCAATTTAGGTCAGTATTCCTGAAAGTGCTTTCTTCCCTCTTCTAACATCACTGGCCTCAAAGATTAATGATTATGCAAATGACTCAGCCGCACACATGTCTCAAGAACAGATGGGCCTGTTTTGGCTCAATTGCCACCAAGAGGCATTCTATCATTCTTCCTGTTCCCAAATGTGCTTCTTTATTTATTTTGTCATGTCTCTTAATTTCAGTGAAGGGGGAGAGGGAAGGCAGGTGGGGCGTTTTTGTTTTCTTAGGGCCAGGGCTGGGAATAAGGCATTTGGATGGGTGGCGATTTCTGTCACTGGCAAAGGTATCAAAACTCCTGTCTTCAGGCAAAGCGAGGCCACATTCTGCGTGAACATTCTGTTCAGGTTAGGAGTGTATCAGAGGACTTGCATCAGTTCGCGGGTGTCTGTTATGGATGATGGTGGTTCTTATTATTGAAGGAAGGCGTTGTGGCTGAAATCACACACTATACAGGAATGCAATGTGGAAACATAAGCCCTGCCCACAGGCTTGCAATCAAAATTGCACAGACAAGCCACAACGAGAAAGGACAGGCTATAAAATGGAAGAAAAATTAATCAGGAAAAGTCAGGGAGATGAACAGATGTTCATCTTAAGGAGGCACTTAAACGCCAGAGGGAGAAAATCGGATGCCAGGCAGATGGGATGTCAAGTGGTAGGGACCTGCAAGGGAAAAGGGGCACATTCAGGGAATTCAGGGAGCCATATTTGTCTTAAGCAGAGGTCTGGAACCTACTGAATGAAGATGCGGAGAAAGAAGAATCCTTGTTTGTTTGGGTGTCCCTTCATCTTCCAACCCCCAGAATGAAGATGCAGAACAAAAGTTGAGTTAACGGGTGGCAGCTTTATGAACTAATAAGCAAAAGTATCTGTACTGGGGTGAATCTCTTCTGTGATTCTGCTGAAGGTATCCTGAGTCGAGCAGAAAGACCCAAGTTGTCATGATGGCTTCCCACTTGAGTGGCTCTAAAGGAAGATTGATTAGACAACTGTCATTGGCTCCTAGCCATGATGGCTGTTCTAGCTCAAGCAACAAGCCTCTGAATACAAGTTGCTGGGAATTACGAGGCAATAACAAAGCTGCTGCGTTCATGTCCTGAGAGTGGACTTCCTATGGGCATCTGGCTGCCCACTATGAGAACAGAATGGACTTGACTAGATGGGCTTCTGGCTTGATCTGGCAGGGCTTTTCTTATGTTCATACATAACCAGGTAAAACCTTCCTCTCTCCCATAACCAGGTAAAACCTTCCTCTCTCACCACCCAGGCTCCTACAATGGTTTGGTTTGTTACCTGTTGTGAGGCTGTCATTATCTTTTAAACTTGAAAACAAGCTGAAGGGATGCATCTCTTCCATCCCTCTCACAATGGGGTTTGAGTCTGACAAGGCCCAAGGCTATCTCTCCTCCTAAGTCCATTTGCTATAAGAGGTTAATGCCTCATTCATTTCTCTACTATGGGGAAACCTTTGGTCCCTGTTGCTGAACTACAACTCCTACCATCCCTGGCCGTTGGCCATGCTTTCTGGGGCTGGTGGGGCTCATAGTTCAGAAGCATCTGGAAGGCCAAAGGTTCCCCTCACCTGCACGGCAACCTTAGCAGTGCCTCTTGAAGCCCCACCCATGATCCCTCAATATCTCAATGTGAGTTATTTTAATGATCATCTACTTCATTGTTGCTGTAAGCACAAATTTCCACAGTTCATATGTTTGAGGATTTTTGATTTTGATTATTGTAAACAACTCTGAGGAATGTGGATGCATTAGGAGAGCAGAATCTACATCTTTGAATAAAAAAATAATGAGAGAGAGCGAGAGAGAGCAATTTGAAAGACATGATTCCCCTTTGTCAGTTATATGGAGGAAATGTTTAATTTGGAATTATTTGACACCTTTTTGCTGCTGAGATAATAAATTATTTATATAAATTATTTATCAGGTATATTCAGATTCAAAGGTTTTTGGATGTTTATTTCTCTGTTCAAAGTGATTTATTACAGATTTTGTATAAATCTATGTTCATATATTTTGGTTTTTTTTTTTATAATAATTTTTATTAATTTTCCAAACATATAATAAAACAAATAACCAAACCAAATCATCACAAGACAAACAAACAATTAAACATGTATAATTTCTTAAACTTATTTTCATAAACCTTCTTTCCCGGACTTCCCCATACCTCCCTTTTTCTGCATCCTTATGTTAACCCTTTCTCAGCAACCCTTCGTTTCAATTTGTTCACTCATATTCATTATGCATTATTTCTAGAATTAAGATTTACAGCTGCAGTTCTCTATTTCTTATAACCATAACATCTCAGCCGTCATCAATTTTGCAACAGTCTTTAAGATATTTTTTAAATTTCTTCCAGTCCTCTTCCACCGTCTCTCTCCCCTGGTCGCGGATTCTGCCGGTCATCTCTGCCATACTCATATACTCTGTCACCTTCGCTTGCCATTCTTCCAGAGTAGGTAGCTGCTGCGTCTTCCAATACTTTGCCAGAAGAATTCTCGCCGCTGTGGTAGCATACATAAAAAAAATTTTGTCCTTCCTTGGCACCAATTGGCCTACCATACCCAAAAGAAAGGCCTCTGGCTTTTTCAAAAATGTCCATTTAAGGACCTTTTTAATTTCATTGTAGATCATTTCCCAGTAGGCCTTTACCTTCGGGCAGGTCCACCAAAGGTGATAGAAGGTACCTTCAGTCTCATTACATTTCCAACATTTATTACTGGGCAGATGATAGATTTTTGCAAGTTTGACTGGGGTCATGTACCACCTATAGATCATTTTCATTATATTCTCTCTTAATGCATTACAAGCTGTAAACTTAATACCTGTATTCCATAACTGTTCCCAGTCATCAAACATTATGTCATGACCTATGTCTTGTGCCCATTTAATCATGGCTGATTTTACTACTTCATCTTGTGTATTCCACTTCAGCAGCAGATTGTACATTCTTGACAAGTTCTTTGTATTGGGTTCTAACAATTCTGTTTCTAATTTCGACCTCTCCATCTGGAAACCTATTTTCCTGTCCTGTTTAAATACCTCATTTATCTGACGGTAATGCAACCAGTCTCGTACCTTAGACTTTAATTTATCAAAACTCTGCAATTTAACTCTTTCGCCATCTTGTTCTATAATTTCACAATATTTTGGCCATTTGGACTCCATATTTAGTTTTTTTATCTCTTTGGCCTCCATTGGTGATAACCACCTGGGGGTTTTACTTTCCAACAAATCTTTGTATCTTATCCAGACATTATATAGCGCTTTCCTCACAATATGGTTTTTAAAGCCTTTATGCAATTTTACCTTGTCATACCATATATATGCATGCCAACCAAATCTATTATCATGACCTTCCAGATCCAAAATGTCTGTATTCTCAAGAAGTAGCCATTGTTTCAGCCAGCAAAAAGCTGCCGATTCATAATAAAGTCTCAGGTCCGGCAGGGCAAAACCCCCTCTGTCTTTTGCATCAGTTAAAATCTTAAATTTTATTCTGGGCTTTTTGCCCTGCCAGACAAATTTTGATATATCTTTTTGCCACCTCTTGAAACAGTCCATCTTGTCCAAGATCTGGAGTGTCTGGAACAAAAACAACATTCTAGGCAATACATTCATCTTGATGACAGCAATTCGGCCTAACAAGGAAAGTCTCAGCCTTGACCATATTTCTAGATCTTTCTTCACCTCTGACCAACATTTTTCATAATTGTCTTTGAATAAATTTAAATTTTTAGAAGTCAAGTTTACCCCCAGATATTTCACCTTTTTTGTTATTATTAAACCTGTTTCATTCTGAAACTTCTCTTTTTCTGCCATTGTTAGATTTTTCTCCAACACCTTAGTTTTTTGCATGTTCAATTTAAATCCTGCTACTTGACCAAATTTCTCAATTAGTTCTAAAACTCTTTTGGTACTAGTCTCTGGCTCTTGCAAAGTCAATACCAGATCATCTGCGAATGCCCTTAATTTATAGTCTTTTGCTCCGAGCTGGATACCTTTAATCAATTGGTCCCCTCTAATCATATTCAGCAAAACCTCCAGGACTGTTATAAAAAGTAAGGGTGATAGTGGGCATCCCTGTCGTGTACCTTTTTCTATAGGAATCTCTTCCGTTACCACATTGTTAACAATCAACTTTGCTTTTTGCTTAGAGTATATAGCACCTATACCGTTTTCAAAACTTTGGCCTACCCCCATCCCTTGGAGATTCTTCTTCATAAAGGTCCAAGAAATGTTGTCAAAGGCTTTCTCCGCATCCACAAAAATTATAACTGCTTTCCTGTTAATCTTTACTTCCAACAACTCTAAAATGTCTATGATGTTTCTTACATTGTCTGACATATGTCTCCCTGGGAGAAAGCCTGTTTGGTCCTTATGAATCTCCTGTACCAAAACTCTCTTTAATCTCTTTGCTAAAATGTCTGCAAAAATTTTGTAATCCACATTGAGTAATGATATAGGGCGGTAGTTTTTAACCTGGTTCTTTTCAGTCTCTGTTTTCGGTATAAGTGAAATAAAAGCTTCTTTCCACGATTCAGGTGCCTTTTTCCCTTCCAAAACTTCATTACAGACTTCCTTCAGTGGTTGTATTATCCATTCCTTCAGTGCCTTGTAATATCTAGCAGTCAATCCATCTGGGCCTGGAGATTTTCCCAGTTTCATCTTCTGAATGGCGTCCTCTATTTCTTGTCCTGTTATTTTTTCATTCAAAATCCTTTTACTTTGTTCTGAGATCTTTGGTAATCCGTGCGTTTTAATAAATTCTTCTGTTTCCTGTTTATTTGCCGGCCCCTGTGCATATAATTTCCTGAAAAAGCTTTGGAAGCAATTATTTATCTCATTTGGTTTGTGGATAATTTTTCCTTCCATTTCCAAACTTGTCACAGTGTTCAATTTTTGTCTCTTTTTCAGTTGCCATGACAGAAGTTTCCCACATTTGTCTGCTGATTCAAATGTTCTTTGTCTCATTTGCTTTATCTTCCATTCTATCTCTTGGTTCGTCAGTTCCATATATTGTGTCTGATAATACTTTATTTCTCTCAAAATCTCATGAGACTTTGGTTTAGACCTCAGTTTCTTTTCAGCTTCTTTTATTTTCTCCAAAAGTTTTTCTTTTCTCTCATTCTGTTTTTTCCTCTTTATGGAGTTTTGTTGTATTAGGAAACCTCGCATCACGGCCTTACTTGCGTCCCAAATTGTTCTTTTTTCCACATCAGTTCTCAAATTTATCTCAAAGTAATCTTTCACTGCTTTTTGGGCCTTTTTGTAAATCTCTTCATCTCTAAATAGGGCGTCATTCATCCTCCATCTGAAGGTTCCAGTTGTTGTTAGTTTCATCTCTATCTTCACTGCGTTATGGTCGGAGCAAGTTTTTGGGCAGATTTCTGCTTTTTTTATCTTCGGTGCCATAGAACTAGTTACCCAAATTTGGTCAATCCGTGTCCAGGTCATTTTTGCTTCAGAGAAGAAAGTTCCCTCCCTCTCTAGAGGGTTCCTTACTCTCCAAATATCAATCAAGTCCAGTGTTTCAGTCATTTCAAAAAAAGTCTTTGGAAGTCTTCCATCGTTGGAGATTGTCTGTCTCTGCGCCTTGTCCATATTAGTGGAGACAACACCATTCATGTCTCCCATCATTATGATTTTAAAGTCCAGATAGTCCATTAAAGTCTCATGCAACTTCCTAAAGAATTCCGCCTTCCCCTCATTTGGTGCATATATTCCTAATATTATAATTTTTTCTCCTTGAAGTTGTATTTCTATCGCCAGGTATCTTCCTTGTTCATCTTTAAAGATCATTTTAGGGGCCAATTTTTCCTTTGCATAAATCACAACACCTCTTTTTTTAACTTTGTCTGATGAGATAAATTCTTGTCCAAGCCTTTTGTTTATCAGTAGTTTTCTATGTGTCCTAGTCACATGAGTTTCTTGCAAACAAATTAAGTCCAATTGCTCTCTTTTCAAAATGTGAAAGACTTGGCGTCTCTTCCTGGGGAGGTTAAGTCCATTACAATTCCAGCTAAGAAGTTGCAGAGACATTTTGATACTATGTACCTACTCCTCCAACTGCTCCAAGTTTCTGTTCCTCCTCCGATGGTGGTAAAAGTCCAAATGAAAGATTTGCTATATCAGTTGGTTCTTCCTCTGCTGTTGTATCTACTGTTCCTTTCTGTAAATCTTCCAAGTTTTTTTCCAAAAAGAATTCTTTATCTTGAACTGTTTTTATTTTGACTTTCTTTCCTGTGTAGTTAAAAGAAAGCCCTTGTGGGAACTCCCACCTGAAAGGTATGTTGTTCTTCTTCAGAAGATAGACAAGATCTTTGTAGAAGGCCCTCAGCTCCAGTATATATTTAGGGATGTCTTTGAAGATCTGGACTTGACAATTCTGGATTACAAGAGCTTTTTGATAATGTAGATTTAGTATTTTATCTCTCTCTTCTTTAGATCTCAGTGTAATCAAGCAATCCCTGGGCTTCTTGCCTTGCCTTCTTCCCAACCGGAAGGCCGTTGTTATTTCAAAATCTTCCTCCTGAAATTCGTCCTGCCAAAATTCAAAGATATTTTCTGTGAGGAATTCTATAAGACTGTCTTTTTCTCCCTCTGGAACTGATCGTAATTTAAGATTCTTCTCCTTTCTCTGAAGTTCCCACAAAGACAAAGTTGCGCCGTGTTCATCCACCTTTTTGGTAATTGGTGCAAGCTCCCTCTTAGTTTCTTCTGCTGTATCTTTTGCACTTTGGGCCAGTTTTCTTGTTTCAGTATTTTCTTGAATAAGTTTGTTTATAGAGTCTGTATTAGATGCTACGCTTGCCGTGTTCAAGTCTAGTCTTGTTGTCAGGTCATTCAGTTTTTTTGTATTCTCCACCGATTGCTTTGTCAGTGCTTCCAAAGACTGGTTTATTTTAAGCAATGCCTGTGTCATTGACTCCATAGATGCAGTTGGTGCTTTTTCCTGTCCAGCTGGTATTATGCCTTGCATCGAACCCCTTTTCTTTTGAGGTTGCTGGGTTTGTTTTGTCTTGGATCTAGTTGTTATCTCATCTGGTTGGCTACTCATGTCCTCAAGGTCAATTCTCACAGGAAAGATTTAGCAGTGGAAAACTCCACTCTTTCCCTCTCACAATAGCAATTTTTTTTTAAGTCCTCTAGAGGGAGCATTTAATTGTATCCAATTTAAGAAGCCATAGGCACATGAAATAGTAAACAAAGAATCCAAACAGCAAAGTCCAAAAGTCCACAGTCAAAGCACTTTTTACAGTTTCAGCTTAAATGGTCACAAAATATCTCCATTAAAGTCCTGTAACTTTATCCCAGTCAAGATCTTAACTTTGTATCCAAATCAAATTGACAGCTCAGCTGCCCGGTGTTTTCTCCGGCAGCCCGACTCAGGGTTTTGACGGTGGAAGCTCTCTTTCCTTCACTCTTTCACGCAGGTTGTAAATTTCCAATTTTCCTCCCCCCCTTCCCCTGCTTACTGGGGGGGACGATTTAAGTCCGATGTCCGGTTTTAAGCAGCTTACTAGTTAACTTTCATTTAAGTGCAGCTTTGTCCTCTCGTTGCTTTATTTACATGCAGTCCGGGGAGGCAGACTTCCTTACTTTATGCCTTTCCCGTTTTCAGCCAAATTTTAAATTAAATGTCCCGTTCAGTCTGTCGATCTTACTCACGGGTTTGTAGTCCTGTTCCGACTTTCAGGAAGGAATCAGCGCTCTCTGTTTAATGGCGACGCGGCTTCACTCCGCAGGCTGGGTGACGACTCTCAGCACCGCGCTCACTCCCGATGCCGTTCCGTAGCCTTTAAAAAGGCTCTTTCACAGTACCGGGGGGCGCAAAAGGTGCCCGCCGAGTCTCCTTGCTTACAGGCTTCAGCGCCTGCAATTTTAAGGGTCCCCCGCACGCCGTAGCGGGTCAGACCCGAACTTGCGGAGCAGTCCTCCCTCGGAGCTCGAGGCTAGGACCGCCATTAAACACTGGCGCCAACCGGAAGTCCCATATATTTTGAATTTGAATAATGCTTTATATGTTTGTTTGTTTGTTTGTTTGTTTGTTTGTTTGTTCATGTATGTTTGTTCCTATGGAAAATCAAAACATACATGCATACATAAGGCAGAAGATCATGGAGAGACAATCAGATGGTAGTCTCCAGATCAAAGGAGTAACATTTTAAGGCTCTCCATTCTTGATGAATAGAATATCTTTTGACTATGAGCAGAAGCCTTATAACCATGAGCAGTGGGCACACTGTACATCAGAGAGCTGCTTACCCACATGGAAGGTATTAGGTGAGATCAGGCTGGAGTTGCAGGACCTTGGATACTTCCAAGAAACCAACATCATTTGATGAAGTCTGGAGCTTAATTTAAGCCTGTTCAGCTAGACTACTTCTCCCAGGCTTCACCTGCCCTCTCTATTCCTGACCTCCCAATGTTGAACAGAGAATACCTGAAGGGTGGGGATATGTGCCCATGTTTGCTTGAATGGAAGTAAGATATTTCCATGCATTCAGGGCTTCATATCACATGGAAGCTCCTATTTATGTTAAAGGGAACACAGGTAGAAGCCTCCTCCAGATCTTCCTTGCTCAGTACAGGACAGTCAGGGACTGAAGGAATGAGGACAAGGATACTGGAGGCTGTGGAACACAACCCTGTGCCCCCAACACAGGCCAACATTTCCTGTTCAGGTGTAAATGAGCAGGAGATGGGTTGCAACCTTGGTCTTCCTGGAAAGCAGAATGGACTTTTTAGATATACTTCAATCATATTTAAGGTGTTATCAGGCACTTTGGACTTGGTGCAGGGATGTGGGATGCTGCCAAAGAATAGGAAAGGATTAGTTAAAAAGGTAAAGGTACCCCTGCCCATACGGGCCAGTCGTGTCCGACTCTAGGGTTACGCACTCATCTCGCTTAAGAGGCCGGGAGCCAGCACTGTCCGAAGACACTTCCGGGTCACGTGGCCAGCGTGACGAAGCTGCTCTGGCGAGCCAGCACCAGCACAGCACATGGAAACGTCGTTTACCTTCCCGCTATAAAGCGGTACCTATTTATCTACTTGCACTTAGGGGTGCTTTCGAACTGCTAGGTGGGCAGGAGCTGGGACCGAACGACGGGAGCTCACCCCGCCGTGGGGATTCGAACCGCCAACCATACGATCGGCAAGTCCTAGGCACTGAGGTTTTACCCACAGTGCCACCCGCGTCCCCAAAGATTAGTTATGAACCCATTAATTCTTTAATAAACTGCAGCTGTCCACTCCTGTGACTCCACTTGCTGATTCTTGAAGCTATTGCGGAATGGATCCTGAAAATGGCAATTCATTTTGGAAATGAGGCACCGGGCACACTCTCTCTCTCTCTCTCTCTCTCTCTCTCTCTCACACACACACACACACACACACACACACACACACACACAAACTGGGAATAGCAAATCTGACCCAGAGCCCTCAATCGGCCACAGCCTGAATCAAACTTCTTAGAGCAGCTGGATCTGTCTGGCACCCACTGTAATTAATAGGATTGCAACCGACACAGTATCAGTGCCATAGATCATTAAACCTCAACGATTCTCAGGAAGGTATTGATTCAGTTGCATTGCTGTAAGACACTTTAATCAGAATCAGAGAAGTGGTGGAGAGGGAAGGATCTGATTAATCCGTGAGATACCATTGAGCAGGGAGGACCTCATTTATGTGAAAGGTCTCAAGTGCTGACTATTGATATTAAAGTATCCCCCTGGACTGCAGTTGGTCTATCTGAAGAATGTACAGTGGTAGTGCTGTTCTGCAGAGACAGGTGTGCAGTATATAGCCAGGATTTGGAGCTTGCTGAAACATGCATGTTGGGGCTAGTTTATACATACTGCTGTTGCAGTCATTGAGCGTATGAATTGTGTGTGTGTGTGAAGCACCTCTTGGTGATGAACACTCAACTGAAAAGCAGCATTCAGTGTGCCTTGAGGTGCTAATGCTGTCTCTGATGTATTATCTACTGACTGACTGGCTGGCTGGCTGGCTGACTGATTGACTGATTGATTGATTGATTGATTGATTGATTGATTGATTTGCTGCATTTATATCCCACCTGTCTGAAAAAGAGACAAAGAGCCAGTGCCAGTGTTGACATTGCTAAGCTAGATAGGCCAATGGTATGACTCTGTAAAGGCAGCTAACACTGTCCCTATGTCTATTCTTTAATAATTTCATTTCCCTCTGAACCCAATCCTCTTCATTTCCATCACCTCACCTCACAACTATGTCTACCCTTTTAGGATTGCACTTCATGCATCTGATGAATAGGACTCTAACCCACAAAAAGCTTATGCCATTATAAATGTCTGAAACGTGCCACAAGAGTCTCTTTTTGTCACAACCAGTGCTTGGGGGGGGGGGGACACAGAGTCTGTCTTCTGGGATCCATCTGTGAACAGAATGAGTGAGTGAGTAAAATCTTTTTATACTTTTATAGAAGACAGTGTTGTGTCTATTTCTTTTATGAGGGGACTAAAGGGAATAGTACCAGGTAACTTATTTTAGAGGCTTTACAGAGCCTGAGCAAACACATCCGCTGTGCAAGTTTAAAAAGGGGAGTGTTACTCTGCTAAATTGCAGAACTTGTTAACACAAGTTGGAAAGGATATAATCAAACAATATATCCTCTCCTGCCTCCCTGAACATTCCCACAATGTGGTCCAAAGAAAAGCAGAGTAATACATTTGACACCAGCTTGGCTGCAGGAGTTGCTGGAAGGAGAAGAAGAAGAGTTTGGATTTGATATCCCGCTTTATCACTACCCGAAGGAGTCTCAAAGCGGCTAACATTCTCCTTTCCCTTCCTCCCCCACAACAAACACTCTGTGAGGTGAGTGAGGCTGAGAGACTTCAGAGAAGTGTGACTGGCCCAAGGTCACCCAGCAGCTGTATGTGGAGGAGCGGAGACGCGAACCCTGTTCACCAGATTGCAAGACTACCGCTCTTAACCACTACACCACACTGGCGTACAAGGAGGCGTACAAGGTGCATCCAACTGTTTTAGGGACGCCACTCTAATTTTTTTACTCCTTAGCTTTTTCTTCTCCCAAAGATGTCCAGCAAGGTACCCCTTTGTAAATCCATTTGGACTTCAGAGGCACAGAGGGATCACACTTGAAAGCAAAAATTATGCCAACCTGCAGATTTGGAAACTTGTATTTGCTTTCTTGCTTTCACTCACTCTCTTTTTAAAAACTCTCCTTATTGCAGTGCTAGCAAGAAACAAAGGGAAGAAAGGAATTTTTTAAAGGAAGTGAATGGTTTTAAACATTTTCAAAGTGCATTACCTTTCTATCTCCCTTCCCCAGCTACTCTCCAGCTCATATATCCCACTTGCACTTTGGAGAAGGCAGAAAAGTACATATTGTACAGCCAAACTGCCAGCTCAGATTTCTGTTGCATAACTTCTGTGCCTCATAATTAGATTTGCAGTGACCTCTGCTCTCTGGCTTCTGTTCCTCCTGTAACACAGGTGCCCTGGTGCCTGAATAGTTTTGGCCTCAACTTAAGCAGTTCTGAAAGTTTTGCAGCCCGAGGTTTCTCCTTGTCCAAGCTGCCTACAGCTTGACAGCTTTCTTTCTCTCCCTGGTGACAAGCAGCCTTGGCTCTCGGGGACACAGCAAGGAGGTCTGTGTGGGATGCAAAGAGAAAACAAGGACAGCAAAAAACAGATTCTCATTAAAGTATATATTATTATTATTATTTCTAAAAGAAGGGAGGAAGCCAACTAGATGAATTCTGTCACAATCTTACTGTGCCACCAGCACTGTGTAGGTATCGAATGTGGGTGGATGTTTGACCATGTGGGTTTCACTGACAATTGCCCAGGGTTAAATGTTTACCTGAGAACAATGAAAATAAATTCACAACAAATTGAGTTCCAAGGTGAACATCATCAGAACCAGTGTAGCATAGTGGTTAGAGTGTCAGACCAGGACCTGGGAGACCAGGGTCAAATCCCCACTTGGCCATGAAACTCACTGTGGTGACTTTGGGCCAGTCACTGCCTCTTAGCCTAACCTACTTCACAGGATTGCTGTGGGGGTTAAATAATGAGGGGGGGGAGCCACCTCGAATACCTTGGAGAAAAAGGTAAGATGCAAATGCAATAAATGAAATGAATGAGATGGACTAGATAATCCTCGGTGTCTTTTCCAGATCTACAATTCTATGATTTAGAATGCTGATTGGACAGAAATGGAAGAAAGGGGGTAAGAAGCAGTGTGGGACGGAGTCTAATTTGGAAGCCCCAACATGGCTGATGTCTGTCAAGCCTTGATACAATCAATATTGAATATGGCAGCCTTTGGAAAGTCAGATGTTCTGTGACATTGACACTATGCGGGTATATATAGATGTGTCAGCTTTTTGAGCCACACCTGTAGCCATTCCTTCAAGCAGCAGAGTGATCTGCAGCCGTTTCCAGGTGATTGTGCCTTAAAAACCTTTGCTTGCCAAATCCTACAGATCAAACAATTTTTCGTAACCAAGAGACAGGAGCTGGTCAAGTTAGCCTGACAATTTTTTTCTGACAGCTTGATAACCTTATATGTATGGTGCTGTCAAGAAGAAAATTGCTCCATTAAGAAAATGTTCATCTGAAGTCATTATTTCATGAATACTTTGTCAGAACAGCCACCAATTCCTCTTTGATTTCCTTTCCAACATGTGTTCATTGCATGCCACACTGTTTCTCTTCGGCTGCAGTATGGCTTCTTACAAAAACTAGGTTATTCATCTCACTGTCCACCTAGTCAGAATTTTACAAAATTAATTACATAAATGTTACGTTATAACATTTCAATGCAAAGGAAACACAATGCAAATGGGGGGAAATGTAATCAATTATGTGATGGTCGCAGACTAGAAGCTATTTCAGACATGGGGCAAATAAGTGAACCTTGGCAATTCCTGCTGTTTCCCCACTTCTATCAGACTCCTCTGACATCCATTTAGGGATAGTTTGCCTTTGAGGGGTTCTTTACCACAACATGAAGCTGTGAAAATATATCCAGATATTACCCTTTTACACTTTTTTCATGCTGTTTTTCCATACATTTTCTTGTTATTAATACTCTTGCTTGTTTTACTATGTATTTCTTACCCATTCATTAAAATCACTGGTGAGGACCTAGAAATGAAAAATGGTGGAAAAAACAGGTTTGTTTAGCCTGTAGAAGAGAAGGTTAAGGAGAAACATGATATCTGTCCTCAAAAACCTGAGGGGATACTAGGCAGAGTGGAATGGTTCTCTGTTGTCACGAAGAGCAAGACTGCAATGATTGAGTGGACTTGTCAGGAGAGCAGTTTTTAGCTAAATTTTAAGAGAAAATGTCTAATGGCAAGAATTGCTTGTCTGATGAATCCACACTGGGTCATCAAAAACTTGCATACAGTGGTACTTCAGGTTAAGTACTTAATTCGTTCCAGAGGTCCGTTCTTAACCTAAAACTGTTCTTAACCTGAAGCACCACTTTAGCTAATGAGGCCTCCTGCTGCTGCCGCACCGCCGGAGCACGATTTCTGTTCCCATCCTGAAGCAAAGTTCTTAACCCGAGGTACTATTTCTGGGTTAGCGGAGTCTGTAACCTGAAGCATATGTAGCCTGAAGCGTATGTAACCCAAAGTACCACTGTATTTGAGAAATAAATCTTTCATCTCTTGCACAACAGATCCACATAATAGATATTAAAAACACATATCTATTAATTTTGAGTCAACGAAACAACTAAACAGTAGAACTATAAAAGGATCACCTTCCTGGCCGTGAAACTATGAATTGAACACAATAAAGGCCTGTCAAACTGACATCATATCACCAGCCAGAAAGGACAACATAGCAGGAGGCTGGTCTCCCTTGGTTCTACCTAGCAGAGCTCTTCATAAAATTGGCACTTTATGTGTCAAGGGCAGATCCTACAATTGGTGCCCATTATATTTAATAAAGCCACACATCGTTCAGCACTATAAGAGACGAGGTCTTGCAAAAGGCCAAGGCACTGTTGTTTGTGCAGCAGCTACAGCAAAAGTTGAATCACCAACCATCCCTCCTTATCTGCAGACTGCTGGCATTTTGACATCCATCCTAGGTCTGCTAATAAGGGAGTCAATGTCAGGTGCATGGGACTACAAAATAATAAACTAGGCACCATACACAACATGGGGTGGAGTAGGGTAGATGGGAAGGGAGGGAGGGTGAATTCTCGTGCAACTGTACAGCTGGTGATCAGGGTTTGGTTTATCTTGGATGGAAAAGAGCTGCAGCTCAATGGCAAAGCAGCTGTTTTGCATACAGGAGGTCCCAGTTTCAGTCTCCTGCATCTCCAGGCAGGGGTGAGATATATGCTTTCTAGGCGTGGGGCTGAGCTCTTTAGCACTAAAATGGAACAAAACAAAACCCACACAAAACCCAATTGCCATTTGTTCCAATTCAGAGCTAAATTGTGAGTTTTCCTTCTTGAGGTTGTTTTCCTTCTTGAGGTTGTTTGACTAGTTCTGTCTGTCATACTAGCTACCTTAGCACCTTCAGTTTCTTCATCTGCGAAATGGGTCTACCTTCTAGGGAGGGGAGGGGTTATGTGTCTGCTGTTTTATTTTTTAATCACTTAGCAAAGTTTTTGCACTCTTCCCAGAATAGGATTTGTTAATCTTATTCTGGGTGTTAAGCACTTGACTCTCACAAGAATGGCTGGAAGGATGGGATATGCGTTTAAACTGGAGACATTGTCTTCCAGGACTAGAATCTGCTCATGTAAATTGGGATTGGTGAAGCATTTATTTTGCTTATGTCAGAAATGCTATTGTCCAAGAAGACTTGTCAAGTTCCATCAAGAACAACCAGAGCTGAGAATTGAATTTCCGGTGCTCTTTGCTCAAAATGCTTACACTTGAAAGCCAAACAGCTAGATTATCAATCTTCATGCCCTAGCTTGGGTGACATTTATTGGCTTAAACATTGAACAGGACCCAACATGTTATGTGGGAGTCCAGAGCCCTTTCTTTATAGGAAGGAAATTGTAGGAAGTTTGCAGAGATTCCAACCATCATTATGTTACAAAAACAAGGCTATTGACCTCTACAATCTTACATACAGTACACTGCAGTTTGTGGGCTGTATCCAAAGTCTGTCATACTCAGAGCCGACCCATCGAAATCAATGGGTCTACTCTGAGTCTAACTTGGCCAGAAATCATCCAACATATGAAACTCAGCGAATGTTGATATTAACCACTAATGCTAAAATTTAAGCAGGCTGGTGAGAACTGTCAGGAAATGCTAACATTTATTAGTAAAATATATGCAATACCACATGAATTTAATGAATGGCCATATGTAATTGAAATATACTCAGAGTCGAGAGTGGATTTCATGCTCTTTATTCAGCTCATAGTGGTGAGAAGGAATGAAAGTCCCCTCAAAGTATCTGCTTTATATACATTATTTACACAATGGGCTGCACGTGATTGGCTAATTCTGGAATTCTCCTGTAGGCCAATCAGATTGTGGATTCACTTCCATCTGGAGCTGGATTGGGTGGCTCCTGCAGACCAATCATACTGCTGCATTGTTCTAGGACCAATCAGACTGCTGCATTTTGGATCCTATTGTTCTAGGACCAATCAGACTGCTGCATTTTGGATCCTATTCAACTCAGTACATAACAGTAATCCTTACCATCTACTAATAAAGGCATACTGGAAAAACTTCAGAATAAGGAAGTTTCTCACTTTTCCCAGTAACTCTTACATTTACTCCAGCTTCAGTGTGCTCTCACTGCTGCTGTTTGAAGCTCAGTGCACACGGCATTAGCCACAATATATCTGTATCCTGTAGTTTCTTGAGAAATACTCCTGTTTGATGCCTTTTCCCTCAAACCAGATTCCATCCGTTTTGAAAACATCAGTCATGGTTAAGCTGAGGTGTGTACATTTCAGACATCCATTGTGCATGTGCGGATGATGGCACATCTACAAATGGATGACTTCATTGCAAAAGAAGTTGGGGGTTTGTAGGCACAGAGAAATGGATCAGGTAATGTGGGAGGGGGGATCAGGTAATGGTGTGTACAACAACATAAAATGTGACTTGAAACACAGTGGGGGGGGGACAAATTTGCTGCATTTTAAAACACTGATCTGTATCTGCCCTTTGGGGGCCAATTGGCCATGGAATTATTCCTTCCTTTAGCTCTGCGTGACTGCTGTAAATAGCACCCGTGGGTTGAGACCAGGGCATGCGGAAAGGAGGGCTTTAAAATAGAATCAGAAATCACAGCTACCCCCAATATATTGTTCCAAATGTTTTTTCGAGATGTGCTTCTTTATCAAGTGAATGCCTTTAGTGTCTTCTAATGTTTCTTAAGAGCTGCTTGGAAGAGCCTCGCTGCCGATTCACGCAAGAGCAATTGCCTTGATAAAGATACACCTTTTGAAATTCATCGGAAACAATATAGTGGAGCATCTGACCTGACTGAGGGAGGTCTTAAACTTTTTCAGCCTGAGAACCACATTCCTTGATGGAAAATCTTTCAGGGGCTGCATAGCAGTAATAGGTGGGGGCAGAGGTAAATGGGAGCAGCATCAAAAGGGTCCTGTTTGTGAACTTCTTCAGGGCATCTGGTTGGTTAATGTGAGTTGCTGGAGTAGATGGGCCTTTGGCCTGACCCAGAAGAATTTTCCTTATCTTCCTATGTGCTTATGAGAGGGGCATTGCCTGGGGAGAATCCCAAAGGTCATATAGAGATGGTTGGAAGGCCCTTGCACCCTCCATGGCCCCAATCTGAATAGCAGCTTCTGTATTTTCTATTTGCAGAGGGACACAAGTTCCCATCAGTATCAGGGGGTAGTTTCTCCTATTCCAAACTGCAAAGGCGGGGAATCAGAATTTGAACCATGGCGCAGGCACAGGGTCCAAGTCCTCCTCTCTGTAAGTCAGGTGTGGGAAACCTCTGTCCCTCCAGTTGTTGCTGAATTACAATTTCCCTCATCCATGGACATTGGTCATGCTTGAGACAGATGGCAGCTTCAGTTCAGCCACATCTGGAAGGCCAAATGTTCCTTGCATTTGCTCTAAGCCATGATCTCACTATCCATTAAGGAAACTATGAGCTGTGTAATACATCAAGGCAGGAATAATGTCACATCTTGTTTAGTTGTGGAGGGGGGTTCCCTTAAATCTCATAGCAAAATTATTTGTATTTCTTTCCAAAAAACATCCCATATTAATACTGAGACTAAACTTAACAGATTTAAATGCCCCCCCTGCCCGTGATAACAAAATCAAACCAGAAATAGCAATATAGTTTGTTAAACAAATTGTAACCATTTCCTTTAAAAATTCTAATTATGTTAACTGTGGCTGGAAGCTTTAATGAACGAGCTAATCAACTAAAGTTTTACAGTCCAATCCTATGCAAGCTTTCTTGGAGCACTGTATTACATTTATAGCCCATATTTCCTCCAAGGAGCTCCAGGTTGCATGTGTGGTCTCCAGTCCTCATTTCATCTGCATAAGAACCCTGGAGATGGGCTAGAATAGGAGAGCAACTATGCAAGCCTAACTATGTTTACTGGAAAATAAGTCCTATTGAATTTAATGGGGCTTTCACCCAAGGAAATGAAATTAGGATTGCAGCCCAAGTGGCTGGCCCCAGGTCACCTAGTGCGCTTCAGTGTTGCCCAATATAATTAATAACAAAGGGTTGCATCCAACTAACATCTAATCAGAGCAGACCCTCTGAAGTTAATGAACTAAATTAACCATGTCTATGAATTTCAGTAGATCTACTCTGAGTAGCACAAGCGACAACTACAACCCAGAAAGCCAACTGTTAATTATGCACTTGCTTATTTGTGGGGCTAGTTTGCTACTGTAAATAAAGGAAGAAAATATAAACCGGTAAAGGATATCTTTCTTTGTAATTATGAATGATAGTGTTTGTTTATTAAACTGTAATATTTCAAAATGTCAAAAAAAACAACACAACACCCTGCAATATGCCAAAAGGGTTTCAGGAAAATGCAATGCTTTTAATAAAAAAAAATTATACGTAAATTCCTCCATTCATCAATCAGAAGGCAGGTGATTAAGCAGCTAAAAGCATATCCCATTGGAGGCAAACTCTAATTTACACAATTTAGACTGTTTAATGCCAAGTGAATACAAATGGCAGTAATGCATTGCTTTTTACTGGCAGAAGGAGGCCATTCTGTTGCTTTCTACCATTTAGGACTCTAAGCCCTAATCCTGCTCTCTAAAAAAGATTTCAGCATCCATGTGGGAGAAAGGTAGGTCTCCGTATGACAGTGCTGTGCTGGTGCTGGCCTAGAATGATGACTTCAATCAAAAATGTGTAAAACAGACTCCGTAATTCCAGATGTGAAGAGAAATCATTCTGTGAAATTGTCTTCCCTCCTCCCACTTAATCCCCACCTTGTTTTAGCACATCTTTTCATCATGAAAGCTAATGGGTCTGATGTCTGATTAGGCATAGATAAAATGGTACTGTTAATCTTGGGTCTCCCCCCCCCCCATGCTGATGGCATAAGGTGCATTTAAACCTTTGCACTTGCTTTCAGATGAAGCATGTTTGGAGTTTTGCAAGACATTCCGATTAAAGAGAGAAAGAAGCCCAAGTGGAAACAGTTGCTTTCCCTCTAATTGCAGGTCTGAAAACAGGGCTTTATGAAGCAATGCAATGTAACTTTACATTTTTAACAAACCTTGTTCAATCATTGCTGTTTATTTCGAGAGTTGTTTATCACTGCACCTCTCAAATCCAGAGGAACAATTGGTTTGCATAACAGAGTATTCATTTATGTAACTGCAACTTCATGGTTTTACTGTATCTACCCAACATTAAATTGAGGTCAACTATAATGACAGCTTCTAGTAAATGGTACAAGAGACAACCATTTTTATTATGGCAACCATTTTGATTGCACTAACATTCAAAAGGCACCTCGAAATAGGGTTGTCATATTTCAAGAAGTTAAAATCTGGACACAAAAGCTGTCGCACTTTTTTTTGTCACAGTTGTGGAGCTTTTTAATTTTTGACCAAAGTTGTTAAGCTTTTTTGGGCAAAATCTCAACTATTTTTAAGGAAATTCACCAATATCAACACTTTAAACATGGATTGTCATACATCTGGATTTTCCCAGGCATATAAGCGATTTCTGCCCAGGCGTTGTTTACGAGGGCAGAATCCCGGCTATGTCCAGGAAATTCTGGACATATGACAGCCCTACCTCCAAACAACATGCTTCGTGGGAAGAAATAAAATGGTGTGCATTCCAATTCTATGTCCACAATAGAATATCTATTCATACCAAGTATATAGCTAAAACAAAACAACCAATTCCAAGAGGGTGAAACAAATGAAAAGTTCTCCTTGCGTTTTTGGTACAGCCTCTGTTTCTGCTCTGGTACTGCTATTCAACATACTCTAGCGCACTAGCATGCCCCCGCAATTGAGGTGGTCAGGGCTTTGTGACGCACATGCCGCAGAGTGTATTGATGTCACTTGTGCATGTCACAATATGTGCTGATGTGGCATGCGTAAGTGAGGTGAGCACATGTGGCAAGCGCACATGGGCACTATGGAATTTGGGGAGCCCTCAAGCCCCCCTAGATGGTGCCCTTGCGCATACAGGCAATGAATTGGCATTGGCAGGAAGCAGATGTCATGGGGCACCTTTAGGATGAAAGAGAACCAGTTCTGGAATAAGATGTCACCTCGATCTCAGTCTCTACCTAAAACATGCCATTGGTCTACCTAGGCTAGCATTGTCTACACCAGGAATGGAGATCCTTCTTCAGCCCAAGGGCCACATTCCCTTCTAGACAACCTTCCAGGCAGTGGTGTAGCAAGGTCAGGTGGTACCCAGTGTGGAAAATTTCTTGTCACATCCCCACCCCCCTCATCAAAATTATTAAAAGAAGAAAAAACAAGATACTTACAGGACCACGTGCCAGTCATGGGTGTAGACAAAGGCAAAAATGGTGAAGCAATGAATGTAAATATTGCCTTGGCTAGTGTCTACACATGCTAACACACACCTCTCGATCGTCTATGCAGGCAAGCAAGAGGCATTGCCAGAGTCCAAGGACGCCTTCCAGCCAGGCAAAAAAGCAATTGAGGAGGGTGTGACTTGGGGAGAGGTTTGACCTGGGGAGGTTCCTGAGGGCCAGAGAGAGAAGCCTGGAGGGCCACATTCATCCCCTGAGCCCAAGGTTTCCCACCCCCAGAGATGCCAGGGACAAGCTCAATATCTGAGCTTCCGCATGCAGTGCATGTACTCTCCCACTGAGTTATGGTTCCTCTCCTAAAATATTTTAAGGTGATTAATATTTTTAAAATATTTGTATTATAATTAGTATTATAATTTCAAAAGAAAGTTTGGCATGATTCCAACACTTTATATGTCTTTGGTAGCTTAAGGAACATATTGGCATGTTTCTTTCTGGTGCCATATTCCATTCCTTGTTTATTTTCCTATAGTTTTAATCCAACATTTAGGAGGCAAAAATGACTAAGTGTTCAGGTCTTAGAAACACTTTTCCCAGGGCTTGTCTTAATTCAGACCTATTTTATTTCTGCTGATTGCTTTTATGCTGTTTTGTATTTCTTTTATCTCTTTGTTTGTTTGTTGCTGCTGTTTTAAATTATGTTTGAAGCAATTGTTTGATTTTTTATTTATTTTTCCCTCTAACAAAAGCTAGATGGATTCTGTTTTAATTAACGTCTATTGTCATTTTGATTATTTGAAACTCTCCCCAAAATGTAATCATCATTATGTCATATGTTAATTTGCATGCCATTTTCCCCATATTTGCTTACAGGATAACAAAAAACAACATAACAATTCCAAACATATTAGAAACAATTGCAAATAATAATATCAATAATAATAATAATAAACCAAGCCATGCATTTTGTAAAACAAGACAAATAAGTGATCCTAGTATAACAGCTTAAGCTAAACAACACTGTATGAAAACAATACAAATCAGGAAACATACTGAAATCACCAAAACTAAATGGAAGAGAAAGTGATGCCAACGCAAACATGGAAGAATAGCACACAACACATCACGCCTCTTCAAGGGTAAGCTATAAATCGCTGAAATTAACAAATAAAAGAAAACTGAAGAGAGGGAAAATGCAGCAGAACTCTTCTGCAAAATATCCATTCCAACACCAACACCTTAGGTTTTCTGATAAGGTCAATACCAACATAGTGAGGACTGTTCTTCCTGGCGGATATTGATCGTTCAATAAAACAATTCTTGAAAATATTGGAAGGCACTTGCAGTGATGCTCGCCTGCCTCCTACAGATGCCGGGAAGCTCTCGCCTTTGATTACCTACAGCGCTGTGGCAACATCTCAGAAGAGAAAAGATGCGATCCCATTAGCACATCCCTCTAGAGCTGCCACCTGCTTTGATTTTGTCAGCGTATGCCAGAAAAACAAAACCAGGTCCTGAATGAAGAAGCATCCCTTTCACGGCAAGCAAATGTCCTAGAGATTTACTGTATGGAATTCAACACTGGTGAGAGATCAAAGGCTGCATGCAGAAAAGATGATCACAGGGTCATAAATGCCTTCTGAGCTCACCTTATTGAGGGGAACATAATAATAATAATAATAATAATAATAATAATAATAATAATAATAATTTATTTGTACCCCGCCCATCTGGCTGGGTTTCCCCAGCCACCCTGGGCGGCTTCCAACAAAGATGAAAAATACACTAAAATGTCACATATTAAAAACTTCCCTGAACAGGGCTGCCTTCAGATGTCTTCTGAATGTCAGGTAGTTGTTTATCGCTTTGACATCTGATGGGAGGGTGTTCCACAGGGAGGGCGCCACTACCGGGAAGGCCCTCTGCCTGGTTCCCTGTAACTTGGCCTCTCGCAGTGAGGGAACCGCCAGAAGGCCCTCGGAGCTGGACCTCAGTGTCCGGGCAGAACGATAAATGCAACACCATTCACGCATATGCAAACTGCATGAATGGTTTGTTGAAAAGTGCACAGGGGTTGCAACAGGACTGATTCAGATTGGCACCCCAATAAGGAGCACTCAGCCAGCACGGTCCAGATTAGGCCTGTAGAGAGCTGGAAGCCCATGACTCCAAAATGTATTTTTTAAAAAGAAGGAATAAAGAGGGAGGAGTTTTAAAAATTAAGAAATAAAAAAGTAATTGCTAGCCTCCTCTCTTCTTCTTCCCTCCCATGTGACTTGTTCACTCCTGAATTATTTTTTTCCCCTTGCCCCCCTCCCCGCCACCAAATTATAGGTGAACCCCCAAGGTGAAACAAAAGATTGGCCTTATTGCCAGGGCTTAAAATTTCGATTTGATTTCCTTTTGGCAATATTGAAGCACTTCCATTCAAGGTGTCTAAAGGGGAAGCAAAAAAAGAGAAAAGAAGAATAGTTCCTCTCCCCCCCCCCCTTGTCAAATAACGCCTGTGCTTTTATGGATTTGAATCCACTTGACATTTCTCTTTCACTCCGAGCGGCACACAGCATGCATAATAAGATTGCAAAGGAAGCTGGTCTTGTTTTCCCTGCTCAAGTGTTGTTAAAGCTCTGCCAAATGGTCTCCTTTCTCTGCATGCTTTTATACATCCACCCTCAAATTACTTGGGGTGGAATGATACAGCGTGGTTGGAAGCATTAGGCCAAGATCGACAAAAACATGAGATCTCTAAGATACAAAGTCCCAGTGCAGAGCAACTTAGTCGGTCCTGAACATGCCTGATTGGGGGCTTTTGAGGAGAAGGAGAGATTCACCAACCATTTATATCAGTAGGTTGGGAGTGTTTTTCCGCCACAATCGATATCCTAAGCAGAAAAAAATGTAATTTGAACGGAGGCAAAAACCAACAGTGTAAATAGTAACAAGGTTATAATTCTTAACAAGAACCATCATCTAAAGTTCTGTCCATACTGTATAGCTGAGTTTTTCAGATGCTGATAAAACCCACCACTTTGTCCAGTGCAGCCTTGGACCCCCTTGTTTATTTTTCTTCTGAAATCAGCTCTCTGAACATTTGATTTGGCTTGAAGAAAAACTGCAGGAATTAGAAAAGTTATGCTTGTGAGCCTGTGGTATGTTGGACTGCCACCACTCACCTGACCTGGAGGTCAGGTCACATAACTGGTGCTTCCCAGAAGGTAGAGGCAGCAAGTTGTGGTGCAAATGCCCCAGATCTAGCGCTCCTGCTGATTTGCACCACACCAAACTCCTCACCCCTTCCCCTCTGCCTCTTGGTAAGCAGTAGCAATGTGGCTGCTCAGAGATCAGGTGTAGCAAACTCTCTGCTACTGCTTGTGAGCTTAGATTAAGGAAATGCTGCAAAGCTATTGCTCTAGAGTCATGCCACCTCTCTCTTCTACCAGTTACCAGGCAGACATCTTTATAGAATGGGGATGAAAAATCTGTGGCTCTCCAAAGGTCACTGGTCTAACTCCAGTCATGTCCGACTATTGACCTTGCGGGCAGGGGCTGATGGGAGTTGGAGTCCCTTGGGAGGTGGTGGACTCTCCTTCCTTGGAGGTTTTTAAGCAGAGGTTGGATGGGTATCTGTCATGGATGCTTTAGCTGAGATTCCTGCATTGAAGGGGGTTGGACTAGATGACCCTGGGGTCTCAACTCCCAACTCTACAATTCTATGAACATCTGAGGGGGTCACCATGCAGAACAAAACACACACACACACATCCAATTATATCAACATTAGGCTATACAGCAGGGGTCCTCAAAAATTTTCAGCAGGGGGCCAGTCCACTGTCCCTCAGACCTTGTGGGGGGCCGGACTATAATTTTTTTGCGGGGGGGAATGAACGAGGAATGATGAGTGGCACGTGAAAGGGCTCCGGAGAGGGGCTGGCACCAACAAAGCCCAACCCCCCTCCTCCTCTAGGCAGGGCGGGGAGAAGCCAGGAGGAGGGAGGGAGGGAGGGAGGAGGAGCCGCTGTAGCCATTTGAGGGGGAGAGAGGGAGAAGGAAAGAACATGCTTGCTGGCGATCCACGCAGTGATTCCTAGACCATCCACGGGCCGAATTTAGAAGGAAATTGGGCCTGATCCGGCCTGTGCACCTTAGTTTGCCGACCCATGCTAGTATACAGGCATTCAAACAGGATATAATGAATGAACATGAGAAGGGTGAGACATTTATACACGTTAAGGGTGAGACATTTATACACGTTCAGTTAAACCTCAGCATGCCACCTATAATTGTGCCCTCTCTGGGCAAATCTGTAGTTTTCCTCATCCAGGGGCCATGGGAGGGTTTCTGATAACTGCAGCCCCAGTTATATGCACCAAAGATCCTTGCAGGTATTCAGCTGCCACCTCCTTGCATATTAAAGGCACAAATGAGAGCTTCACATGTTTGAACCAAGCCTGACCCAAGTCCCCCCCCCCCAAAAAAAAATCAACACAAGAGCAGCTAATAGTATCCACTGCCCCAGGCTAAAATGCATAGCACCAAATGCTGGGTAAATTGTTTTGGCACTTGAGTCAGAAAACCCAACAAGTACCCTCCTTCCTGGCAGTAGAAACACAGCAGTAATACATCATCAGATTATTACAATCAACAGATCAGAAGTATAATAAATTACTTAACCATTTTGACTCTTTTACAACACCCAAAATCAGCATTATCAGACTAAGAGCCAGCCTCCCAGTACCAACACTAATACAGCTCCCCTGTATGGAGCAGGGCAGGGTGGCAGCAAAATTGGGGTTGCATGAAAAAATCAGCAAGAGAACCAGATTGACATCATATGTCGCCTTGCTCAGCCCCATCCAGGAAAACTGCCACAATGCTATTCTCCAGAGATGGGCTCCACAACTCCACAGCTCTGCCCTACAGCATTGCCTGCTATTGCCTAATGGTAAGGCTAGCCCCAGTTTGAACATATGGATGTTGCTACCATTCTTCCACAGGCACTTGCTACACAAGCATCCTTTAGCACAGCTGAGACCTTGAAGAAGGACACTGACTAAACTGATAGTGTCCAGAGAAGAGCGACCAGGGTGATGAGGGGTCTAGAAACCAAGTCCTATGAAGAACAGTTCAAAGTATATTTTAGATGAGGGAAAATTACAGTGCTCAAACAGCAAGAAATGAGCCTTGGGTTACAGTGAAATTCGGCACAAATTCAAAATCCCAAGGTTGGTTGGCGAAAGATCAGAATGTGTGATTGATTGATTGATTGATTGATTTATAATTCCTTTTGTAATTTTGGGGTGCTAAAATTTCCATTGCTTTACTTTCAGAAGCCAGGTTTGGAAAACCATTACAAAGCAAAGAAAAGTAAGTTGCGCTGCTGAATTTTAAGGCAGTACTGTTACATACGGGTCTTCATGTGCAGGGGATGTCCCTAACTCAGGGAGGGTTGAAGGCCCATCAGCTACTCTCACCTGGTTTAGCTGGCCAGTCAAAGCCATTCCCCAGCGTGTGTAGGGTGTTAAGGAAGGGCTAGTACCTCTGGTGGGAAACACGTCTTGCTCCTTCTGAAGTAGTTTGTCCAACCTGCACTCAGCTCTCACCTATCATGCAACAGCGGCCATACCCCAGGAAACGACTTCGATTGGCTGGCTAAACCAGGTGAGGGTAGCCAGTTGCTATCAAATCCTCGATGCGTTAGGAACTTCCCCTGCATGCGAAGATAGGCTCCAATGGTCCAACCATGCAATAGGCCTGAAGGTGTTTTCTGCATGTGCTGTAGAGGGAAGTGAGGGGCAGATGTCAACCTGAGAAGAGAAGAAGAAGAAGAGTTTGGACTTGATATCCTGCATTTCACTCCCCTTCAGGAGTCTCAAAGCGGCTAACAATCTCCTTTCCCTTCCTCCCCCACAACAAACACTCTGTGAGGTGAGGTGAGTGAGGCTGAGAGATTTCAGAGAAGTGTGACTAGCCCAAGGTCACCCAGCAGCTGCATGTGGAAGAGTGGGGAAGCGAACCCGGTCCACCAGATTACGAGTCTACCACTCTTAACCACTACACCATGCTGGCTCACCTAGAAGAAGGAAAACTCTACTCCTAATCCTTTGCTGCCTTGTGGGAATATCTTCAGGAGAAGAAAAGGCTAAGGAGTAAGCCCTACACAAACCCAGAGTGGAGTCCCTAAGATGGTTGGATGGTACCATGTACACATCTCTCTGGCAACTCCTGCAGCCAAGCTGGTACCAAACATATTGCTTTGCTTTCCTTTGGACCTCATCTGGAAGAGGGGGTTCTTGTTGTCTGGGCATCTCAGGACCTCCATACATACTGCCCAGGTTTGCACCTCAAGGAGGTCACTTCAGTGCTGCTAAGGCTGCAGTTTGACTTCACCCCCAGAGGTGCACTCCATTGTCTCTCAAGACAACCAACAACAATAACTGGTACATAGCAATTTTCCAGATTCAATATGTGTGTACACATTTATTTGTGTGTGTTTGTACCTTTTTGGATTACTGTATTTTTTTTTGCAGGCTGCTTCAAAGCTAGGATAATTTTTTTCTCCATGCACCATTTCAGCTCTGCAGAACTTATATCATTACTCACGCTCTGTTGGTTCACATATACATGCATTGGTTTGTTTTAATGGTCTTTTAGTCATTTTACAACATTTCCACCATAACATTTTTTTTGTTTACAGGTGTTGTCACTCACATTTAAATTTATTTCCTTCTGTTCCTATTGTATGGAGTATTTTGAATAGGCATTTATTTATTTTTTGTATGTGTTTCCTATTTATATGTGTTTCCTACAGACCAATGAAGAAGAGCTATGGTCAGAACATGGGTGGTTAAGCTACTCAGGCTGATTTGTATTTCTTGTAAATAAAATAATAATAATAATAAATTTTATTTATATCCCGCCCTCCCCAGCCGAAGCCAGGCTCAGGGCGGCTAACAACAATCAAATAATCAAACAATCAAATAATCCAACATTCCAAAAACATTTCATTATAAAATTTAATTAAAATCAAATTGATGGCAACCGTTAAGCAAAATTCTGTGCAGGTTGCCAGAGGAGGGAGTCAGGCTGCGCCCTGACCAAAGGCCTGGTGGAACAACTCTGTCTTGCAGGCCCTAATGGAAAGATGTCAGGTCCCGCAGGGCCCTAGTCTCTTGTGACAGAGCGTTCCACCAGATTGGAGCTGCAGCCGAGAAAGCCCTGGCTCTAGTTGAGGCCAGCCTAACCTCTCTGTGGCCTGGGACCTTCAGGATGTTTTTATTTGCAGACCATAGGTTCCTCTGTGGGGCATACCAGGAGAGGCAGTCCCGTAGGTACGAGGGTCCTAGGCCGTATAGAAACAGTTGTTGCTCAAGGAACCTTTTTTCCTTTTTTGCCAAAATGTCCTGCAAACAAATCTCCTGATTCCCCATCCCTGGGATGAGATGGACAATGTTTCTGTTCTGTGAGTGTGACCATCTCACCTCCCAGCTGCCATTTCCAGACTGTAAGGTAAAAGGTAAATGACCACTAGTCAGTTGAGTCCAGTCAAAGGCGACTATGGGGTGTGGCGCTCATCTCACTTCAGGCCGAGGGAGCCAGCGTTTGTCCACAGATTGCCTGAATCCCTGAGTTGTTGGGTGGCAGCAAAGTGCGACGAAAGCTGTTTTGTTGCTGCTGCTGTTTCCTTCAAAGTAATGGCAGTCACACTTGCACAGCTAATGAGCATACATGACAGATGGCGCTCTCCTCCTTCATAAACACGGTGGGGGGAGCCAGATTCTCAGAAGAGGCCCAAGACAGAGCCAGCTGAGCTTTATCTGATTAAATGTCTAACAACTGCAGCAACTTGCATAATGTTTCCGATGCTTGCTTTCCCCTGCTTAACACGTTTGAGCAGGCATGTTATTTTTAACCTATAGAGACATCATGTCTAACACAAATCACATTTGCTGAAGGTTCCAAGGTGGCTTGCACTAGCTCCCGGCAGTCATTTGACCACATGCATTGAATATGTTTTGACAAGGAGAAGCCTCACACCTTTAACAAGCCACAAACTTTCCAGCCAGGTTCCCAACTTGCTTTGCAACCTGCATGTCCTCTTGCAACACTTTCATGCTTGCTAGACAACGGGGGGAAATTCGATTCAGTTCTTATTTAAAAGTGACTCTGTCAATTTCCAAAACAATATGAGAACCGAAACACAGTTATCTTTTGAAATCCAAACTTCTCTGAATTTTGTGATGAAGTTTTCCAACCAAGCAATACTTAGAAAAATAAGATATAAAATGCATTTTTGCTTGCAAAAATTTGGACATCAGTCAAAACTGCATAGAAAAAGGGTTTATTAGGAGACATTAACACTAAAATGCTTTTCATGAGTGTGTGTGTGTTTTTAAGGGGGAAAAATCACAAATTGCTACAGAAATGTGAACTGAATTTCAGATTGGAAAAATGGGAAAGTGAGAATGTTAAAATGGACAGATCCTTCTCCCCCTATCCTTGCAAAAAGGAGTTCAGGCAAGTCTCCAACCTTCTTCTGCATAGCTTAGAATGCGTTTCTATTTATCTACTTTAATATGCACATTCCCATTTTTTTTCTAAGTGGTGATATGAGCAGGACACATTGCTCACTTGGCTTTCCAACAATGTGCATTGCTGCTAGTTACTGAAAGGGTAGCAGAGTCTACAACAGAGTGTGAAGGTAGCAGAGTGTACAGCATGATGCGGGCACAGCAGCAGAGACATTCTGATGCTCCCAATGTTGCAGCCACATCTCACTGAGCTCTGTGCTCCCTTGCCCCTCCCCATCTCAGGAACCAGCAGCAATGTGCAGCTTTGGGGTGGTAGGTAAACAACACCATGCTGTTCACACCAACCCACTCTTGGCCGCTTTATACCTATAGTAGAATAGCAAAACATTGTCTCAATTCAGTCTACGTGCATCAGAAATTAACTTATTTTTACAAGCATTTTATCCCTGCTAAAGGTCCTATCATATACAGTATGGAGGTGAGACTGGCATCCCCAGGAAACAGGACCTTTTCTGTGGCATCCCCAAAGCTCTCCCAGGAGACAGGTGCCTGGACAGGTGCGTTCATTTTCCAAGAGCAAGTGGGCTTCATTGGACCTAGAAATTATGGCGGAGTTTTGAGAACATGAAATGAACCCTGCTGCTAAAATTAGCCTGCCTGTGGGGTGAGTTCACCACTCCTAGTTGGAATGTTTATATGTGCTGGCCATGAATATCCTTTAAACAAATGTCTTTTTAAAAAGGGATTTGCCATGCTGATGAAGACGTCATGTGGAGAGTCTCGATGTACCTAACCCATGTTCCTGGCAGCAGTTGGCAGAGGCTCAGAGCCTAACTAGGGAAGGGAGACTATCTCTGTGTGAGAGAGAGACCTTTGATCTGCCCAGGTGTTCTTGCACTTCATATGCATGCAACTGGGCCTCCCAGAATGGTCCCATATCAGAGGCTTTCAGCATTACCCAGTCATTCCTATTCCACTAGACGCTACAGCTTTCACGCTGCATTGGGTATAGAGCTGCTTCCCTTTTTCTTTTGCCATTTACATCCCACCATCTTCCTGTTGTCAGCTCCAGTCGTCCGAGCTGATAAGGCTCATCTTCCTCCGAGCCCACCCAGCAGAGCACCAAAACAACACAACGGAAGGTTGAGATAGGTATGAGCTACACGTCATGCTTTATTACTAAGCTATGCAGAGAGCAAAGAAATATACATCTTCTCTATACAGAGAGCAATTGAACAAAGGAAACAGGAAACCAGTAACGTCACATCCCATCTCCCTTTCCCATGAGACTCCAGTAGCCTGGAATCCCTGGAATGTAAACACAGTCCTGTGACTGCAAGTAGCTGCACAGTGAGAAACAGAAACTAACACTTCCATCCACAATAGGCAGCAGGGGTGGAGGAGGAGAAATTCAACTCAGTTCACATTTGAATGTGTATATACCCAGGGCTTTTTTCTAGTGGGAACTCACTGGAACTCAGTTCCGGCACCTCTCAGGTGGGTGCCATTGCCATTATAGGAAAACATGGGAGGTGTTCATGGTGAGTTCAGGCACCTGTTTTCCTAAAAAAAATAGCACTAGATATGCAGTACCTAAATCACAATTCCAAAACAATACATGAATCAAAATGCAGCCATCCTTCAAAAATTTGCGCTGCTCCAAATTTTGCAGTGAAAGTCTCCATCCATATATTAATGGACGCATTAGAAGAAAGCCTCCATTGAAAAATGTATATATTTGTGAAAATACCATCACACGTGGGGAAATTGCTTCCTGAAATATGCATAAATGCATACATTTGCATACATATGCATACAAAGCTCCATATAAAACTGTGTCTATTACCAAAAATGCACCTTAATGCTATTTATTTTTTATGTTTATTTTTCTTTTAAATTGCGAACTGATGTGAAACTGTGGTGAACTGAAGGCTTGCAAATTGAAATTGACATATGCAACCATCCCTACTAGGCGGGAAGGATGCAGCCAGGTGAGCACAGAAGCAAGAGATGCACCTGTGCGTAGGTACAACATCACTCTCTACCTCCCTATCTCCCTTCCTGAGTTGCACAATCTTATTCTTACAACCACTCTTTGAAGTAGGTTAGACTGAGAGAGGTAGACTGGTCCAAGATCAACCAGAGAGCTTCATGGCTGAGCAGGGATTTGAACCCAGGTCTTCCAGGTCCTAGTCCAGCCTTCTAATCACTACACCACACTGGCCAACATTATTCTACTTTGTCTTGGACTGCCAGTAGAGGGCTAATATATCATCTGTTGAGCAGATCCAAGGCCTCTAGGTGGCTGTGCTGGAATAACAAGAGTTGCATGTGTATGGCATAATTGCTACCGCTACCCCAATCCCCTTGACTGTAATGGCACCAGGTATTTCAGCGAAATGTGTTGTTGGCCAGCTCTCTGCCCTTCATATATTTAACAAGGAAGGATGCTGGCTCTGATAAGATCCCAAAGGGCTGCTAAACCAACCAGGCGGAGATTGGCACTCACTTCAAAGTGATTCTCTTATTAAGGTGGAACATTTGGATCAAGGCTCGCGAGCACAGATAATGCTTCTTGCAGATGTCTACATACTCAGCAACTAGTTATTTACTTACTTACTTATTTAATTTATATACTGCCCTATACTGTGCCTGCAGGTCTCAGGGCAGTTCACAAGATAAAATGGCAATATAAAAACACAAAATACATAGTTCTTTTACATAAGAATATAATTGCAGAAAATGGTTACAATATGGGAGGCCATAAATGAAAGCTAGGATGAGTTTTGATTCTCATACTCCATTGTTACTTAGCAGTTGGTGTACTTTGCAGATCAGCCATTGATTATTAATGTTCTCCATCAAACTATTTGGGGATCACTTCACTGGGGAGGTCACTGAGAACAGTGTGTATATTTCCCACTGCTTCTTCTGTCATCATAAGCAGGGCTTGCACAGTTGCAGTTCCAATGTGAGGAGTTATAATAACATTTTTCAGTAGCAATAAGAGGTGATCCCTTGGCAATGGTTCAGGGTCAGCCACATCTAAAGCTGCAGCCTTAATAACTCCATTTTGGAGCGCTTCTACCAAGGCATCTTGATCAACTACTGCGCCTCTGCAGATGTTGATGAGAGTAGCCGTGGGTTTCATCAGCTGCAGCTCCCTTTACCCAATGAGCTTGTGTGTCTCAGATGTCAGATTCACAACCAACATCACAAAGTCAGACTGTCGGAGCAAGTCTTCTATGTTTTTACAATAAGTGGCACCAATTGCCTGTTCTTCTTCCTCTTTTCTGTGGTTCCTGTTGTGACAAAGGATGTTCATGTCAAAAGCTTTTGCTCTCTTTACTAAGTTATACTCAATGCTGCCCATCTCAAAGATCCCAAGAGTGGCCCAGGTGACTTCTACTCCCAGCCAGTCAACTGCAAAATGTGTGGTATCTGGAGATGTTGCAATGTGACAAGCTTCCACTAGTCTTCTTGCAGATGGCATTAAGGCCATTTCTACGTTCACTGTGGAGACAGAAACAGCATTTGGGATGCTGATTATTTTTACTCCAAAGCTAGAAGATTCAGTTAGAGAAGAGACTTCTCTTTTTTTAAAAAAATAAAATTAACAGGCCAATCAAATCACATTAATTCCAAACCACATTAATTCAAAATTATACAGCCAAATTTTTGAAATTTTTGTTGGGGGTACCCATACTTCAAGCTCCGAAAGGGGTCCAAACATCACTCTTGCTGCTGCTTTGATTAAACAGTTCTATCCAGTTCTGTCCAGATAGTCTTTTTGTTATTTTCTTCATCTTCTTGTTGTTATCATATATTCCTTTCTTTGTGATCTCTGATAATCTTCACATGCGGGTGAAAGACAAACATCTCCTATGTGGGTTTTACACTCTCCAAAAATCATATCACGTAAAGGACAGACGCCATTTCCACACCTCCGTTAAAAACATTCCCACAGTCCGTCCGTTGATTTACAGGCTTGCCAATCTATATCTCAGAGGGCCCTGCCAGGTCAAGATAACGTTCCGATAACCATACATTCACATTCCAATGACCCTGGTCCTCCTCCCCCTCGTCCTCCTTAGGCAAGCCTGTCTTCACGAGATTCCATTTATTGCTGTGTCATAAAACTTTCCTTCCATTCCCCAATGTTTCCACCAGTTCTCTCTTTAATCAGTAATTCATTCCCACACAGTTCTTAGTCTCCTGCTTGTGATTAATAATCACAACGATTCTTCTCTCTGGAGGGGAGGGTTATTGGTACTCACATAAGGCAAAAAACGAAAAGTTTTTTCCTCCCCCCCCTTTCCGTTTCACTCCGACATACCAGTCTTTTAATGATGATTCTTCACTTGATTTATTTATCCAGCCCGTCGCTCCACTCCCAGAGATCCCATTAATCAGCAGTCTTTACTTCCGATCTTCACTTGATGTATGTGCATTAAACCAGTGCGCTGATTGGAGACAGCGTCAGGGAGAGCCGATCTCACTTGAGGGCTTCGTGCCAAGTGTCCACACCCCCTTATTTCGAATCCGGGGGTGAATTATGGACACAGCTGGCAAGGCAGTCCCCCCCATCCTCTTGTGGGGGCAAGGGCTACATACTCCCATAGCAGCCTCTTAATTACCTCGTGTGGGTCAGAGAGATGTTATTGTCGGCCATCTTCCAATGTGCCCCCTGGTGGCCCGAGAAGAGACTTCTCTTATCTGATGGTCGAAGGTTGGAGAAAACATTACAAATCTCCTGAGTACAGAAGCATCCCTTCTGTGTAAAGTTAAGCAGCCGTTCTGATCTGTCATCAGTGCTTTTGATAAGCATGGAAGATGCAGGAAGCTGCCTTATTCTGAGTCAGACCATTGGTCCATATATCTCAGTATTGTCTGCATTGACTGGCAGCAGCTCTAAGGAATTTCAGGCAGGGTTCTCTCCCAGTTCTACATGTTCTACATTGAAACTGGAACCTTCTGCATGGTCTGCAAGTGAACTATAGTCCTTCACCAACTGAAGAGGACAAAATGGCGGAGTTGTGGTTTCGTGGGCAAATGTTTTATTTTCAGACTGCCGCCCTAATTAAAGGAACCTTCGCTGATTAATCGTATGAGTTCTAATGGATTGTTTAATTGATTAAAACTGCATAACTTTGCATAAGAATGAAGATGAAGCACACCGTTGTCATGTTGCTGTCTGAATACTGTGAATTGTCTTATCATTATGGTTTGGTCCTAGTAAGGTTTAGATGGGCTGTAATGGTACCCACATCCCAGCCCCCTTGCCGGAATAGAGGACCTATTGAGATGGCCAACCCCTAGAGACTAATGGAATCAGAAGGATTTCTGTATGCTCTGGGGGATTTTCCAGTTGCTGTGGTTGGTCTCACTTTGCAATAGCAGGTTGCATAATGTCATCAACATGATCACTCCCAGGTGTCCTTAGAGAGTTTCCTGATATACTGAGGAGCTGTGCATGATGAAACAGGAGAGGTGGCAATGAGAGCATTAGGATCAACAAGTTCAACCTGGTAAGGCTGCTGCAGCCTGATGATTCTGGTTCTGATGATTCTGATCCACTTCTGGTTACACAGACACCATGCTGGGTCACGACAGTAGCTCAGCTAGGCCATCACCACGTTCTCACAGTGACTAACCAGATGGCCATGGAAGTTGTGGCCTTTTTCTGCCCATTAACCTAAAATAATGTGTCCCGTGTCTTCATTTCACAAGGGGGAGGGTACTTGCCACGCAATATACCGTATTTTTCGCCCCATAGGACGCACTTTTTCCCCTCCAAAAATGAAGGGGAAATGTGTGTGCGTCCTATGGGGCGAATGCAGGCTTTCGCTGAAGCCTGGAGAGCAAGAGGCATCGGTGCGCACTGACCCCTCTCACTCTCCAGGCTTCAGGAAGCTCTCCGCAAGCCTTGCAAGCCCGGTGGGAGTTCCCGCGGGCTCACAAGGCTTGCGGGCAGCAGCCTGCAGCCCCCACGAGTGTCCGCAAGTCTTGTGCAGGAGGTCCTGCCGAGCACGCAAGGCTTGGGGTGGCAGCCTGTCGCCCGAAGCATAGGGAGCCCTCCAGAGGGCTCCCCGTGCTTCGGGCAAGTGTCTGCAAGCCTTGCGCGCCCGGCAGGAGGTCCCGCTGGGTGCGCGAGGCTTGGGGCGGCAGCCTGTCGCCCGAAGCACAGGGAGCCCTCCGGAGGGTGCCCCGTGCTTCGGGCGAGTGTCTGCAAGCCTTGTGCACCCGGCAGGAGGTCCCGCCGGGTGAGCGAGGCTTGGGGCAGCAGCCAGGGCGGGGGGGGGGGATTTTCCCCCAAAAAAATCGAGGTGCGTCCTATGGGCCGGTGTGCCCTATAGGACGAAAAATACGGTATATTGTGGTTTTTACGTTGATCTTTTCTGTGAATTGCCTTTATTCCTCCGGGTATAGGGCGGTACATAAATTCAATAAATAATAACAATAAAAATAATAATAACCACTGCCTCTGAGCAGGGAGGTGGAGTATGGTTGTAGTTACTGATAAGGTTATCCTCCATGAATTTATCTAACCCACTTTTTAAACTATCCATTTAAGCATTTGGCATTTAAGCATTGTATAAATTAATTAATAATAGGAACAACATTTTGGGCTGCTTCTTTCCTGCTACAAACCGATCTATTCCTGCAATATGAATATGGAACTTTGGTGTATCTATCATTCTAAAAACAAAATGCTCTAGCGGGGGGGGGGGTGATTTGCTTGAATCCCCAGACTGCAAATTTGCAAATAGAAATGCACATCCAAGAGTTGCTATTTTGGGGTGCTGTTGTTTGGGGGTGATGCCAAATTGCAAATTTATATCATTCCCTACCCGCCCCCTCACCCAGCTTGGGTAGAATGCAAAAGCTGGACTCTTTAGCATGCAAGATTGTAGCCCAAGGTGGTATATGATTGCCAAATAGTACAGCTGAGAAATATATCAATAGCATTAGCAATCACTCTTTGTAAAAGGAGTGTGAAGAAAGGAACATATTGAGTTACAAAGTCCACAAAGGAATGGAAACATCAGTGAGATGTGTTTTCAAAGGGTTTCCTATAAAATAGTTTATGTTCTTCCCCTTTTCCCTTTTCACGCTTCTGGAGACAATAATTTCATTAAGCGATTAAGTACTTTTATTCTTCTGAATGGTTCATAGGGCCCAAGAGCATGAATTTCAATTAGCGATTCTCCCTTAGAAAGCAAAGGATGAGGAGGAAAATGGAACTGCTCAGAAAGAGGCTTTGTTAGTGTGAGTCCTTATTACATATAGTTGTGTTAGCAGCAGCAGGTGGCAAGGTGGGCAGTACTTGGTCATCACCGGATGATGGAGAGTGGGAGTACAGCCTATTAGTGACCACAGTACAGTGGTGCCTCGCAAGACGAAAAGAATCCGTTCTGTGATTCTCTTCGTCTAGCGGTTTTTTCGTCTTGTGAAGCAAGCCCATTGACGGATTAGTGAATTAGCGCTATTAGAGCTAGTAGCGGCTTTTAGCGGCTTATCTGCTGATCGGATCAGCTGATAAGCGGCTTAGCGGCTCAGAAAAAGGGGTGAGGGGAAAAAACCAGCAGGAACTCGCAAGACATTGTTGTCTTGCGAAGCAAGCCCATAGGAAATTCGTTTTGCGAAGCACCTCCAAAACGGAAAACTCTTTCGTCTAGCGAGTTTTCCGTCTTGCGAGGCATTCGTCTTGCGGGGCACCACTGTATAGCAAGAGCAAAGGCAGGATAAAATCAGGGCTTTTTTCAGCCAGAACTCACTGGAACTCAATTCCGGCATCTCTCAGGTAGGCAGCATTGCCATTATAAGAGAACATGGGAGATGTTTATGGTGAGTTCTAGAACCACATTTTCTAGAAAAATAGCACTGGATAAAATAGAACAGCACTGTTCAAGCTTGTGGCTGCTGACAGACCAGAAGCATCCAGTGTAGACCCTGATGTAAGATGTCACCAACCGACACCTTTGCCCGGTGGTGACTGCAGTGGTGAAACAGCCACCACCAGGTATGCTGCTGCCATGCAATGCCATCAGTAAAAGCCAGATCATCTCACCTGCTGTCACTTCATGTAAGGCCATCAGATCTAGAGTGAGCCATGCCCCAGGCAAAGGCACTGGTAGACTCTTAAGGTGACTGTCACTTGACAGCTTTTCCATCTTACAGGCAGCAGTAGCCAAACTCATTTTGGTGGTGGGAGGAGACAGCTTAGCCCTTCCCAAAAGTTCCTAAATCCTTCAGGTTCACCTTATCCACCTCCTGCCACCTTCCTCTCCCAAGAGGTGGCCTCTGTCTTTGTCTTCTGGCTTCTGTCTCCCTTCTATAACTTCTTCTGAGGCTTAAATGCTTGCAACATCTCGCCAGCAGCCTCAACCTTGCCCAACAGCAGCTCCTTCAAGCTGATTGTTGGCAGGCTACTGATGAGTAAGCAGATGATCTTGTGGATTCTTCCTCCCATTCCACACCATGACTAATCATTATGCCCAACCATGACCTATGTGAGAAACAGGGGCAAATAGAATTATACCAAAGTCACTAACAGGTCAATCTTTTCGGTTAGCTGTGTGGCTCTAAAGTCTTACAAATAAACTCACCTGCCTTCCTGTTTGTCGGACAAGCTGAGTTTTATGCAATGTGTGGAGAAAGAGGGAGGGGGAAGAAAACACCTCACCTATTTCCCTTCCTTGTTCCATTTCTGGAAATTTGTTCGCAGAAGGTCAGGTCTAATTTTCTGATTATGATAAGAAATGTCAAATGAACAATTTTACCATTCAAAGTAAATGTATTGTGAATAGCTTTAAAGGACTTCCTCTGTGCTTGCTGCCAAGACTAGAAGACTGACAGGCACTCATGAAATCAGCAATCAAATATTCTCAGACTGGTTGACATCTGTCATGAAATGCTGGTGGTCATCACTGAAATCCTGTCAAAGTATCCACTATGACTGTTGGATATCAAGTATGATATTTCTGGATTAGGGAGACGTCAAGTCTTGCAAGTTCCAGCCAGAGCTGCTTCTTAAGAAAGACACACAGTCTCTGAAACTGACAGCCACCAGCAATAATTTGTACAGGTCTGTTGCTCCCATGACCTTGCCCTCATTCTTAGTGCCACCGGCCCCTGGACTGGATGTACAGTAGATAAGAAGTCAGGCAGGTGGCATCAGGTTGAGGACAAACTGAGGTTGGTGGAGCAGTGTCCCATTTGCCCTAATAGACCAGCCCCCAAAGCTTCCAGGATACACCCTTGCCCACCTCGCATAGGATGGAGAGGGAGATAGGGTAGGCTGCCCAAGTATGCTTCTCTATGCTTTGCTCTGCAGTGGTAGGATAAAATAGCAGTCAGCAGCTCTGTGTGGCTGACAGTCTCTTTCTAGGTCTAGCCCTTGCACTTAATACATGCCATGCTACTCTGGAGTTTCAGCCTAAGCCACTTAATGGAAAGAACAAATAAATACACCAAGGACTCTCTTTGAGAAGAAATAAGATGTACTGTAGCACTGTAGCAACACATTACAACAATTCAACAATGCTGTAAACAATGCGGCAATTAGATGACACGATCCCCTACTTCCATTCATTCTCTCAAGTGCTGGCCTACAAAAAGCAAAAAGAAAGACCTGGGGAGGCTTATTTTTAAGGTATGTCTGCATCAGCACTCATCTGATTTCATTTCATTTCACATTTGTCCCTAGCTGCTATCCTGGAACTAATCTGCACACATTTCTCCATCTTCCTCCTTTTGGAACTGCAAGCTCAGGAAGATTTCCCCCCTCCCCTAATAAATGCTGAATTTGTGCAATTGCACTCAGACTCACCCTCATACATTTGATACACTGCGCCAAGTAAAAGGTGAGACAGGCTTGTGAAGTAGTAGGTTCAGAATATTGAAGCAGGTGGGCTTTTGTTTTGTTTTGAAGCTTCTGCTACTAGAGGAATGTCATAGGGTGTTTGGATGAATGGGAGGCAAGGCTATGATATCTCCAATATCATATTACAATAGTTAAGCATCTGTATGTAATGTGTCTTTAGATTTAAAGTTCTGATTAGTTGAATGAAATTCAACATGCTGGAGTTCGCAGTGCCTTTATAGGAAGTGCCTGACTAGTTCAGATAGCTACTACTTTAAACAGTCATGGCTCCCCTGCAAACAATTCTGGGAACTGTAGTTTGTTAAAAGTGCTGAGAGTTGTTAGGACTGTTCCCCACACAGTGTTACAGTCCTCTGAGTGGTTTAACAATTGACCCCTCTTCCTAAGGGACCATCAGAATTGCAGCTCTGTAAGGATAATAGGGCTCTCCTAACAACTCTCAGCTGCTTCCTTAACAAGCTACAGTTCCCAGGACCTTTGGAGCGGAAGCCACGGCTCTTTAAAGTGGTCTTGCAGTGCTTTAAATGTATGGTGTGGTTGTGGCCTTAGTAATTGCTATCACCTGAAGGTCCAAAAACACCCAGAAGGTTCCCCATCTCTGTGTTGGATAATGGCAAGTTCTCTCTTAATTCAGGTGCATCATACCCTCACACCATATAATAGTTCCCCTGGTGGTAGAACAGCCAAACAGAAGAATCTGCTGGTGTTGCTGGCATGACGCTTGGTCAGAGGTTTGCACATCTGATCTGCTCATCAAAAGAGGGCAATGCACTGGCCCTTAGTGGTAACCTCTTTCACAACCCCACAGCCCCAGGTCCGTTTTAGGACACAATTCTTAAGTTGAGTGGAGAAATTACTTCTGGTAAAGGCCAAGGGCATGATTCTGACAGAGGATGTCCTTGTGAAATCATGTGGCTTGTAAAACTGTCAGGAGGACAAATGCCTTTTTAAATAGTCTCCTCCTTCAACCCGAGCTAAGACATAATTATCAAGCATCATTATGGGGAGTATATGCCTGGTGGTTAGCCATCTTTCATGGAGCAGCATTCTCTTGTGTTGGGAGGGTATCTCTCCATGCAGATGTGAAAGGTGGTGACTCAGAAGCAGTGGCTGATGCCCACTGAGACTGGCAGTGCCAAAGGCAGGAAGCCTGAACAATAGGTGGAACCAGAGCCGATGATGGGCAGAGCCAACTAATTCTGATTCTCCCCCTTCTCTTCCCACTGAAACTAAGGAGGAGGAAGCTGTCGGGCAGAGGCTGCAACCCCCAGGGCTGCAGTAGAACTGCCTCCCTCAGAAAGGTGGTAGACTCTCCTTCATTGGAGATCTTTAAACAGAGGTTGGATGGCCATCTGTCAGGGATTCTTTAGCTGTGATTCTTGCCTTGAAGGCTGTTGGACTAGATGGCCCTAGATGATTCTAAGCAAGGAGGCAGGCAGGTGGGGGGCTGGCTGAGGGGCTGACTGAGGATGGTGGGGCATTTTCCACTGCACTCAGAGCGCTACAAGAATGTACAGGAAGCATCAGCCTGAACACGACATCAGTTCCAGCAGCCACAGCAGTGGGAGAATCTTAAGTGTGTGTGACAGTCAGGCTTGCCCTTCGATAGCTGCTTCCATTCCTCTCCAGTGACTCTGCTGCTGGCGAGACACACCAGACTGACAACCCTCAAGACTAGAGGCCATCATTTATTCATTCAGAGGCCTGAAGTGCATGTTCCCCCCACACCAGCCTTCCCTGCTTGTTACAGAGAGAAAGATGGATCATTCCTTTTAGCAGCCAACTAGAGTGGTCCGTGCTGATCACTCTGGAGGAGAAATGGGGCTACGAACAAAAAAGAGGTTACTGCTTAGGGGGAGGGGAATACCCTGAGAGATAAAGATGGACAGGACAATCTGTTTCCAATCTGTCCGTTTTGCATGTCTTCATTCATAAGTCTGTTCTCTCCTGTTTCCAAATTGATCTATGATCTAAAATTGTTGTTGTTACTATTTAATAACAGTAGCAACAACATTAATAATTACCGTATTTTTTGCACCATAACACTCACTTTTTTCCTCCTAGAAAGTAAGGGGAAATGTCTGTGCGTGTTATGGAGCGAATACCTGCGGGTGGCGGGGGGGATCTGCTGCAGTCGTGAGCAGAGGATCCATGGTTCCCCTTCCTTCCCTCCTCCGTGGTTACAAAGCATGGATCCTCAGGATTTTTGCATTGGGCTACTCCAAACTCACTGTCAGATCACATGTCTGTGGCCACAGCATGAACTACAAAAATCATATATCCACTATTTCGTTTAGAATATTTTTTTTCTTGTTTTCCTCCTCTAAAAACTACGTGCGTGTTATGGTCTAGTGCGTGTTATAGAGCGAAAAATACGGTATATTTCATCTGAAGATTCACATTAAATTTATGATCATTAGCATAGATTATTTAATAATCATTGACCCACTTTTTTTTTAAGGCAGAATTTGGCTCAAATGTTGTAGTTCCATAAGACTGAAAATTCTCTTCTTTTTTTCAAACTTTCTAACCTACTATTCCAAAATTCACCATGACGTATGAGAAGAAAGAATGTGGTGCACAAATAGCTATTTACTTTTGATAATTTATAATGATAAGCATAGGATTATTAGGAGTATTGATTGATTGTGTGTTATTCACTGGGTGATAGGTGCTTGTTTTGAGGTACACCGGGTGTATTTGGCATGGAACACAGAACATGCCTTATACTGAGCATTGGCCCATCTAGCTGAGTATCATCAATGCTGATTGGCGGTGGCTCTCCAGAATTTCAGGCAATACTTTTCCCCCCAAGCACTGCATTGCAGAGGACTGGACTAGATGAACCGCATGGTCCCTTCCAACTCTACAGTTCTATGATTCTTCTACCTTGACATACTAGGGGAACAGGATGTTTTAATGTCGTCATCATCACATGTGTCTGTGGTGGGGATTCCTTGATTGAAAAGGTCTAGCAAACCAGATTGGTAGTTGGGTTCCTATTGAGGGTATTTGGCAAGCCAACATTTGGCAAGCCAACATGACAGTGATATGGGATTGATGATTGGAGTGATTATTCTGTGTTATTATGGCATTGGGCGAAGTTGTATGAGAGAGAGAGAGAGAGAGAGAGAGAGAGATACCTGGGTGCTGTTTTCAAGCCAAGCAGATGCTCTACAACTGAACTATGACTTTCCCCTCACAGATGTTCACCAAGACTTACTAACCGATGCCCTTCCTCACTGATATCCCATAAACATGGACTGTCTTGATTCTATGAAAGAAGGAGTGGCTGAGGAGGATGAGTGACCCAGGAAAATTCCCAAGGGCCACGTGGAGAGGCCTGGAGGGTCACATTTGGCCCATGAAAGCTTATACCAGAACAAACTAAGTTGGTCTTTAAGGGGCTACTGGACAATTTTATATATATTTTTAAATGAAAATAAGGAGTGAGGAACCTCAGACTCAAGGGCCAAATGTGACCCTCCAGGCCTCTCCATGTGGCCCTTGGGAATCTTCCTCAGTCACTCATCCTCCTCAGCCATTCCTTCTTCCCAGGCTACCCCCCTTGGGTGTTTTTGCCTGACTAGAATGTGTCCTTGAACTTTGATCGTGCCTCTTACATGCCTGGATGGAGGACAGAAAGGGCTATGAGAGTGAGAGTGCAAACTAGCCTGATAAACAAAGATAAAATTTAGATTAATTATTCTGCCCACTTTTGCCCCTGGGTCCAACCACCAGTGGCATGTGACCCCCAAAACGGTTCTGCAGAAGGAAAAGTGGCCCTTGGTTGTAAAAGTGCTCCCCACTGCTGGTACAGGTGGTGGAGAACCAGGAGAAGGATGATACATTTGAAGCAACACAGAGGAACTGTGAAATAATATGGGATGAAGATGTCTAAAATGTAGCCCTCCTCTTTTACAAAGAATGGAAGGTTCTTGCTTGTATACGTGCACCGTGTTCACCTCAAGGCACCTTCCTGCGGTCCCTGGCTGGCGTGCAGGATGAAAAAAGGAGTTGTTGTTCTTACAATACAGAAGGTTAAGTCTTTCGGTTACTGTCTCGGTGTTTTTGTTAAGCAACATTGTTCCCCCGGTTTTATGAATGCTAAGGTCATCCAATCCTCATAGCCACTGTGACATGATTTGTGAGATTCTCCAAAGGCCAGGTGCTGCTCCCTGCCAGCCTCTGAGTGCACATCACATTTGCTGCTTGATTTGTGGAAGGAGGCTTGGAGACTTCATGGAGGCAATAACAGGGATCAAGGGCCAAGAGGAGGGCATGGGAGAGAGAGAGAGAGAGAGGCTGCTATTTAGGAGAATTGGCCCTGTGGCTTTTATGGGGCAAGCTGTCTTCAGAGGCATCAGCATTAACACTCCAGAAGAATTTGTTTGGCTTCTTCATTGCAAAGGCCAGCCCTGCCGTTATTTATTTGCCATCATTATATCCCATGTTTTAAGGGGGGGGGGACACCTCTCAGAGCACTTTTGTTTTTAAAATTCACTTCTAAAATGGATGTTGCGCTCAGGCTCCCAATCTAAAAAGAGAGGAAACAGGAGGGAAAAGGAATGTGATGAAGGAGGGCAAAGTAAGCTCAGGTTCCTAAGGTTACAGCTGATGTCAGTGGCAATTTTGGGTAGCCTGTCCTTGCAAAAGAGCACATGAGGGGAAGTGCCCCTCAGGCTGCAATAAAAGGTTCACTGCTCTAAACATAAAAAAGGACCAGCCTTGAGCAACCCATGATGGCCAATTATTTGCATCAGTTAGAGATCAATTCTCAGAAGTGCAGAGAGAGCACCCCTGGGTGTGCCTTGCCTGCTTTCATCCCCATGCAAATCTGATACCACCCATGAGACACTGACTGCCTTCACACAGCAGATTTTTACATTTTCACAGCCTTTTCCTAACTTTAATTTCTGCCTTATATTTGACTTTACACACTTCCAGGAATGCCATGGAACATAGCACAAGTTTAGTGCACATTGTGGGCCCAGTGTGTCTCCAGGCACGCCGGCAATGAGCTCTAAACTTGTGCAATATCCCACAATATTTCTGGAAGTGCCTTTTATGTAGTGTGGCAGCTCAAATATAAGGCAGAAACCAACAGTTAGGTAAATGCCATGCAAACGAAATCACTTGCCGTGTGAATGCAGCCACTCTCCAGCTGAACCAGGCGGTTAATCCAGTAGACTGGGCTCCCAGTCAATTTTTCTGAACACTGTTGGATCCCTTTCTTTTCTTCTTTTTTTTCAACTTACCCAACTCTCTTGCTTGTCCCTGTCTATAAACTCATGATCAGTTGTAATGGTCCCATTGATTCTTCCCCCCCTTTTTTTTTTACATTCAGAACCCTGCAGGGAGAGAAATGATGTTACACAGCATTTATTTTAAGGGGTTTCATTTTTATTCATGAAGAGACATTTGACCTGAAAGAAGATATATTGCACCTTCCTGAAAAAGTAAATGGCACTGAAGGCATTTCTTCTGCATATGATTTTGATGCACCAATATAGCCTTCACGTTCACCTTTCCCTGGCATATAAAAAATCCATGGCAGCCTTTCCAGGGTCACTTTTCTCCAGAGAAGAAAGGATCGAGTACTCTGGGAACCTTTCTAACTATTTTCCTTATTTGCAGATGCAGATGTTGAGGCTATAGAAGGAAGGACAGGACACGTGAAATAGCACATACAATTTTCTCCTCTCGGTCTGCAGGTAAAAACTGATTTGATGTGCATTACAATATGGCTTTGAACAAAGATCAGCTCCTTTCCCCATCTGGGGTCATTGTCATATACTAATGACCAGATGATAGCAAGCTAAGAAAGACCAAACTATACCAAACTTAGAGAGAGAGAGCCGTTTCTTCATTTTGCATTGCAGAACACTATAGGAGGTGTGGGCAACTTATGGTCCTCCAGATGTTGCTAGGCTTTGCCTCCCAGAATTCCTGATCACTGGCCAAGCTGGCTGGTTGGTGCTGAATTGGGGAGGGGGGTGTCTCATCTCAGCTAGGAAATTAATGGACAACAAGGCTCTCAATGGCTACTAGCCATGATGACTACTGTCTAAGAAAGTATGCCTTTGTATCAAAGTTGCTTAGAGCCACAAGTGAGAAGAATGCTTTTGCATTCAGGTCCTGCTCGTGGGTTTCCCCTAGTAGGCATCTAATTGACCACTATGCAGGTGGGCCTTGGGTCTGATCTAGCAGGGCTCTTCTTATGTTCTGACAAAGCCCGAACACGTATTCAATGTGTCCAGGACTCAGACTCCCCTTTCCTTCATCAGACCCCACGGGCAAATTTTCTGGAATTAACTTCTATTCAAAATCACCACTTTCCAGCCAACTCAAATAGGTACCAAAATTAGTGCAAGAGTCAAGTAAGTGTGGGGAGGAGGTGAATTTGGAATAGTTCTGCTCTTGTGTGATTTTATTTAATCAATTTCTTCTCCTCATTATTGCACATTCAATACAAAGTTGGTTTTTTCCCCCTGTGGCCATAAGAAAAAGAAATCAGTGCTAGGGGGGATTAATTTCCCCTTGTTCTGCTAATGGAGCAATTTTCCACTTGTCACTCTGAAAATCTCAAGGCAGAGAAGGCTTGCAGTTAGCAAGTGAAAAACGATTTGGGGAAAACGGCAGGACTCAAGTCATTAGGGTCCCAGGAACATTCAAAACAAGGGTGGAATTCTCTCCTCTGATCCGTAATGTGGATCTGGAACTTGCCAGCTTCTTTTATCTGTATAAGCAAAACCTCCTCGCATTGTTTTTTTAGACGCAACAGAGAGACTGAAGGAAGTACTATGAAGCAGTCCCATTCTCATGGCCTGAGCACCAGAAAAACAGGGAGGGACATACAGCAATGTGGTACCTGCCAGATGCTGTTGGACTACAATTCCCATAATCCCTGATGACTGGCCATGTTGACTGGAGCTGATGGCAGTGGCTTTACCATAATAAAAAAAAAGGTAAAAATAATAATACATGGGGTGTGGTAAATTGGCCCCCATTCAAGGGTGAGAGTGACATAATCAAATGCTGTAATTGTATATAACTAGTTATGTATTAATACTTATAAAATTATGCTGCTTAAATATTATACCATATGGGGCTTGACTCTGTTATGCACATTATAAATATCTATAATATACATATTTTTATTATTTTAAAAAAATATTTGCATACAAATCTTTGGGCTATTTAAAAAAACAACAACAACCAACAATGCACAAGCAGCTTCAACGTCAGAATATACAGTACTTGATGCAAGAAGAAGTCTGATGTAGGCAGACTGGATTGGGTCAGAATTCTGTGTATAAAACTGTTTAAAATGAATTTCTCCTTTATCCCTAAACTGGATTTCAAGAGCAGCGGAACACAGGACAGAGACAACCAGAGGAACAGTGAAGACACAGTAAAGCAAAATAAGCAGGGTCACTCCCTAATTGCTCATGAATGTGGGGGTTATTTAAGCAAGCCCTTCCCTGTAAGCTGGTCACAGCCTAGCACCACTGTGCAAATGCCTCAGAAAGAACTCACCGCAGGAACCCTGCCTTTCCCTCTTTAAAATGCAGCGCTATAATGCTAGCAGTAAAGTTCTATCTATATGGAAATGTGCATTTCTGGCATTTCTCTTACAATAATCAAATGATTTTAAAAATGTCTTCTAATGCGCAGCTAATAAAAGTTTGCTTTTTTTTAAGTCAGCCTAAAGCTGTTTGCACAATAAGGAGCAGATTTATAATGTACTTTCTTTTTTTCTTTTTTCTTTTTTGCAATGTTGCCTTTTGCTGTTGTTCATTACAAACTCTTCCAATAGACAAACCTTTCGGCCATGGCTCTGTGCTATTTAATCCATGCACTCACTCTGCCGCCTGCACTGACTTCACACCGCAGGTCGCAAACACCTATAACTGTAATGTCTGTTTCCATACCCCAGGGGCCAAAGTCTCAAGCGGTGTCACTCCACCTGCCTGACCTGCCTGGCTGGCCAACAGCAGCTCTGCTCTGACACCAAGTGGATTGCTTGTCCTCGCGGTTTGCTCTCCCCCGGCGTGTTTCTAACTGGTGCCAATGCCCCCTGGGAGTATTGATTAGCCATTGAAATCTTGTTGCAAGTAATGATGAGGCTATTAACTAGAGGACATAAAAGCAAAGTTGGTGTAACTAGAAATTGTGTAAAACATGAAGTGTCTTGTGATGTTTCATGCGGTCGATCAATTTCCGGGATTGTTTCTTCTTAATACAGCTCTGGATTACATGGTGCACACCGAAAAGCTCCCCATATCTTACCCAGAAAATAGAGTGGCAGGGGTCCTAACTACAGAAACATTGCAAACCAAGGCAGCAGGCAGAAAAGGTGAGTCAGATACCTAGTCACATGATCTCTCCATGTTTACACTGAATCCATGGAGACGGAAGAGGTATTGTGCTGTTATAAGAAAAAAAACCTGCTCCTTTTTCCTTATGGGGTACCCAAGAGCCCATATAGAGTCCTTAAGAAGGTTCTCTATCCATAGGAGAAAATAACAGAGGCCAACCAGAGAATATTGAGAAACAAAGCAGCTAGTAAGCATGATTTTTATTAAACTGTCGCAACAGGGTGCTCACCCCCTCCCCCCACGCAGGAGGGAGGAGGAACCCTGAACAAAGGTGTGCAAGCCCTTATATAGACTTTTGAAATTGCCACCCTGTAGCTCAAGGTAAAGGTAAAGGACCCCTGACAGTTAAGTCCAGTCATGAACGACTCTGGGGTTGCAGCACTCATCTCACTTTGCTGGCCAAGGGAACACACGTTTGTCCACAGACAGTTTTTCCGGGTCATTTGGCCAGCAGGACTAAGCCACTTCTGTCTAAACCAGAGCAGCGCACAGAAACACTGTTTACCTTCCCGCCGGAGCAGTACCTATTTATCTACTTGCACTTTGACGTGCTTTCGAACTGCTAGGTTGGCAGGAGCAGGGACCGAGCAACTGGAGCTCACCCCATCGTGGGGATTTGAACCACTGACCTTCCAATCAGCAAGCCCTAGGCTCAGTGGTTTAGACCAGTGTTTCCCAAACTTTTTTGGGCAACGGCACACCTGTTTACTGAAAAAAATCTCGCGGCACACCACCATTAAAGCCCCGCCCCGTGACGTCAGCGCGCAGCGTCACGCCGGGAGGGACGCACGAAAGTGAAAGTTTTTTCCCTCCCCCTTGCCGGGGAACCTCCAAGCTTTGGGGGTGGGAGGAGGCAGCAGAGCGAGGGACTGAGGGACGGCGGCAACTGAGGCGGCGGCGGCTGTTGTGGTGGTGGCGGCGATAGCGGGCGGAGGAGGGGGCGGCGGCGGGGCTTGAGGAGCCGTCGCCGGGAGTTGCTGCTGCTGTTGTTGTTGCTGCTGCCCGGACATGCCGGCCTCCTCCTCCTCCGCTGTCTCGCGCTCCTCCCTTTTGCACGCGCTGCCCCGCCGCTCGGCACCACCACCGCGGAGCCGCCCCCGGCTCGACGCGGATCCTCGCCGCCGCCGCCTCTCACCGCCCGACTCGCCCGCCTCCCTCCCACAGCACACCAGCCAATGTCTCACGGCACAGTAGTGTGCCGCGGAACACCGGTTGGGAAACACTGGTTTAGACCACAGTGCCACCCCCCAATACATCATACATACATCACAGAAGGGGCGGTCTACAGCAGAATCCTGCCTGGCAGGAAACTTGTTAATGGGTTTAGCCGGAGAGCCTGGCCATTCTTTTGTGATGATAAATACTTAATTCCGGAGTCCAGGTCACAGACTCACCCTATTCATACACAAATGTGCCCTTAAGGCAGGATTTGTGAGCACAGAGAGAATGGGGAGGCTTTTCCCATTTCCATCCAAACTGCAGAGGAATATTTGAGGTCACTGAAAGAGTCAAAATGGGCTGTTTTCCTGTCCTGTTTCAGACATGTGTTTTATATATTTATGTATGTGTTTGCCTGGTACATTTATGAACATTTATTTTATATCTTTGACCTTATAATTCTCATAACAGTGCCCAGTGACCCCATCACTGACCCCACAGGAGGAGAGAGAGCCCATATGGAGGAGGGGGATATCGAAGGCTGCCAGCCACAGTTGGAGGCAGTAATGATTCTGAATGCCAACTTCTGGAGGGTACAGGAGGGGGAAATGAACTTCTACTCAGATTCTGCTTGAGGATTTCCCCGTCTGGTTGTGAGCACAGGATGCTGGACTCAAAGCGGCCATTGGCTATTTTTCTAGAAAAAGAGGTACCAGAACTCGCCATGAACCCTTGTTCACTTATAATGGGCATGGTGCCCAACTGAGAGGTGCCAGAACTCAGTTCCAGTGAGTTCCGGCTGGGGGAAAATCCTGGCTCTTACTGTATGGCCAGTGATGAGCCTGAACAGAGTCAATGTGTGTCCAATGTGCCTACAAGTGTAGGTCTTGTATATGCAGTTTGGAACCTTCCTACTTCCAGGGCTCCCAGTCAAACAGTGATCCTACACATAGACAACTTCTAGGTTTGGAGGCTTCCACACAGGAGACTGGGAGTAGGGACAGCAATCATGATCCCACTCTCCACTACGCTTCCATGCACATGTGAATATGGCTGCAGTTGTTATTCTATACTCCTGTGATCAAACAGCACAATGACTGAATTTTTATATTATTATTATTGTTAGAATAAAAGGTAAAGGTAAAGGGACCCTTGACCATTAGGTCCAGTCCTGGCTGACTCTGGGGTTGCGGCGCTCATCTCGCTTTATTGGCTGAGGGAGCCTGCGTACAGCTTCCAGGTCATGTGGTCAGCATGGCGAACCAGAGCAGCACACAGAAACACCCTTTACCTTCCCGCCGGAACGGTTCCTATTTATCTACTTGCACTTTGACGTGCTTTCAAACTGCTAGGTTGGCAGGAGCAGGGACTGAGCAATGGGAGCTCACCCCATCGTGGTAATTCGAACCACCGACCTTCTGATCGGCAAGTCCTAGGCTCTGTGGTTTAACCCACAGCGCCACCTGCGTCCCTATTGTTAGACTAGCACCTTCTAATAGCACTAAAAATAAGAGGATAGGTTCTTGCCCTGATGAACTCACAATCCAAGACCCAGTGCAGAGGAAGAGTAGAGAAATGGGGGCAAGGGTGAAAGGGTAACCCCACTTCTCTTTTTGAAAGCATGTTTCTAGCCCTCAGTGCTACGGAAACAAGCCTGAAGAGCTCACAAGGCCATGCAATCATCTCACATAGCTAGCAGTAGCAGCAGGTGGGCACGGGACTAGGAATGAAGAAGGGAAGATGTATAATACAACTCAATAAGGATCTGGGATCCTATGCCCTCCCTCCCATTGCCTCCCCATATTCTCTCCTGTCTCTGGAATCACTGTTTATTTCTCCCCCCCCCCCAAAAAAAAGGCTTGAAGATCGGGGTTACAATCAAGCTTGTTAATGCAAACTAAATAGGCATATCTGTATGCATTTTATTGATTTCCCATGCCAAGTTTGCATGGAGACTATGAAGGCTATGTGTATAGAATTTTCCTGGGTTTGGGCACAAAATATGTGCAGCCCAAGAGAAGAAGTGGGAGGGTGAAACTCTTTTTCCCTGTGTCCCAAATTTCCCTCCAATTGTGGCTTTCTATCACTCCCCCCTAGCAATGCGAAAGTAAAATATTCATGTAGCGCCATTATTCTAATGGCTCTTCCGATTATGGATGCCGCAACCATCTCACAAGCCATCAGAGGAGCCCCCAAGTTGTCTGCTCCATTTCTTAGTTTAGCTTTATGACTATTGCTATGGGTTGGCATTAAATCCTAACTAGTCAGCAGCACATTCTCGATCAGAATTTGTCAAGCAACAACAGGAGGCTGGCTGGAGGTAAATATATGCATAAGTATAAATGCAAGCACTGTCCAGATCTGGGATGGAAGTAATATGAATAGGAAAGATTTTTTTAAAAGGGGCATATGCTTATTGCTTTTGATTCTAGATGCAAGAAAGTGCAGCCATGGTTTTACGGACTGCAGGATGGCCTGCACATACAACAGAGAGGAACTGTGGTGTAGTGGTTATAGCAGCCTTCCCTCTCCTGGTGTCCTGCCTCGTACTCAACAAATGCAGATAGAGGCTCTTACATGTAAGTAAGTAAGAGATATTTATTCAGGCAAGCAATGGTACAGGCTTGGCAGCAGATGCGGAGTTCAGGACTCATGGTTCAGGAACCAGGCAAGACATTCAGAACATGATGGAAGCAGTGAAGACTAACTCTTTAATAAGGATGATGTGGTGCAGGTCTCTGCATCTGAAGAGACTGCAATGTGGGAAAGACTGAAAAAGAGTGGAGTTTTGGATTCGGTAAGCTAACAGTGTCATGGGGTGCTGGTTGCCTCCTTGGAGGAGACCTTCGGTGCGAGCAGTGGACTTTCGCTGTCTCTTAGAGTCTTTAAGCTGTTCCGCGCCATCTCCCTTCAACCTATATATTTGTAAATAAATGCAGATATGACATTTGCACCTACTAATCTCTTTCCAACAAGAAACCAAACCTGGGTAAGCTATGCTCCTAAAATTCCTGGCTGCTTGGAGAAGTGAGGGTGGGCACAACAATATTGTATCTTATCAAAGGAACCCTCCCCTCTACAGCCAGGCTAGGGAGTTGCTCTTCAATCACAACTCCCATCATTCCTGACCACTGGAAGTGTTGGCTGAGGTTGATGGGAGTCGGAGGGAGGGTCACAATTTCTCCAGCCCTACTCTATAATTTGGCAGCACTTGCATACTTTTCCAGCCCAGTTGTTTCCTTTCCCTTAATCTTTTTCCTTTCCTTTCTCTTTTTTCCTTCCTTCCTTCCTTCCTTCCTTCCTTCCTTCCTTCCTTCCTTCCTTCCTTTTCATCTTCCTTTTCTTCTTTTTCCTGTGTTTGGGGCCTTTATTAAGGTCCAGGGATTGCATACTCCTGGGGGTAGTAGATGGCTGCTGGTTACTGGAGGACCCTGAATGAGGGGGGGGTGTCTGTCTCCCGGGGTGAGAGGCTGGGATGGCATGGTATTACTCAGGGTAGATCCACTGAGATTAATGGCAGACCCTCCAAGTGTCCCTATTTTCCAGGGACGTCCCTGATTTAGAGAAGTCATCCTGGTTTCTGATTTGATCCTGGAATGTCCCACTTTTCCTTAGGCTGTCCCTATTTTCATTGGAGAAATGTTGGAGGGTATGGAGCTATCTGACCCCTAAGCCATTTCATTATGTTTTTATATATGTTGGAAGCCACCCAGAGTGGCTGGGTCAACCTAGTAAGATGTGTGGGGTGTAGATAGTAAAATTATCATTATAGAATGGAACGTCCCTATTTTCATTGGAGATATGATGGAGGATATGTAATGCGCCTAAGTCATCCATGCATACTTATTACAGAAGGTTGACTCATGAGTATAGATAGCACTGGGTCCAGTCTGGAGCCTCTGGCATATCAGCAGTTAAACACACCGGTAGCACACAAAGCATTCCTGGCAATCAAAATGGCCGCAGAGAGCTTCAGTGGCAAAGCTGAGAAGGCACCAGAGCACCAAGAGAGCAAAGCAGCTGTAACTTCTAGGGCAAGCTGAGAGCTGATGGAAAGAGAAAGATAGCTGGCAGGGGAGAAATGATACAGCAGCTCAAAAGAAGAAGGGGGAGACGCAGACAGATCTCCTCCCAACACAATGAGCTCCTTTGAGGCAGCAATCAAAGCTAATAGTTCTATTAACAAAACAACAAAAGGCCCCAGCAAATTTGCTCTCTTCGGTTTTCAGGACAGTTGCAGAGTGCAGTGGCATTAGGAAGATGTTATCCCGAAATTGCTTCCCCGCTGTCAAAGTAGAAAGGAAGCCAGGTGCAGTCATTGTTGGCAGTGAAATCTGGAAACTCAGGCTCAGCAAAAGGATCACGGCAGTCCTACTCCTTTGTCAATTTTTTTTAAGCTGCCACATTCTTCCACCGGTGCTTGTGCTATCCTGAGGAAGGGCTTGTCACTCAACCCAGGTACAGTGGTACCTCGGGTTAAGTACTTAATTCGTTCCAGAGGTCCGTTCTTAACCTGAAACTGTTCTTAACCTGAAGCACCACTTTAGCTAATGGGACCTCCTGCTGCCACCGTGCTGCCGGAGCATGATTTCTGTTCTCATCCTGAAGCAAAGTTCTTAACCTGAGGTACTATTTCTGGGTTAGTGGAGTCTGTAACCTGAAGCGTATGTAACCTGAAGCGTATGTAACCCGAGGTACCACTGTATAGAGCACTGAAACACACTACAATGGTACCTCAGATTCCGAACTTAATTCGTTCCAGAGGTCCATTCTTAACCTGAAACCGTTCTTAACCTGAGGCGCGCTTTCGCTAATGGAGCCTTTTGCTGCCACTGTGCAATTTCCATTCCCATCCTGGGGCAAAGTTCGCAACCCGAGGTACTACTTCCAGGTTAGCAGAGTTTGTAACCTGAAGTGCCTGTAACCCAAGGTGTCTGTAACCCAAGGTACCACTGTATTGTCGTTTATTTGTTGGAGAAGGAAACAGGTTGTCTTCTCTCAAGCAAGCACTTCTTCTTTCGGGGAAAGTCCCCAGCACTCCAAGAATTAAGATGTACTGTAGATGAGAAAATGCAATTCCATTCCTCAGAGGACAGGGACCCTGAGCTGCCTGGGAGGTCGGGATACTGCCTGGCAGGATGAGTGCAGAACAGATGTGAAACCAGAGCAACATGTAAAGTTGGAGGGAGACGACAGCAATTCTAACTCCACACACAACCGCAGCCTTGCAATTTTTCTTAGCTCACTTCAGGCATGGCCCCTTTATGTAAAAGCAACATGCAAAGCAGCACAGTGTAGTGGTTACAGTGTGGGAGGACCTGGGAGACTCAAATCTCCACTTAGCCATGAAACTCCCGGGGTGACCTTGGGCTGCTCACTGTCTCTCAGCCTGAGCTACCTCACAGCATTGCTGTGAGGATAAAATCGGTCAACTCAGTTGCCCTTTTCTGCCTTGGATAAATTTGTCATGATATTCAGACTGGGCTGAAAGTGGCATCTTTTCACCTGAACAGCTCCTCTTTCAAAACACATACGTTGGCACTCCAGTAAGCATCCACCTACTGATTCCATTACACTGACATTCCTCTATCTGTCAGCAAAAAGCGATTTGTAGAGAAATGCAAAAGCAGCTCAAGGTTGGCTAGGCTGATGAAATTCAGCCAACAATCACAAGATTATGAACATTTTTATTTTTATTATTGCTGTGTGTGCCGAAAGATCTTTATGAACTTGTGCTAGTTCCCCCAGCACTTCTTTTTAAGCATGCTGACTGATTTTCAATAAAAGCAAAATTCATCAGTGATAGCAATAGCCCTTCAATTATCCTAATACGCTCATTCCAGGTGAGACACTAAATACAGAAACCTATCGATCAAGACACAGCTTTGTGGGAGCAGCTGCTTCTTGATGAAGTCAGCACTTTAGCCAACATGATGAGCTGTAAGCCAGTTCACCCAGTTGAAAATAACCACACTCAGCCAGCTTGCAGTTCCTAGCACTGTTGTTTAACTGGACTATAAAACCAGCCTGCAGACAGCCAATAGAAAAAGTGAATTACGAGGCATTCTACATGCTTTTATATTTGGTACACAGCAGAGGCGTGTCAGAAGGAAGCCTGGATTCCCATGCTCCATTTCACCCATGCAGACCTGGCATCAAGGTTGAGGTGGCCTTGAACAAGGATCCCTCTGCAGAGGGTCCCCTTTGCAACTCCTCCACACCTGCTGGGTTGGCTATCCAGGCCCTTCCCCCTGGTCCTCCCAGGCCAGCCCCCCACCCCCACTCTGATCACAGCATCTCCTAGGCTGGTGATTCAGGCACACCAAAATGTATAATCTCTCAGGCCAGAGTCGTCAACAGGCTCATCTCAGCTATCTGCCAATCTCCCATTCCCACCACCCTTCTGAGTAATACCCCTCCCCACCTTCTCTCTATATAGAAGGATCTGGCAACTTCTGTTTCAGTGTATCTGAAGAAGTGTGCATGCACACGAAAGCTCATACCAAGAACTAACTTAGTTGGTCTTTAAGGTGCTACTGGAAGGAATTTTTTTATTTTGCTCTCAGGCCAGTGATCCAGTCCTGAAGCCCTGAGCTTACAAGGTGATAGGGAAAGAGCTGGTGGCAGGCCGGAGCGGTCTTGGAGTGGTCTGGGCAGGTCTGCAACAGCCACCACCCTCTTTTCTTTCCCCAAATGTAGGGTTGCCATATTTTGAAAATCAAAAAAGAGGACACATTTGCAGACTTCTGCTTTTAACTATGGATCGCCATGGCGACTCTCATTTTACATACCCATGAAATAGAGGACATGTCCTGGAAAAAGAGGACATTGTCTCAACCAGCTGCCTCTGATGTAATGTTGCTATGCTGGGGCAGGCCCAAAGGCATTTTGGGGAGGGTGAAGATGGCAGCTACTGTGGTACCTCAGGTTACATACGCTTCAGGTTACATACACTTCAGGTTACAGACTCTGCTAACCCAGAAATAGTACCTCGGGTTAAGAACTTTGCTTCAGGATGAGAACAGAAATCGTGCTCCGGCGGCGTGGCAGCAGCAGGAGGCCCCATTAGCTAAAGTGGTGCTTCAGGTTAAGAACAGTTTCAGGTTAAGAACAGACCTCTGGAATGAATTAAGTACTTAACCCAAGGTACCACTGTATAGGGAAGTTTTTTTAATGTTTAATGTTTTATTACATTTTTTTATATGTTGGAAGCTTCCAAGAGTGGCGGGGGCAACCCAATCAGATGGTCTTGGGCAGGTCTACTCTAATCATTATTATTGGGTGCTATTCAACCACACTTTTGTGCTAATGCAAGGGAATTTCTCCCCTCTCTTCCCCCTACAACATCTCCTGACCCCGTCTAGGTAGTACATAGTGGAAGGAGAGAGATCGAGATCATTCTGTTGTGCAAGGATAATTTTTTGTCCTGACAGAATTACCTGCTTAGGGCTACATTGAATACAACTTAATATTATCAGTATTATTAGTATTATTTCATTCATGACCTACCTTATTCCTTAAGTTCTCAAGGCAACTTACACAGTAAACTTTTTTAAAAATATATATACTACAATGATAACTAAAAGTGTTCCCACTAAATGTTCTACCAAGCATATCTGCCACCTTAACATTACTGTAAGCAATCAGTATAAAATACCAAGCAGCTAAAAACTATCAACTGAGCAAGCAAAAGACAGGGAACAGTGTGCAAATGCTTGTGTATTAAACAAAAATGTCTTAGCCTGGCATTGGAAAGGCAATAGATGAGTCCTTGGCGAGGGTGCCCCAAAGATGGGGAGCCACTACAGAAAAGGCCCTTTTAATAGGAGCTTGATTCCGCTGACTGAAAATGTGTCCCATAAGCACTCAAGGAATAATATATTTTCTTGCCTCATGCAAAGTGAAAGATGAAGGGAACATTTCGCTCCACAAGGCTGGAAAAAGAAAACCCTGTTATTGCAACTGTACTAAACCTCAATAGACAATTTGAATTGGCCCTCAAACTAATTCATTCTTTTTGTAATGGTGATGAATTGTTTCACCAGCAGCGTTCAAGGGCTGCTCAGAATGGGTTGCCATCATTACAAAGATTTGAGAGTATCTGGCTATCTATTTCATTCGAAAATGGATAGATAGATAGATGATAGATAGCTATCATATATTTGGGGTGTCTGTCTAATGTCTTTCATTTCTTGCTGATAACTACAGAAAGGTCTAGACACAGAGATTGAGTAATTCTTCAGATCTGAGAACAGGCTTAGGCCTTTCAGCGGAGACAATGGCTACATAAACGCCATACATTTAGAGTACACACGCCCCTGAATCCTAGGAACTGTAATTTATCTCTCACAAAGCTACAGCTCCTATCAATGTTAACAAACTACAATTCCTGGGATTATTAGGGTGGGGGGAATTAAAATGTGCTTTGAATGTATGTATTCAGCCTACCTGAACATTCCAGTGGAGAAAGAATTAAAGCATCTATTGCTTCATCTATTGGCTCTAAATGCATAGTTGGCCACAAAGCCATTGGAAATGTTGGGGTGTTTGGTTGTCCTAGCACAGTGGTGGGGAACCTCAGACCTTGGGGACAAATGAGGACCACCAAACCCAGACACCCCCCCCCAAGTGTCCCTATTTTCCAGGGACAGTCCCGGATTTGCAGAAGCCATCAGTTTTGATTTGATCCCAGAATGTCCCACTTTTCCTTAGGATGTCTCTATTTTCAACAGAGGGTATGGTCCCTAGGCCATCTGAAGGCAGCCCTGCATAGGGAAGCTTTTTTAAAATATTCAATGTTTTATTATGTTTTTATTTATGTTGACAGCCACCCAGAGCTGCTGGGGCAAAAATAATAACATTATTGATAGACTATATGGGACTGGCTGAAATGACTGGCAGAATCCGTGACCAGGGGAAAGAGACGGTGGAAGAAGATTGGAAGAAATTCAAAGGTTATCTTAAGAAATATTGCAAAATTAATGAGTGCTAAAATGTCGAGATTTTAGGGGGGGAAAGGGGTTTACAGCTGAAAAAGATTAAGTAAAAGAAAAGGATAAGGGGAAAATTTGATAAAACTAAGCTTTAGGATTTGCTGAAATAATTTTGGAGATTGGGATGTAGAAAGGGGAGGTATGGGGAAGTTGGCGAAGTAAGGTTTAAGAACAAGGGATATGAAATTATACATGTTTGTTTGTGTGTTTATTCGTCTGTATGTTTAAAAAATGTGAAAAACCAATAAAAATATTAATATTATTATTATTATTATTATTATTATTAATAATAATAATAATAATAATAATAATAATACTATTATTACTATTACTATTATTATTATTATTATTAAATTGTTGTTGTTTAGTCATTTAGTCGTGTCTGACTCTTCGTGACCCCATGGACCAGAGCACGCCAGGCACTCCTGTCTTCCACTGCCTCCTGCAGTTTGGTCAAACTCATGCTGGTAGCTTCGAGAACACTGTCCAACCATCTCATCCTCTGTCGTCCCCTTCTCCTTGTGCCCTCCATCTTTCCCAATTCAGGGTCTTTTCCAGGGAGTCTTCTCTTCTCATGAGGTGGCCAAAGTATTGGAGCCTCAGCTTCAGGATCTGTCCTTCCAGTGAGCACTCAGGGCTGATTTCCTTAAGAATGGATAGGTTTGATCTTCTTGCAGTCCATGGGACTCTCAAGAGTTTCCTCCAGCACCTGTTATTGACTAGGACATCCCTATTTTCATTGGAGAAATGTTGGAGGGTATGCAAGCCTCTTTATCTGACCCTCAGGACTCTCCCCAGCAGCCCATGTAATAACTCCACTCCACACCCCTTATCAGCCTCTGCAGCCTCCTCGAGTCTTTCTGCCTGGCTCCAGTGTGTTCCTGAATTGTGACAATTTGCCTGCATGGAAGATGGAGAGAGGTGTGGCAGGGAGTTGTGGTAGAAACCTCATAATTCAAGGATGGTTCAGCTGGTGGCAGGTAGGGGAGATGCTAAGGAGATGCAACTCCCCTGAGTTGCAAACAGAGCCAACAGCTGTGTGTTGCTTAAGGTAAGCCTTTGTGGGTCTGTGAGATGGGCAGCCATCAGACACACAAGCAATGAGCAATAATAAATAGCTTTGAGGATAATAAAAATAGCCTGAGATTGATGAGAAACTGAAGTCACTTTACATGCACACATAGCAAAATAAGTAAAACAGAATCACTCGGATTAATGGAAAATTAGTCTCTCACGAGATAGTAATGTGGGGTGACAGTTTTTGCATTCTTTCTCCTTTGGACTGACCCAAAGATGACTTGGATGGGGATAATTCAGACTGAAATTCCCAGGTGTAAGAAAAGGTTATTTATGTATGCAACAACATGTTGCCCATGTTTTGTTAGCCCAAAAATGGAAAGTGAGCGAGATCCCAACCAAAGAAGAATGGCAACTTAAATTGACAGAATATGCACAACTTGCAGACTTAACATACAGAATAAGAGAACAAGAAGAACATACGTTCGAAGAAGATTGGAAAATGTTTATTAAATATATGGAAAATAATTGTGTAAAGCTGAAAACACTGGCAGCATTAAGATAAATCATCAGTATAAATAAGTTTTGATGGATGTAATAATGGAAAACAAATTGGTACAGGTCTTGTAAAATGTGCAGGGATATAAGATATGTAAAATGAACCATGGAAAGAGAAGAAGGGAAGTCATTGATATCTTAAGTATGTAAAACGTTTATCTGAAATGGTAAAACAGAAAATGTAATTTTAAAAAAATTAAAAACAAACAAAGATGACTTGGATGGGCCAAATCTTGAGAAGCAGGATGAGAGGGCTGAAGCAGCCTCAGGGCAGAGGATAAAGCAAAGCTATTGGAGGCAGGCAGGGAAGACTCTGGGCATGGAAACAAGGGGTGGGGTGATAGCAGAGAAAAAAGGAGAAGGGGTGAAAACAAGGTGGGAAGCCTTACTTCAGAGGCGGAGGCAGGCACTGAAATGCTCCCTTCATCCTTCACTTTGCACTGGGCAAGAAAATACAGTGGTGCCTCGCAAGACGAAAAGAATCCGTTCTGTGATTCTCTTCGTCTAGCGGTTTTTTCGTCTTGCGAAGCAAGCCCATTGACGGATTAGCGGATTAGCGCTATTAGCGCTATTACGCTATTAGCAGCTATTAGCAGCTTTTAGCAGCTTTTAGCGGCTTATCTGCTGATCGGATCAGCTGATAAGCGGCTTAGCGGCTTAGAAAAGGGGGTGGAAGGGGAAAAAACCAGCAGGAACTCGCAAGACATTGTCGTCTTGAGAAGCAAGCCCATAGGAAATTCATTTTGCGAAGCACCTCCAAAACGGAAAACTCTTTCGTCTAGCGAGTTTTCCGTCTTGCGAGGCATTCGTCTTGCGGGGCACCACTGTACAACCTACAGCCCTCTCCAGAACGTCACCTGCTACTGGATGAGGGTTCCTTTCTCCTGCCGGACAGAATTCCAGGGGAGAAGGCAAAGAAGTGAGATGAAGTTAGTTTACTGCCCAATCCTTTACCTCTCCGAAGGTTCCTGTTGTCACAAATTACATCTGGCTGCTAGTGAGTTACTATAGATTGAACTGCTAAGAGCCGGAGGTTTATTTAATCCTGGTTTTATTCACTGAAAAGTGCAAAATATAAAGATGTCAGGGGGACATGGTAAATATCCCAGGAGGCTGCATTATAATTGCATCAACAATGGAAAATCAATAGCATGGCAGAGAAATAGAAAAGCTTGTGCCAAAAGGGAGGGATTGATAGTTGGCATCCAAGACCAGATATTATCAATGAATAATTACAGCAAATTCATCACTAAAATTACCGGAAATGGGGAATGTCATCTATCGCGTCAGGGCGCTTAATTAATAGAACACTTCAGTGCAGATTACCCCGTACTGTCAACTATTGATTACCTGGTGTTAAGACATAACCCAGGAGTAATAATATTCTGTAATGAATGGGTGTAGCAATGCTATCTCAAGTACAAATGTCTTTATTATAATCTATTAGAACTCATTTGGGGGGAAAGAGAATGATTTATATTTACTTTTCAATTTTGATTAGTGAGACAGCAAGGAACTGCCAAAAATGAGGAGTGGGGGAGAATGCAAAGCTAGCATTGTAGTGCAACCAGGGAAATTGTCGCCCTGTTCAGAAGCAATCTCAAGTGTTTCCTTAGCATATGAAGGGGTAATACGCCTGCAGCAATTAGTCACACCCCCTATGTCATGTGTTCAAACTAGCCCCACCCTAGGTATCTGCACATATAGCTGCGCACATGGAGGCTCCATCCTGCCAGTTCACTCGGATGCCAGTATGTTGGGCTGGCTGGCTCACAAGATATCAGGGTCATGGCTATTGAGAACACATGAGTGACATTTCTGAATAGGGTTTTTGGCACTGACTATTCCTGCTATAGTGCTTGTGTCATATACAGTGGTACCTCGGGTTAAGAACTTAATTCGTTTCGGAGGTCCATTCCTAACCTGAAACAGTTCTTAACCTGAAGCACCACTTTAGCTAACGGGGCCTCCTGCTGCCGCTGCACCACCGGAGCACGATTTCTGTTCTCATCCTGAAGCAAAGTTCTTAACCTGAGGTACTATTTCTGGGTTAGCGGAGTCTGTAACCTGAAGCGTATGTAACCTGAAGCGTCTGTAACCCAAGGTACCACTGTACAGTACATCCAGTGGCGAAGCTGCATGCTCCACTACCAGGGGCGGAGAGCAGGCGGGGGCGTGGCTGGTGCCCTGGGGGGAGCATGACATGCGCCCCGAGGGGCATGGTATGCATCCTGGGGCATGGCACGCCACCCGCAGGGGCATGGTGCAAATTTGAGGGAGCGTGATGCACTGCCCACAAAGGTGTGGTGCCCAGCACCCAGGGGAGTGCGCGGCGCATGTCGGGGGGGCGCCACGATGGCACCCTACCGGAATAGTGGTGCCGGGGGCGGTCCGCTCCCTCTGCACTCCCGTTCCTCCACCAGTGAGTACATCTGATCTTTGAATTGAAACACTGCAGGCAAACTCCTTACACAAGTGTGGTTGGGGCTCTGTGCATAAGGCAGGGGGCAGTTCCAGGCTTCACCACCACCCTGTGTACATTGCAAACGCTTTCACACTTGTAGGCACCTCTCTTTGTGATGTATGCCTCATCATACATGTTGTGCCTGTAGTGCATAAGCATGTTGCACACATGCATCAGAAGGCCCCATAGCAAGGACTGTCACTACAATGCCACTCCCTACATCAGTGTCGGGATTACTGCAATCATAGAATGGCCAGAAATAGGTGGTCTGTCTTTAATGTCTTTGCATTGCGCAAGTATTAGGCCCACACAATTAACACTGCCCCAAATTTTACATATGTCAAACTCCAGCTTTCCTTGGAAATTTGCCCTTCTCTGAATTGTCCAATGCAGTTTTTGACCCAAAGCTTGTATGTTATGGTAAGTGAGGCTATCATATTGCATACGCATATTGCATATGGAAATAGCATTTAAAAATGCATCGCTCGTGCAATTTTCAAATTGTAAACTGATGTGGAAATGTGGTGAACTGGATTTTGGATTAGAAAAATGAGAAACTGATAGAAACTCAAACTGACAGTGTCAAGACATTTGTCCCCTGCCTTCTGAGATTATTCCTTCTGCGTTCTTCCCTCCACCCCCTTGAAACTTCTCTCCTTTATTTCCATTTTAAGTTAAAAACAGAAACATAGGCTGCTGGCAATCAGAACAAATAAGCTCCCTCAGGAATAATTAAGCATGCCTCAGATATCTCAAAGCACCTTCTCTTATTATTTCTGAACTTTTAGCTCCAAAATGCCCTTTCCAAAATCCATTGCTTTCTTAAAGAGAATGCACTGAGTTCTTTCTTATCTTTATTGGCATGATCAAAGCGAGGGGACGGCAACACAGCTCCTCCCCATTTGGAGGAAACCTGCCATCCAACAGGGATGGAATGACTCTACTGGTAGGGTCTGGAGTGCAATGGAACAGATGCTCTCTCTTGTACCTTTCCACACATTTACGTCAGGGAAGGACTCTTGCCTTAGCAGTAGGGAGTGCATATTTTGCGTGCAAAATATCTTCAGTCTCTAGCATCTCCCAGTAGGGCTGAAGAAGACTTCTGTCTGAAAACCTGGGGAGTTTCTGCCAGCCAGTTAATGCAGCTACTAGAGGCTATTAACCCTCAGACCCTCCAAGTGTCCCTATTTTCCAGGGACAATCCCAGACTGACAGAAGCCATCCAAGTTTCTGATTTGTCCCCAGAATGTCCCTATTTCCTCAGGTAGCCCCTATTTTCATCAGACAAATGCTGCAGGGTATGGTAGGACGTCCCTATTTTTATTGGAGAAATGTTGGAGGTTATGGAGTTATCTGCCTCCCAAGCCATCTAAAAGCAGTGCTGTATGGGGAAGTTTTTAAATGTTTAATTATGTTTTTATATATGTGGGAAGTCACCCAGAGTGGCTGGGGCAACCTAGTCAGATGGGTGGGGTATAAATAGTATCATGATGATGATCAAATAAAGGTAAAGGGACCCCTGACCATTAGGTCCAGTCCTGGCCGACACTGGAGTTGCGGCGCTCATCTCGCTTTATTGGCCGAGGGAGCCGGCGTACAGCTTCCGGGTCATGTGGCCAGCATGACTGAGCTGCTTCTGGCGAACCAGAGCAGCGCACGGAAACGCCGTTTACCTTCCTGCCGGAGCGGTACCTATTTCTCTACTTGCACTTTGACATGCTTTCGAACTGCTAGGTTGGCAGGAGATGATCAAATAGGATGTCCCTATTTTCACCAGAGAAATGTTGGAGGGTATGAGCCCTCCGCCCAGAGGCCTAATCTGACTTCCCAAGCAATTTTCTCTGGCCCACTAAAATCCACTGATTTTGGTGGCGGCAAGGAAGTGTGGAAATTAAACTACATGCAGCACTGGGGCTGGTGGAGAAATGTAAACATCTCAACACAGCACAGCACCCTAACGCAGATGCAATTCACCTTCACTCTGAGATGGGAGCAATAACCTCTCTCCTCAGCTGATCTGTAAAGATGGGGGGGTCTTCTCTGTGCCTGTGGGAGTGTTGGGAAGGCTACACCCACTTTTGGCCACATCCACCTCTGACATGTGGGGCCTTAGATGATTAGCCAAGGGTGATCTGGTGTCCACATTGCTGCAGTAGTGGTCAGTGACTTACCACTTCCTGTGGCTGCCGGATGGATGAGTAGGGGGTATTAGGTGCAGAGAAAACAATTCAGCATGTGCCTGTCAAAAAGCTCCCCCTTCTTCACTTCACAGTCAATTTAGAGAAAGAGGCCTCAGCCTCCCTTTCCCTCCCCAGTGACCATGGCTGGGATAAAGGATCTGGTCAATTCATTTTGCTGGCCGAACATTGTGACGTTAACATACGAGAGTGCTGGAGGTGAAATAGTTAAACAGGTGACCCAATCAGGACCCAGGGGGTGGAGTTAGAGGGACTATAAAACCAGCTCTGGGAGGGGCAAAGGGGGGAGATTGTTGGGAGTTGGGTGGTTGGTTGGAGTGGGAGTGAATTGGGATAGAGTTTGTGGGAAGGCTGAGTTAGTGTAACGAAATAAGCTGAGTCAGGAACAGTTAGGGGCTAGGAAGACAAGTAAATATCTGAGAGGTGGTTTAGTGAGTGAGAGCAGGTAGCGGAAGTTATAGATCTGGATAGGCACCCCATGAATGTAATTGACTGATACCGTTTATGAAACCACATGCTTGTTAAAGTGCAATAAATAAACAGAAGTTTATGTTCCAGTTTAACCCTGATTGGGCTCAGTATTGTCCCAGGTAGGGCAATTTCACCAAATAGATGGTGAAACGTCAGGGGACCCTGTGTGATCGCCACAAACATAAATAGATCGGTGTTGGTATCCAGCTCTGCTAACACAATCCAACCTCAATGCCACATCCAGAATAGGCAAATCCCAATTCAAGTGCCTCTTCTGGAATATGCAGATTCTGCCTTGCAAGATTGTTGCAACCATTGTCAGCAGTTTATAGTAGATTTTGCCAACCTGATATCCTCCAGGTGTTTTGGGGCTGCAACTCCCATAATTCCCAGATTGGGGGGCACAGTGGAGGAGGAGGAGAGGATGAACGTCCCATTTCACTAGTGGGCATCATTGCACTGGGTTTCTGCTAGCACAATGGTTTGGTTGAATACAGTCCCTGGGATTCCTTTCTGTCTTGCTTCTATATGTGCGGAGGGGTTATTGAGAGTGCTGAAGAAACCACAAAGCAGTTAAGGTTCCATCCATGACTGACTGAATTACCACAGACAGATTGAACTGCAGCATCTCCATTAACTTTCCTTCCTTCAAGCTGAGATTCTGTATCATTCAAAAGCTTCAACATCTTGTTTGAACTTTCTTGTGTAAGCAGCGTGTGGATCTCATGATAAATGAAGGCTGTTTGGATTGATTAAGTTGACTGACTGCCAGATCTTAAGCAGAGCTGCTTGAAGATCCTAGCTCACAGAGGATCACGCTAGCCAGCGGTCATTAAGTAAAAGTCTTTATTGAGTTACAGTTTCCATTCTCACGCTGCTGCGCGCAACTCTACGCCTAGTAGCTAGGTCGGCGAAGCTCCGTCTGAGTCTCCGCCCTGTGTGCACCAACTTAATATCCTAGCCTTGCTCCACCTTTTCCTCCTGACTGTCCTCCTCTGGGTCCCTCTACCCCCCGGGGCTTCTTCCTTCCGGGATTCTTCTGACGCTGACCCAGACCCTCCTGCCTCCTTGCGCCGGGCTTTAGGACCTGGCTCTCTTTCGGGGCTGCTTACTGCGCCGCCTTCCTCTGCATTTGAACTTGGCGCGCGCGCCCAACCTTCCACTTTCCTCTCAACCGTTTCTTCGCTCCCCGATGGAGGTGTGGCCATCCCCGACTCATGTCCTCCCTCCTGTGGAGGTGTGGCCACTCCTGACTCATGTCCTCCCTCCTGTGGTGAGCTGCCAGCGCTTCCCCCCTGGCTCCCTTCCTCTTCCCTGCTTCCTGGCGGTGACGCTGGTCCCGATTTCCAGCTGCTCCCCCCTGAGTCCTCTCTGGCTCTGTCTTCCTGGGGTGCCCCCCTAGACTCCCCACTTGCCCTCGCCACTGGTGCTCCTTTCTGTGAATCCTCTGATTCACTGGAAAGACTAGGAGATCTCGGGTCGTCGTCGTCACTCATCTTTTCTTCTGCCTCCTCCCCTTCGCTCTCTGTTTCCTCCCTTGCCCGTGCTTCTGCTCCTAAACCCCTGACATCCATCCCCCCCTCGAAGCCCCCCATTCCCCCCTCCCCTCCTTCCGGTGCTGGAGCTGGGGGCTGCTGTTGCAAAGGGACGAACGTCGGGTATCGGTCGCTTCCCGTGGCAGGCCTCCATCTGAAGTCTCCCGGGTCTTCCTCCCCGCTCTCGTCGACGACAGTCACCTCCGCTTCCATCTCTGTGCCGCCGTGCTCGAAACCAGGGTCGTCCCCGAAAACGTCCATGTCCGTCTCTCCCTCACTTCCTCCTGTCGGTGTTGCTCGTCCTGGGCCTTCCAGCCACCGTCTGCGCCACTGCTCCTCTGGCCTATCGTCCCACCAATACGAGGGTTCTGATGCAGATCCCGAGGGTGACCCCTCCGGGGAACGGACGTCTTGTGTCGGGTCCTCGTCCGAGTCGAACCCCCGGAAAGTGCTGGCCGAAAGTGTGGGCGTGAAAAGCCAGTCGTCAAAATATTCTGCTGGCATAGGTCTATGGGGAAAGAGGGCATGAAACTCGTCTTTGAGGAGAGGTTCGTCCAAGGCGTAGCCCGGCACCCAGCTGTTCGCACTGGCCGGGGTGCCCTCCTTGGCGAGAAGGTATTCTACCCCCTCTACCCCCCATCTGGAGTCCAAAATCTCAGTGACTTCGTTGATGTGCTCCTTCTGTGCCACTTCCGCGTGCCCTGTTCTGTCTCTGACCGGACTCGGCGCTGTTCCGGGTTCCTGGAACCTGTGCGGTGCCTTGTAGGGAGTGAGCACCGATCTGTGGAATACCGGATGCATTCTGGAACCCTCCGGAAGTGCCAGTCTGAAAGCTACCGGGTTGACCTGCTCTTCGACTTGGTAGGGCCCCAGTTGCTTATGCCCTAGTTTCTTCTTGGCCAACGACCTGGCCGGCACTGCGTGGGCTGCTAACCAAACCCAGTCTCCCACGTGGAGCTCTTCTCCAACCCTTCTGTGCTTGTCTGCTTGTACCTTGTATGCGTGCTTGGCCAGCTCCAGGTGGCGCCTCAGCTGATCGTGGACCTCCTGCAGCTCCAACGCGAACGCATCTGCTGTCTGCGGCTCCCCCTCCCCCATTCTTTCCAGTCCCGGGAAGGTTCTGGGGTGCCTCCCGTTGTTGGCGAAGAACGGCGTGACCCCCGTGGACACGTGCTTCGTGTTGTTGTAGGCGAACTCGGCAAGCGGTAGGTAATCCACCCACGTCGCAGGCTGTTGATTTGCATAACATCTCAGGTACTGCTGCATGATGGCATTGACCCGCTCCGCTTGCCCGTTGGTCTGCGGGTGTCTCGCCGACGCCAGGTTGATCTTGACGTTCAGGAAGCCCATCAGCTTCTGCCAGAAATTTGAGATGAACTGCCGCCCCCGGTCGGACAGAATAGACCGTGGCAGACCGTGAACCTTGAACACGTGGTCTATGAACAGTTTGGCGGTTTGCTCCGCCGTGGCCACCTTCGCACACGGAATGAAATGCGCCATCTTGGAAAACAGGTCCACCACCACCAGCACTGCCGTCTTGCCCCTTGAGCTGGGCAGATCCGTGACAAAGTCCAGAGCCACCCTTTCCCAAGGTTCGACCGGAGTTTGCAGCGGTTCCAACAGTCCGGCCGGCGGTTTGTGCACTGGTTTGGCCCTCTGGCAGGTGTCGCACCTCGCCACGTAGTCTGCGACCTCCCCTCTCATTCCAGGCCACCAGAAATCCCTGGCTACTAATTCCACCGTCTTCTCCTTGCCAAAGTGCCCGGCCGTGGGCGCGTCGTGCAGCTGCTGCAGCACCTTGGCTCGAAGTTCGTCTCCCGGCACGTAGATGGCCCCTTTTCGGATGAGCAATCCATCTCGTAGCCGGAAACCGTCGGCCGCTGCCTTGCCCCTTTGCACCTCTGCCATCTTTGCTTGTGCGAAGGAGTCCTCCTGCAACGCACGTCGCACCGCCTCTAGGTCCACGGTCGCCGCGGCGCACGCCCACACTGCTGGTGCGAAGATGTGCATGGCGGCCGCTGGCGTTGCGTCCTCCAGATACTGTGGCTTACGGGAGAGAGCGTCTGCCATGATGTTGGTGTCCCCCGGGACATACTCTATTCGGAAGTCGAAGTTTGCAAAGAACTCAGCCCAACGTATCTGCCTCTGGTTCAGGAACTGTGCCGTGCGCCAGTGCTCTAGATTCTTGTGGTCCGTGCAAACCTGCACCGTGTGCTTGGCGCCGATCAGAAAGTGCCTCCACGCCTTGAACGCTGCGTGAATGGCCAGCAACTCCCTGTCCCAGATGGTGTAGTTCTGTTCGGACTTGCTGAGCTTCCTGGAGTAAAACGCTCCCGGTCGCCACACCCCCTGCGGGTCTTTCTGCAACAGGACCGCCCCCACGGCTCTGTCCGAGGCGTCTGTCTCCACCCTCATCGGCTTGCTGGGGTTGACATGAAGCAGCTGCTCTTCCGACGCGAAGAGACGCTTGAGTGCCTGAAAGGACTGCTCCGCCTGCGCTGTCCAAACGAACTTCTTCTTCTTGGAGCTAAGCGTGTCAGTGATGGCCGCTGTCTGCATCGCGAAGCCCTTGATAAACTTGCGATAGAAGTTCGCAAAGCCGACAAACCGTTGGACCTCCTTCCGGTTGCGCGGACTCTTCCAATCCAACACCGCTCGAACCTTGGCGCTGTCCATGGCGAGCCCCTTGTCAGACAGCTTGTAGCCCAGAAAATCCACCTCCGGCACGTCAAATTGGCACTTCTCCAGCTTGGCGTAGAGCCTATGTTGCTTTAGCCTGCTCAGCACTTCCTTGACGTGTCCGTCATGCTCCTGCTGCGACTCCGAAAAGATCAGGATGTCATCTAAGAAACAGACGCACGTCTTGTAGAGAAGTCCCGCCAACACGTGATGCATAAACGCTTGAAAAACGTGGGAGCCATTTTGCAATCCAAAAGGCATAACTCTATATTCGTAGGTCCCCAGTGGCGTGAACATGGCTGTCTTCCACTCATCTCCTTCCCGCATGCGAATGAGGTTGTACGCCCCCCGCAGGTCCAACTTGGTGAACACTCTGCCCTTCCGTACCTTTGCGAGGAGGTCGTCAATACGGGGCATGGGGAAGTCCGATGGCCTAGTCAGACTGTTCAAAATCCTGTAATCCACTACCAGTCTCTTCTGGGGCGTGTCCCGCTTCTTAACAAAGAATACGGGACTGCCCCCCACTGCCCTAGACTCCCGGATGAAGCCGCGTTGCAAATTATGGTCAATGAACTCTTTGAGTTCCTGCAGTTCGTCCTCTGACATGGAATACAGTTTCCCTTTAGGCAGCGCCGCCCCCGGCAGCAGGTCAATTTTGCAGTCATATGGTCTGTGAGGGGGTAGCCTGTCTGCCTCCTTCTCGCAGAAAACTTCCAAAAATTCAGCGTACTTGTGTGGAATCGCTTGCAGCGTGCCTAGCAGCAGCTGTGACTCCTCTTCCTCTCCTTCCTGCCTGGGCACGATGCAGTGTTCAGCACAAAAGGAAGAGCCGAAGGTCAGCTGCCTCTGGTACCAAGCCATCGCTGGGCTGTGCTTGTCCAGCCAACTCATGCCCAATACAATGGGCGTGTCAGATAGTCGAGTGACGTTGAAGCTGATGATTTCTCTGTGATTCCCAAGTCGCATCACCATTGGTGGCGTCTGCTTCACCACTTGCCCCCCGAGCAGCTCCCTGCCATCCACCGTGACAACCTGCAGGGGCAGTGTGGCCGGCAGCAACTGCACAGCGTGCCTGTCGACAAAGTCCTGCCCTATAAAGTCCGCATTGCTGCCTGAGTCAATGGTGATTGGCACGTCCATGGTGATTCCATTGGGCAGTTGGAGAGACGCTGTGAGCCTCACTACTGGTTTGGGCGGGAGGGGGTTCACGGGCTGTAAAATCGCTGGGGACTGCGTCACTAACACGTCTGGCTGGGCCCCAGTGCCTCTTCCTCCAGCCAGACAGCCTCGTTTCCCTGCTGTGGTCCTCCTTGCTGTGTTGCTGCAGTCACCATTGCTGAGGCTGCAGTGAGCTTGTGGGGCCTCTGGGGACACTCTTTCGCCATATGCCCTGGCTCCTCACAGGCGTAACACTTCCTGTTCCCTCTAGGAGGCTTCGCTTTCACTGCTGCTGGTGCTAGGGCTCTGGTTGCTGACTGAGCCCTTGCACCTCCCACCTCCATAGGTTCGGCTCCTCCTCCTGGCGGAGGCGTGGATTGCGCCCGCGCTGCTTCCCTGGGAAAGAAGGAGGGGCCCCCGGCTGGTTCGCGCCCTCCACGCCCTTCGTCCCTGTTCCACGGACGTCCTTCCAGCCTCACCCCCACTGCCAGTGCCCTCTGAACGACCTCCTGGGTGGTTCGGGGTCTCTCCCCCCTGGCGATCTCATCTTTAATCGAGTTATGCAGCCCCTCCCAAAAGAGGTCTCTTACAGGAGCCGAATCTCTGTCCCATTCCAGGGCACTGACCAAGGCGAAAAAGCGGGCATGGTACTGCCTGACGCTGGCCCTCCCTTGTCTCAGCCCATGCACCTCCTTCCGTGCAAGATCCACGTCAATACTTGATAAAAAACACCCATCCATTGCTTTAATAAAGGCATCTGCATTCTGTAGCGCCGGATCCTTATCTCTCCCTAAATTGCGTAGCCATGCTCTCGCATCCCCATGCAGATGGGACATGATGAACCCCACTCTCTCTTGTTCATCTCTAAAGTCTTTATGCAGCAGTTGCAGTGCGCACAGTACGTCGGCTCTAAAGTTGGGATACTGTTGCAGGTTCCCATCGAAGTGAGAGACCAGCCCGCCTGTCCGTCTCGCCAACCCAATGCCCTCCTGCCGGGGTGTCTGCTTTGTCAGCACGTCTAACCTGACCTGGAGATCCCTGCAGGCTGCGGCTGCTTCCTCCTCCCTCTTCCTGGATGCTAGAGCCTCGGCGTTCAGTTGTGCCACCGCGTTTCTGAGTTCCTCTATCTGCTGCTCAGCCGTCATGTCGTCTGCCGTTCGTGAGCTTGCTAGTAGGCACCTGTGTCTCTCCCCTCCTCGAGGCTGTAGATGCCCACAAGTGGAGACGGAGCTTACTGTCAGAGCTGCTTGAAGATCCTAGCTCACAGAGGATCACGCTAGCCAGCGGTCATTAAGTAAAAGTCTTTATTGAGTTACAGTTTCCATTCTCACGCTGCTGCGCGCAACTCTACGCCTAGTAGCTAGGTCGGCGAAGCTCCGTCTGAGTCTCCGCCCTGTGTGCACCAACTTAATATCCTAGCCTTGCTCCACCTTTTCCTCCTGACTGTCCTCCTCTGGGTCCCTCTACCCCCCGGGGCTTCTTCCTTCCGGGATTCTTCTGACGCTGACCCAGACCCTCCTGCCTCCTTGCGCCGGGCTTTAGGACCTGGCTCTCTTTCGGGGCTGCTTACTGCGCCGCCTTCCTCTGCATTTGAACTTGGCGCGCGCGCCCAACCTTCCACTTTCCTCTCAACCGTTTCTTCGCTCCCCGATGGAGGTGTGGCCATCCCCGACTCATGTCCTCCCTCCTGTGGAGGTGTGGCCACTCCTGACTCATGTCCTCCCTCCTGTGGTGAGCTGCCAGCGCTTCCCCCCTGGCTCCCTTCCTCTTCCCTGCTTCCTGGCGGTGACGCTGGTCCCGATTTCCAGCTGCTCCCCCCTGAGTCCTCTCTGGCTCTGTCTTCCTGGGGTGCCCCCCTAGACTCCCCACTTGCCCTCGCCACTGGTGCTCCTTTCTGTGAATCCTCTGATTCACTGGAAAGACTAGGAGATCTCGGGTCGTCGTCGTCACTCATCTTTTCTTCTGCCTCCTCCCCTTCGCTCTCTGTTTCCTCCCTTGCCCGTGCTTCTGCTCCTAAACCCCTGACAGCTTCAACATCTTGTTTGAACTTTCTTGTGTAAGCAGCGTGTGGATCTCATGATAAATGAAGGCTGTTTGGATTGATTAAGTTGACTGACTGCCAGATCTTAAGCTTGCTGATTTGAGATAAAAGAGAGACACTGCACAAGGATCCAGACTGTGTGTGAATGAGGCGGCAGGGGGAATACATACAGTACAGCTTTCATGTAGCAGAAATTATCACATAGATTGTCTGAACCCTTTATTGGAACGGCCCACCTTGCCTACTAGGCAGTGGATTTATTTGACAACATAACAATAACGCTTAGTGTTTAGACAGCTCTTCTGAGTTCTCAAAGCACTTCACATATATTACCTTGTGCTGTCACCCTTACAACAACCCTGTAAGGTAGAGCAGTGTTATTATCACCTTAGTGCAGAAGTGGAGTGGTGGCCTAAGGCTCAGATAACAGCTTGTCGCAGAGCATCTAGTGAGTTCACCGTAGAGGCATGATTTGAACCTCAATTGGCAGCTCTGTCTCTAACAGAGCAATCCAAGGCCCTGATCCACCATGCTATAGGGGGTTTGGATGCACTGACCTCTAATGAACTCCACCAGTGGCAGGACTTCGCCGCTGCAGAGGTCCCTGTTGTGCCCAACAAAAAGCAACAGCAGTTAGAAGTATTCTCACCTCCGGTAGCCAGCAGAAACCCTCAATTGTGTTATTTCTGAGAGCAGGGAAGGGCAGAGCTGGGATGGCCAAGGACCTACTCATGGGCATCAGAGGCATGGCCAGAGAACAGCATGCCAACATCAGAGCGTGCCTTGCCAATCAACAGAATGAAGCATCCTGATTCAGAAGGCACCATTAAAAGAGGGTTGGTAGAAGCAGGAACTGATTTCTCATAGAATCATAGAGTCATAGAGTTGGAAGAGACCACAAGGGCCATCGAGTCCAACCCCCTGCCAAGCAGGAAACACCATCAGAGCACTCCTGACATATCATGTCAATCATGTCAAGCCTCTGCTTAAAGACCTCCAAAGGAGGAGACTCCACCACACTCCTTGGCAGCAAATTCCACTGTCGAACAGCTCTTACTGTCAGGAAGTTCTTCCTAATGTTTAGGTGCAATCTTCTTTCTTGTAGTTTGGATCCATTGCTCCGTGTCCGCTTCTCTGGAGCAGCAGAAAACAACCTTTCTCCCTCCTCTATATGACATCCTTTTATATATTTGAACATGGCTATCATATCACCCCTTAACCTCCTCTTCTCCAGGCTAAACATGCCCAGCTCCCTTAGCCGTTCCTCATAAGGCATCGTTTCCAGGCCTTTGACCATTTTGGTTGCCCTCCTCTGGACACGTTCCAGTTTGTCAGTGTCCTTCTTGAATTGTGGTGCCCAGAACTGGACACAGTGCTCCAGGTGAGGTCTGACCAGAGCAGAATACAGTGGCACTATTACTTCTCTTGATCTAGATGCTATACTCCTATTGATGCAGCTCAGCATAATGCAGAAAGGCTTTTAAAAGTTCAAACAGAGGGACTGCCATTTGAGCACTGCACTAGACAGCAAAATGTATTGAGCAACCACTAGAGAATGCATGAGTAGAAGATCATCGCGATTTTGAGGAATTTTAGGTGGCATACGGGGACGTGGATGGCGCTGTGGGTTAAACCACAGAGCCTAGGACTTGCCGATCAGAAGGTCAGCGGTTCGAATCCCCGTGACAGGGTGAGCTCCCATTGCTCAGTCCCTGCTCCTGCCAACCTAGCAGTTTGAAAGCACATCAAAGTGCAAGTAGATAAATAGGTACCGCTCCGTCGGGAAGGTAAACGGCGTTTCCGTGTGCTGCTCTCGTTCACCAGAAGTGGCTTAGTCATGCTGGCCACATGGCCCAGAAACTGTACACCGGCTCTCTCGGCCAGTAAAGTGAGATGAGCGCTGCAATCCCAGAGTCGGTCACAACTGACCTAATGGTCAGGGGTCCATTTACCATCACCTAGGTGGCATACAGCAATGTTCCTCTCATGCCTAGAGATCCTGCGGGTCATGGGGCCTTTAATTCTGCTTTTCTATATTGTATTGTTAGTATATACAATATTATTTTCTAAAAGTTAGTTGCAGGCTGAGATGATGCAGCTTGGGAATTTTAATCTTCAAGATAAGCCCTTAGAAGGGGATCACAATCTGCTACAGATTATATGGATGGATTTCAGAGTTATCAGTGTTGGCTGCATGCCAGGCCCTAGGGAGTCCTTCACCCTTGCAAAAATGCATAGCCATTGTAAAGATCTCTGAAGTATAACCCAAATAACAACACAAAGAATAGATATAGAAAATGTTGTGTAGCGACCAGCCCCAGCTTCAGAAGTGCATCCATTGTAGATCATGAGCTTTTCTGACAAACAGGAGGGATGTGGGCATAAATGTAATGTTCTGTAGCTTTATCTTAGCTATTTAATTTTTTAAAAGTAGCTTTCATTCCATTGTGTTGTGTTCAAATCCAAAATTAACCTCTGTCCCTTGGTGGAACAAATGGTTTCTCTGGGACGAGCCACGATGTGCATGGCCGTGCAAAAAAGTGTTTCACTTCTGAGCTCACATCCTTCAAATAGCTCTGCACAGTAGCAATCCTGCTCACCCAGCGAGAGTTAAGCAGCAGGAATACAACTTTCATGTGGATGTTTTCAATAGCAAAGCAAAAAGCGAATGGATTGGAGACTCTTAGAAGAAGGAATCGAGCCCACCAAGTATTTGTCATTTGTAGTGCCATCAACCATTCATGCCTGCGTGCTCCCCCAATTGCCCCTGATGTTCTATTTAGTTGAATTTCCTGGCTTTTTCCTATTAAAAAAATAATAATATAGGCTGCATATTTTTTCCTTAGCAACAAAAAGCAATGCTTTATTATGACATTTTGAAAGAAAATTACATACCAGTAAAAGGTTTCCAAAAAGAGCACTTGTTTAGTGTGGCAGCATTTGTATGTTGCAGAGAGAAATATGGAAGGGGGGGGGGGTAGGGAGAGAATCTAAATAAAGCCTTGGCGGTTTGAGCGAAGCCATGATGATTATTCTACAAACATGCTATTGCGCGAGAATGGAAGCCAGGGAGGGAGATTGTATCTTCAGCCTAAATGACACTTTATGAAAGAGTTGGCACTGAATGGATTTCTGCTGAGGCTACAGCTTAAATTATAGCCCTCGTGAAAGTAAACAGATTACAGTTTATTGGGGGGGGGGGAGGATTTGAATGATCCTCCCCAAAGGCCACATTTATTTTTTATTTTTTATTTTTAAAAAGGGGTCGGAGAAGCAGAACACTAAAAGTGATATCAAGAGAAGAGAATTGGTCGTTGATCTTGAAAGGAAGTGATTAGCTGAATGCAATTAAAAAAAATAAAAGAAATGCGTGTAATGTCTGCCCATTAAGGGGGTGGAGGCTCCAAAAGCAGCAGTACAGTAATATCTTCATTAGGCCCAATGAAAAAAAATCACATAAAGTTTTCCGTTTCCTTGGATCTATTCTTCAGATGTTCCTGGAAAAGCTTCAGTCTGCAGTGTCATAGATGGAACAGAAGAGATGTCATTAAGGCTTAGAACCAAGTTACGTTGTAGGTTGCCATTGTTTATACATGGGCTTTTAAAATAAAAATTGCAAAAGGGATCTTATCTGGATTGGAACAGCAGCACATGGGGGGGCATTAACCCTTTCGCTCAGTGCTTCAATTCATGCTCACAGACCAAAGCTGCAATTTGCCCCAGGAGGGAAACTATCATTGGTAGAAATGACAGCTTCCATCCCAAAGCAAATTGCAGCTTTGAGAAACAATTTGTGATGTGGGTGGAAAGCGTTATTTTTTATTAAAAACAAGAAGCAACTTCCCTGAGCCTCTATGCGCGCACGCACACACACACTCGCAAACTACTATGGCAAAATATCAAACTGCTATTTGTTTGGGGTTCTGAGGGTTCTTGGAAAAGCCTTCTTCTCCTCACAGACCTACAATTCCCAGAGTGGTTTAATGATAAATGCTTCATAAATCCCTCTTCTCCAACATCCCTAGGGCAAGTGCTATTTTACTAGAAAAAAAGAGGTGCCAGAACTCACCATAAACACCTTCCTTGTTCTCTAACAATGGCAATGGTGTCTACCTGAGAGGTGCCAAAACTGAGTTCCAGTGAATTCCGGCTGAAAGAAAGCCCTGCCTAGGACAGAAGCTGAACCGCAGCTGAATGGGAACAGAGAACATGAATTAGAATGGAAATCCATACCTTCTTACATCCTTAGAAGGGCCACTTTTTATTGGTGCCCTGATGTGCTTGGAAAAGGGTTACTTTGCACTTCAATGGCTGGTCTAAAAACAAATTAGATCATTATTAATAATATTATTAAATTATTGGATTTATTCACCGTTATCTCTCATTTCTGTGCACAAAGACCTGGCCTTCGCAACCTGGAAACATCTATTTATTGTGGATGAACTCCTTCCTCTCTTGTGACTTGGAGGCTGCAGAGACCAGTGCGTATGAGCAAATGGGGTACTGCCTCACCATTCTCAGTCTGCCCTCAGCCAACCACCAGCTGCCTGTCGGCCTTTCTACTTACAACCAGTCCAAAAGGTGGCACAACCTCTCAGCTTCCTCCTCCTCCTCCTCCTCCTCCTCCTCCTCCTCCTCAGTTTCAGTACTGCACTTGCAGAAAGGGTAATGAGGAGAAAACTAGAATTAATTTGCCTGTCATTGACTCTGGCTGCACCTAATGTTTGGGCTCCTTGCCTTCCACGCAAGGAAGTCACAATGAGCCCCATTCACCACTGCTCAGAGGGCAATGTTAAGGTTCACACAAATAAGTGAAAATATTGCCAGGCAATCCTTTTGTTCTGAATGTGGGGTATAGGGAGGAGCAGAATGAGAAAATGCATTGCAGGGCCATACATTAACGTTTCCAGAGGCCCCTGGAGAGACTTTCTGAACAAGACTGTTCACCTACGAACTGCCAAGGAGTGAGCTTTTCCAGGCCCTTACATCTTAATTGGCTAACAATATAGCACAAGAGAAGCAGGTCAGAGAGACAGAGTGATTTGTCAAGCTTATTACTAACGCTGGGCAAGTTTTCGTGTGCAGCCCTCTTGGGGAGCCAGCATGTTCTGTGCCGAGAGAGGGGGAGCGAGAGAAGGAGAGAAGGAATGGATCTGGGCAGCAAATCTAAAGATAAATGACTCGTGAACAAGCAGGCAGCTGAGATCTTTGCCTGTGCATTGCCAAGAAAAGTTGAGATAAATAATGCGATGTGCATCCTTCAGGAGAAAATGAAGGAAACGAAAAGAGACACGGGTGCAGCTCACAGCATGATGCGGCAAAAGGGAGATTTCGAAGCATGTCAAACCATTAGCCACGGGATAAGCTGAAATCAAAGCAATTATGTTCCCAGGAATAGGAAGTGGTCATTACGTCTCACTTGCTATTCAGTACAGTCCAAGTGGAGAATTGTGTCTGGCTTTCGTCACCTTATTCAAGATGATGGGATGACTCTCCCAGGCATCTGCAAAGAGACAAAGTGTCAGTCTCAGCATTAGCAACAGTCAGTGCAATGAGGTCAAAGCTCAATTTGGAAGCCCTGCATCAGTGCTGGGTTACTCAAGAGGCAGACTGAGAACATGCTTGAGACAGCAGCAAAGCAGGGGCACCCCAAAATGAGATTTTTTAAAAGGAATTTGAGCCAACTGTGATGTCACTGAGTTTCCTCAAGGAGAAAGAAGCAGTGATTGACTGTGCTCTCAGCAATGCCATCATAACCGCACTGGAAGAGGTTAAAGTTTTGAACACTGGAGAGGAGGGGAGATTTGAACTCTTAAGGCTGCACAAGATTCAATCCTAGGTCCAAACCTTAGCATCTCTTGGCAGATTTGGGAAAGGGTTCTGACCGGTGCTTTCCTTCTAGAAAAAGAGGTGTCGGTACTCACCATGATGTTGTTGCAGTAAGTGTCACACTTTTTAACAACGACAGAAAGAGGTGCCGGTACTGTGCAGCCTTGAGTACACTCCGGTACTGGTTCTGACTGCAAACCTGCAGAACCTCTGTCAGCCAGAAAGTGTAGGGTCAGAGATGGACAGGATCCGTAATTTCTAGGTGATTCGAAGTAAATCACCAAGGGCTTCTGATTTCTAATCATTAAACAAGAACAAAACAAAAAACCCTGGCGGGTACTCGGGAGTGGATTTTTGCGGAGAAGCACTGTGAGCTTAGTTCAGTTATGGTACTTAAAACAAACTGAACAGATGAACAAGGCCTTGCTATAGGGCCATGGTTTTAATCATATGACACTGATGTTGTGTGTTTTAAGATCTGAGCAGGACGAGCATACACCCATATACAGCCTACATCTTCAGTGCCTGCTTGGGCTGGGTGTTGGGAGACCTTCTCTGACCTTCTGATCACAGGAACGCAGGAACATCAGAGCAGCATTCCCAAGGAATAGGTCCTATTGTGAGCACCTCAAAAGCAGCAGAGTAACGGAAACAAATCTGTGGAGGTTTTGTTGCACACCTAATTTATTTCTACTGATTAAACAAATAAAAGAACATAACAAACTTATGAGAGATACAGCTCTCTCATACTGTCATCTTGCCTCTAGGCAGATCAAAGAAAAACAGGCACAGTGCTAGGGACAGAAGTCTGGAAGAGTACCGTATTTTTTGCACCATAACACTCACTTTTTTCCTCCTAGAAAGTAAGGGGAAATATCTGTGCGTGTTATGGAGGAAATGCCTACAGGTGGCATGCCTATGGATTTTCCTCCTCTAAAAACTACGTGCGTGTTATGGTCGGGTGCGTGTTATAGAGCGAAAAATACGGTAGTTCCGCCCCCTCCTTTCTCACAGACAGAAAGTAAAACAAACATGATCTGGTGATCTTTGCAATGGGAGGGATGAAAATATTGGCAGGCAGCACATGGTCCCATTCCTGAGTGGGGCGCATAGTGTTAGGACACAGAACAGGAACTTCCAGTGGTGGTCTCTTGATCACTGAATGCCCTTCCTTCTGAGCTGCGCCTGGTGTGCAAGTTGATTTTTCAGTACTAGCTCAAGGTGCATCCATTTACCGAGGAATCTTCACAAAGGTATCATAATCATCACCATTGTGCAATTTATCAGTCACTTGCTACATAAGGAGTCTCTAATGGATTTGCAAAATCAGGAAAAAGGAACACTACATTATAATAAAAATAGTGCAGTAACTCATAGAATGGGCTCGATTTTGTTGCTGGCATCCATCTGTCTTGAGAGAGAATGGAGTGCACCTCCAGAGGTGAAGTCAAACCACTGGGGAATCGCAGTGCTTGCTGTGGCTGCAGTGATCAGTGACTCGTAACTGCTGCCTCCCATGTTGTTGTTGCTGTGTTAGCAGCACCAAAGTGACCTCTCCAGGGCACAAGCCTGGGCTTTGTCTATGGAGGACCTGGGCTGCCCAGACTACAAGACTCCACCCCTCTTGGCCTCACTGATGTGGGCCAAAAGAAAGCACAAAGGTTTGGCACCAGCTTGGCTGCAGGGGTTGCTGGAAGGAGTACTCAGTAAAATAGCAGCAAAACATATAATCAATAAACAGCAAAACAGTGTATTCATTGTAATTTTGCAATGGCTGTAGCATTCTCTGGAATCATATATTGATGGTGGGAGAGTAATTGGATAAATAAGTAAAATGTTAATTTCCCCCTTAAAAGCTTCCCATGTAATGATGTTGGCTCTGAGAAGAGAGAGAAACTGGTGCGTGGAGATCCGCAGAATTTTTTTAACGTTCTGCCAAACGGCAAGATTTGAAAACCATTGGTGTGTGTACGAAATATAGAATTAGATGGACCCGTGGCTTGAGTTGTTAGCCAGCTTCTTCTTCTTTTTATTAATTTTTTATTAATTTTTCTTTTCTTTCATTACAAAAGTACTTATAACATACAGCTTACATAAAAATCTCCCCCTCCCCCCTTTTGGACTTCCCTCAACTTCCATTTCTGATTTATTACCCTCATTAGTATATTCTGCTGTTTTCTACCAATATCATATTTTCCTTTCTATTACAATATCTATTCCCTATCCAAAAAGTTGTGAGTGTTTATTTAAAACCCACCATCAGGTTGATGTTCTTTCTTTGTTTATGCAAATATAATACAAAAGGTTCCCACTCTTTTTCAAAATCCCTATTGTACTTTTCCCTAAGTCTGCCTGTCAGTTTTGCCAACTCCGCATAGCTCGTCAGTTTTTCTTGCCATTGTTCCTTTCTTGGAATTCTCCAGTCTTCCAATTCTGTGCTAGCAGTATTCTTGCCACCGCCACATACATAAATTACGGTATGTCCTTTTTCTCTTTTGGCAGGTCTTGCCCAACAATACCCAACAGGAAGGCTTCTGGTTGTTTAACAAATGTTATTTTGAACGTTTGTTTTTAATTCATTGTAAAACATTTCCCAACATACCTTAACATTTTTGCAATCCCACCACATATGATAAAAGGTCCCTTCAACCTCTTTACACCTCCAACATTCCCTCTGTTCATTTTTATATATATTGGCCAATTTCACTGGTGAGATATACCATCATCTTCATGTAATTTTCCTTTAGCAGTATACAATCCATAAATTTCAAATTTACTTTCCAAAGTTTAATCCAATCTTCAAATTGTATATTGTGGCCTGTGTCTTGTGCCCATTTGATCATTACTGATTTCAGTTCCTCATCTTTCGTTATACATTTTCTTTAATAATTTTGAGTTCTCTTCTATTACTTCCTCTTGGAATTTAGAAACCGTGTATGAAAAACCTTTCTTATTATCCTCTTTAAGAATATCTTTTAGCTGCCTGTGGTGCAACCAACTTTGAACGTGTTCTTTTATTTCCTCATATTCTTTCAATTCTAATTTCCCTTCCTGTTCTACTAGCAGTTCTCTATATGTCAGCCAGTCTCCCTTTTCCCCCAATGTTTTTAGTGATAGTGCCTCAATAGGTGATAACCACCAAGGTGTTTTGGGTTCTAATAGTTCTTTATATTTGTCCGATACCTTAAACAACACTCTTCTTATTATATGATTGTGGAATCCTTTATGAATTTTTATTTTTCCATACCATAGATAAGCATGCCATCCAAACCTATTGCCATGTCCTTCCAAGTCTGTTATTTATTCTTCATCAAGTTTGATCCAATCTCGGATCCATATTAGGGTTGCAGCTTCGTAATACAATTTTAAATCTGGAAGTGAGAAGCCACCTCTGTCTTTTACATCTGTAAGTATCTTATTTTTATCCTCGAATATTTCCCATTCCAGACAAATCTTGAAATTTCTTTTTTACATTCTTTGAAGCATGCAGTCCCTGCTATTATTGGTATTGTCTGAAAGAGAAATAACATCCTTGGAAGTACATTCATTTTTATTGCTGCAATCCTTCCTAAAAGGGATAGACTCATCCTGTTCCATATTTCAAGATTTATTTTAACTTCCAGCCAAACTTTTTCATAATTATCCTTATATATGTTAATATTTTTTGCTGTTAACCATATACCTAAATACTTTACTTTTTATGGGCTTCTGTTCCTATCATTAAGTGTCCTTTAATGAGTTTACAAGCTGTTCTGTGCTGGTCCCGGGGGGGTTACCGTGCGGCGTGGTCTGAGTCCAGTCCTGGGTCAAGGGTCTGGAGGCTGTCCATCAAGGGCGAAGCGGGGTCCAAGGCAAGGAGCTGGGCGTGGTCAGGAACTCCGGAAGAGCAGGTCAGGGTGCTGGCAGGAACAGGTTTCCAATGATGTTGCTCCCGCAACCTGGGACTGAGCTGACTGGCCTTTATCTCTTCTGAGGTCTAGGGCGGTCCCGGCCCACAGGTGACTCGCCTCTCCTGGCCTTAAGGCGAAGCCTCCTCCTGAGAGAACTTAGTTCCCTCCGCCTCTCTGCCCTGAGCCTCTGCAACTCAGGAGAGGCTGGAGGGTTACTGGACCCAGAGACAACCTCACCTTCCCCTGACAGGGCTGGGAGAGGAGCACCTGCAGGCAATGGGTCCTCGATCACCTCTGGAGCCAGAGCAGATTCAACTGGTGTCTGCTCCTGAGGATCTAGCACAGGTGAGGGCCCTTCAGATTCAAGCCCCTGCCCCGGCTCAGCCGGTCCTGGAGGTGGGGACTCCTGTGCAGGCTGGGATTCCTCCGGTTCAGCCTCTGAATCAGATTCCCAGGCCATCACATGTTCACTCATTTTTTTGTAATATTTAGCCGTTATTCCATTTGGCCCCAGTGATTTCCCTGCCTTTGCTTGGTTTATTGCTTCTGTCACTTCCTGCATAGTTATTTCTTGGTTTAAAATCCTTACTTGTCCCATTGTGATTTTTGGGATATTACTCTTTTTTAGATATCCTTCTATCAGTTGCTTCTTTTCTGCTCCTTTTCTGTAAAGATCTGTATAATATTTTACGAAGCCTTCCCTTATTTCCTTTGTTTTATCCTATTTATATGATTTTTGTTCACTTTTTCTCAATTTTCATGCCAAAAGCTCCCCTGATTTATTAGCATTTTTTAAAAAAATTGTTTTGACTTTTTAATTTTCCATGCTACTTCCTCATTAATTAGCATGGAATATTGCAACTGTAATAATTTTATTGCCTGTTTGGGTTAGGCAGCTTCTTGCACTCCTAATTTCTCAACTCAAAATCAAAGTGTTTTGGTGCAATTGGAATCACTGCAAATAATAATAACAACTGAGGAGCCCACATGAAATTTATTTTTCTTCGAACCATCCTGCAAAATATCAGCACCATGGTAAGAAAAGTATGTGACCTAATGGCTTGGGGCCATGTTACTTGAAGGACCACCTGTGCCCATAATGAGCCAGAGATGGAACAGTGACAGGGATTCAATTTGTCTCCCTGCCAGGAAGAGGTGAAGATCATGAGCATGAGAGATAGGCCCTTTCCAGCGGTGATGCCATGGCTGTGGGTCTCCTTGCCCTGAGACATACAATCAGCTCCCCTCCCTTGTGGGCTCTAAAAATTTTTTTATTCGTGAATGATTTAGTGTGTACAAGAGGCAGAGGCTAATTTTTAATTAGGATATTTCTCCCTCTCTCTCTCTCTCTCTCTCTCTCTCTCTCTCTCTCTCCCCCTCTCCTCTGTCTCATAATAGTAGAACTTGGAGATATCCAAAGAAACTGATTCTTGGATGATTTATAACAGGCAAATGGAAGCACTCCTTCACACAGTGTGTACTTAAATGGTAGAATATGTCTTCACAAGAGATTGTGGTGGCCACCAACTTGGATGGCTTTCAAAGAGGGTTCGACAAATTCATGGAGGATAAGGCTAGCAGTGGGTTGTAGCCCTGATGACAATGTTCTCCATTCATTGTTAGAGGCAATATGCCTCTGGATACCAGCTGCTAGGAATCAGAGGTGGGGAAAGTGCTGTTGTGTTCTGCTTCTGCTTGTGGACTACCCCAAGACATCTAGTTGGCCACAGTGAGGACAGGATGCTGGACTCAATGGGTCTTTGATCCGGTCTATTCTTATGATGGAATATAATGAGAAGCAGTGAAATGGGGTTTTTTCTGGTCTTATTATTAGTTTATTGTATGATGTTTTATAAGGTTCTAAATTGTTTTTATATGTTGTAAACCAACGTGGAAAGACAGTCTATTTTGAATGGCGGCATATAAATTTATAAAATAAAAATAAATATATGATTCATCTTGAAAAAGCCCTGGCTAGTGTAACAGGGACATCATTTGACTGTGGCGGTTAATGACAGCGCTATGATGGTGGCAATAATTTCTGTCTTTTTTTATTTTATCCCTACTTGGTCGAAACACGGATAAGGCAATGACAGGAAGGACTCATAATTGTTTTACAGAAGCTATTAAAATGCACTATTAAAATAAGCTTAATGAATAGAAATTAATATCTGTTAGGGCAGCTCTGACCTCCTGCCTTTACGGGTCCCATTTATGTCTTGTTTGATGAAAGTTCTCTGAGACTATGAAGCAAAAGGGCATCCTGATTTATGAACAAGACTTATTGTCGCAGTGGCAGATTTGTATAATGAGAAATATATTAAATCTAATGAAGGGAAAGCGTGCTTACCAAGGCACTAAGGCTCCGCCATGATTAAGTGATTCAATATTCCTCAGTGCCTTAATTTAGACAATGCATCGGGGGCGCAGAGCCAAGCCGCCATTGGAAGTCCCCTGTATTAATGACGAATGCTCGGCAGCAACAACTATTTGTTTTCTTTTCTTTCTTTTCCTGGCGGTGATAAAGTAGGAAGTTGCGTGGAGGGCTATATGTTAGGAAGATAAATGTCCGGGACGCAAATCCCACCCTGATTGCTACGAAAGAAAATCTGTCAGAAAGCATTTTGTACAATCTGCACATGGCAAGGCCACTTCCAGGGATGCAAACTCAACGTCGCTTTGTCAGCTGTAGCCCAGCTCACGCTAGCTAGGGGTTACCCAGTAGAATGCCCGCAGCAGTCCTCCAAAAGAAGAATGGGGCCATAGGATCTAGCAATGAATCCTAGATGATATGTTTTCCTCTTATGGCATCCAAGCAAAGACCCTGCACATAAAGGAATTTAATGAACAGCACTTGAAAACCCGCTTTACGGCGGAAAGGGTTGCTATTAGCTCGGGAGTCAAACAATGTGACAACTCAATTTGTTATTGCTTGTAAGAAAATAATGCTTTTAAGGCAGGGTGTCATGTAAACACAAGGAGGGTTGTAATTTCTTGTCTTTGAGTTAATCTCATAAGCAACGTCATTATCAGTGCCACAGTTAAGATGTGCCAATAGAGAGGAGGGGAAGTTAATTAATTAACGTTTTCATTGCCTGGGGTCACAGCAGGTAGCTTGCTGAGAACGCAATTAGAGGTGATTTGGGGGGGTGTATTTTTACCATGCACAAGATTAAGGGGGCTGTATTGTGGTGTCACCCACCATGTAAAAGGTAAAAAGTTAAAGGACCCCTGGACGGTTAAGTCCAGTCAAAGGCGACTATGGGGTGCAGCACACATCTCACTTTCAGGCTGAGGGAGCCAGTATTTGTCCACAGACAGCTTTCCAGGTCATGTGGCCAGCAGGACTAAACAGCTTCTGGCACAACGGGACAGGGGACTTACAGCCAGAGCACACAGAAATGCCGTTTGCCTTCCTGCCACAGCAGTACCTATTTATCTACTTGCACTGATATGCTTTTGAACTGCTAGCTTAGCAGGAGCTGGGACAGAGTAACAGGAGCTCACTCCGTCGTGGGGATTTGAACTGCCAGCCTTCGGATCAGCAAGCCCAAGAGGCTCAGTGGTTGAGACCACAGCGCCACCCATGTCTTCCCCACCATGTAGGCAAATGTTATGTCCACTTTTTCTGATAAAGGAATTGACTGGAAAGTGTGGGGTGACGCTTCATGCAATGCTTTCTAACACCCCCCACAAACAATGAAGCATAGATGCTAAATAAATAGTAGCCAATGTCATCTAACCTCCCTGCAAGCAAATCAGCATGAGTGCTGCGTAAATGGGTCATCTGGGAGTGACTTCAGACCTTTGAGCAATATTGACTGGCAGCATCTCTCTTAGGTTTTCAAAGAGGAGATTTCCCAAGCCCTCCATTCAGACACCAGGGACTGAATCTGGGACTTCCAGTATGCAAAGCAGGTGTTCTATCACTGACTATAGTCCTTGCCTGTTCAATAAGCATTTAGCCATGGAAGAAATTCAGTTGTACAAAGAAGGGTCTACAAAGCAGCTGTATAGGCTTATAATAGGGCTACCAGATGTCCCCGTTTCCCGGGGACAGTCCCCGGATTTGTGAATAAGTGCCCGGACAAATTCCATCCCCAAATGTGCCTGGATTTCATCTAATGTCCCCGGGAAATGCAGCAGCGACAGTCTCAGCAGCCGGCTCTGGCTGGCTTCAGGAGTTGCTCGGAAGCCCCCATATGATGGTGGTGCAAGGGCTCCAAGACGCAGCTTCCAGGCTGCCTCCACCTTCCCTGACCCCAGCAACTAAGCTGTGAAGGGAGGCTTCATGCTGCCTATCGGAGCAGCCTCCCAACTCCTACTTGCGTGCAAGCAGGAGCGGGGCGGGGATCTTGCAGTTGGACAATGGGAAGGCTCCCTTCTCAGCTGAGGGATCCCTGCCCCCTCCTGCTTGCACACAAGTAGGAATGGGATTGGGGCTGCTCCAATGGGAAGGGAGGCATTGCGCTGCCCGAACCTTGCCGCCTCTGCCGTTCTCGGCCCTCCTTCTCCGCCTTCCATGCCTGACCCACTGCACACCACTTCCCCACCACCACCACCACTGAAGAACAAACAACTCAGGGGCTGTCCAGGCTCGTGGAGAAAGGAGATAGAAGCCTTGGAGGAAGGCGAAACATGGCAGTTGAGGTCAAGGCTGCAGCCGCCCCTCTGCCATTGCCACTGCTGCAGCATCGAATGTCCCGAACGTGTAGTATTGATTGATTGATTGATTGATTGATTGATTGATTGATTGTGTCCCCGGATTCATTGAAAAAAATCTGGTAACCTTAGCTTATAAAGCAGGGTGGCTTTAAGCCATTCATCTGGTAAGCTATCGGAAGGACAAGTCTCTGTAAAAATGATCATTTTCCAGTATGTTCCACAGGCTCAGGTGACTCTGGGGCACAGATGTGGGTGGAGGAAGGAAACTCATTCATTTAGCGACTCTGGTGTCCTCACCTGTCAGTTTTGCAAACTTATATTGGCTGGTGAAAATAGTCCCAAGCAAGTACTGTCGCCAGCAATTAGCAGCATTTAATTTTGAGGATAAGCTAGTATAATCAATTACATCTTATAATTTGCCAGACAGCATTTTACAGTGTTTAATTTTCTGCAACTACACCTTTCAAATTATCTTCAGGTGGCATTTGGAATATAATCATGGTTTATCCAGTGCCTTTAGCGTTAAAAATTTAGTTTCTCCTTGCTTCAAAAAGTCATGTCTATATATAGCTGCAACTGAGGACTCCTTAGTCCCACCTGAGGGACCCCAGTGACAGCCTATTGTTTTTGTTTGTTCCACATTGTCAAAACATTTGGATGCCATGTTTGACTTGATGAACTTTTCAGCCACTGGGTCCACCCCACCCCCTCAAGGCATCTGGAATTAAGACGCAGTAAATGGGTTGAACAGAGCACCGCAACACCATTGATTTACCTGTCTGATCTGCAACTATTTAAAATGCTAAAGCCAATCTCGCCTATGCTTCCTAGCAAGGTGAGAGCTAGGAAAGGATACTTCCTGCTGCTTTTCTTGGACTCAAGGAAGAATCAATTTTCTTATATAATAAGAAAAGATATAATACAAATTGCATGGTGGTGATGTAAAAATTGGGGTTTGGCTTTTGCTTCCCAACTCCCCATGGGACTCCCCTAAGTCCATGCTTGGTCAAAGAAGAATGGATAGAGACTGGATCCGGTGGAAAACAAGACAGAGATTTATTTTTCTGTTGCAACAGAGTCCCCTTCCCTCCTTCCAAGGAGAGAGAGACCCTGAACAAAAGTGTGCAGGAACCTTTAAAGACTTTTGACATTGCCCAACCCCCTTAGCCAAAGACCACCCCAAAATCATCATACATACATCATAGGAGGTGGTCAGCAGAAATCATGCCAGGATACCTGATAAGGGTCGCTGACTGCATTACCTAGGCAGCCTGGCCATTCTTTTGTGATGGTTAATACTTTAGTTCCTGAATCCAGATCACAGGCTCCCCCTATTCATACACAAATACACCTTTAAGACAGGATTTGTAAGTGAAAAGACAATGGGGAGGCTTTCCCCATTTGCCTCCCTTACTGCAGAGGAATATTTGAGGTCATTGGGAGAGTCAAAATGGCTTCAGGATCGCACTCCTGTACTATTTCAGACACATGCTTTATATATTTAAATATGTGAGCATTTACGAATATTTATTCTATATTTGAGACCTTAGAATGCAGATGGGTTTGCGGTGACAGTAAAAGCCAGAAAAGCACAACCTGTTTGGGACTGTAGTCCCAGTAACCCCAAGTATCCCTATTTTCCAGGGACAGTCCCAGATTTACAGAAGCCATCCCCATTTCTGATTTAATCCTGAAATATCCCACTTTTCCTTAAAAGGTAAAGGTACCCCTGCCCGTACAGGCCAGTCTTGACAGACTCTAGGGTTGTGTGCTCATCTCACTCTATAGGCCAGGAGCCAGCGCTGTCCGCAGACACTTCTGGGTCACGTGGCCAGCGTGACAAGCTGCATCTGGCGAGCCAGCGCAGCACACGGAATGCCGTTTACCTTCCCGCTGGTAAGCGGTCCCTATTTATCTACATGCACCCGGGGGTGCTTTCGAACTGCTAGGTTGGCAGGCGCTGGGACCGAACGACGGGATCGCAGCCCGCCGCAGGGATTTGAACTGCCGACCATGTGATTGGCAAGTCCTAGGCGCTGAGGTTTTACCCACAGCGCCACCCGTGTCCCTTTTCCTTAGAACATCCCTATGTCCATTGGAGAAATGTTGGAGGGTATGGAGTTATCCACACACACCCAAGCCATCTGAAGGCAGCCCTATATAGGAAAGTTTTCCAATGTTTAATGTTTTATTATGTTTTTTATATAGGTTGGAAACTGCCTAGAGTGGCTGGGACAACCCAGTCAGATGGGCAGGGTATAAACAGAGAAATTATTATTATAGAATGGGACATCCCTGTTTTCATTGGAGAAATTTTGGAGGGTGTTTAGTCCAGCAGTACTTGCATGCAGAAGGTCCCAGGTTCAAGTAGGGCAAGGCGAGAAAAACTAATACAAGCATTATTGCAAATCTAAAGCATAAGAATAAAAAATAGTAGTAATCAAGGTGGTTCGTATTGGTGAAAGAGGAGTTGCAACCCAGTAGCAAAGCACATATTTAGACAGCTCCAGATTCAGCTCCTGGTTTCTCAAGTTCAAATAGGACCGGGTAAGGCTATGAAAGACCTCTCCATCTGAGACCTTGGATAGCCTCTGCTGCATGAAGCAGATATTCCTAGGTCAGATGAGCAAAGAGTCTGACCCACTATAAGGCCGCTTCCTACATGCCTATTAAAAATCAGGGAAGATTTTTTTTTTAGTAGTAGTAGTAGTAATTAGAGCATTTTAAAAAGCCTGTGCAGTTTTGGCCTCAGCTGTATTAGTCTCCAAGGCCACAGCTGTTTCTTTTAAGGGTCCCACACATCAGAGATCTAGTTGAGCGTGAATATTATTACACACGCAGGGCTCATTCTCCAATTATCTGGAGGTACATTTGTTCTGCCAAGGGGCTCATACATGTACAATGCTAATATATTTACAGCACAGAAATATCTCCCATGTCTCCAGAAGCATAATGTCTGAACTGAGTTTTCCACCCTCCCAATGAAGCAGAGAATGAATAACTAAAAATCATGTGAGAATGATTGGGGGGGGGGGTTGAAGTAAAATAATGTGAGCTTGGTGTCAGTAGCCAGAGGTGACCCAGGAGCCATGGAGCAAGCTGTTAGTCAGAGCTAGACCAGAGGAAAAACCAGGAGGCCTGTTTGAGAAGCAAGTGAGAACCCAGGATCAATGAACAAAGAAGGAGCACACTAGAGCCCAGGAAGACCATGCTGCTCAAACAAGGCTCAACTGGAACAGGAAGTCCTCTTAATACTCCATCCTGTCCAGGAGGATCTGCCTGGGTGGGCAGAGTCATTCTAGTCTGAAGGTTTTTCCTTGTAGTCCACCTGTAGTCCAAAGGTTCACCACATGGGGCAGCTGCGCAATGATTCCATTAGCACCTGCTGCTTAGATAGACGTAAGACCATGAACAAGGATAAGGCCCCAGAGGAAGATTCATCCAGTGTGCTCTTGACGTCTTCTTCCCAGCGTGGCAATAGGTGGGATAAAAACAAAATAAAACATTAAACAAAATATAAAAACAAAATAAAACATTAAACATTAAAAAAAACTTCCCCATACATGATTGTGTTCAGATGGCTCAGGGGTCGGATAACTCCATACCCTCTAACATTTCTCCAGTGAAAATAGGGACATCCTAAGGAAAAGCAGGGCATTCCAGGATCAAATAAGAAACCAAGACGTCCCTGGAAAATAGGGATACTTGGAGGGTCTGCTTAAATACAATGCCTAGTTTGGGTGACATGCTAAGCCTAACCTTGACTTATCTGCCAAGGGTCCAGGAGGAGCAAAGTGGTAGTAATCTTGTCACCCATGAGTTAGCATCTTTGCACATGCGCACTAAGCCGCAATTTAGTTGAGCTTTATGCAGTGCTTTTTTTCTTAAAAAATGTTTAGAGGTACTCTCATTTTGACTCAAGAAAATCACTGGGAAAGGAAAGGAAACCGCTATCGGAGGTGGTAACAACAAAAGTGACCAATCACTGTGCTAGATTCCAACTCCTACTGGAGCAGGATGGAAGAAGAACATCATTTCCTGAATTCCAGAACATGGGAAGTCATCCAAAATCGTTTAATTTGGAATTGGATAATTGGCTTTTTAAAATTGAATTATGATTTGGTATGGTATTAATGTTGCTTTTATTGGATTGTTGAAAATTAATAATAATAAAAATTATATATACCAACTCCTGCTTCACACATTAAACGCTCGCTTCTGTGACAGGAAATGAGGCCACCATTGGGGGTAGCAATGGAACTGATGATTCACCGTGCTAGAGAAGAAACTATTCTTTTTTTAAAAAAAATAGTTTCTTCTCCTGTTAGAGTCACAAAATTTTTAAGGGTATGCATTCCCCTGCGTCTACCCAGAAGAAAAAGCACTGGCTTTATGTGCAAACATAGCCACGCATCAGTACTCTCTTTGCCCCCTTCACCCATCTGGATCCACAGTTGCAGAGCGACACAGTCTTCCTTCCGCCACTTGACCTCTGCATTCTTCCCAGTCGTGTGAGCATTTCACTTTAAAGATGATCACATCCCTAGGAAGGAGTAGGTGGCTTTTAATTGACAGGCTAACAAGTCAATCATCTCTTGGAAAATGAGGCAGCATATGAACAGGGGGAAAGAAAGACTTGGTTAAGCAGCGCTTTCCCTTCACAACAGGCTGTTGAGAAGGACAACAGTACAAATGCCCCTGAAGTGCTATTAAAAGAACACAGAAGCCAAGGGAAAATTATATAGTCAGTATTGCTAAATTAGTTTACCTAAAATTGTATGTGTGAGTGATTTTAATCAAAATCTAATTTCCTCTCTTCTTAGAGTAACTGAAATGAGTTTTTTTTTCTAATTTACTTTTTGCGGTTCAAGTTTCTCATAATTCTTCGAGGGGAGTGACAGGACCGTGAAAAAGCGTCTGCCGCTACAAAGCATTAAAAAAAATTAGATTTTCAAATTGATGGTGCTAAATTAAAAATGTTTAATGTTTCTCATCAAAGGCTTTTGCAGCATGCATGAGGCCTTCAGTACAGTTAGAGGCACCAGCCTTTTTAACCCCCCTTCTTCTTCTTCTGTTCTCATCCCACGGCAACTCTGCTGTGAAAATTAACAAGCTGTAAGCAAAGAAAATGTTGTAAAACAGGGCTGTTGGAGAAACCACCCTTTTAATTTCCCTCTCCTCTTATGCCATCAATGTGACCTTTTCTCGTTGCCAGCAAAAAATGAGCCATTGTGCCCTGTTTTGATTTGTTTCAGCAAAGATCCTTCAGGAGCTAACATTTGAATCTCTGGATTATTTGGGTCCGGCTGGTTAGTTTCAGTTTTTAGGAAATGATACTGTTTTTGTAAATTAACTGGAATTACATGATGATGTTCAAATGCTGGTGCTGAACAGAGCCATGTTGTTGTTGTTGTTGTTGTTGTTGTTGTTGTTGTTGTTGTTGTTATAACTGTCAATTGCTTTTATTGCGGAGTAAGCCAAAGCAACTTAAATTAAAAGCAGTTTAAAAGAACCAAGTAAAAACCTAAAAGCACAGCCATACCAATGAAAGGCAGGACTTAACAGAACCCACCCCATTTAAAGAGGCCACAATACCACCTTTTTCATCCCCCTTGCTGGTGATGCATATCTTCTTAGTTTGGCAATGCCTGACTAACCAGCTAATGAACTGACACTATATTGGCTGCTCCAGCACATTATGAGAAATTGAAAATAGTGATCACGGCCAAGCATCCTAGTCAAGGGCACCAGTGACTCAACAGTGGTGGCCCCTGCTCAGGCACATGGGCAGCAACATTTGCCAACAGGGGGTACTCAAGGATACACAATACCGGCACCTCTTTCTTGTTGCTGTTAAAAAGTGTAACACTAACTGTAACACCTTCATGGTGAGTCCGACACCTATTTTTCTAGGGGGAGGGGGAGCACTGAGCATGGCTGCATATGCACTAACCCAAAACATTATTTTTCTCAGTTCAGAATCTCTCCTCAACATGTTGCTCTCAGTCAAGATTGATTCTAGTTTCTGCTGTACACAAGGGGTGTGTGGTTACTTGATACGTATGGTATTTGAAAATTCACCATTTGATGGGCTTATCTGTGCCTTTAACACCCCACATGTGTATAATTTGTAATAGCAAATAAGTTTAGAATATTCAAATATTCAAGTGGGGTGAACGGGGGCGTGCATGGGGCTGAACCTAGGATGTTGCCTTATACTGAGTCAGACCATTGAGCCACCCAGCAGGAGATATTCACTGCCCTATCTGGAAATGCTGGGACCTTCTGCATGCACAGAAGTTGCTCTAGCACTGAGTTGTGACCCTCCCTTAATGTGGACTTCCTAGATTTTTATTTTTAAACTGGATTAATACAGAAACAGGATGCAGCAGACATGCATGTATACATACAAAAGTGACATGGACCAGAAATAGACTGATCCATCCCTAGATGCAAGGATAAAATTAGATAAACCATGTGTACACCATCCACAGCTCTTCGGAGGAAGGGAATGATACAAATCTAGCAGGTAGATAAGAACAACGTGGCAATGCAATTTTACTGGTGGCTACAGTCGGCTTCTGTACATGATGTGGAGATCAGATGCACATACAATGAGCGTCCAAGCAATGGCACAGCAATGGCTGAGCAGTTTGCTTGGCCATCAGTGCACATCAGCTATGTGACAGATCCAAGCTTTGTACTACAAGAAAAACAGTGTCGGGGACACCCAATGGCAAATACCAAACCCTGAATTGCAAAACTGCAAACCGTACAGAGACTCCTGCCTTATACCAATCAGACAAATCTTGACAATCTTGTCAAGTATTGTCTGCATCTACTCAGACCTGCTGAAGTCCCATCACCTGATTATTTTTTGAAGTAGAAATGTCAGGGAGTGAACCTGGGAACTTTTGCATGCCGCAAGTATACTCTACCACTAAGTTGTAGCCCTTCCCAATAATAGAACTGGGGTGATAAGGGTTTAGATTTCTACTCCACACCTTAAATGATCTTAGCCCTGGAAAACTTCTACAAGTCAGTAGCCAGTCCACACTTCCCTTTTCCAGTTTTGTTTCCGTGGCTGGCTGAAAGAGTCACTTGGCTGGGTTTCCTCCTTTCCCAGAGGAGTGGGAAAGATATTTAAAAGCAAGCCCACTTTCACTAACAGAATGCCATTGTTTAATATCAAGGTGATTAGGAAAGCAATAAGGAAAGATCAGATTAATAACATTTTCCCACTTCCAGATTTAATAAGGAGCTATATGTTTGCTTCAAGTGCAGGATATTGCAAGAGGATTGCTCTCAAATATAATAAAGAGAGGGTGGGGAAAATGAAAAGGTATGAAATTGTGACTATTGAAAAAAAAGGGGGGGCTCTATTTGGTTTATAGCTCATAAACTCTGATAAACTGCGGTATGAACCAGATCTTAGAAAGTACACTGTGAGTATATCGTATCTACTAATAGTGAAGTTGTGCTACAAGTGTGGGTAGCCAATATAGCACCAAGGAGGAAAAATCAGTGGACTTGGGAAAATCCAAAAGCAGTGGTGTTGTGTCCTTTGCTGGTGCCCAGGGCGCACTCACACACACCAGGCAAGACCAGGAGGGTGAACAAAAGCTGCTGTGCCAGCCCAGCTCTCGCCACCACTACCAATGGGTCGGTGTGGGGCACAGATGGTTCACAGGGCCATGCTGTGCTGCCTGTCTGCTCGCACAGTGGGAGCCTGACCGTCTGATGCAGCCCTTGGATGATACATCCCCCTGATGCTGGCTGGGCAGCCATTCAGCCAGGGGGCCGTGGACGTGGCAGCAAGGCCAGGCTGGACTCTGGGGCTCAGAGACCCCTCATAGCAGGCAGGGCAAAACCTGCGTGGGGCACCTGGTTTGTGCTCACTCAAAATTGTGCACCTGGGGCTACGGCCCCCCTGCACTTGAGAAGGGCATCGAGCCAGGCCTAGGGAGCGTCCCAAGGGCCAGATAGAGAGCCATAGGCAGCCAGATTCAGCCTCTAGGGCTGAATTTCCCCATCTTGGTATAGGGGATTAAAATGGGATGAGGCATTTATGTAAAATTCAAAGGAAGCAAGGGCAGATGGAGGGAATCTGAAGGCAGACTTCCTGTTTTTAGGGAAGAGAGTCTACGTGGCATGGTTTTCTTAGTGGCGGTGCCACAAGTTGATGATACCCTTTCTGTAAAAGTCCATCACATTCCCTCTTGGGCTTCTTTTTGTTGTAAACTGAAAGTTGTACTTTTTAACTGGCTTTTGAAGTCTAAAGCTTTTACCGCTGCTATTATTTTCCCAGTGTTATTTGAAATTGCTGCTTTTCGTTTATTTATAGTAATGCTTTTAAAGTATTTTGCTTTTTGATGTGTGTTTTTTGTTTGGTATTTCTCATGTTGTGACGCTTCTCAGAGTGCCTTACGGGCAGAAGTGCAAGGAATAGATAATAAATAACTTATTTTCCCCACCCCCACACCTTACCGGGGACCTAACCACATATGATTAGGTGTTTTACATTTGATCTGTTCATTTCAAGCTTCAAAGCAGAAGTGGGGGAGGGGCAAATTGAGCTGGGCCCAAAATGCTGATGGTAGAAGATATCTCTCCCCAATCCATGTCATTCTCCAAATCAAATCAGAGACATCAAGCAATAACTGTTAGTTGGGGCAGGGGAAGCCAACAGCTGAATTGTCTTTCTCCCCTCCTTGACTAATGGCAGGTTTGGAAGTGATCAGCCTCCTTGGCTAATGACAGGCTTTGTAGGGAAACAACATAGGTAAAAGGTTAGTTCCCCTCTCCCTAGCACTGCATCCATGATCCCATGGGGTGAACATACCAGGGCCTTTAAGTCTAGGGGGAAAGGCAGTATGTTCAGAAATGTAGCCTCTAGGCCAGGGATTGGAAACCTGTGCCCATCCAGACATGGCTGGTTTCCACCTCCCATCAGTCCCAGCGTGCATGTTGATGGTAGCTGTAGTCCAACAACATCTGCAGGACCACAGATTCATCACCCATGTCCTATTTCACTTAGCTTAGGGGCATAGCTGTCAACTTTTCCCTTTTCTTGCAAGGAATCCTATTCGGAATAAGGGAATTTTCCTTTAAAAAAGGGGGAAAGTTGAAAGCTATGCTTAAGGGTCTTTCCCAACACTAATGGGAGCTACTGGAGATTATAACTGGTGTCTTCTGCATGCTCTACCACTGAGCTACAGCCCTTCCCCATAAGGCAAATGAAAAAAAAATTCCCCATCAGCTCTTGCACAATCTCCCCTCCAGACTTCTCTCTCTCCATTTTTCACTGGGGTGAAAAATCCCAGTTGGAAATTTTGTTCTCTGCCATTTTCCCGCAAAGATTATTGCCACCAGAATCAGAGAACTAGAACTTTTCTCGGAGAACTCATTTTTATTTTATTCAGAGATGGGGAAATAAAATCGGCAAAAATTAATTTGCAGCAATTACTTGGAGCAATAGGTAAGCGGCAACTTTCCCCAGGCCAGTCAGGAAGTAGGAAATGAGGGAACTGGCACAGAGTTAGATTTTTTAAGCTAAAAAATGGAAACCAATAATACCCTATTATACAATATAATAAATGTAAAGATGTAAAACACCTTGAACACTGTCTCTAAGGAAATTCTGCCATTGTCTTCTGCAGTGTGCTCTCCCCACTACGCATACCCACAAGACTATTATTTATTTGTAGAAAAGTTATAAACAGCTTGCTGAAACAATTTCTCAAAGCAATGTAAAAGTCCAATTTATATATAAAGTGTAACAAAAAATACAGAAGCCAATTAAAAATATACCTAACACTATCATTTTAAAAATCAATGAAAACAAACATAACTAAATCATGTGTCTGGATAGGTTTGCTGCAACAGAAAACTTTCAGCACACATCTAAAACAGTATAGTGAAGGTACCTGCCTTAAGGCAATAGGTAGGGAGTTCCAGAGCACAAATGCTGCTACACCTAAATAGGATTTAAAGTGCCAATACTTCAATCTAGCAAGGTAATATGTATTCATGCTGGATCATGAAGAAAGGGCTCCAGAACCAGATCTCTCTGTCCAGAGGGAGACATAATAGTGCAGGCACTGCTAAGTATAATTGGTTTAATTCACATTGAAATGTGAATGGCTATGTGTATTAATGAAGGCTTTAACGTGGGGATTTTCCATGGGGATATACTGAAGCCAAGAAGAGCACTCTCAGCTCTTGCTGAGTTAATTGCTGATTGTTTTCTGCTAGCTCTAAACTGAGTGTAACCTCTGATCATGTGGCAAAGGTATTGAGTTGCAAACTGCCATTTTGAAAGGTGTTGCCTTTAGTCTTTTGTTTCAAGACACTGTGGAGTGAAGATGTACATGGGAGCTCTCCAGGAAAACAGTTCCAGGCAAAATGGATGCTGAAGGAGAGAGAACTTTGCTTATAGGTCTGCATGGATTATTTCATTTTTTCCCAAGATTCTGAGCCTGTGGTGGATACAGTGGCGTAGCGTGGGGGGTGCAGGGGGGGCCGGGCGCACCGGGCGCAACATCTGGGGGTTAGGGTTAGGGGGCACAAATCCACGGGTTAGGGGGCACAAATCCACGGGTTAGGGGGCGCAAATTACTTGCCTTGCCCCGGGTGCTGACAACCCACGCTACGCCACTGGGTGGATAGCACAAGACATTGTATGAATATTTTGGATGTATCATTTGATGTTTCTGTTTTGCTTTGAAGAGTTCTGCAAGTAAAAGTCTGGATAATTTTTTGTGGGTGTCTGGACAATGCTTCATTTCCAAAAGGAGTCAGTTCTTATGCTTCCAGTTACTTCAAACTGCACAATACTAATATCTGCAATAGGGGCAACCTAAGCATTCCCACCCCCCAATATTTTAGACTACAACTCCCTTCAGCCCCAGCCAGTATGGCCAATAATCAAGCAACATCCAGAGGGCCACAGGTTCCCCACTATGAATAAAAACTCTCCGCAGTTGTGTCCATTGAAATATTACTGCTTTAGGTCAATAGCTTGAAGCCACCTTGGACTTCTTACAACATGAAGGAGAAACTATGAAGCAAGAAACTAGCACTCTAAACCAGCATTGCACTGAGTTATGCAGCCCTGATGATCAATGGAGCATTGGGGATTCAATGCACAGTGATGTTGTTTTGTTGGTGTTTTATTTTTGTTTTAATATTTCAAATGGTAACTCTCTTTGCATGGCTTGGGAGAAAGGCAGTATATATGGGTTTTGGGTTTTTTAATTCAGCAAGTAAAATAAATATGCCAGTTGCTGGGAAGGGGCACCTGGAAAGATGATCATGAGTCCGATCAGGGAGAGGATTAAATGCCCTCAGATGCAAACTAGGCACTCTGGATGCCAAACATAAATGAGAGCTAATAAAACACAGAATATACATCACCCATTTACATTTATTGCACATTAAACCTTAGCACACACAAAAGATAATGACAGATGCAAATTGAAGGCTCTTGAGCTGTTCATTTGTCAATGGGGAACTGGCATGATGCCACAGACCCAGATTTTCAGCCATGCCAGCGAAGAGCTGCGGCGCACAGGCGGTTCTATTAGATCAAAGATTAGCCCCATTAGGAAAATGCCAGGAATCCCTTTCCTTATTTAAAGCATAGACATCTCTTGAAACTGTGCTTTTGTTCACAAAGCTGGGATTACAGCTGAGTTCTGGTTGCCCACCGTGCGTTTGATCTCTCAGACCTGGCTTGCTAATATATGTTAATTCTTTGTATTCATATCCTATCTCATGTTAGAATAGGAAACTCAATTGCCCATGTGTGGATCCCCATGTATCTAGAAAAAAGCACCATCTACACACAAGGCAGGTATCAGCAGGCTCAAACCCAAAATTTGCAGAAAAAAGAGGGAGACCCCTAATAATAAGAAGAAGAATAAATTTTATTTATAGCCCGCCCTTCCCAGCTCAGGGCAGCTAACATCAGGTATAAAAGCAATTGATTAAAATACAACTTAAAAACAGTCTCATTTAAGTGGAAACACAGATCAAAAACTGTTTGGGGGGAGAAAACGTCAAATCTTCACCAAGGCCAACTATCCAGACTGGTCCTATGTGGGCCAGAAAAAAGCCAGGGAAGTTTCCTTCCATCACAGAAGGAAAAGGAAAGAGGCGGAGGGGATCAGGCTGATTACAAGCCAAAGGCCAGGCGGAACAACTCTGTCTTACAGGCCCTCCGGAAAGAAATCAGATCCTGCAGGGCCCTGGTCTTATGAGACAGAGCGTTCCACCAGACCAGAGCCAGTGTTGAAAAGGCCCTGCCCCTGGTTGAGGCTAATCTGACTGCCTTAGGGCCCAGGACCTCTAGAGTGTTGCTATATATGGACCTTAAGGTCCTCCGTGGGGCATACCAGGGGAGGCGGTCCTGTAGGTACAAGGGTCTTAGGAGGGCATGGTGAGATGATTTAAAAGCAGCCTCTGCTTACCTACCCCCCAATAAAAAGTCTTTTCTCTTTGTACTTACTGCAGCAAACAAGAAAGAGCCACACTAGCCAATGGCTCCCAGCTGCAAGAAAAACCAAGTGAACTGAATCTCTCCAAAAGGGAGGTTTTATAGTTTTTTCTAACCCAAAGATTGCATGATTGTTTTTGTAAGGAAACCAAGTTCTTTGTTTTTAAAGCCATGTGGAATCTTTTTCTTCTTCCTATTTACTGCCAGTGCATGGAGACTTGTTTGCTGTAACTTCTGGAAACTCTCTGAGTAAAGTATTCAGCTAAGTCTGTTATTCATTTTCACAGGGAACATTTGCTTTAAAGGTAGATGAGGGCAGATGCAAAACTAACCAAGTTTTAATGTGTGTGGGGTAATCACCATTGTCTTTTACTCTACTATGAGAGAGTAAGATATCTCTCTTTCAAACCTCTGTCTGCAACAAATACTACCTGGAGGAGCCTGTGGGCTACCAGGAGATAGTAAGCAGGTCCTGGAGGTCTTCAACACCTGCACAATTGCATCAAAGCTTTGCATCTCGAGTCATGGGCTATTTTTCTTCTTCTTCCCAAACTCAATGCCTTGGCAGCAAAGAATGAAAATTATTGTTTTAAGTGCCTTCTCCCTCGCTCATTCTCCGTGTGATTGTTTGGTTGCATCATTGTCTTATGTTGTGCCAGAGATAAAGAGCCCATCAGCCTAGTGCTGAAAGGGAACAGAGAAAAGGGGATGGAAGTTGTTTAATTACTGAGACTGCTTGTTTTGTGCATTGCATGATTGCTTCCTGTGATACATTGACTCCGTTTTTCCACTTGCTAGGATGAAGCAGAAGCGTCGGGTTGCAGTGGGAGGATGAGTAAGGGAAATGTTGAAACTGCTCTTTTGACAAAAAAAAAATCATACTCCCTGCAGGGCTTAGCAGAGACCAAAGTGAAGAGGTAATCCAACAGAAGAGTGCTGAGCCATATCAGTTTCTGTATGTGACACATAGTACCCCTTGTCAGGCTCTATACTAAAGACTGGGCCACCATCACCCTGGGAAGCTGATGTCCTTAGTTCAGGAAAGGAGATGTGCCATTCCACAGCATCAGCCTGCCTTTCTAAAAGGACACTGAGGGTGTCAAGAAATGTAGCAAGGATGGATTGCATTGCAATAGAAAAGAATAAAGCATGTGCATCTTTCTAGAATATACAGCCACAATATCTGTCTTGGAACCCGTTGGGTGCTGTCATTAGATGAGTTTTGGGGTGAATATGCTGGGAGCAAGCAGCTCTACTACTCCAAACCATCTGAATTGGGAGAGGATGTGAAAGCTTTGGATCAGTGTCTGGATGCAGCGGATGGGGGCCAATAAACTGTGTTTGTGTCCTGGGAAGAGGGTGCATGCTTTTCCTTCTTCAGGAAATTGGCAAGTTGCCTGTTCTGGATGGAGTTGTGTTCCCTCTGAAGGAGCAAGTGTGTAATTTGGGGGTGCTCCTCGATACATCTTTGTTACTAGAGGCCCAAGTATCCTCCTTGGCTAGGAGTTTCATTTGGTTCACCAACTATGGCCATTCCTAGACAGTGATGCCCTGACTACTATAGTCCATGTATTGCTAACCTCGGGGCTAGATTACTGTAATGTACCATGTGGGGCTGCCCTTGGGTCTGGTTCAGAAGCTCCAGCTGGTGCAGAATGCTGCAGCCATGTTGCTGGGAGGTTCTCTCCAACAACATGGGACACCATTGTTCAAACAGCTGGGCTAAGCCCATCTGCTACCAAGCCAGATTCAAGGTTCTTGTATTGATTTATAAGTGCTGAACAACTTGGGTCCTGGACACCTCAGGGATCACCTGAACCCTTATATTCCAGCTTGATCACCGAGATCATCTGCAAGAGTGTCTTTGGTTGTTCCCGAGTTGGTGAGGTTGGTTCGACAACAACAATAAATCAAGCCTTTAGTGTCATCAGCCCGTTCCTGTGGAACACCCTGCCAATAGAGATTCAGCAGGACTTTCTGTGCTAACTTTTAAATGCCTGCTTAATTTTTTTCTATTCCTCCAAGTCTAGGCAGGCAACTAATAGTGCATCCCCTACAAAGGACTATTGGTGTTTGTTTTTAGTTTTGCTTAACTTGTTTGTAACTTTTTGTGGTGTTATTGTTTGGTTTTATGTTTTGTAAACCACTATGATTTTTTTTTAAGGATACAGTGGTATATAAGTATTTTAACAAATGAATGAATGAATTAGGGACTTTCATAGGCCTGTCGGCTTGGAAATAAAGGTTTTTCTTGTGATGCGTGTGCTCCGCTACTGAGTTACAGCACTCCTCCAGTGTTCATCACTGCCCAATGTTGCACTAATAGTCATTGCTGCTGCTGTTCCTTCCTTCATGGCAAAATGTACAGCATCAGTGCCTACTCAACAAATAGCCTGCTGGCGAGGAATTGTGATCAGATCCATCATCCTATATGACAGGGATAAATCATGCAGGCAAACCATGCATCAAAGTCATTAAATGCGCTACACATGCAATGAAAGAATAGGGTATTCAAAAGTGGAGCAAATGGAAGGGGCACTAGAAAGGAGCCTCACCTGGGCTGACATTTGGTTGGCCAAGGAGACTTTGGTGGCAGAGATGCTGGGAATGGCAGGATAGGGGAGAACTTGCTTAGAGAGCCAGTGTGGTGTAGTGGTTAAGAGCGGTAGTCTTCTAATCTGGGGAACCGGGTTCGCGTCTCCGCTCCTCCACATGCAGCTGCTGGGTGACCTTGGGCCAGTCACACTTCTTTGAAGTCTCTCAGCCCCACTCACCTCACAGAATGTTTGTTGTGGGGGAGGAAGGGAAAGGAGAATGTTAGCCGCTTTGAGACTCCTTAAAGGGAGTGAAAGGCGGGATATCAAATCCAAACTCTTCTCTTCTTCTTCTTTTGGCAGCTGAGTGAATTTTAGAGAGCCAACTGTGGCATGAAGGAAAGTAGCTTAGGTGACAGGGAGTGGAGAGCAGCAGAAGGATGCTCAGGCCCAAGAAATAACTGGCAAATTGATGAGGAAGCAATGGTGCAGGCAAAGTGGATTTGGAAAGATGTGGATGATGCTACACTTCACAGTGTAGACCCACTGAAATGTATGAACCTGAGTTAGTAATTAGTACTTTAGTTTCAATGGGTACACTCTGAGTAGGACTAACTTTGAATAAAGCGCATTTGTTGGTGATGTTTAAGGCAGCTGGGAGCTGAGAACTCCTGACTCTACCACTGTTTTCTTCAGTTATATTCTAAGAGAAGGCACCAGAACTCAAAAGTGACTGGAAAGCCTCTACTCTGATCCTCAGAAGAAACTCCTGGGTTAAAGCCCATCAGGTTCAGCACTCTGTACTCACAGGAGCCAACCAGGCGCCTATGAAAGCCTGCAAGCATTTTACTGCACAGATGAGCAAACAAACACACACACAAAAAGGTTATAATTGCTATGACTGGATTTACTGGGGGGGGGGGGAGGCAAACAAACCCAAAAGCATTTCAAATGGTTTCCAATTGAGCATTTGAACAGAATTTTGGTACTGTTCTGTTGCTGAGGGCAGTGGCTCAGGTGAACTGCTTATGTGTGGCAGCCAAGTAACTTTCCTCCAATTGGGAAAAACAGGAGCCAGGGAGGTGGCAATTCCAGTGAAGACAGTGTCGGGCAGAGGGTTAAAGGTCACTACCACTGGATCTGTTGCTTTGTTTTCCTGAGAATCCATGTGATCTACTTGAAAATGTACAAAGCAGGAGTGCATACTCAGGATCACTAACCAGGTAGGGCATAACTATTTTACAAGAGGATCCTTGCTTCCTGGATCAGTTGCAGGTCCACCTCATTCCACATGCTTTGCAAGAATCCAGGCAAGCAGAGGGCACTAGGTGGTCCACCAGAATTTTGTTCTCACAGCCCTGATGTCGAGAACCTGTGACTCTTTAGATATTGCTAGATGGCAGGTCCCTTCACCACTGACCATTGACCATGCTGGCTGGGGATGAAGAGACTTGGAATTAACATCCCCCCTCCTTGTACATAGAAAAAATCATTCATAAAGAAATCAATGGCTGGTAGCCATAATGGCTGTATGCAACTTCTAGGTTCAGAGGCAAGATATCATTTGCTTTCAGATCCTAGAGCATCTGGTTGGCCACTGCAGGAAACAGGACTCTGAAATAGCTGGACCTTTGATATGAGCCACAAGTATCTTATTATATTCTTATCATTTGGTGGATCCTGATTTAGCTACGGCCCACTCTTCTTCATCATCATTTAATGCTAGGGGTCCCATGCATGGCTTTATTAGCATCTGTTCCGGACGAACTGTGCCCTTTGTAGCTTCCTCCTGAGGAAAAGAGCACTTCTCAGAATGGTCCAGTTCTCCAACAAAGCACATATTTAAGCTCATGGACCTTTGCCAGCACATACTTGGTTATTTCTCAAATATCTGCCTCTTTCAGAGTATTTTGTACTGCCTGAGAGAAAGAGACCATTAAGCTGAATTCTAATCGCTGCATATCACCCTCCCTATGCTTTGCTCATAATAAGCTTTTGTAAATAAGACCCAAAGAGATGAAAGGAAGAACTCCTGATGATCAGCTCCCAATTTTGCCTCATTAAGTTCCTATAAGGGGAGGGGGGACCCTAAGTAGATTTTCATTGCTTTGCTAACAATGGTGAGCGATCATCCCAAATTCATTAAGGAGGGTGCTCTGTTGAGAGAACAATTTACAGGCACATTTGGTGAGTGGAGCTATTAAGGGAAGTTTAAGCTGTTCTTTAGCTGCTACCTAAATCATAGGGAATGACAGGAAAGAAGGCAAATCCATGAAACATTTAGATGTAAACACTGAAAACAGTTCCACAAAATTCACAATAATTAGATGGGAAGAAAAAGGAGAGAGAGAGAAATCTCTAGCCTTTTCTTTCTCCTGGTCCAGAGTAATCAGAGAGACAGGCCTGATAGAGGCATGTCTCTTTTCTCAGTGGGCATTAGCCCAGGGTAGCCAATGTGGTGGTTTTCAAATGTCATGGATTACATCTCTCACCATCTTGCCCATTGGCAATCTGCAGCTGATGGAGTCCCATGATATCTAGAGGGCAACATGTTGGTTAGTCCTGCACGGGGTGTTTTAAAATAGACTTCTTTCTTGTAGGCCTCCTGCATATGTGTGTGATTGTTTAGACATTTACAGTATAGGCTGCTCAAAAGCCCACAAGGTGGTTACCACATAAAATTCCCATCAACACCAACAATTAAAAATGCATCAAATGGAGGGGGGGAAATACCAGCAGTAGCAGCGGAGGGGAGGGAGAAGTAGATCAGAAAAATGGTTATCAAGAATACCAAGCCAACAGCAATCATCTCCGGCTCAAAGGCCGGTCTTCTTATCCTAATAAAAGACCTTCAGTGGTTGTTGTACTTTACCTGCATTAGAAGGAGAGAGCAGACTGTGTGGTCACTTCTGCATTGCCAGGAAAAACAAAAGAGGACAGTGTTTTGCATATGCTAATTTACATGTCTAGATGCAAGTTTAGAAGTATTTTTGAGGAGAACTCTTTCCCAGCCTGCATCTGTATTGAAATTGTGTGTTTTTAACACATATTTTTATTTTTCTATCACTTGTTGGGCTTCTCCACTTGTGAGGAGGAGCTGTTTATAACTAACTAACTAACTAACAAAATGCTGTCATATAAATGGAAACATAATCTATCTCAGCATAGTGGGGGCCACAGTGGTGCCTGCTCAGGTTGGGAAATTTCAGGACTCCTGCTGTTCTTCCATCTTATGGTTCTTTATATTTAAAGCAGACTTTAAATACAAAGCAGACTTGGGTCAGAGAGACCTTCAGACAGAAAGCTCCTTCAAACAGATGGTTGTCCTCTAACATCCCTTCAAATAGAGGACTATCCCATGAAAAGTAGGACATGGCCACCCCATGGCCACCATATTTCCATAGGCCAGTCAATGGAATGGAAAAGGCCCTGTCCCAGGTGCATAGGTGCCATCTCGCACCAAAGATTGTGGGTACCCGCAACAAAGGGCTTCAGCTTTGCCCATTGACTTTGGGGGCCCCAGCCCCCACAAATATATGATGGTGGGTGCTGAAGCATCAAATGGAGGGGGGAAATACCAGAGTTGGCTCCAGTGCCTGGGTGATAGACTTCTGATGATGGCAGGACCCAGAACAAAGCCTCATTCAGTGACCTCAGCAGGCAACCAGATCCATGTGTTTTCTATATACCCTGTGAAAAATCTCTATAAGGACAACATGGTTTCCTCCAGATGTTGTTGTCCCCCGGCTCTCATCATCAGCCCCAGCCAGCCTGGCCATTGATCAGGGAGCTGTAGTCCAAAAGCCTCTGTATGGCACCACATTGGCTACCCCTCACATAATAAAGATGATAACCAGCACTTTCAATTATTGTGCTTGGAAACAAATAAAGAGTCAAACTGGAAGCTCAGGCACAGGAAATTTGCACAGCAGAGAATTAGCCTTTCTGGTCTCCAAATGTCAAAGGGCTGCAGGCAAGAATCAAATGGATTAACCCCCCCCACACACACACACACATACACATACACCCACCCACCCATGTTTCAGCTGGAGTGTCGTGGGAAAGAAGCACTGGGGAGGGGAGGAACCATCTACCCTGAGCTCTTAGGGACCTCTGAAAATTTTAATCACCTGGTTTCAGTTGGAATAGGATAGTATGGTAAGCAGAATAACCTGACTTTTTAGTGCAAATAAATAACGATAATTGCAGAATTGCCATCTGCACACAGTGAAACATCTTCAGCTTGGGATACTCTCTCCAACACTTCTCATACCAGTCATTCGTATTCACTGACTCACTTCCTGCTATGACCCAGTAGAACCAACTTCAGGGATTTAACATTAGGAAGTGTCTCATTTGCCAGTCAGCTGTGATGTGACTTGTTCAAGCAATTTCATAGTACGCAGTATCAGCCACTGCCTGGCTTGTCTCTCAATTTCCATCTGAGATGAGGCAATGGTTTGTGATGAATCAGTGCTTGATCATAGCTATTTTTCACATTCAGGTTGCTGAGTGATAACTGGTATCATGTAAATAATGTTCTGTACGAATCCATCCTATTACAACTATGGATACAGGATGGAACTATATAACACAGTGCTTATTGATGCAGATTAGTTTGTTAAGTCAAATTATTATCAGCCATTGGTACTGTAGTTAAACTGAACACAAATCAAAATTCCCATACTTAAAAGGGGGAAACTAGACCTCTGTGAGTATTTCAGAGTGTGAAATACTGCTGTCTAAAACTCGTTTTATTTGTTATTATTTGCAGTGGTTCACATCTGTTGTCTTTTTTCTGTTCTGAGTTATCCCAGCCAACTGGGGATCACAGAGAAAATACAATGACATTGCTGCATCACCTAGCAAATGAGCTTTTGCTATGTGATCATCTCAATGAGGGCAAAGGAAGGTATTGCGCTCCCTCCTGTTGCAGTTAGTGTGAAGAAGGTAAGGAAGAGAAGGAGCGTGTTTGCAGCTCCATTGCAAACATTTTAATCTTCTTTTCTGCCTCACCTATGAACATTCATTGAAAAGTGGCTTATCAAAGGGTGTGAAAATATTTACAGAAATCATCTCTTTCCACTCAGGCCTCATATGGATTGGCTTTTGATTTTAGATAACTGGGATCCAAACAGGAGATTTAGACACTTTTTTGCACTAACCTCATGGAGTTTTCCGAGGTCTTTTCTCTTTGAACTTCTGACCTCCGTTCCATATCACAGGCTGCTTTTGAAATCCCCTTCAAAAAAGCAAAAGCAATTTGACATGCAATGTAACATGGTGAAGCTGAGTGGTGTTCAAGGGGAGGAAACGGGGTCAGCCATCCAGTGGCGTAGCGTGGGGGGTGCAGGGGGTGCCGGCCGCACCGGGCGCAACATCTGGGGTTAGGGCAAATCTATGGGTTAGGGGGCACAAATCCACAGGTTAGGGGGCGCAAATCCACGGGTTAGGGGGCGCAAATTACTTGCCTTGCCCCGGGTGCTGACAACCCACGCTACGCCGCTGCAGCCATCTCATAAGGCAGACTGAGGGGGCAGCCACAGGTTACAGATATTGAGGGAGGAAGTTGGAGGAAGGAGGTCGGAGTGTGTGTGGCACATAGCCTGCCATGCCCCATTTGAGTCCTTACACTTGACCACTGCCCTCAAGAACAGAGGAGGATACTGTCCCATTGTCAGCACTGAAATAGTAAGGACTCATACAGACTCTGCTTTGCATGCAGAAGGTGCTGGGTTCAATCCCTAGCATCTCCAGGTAGGTATTGGAACGTACCCTGCCTGAAACCCTGAAGAGTCAGTGCCAATCAATTTGGGGCATCTTGTCCTTCACTTCAGGCAGCAAAACATCTCAGACCATCCCTGAGGAAGTAAACAAGTCTAAATCTCCCTTGGGCACACGGAAACAATTCTATGATTTCTTAGATGGTTTGAGTAGGTGGTTTTCTTAACAATTTCACATGATATTTGCAGTATTGTTACCGAGTGGGTCTGGTGCCTTTTTACAAAGTTTAAAGAATTAAGCAAATGAACTCTAACTATGACTGTAAACAGATTTTTAAACTGCTGGCCCTGTCACTTGGAGCAGGTTTTGTTTTTAATACAATTATGCATACATAGAACTACTTGACAATAAGTACAATAGCACCATCTATGGCTTCTGAAGAAAAATGCACCAACAAAATAGATTTCCCCTCCCTGCCCACCCCTAATCTCACCCTACGTGGACCAATGAAGAAGAGAATGGCCTGTCTTACCCACTCATGTATACTTGTAATAGATTTATTCCCCTAGATTCAGGGGGCATTACTGCAAATATACAAAGAGCAGATAGAAAACTGTGCTGCATCAAAATAAGACCATTGGTCCATCTAGCTCAAGACTTGGAATTCACTCCCCCAAGAAGTAGTGATGGACACCAATTTGGATGGCTTTAAAAGATGATTGGACAAATTCATGGAAAATAAGGAGCTCAATGGCTGTTAGGCACAATGGCTATGTTCTACCTGCACTATCAGAGTAAATATGCCTCTGAATGTCTGTTGTTGGGAATCACAAGTGGGCAGAGTGCTGCTATGCTTTTGGGCTTCTCATAGATTGTCTGTATGATTGTCCACTGTGAGGACAGGATGCTGTACTAGATGGGCTATTGGCCTGATCAGGCAAGTTCTTCTTACTCTCTTGTCTACATCAGGAATGGATTTCCAGTCGGCTTTATTCAGCCACTTCTGATAACAAACATATGGATGTTAGTCACTTAGAGAAGGGATCTTGTCCCTGAGAATGAACTGATATTCAAAAGCTATCCTGGGGCCAATTAACCAACTAATCGCTGAACCTGAATGAAGACTCCCAACAGCAGTAGCACCCATACTTTCCAACATGCCACAGAGGAAAAACAGGCTGTGCGTCTTTGGGGGCCATGCTCCCGCGTGAGTTATATGACTCACACAAGAGCACAGCTCCCCAAAATGCACATCTTTTGGAGCTGCATTCTCATAGCAGCCAGGTGAGTTGTTTGAGAGCACAGCTTTCCCCCCCCCCCGCCCAAAAAAAACCCAGCGTCTTTTGGGGGCCACACTCTCACGGGAGTCAAAACATGCCATCCCAAGTTCCAGTCAGAAGCCGGGATGGCTTCTGTAATTCCGGGATTTCCCACTCAGTGCTTTTTTCTGGGAGGATGCGGGGTATGTATACCCCTAGAAACTTTGTGAATCTAATGGGAGAAGATTCAGGTAGGTAGCCGTGTTGGTCTGACACAATCGAAATAAATTAAAAAATTGTCCAGTAGCACCTTAGAGACCAACTAAGTTTGTTCTGTGTATAAGCTTTCGTGTGCATGGTATCTGAAGAAGTGTTAAGGGGCTACTGGACAATTTAAAAAATTTTAAAATTATTTCTAATGGGAGAAGAAACTATAAAATTTAGTTTCTTCTCTAGCACAGTGAAACGTCAGTTCTGTTGCTACCCCCGATGGCGGCCTCATTTCCTGTCACAGTGTTTCCTGAATGTCAGACTGAATGAGAGTACCCCTAAACATTTTTTTAGGAAGAAGAAAAAAAACACTGGTCCCACTCAAACCATTCTACATGGAGCTGCCTTAGAAAAGTATTCAGAAACTTCAGCTGGCTCAAAATGCTGCAACCAGATTGCTGGTTGTAGGGAGCATGTAAAGGTAAAGGGACCCCTGACCATTAGGTCCAGTCGTGACCGACTCTGGGGTTGCGGCGCTCATCTCACTTTATTGGCCAAGGGAGCTGGTGTACAGCTTCCAGGTCATGTGGCCAGCATGACTAAGCTGCTTCTGGCAAACCAGAGCAGCGCACGGAAACGCCATTTACCTTCCCGCCGGAACGGTACCTATTTATCTACTTGCACTTTGACGTGCTTTCGAACTGCTAGGTTGGCAGGAGCAGGACCGAGCAACGGGAGCTCACTCCGTCGCGGGGATTCGAACCGCCAACCTCCTGATTGGCAAGTCCTAGGCTCTGTGATTTAACCCACGGCGCCACCTGCATCCCCTTATAGGGAGCATACAACTCCTTTATTAGAAAAAAGCTATATTGGGTACTGGTCTCTTTACAAGCACAATTCAAATAAATAATTAGTAGTAGTAATAACATAAGAATGCCCCCCCAGCAGCTATTTTGTGACTACCACCCATGGCACTTTCTCAGAATTCCAAATGTGCTCACTGGCTCAAAATATTTAGCAATTTCTAAGCAATATGGTCAATAGAAGCTGAAATGCACCACACTGAAAATATTCAAGACAAAACCATATTATTTAATGAAGTTGTTTTCAACATGGAGCAATACATCGCGATATTGAGTTACCTTCAAACTGTGTGTGAGAGAGAGAGATCAGTAATATCAACTAACTCTTCTGTAGCATCCTCAACAGCACCTTAAAAAAATGCAGCAAAAATACAGCAGTGTCAAATGAGTTCTCCTTCGCTCCATCTCCAGAAGGAAAACCATCAAACACATCTTTATAAAACAGATGCTCATTAACAACAGTGAAAAGAGCTACATACAGGCAGATGTTGTCCAAAATAAGATTTGATGAGTCCTCCCAGCATTGAATATGAACAGTAACTCTCTTCATCCCAGAACCTGTAAATTTGCAACTAGGAAAAATAAGCAAGCATGGTGAAGACTGTCTGTCTACATGATGCCCCATTTCTAAGCAAAGATAAGCAGATTTTCTTTTCATTTATTGTTTCGTGTCTGCACTGCATTCTACTTCCAGTAGTAAGGTATTCTACCACAGTAGTAAGGTATATGATTTGCATGCAGAAGGTCCCAGGTTTTAATCCCTTGCAGATCTAGGGCTGGGAAAGACTCCTATTTGAAAACCTAGATAATTGTTGACAGTCAGTATTTAATACTGTGCTAACAGACATGTTTGACTTGGTATAATGCAACTTCCTAGATGCCTAATTGTCATATGATTAAGAGAATTTCTCAAGTTGATTCCAGAAATGTAGTGCACACTGTTTGCTGTAGTTTTCATCACCCCCAATTCATCTGCATTTTATCCCTCTATGTTACTGATGCTTCTTTCATTTGTGGCAATGCTTTATCAATTTTGATGCAATACGTACAACTGCATCAAGAGGTTTTCTGCATCTGAGAGAGAAGGGGTACTCTTGGGCACCAATAAAACCCCACAAAAAGTTATTTTTGATGCAACTGATCATGCAATCACATCAATGATGCTTTTTTAAAAAAGTGCTTGATCCATTTCTAGAGAAGAGGAGGGGTAGTTTTTGTAGCAAGAAAAACTACAGGAGTCTTGTGGCACCTTGAAAACTAACATTTGTTACAGCATGAGACTTGAGTACTTGTTATCAGATTAATGGAATGTTATCTTAAGTTAGCAGATATTTAGATGCATATGGTTGGATGGAGGGACTGTTAGCAGGGAGGTCAGCGGGAAATGAAATGGAAGAAATACAGACTGCAGTAATTCCATTAACACTTAAATGTAAAAATAATTACAGTGACCACTCACAAAATAGTGTTGATAACACAAATGGTGTAGCACTAGTAAGCTATTTCACACCTGTAATGAGATCTAAAAATAATATTTTTTTAAAAAAATGTCTTGTTTCATCCCACAAATGATAAAACTGAACTTCCTGAGGAGAAAAAGAATGGAAGGGAATGACAGCTGCAGCAAATGCCCAGGACTCACTCTGTACAAAATTCAGAAATTAAAAACAGGACAATGAAGGTTCCTGATGCATGAATTCCATTTCAAAAATAAGACCAGGTAATCTGGAACTCCAAAAGCTAGGAAGAAATGGCAGGTGGATAGGGTTTCAGAAGCATCCCTATAGTCTAGGATAAATGCCTCATGTATTATGTTGCTGCTTCAGACCTGTAAAAAGAATACTTCTCCTTGCCTTGATAGAGTTGCAAGCTTTTGGTTTAGCCACTGCTAGATGTCCATTTCACACAAACTTGAAACCCTGCAATTGGCATAGGAAGCTGCCTTAAACCACTCAGAATATTTGTCTACCTGGCCCAGTATTGACCTGCAGCAGCTTTCTGGTGGTGGTCTTTCCCATCACCTGCTTACCTGAACCTTTTAATTCAATGGATCCAAACTACAAGAAAGAAGATTCCACCTAAACATTAGGAAGAACTTCCTGACAGTAAGAGCTGTTTGACAGTGGAATTTGCTGCCAAGGAGTGTGGTGGAGTCTCCTTCTTTGGAGGTCTTTAAGCAGAGGCTTGACAACCATATGTCAGGAGTCCTCTGATGGTGTTTCCTGCTTGGCAGGGGGTTGGACTCGATGGCCCTTGTGGTCTCTTCCAACTCTATGATTCTATGATTCTATGATTCTAAGGATAGGAAGCCTGAGCACTTCAGATGACAGTAGACTCCAACTCCCATCAGCCCCAACCAGCATAACCAATGGAGATGTAGTTCAGCAAGTTCTGAAAGCCTACAGCGGGTTTGGAGAACTTTAGACCCTCCAGAACTGCAACTCCCACCAGCCCAGCAAGCATGGCCAATTGCCAGGGATTATTGAAGGTGAAGACCAGCAACACCTGGAGGACCAAAGGTTCCTAACACTGGGCTATAGTCCCCTCACCTTGCACTAAACCAGGCATCCCCAACCTGCAGCCCTCCAGATGTTTTGGCCTACAACTCCCATGATCCCTAGCTAACAGGACCAGTGGTCAGGGATGATGGGAAGTGTAGTCCAAAACTTCTGGAGGGCCAAAGGTTGGGGATGCCTGCACTAAGCTATGCCTCCTCCCCATGAAGCCATGTTTAACTCCATAACACACAAACACTAAACTTCTGCTGCTGGTATCTGCAGATCAATCTCTGTTAAAGGGGCAGAGGAATGCCAGGCCATTTTTGTCCAAGCCAGTTAGCACTCCAATGGCTCTGTGATTTTATTTTGGATTGTATAGAGCACCTGGGTTTTAAATGGCATCACAATGGAATGTGAAGGGAGGCAGCATGTACTCTATCAACATCAGTGAAAATGGAAGGTGCAAGCAATATCTTTATCCAATGAACTCATGGGACATGGCTCTCTCTTGGATAAAACTGTACTCTGGCTATATAGAGAACTGCTCATAACTGTCCTCTCTAACCCAGAACGCAGGACACCAGAGTCTCTCTGTATTGCTAAGTGCAGATTTGTTAGGGAACCGTGTTAATACGTTATTAATTTCCAAAGTGTCCAGCACAGTTTAGATCAATATCATTTCAAAACACCTTTTCCAGCTGAGGGCCAAAGTCTCTTCTGGGAAGCCTTTGAGGGACCACATGCCAGGGGTGGGCAGAGCCAGAGTAAAAGGTGGGCAGAGCAACAAATGCAAATTTTACCTCTGTACAGCAAGCTCTTTCTAGCCGTGATCCAGTAAAGCCAGAGGCATTATCAGAGTTCAATGGCATATCCCAGTCCGGCAAAAATACTCAAGAAGAGTTCAGAGCAGGGTCAGTGATGAGCAGAGCCGGGGAAGAATTCTAAGGGTGGTTAGAGATGACTGGAGGACCATATTTGACCTGAGGTTCCATCCCCATGCTCTACAAGAGCTGACTCAAATGAAAAAAGAGCAGAACCAAGACAAATCTACTGTTTCTTTAAAAAAGAAAAATGCTTACAGCTTTTAAAGATGAAATACACTACCCTTGTTTCAACGTTGCTTCTAAATTAAAAACTAAATGCAATTTAGCCACTGTTTCCACAGCTGATGCTGCCAAATTGACTAATACTGTAGGAAGACCCGAAAACAAACCATAAGCATAGAATTAATTATCTTTTTTTGAAAAATGTATATCCCATGTTCTTTTCCTTTCTGATGTTTAGTGTTGTTTTTTCTTAACCTATATTTGTTTTTAGCACTGACTAGAGAACAAGAACTCAAAGGGAAACCCAGCTTAAGGCTAGATACATTTACCTTAAAGCAAGTTTCATGGAACACAGTAGGGCATACTTTGGAGTAGGCATGCATGGAATTGTATTTTAATATTGTATACCTATTGTATTTTTATATTGTATTGTATATTGTATACATTACATAGCTCTGTTCAGATCTATCGTACAGTAAAAAGGGGTGTCTGCAATTAGCCATGCCCTTCTGCTTTACTCAGAACTCCTGGGAAGCAATTCTTCATTGGTCAGATGGCAGATAGAATATTGAATCATACCAACTAACATCTACTCAGAGGAGACTCACTGAAATTAATGGTCAAAGTTAGCCATATCTATTAATTTCAGCTACCCAATTCCTCTACTGGAAGCCAGTGCAAGGACTCTAGCTAGTGCGACAGGGCTTTTATCCCTCTCTTCCCTCCCCAAAATCTGCTCTGGAGGGTTGGAAGAAGCCCAACATAATGCAGGTATAGGAGAAGGGATGGTGTTCTGTCAGACCAACAGAAATGCTTCTGCTGATGGTATCAGCTCTTTAGCCCTATGGTTTATTATTATTATTATTATTATTATTATTATTATTATTATTATTATATTTATTTATTTATACCCCTCCCATCTGGCTGGGCCTCCCCAGCCACTCTGGGCAGCTTCCAACAAAAGATTAAAAATACATTAAAACATCAGTCATTAAAAACTTCCCTAAACAGGGCTGCCTTCACATGTCTTCTAAACATCAGGTAGTTGTTTATTTCTTTGACATCTGATTGGAGGACATTCCACAGGGTTGGTGCCACTACTGCGAAGGCCCCCTGCCTGGTTCCCTGTAACTTCGCTCCTCGCAGTGAGGAACTGCCAGAAGGGCCTTGGCACTGGACCTCAGTGTCCGAGTTGAACAATGGGAGTGGAGACGCTCCTTCAGGTATACTAGGCTGAGGCCTTTTAGGGCTTTAAATGTCAGCACCAACACTTTGAATTGTGCTTGGAAATGTACTGGGAGCCAATGTAGGTCTTTCAAGACTGGTGTTACATGGTCTTGGCAGCCACTCCCAGTCACCAGTCTAGCTGCCGCATTCTGGATTAGTTGTAGTTTCTGGGTTACCTTCAAAGGTAGCCTCACATAGCGCACATTGCAGCAGTCCAAGTGGGAGATAACTAGAGTATGCACCACTCTGGTGAGACAGTCCACCGGCAGGTAGGCTCTCAGTCTGCATTCCAGATGGAGCTGGTAGACAGCTGCCCTGGACACAGAATTGACCTGCGCCTCCATGGAATTATTCTCAGTGTCCCATTCTGGGTGCTACATTTTCAGAAGGGTGTTGACAAGCTGGAGCATGTCCAGATGGTGAGGAACCAATGGAAACCAAGTCCTGAGAGGAATGATTGAAAGAGCTTTGTGTGTTCAGTCTGGAGAAGAGAAAATTGAGAGGATTCAAGATAGTGGTCCTCAAACAATCTAAAGGATGGTCATGCAGAGATGAAGTGTGTGCTACTGTTTCCCAGGGTGGCATACATTGTGCAGAGGGAGCCCAGTATGGCTGCACCAGCCCAGCCTTTGCCGCTTGCTTCAAGGGCACACACATGCTGCCCTGACAGCCCTGTATGGCTTTGTGTGGCTGGGGTTAGATTATCCAGTCCGAGTGGAAGAGAGGGGTGGAAACGCTGCTGCCGCTTCTGCCCCCCCCCCCGGGTCAGGTGTGACCTGGGAGTCCAGCTGCGGCCAGCTGACAGAAACTGCTTCTGTAGATCCCTCTTGCTCTGGAGCCAGGCCCCAAAGGCCTGGCCCACGCATGGTTCCCTCACTGCAGCTCTGGCCTCAACAAGGGAGCCAGTGTGGTGTAGTGGTTAAGAGTGGTGGACTCGTAATCTGGTGAACCAGGTTCACTTCCCTGCTCCTCCACATGCAGCTGCTGGGTAACCTTGGGCCAGTCACACTTCTCTCTGAAGTCTCTCAGCCTCACTCACCTCACAGAGTGCTTGTTGTGGGGGAGGAAGGGAAAGGAGAATGTTAGCTGCTTTGAGACTCCTTAGGGTAGTGATACAGTGGGATATCAAATCCAAACTCTTCTTCTTCTTCTATTGTGGGGGAACCTCCTTGTGCTGGGGGTCATGTCCACTGGTCATGTCCAATGTTACTCTACTGTGATCAAGAAGAAGATGGATCCACCTTGTTCTCTTTAGTACTAGGGGATATGACTAGAACCAATCAATGGAATTTGCAAGGAAATATATTTTGGTTAAACATTTAGAGAAGCTTTCTAATGACAAGAGTCGCTCAACAGTGAAAGAGACTCCCTTGGATATTTAAGCAGGGGTTGTAAGGGATGTTGCATCTGTATTGCAGTTCCTACACTGAGCAGTGCATTAGACTTTTTAACCTCTGAGGTCCCTTAGAATCATAGAATTGTAGAGTTGGAAAGGATGCTGAGGATTATGTAGTCCAACCCCTTGCTATGCAGGAATCTCAACTATATCATACAAGACAGATGGCCATCCAACCTCTGCTCATAAACCTCCAAGGAGGAGAGTCCACCACCTCTTGTGAGAGTCTGTTCCATGGTCGAACAGCTCTTACCATCAGAAAGTTCTTCCTGATGTTTAGTCAGAATCTCATTTTTTGTAGCTTGAATCCATTGGTTCAGGTGCTAGCTTCTGGAGCAGGAGAAAACAAGCTTCTTCCATCCTCCACGTGACAGCCCTTTAGATATTTGAAGATGGCTATCATCTCTCCTCTCAGGATGCACTTTACCAAGCTAAAAATACCCAACCAACATACCCCTCAGCTCTATAATTATATATTGACATAGTCCTGAGTTTGCTGTGACATTTATGCTGCCCATCTTCCTTTAAACTCCACTCATAAACAATAAAACAAAAAACAAGCCAAACTGAACCAACGGTCTTTGCGAAACCAACAGAAATCAAGATCTGTTGTAAAACATAATGCAGGAACATCTCCTTGCTAAATAGGGGATGCAATCAGAACATTGTTAAACTTTCACCCTCACCTCTTGCTCTGGAAGTCAGCAATCTTGCTAATCAGAGGGAATTAAATCAGAAGAGAATCGCTAACAAGCCTTCAAACTGACAAGCGAATGCAAAGCTTCTGCCTGGAATGTGTGTTTTTTTTAACTTTGGGGCCATGCTCTTGAAAATCCACCAAATGTTTGAGCCTCAGGTCTAATTGGACCTGGTGGAGGAGATCAGCCTTGGTTCAAGTAGACTGGTTGGCAGGGACCATGTCTACCTTCACTAAAAAGTTTTCTTTAAAAAAATTGGAAGCTCATCAACAAGCAAACTTATGGGGCAGACAAATAGCTATACTAAGGCTGATAAGGTGATGGTGATGATGATGGTGGTTGCAGTGTGTTCACTGATGCAGGAGGCCTTCAAAGTCACCTGCTCACTGGTCCTGGTGTTGCCAAAACCTGGACAGGAGTAAGATTTTACTTCCTCACTTCACACAGATATGTTCCATATTGCTGTGACTTGTATGTATTCATTTTAAATGTGTGGGTTTTTAAAAAAACCATATATAAAGTATCATTTAATTAATGTATGCACTGGTACAAGATGTTGCTAACTTGGGCAAATGTTCTCAAAAGATTCAACAAATTGATGGACATGGGTCTCTCAGCAGCTGCAGACCATGTGTCTCAACAGAACTTCCAATTGCAAAGGGCTAACAGATTGAGGTTGAATCCTGACAAAACAGAAGTACTGCTTTGGGGGGACAGGGGACAGGTAGGTATGTGGGTCCCCCTGGTCCTGAATGGGGTAACTGTGCACCTGAAGGACCAGATGCACAGCCTGGGAGTAATTTTGGACACATAGCTGTCCATGGAAGCGCAGGTCAATTCTGTGTCCAGGGCAGCTGTATACCAGCTTCATCTGGAATGCAGACTGACAGCCTACCTGCCCATACTGTGTCACCAGAGTGGTACATGCTCTAGTTATATTCCACTGCTGCAGTGCTTCCATTGACTGCTGCAATGTGCTTTATGTGGGGCTACCTTTGAAGGTGACCCAGAAACTACAACTAATCCAGAATACGGCAGCTAGACTGGTGACTGGGAGAGGCTGCTGAGACCATATAACACCAGTCTTGAAAGACCTCCATTGGCTCCCTGTACATTTCCGAGCACAATTCAAAGTGATGGTGCTGACCTTTAAAGCCCTAAACAGCCTCGGCCCAGTATACCTGAAGGAGTGTCTCCACCCACATCGTTCAACCAGGACACTGAGGTCCAGCGCTGAGGGCCTTCTGGTGGTTCCCTCACTGCAACAAGCGAAGTCACAGGGAACCAGGCAGAGGGCCTTCTCGGTAGTGGCGCTCACCCTGTGGAACGCCCTCCCATCAGATGTCAAAGAAATAAACAACTATCTGATGTTTAGAAGACATCTGAAGGCAGCCCTGTTTAGGGAAGTTTTTAATGACTGATGTTTTAATGTATTTTTAATCTTTTGTTGGAAGCCGCCCAGAGTGGCTAGGGAGGCCCAGCCAGATGGAAGGGGTATAAATAATAAAGTTGTTGTTGTCGTCATCATCACTTTGGCTAGCAGAAGTTGGGGGCATTCAGCAGGGAAAATCTATTACCATCATGCCATTCTGGTGAGCTTCCAGAGGCACATAGGTGCCCATTGTTTGAATTTTAAAGAAGCTGGTTCTTGAATTTTGCCCTCAGGTTACTGAAACAACATCCTTAGTGTTCCAGGTTGTGACTCTGCAGAGATATTGGTAGAACTTAACAAGGGAACAAGTCATATAAATAACAGGAAACCAAGACGCTACTCAGCTCCCTGTGAAGAAAATGCAGGTAGTTTTCTCCATGGGGAGCTGACCAGGGTCCTGAACTCTTATTACCATCTTACCATGTCCACTTGTCAAGGCTTAGCAGTTTCTGTGTGAGATCCCAGCCTGGAATAGGAAGCAAGGTTCTTCTAACATTGCTGTATAAAAACCAAACTCTGACATCATTCCTGGACCTGGTATAAACTTAAAATATTGTCTCTCTTCCCAGGATCATTTCTCACACAGATTTCTCCATCCCTAAAAAATTAATTCCTCCCCCAAATACATTTTCCCTTCAATTAATTGTTCATTCCACCAACGTTCATTCCTCTTCCAGACGCATATTTCCTTCCAAGGGAAAACCCAAATCAAAGAAAGGCACACAAAGACAACAATGCCATCTTAATATTTTCTTCTTCTTCTTCTTCCCCCTACAGCATGCTTCTTTATTTAAAATGAGAGGATACGTTATAAGGGAATCAAAAATTGTCAGGGGGTGGCATCATCTGGGAGAGGTTTCAAACAAAAATAAAGGATTTATACAATTAGCTAGAATTAAACGAAGCTGCATAAACAAGCCAAGCAAAAAAGGCTCTGAGAGGGAGGGGGGAAAGGAGCTTTGTAGTGTCTGGTGCTATTTTCTCTTTTGATGTTTGTTTTTTCTGCATCATGCCAACAATTTATGCCATCTCGGGGGTACTTTGCTAAGGCTATTTTGCAGCAAATAAATAAATAAAGCGTGCTTTAAATATTTTTAGTGGCAGTTTTAACAAAAGCAGGAATAATGGGGGTTTTTTTTGTAAGGAATTATTATTCCATGAGCATAATAAGGCCTATGTGATGCTCAACTACTCCAGTGCATTTGTGAAACTGCAGCAAGATTTGGAACTAGGGTGCCAAGGAGAAAACTGGTCAAAGATGCAGCAGTGAAATGGCAGCAAATTTAGGATTGGCACATGCATGAACTTCATCCTTTTCTGACTCATCTCAGTCTTGCAAAATGCATTCCTTGTGACATTTGGCCTAAGCATGCTATTTTTGCAGATGTGGGGATTTAGCATGATGATTCCAGAGATATTGTGCAGGAAGTGTGCTTCATCAGCCAGTAATACAGGCCTAGTTTCAAGCAATTGGAAGAAAATGTTACAATAGTGTTATCTCTTTCCCATGCTCCTTTAAATGTTGATCTTTAGTATATTTTGCATTCATTTATTTATTTGTATTTGTAATGTTCTAGTTTTCAAAAGCTTGTAAACCACTTAGAGATTTTATTTGAGGCGGATGTAAAATGCTATAGATATTATTTAAATAAGCAAATACGTTCATAAGTTAATTGTTTTAGCCAAAGGCCATGCCGAGCTTGTAGCAAAAGTATTAATAAAATAATACAGAACATTCATCCATAACATAAACTGACATCTATGATGTGAGGGAGAGAAGATACCAGAGACACCAACAAGCTTAACTCTAACTGGAGTTCAGATTAAGCCTCCAAATCATCAAAACAACTTACAGAGATTTTATCTAATTCCTTTCTCCTGATTTTTTTTCTCCAGCTGGTGCGTGGAGGGCCACTCTGTGTGTTATGAAGCTATTACTGGCACACAAAAGAAACTGAGCCATTTCTACTGTTTTGTACCTGCTTGCTAGTGTGAACAAAGGCTTCAGAAAGTGATTCTGTGAGCCGCCCTGAGATCTTATGATGAGGGGCGGTATATAAATTAAATAAATAAATAAATAAACTCTTGGGTTTCTATATAAGCTAACAGGCTAACAGATAATAAGTGATGTCTTCCACCTGAAGTTGGCCACAAATACAAATTCTGTCTGTAACAGCCATTCAAGACTGTAGTGGGCATCACTTGGAAACTCAACTCAGTAAAGGCATTTCTTAAGGAAGCTGTTGAATTTAGTCAAATAACTAGATCTAAAATCCTCTGTTCTCAGGAATGGCTACCAAGGAGGAAATTGGGTGTTTCTGATTAGTTGCAGGTCCCTCCTGGATTCTGTCCAGGAAAGTCAAGGCCTTAGTTGACACTTATTCAATGTCAATGAAGAGCTCAGTTTTGGAAAATAATAATAATAATAATAGTCTAAAACGTATTGACAAGCTTCTTTTCAGAGTTGGTTACCACCTAATTTCATATAGCACAGTGCAAGAAAAGCTCAAATGTAACAATTCTTTCAATATGCTTTAACTGAGTCCACCCAACAGTCCACCCTTGTCTTAATTGTGGGCCACCTGAATTTTGAATGTGGAAGAGCTGCTCATATTCTTGGTCGTAGAGAGTGTACCTGCTGGGAGATGGAGGGAAATATGAAGAATGAAGGTGGAAGAAAATCAGATTCACCCTGCAGGGGCAAAAGAGAGAAAGAGAAACAGGCTGCCACTTGCATTTATTCACAGCTGTATGCACCCTAAAATGCTACACAAGATACTCACACATTTCCCACTACAACATTCAATCACAGCTGTAGCTTTGAAACCCATAAAACGATTCTCCAATAAAACCAACCAGGTGAAATATGCATTAGAACTCAAAATACTCCGTGCTCAAATGATTTTTTAAAAAGAAAAGAAAAAGAAACCCCATTCCTGTTAAACTACAAACATGAAAAACTAGCTCAGATAAGGTCTTGGAAACATTGTGCTCCAACAAGGGCTTTTTCACATATCAATCTTAAATCAGTCTAGGCTGAAATCAGTCTAGAATATGAATGTAAGGCCTCCGTTAGCTTGAATGGGCATTCTGTGCCTCGCATGCATTCCTCCTTTTCATTGATATTCACATGAACATTAAACAGCCCAGGAGTGGTTCAAAGGTGCTTATTAGCATCACATGGAAAAACAAACTTAGGTTTTTATGTATCTCTAGGGAAAAGGAGCTTCAAGTGGAGGGTCAGGTACTTAGAACAAGCCTCTATGCTTGCTTGAACTTCACCTAGGGGAGCACTGCCCCTATGATCATGATAGCTTGCTATGAAAGATCTTGCTGCCTGGGGATGTGCTCTGCTGCAATGAGTGGATAAGCGCTTTCCCAGAGAGAGCATATCAACTGGAACAGGGCTGGTGCTCAGCAGCCCTTTCTGATATTCTGAACCACTATGATTTTGTACTGAATTGTATTGTTTTTGTTTCCTGTCCTATTTAGATACTCTTCTTCTTCTTCTTCTTCTTCTTTGGTGATCACTCATAGCCGAGTAAGATTGTCTTCCATAAACACTGTTTTAACAATGAGTCCGTAAGTGACTGTGGAGGCCAATTCTGGATCCACACGTCTTTCCACAGTGGGAGCATTGGTTTCTGGGAGGAAGTTGATCACAGTGTGGATTTGCCAAGTGTGCCTTCCTCTTAGCACGTTTCTCCCTTGCATCCTGAGTTCAAGTGTCTTCAAAGCCCATGACACCTTTGGTAAAGGGTGTTCTCCAATTGGAGCACTCACAGGCAGGTGTTTCCCCATTATTGGTGTTTATATTACATTTTTTAAAATTTGCCTTGCAACAGTCTTTAAACCTCTTTTGTTGAACACCAGCATGACGCTTTCCATTTTTAAGTTTGGAATAGAGTAGTTGCTTTGGAAGACGATAATCAGGCATCTGATTGCAATGCTCACTAATTTTAACGATATTGCAATTTTTTTGTGGGCCACTTTGAGTTCAATATCATTGTTTGAAAAGCAGGATATAAATATTAAACCAAATCAAAAAAGGTATTTAACTGGAATGAAGCAACTTGTAAAAAATGTGATGTAGCGTAAGAGAAAAGACGGGGGTGGGGAACCTTTTGCAATCCTAGGGCCACATGCCTGCCCCTTAGTAACCTTTTCTTGGGGGTGGTCCATGTGGGCGTGTCCCACAAAAATCACTAAAGACATGCAGCATAAAACAATAAAACAGCAGTAGCAGAGCAGGTCAAACAAGAAAATCCCTTTAATGCCAGGGCAAGTTCATAGTTCACTGCATCTTTCCAACAATCCTGTGAGGGAATCTAGGTGATCGGTTGAGCTGGCCCAATCTATGCTGTTAATTTTATATTATTCTCAGTTTCTCATGCTTCCAATCTTAAATTTAGTTCTCCACATTTCTTCATCAGTTTGTGATTAAAAAAAAGTTCTCATATAATAGTGGGGTCAGTGGTCCAGAAGGTGGTTTCTGCACATGCTGGTGTAGGGGAGTCAGGAGCAGATGAGACATGTCCGCCTGGGAAGGTAGCCCATCTAGGAGAAGGAAAAGTCTTATCCTAAACCTCTGCTACCTAGCACGATATATTCAGGAGAAGAAAAGGCTAAAGAGTATATCCTACACAAATCCAGAGTGGAGTTCTTCAGGCAGTTGAATGGTGCCTTGTACTCATCCTTCCAGCAACTCCTGCAGCCAAGCTGTTGCCCAACATATTGCTCTGCTTTCCTTTGGAGCACATCAGTGAGGCTGAGAAGGGGTTTTTGCTGCCTGGGCAGCCCAGGACTTCCACACACAGCACTCAGGCTTGTGCCCTGAAGAAGACACTTCAGTGCTGTTCACCCAGATGTTCGCCTTAACTCCCGAAGGTGCACTCCATTGTCTCTTGAGACAGACAGAAGCAAACTGTAGCATATGCATTTTTCTACACATTACTCGCTTGGAATACGATGTGGAAAAATTCAAAGAAGTAGAATTTTTTAAGCATGGCCGTTTCTGTTTTGGAAATGGAGGTATGTTGGCTTTCAAATATTTAACTTGATCAAATTCCTCCCCCTCTAGCCTAGGGCCCAGTCAGCCCTGTCCTCCAGTCTCCCAACTGGCAAATACCCTCCAGCAATTGGGGCCATCACTCCTGCTTTTTTTTTGGGGGGGGGGAGTGCTAGAACCACACTCCAACATATTTCTGCCCTACTTCACCACTATACTTAATGTGTGGTTTTGGCCCCAAATTGAATGCTGGGATCAGACAGAAGAACAAGATATTTCTCCTGCACGATCTCACTGGTTTGACGGTTTCCTGTTTCTTGCCATTACTTGGGGACTCTATTTATAAAGGTCCTCTGTCACCAATTACAAGGGTTCCAAAGAATGAGAAAATATTTCTCCCCAAACCAGACAGTACCGGCCTGCTAAAAGCCTGACAACAAGCCTCAGTGGTGTCATTCAAGCTGAGTGGCAGCTGAACATTGAAGGCACAGTAAATTGGAAACCACTTAGAAGTAATTGGAATATTTTAATTTCATAGCTGGGCAGAAAAGAAATTACATTCTTCTGTGAAAAGATATTTTTAAAAAACAAAACCAAAAAACTAGCCCTCTGAAATATACTCTGGAATGTTTGCACTGAGGCAGCAAAAAACAAAGTTTAGTTTGTTGTAAAAGAGCAGGGAAGAACTTTGGGAATTAAAATGGCAGCTCCCTGACATATCCAGTGGGCACTGACTGGAGAATGGCACAAGGGCAGGGGAAGGCATTGTTTAAAGTGAGACCCATCAGACAGTGGGAGTTGGCCCTGCCTGGGAGCTTCCTGACATTTCTGGATGCTGATGCTAGGGCAGTTCAGCAGAATAAAAGCCAGATCAATGAACTGCTCCACAGCAGCTGCAGAAAAAACAGAAACAAGGGTGCAAATACCAGAAGGCAAAGGCAGCAACTGATATGAGTTGTGTTCAAGCAGGTTAAGGAAAACATGTCAACCAGGCTATTATTGGATTCTTCCTGCGGAACACCCTCCCATCAGACGTCAAAAAGATAAACAACTGCACAATTTTACCAAGACATCTGAAGGAAGCCCTGTACAGGGAAGCTTTCAATGTTTGATGTTTCAATCAATGCCTGAGGCATTATTGAGTTTAACACTGACCCAGTGCAGTCACAGTGCACTTGTGAAGTCCACATACCCACGGTTCTTGTACCAACGAGGAAGTATTCCTTCCAATCTTTTGCTGTGGGGCCACAGGAGGAGCCTGTAAATGGGCCCAGAAATGGGGAGGACCCAATCCCTCCTGCCTTAGGAAACAACCTTGCCCAGACTAATTATGCTTATTTGGCTGTTTGCAGATGCTCTGTGTTGCTATATTTGAATTAATACCACAGTTATGCTTTCTTACGTCTTCTTTAAGGGTGTGCTGGCAATTCCACCTTAAAAAGAGAAATGGACTTTTCGTAGCTAAGAAGTACCTTGAAGCAGGGGCAAACGAAGGCGCCGTGACACCCGGGGCGGGACATCGCCATGTAGGGTGTCTGTGCAGCGTCACTATGTACGACGCATGTGCCGTATGACGCCGCACATGTGCTGTACATAGCGGTTTGCCAGCGCCGGCACTCCAGCGCCATACAGACAGTGCTGGGATCCTCTGCTCGTGGCTACAGCTGTGAATGGAGGATCTTCCGCAGTTGTAGCAGTGACAGAGGGATCCCACCACTGTCCATATGGTGTTCGAGCGGCGCCGGTGGCAAACCACTATGTACAGCACATGTGTGCTGGCGTTACGTACAGTGCGTGCATGCGTCGCTGCACATCCGCTGTACATACCAGTTTGCCGCCGGCACCGGGATCCTCTGCTCACGGCTGCAGCTGCAAACAGAGGATTCTCCACATGAGGCTGCGTCGGTGCGATGGCTGCTTGCGCCATTGCGCCAGGACGCCAGAGCAAGCACCCCGCAGGGTGCCGCCTTGTCACCCTCCCAGATGTGGAACCCAGGGCGAACCACCCCCCACCCGCCCCGTTGCAATGCCACTGCCTTGAAGTGTGTTGAGTGAACAAATAGTTAATGGGGAGGTGTTAAAGCACAACAACAACAACAACAATAATAATAATAATAATAATAATAATAATAATAATAATAATTTATTTATCCCCCGCCCATCTGGCTGGGTTTCCCCAGCCACTCTGGGCGGCTTCCAAAAGAATATTAAAATACTATGATACATCAAATATTAAAAGCTTCCCTAAACAGGGCTGCCTTCAGATGTCTTCTAAAAGTCTGGTAGTTGTTGTTCTCTTTGACATCTGGTGGGAGGGCGTTCCACAGGTAGGGCACCACTACCGAGAAGGCCCTCTGCCTGGTTCCCTGTAACTTGGCTTCTCGCAGTGAGGGAACCGCCAGAAGGCCCTCAGTGCTGGACCTCAGTGTCCGGGTAGAACGATGGAGGTGGAGACGCTCCTTCAGGTATACTGGACCGAGGCCGTTTAGGGCTTTAAAGGTCAGCACCAACACTTTGAATTGTGCTCGGAAACGTACTGGGAACCAATGTAGGTCTTTCAAGACCAGTGTTATATGGTCTCGGCGGCCGTTCCCAGTCACCAGTCTGGCTGCTGCATTCTGGATTAGTTGTAGTTTCCGGGTCACCTTCAAAGGTAGCCCCACATAGAGCGCATTGCAATAGTCCAAGCGGGAGATAACCAGAGCATGCACCACTCTGGCGAGACAGTCCGCGGGCAGATAGGGTCTCAGCCTGCGTACCAGATGGAGCTGGTAAACAGCTGCCCTGGACACGGATTTAACCTGTGCCTCCATGGACAGCTGTGAGTCCAAAATGACTCCCAGGCTGCGCACCTGGTCCTTCAGGGGCACAGTTACCCCATTCAGGACCAGGGAATCCCCCACACCTGCCCACCTCCTGTCCCCCAGAACCAACCCCCTAGGGCTGTGCGCCAGATTTGGCTGAGTCCAGAGTCAAATCATGGCTATTCAGATGCGGGCATTGGCAGCGGCAGAGCAAGCTGATCAGGTGCCTAGGGCGGTGCTCCTGCCCTGTGCCCAGGGGCAGGGCTTGCTGCCCATGGGGGTGGGGCAAGCCGGGGCACGACGTTCCACAGGGCCTCCGAGGAGTCTGCCTGCCTCCTTCCACTCAGCCACCCTACAGCTGGGAGGGAGGCAGTGGGTGGACCATTTGGGCAGCACAGAGCCTGTGCATGCCCAAGCCACTGCGTGGCTCGGGTGCACTGCAGGCCCCGCGGTGAGTGCCGCCCAGCATTTTGTCACCCACCTCAGTGGTAACAACCAGGGTGACCAGCCCCCACCCCCCTTCCTCAACCCCTGGGCATTGGTCAAGTCAGGCTGAGATTGCTATGAGTCCTTGTGAGCCAGGTTAGATGGCTCAGAATGATACAAGGATGTTGGGGCGAGGCATCAGGCAGAAAGGAGATGTGGGCATCAGTTAGGAAAACCTACATAAAGGCTGAGACCCACCTGACCATGGGCTGCATCTCCCCAGAAGAAGGCAGGCACCCGATACCACCAGACTCTCTTTCCTCAACAGCTGTTGAGTAGGGGCATCAATCCTGTTGGGGGCTCACTCACAAGCAGCTTCCTCGTAGAGTTATCCCTTGTAAATGAGCACCCTGCAGAAGTGAACCGCTCTTCTCTCACTTGGCGTGGGGGAGATGCAATGACTCCTCACACCACCTGACCATGTGTTTAATTTTAAGTTTTTAAATATAAAGATCAGGACAGGTTGGCCTATCAGAGGAGGCGGACTAGAGCCACAGGGGAGAGGGCAGGGCAGGAGGGCTGTGTGTAGCCCTAATAAACCCTCTGCAAGCAAGTTAGGATGGATCCAGGCTGACTGCTCTTTTTCACAGAACCTCCCTGCAAACAAATCAGAATGAATGCTGGGTGTAGGCCAATATATAAATTCTAATAATGATGATGGTGGTGGTGGTGATGATGATGACTAGCATAAGAGCTTTTGTCCTACTTATGGGCTGCTGGAAGCATATGAGTGTCCACTAAGAAAACAGGATGATTAGATGGTCTCACCTTGTTTTAATCAGGAAAAACTCTCTTTATGTTCTTATGCTTAACCTTGGCTGGCCCAGACCCTAAGTCAAGAGGTCTTCTAAGGCCTTGCCCAGACAGATGGCTGCAAGCATACCTATATTGTAGCTCCCAGAGCAGCCCTATGAAAAACATTCCATCATCATTCGCCCGAGAGTTTTTCTCATATATATCTATGTAGTATTCAATTTCACCTTCCCTGATAAAGCTTGCTGCTGCTCTTATCATTTCATTAAATGCACAACAACAGATGGTAGAAGTCAGCATTTTTATTCAACCCGATATTGGAAATACGTGTGTGTGTGTGTGTGTGTGTGTGTGTGTGTGTGTGTTATTCCACTGTAAACCGTTCCGGGGGGGGGGGGGGATTAAGAGCGCAGTGGGCTGTAAACAAAGCATCATAAAAACTCTGTACAGCAGAATTGGTAATGGAGGTGCTGAGGAAATGAGAGAAAAACTACCTAATTAGAAAAAAATCACTGGATGAAGATCTGGCCATTGACTTCAGACAGTGTGTGAAATCCTGTGAAAACTGGCTTGTGGAAAGGGATGATTGAGAAATCGGTTCAGTTTGCATTTAAATTAGAACCTACCTGATTTGCACTTTCTGAACCATTACAAAACCCTGAACACAGCTATCCCTTGGAATCTGCACTTCTCTGAAGTTTGAGATCTAGCACTCCAGCCAAAAAAATGAGTATATTGTGGGGAAGTGCACACATTGAGTGAAAATAATGTACAAAAATGCATTGTGTTGGTTCAAGGGTGGGGAACCACTAGACCAGGGGTCTGCAACCTGTGGCTCCGGAGCCGCATGTGGCTCTTTTATATCTTTGCTGCGGCTCCGGGGCAGATACTAGCGAGGGGAGGAGGCACATTGTGCGCCCCGACACTCCTCACTGTGGCGGGCGCTGTACTGGCTGTGACGTCGCATGGGGGCGGTGCGTGCGTTAGTCACGCACCGTCCCGACGTCACCTTCCCGCCCGCTGTCAGATCGTGGCTCCGGAGATGTATTTGTTTTAAATGTCGCAATGGTTTTGTGGCTCCCAGTTGTTGTTTTTTCTTCGGAAATGGGTCCAAGTGGCTCTTTTTGTCTTAAAGGTTGCAGACCCCTGCACTAGACCATGTGCCTAATTAGGCCTGGCATGGCTCCCCATTTGGCCAACAAGCCCGCTCCCCCAAAACCACACCTACATGCCCCACATGCATGTGTCATGTGTGAAGCCTTAAAGTGTCATTCAAATTGCCCATTGTGGCCACTGCTGACCTGCTGCATACAAAAGTACATTAGATAAGAGGAAATTGCATAAACATGCATGCATATTAGGAGAAATTTGCACTCAGATGCTGACAATTTTTCATGGGGACTTTTGCAAACCGATGTGGAGATGTGTCGGACTAAATTCAAGTTTGGAAAAAGTGAGAAACATAGAAACTGAAACTGACGGATTCACTCATCTCGAAACCCAACGCCACGAGAATAGCTCTTTACCACTCTCTCTAACTGAAAAATAGAGACACACCAGTGTGCTCATGCCAACGGGCATTGCTGAATGACTGCCCTTCTCTCATTCCCCTTGAACTCTAAACACACTTCTTGCTTCACCAGAAGTTAGAGAGGTAAGCACAAAAACTAGCTTACTGTAGAAAGGTAAAAAAAAAATATGTTCATTGCTCCACCCATTTTTGTATCTGCTCCCACCCAACCTAAGACAGAAATGCAACCCTTAGGTGGAATTGCATTCCCAATCCCTCTCCTAGACATCAAGTTCAACCATAGCAACACACACTTGTATCAATTTTGTCCTATACAATGGTACCTCCGGTTGTGGATGGAATCCATTCCAGAGCTCTGGTCGGATCCTGAGGTTTCCACAACCGGAGGGACCGCTTCTGTGCATGCGTGCATGGCGAAACCCCAAAAAATACTTCCGGGTTTGCCACATTCAGATCCTGAAGGATACACAACCAGAGGTGTGCATATCCAGAGAGGTGTGCATATCCAGAGGTACCACTGTATTCCCCATTGATCCCAGTATTGCCTCCTCCTATTGGCAGTGGCTCCACAGGGGAATCTGGCAAATGGTTTTTTCTACTCACATCCGTTTTACTCACACTGTTACCTGATCATTTTTAACTGAGGATGTGGGCACAGTATGCGCTCTACCACTGAGCTACAGTCTCACCCTAAATAGGCACCATTGAAGGATGTGTTTACTTGCATGAGCCCCTGGAAACTTGTGTGGTGTCAGAAAGGGGGAAGCGGGGCAGAGATTCCCAGCTGATACTCTGCTTTCCTGAGTGTTCCAACGGTGAGCAATGCAGAGTCGTAGCTACAGATTGGGCGGAGGGGGCCTAGGCAAGTGGTTTGCCCCAGGTGAAGCCTCCAGAGGTGCCCCATTGAGGCTCCCACCATGTGTGTGTGTGTGTGTGTGTGTGTGTGTATGCAAATGCCCATTGGGAGTGCCAAACTAGGTATTTGACCCAGGTGAAATAAACCTAGTTTCGCCCCTGAACAATGAAGTTATTTTAAATGCTCCTTTATGCCTGGCCCTTGCATGCAGTTCCCTAGTAGATAATAAACACACATACGCAAGTGTTTTGGTTTATGGGTTCAAATATGCCACAACTTTATTGGTTACAGATGTGAGCGATTTGGCTTAGGCATTGATTGAAGCCAGGCTATATCTGGACTCTCGCCCGTTTGTAGGCAGTCCAACTAAGGGTAAACCACCAATATGGGGAGCCCTGTGAGTTACATCAAATAGGAGCACCCTAAGGGGTCGTGGCATGGCCCTAGCCCACATCTGGACATCGGACAGAATCCACACCCCTGGATCCCTTTAACAGGATACCCTTAATTAGGAGGGGCAGGCGGAAGCTACAACCTCCCCTCTATCCAAACAAAGGCTTACCCAACGCCTAACCTCACAAAGTTGTGATGATTGCTACCAGGTAGGTGAAAACCAAATGGCTGGTGCCAATTTGCCAAGCAGAAAAAAATTCCTACACGGCCCCAACAATATGGTGGCCAAAAGTTGTCCATAGCAAGGTCATAAACAAACAAGGCATAAAAAAGATGGTGGGTGGTTAGGGAGATCTGACAGAAGGGGTGAGAGAGGAAGGCACCCTGGCCGTGCCACGGTTAAATCTCTCATGGCCACGCCCATTGTCAGTGCTGATTGGCCAGCGGGACCATGCTGGGTGTGGCGCTGCCCAGAGCTGGTGACGTGGTCGGGGTGAAACATGAAAGGGGGTGTCAATCTCCACCCTCGTACCAAATCACTGTTGGGTCCCGGATGCCCAGCCCCACCAGCAAAGGTGAGCGGTCTTTTAGGTCTCTGTCTATCACTGAGGGGAGAGACTCCATCAGGCAAGGCCTCCTTCCACCTGCCTTGCTCTACCCTCTGCTTCTCTTTTTAAAAAAAAAAAAATTATTGGTTTTTCACAGTTTTTGTAAACAGAAAACATTATACAATACAAACAAACAAACATACAAACAAACAAATATAATTTCAAATCCTTTTTTCTTGAACCTTACTTCACCGACTTCCCCATACCTCCCCTTTCTGCAGCCCAATTTCCAAATTTGTTTCCGCAAATCCTACCCCTTGGTTTTATCAAATTTTCCCTTATTCTTTTCTTTTACTTAATCTTTTGCAGCTGTAATCCCCCTTTTCCCAAAACTTCAACATTTTAGCATTCATTAATTTTACAATGTTTCTTAAGATAAATTCTAAATTTCTTCCAGTCTTCATCCGCCGTCTCTTTCCCCTGGTCACGGATTCTGCCAGTCATTTCAGCCAGTCCCATATAGTCTATCACCTTCATCTGCCATTCTTCCAGAGTGGGTAGATCTTGTGTCTTCCAATACTTTGCGATAAGTATTCTTGCTGCTGTTGTAGCATACATAAAAAAAGTTCTGTCTTTCTTTGACACCAATTGGCCGACAATGCCCAAGAGAAAGGCCTCTGGTTTCTTAGGGAAAGTACATTTAAGTACCTTTTTCATTTCATTATATATCATTTCCCAGAAAGCCTTAATCTTTGGGCATGTCCACCAAAGGTGATAAAAAGTACCTTCAGTTTCTTTACATTTCCAACACTTATTATCAGGCAAATGGTAGATTTTTGCTAGCTTGACTGGGGTCATGTACCACCTATAGATCATTTTCATAATATTTTCCTTTAAGGCATTACATGCCGTAAATTTTATACCGGTGGTCCACAACTGTTCTCAGTCAGCAAACATAATGTTATGACCAATGTCCTGAGCCCACTTAATCATAGCTGATTTAACTGTTTCATCTTGTGTATTCCATTTCAGCAACAAGTTATACATTCTTGACAAATTCTTAGTATTGGGTTCTAACAATTCTGTTTCTAGTTTTGATTTTTCCACCTGGACTACCCTCTGCTTCTCAATGTGTATTGTATTGTTTTATGCGCTGTGGCTTCCCGTTGTTTTATTGATTATAGTTTAGATATTATTGTAACTGTTGAGTGGATTTCTGTTTAACTTTTATATGTTGATATTATTATTTTATACTATTCTAATGATTGTTGGATGTTACTTTCTTGATGGAGGTTGCCTATTTAAAGTTATGCTTTATTATCTGATTTTTGTATTGCATTAGATTGTTATAAGATGTACATTTTTTGTTTCTTCAGCTTGTAAACCGCCTTGAGTATTGTAAGATAGAAAGGCGGTATACAAATTAAAAATGAAATGAAACGAACCTGGGAGAAGAGACGGTGGAAGAGGACTGGAAAAAATTTAAAGACTATTTACAGAAACGTTATAAATTGTATGAATGTTAGGAGTATGCACAAATGAGAGCAACATGGCAGCAGTAAATTCAATGCAAGACATATGAGAATAGGCGATGTTTAGAGAAATAGTGAAATCTGAAGAAACACCATGTTCAAATTTAGCAGGTTAATTTATGATCAAAATATTTATAATTTGGAATTGAATATCTGAGAATTACAAAATAAGATTGGAAGTAAGGTAACAAATTGCTGTATTTAACTATATGATGGAGAACACAGGGGAGGGTGATGCGAGGAAGTCCAAAGATCATGAAAGTATGATTTATGAACATTTGTAAAAAAAAAATTCTTATCTTTTATTCTTATTCTCCTTATTCTTACTTTTTTCTTATAATTTTACTTTGAACTTCTCTGTTTTTCTGTATCTTTGATGTTATTTTTGTTGTTTAAAATTGCAATAAATATTTTATAAAAAAATAAATAAAAATGAAATGAAACGAAATACTTTTTGGCAAAACAGTGGGGCAGTGAGATTGCTGTCACCTCGGACCTGTCAGGCCAGCAAAGCTATATAATCAACACCAATGCCCTTCACCTGTCTGATCACACCTGGCACAGACCCTTCAAGAAGGCTCTCTCTACACTTGAGTTCAGCCTTGACTTCAAGCTGCAGACTAAAGGAGCCCAGCTTTTCCTTCAAGCAGACATCATTACTTAACAGTCTTGACCATTTAATTTATCGTTCAGATTGTCCACAATGTGACATAGGATGAAGAAAAGGAAGGGGCATAGCTCAGTGGTAGAGCATCTGCTCTCCATGCAAAACCAGAAGCACTGACCCATCGTTCTTTATTTATGGTGGGAAAAGGGATATCATGCATTTTTTCCCCATTTTTGAAGCATTGCAGACATCATGACAATAATACGAGTGGATATTTACAGAGGATGCTACTACCATGAACAGCAAGGAATTAGTTGAAGATTTTCTTATTGCAACACAATTTACAATTTAAAAAGTTGGGCTAGCAGGATTTGAAAGGAGCTAATCTGGATTATTGGTTTGCAAAGGTATGGGATTTCATTGCTTGAAAAAATCACATTTGAATTAAGAGTTCTTAGAGGTCAAAGTAAAAAAAATAAAAATATTTTGATATGGTATGATTTTGTAACTTATGTGACTTAAAGGAAAGTGAGCAGTTCCCACTTCCAGCCTTTAAAGGGATTTGGATTATCTGCCTTGGAAACTCAGTCAGTAGAGCATGAGACTCTTAATCTCAGGGTCGTGGGTCTGAGCCCCAGGTTGGGCAAAAGATTCCTGCATTGCAGGGAGTTGGACTAGATGACCCTCGTGTCCCTTCAAACTCTATAATTCTGTGAGTTCTCTCAGTGTTCATACCTCCTTATAGCGCTTCCTGTTTTGTTGCCCCTATAACTATAACATGAAACAGAAAAAGGAAAAGTTATTAAAAATTGGTTCAAATGCTTACCTGATGTACTTGCCTGAATAGATCCCTTAACAAAGGTTTTCATTATTTGCTTGCCCAGAAAGTCAACCGTAGTTTAATTTTTATTTGTTGCAATTAGGTTGAATTTCCCTTTGTTATATAGCTTATACTAAAATGTATCTTTCTTTTTCTGTATGTTAAAAAATCAATCAAAAGATTGTTTAAAAAATATCGCCAAATGAGACTCATATAGCGGAGGTGGGCTTGTTATTTTTGGCAGAAACTCAGGGGACACCTGCCATGGCCGGAATAATCTCACCAGATGGTTTAAGCACCATTGCTGTCGGAGAGCGATAAAGTCATAACCACTTAATATGTGTGCATGTTAAATTAAAGCGGCTGCACAATTTCATTAGCCTCTGGCTGCCAGTCAACTTGGGGATATGAGCTTTTAACTTATCAATAAACCTAAATCTCTAGGATTAGGGATAAACGCTTAATGCAATCAGAGTTTGGGGGAAGGGGAGAGATGCTTCTGATTTCATGGTAATCAGGCAATTATAATGTCACAAGCACTGCGGGGGGCAGTTTTTTCTCATTATCCATTTTTATTGAGGGGTCTGGAGAAACACGGTTCCTCTGTGTGTGTAAAGGACAGTATTCATCATTGCACAAGGAAGCTTTTTGAAAAATCAATATGTGTTGGGCTTTTCGTACTTTAAGAGTAAGCCCTATTTTGGCACCAGTTTGAAATTCACCTCTGTCTTTGTGACCATGTGGTAAAGAAGCAATGCACATGCATAGAACTGGAAATACATCAGTGACACATACTGTCTGGCTGGCTGGGGTTTTGATAGCTCCTTCTTCCCCAAAGGCCCCTAAATAATATAGCAGTAGTAGTAAGGATTGGGGTGTTATTCATTCAGTGGTCTGTGTTTGCCTGAGCTTTAGTCTGGACTAAGGATTCTGAGCTCCCGTGTCATGATTTGATACATGATGTCCAATCACAGAACATTTCAGGATTGGGGCCTGTGCCATTGGCCCTTGAACTCTGAGCCGTGATTCGCAGTTTGGAAGTTTAGACAGCCAATCACATTGGGAGTGGGAGTGGCCCAGGCTTTCAGAAATGTATATAAGAAGTTGCTTTGCCTCTGTTTCCCAGTTATGTAGTTCAGAAAGGGTTCTTGCTGTTATCACTGTGTCTTGCCTCATAGGAACCCACCTACACTTCATGGGGAACCTAGGAAACTGCCTTAAATTGAGTCAGACTATTGGTCCATCCAGTTCAGTGTTGCCTGCACTGACTGGTAGAGTCTCTCCAGGGTTTCAGACGAGAAATATTCCCAGTTCTACCTGGAGATGTTGGGGATTGAACCTGGGACTTTGTGTGTGTAAAGTAGAAGCTGAACCACTGAGCTATGGCTAGCAGTATTGGGCTCCTACATCTTATAACCCTGCTCTGGAAGGACTGCATCTTACAATCCATGTCACTAGAGCACTTCTTCTCCCTCTCCCCATTCCTCCCCCTGTCACATCCTTTCTTCCACCCTCTTCTCAGCACAGGCACGATTCCTTGAGTTATTAATATGAATCGCCTGTCACACTAATAAATGAAAAGCGGCAGCTATAATAGCCCATCAGCCTAAGCCCAGAACTCCAGCTGGGAGCTTTGTCAGAGTGACCTGGAAAGAACAACAAGAGCGTCAAACAAGCCTGCACCGCACACACACGCACACACACAAACACACACCACACACTTTGTGCACAAACCACTTCCAATGGCAGTGCCTTAGATGGGGCTGGCTTGCCAGAGGCAGTCTCTGTCCATCTTCATTTGCAGAGCTCAGCCAAGACTTGCACTCTTCACGGGACTCAAAATCATCTGTAATTCCCATCATGAAATCTGCCACTCTTTTATATCACCTTCCCCCCCTCTCTCTGCCGACTCGAGCCTTCTGAAGGTCTTGCACCCCCTCATGACTCTTGGTTTTCTGTGTTTATTATTGTCTGTCCACAGAACATCCTTTGTTTTGTTTTGTATTATTATTATTTGTTTTATTATTGCCTTCATATCCCACCTTTTTCTGCAAGGAGCTCAAGGTGGTGCAAAAGGTTCTCCCCCTCCTCAGTTAAGCTCCAGCTCCAAGGGCCTTCTGGCAGTTCCCTCCCTGTGAGAAGTGAGGTTATGGGGAACCATGCAGAGGGCCTTCTCGGTAGTGGCACCCGCCCTGTGGAGCGCCCTCCCAACAGATGTCAAGGAAATAAAAAAGCTATCTGACTTTTAGAAGACATCTGAAGGCAACCCTGTTTGGGGAAGTTTTTAATGTTTGGTGTTTTACTGTGTTTTTAACATTCTGTTGGGAGCCAAATGGGCAGGGTGTAAATAATAAATTATTAGTAGCCGTATTATTAGTAGTAGTAGTATTTTGTGGTGAGCGGCAGTTGCAGCTGGCTGCAGCGCCTCCTTCACGTTGTGGAGCCTCGCCATTGTACTGCAGCCATTGCTGCTCACTCCTGGCCATTGCAGAGCATCACAGGCACCAACCTTTTCCTACTCTACATAATACCCTTTTTGAGGTGAGGCAACCAGATCTGTAAACCATATTCCAGATGTGATCACATCATTTATTTGTGTAGCAGCATTATTATTTTACAGTTCTATTTTCAGTTCCTTTCTTAGCACGGGATCTGCCTTTTTCACAGGGCAACACACTGGGAAAAGACCAGTGCAGGGACTGAACCCAACAATAATTTAAACAGAATTCCACCCACATGCATACAGCTCACCCTGTTTTCAGATGCTTAGACAAAGCGAATTTGAGAATGCCATTTAATATATGATCAAGCAGGTGCATACTTCTGAAAACAACCCCAAAATAGCTCATAAATATAAAGGGATATATATATATAAGGGAAAGTATGTGGCTCCCAGCATGCTGAAGGGAAATATATTGAGGTGACAGTTCTAATGAAAACGTGTTCTCCTCGGTGACACCAGGATCCAAACAAAGCATAGTAAAACATTTTACTTAAGGGGGTGGGAGGATAAATAAGGAATAAAGCATGGTGTACCATTAAAAATGATGCATTGTTGGGATGTGGTATTACACGACAGGGACCTGGGAAGGTGGAGCCATGTTGTGGCATGTTGATGAGCTGAGGATCTGTGAGAGAACAATAATCCATCCCATGATTTAAAACAGGTTTAGGGAACCTATGAGCCTCCCATCAGCCACGGCTGTCTGTTGCATCCCTTGCCAGCTATGCAGTGGAACTCAAGGTCTGAAGCAGAAAACCTCTTGCATGCACAGGGGCTCCCAGCATGGTTTAAGGCACTGACCGTGCAGGGTTCTAAATCGTGTGAGGAAGCTAGACGTATACATCAGGCTCCTTACTGCAGACCTTGAGTCACAATGCATCAGCGGTGAGGCTGACCCATACAATGGTGAAGGGCAACAGGAACAGCCTTCCTTTCTTGGCCCTTGTGATTGTGGTTGCATGGATCATAATGAACAATGCTAGAGCTGAAGGGTAGATAGATAGATAATTTATTACAGTCGGAGACCAGCTTATAAAACACACACAATGTACAACAATAAACTACTGCAGAGAGATGACCCAGAGTCACCCATAGAACTGAGTTTGGGGATTTTCTTAACGAACTAGTTTGAGTTGCGAGATGGTCTGCGCCTACAGATCTGTACACAGAATCTGGCGACCATCCGGGTTGTCTTCTGATCTTTGCCTAACAGAAAAAGGTCGATTTTTTTTCTTTTCCAGGAGGCCAGCGAGCCTCACCAGTAGGGGATCAATGGTCTTACTACGTGCCTCTTCATAAAAGGGACTTCTAAAGAACAAGTGCTCTGGGCTTCCTATCTCCCCCAATGAACAGGCGCAAAATCTCTGAGCGTATGGGACTTTTTTAAAGGCTCCTTCCAGGACTGACGAGGGCAGGGCCGAGCTCCTGGTGAGTGTAAAGGCCCTTCTTGCATTTTTAGATATGAGAAAGAAGAGATATGCTGTCAGTGTGGCTATATATCTCTCGATTTCTCCGATTTTATAGTCGGGGCACCTTGAGCAGTCCCATTGTCTGAAATCATTCTTTGCCTGACCGTAGCTCTTGCCCAGCCCAACCCCAGGCTTAGAAGGGCTTGAGGGGCAAAACCCAGTTTCTGAAGGGTGTTCAGGACTGCTGTCTGCCAGCCTGACTGGAACTGGCCACAGAGGATCAGTGGGGCTATTCCTCGGGGGAGCAGATTCAATGTCAGCCATTTGTAGATTGATGTTAGGCAGATATAAGCCTCCACTCTCATCATCCCCATTTCTAGTCTAACCCATGCATTTGAAACTCATCTGGGGACTTGAGCTGAAGGGTATTGAGGTGCCTGGACCCCTGAGAGATACAGGATCTGCAATTCAGATTGCTCATTTTTTTGTTTTGCCCATTAAGGAAGTGGCATTTTAGGAATGGAGCTTAAACTTTAACTCTCATGCCCTTTCTTCAGTGTAATTACCAACACAGAGAGAATTATCTAGAGAGAAAGCAGCTACAGACACCTACTGTACCTGTATTCCCCACCCCAATGAAGCTAATTTCAGCTGTGGGGTGACCATCTATTATGGAAAGACACAAGAAGGGCTAAGCAACTTCTACCAGAGGGCTGATTCTCTGATCTTTAGACATTTGCAATAAATGAATGAATGAACAAATACTCATTGGTTCTCCCACGCCATGCCTGGTTTGGACCCCTCATCTTATGAAAGTTGCCATGGCTCAGGAGTTGAGAGCATCTGCTTTGCATGCAGATTATTCCAAGTTCAGTCCCCAGCACCTCTAGTTAGGATTGAAAAAGGCCTCTTCCTGAAAACTTGGGACAGCCACTGCCAGTCAGTGTAGGCACTACTGAGCTAAATAGACCCATGCTCTGACTTTGTATAAGGCTGTTTCCTATGTAGTTTAACTGGGACGGCAATAAGAAACTCAATTCTCTGTGGATGCATTTTCCGTTTCATTATATTGCTTATCTCCCCAAAGCTCAAACCTTAAGGATTTTGCAACAGCCAACATCCCAGGACAATGGCTTTCACAAAACAATTGCAAAGAATAATTGCCTCCATGTTCATTTTCATAAGGGTTAGCCAAAGTGTTAGCAACTGATGTGCTGGAACTCTTAATTGCACAAAACTGCTGCCTAAAACTCCTGTTCAGCAAAATATAAAAATAAAAGAAAAAACCAAGTAGCCTGCTTTGTGGAGGTCAATTTTATTTTGTTTTTTGTTTCTATTTAGGCCACTTTACTTCATAACATGAGAGACATTCAAATGCATTTATTGGGTTTCATCAGTTCCCTCGGGTCTAGATATGAGAACGCCACCACTATCAGCATAAAGCTTAAAATGGTACTATGCGTTTGTAACAAAATCTATAAGGCTTAAGGAGTGTACCTCTGGCCTCCTAAACCACTGATGTATGCAAGAACAATTGGAGATGTTCATTCACCCCCCATAAGATCTCACCGTCCCTCATTATCAAGTACGGTCCCTGGAAAATCGCCATCTCTGTCAGGTAGGGAGAAATGTAGTGCATATCAATGTGAATGTACCCAATTCACGTTTTGTGAAACAATATGCGAACCAAAACAGTCATTCTGAAACTAGCACTCCATACACCCCAGAGCTAGTAGAGCATCACAGTTATTACACGCTGCTGAACACTCTTGCCCTGCTTGTTGTGTGCTGAATTCACAGCAAAGGGAGGGAGCATAGCTCAGTGGTGGACCACAAGCTTTCGTATGCAGCAGATCTCAGGTTCAATCCCTGGCCTCTTCAGTTTAAAAAAAGGATCAGGTAGTGTGTGACAAGAAAGACCTCTCTGCCCAAGATCCTAGGATGCTGCTGCCAGTCAGAACAGACAGTCAGAACAGCCACCTGCATGGGAAACAGTGCAGCTATTATTATTATTATTATTATTATTATTATTATTATTATTATTATTACCTGGTCTGGTCCATCTGGCTGGGTTTCCCCAGCCACTCTGGGAGGCTCCCAAGAAAATATTAAAAACACAACAAAGATTAAAAACTTCCCTAAACAGGGTTGCCTTCAGATGTCTTCTAAAAGTCTGATAGTTGTTTATTTCCTTGACATCTGATGGGAGGGCGTTCCACAGGACGGGCACCACTACCGAGAGGGCCCTCTGCCTGGTTCCCTGTAACCTCACTTCTCACAATGAGGGAGTCACCAGAAGGCCCTCGGAGCTGGACCTCAGTGTCCGGGCAGAACGATGGGGGTGGAGACGCTCCTTCAGGTATACTGGACGGAGGCTGTTTAGGGCTTTAAATTGTGAACAGGGATGAGGTGTTGTAGATGGCAGACCCATCAACGTCAATAGATATGACTAACAATGGTACATTAATTTCACTTGGGCTGTTCTGAGTAAAGCTTACTTGGATGTAACAAATGGGAAGCTCCTTTATACCAAGTCAGGCCCCTGACTGCCAGTGACTGTTTGGTTTTCAGAAAGGTTTTCAGAAAGTCTTTCCCAGTCTTTCCTAAACATGCCAGGGATCAAACTGGGACCTTCAGCATTCAAAGCCACTGCCGCTGAGCTGTAGCTGTACTGGTGCTATTCAAAACCCAAACCGTGAGCCAGTGTTGCTTTGGAAGAAACTCACAACAATTTAGAATTTACTCAAAAGCACACTCATTGAGAGATAGGAAACTTGAGTCAGCCATTGGTTTGACTAGTTCAGTGTCTAAAGTAAAAAGGTAAAGGACCCCTGGTTGGTTAAGTCCAGTCAAAGGCAACCATGGGGTTGTGGCGCTCATCTCACATTCAAGCCAAGGGAGCTGGCATTTGTCCACAGACAGCTTTCCAGGTCGTGTGGACAGCATGACTAAATGGCTTCTGGCGCAAGGGGACACTGTGATGAGTGCCAGAGTGCATGGAAACGCCATTTACCTTCCTGCCTATTTATCAATTTGCACTGGCATGCTTTCGAACTGCTAGGTTGGCAGGAGCTGGGACAGAGCTCACCCCATCGTGGGGATTCGAATTGCCAACCTTCTGATCGGCAAGCCCAAGAGGCTCAGTGGTTTAGACCACAGCACCACCCGCATCCCTGCGGGTGTCTACACTGAGTAGCAGTAGCTCTCCAGTGTTTCAGGCTGAAGACATTCCTAAGCTGACATGGAGATGCTGGAGTTCAGACCTGGGATTTTCTGCATGCAAAGTTCTACCACTGAGCTATGGTCCTTCCCCTAATAGGAACACAGGAAGCTGTGTTTCAGTGAATCAAACCATTGATCCAACCAGTTTGGTATTGTCCACACTACACTGACTCTCTCTCTAGGGACTTTCCTACCCTGACCTGCAGATGTTTGGATTTGAACCCGAGACCTTCAGCATGCAAAACAGATGCTCTACTGCTACAGCACAGCCATTGGCCTAATCCACCTTTAGGTTGGAGAGCATACACTCCACTTCCCATCACAGTTTACATTCAGATAAAAGCTGGAGTCAGGGCTGAGGTCAGGCAAGAATAAGCCTGCCTTCACTCTTGAAGAACCAGACCTCTAGAAATTGCACCCGTGTCTGCTTGCTGTATTTATTAACAGGGTGTGAAATATGTCAGGAAACCCATTTTTTTTCCACACGAAAATTAATGGAAGCTGCAAACTGGTAAAACGCAAGGAATTGCTGTGGCTTGTTTTCTTTTTTTTAAAGTACAAAGATTTCTCTTCAAGAGTGCAACAAAGTTTAGCAAATTTCCATAGCCTTTCCCCCACACAAATATTTACATATGCTATACATCAAAACTGAATTGCAAACTGAACATTAATCATAATTTGGAATGTGTGAGTTATTTCCATTATGCTTGACAAGTAGCGCATTGGGGGTTTTTTGTTGTTGTTCATGCTTCTAAGATAGCCGTTTCTGTTCCCCAGATAATAGACTCATATAACTGCAGAATTGGAAGGGGCCACAGGGGTCATTTGGTCCAACCCTCTGCAATGCAGAGGGTTGCCCAGTGCCTTGATTTTAAGATTCTGATTATAGAGTTCTGTGAAAGCAGCTATAGGAAGAGTGGCGACATGCAGGACTGCATCCACCATGGATCATATTGCTAAGGAAGGAAAACCTCCTTTTTTAAAAAAAATAAAAAATATATGATATTTATTAGAAGTTTAAAGATTACAAAAGAAAGAAAAAAGAAAAACAATAAAAAGTTTAACAGAACATACATTACAATACATAAAAAGAAAAACATAAAGAAAACAATACAACAATACAGCAAAAAGAAACAAAAACACTAAAACACACATCCAGTATTCCATATCTTTACCTTTCATTTACTTGTTTCATCGACCTCCTCACACCTCCCTTTTTTGTATTCTAATTCAATTAACTATTTCAGCAAATTCTTTCTATAATTTATCTTAACGGTCTAACCTTAAATTTTTTCATTTTAGCCCATTATCAATCAGCTTTTACCATTAAATTGCAACCCATTTATAACCCTTTTTTCATATTCTCTTAAATCATTACAGCTGGAAACCCCTTAATTGCTATCCAACATCATTCTATCATTCATTAATTTTACAATATTTCTGTAGATAGTCTTTAAATTTCTTCCAATCTTCTTCCACCGACTCTTCTCCCTGGTCTCGGATTCTGTCAGTCATTTCTGCCAATTCCATATAGTCCATCACCTTCGGAAAAACCTCCTTTTAATAAAGTACTTTCACCAGGAATTTGCTTCAAGCCACCGCTGCATCAGGGATGTGTGTGGGCAGCAGTCCGAGGAAAGCCCTGAAGATAGCAACCTGCTGTGTACCAAGTCATAGCATTGGTCCTTCTAGCTCAGTATTGTCTATGCTGACTGACAGTGCCTCTCAAGGATTTCAAACAGGACATTCCCCAGGCTCAATTCCCAGCATCTCCAGGCAGGGCTGGGGCCTTCTCCATGCTATGCAGATGCTCTACATCAGGTGTTCTGACACTCATGTAAATAAGATTCTGCACTGAAGAGAATTTGCCCCTGCCTTCAACCCAACAGTAAGTGACTTCTCATAACATCTCTCTTTTGCAAGAATCAGTGAACAAATATTGATATGGTTAGATTAACAAGCCCCCCAGGAATGACACAGGAGATGGCTTAGACCGTGGTGGTGGGACACTGAAGAGCAGTTTAGGGAAGGAACAAACTGGGAGTTGCTGGAAGCAGGAGGTTGGAGCAATCAAGGTGGGCCAGAATAAGGAGGCTCTTCCAGGACAGGGCTAGAGGCTAAGAGTCGCAGTGTGAGTGCGGAAGCAGACAGAGAGCAGTCCAAGGTTTCCCTTTCTACACAGGAGCAGGACCAGTCCCAGTCCTGCTGACTCTCCTTCCCCTCTGACACCACACTCAATGTGAGTCCTGCAGGACCTGACTCCAGCAGTGCTCAACGCACATAGGATTCCCATCAACTAGCGTTCTGAGGCATGCTCTGAATGCTGCATGCAGCCTCTGATAGTGGAGGTAGAACATAGAACTTTTTTTGGAAATAAAGGAACAAAATATTTGGTTTCAGTTCAGCTAACACTCCATAAGGGCTGGTGTCAAAGGCTGACATAACGGAGTACCTGCCAAGAGCCCACAGCCCATCAGAAGGTCCACTGACAAAGACCCTCATTCCTGGTCCTCTTCTTCATCCTTGCAACCTTCTTGTTCATCTGCCTCTCACTCTTGCAAGCATATGACAGGTGTGCTGAGAAAGAGGAGGGAAGCTTGTTCTCTGGCACTGCCTGGCAACAACAACCAGATTGGTGGAGACTTGTCCATAAGTGCCAATGGGGCAGCACCCCACCAACCTCAGCCGTGATTCCTCCAAGCCCTGCTTACAAGCAGTCCAGATAGTAGCCCTGGCTGACAGCTTCCACAGTGTGACCCTTCTAGAACTTAGCAGGGAGGACGATAGGTCAAAGCTACAATTGGTTGGCTCTGCCTATTATTTGCTCCAGCTCTGTTAACTTCCTTGCTTTCTGTCTTATCGCTTTCAGTGGGCACCAGCCACCATTGAGCCAGATGGTAGCAATGGTGAGGCAGAGGAGCAAGAGCAGCTGGCAACAACAACAAGGAGGAAATGAGAGAGGAGTGGGCTATTGGGGCTGTTTTGCCAAAAAGTCCCCCAAACCTGGAGATGGCACATTTCTATCAATGTCCAAATAGTCAAAGGTTTGAATCCTATATCTAAAAAGGTAAAGGGACCCCTGACTGTTAGGTCCAGCCGCGGCCGACTCTGGGGTTGTGGCACTCATTTCGCCTTATTGGCCAAGGGTGTACAGCTTCCGGGTCATGTGGCCAGCATGACTAAGCCACTTCTGGCGAACCAGAGCAGCGCACGGAAACGCTGTTTACCTTCCCGCTGGAGTGGTACCTATTTATCTACTTGCACTTTGACGTGCTTTCAAACTGCTAGGTTGGCAGGAGCCATCCCCGTCATGGGGATTCAAACCACTGACCTTCTGATTGGCAAGCCCAAGAGGCTCAGTGGTTTAGACCACAGCGCCACCCGTGTCCCAATCCTATATCTACTCCCACCCTTATTCCAAGCTGTTGTTTAATTCTATGCTTTGGATAACTAATCTGCAAATTCAAAATTATGAATTGTATAACCTGTTGACTCAGCTCTACTAAGATGAGTCTGTGAATGTTGGCCACAAATGGAGCAAAAAACAACAACGGATATACCAGTGGCATGCAGCAACAGAAGATATCATTGTGGCATGGATGAGATGTCCACAGTTCAGAAAAGCGCCTTCCACCCTAAACTGCTACATTTCCCCACAGTGCCACCTAGAGGCTCAATTTCATATTTGCTTCTCTTAACGTCACTGCAGAGGAAAACAGAAGTTTGCAAAGTTTGCTGCTGCGTGCGCCCCTGTGTATTATCAGTTCAAGGCAACTTCCTGAAACTCATATAAAGAAAAACATCTAAATGAGACCAGGATGAGTAATTGATGATCATAACTGTGATTATAAGGTATAATTACAATTAGCTGAACAAGAGTGTTAATCATGGAAATAATTACATGTCAGCTTTATTCCTATAGAAATGAGAATGTAATTAAGTGGCCCAGAAGGGTAACAACCCACTACTCCCAACTCACAAATCTTAGAGTGGCAGAGGTAGCGCTTGTTGCCTTAAGGGAAAGAGGAATTACAGCCAGGGAAACAGCTTGGCTGGTGATGTTTAATATTCCTGCTTGCAACAATCAACATGAAATAGTGAACAGGGTTATCAGCATTAATAATATGCCTTTCAAGTTGATTGAGCCAATTTTAAACATCATCAAATAGGAATGGGATAAACACTCAGGGCCATCCTACCCAGCGCACTGGGCTCATCATACATGCCAAACCTTGTGGGTGGAAGGGGCAGGGAGGGGCAGCCCAACCCATTTCGCCACCTGAAGTGAAACAGCGAGGTGCCCCTTGCGTGCAAGGAGCTCAGTGTGGTGTGAATATGTGCTGGTCCCGGGGGGGTGGGTACCGTGTGGCATGGTCTAAGTCCAGTACTAGGTTGAGGGTAAGGAGGCTGTCCATCAGGGGCGAAGCGAAGTCCAAAGCGAGGAGTTGGGCGTGGTCAGGAACTCTGGCAGGAGAGCAGGTCAGGGTGCCAGCAGGAACAGGATACCAACGATGTTGCTCCCGCAACCTGGGACTGGGCTGGCTGGCCTTTATCTCCTCTGAGGCATACGGCGACCCCGGTCCACAGGTGACTCGCCTCTCCTGGCCTTAAGGCGAGCACTCCTCCTGTGAGAACTTAGTTCCCTCCGCCTCTCTGCCCTGAGCCTCTGCAGCTCCAGAGAGGCTGGAGGGTTACTGGACCCAGAGGCAACTTCACCTTCCCCTGACAGGGCTGAGAGAGGCGCACCTGCAGGCAATGGGTCCTCGATCACCTCCGGAGCCAGAGCGGATTCAGCTGGTGTCTGCTCCTGAGGATCCGGCACAGGTGAGGGCCTTTCAGGTTCAAGCCCCAGCCCCGGTTCAGCCGGCCCTGGAGGTGGGGACTCCTGTGCAGGCTGGGATTCCTCAGGTTCAGCCTCTGAATCCGATTGCCAGGCCATCACAAAATCCTTCTCAGCCTCCCCATTTTATCCACACAACAACCCTGTGGGGTAGGTTAGGCTGAGGTAGACAGTGTCTTGCCCAAGGTCACCCAGGGAACTTGATGGCTGAGTAGGGATTTGAATCCTGGGCTCCCAGGTCCTAGTCCAACACTCTAACCACTACACAGCACTGCCTCAAGTAGTCTACTGTCCCAAGGGTAAATGCCAATGGTTAGGAAAGCAAATGATTAAGCAGGATATGAAGGCCTTTTATAAACAAATGACTGTTGGCCCCACTCACATAGATGCTGCAGAGGAAAATTGGGATGAGCATCTTTTGGGGCTGTACTCTTGCAGGAGCCAAAACAGGACATCCCAGGATCCAATCGAAAGCTGGGATGGTTTCTGTCATTTTGGTATGTCCCACTCAAGGAAGACTGTTGAAGGGTGTTAACCCACCAAGCAAGCCCAGACAGGAATGAGGCCCTTAGGCTGAAAAAAATTCCCACCCTTGGCGTTATGGCCCTGCCACATCCCTGCCAAATTGCACAAGCTGATTGGAAGCTTCATAGACACATTTGATTTCACACTGAGTTCTGGATGGGTGCAACGGCCTTTGAAAATGACACACAAACACAAAAAAAAGAAGTTGAGCACAACAATGATATAAATAACGTTTCAAATAAATAAATAACTACCCACCAGCAAATGTTTAATATAACCATTAAAAGCAAAACAGATGGCAATTAAGACTAGATCCATTTGCACTGATGTCCCAGAGCAATTAAAAGTTCAAAACAATAAAAGCAAGCCAATTTCTTTAAAAATAGAAGTTTTTTTATTTAAAAAAAAATTGAAAAGAAGAACAGATCAACACTCTTGCTAAGAGAGGTAACTAAATTCCCAGGTTCTTTAACAAGTTTAAAGACGTAAGAATCCCATCTGTATACCAACCTGCCAAACCTGCAATTCTTTCCTCTTTGCACTTTCTCTGTGGGTGGGCAGGTGAGCATGCCTGCCCGTTCATCCTTGCAGTATTTCCAGCTTGAATTGTTTACACTTTCAGCAAGTGCCCGCAATCATTATTTTCAAATTGGCGTCACCCTGCTAAACCCAAAGGAAAGGGTTGCATTAAGTAGCTAATACCCGTGCAGGCTACTTCCATTACGAATCCGTAGCATTTGCAGTAGGAATTTTTAATGGGGGTCTGCAATAGCTTGCATGGCAACAGCATGTGGGGACCCGGGATGCATGCTGTAAATCAGGGAGAGACAGCACAATTCAAAGTGTTGGTGCTGACCTTTAAAGCCCTAAATGGCCTTGGCCCAGTATACCTGAAGGAGCCTCTCCACCCCCATCATTCTGCCCGGACACTGAGGTCCAGTGCCAAGGGCCTTCTGGCGGTTCCCTCACTGTGAGAAGCTAGGTTACAGGGAGCCAGGCAGAGGGCCTTCTCAGTGGTGGCACCCACCCTGTGGAACGCCCTCCCACCAGATGTCAAAGAGAAGAACAATTACCAGACTTTTAGAAGACATCTGAAGGCAGCCCTCTTTAGGGAAGCTTTTAATGTTTAACAGACTTCTGTATTTTAATATTCTCTTGGGAGCTGCCCAGAGTGGCTGGGGAAACCCAGCCAGATGGGCGGGGTATAAATATTAAATTGTTGTTGTTGTTGTGCAATGCTATGAATGGGCGAATCAAAGGTTTAAGAGAACTTACTTGGAATCATAGAATTGTAGAGTTGGAAGGGACCCCTATAGTCATCTAGTCCGACCCCCTGCAATGCAGAAATCTGAGCTAAAGCATCCAGGACAGATGGCCATCCAACCATTTTATGGGGAGGGCGACTCCTGCATGAGCATTTCTCAAAATAGCTAAGGTGCTGTAGCTGCCAGTGTGGCCATGGCTCAGTCAGAAGAGCATGAGGCTCTTAATCTCATGGCCTTGGGTGCAAGCCCCACGATGGACAAAAGATTCCTGCACAGAAGTGGGTGACTCTCGTGGCCCCTTCCAGCTCTGCAGTCCTATGATTCTATGACCTGTTATAACCAAGGGGTTGGATGACCCGATAAAAGATCTGAGGAGGAGAAAGGCTGGAGGTGGTTTGCCAGGGCTTTTAAACATCTAAGGTTGTAAAATGCATTGGTACTGATATGGAAGGAAGTCTATACATTAGACCAGCCTTTGCCAATCTTCCTAAGGGGAAGGCTCATAGTTCAGTGGTAGAGCTTTGCGGGTTCAGTCCCTGGCAAGTCCAGCTCTGGCTGGGAGACACCACAGTCTGAAACTCTGGAAACCAATTGGTTGTCAGTATCAGCAATATTGACATATCTTCCAAGTGCCTCTTTTTTAATTATTATTATTATTATTATTATTATTATTATTATTATTATTATTATTATTATTATTATTTTATTTATACCCCGCACTCCCCGGCCAGAGCCAGGCTCAAGGTGGCTAACACCAGTAAAATTACAGTAAAAACATAATAGGAAAAGAAAAAAAACAATTTAAAATACAGGTTAAAATGCAATTTAAAATGCAGCCTCATTTTAAAAGTAGCCCATAGATCAAGACCATAAGGGGAGGGAAACATAAGGGTCAGACTGAGTCGAAACCAAAAGCCAGGTGGAACAGCTTGTCTTGCAGGCCCTGCGGAAAGATGTCAAGTCCTGGAGGCCCTGGTCTCTTGTGACAGAGCATTCCACCAAGCTGGGACCAGTACTGAAAAGGCCCTGGCCCTAGTTGAGACCAATCTAACCACCTTGTGACCTGGGACCTCCAAAATGTTGTCATTTGTGGCCCTTAAGGTCCTCCGTGGGGCATACCAGAAGAGATGGTCCTGTAGGTGTGTGGGTCCTAGGCCATGGGTCCAGGGACAGTCCCGGATTTACAGAAGCCACCCCAGTTTCTGATTTGATCCCAAAATGCCCCGCTTTTCCTTAGAACATCCCTATTTTCACCAGCAAAATGTTGGAGGGTATTGGTAAGACCTCCTTTGTGGGAGAAATGTTGGCAGGTATGGAGTTATGTGACCCCCGAGCCAAGAAGTAAGATACAATGTTTAGAAGACATCTGAAGGTAGCCATGTATGGGGAAGGTTTTTTAATGTTTAATGTTTTATTATGTTTTTATATAGGTTGGAAGCCGCCCAGAGTGGCTGGGATGGGCGGGATATAAATACTAAAATTATTAGTAGTAGTATTGAACAGAATGTCCCTATTTTCACGGGAGAAATATCAGAGTATGCATTGAACTATGTGGACCAATGGGGGGGGGGACAGAACTCTCAGCGCAATCCTGTGCATGTCTACTCAAAAGCAACTTCCACTGATTTCAATGGGGCTCTCTCCCCCATAAGTGGGTTCAGGGCTGGAGCATGAACCTTTCTGCTTCGACATTTTCCTTCTCATGAAATTCCTTCACCTCTGACAACAGAACGCCTCCATCAGTTATGGGTTTTGAAGAGAAGGCAGGCGGGTTGGCATACTAAGTGTCACTTCCTGAACAATGACAGCTTCCTCTTCAGGAAAAGGATTATTCTGTGGCTGGCTGTTTCTCACATGAAATGAGGTGGGTTGTTTAATGGGTCAGAAAAAAAGCAGTCCATTATCTTTCCCAGCGAGTCCCTGAGCTCTTCAAGGTTACAGTTACAGTCCGTGCATTTAATGCCCTCAAGGCTATTATCATTATTTTGTGTGATATTGTTCCCTTTTAGATGGAACTTTGGACACCTCAGATTACATGCTTGTAAATTCCGCTTTCACATTACCAGCCATGTGTATAAAATAACAGGGACTCCTTTACAATAGGAGAAACCTCTCCCTCTCTCTCTTTGCTCTCACTTAAGGGAAGGTGAAAAACTGGCACCTGCCGACAATATTTCTCTCTTTTCCCCCTGTAATGCCTCTCTTTCTCAAACTTGTTTCAGGCCCATTGCCAAACCTAAGTGCACTGGGGACTTGCAGAGCATCCGTTTTTTCTGCAGCAGTCCCACATAGTTGTGTAGCAAGCCCTCGAATCAGGCTTTCTCTCTGTTTGTGCTGTTAGTGTGCCCTAAATCTGTGCCTAAATATGGATGTCTTCTGCAAACGTACCGATCTGGCAAGCGGCGTCGCAGCTTTCTTGCTCCAAGGGTTTGGGATTAAGGCTCGCGTAATGCACAGAGGGACTAATTAGTTACGGAGATGAAGAGACGACAGCGGTCCACGCTACCTCTTGAACTGCCATTTGCAATCTATGCATAAAATAAACATTTAGAGGAATACTACACTTTCTACATTAGCGCTTAACTAGAGAAGACTGTGAGGGATTGTGATCCGATCATCTGCCATTTCATTTTTTGCTCTGTTTTGTTTTGTTTAAAAGGGACAAAATCAGCCATGGATAAGGCAATAGCTCCTGGTGGGGAGGCAGTTAACCCTTTGCATTCTTCAGTTTTCTTTATCAGAATCACCTCCTTGAGCTGCTATTTTGTCAGAGAACCAAAACATACATCATAATGGTACATTTTAAAAGGGGAGGGATTTTACTATCATCATCATATGTTAGTTGCTGTTTACCAAAAAAAAAAAAAAGCCTCAAAGCAACTTAACAGCAAGATAAAATGCAAACAGATAAAGTTTTTTTATTTAAAAAAACCAATTAAAATGGTCATCTAACAATGCAATATGGCCAAGCCCTACTCATACCCACTAAAACATGAGCAGCGCAGTAGATGATCTATCATGGCCTTGTCCAATTGCATTTTTATATAGAAATATTTTAGATTACTACAATTCCATTGGGCATCTATGCAATTCAGCAGCAAAGGTGAAGGAACCCTGATTATCATGAGGGTTCTGTCTTCCAGGCTTGAGTCCTGTGGTGCCTTAACAATAAGCAGGTATTTGAAGCATTGTGTCATTTGCATAATTTATGCAAGTTGCAGAATTTATCTTTTTTTGCAGCAGAATTATTCAACTTTTGTTACTGGAGACTTATTTGAAAGGGGCTGTCTATAAATTATGGCATATTTCTAGAGGGTTTTTGGGGGGAGGGGTATTTAAAAAACACTTTTAAACATCTGCATCTCATATTTCTATTATAGATGTCCGCCCACCCTCAAAAGCATATCCCTCATCTTATGACATTCCCATTCGCCTAATAGAATTGGAGCAAAAGGTGGGAGATGAATGGCAAGTCGTAAGAAATGCACAGGAAATAGGGGAAATCAAAGGAAGGTGCCTCTTAGATCACACGAAAATGGTTGTGCCCGAGAAATGAATGCAAACGGGAAGAAAAAAATTTAAAATTTGTTGATATGGCAGGAGCTAGTATGGTGAGGAGGGGGGATTTTTCTGCCTGAGGACCAAATGCCAGCGATGGGGGGGGGGGGAGCCAGAGGAAAATATGGGTGGAGCAACTGATGTATATTTTAGCTTTGTACAGTAGGCTGGTTCCTACAAGGAAATAAACAACTATCTGACTTTTAGAAGACATCTGAAGGCAGCCCTGTTTAGAGAAGTTTTTAATGTTTGACGTTTTATTGTGTTTTTAATATTCTGTTGGGCTGCCCAGGGTGACTGGGGAACCCCAGCCAGATGGGTGGGGTATAAATAAATTATTATTATTATTATTATTATTATTATTATTATTATTATTATTATTATTACTACTACTACTACTACTACACACCCCTCTGTCTTCCATCCAGATGAGAAAGCAAAATTATCAGGGTCCAAGGACACATCCCAGCTAGGCAAAAACTCTCAAGATGAAGTAAGGCTGGGGAGATGCAAGGCCCAAGGAGAGGCAAGTTATTTTGCATTTCTTGTTGATGTTTGCTTTTGATTGTTTCGCTTCCTTTGAAGAGCAAAGTATAAATGCTTTAAGTAAATAAGACAACATGCTTCAGCTGAAGGCTAAAACAAGCAGAATGTTGGAGGCCCTGTAGCTCTGAGGCAAAGTACATACTTCGCCCACACAAAAGCCTTGGGTTCAGTTCTTGGCAGCTTCACTTATATGGAACAGGGAGCAGTTGATGGTAAAGGCTACTGCTAGCGAGAGAAATAAAACTGTACTAAACAGACAAATATGGGACGCGGGTGGCGCTGTGGGTAAAAGCCTCAGCGCCTAGGGCTTGCCGATCGAAAGGTCGGCGGTTCGAATTCCCGCGGCAGGGTGCGCTCCCGTTGCTCGGTCCCAGCGCCTGCCAACCTAGCAGTTCGAAAGCACCCCCGGGTGCAAGTAGATAAATAGGGACCGCTTACTAGCGGGAAGGTAAACGGCATTTCCGTGTGCTGCATTGGCTCGCCAAATGCAGCTTGTCACGCTGGCCACGTGACCCGGAAGTGTCTCTGGACAGCGCTGGCCCCCGGCCTCTTGAGTGAGATGGGCGCACAACCCTAGAGTCTGTCAAGACTGGCCCGTACGGGCAGGGGTACCTTTACCTTTAAACAGACAAATAACTGGATATGGTGTAAGGCAACTTGCACTATTCCTAAAATCTCCAAGATGAGCATAAGACCTGAGGCTCCTCAAAGACGCCCTGTTTATTCATCATTCACCCTCATTCGTTTGCACAAGCTTTTGCAGTAGTTGGGAAATATCCAGTCCTAATTGAACATTTGTTCTCATCTATTTACAGTGCTGTTATACAAAAATGTGCAGCCATCCTGATTTGCTTGCAGGGTGTTTACACATCTTCCCATTAATAGTTCAATTTTCAGTGCATTTCCCCTTCAAAGCTGTATATTCAAAAGTGTATTTTGTTGCCATTTTGAACTAGGTGTGCAAAAGTATATTTGTTGCCTCAGTGGATGCTTCCATCCACTTTGTGTAAACTTAAATTCCCAGGATCTGCTGGAGTCCCTCCCACAATATAGTGAGGAACTTCCTCCACTTTCTCCTTTCCCCAGTCCTAAATTCAGATCCCCACATTTCTGCAGCAATTTGCAATATTTATTTGGGCAGGGGGATTTAAATGAAAACCCATCAGCCTTTTAGTGCAAATTTCTCTTTATAGACACTTGGAGTGGGCAAGGATCTCCTAAAATTCTTGGGTGCCATGTTCTCCCCATAACTTCTGAAATTAGTAAATGTGGGATCTGAAGTCAAGTCAGCTTCCCCTGGAGCTCAGCTTAGAGAAGTGCCATCGAAGAACAAAGACAAGTGATAGCAGAATCATTATCCTTGTAGAAGGTGAGACATTGAGTGTCAGACACAGAGGAGGGGGGAGTCCCTCCCTCAGCTGTGTATTAGTTAGCAAAAGGCAAAGAAGAATTGAGAGGGGAAAGTTGCCAGGGCCTGATGTCACCACAGGAAAAAGTGTCTTTCACAGGAGGCTCTTGAATTAGAGGTTGCCAGGGTGACCGGGGGGGGAGTTCTGGAAGCAGAAGGGGAGGAGTTGTCATCTGCAAAGGCTGCTGGGAAGAAGGAAGAAGAAGTGGGAAGAACTCCATGTGGCACTGAGAGGGGGCTATTCCAAGAGACCAGGGCGCGTGGCTGACTGTGGCATTGGACACCCAAGCTGGCTGAAACTATGAGAGGAGCAATGAGAGACACTCTTGGGGTGCAATGTTCTGCACCCCATCCATGATGACTCAGGTTGTAAATATGTGTAAAATAAACCATACAGTGGTACCTCGGTTTAAGAACAGTCCTGTTTATCAACTATTTGGTTTACGAGCTCTGCAAAACCAGAAGTAGTGTCCCGGTTTGGAAACTTTACCTCGGTCTAAGAACGGAAGGCCACTGGCAGTGGGAGGCCTCATTAGGGAAAGCGCACCTCGGTTTAAGAACGGTTTCGGTTTAAGAACAGTAAACCGAGGTACCACTGTTTTTCATAAAGACTCTAGTTTCAGCTGTGCCTCATCCCAAAGGAATACAAACTGGTTAAGTGCTAAGACTCCAGGAATCTTGCTCCTGCTAGGCAGAAATTGGGGTGGCCTGTAACAATGCACATTTCGCAAGCAATTTTCCCTATTATAATGCATGCCATTGTTTTAAAGCGTATAATGTTCTTTTCACAAATGCATGCATTTTTTATGCAAACTATCTCCTGATACATGCATTTCCGTACATATTGTTTGATTGGAGAACAGCATTGCAAAATTCAGATAAGTCTGAATTTCAAAGGATTGTTGTGCTCTGGTTTGGGTATCAGTTTGAAAATTGCAGACTGGGGTGTTTCTTGCCGAAATGCAAACAAAATCAGCTTTCTCCCCCATCCCTGATCTGGAGGCAGCCTTAGCATTGTGCCAGCATCTTCCAGCCTGAATCTTAAAGCACACACTGTCCACCTGATGATCTAAGTTTAGCCTTGACATTCCATTTTGCCCAGAAGAGTCTGCTCTGCACCCACTGAGCTTGTGTCTCGTCCCTATTAACATTGGCAGCCTTCTAACACCCATTAAGCAAACAATTTCCAGTGCGACGGTGAATGAAAACCTCGTATCACCCTGGAGCCAAGGGGGGATATTGGCTTCATAGGGTCTCCTTGGTTCCACAGCACATGAAATTTAAAAAGTCAGGCTCATTCTTTCAGTCCTCCTCAATTCAATTTGAAGAGGTGCTGTGAGCTGCCGCCGAATATGCCGGAAGAGATAAATGGGCAAATCATGCCCTTTCTTGATGCTGCTCTTGGGTTAGAAAAGTTCTGGGACAATTCAATTGCTTTAAAATGTTTACCAGGTTCTCAGACAAGGGAGGTGTATTGTGCCTGTGGGGTCGTTTGTTTTCAAGTTACCAAATATGTCTCCTCTCCTTCAGATGTTTCCTCCTTAACTCAGAAGCTCAAGGAAGCATCTGTATTAGGTTTTATGTCTGGGTCCAGTGGAAACAAAGTGATATTGCTGAAGTGGGTGAAAGACAGCATGCAGTCTACCAGTGGCAGACATTGGTGTCTCAAATTTCAGTGGCATCCTATGCAATGCCAAAATCTGGTGTGTCCTCCCCCCACCTCTCACCTTCCATGGGACCTGGGCGCACTCCCCTATATCTGCCTTTGAGTCCCCTAATGATGGGCCATTGGTCAATGTCATGTTGACCACCTCCCACAGGAGTAGGCAACCTATGGCCTTCAGTCTGTTGCTGGGCTCCAGCACCCCCTACCTGTGGCCTTGGTCATGCTTACTGGGATTAATGAGAGACGGAGTCCCACTATGTCAGTGGGGGGCATTGATGCTCCACTTCTGACCTATCATCCCCTGGTTGCTGGGATTCTGAAAAAGAACAAAGTTGTCATGAGTCCCAAGGAAATGTCCCGGAGGCACTGATCAGATCATCAGGATGAAAGATGGGAGGAGCTAAAGAAATTGCCAGGTGACAAAACTGGAAGGGAGCCAGCAGGAGAGGCTGAGACGAATTATGCTTATTATGTAAATTATGTCTACAGTATATGAAAAATCAGAGAGAGAGAGAGAGAGAGAGAGAGAGAGAGAGAGTTTGAAGGGATCCAATGGTCATCTAGTCCAACCCCCTGCAATACAGGAACGATGTGGGGCCTGAACTCATGATCATGAGATTAATATGTATACCATACGGGCAGATGCTCCAGTCTACAGTTCTAGTGGCTCAGCACCTGGGCAGGTGACAACAATTTCTGGCTTTAGCCTTTGTGACAGCGGATCATGACTGTGTAGTAACCTATGTCAGGAGTTCAGCCTACACTCAAATAGGACCCTGGCAGAGACACATGCCCGACTGGCATGTTCTCTCCCTCCTGGTCGATTGTTCGGGAGCTTCAAAAGCTTTCTTCAGCCTGAACATCACAGTGACTGATGCCAACCGACACCGGCACACTTAGGGATCCACAGCGTTTGCGCATCATGCGTAACAGACCTCAGCAACTCAGCATTTGGGCTAATCTACTTTATTTACATATAAACACGCACGGAGCACTGCAACATGGCTCCTTCTATCTCTAGCATCAGACAGCAAAGAGAGAAAACAAAGGACAATAGTCCCACTTCACGGAACACAGTAACACAAACATCCTGTCTCTATCACTTCCCACTTTGTGGTGTCGAAACATATACCGTCATGTGAAAGACAGCAATCCCATGACTGGAATCATGGAGCAGGAATTCTAACAACCTGCTCCTGCCACTAGTGGTTCCAGCAGAGTGTGGGCAATTGGTATTCCATTGCATATGCTACTCTTCCACTTCCTTGGCTCCCTGCTGAGCTATGTAGCCCATCCCCGGTTAGGACTGGGGATGGCAAATCTGTCAGTTGCCAGTCCTAAACTAAGTTCTCCATATCACTGCATCCGTTTGTGCTAGAAAGATAGATAGTCCTCCTGAAAATTCATTCAGCATTTTAGTGCACATTTCTCTTAATAAACACATTTTTGTGTACTTGATATGCCCAGTTTTGCAAAGCCATCCCCCCCATGTAATGCATTTTATGTTATTTCCATTAATATATGCATTTTAATGCATATTGTTGATTGGAGAACTGCACTACAAAAATCAGCTCATGTTAATTTCAAAAGATGGCTGTGTTTTGATTCACATATTGTTTTGGAAAGTGAATTGGGTGCAGTCTTAACCATATCAATGCAGTCTTAACCATATCAAATTTCTCCCCCATCACCAGTTCAGACGGTGGGTATGTTCCAGTCTAACTCTCCAGGGGGTGTCAGATGTGAGCATGAGAGTGGTCCCAAGATGCCCCACAGGCTATGGGGCCTAAATAATGGCCCAAGGACAGAGGTGTTGAACGGATGTGGAAGAACAAGATCTCATTGTCATGCGAATCCTGTGAGCCTGCTGACTAATAAGCCTTTGGTGTCATCGCTGTACTGCATAAAAGAATGAGGTTCAGGTGGAGAACAAGGCGACGGGAAAGATGGAGAATAGAGGACAGCTTATATTTGTGTAAAATTACAGGTGTGTGCTAGAGGGTGTCAAAACAACTTGGGCTGCGGGAGCACATCAATAGAAGCAAGGCATTTGCTGTCGGCACACCTCTGGTCTCTGCACCAGGTAATTATGGTTACTCCGAAAAAGTCATCAGCTGCCTATAGCAGATCACTGAACCTGAAAAGTTATTGGTTTCATATCACTGCTTGCTCTTTCTGCCAGAAGATTGCTGATTACACTGATACAGCCCTGTTTGGCTTGCGAGGGTATTGGATTACTATGGCAACTATGCCATTCTTTAGGTCCAGAAGGTCAAATCCCCAGAGGTGTTCCCACGTGGTTGGAGCAGCCGTTTCTGCAAACCCCAAAATGAAGCAAAAGACAATTTCTCAATCTCCTTCAACCTCAGCCAGGGAATAAGTCTTCCTAGGCTCAGTGGGACTTACTTCTTACTTTGCTAGGGCCTGAACTGGGTAGCTTAGCACCCACGGATTTAGGGGATTAGGCTGGTCCCCTAAATGTTCCCCTGACACCTCCTTCCCAAAGGCCTGCAGTATTAGTAGTAGTAGTAGTAGTAGTAGTAGTAGTAGTAGTAGTAATACCGTAATTCCCCACCTTTTCCCAGTCTGGGACTCAAGGTGGCTTACCCGGATAAAACTAGAAAATACTATAATTAAAATGTAATTAAGCATTAATAAGATTAAAATAGGATTAAAAAGAGTCATTAAACATGTAGACAAAACAGCACAACAACAGCCCTTTCCTCAAAAACAGTCAGTCCTCAAAGACCTGTTGGACTAGAAAGATCTTTCCCCGCCAGCAGAAGGACAGCAAAGGGTGGAGCCAGTCTAATTCTCTAGGAAGGGAGTCCCAAAGTCCAGGAGCAGCCACCAAATTCTCGCTTTCTTCTTGTAGATTTTGGACTTGCCCTGGAGAGGCTGGAGAATGTGCACTGCCCTGGATATAAAGTCATCACCCTCTGGGGGTTTCCAGAGCACAGAGAAAGCAGGCAAACCTTCTTGTACCCCCAAAAAATTACATAGCAATGAATAAACCAAGCTCTTTGTATTCTTCGAGTCGTAGCAAGTGCTCTCCACCCTTTGCACACCAGCTCTTGCTATTTAGTTTTATCACTTTGCTAATTATGTGATTAGGGACGCGGGTGGCGCTGTGGGTTAAACCACAGAGCCTAGGACTTGCCGATCAGAAGGTCAGCAGTTTGAATCCCCGTGGTGAGGTGAGCTCCCATTGCTTGGTCCAAGCTCCTGCCAACTTAGCAGTTCAAAAGCACATCAAAGTGCAAGTAGATAAATAGGTACCACTCCAGTGGGAAGGTAAATGGTATTTCCATGCATTGGTTTCACCAGAAGCAACTTAGTCTTGCTGGCCATATGACCCGGAAAAACTGTCTGCAGACAAATGTTGGCTCCCTTGGCCAGTAAAGCGAGATGAGTGCCGCAACCCCAGAGTCGTTTGCGACTAGACTTACAGTAACTGTCAGGAGTCCCTTTACCTTTACCTACTTATGTGATTGCCTTTCAGACAGCATTTTAGGACTCCGTGCAAAAGAGGCTGGCTGAAACGCTGAGCTTTGGGTGCTAAGAACAAGTGGATTTGCTTTGCTTCCAGTAGCCGCCTCCCCCTCCCCTTCACTGTTTCCCCCCTGAGATGAGAATGTTTGCAAAAGCTTAATAAAGCAGGAAATAGAACAGGTGGGGAAGGAGACATCAATTATTATCAAGACTGGGGATCCTAAATGATCGCTGCCATTGAGCGAAAGCAAACGGAACAGGCCTTCCGTTGCAGATAAATCACCCTGGGTCAGCTTTCCAGGGACTCTTGGCTCTTTTATAGCAGAGTATTTGTAGCCATGTTGGATGGACATAACACAAAACAGAAAATATATGAGTCTTTACATTTATTTACTGGACCTTTTGGTGGTTATTTGCAGGGCAAAGCGTTTTCAGCTGGACAGTCCCTTTTGGGTGGAGCCAGAGGCAAAAGTGGGTGGAGCAATAAATGTTAATAATAATAACTGATGATAATTAATAATAATATTAAAATATTACCTTTGTACAGTAGGACAGTTTCTACACACAAATTATTCTCCATCCACACAAGCAAAATGTATTATCAGAGCTCAAAGACACATTCCAACCCAAAGAGCCAAGTTTTAGACATTCCCCCTCCCCGCCGGATTTTAACTGATTTTATATCTACTGTGCTGGTTTTTGTATTTTTACTGTTGCTGTGATAATTGCTTTTGTTTCTAATCTTTTTGATCTGTTTTATAGCTGCTTTATGGTTCTCTTTCGTAGGCTATCCTGAAAATCTAGATTAATAAAATTATGGGTTTTTTTAAAAAGGGGTGGGAGCAAAGCAGCTAGGAATTATTATTATTATTTTTTAAAAAGACACATTCCAGCCAGGCAAAAATTCTTGGGGTTGCAAAGTCAGGACAGTGAGGGGTATGAGCTGGAGAGAGTTTCAAGGGCCAGAGAGAGAGATCTGGAGGCCGCATTCAGGTTCCCCACCCCTGGACTATATCCTGCAGATCAGTATTAGAATTTGATTATGCCCCCAGTCAATGTAGCAATGCTGCTTTCCCCCCACAAACCCCATCATCACCCCCAAGTATGGAAAAATCTGGGAAATGAAAAGGTGAGAGCCACGCCAATTTTCCAGAAATCCTTCAGCTTTTTACTTATTACTTATTATTTACTTACTTATTATTATTACTTCTATCACAGAAACCATCAAAGGGGTCTCTGTGATTCTGTGTATGGTTGTGTGTGTTTTTTGTTGTTGCAATAATGCCACAGGGAGCTTTTAATTGAAATCAACGGCAGCTTTTTAAACTGTGTTTCACATTGGAGGAAAACAACAGAAGACACCACCAGAAGAGGAGCATTAAACAAAGGGGGGGGGCACACACATGAGACAGGAGTGGGGAAGGAAATAAAATCAAAAGAATAAATTTACGGTAGCCAGCAAAGGAATCGTTACGCTGCAACAAAGCTCTTCTCCCTTTCCCTCATATTGACTGTAACCAGGAATGGGGGGGCGGTTAAACGACTCCCCAAAAATCCCAAGTCCCCATCACAGCCTCGAACTAAGGCCAGGACAATGGCACAAGCACCATAAATACAAAGAGGCTCAGAAAAGCGGTCTGTAAAATTGTAACAATAAGCAGACACCATGTACCGTACTGTTTCCTCTGACAATCCAATACAGGTACCACTGTTAAGAACTTTGCTTCAGGGTAGGAACAGAAATCGCGGGGCAGCAGCAGGAGGCCCCATTAGCTAAAGTGATGCTTCAGGTTAAGAACAGTTTCAGGTTAAGAACGGACCTCCAGAATGAATTAAGTTCTTAACCAGAGGTACCACTGTATAGAAAACTGTAGAAACTTCACAAATAATCACCAAAATTCAATGGCCCCTCCATAAGATGTGAACTTAGTCTCACAATAGGAGGCAGGAGGCAATCAAGGGCAGCACATACCCCAAAGGCCTGGTGGAACAGCTCTGTCTTGCAGGCCCTGCTGGAAAGATGTCAAGTCCCGCAGGGCCCTAGTCTCTTGTGACAGAGCGTTCCACCAGATCAGGGCCACAGCCGAAAAAGCCTTGGCTCTAGTTGAGGCCAGCCTAACCTCCCTAGTTGAGGCCAGCCTAACATACCAGGAGAGGCGGTCCTGTAGGTATGAGGGTCCTAGGCCATATAGGGCTTCAAAGGCTAAAGCTTCCTAATGCCCAGTAGGAACACACGTTGTGAGGCGGAGTTGCTGAGTGGCCCTGCTAACAAAGGTCAGTCTTATGCAGGTGCACCAGAAACAACATTGAATTGGTTCCACTGGTGACCTCATGCACTCACTCCTGACCTGACCATCCTACCCCAGCCATATCCAGGTGAGTGGCAGCAACGCTGGTGTTGTGTACTGAGCTTGGATCCTAGAACAATAGGCAGGTAGGATGCTAGAATGCAACAACCTGATTGGCCTGCAGGAGCAGCCCAATCAGGCTCCAGGAGGGAAGCAGAATCAGCCAATCACACAGGACCTATCGTGTAAATAATGTATATAAAGGCTGAGGTTTGGGGGGAAATTCAATCACTATTTTTGAGCTGTAATAAAGAGCATGAAATCACTACGCGACTCAGAGTATATTTCAGCTGGTGTTGCAAAGGTCACTCTGCAACCTTGTTCCATCTCACACACACCAACTACTGGCTGTACTTCTCATCACTTGCACCATACCTGCAGCTGGGGGAGGGGAAAGCTGCAAATATTGGTTGAAGTTTTTTTTGGGGGGGGGTCCAATCTTATATACAGTTCTCCACTGTTCCACATCAATTTGTAAAAGAAAAAACAAAGTGATTCCCATGAAAATTTGTCAGCATTTTAGTGCTAATATCTCCTAATAAACACATGTGTCACTAAAATTTGCATTTTTGCAAGCAATTTTCCCTGTAATTCATTTTTAGTGTCGTTTTCAGTGGAAATGCATTTTTGTATAACTTACCTGGCACTGCAAAATCTAAAGAAGTGAAGGAAGGGCATGTTTCAGTTTGCATATTGTTTCCATAAGTGCAAATATGGCAAGTTTTCCTTTAATCAGGAATGAATAAAATCCAATTTATCTCCCTTCCTTATCTGCAGCCATCTACCTCTTGGGAGCTGGACTTCTGTAGTGAGAATTCTCATGAAGGGGTGAAGGACAAATTTGATTCAGTTTGCATCGGAAGGTGAACCTACCTAATTTGTACTTTCCCAACCAATACATGAATCAAAACACAACCAAACCTGATCCTTGATCCCAAGAAACATAATGAAAAATTTGGTTATGGTGTCTTTAAGAGGTGCCCAAATCCATAGTGAACTACCAACTTACTAAAATATATGAAACAACTGACCTCATGTAACAGAACTCTACTGTTGTGTCTCAAAGTTTTCACCACAGATCTAAGCTCTTGCACTTGCTTCAATTTCCTTGTCCATTTCGGTGTTAGCAGTTATTATCATAAGAAAACTTGTAGGTTAAGAGAAACAGATTTTCCTCTCTTCCACTCAGCCCCAGCCCACCTCCCCAGTGAGACCTGCTTTTGCTTTAAGCTTTCAGTCTGGGCACTTAATATCGGGCCATTAATGCACCTCGAATCTCACTGGCATAAAACAAGTGTCCTGGAGGGGTAACGTGAAAAATGGTGACAGAGATCAGAAGTGATCAGGAGGCAGGCTGGAGCCTCGGTGCTCAGTGGGAAAGTGATTAATGAAAGTCCCCCCCACCGCCATCTATTCCCGTCTTTGCAAAAGAGGAAACCAGAGAGCTTGACAAGAACAAGCACTTCTCGTGCAAAGAGGGTAATCGCAGGAATGATACGTCTCCAGGAGATTCCCGAGGTCTTGCCTGCCCATAATAAATTGCCCTTGTCGCTTCCAGGAAACTTATGAAGAAAGATGGCAAAAGCTGGAGATACAACAGGCAGAATAAAAGACTTCCCTTCCTCACGAAGAATTTCAAAGACGCCACTCGGCACTCGCCTGGATGCAGTCAAAGATCTGACTTTAAATTTCAGATTTATTCATTTGCATGGTGGCGGCTGCGATTTATATAACCCCATCTATGCACATGGGACCTTACGCATTTGACAGACCACTTCTGCAAGGCCTTACAGAAAGGATGGGGGGGGGACCTCAGACCCCAACATCTCTGTCTGGTCCTTGAAATGTTGCCATGTCACACACCCAAACGTTTTAGCATGGCTCTTGCTTGCCTGGGTGGAAGATAGAAAGGGTTGTTGTGAGTATGCGTAGAAGCTACCATACTGTACAAAGATAAAACTCTACATTCATTGCTCCACCTACTTTTGCCTCTGGTCCCACCTGGCATAGAATTGCAGAGTTGGAAGGGACGGCAATTTTTTCTGTCAAAATACTGGGTGGGGTGGAGCGGTTGGGGTGATTCCACCACCACCACCCAGTACTGAAGTGACTTCAGAACAATCCATTACAATCTACCACAGCCTAACAGGATGGCCGCTCTTGAATTTGTCTTCTTCTGCTTCTTATTATTTATTTAAATTTTATTAACATATAAAACACATACATATACATTTACACAATTACACAATACATGTACATAACACACTACCTTATATACATAATATAAAACATGCCTACATTGCTCTATATAATACCTGCCTATACTGTACACATCAACATAGCTACACACCTACCCCACACAGACACCCACCAAGGGACTTGACTTCCAGCCGTTCTTGTTGCGCTACTTTATTTTTCCAATTGACTTAAATGCATTTCATTACTTCTTTAATCTCTTCTTCTATCTTAACTTAGGTCTCCTTTCACTCTAATTTTCCATTTTCTGGATTCACTCAATATCTGTCAGAAATTCTACTTTTTCCACATAAATTTTGATGTATTCCTTAAATATAACCTACTTTTTATTCAATTTTTGTACCATGTCTCCTCTTATCCTCCCTGTTAGTTCAGCAATATGGAAGTATTCCATCATTTTAGATAACCAGTCTGTTTTAGTTGGGACGCTGCTGCTCTTGAATTTGTCATACACATGAATTTGTAAGTCTGCCTGTGCTTAGCTACCCAGAGCTTAAATACATGAACTTTCATATACCCTTTGAATCTCAGGTTCATGAGTTTGAATCCCATGTTGGGAAAAAGATTCCTGCATTTCAGAGGTTTGGACTAAATGACTCTCATGGCCCCTCTATGATTCTATTTAAGAACAACTCAGACAGCAGCACTTCCTGGGGATGCAGAAAACATGCGGAAGGAAAACCTTACAATTGAAGTCACTGTTTTCAGGTTGCTGGTAAGAAGTGTTGATATTTGCAGATGGCAAAAGGTGTGAGAATCTGGTCCTACTAATTAAGACCGGCTCCCATTAACACCCCAATGGGAAAGAAAGTTGACATTAGATAGCATTCTCTTTTTTATTATTTTTATTTTTAGAAAATCTTTATTAATTTTCACATAGACAAATATACATAACACATAATACAAAAGATGATACAGATGAATAAAAACAATAAAGTAAGAAAAGTTAGAAAAACAAACATAAACAAATGCAATATATTACACTTACATAACAAATTAAAATATGTAATTTCCAATAATTCTCATTATACTACTTATGTTATCTGTATTCCTTGCACAGATTTATATTGTTTTATTTTGCATATAGATCTATAATCCACTATTACATTTTGAATAATTCTTGGTTATCAGTATCACTCTATTTCTGCAAGTATCTTATTGTTCGTACAGTACCTTTTCAAGTATTCTTTATATATTTTTCCATTGCCTAAATGCCTTTTGGTCTGACATTCCTCTAAGTTTTTCAATCAATTTTGCTAGTTGCGGGTATTCTATCATAAGAATTTGCCACTCTGTGATCGTTGGTAAGGTTTCATTTTTCAATTTCTTGCCACTATTATTCTGGCTGATAGCATTCTCAGGGGCAGTGTGTCCCATTTCGCCGCTCGAGGTGAAATGGGAACTACGGCTTTGTCCTGTTCCTGCTGCTCCTGCCACTACATACCTGTGGGGATGTTCAGGGATGCAGGAGAGGATATATTGTTTGGTTATAGCCTTTCCAACTTGTGTTAACAAGTTCGCAATTTAGCAGAGTAACATTCCCCTTTTTAAACTTGCAGTGGATGCGTTTGCTCAGGCTCGCTAAAGCCTCTATAATAACTGTTCTGGTATTTTCCCCTTATTCCCTCATAAGAGGTAAGACATGACACAGTCTTCTATAAAAGTATAAAAAGAGTTTACTCACATTCGGTTCACAATCGGATGCCAGAAGGCAGACTTAGCTTAGAAAAGTAACATACACCTGGAAACTATCTCATAAGGAGACAGTACCTTTGTCCTCTCTTTGGCTAAGCAGATGTTGCTTCTTCGATGCATGTAGTCAAAAAGAGAGAGATGGCTGCCCTGCCCTGTGCTTTTGTCCTTACCTGCACAGGTGAGGCCACACCCACCTCTAGTCACATGCAGAGGAAGTCTGTCCCAGCCCAGAAGGAAACAGGAAGTTTACCTGCTGGCTGCACAAACATTCCTCCCCATGTGTAAACATGTTCACTCTAGGAATGTTGTACTTGACTGCTCTTGTGTTTCACATCCCACAATACCTGCTCCTGCTGTTGCCATCAGCTCTGCCGCCACCCTATACCCTGCCTCATTCACCTCTGGCAGAGAAGCAGCACCACCATCCTTGCCAATTGGGGGCAAGACTGTGCCAATTTTGCACAGCTTCAGGTGAGATCTTGCCCCAATGGCCACAATATTGCCCCAATTGGTGCCAGTGGTGCTTCTCTGCCACTGGTGGAGGTGACCGGGCAGGCAGGTCCCCCCTGGGCATGCCACCTGGGGGGGGCACCTGCCAGCTGAAGTAGCAGCCTCATTTGCCTCAAGGCTGGGCTGGCTCTGAGCACCCCTAATTTATGTATGCAGTTGTTCCTTTTGAAAGCCCCAAGTCTTACAGAGGTCAGATCTCGTCTCCTCTGATCTGCTTCCTTCTGTCTACACATGGTCAGGACTTTTGTCCTCCATGACCTTTTCTGCTCTTAACTAAAAATCAGCTTCTCACAAAAGCCCATTGATGGAAAAGAGCTTTCTCACACCTGTACTGTGTTTCCTGTGTTGAAAGGTTACAGCTCTTAGAAGAAGATCTCATGACATCTGCTGATGGGCTTTGCCCTTTCTGAGACTCAATTATCAACTCCAATTTGTTTTTCCTTCGTTATATATATCCTTTCCCCTTCTGAAACACTTGCTGCTGCCTGATTTGGTTTCTTCTCTCTGTGTGTCACTCTTTCTCTCTGTCTCCGTCTCTCTTTGTTGCTACTGCAGAAGCACAATTCCCAGGCTTCCTTGGAAGGGTGATTTAATTTATGGTGTGCTTGCATTGTAAAAAGCACTGGTGAATAACAAGGACTTTGCCTAGTGCCTGAAAGGTAGCAAAGATGGCACCAGGCAGAGGGTCCCACAACTGGGGTACCACCATCGCCCCTACGGAAGAGGCCATTTCCCCTGCCTACTTGCCTAAATTCAGAAGACTGAAGCACAAGCAAGATGTTTCAAATGAAGTCTAAGCAGATATTTTCAGCTGTGCTTTTTTCACCATTGAGGAGACATAGCCTGCAAAATAAGGAGTCAGTTGAGAGGTGATACTGAAGGAATGGGTTTCCCAAACCCCAAAACTGACTGTGCAGGCAGTTTTTAAACTGCACCAAAATCCCCATTTCTCCTTAGCTAAAATGCATAAACTTTAGCCGTTGAGCAAATGCAAAACAAGAACACAGCTCTCTCCCTTATCAGTTTGACGGCAAGACTGGCCTTGACTTTACCAGTAGAACAGACACAGACATATCTTATGTCCTGGCCACAAATGACGCAGAGACCCAAGTCTGGGACTAATGCCAGAGCATGTTCTCGGAAGTAGTGACCTCTTGCTCCAAGATAGGAGAAGGAACAGGAATATCCTTTTATGGTCAGAAGTACAGGAAGGAAGATCCTTTTATGGTTGAGAGTACCAGAGCAGGAACATATGTGATGTCAACCTATGTACGTACGCCGACGTGGTTGGGCTCCTAGGGGAGGAGTGAGAGGGTGCCTGGAGGATATATAAACTGCATGAAACCTGTCATTTCTTTGGACTTGCTGGGGACTAATCACGCAAGTGCCTTCTGCTCTCCGGAGAGCAGAATAAACTCTTTCTTTGAACCAACCTCGGTGTCATTTTGACTTCCTTCCTCCTGTCCCGGAGCAACGCAGACCCAATCGGTGAACTCCAATAAGGCTACAATGCTTGATATAATGGGGTTGATTCTTGGTGTGGAGCTACACACAGGGGGAAAAACCACTATAAATAAGTCAGAAATTAAATCCTCATAACAAAAGAAAAAAACCCTATGTAAAAACACTATAGAAAAGTTTTGTGCTCTCTGGTGCCATCTGGTGTTGCATGTTTATAATGCATTCAGGTCACTTTTTTTTTTTTACTGTCTCATCTTAAAAAAACCCAGCCCAAAATATTATGAGATGGTCAATTATTTGCAGCTTCATACCTTTCTCCAGCCTCTTATGCTTCCTGAAATAACAGTTGGAGGATAGAACAGGCTTTCTAGGAAGTGTGGCTGCTCTGGAAGATGCCTGCTATGCACTGGAGAGCACTGGGGATTTGAAGGAGAAGGAGAACACACTTGGTAAACACTCTATGAGAAGTGGCCTCTGAAGAAAATCTCACTTGCCTCTACCCTGTGATGGAGGGACTTTGGGTCAGCCTCCTGGAGGGCTTGGCTACGAATTAGCTGGGTGGTTAGCAGTTTGCCAGGCAGGGCAAGTCATATTATTTCCCTTAGAGGAAAAGAAAAAGATTCTATTTTTTATATATATATAAATTTTTTAGTGGTTTTTCACAATTTTTATAAACACAGACAATACACCATACAAACAAAACACATAAACAAACATGTATAATTTCAACTCCTTTTTTCTTAAACCTTACTTCACCGACTTCCCCATACCTCCCCTTTCTGCATCCCAATTTCCAAATTTATTTTAGCAAATCCTGCCCCTTGGTTTTATCAAATTCTCCCTTATTCCTTTTCTTTTACTTAATCTTTTACAGCTGTAATCCCCTTTTTTCTAAAACCTCAACAGTTTAGCATTCATTAATTTTACAATATTTCTTAAGATAAATTTTATATTTCTTCCCATCTTCTTCCGCCGTCTCCTTCCCCTGGTCTCGGATTCTGCCAGTCATCTCGGCCAGTCCCATATAGTCTATCACCTTCATCTGCCATTCTTCCAAAGTGGGTAGATCCTGCATCTTCCAATACTTTGCGATGAGAATTCTTGCTGCTGTAGTAGCATACATAAAAAAAGTCCTGTCTTTCTTTAACACCAATTGGGCGACCATACCCAAGAGAAAGGCTTCTGGTTTGGAAAAGAAAAAGATTCTAGAAGGGGGCTGGAAGTGCTTTACTGGTTAGGCCAGGGGTCTGCAACCTGCGGCTCTGGAGCCGCATGTGGCTCTTTTACACATTTGCCGCAGCTCCGGGGTGGATACTAGCGAGGGGAGGAGGCGCATTGTGCGCCCTGACACTCCCCAGTGTGGCGGGCACTGTACTGGCTGTGATGTCGCATGGGGGCGGTGCGTGCGTTAGTCACGCACCGCCCCAACGTCACCTTCCCGTCCGCTGTCAGATCACGGCTCCAGAGATATATGTGTTTTAAATGTTGCAATGGTTTTGTGGCTCCCAGTTGTTGTTTTTTCTTCGGAAACGGGTCCAAGTGGCTCTTTTTGTCTTAAAGGTTGCAGACCCCTGGGTTAGGCAAAGCAAACCGCCATTCAAGGAGGTATCACTTTAATAGAGGCAGGTTTAAAGTAGACATTTTAAGTGAAGTTCTGATTTACACAGAAGTATTGTGCCTTATAAGAGAAACCATTAAGCTTTAACCCTTATCCAGTGTGTTTAAATAAAATTCCAGTTTTACTTTGAATGTTCCTCAACCTCTCTTAGGTCCTCTGATTGAGGGATAAGTGGTCATGGTTTTAAAAAGAAAACATGGACCACTCAAATACTACTGGCAAGGAGTGTCTCGGTTTTAAAGCGCCCCCAAACCCAGTTGTGTTATTTTACTCCCATCTTTACTGAGGGAGTTTGCCAAACTGCACTTCAAAAGCGAAAGGTTTTTTTGCAGACTTGCACAATTCATCTCTGCAACTCACTATGAAGGGAGAGAGAAAATTAAATTAGATGCAGAAGACGCAAGAGGCACATTTGCAATGCCTGCCTGGGCACAATTCAATAGGAAGGTTTCCTCTGCTGTGGAAGCTACCCCAGAGGACTGAGCCTTTTTGCAGCTCCCAGTTGTTAGAGTGGGGTGAGCCCTGAAGCATATCACTGCGGACTGTGCCCTTAAATTGCTATAGAAATGATTAGTCATAAAATCCTCTCCCAAGATGCTTCCCATTCCCTCTTCCATGCAGCTATTCTGAGCCTTTATTCTCCAAAGCCGTGACAGCTGTGCTAAGTCCTGTGCTCCATCCCTGACAAAGGAAAAGCTTACCTCCTGATGGACGGGCCCAGCGCCTTCCCTGTGACATTTAAATCTTTCTTTGTACTCGACTCAGGGGGGTTGCTGTTAAAGAAGCCGGTGCGCTTGGGTGATTCCATTCCTGAGAGTGTTATTACAGCGAAAGGCTGTTTAAGACACAAAAATGTCACAGCGATAAAATATTCTCTGACAACAGGAAGGGCTTGGAGATGGAGCAGCAATGGATCGTGGGGTGAGAGGGATATTGCCTGGTGGGGAGGATAGTTCTTCCGTCACTTGTTTGTGTTGTAATTTGCAGTATATTGAGAGGGGAGACAATAATTGCAAGGGAAGCTACTTTTTACCAGTTCAGATGCCTCTGTTGCCCCCAGTGTTGTCTGCACTGAGTGGCCGTGTTAACAACGCTGGTTTTAGACAGGAACGGTTTAAGGAAGAAGTCTTACCCATCCCTACCTGGCAATGGCAGGTACCAGACCTGGAACACCTTGCAAGCAAACCCTGTTCTGTGCTACTAACCCATGGCCTTTTGTTCTCAAATGCATGGAAATCTATAGAAATGAGCCCAAATGGACTTAACTGCACATATTACGGCTAGTAAAGGTAAAAAGGTAAAGGACCTCTGGACAGTTAAATCCAGTCAAAGGCAAGTATGGGGTGAGGCGCTCATCTCGGTTTCAGGCTGAGGGAGCTGGCGTTTGTCCTGGGACGGCTTTCTGGGTCATGTGGACAGCAGGACTAAACCTCTTCTGGTGCAATGGAACATTGTGGCGGAAACCAGAGCCCATGGAAACGCCGTTTATCTTCCTGTCACAGCACTATCTATTTATCTACTTGCACTGCCGTGTTTTCGAACTGCTAGGTTGGCAGGAGCTGGGACAGAGCAACGGTAGCTCACCCCATCACGGGGATTTGAACCACCGACCTTCTGATCGGCAAACCCAAGAGGCTCGCTGGTTTAGACCACAGCGCCACCCACAACTAGTATAGTTGATTTTGCAGAATTTGGAATGGTTGGGCACGGGCAATAAAGCAGAGGGGAGACAGACTGTGATTATACTGGAGAAGATCTCCCTTTGTATGCTAATAGATGAGGGATTGGGAACGTGTGGCCCTCCAGGTGTGTAGATTGGGGGTGAGGAAGCTTTGTCAGTCGGGAACAGCCTTCCAAGAGTCACATGTCAACAATGTGCAGAGCCAGAGACAAAAAAAAAAGTGGATGGAGCTACAGTGTGTCTCTTCCCTTCAAACAACAAGCTACATTCCAGCCAAACAAAAGTCACAAGGTTCTACAATGTCTCTCTATATTCAGGCATGCAAAAGGCATGATAATGGTTGGAGGACATATTCCAGCCAGAAAACAGTAGAGTGGTACCTACGCTTCAGGTTACAGACCCCGCTAACCCAGAAATAGTACCTTGGGTTAAGAATTTTGATTCAGGATGAGAACAGAAATTGTGCTCTGGCGGTGCGGCGGCAGCAGGAGGCCCCATTAGCTAAAGTGGTGCTTCAGGTTAAGAGCAGTTTCAGGTTAAGAACGGACCTCCAGAACGAATTAAGTTCTTAACCCGAGGTACCACTGTACTCAAAAGAGGAAACAGAGCAGGACCAGTGAGTGATGGGGTCTGGGGCAGGGACATTGCCTGGATAGATTCCTGAGGGCCATATAGAAAGGCCTGTATTCATCCCCTAGGCCTGAAGTCTACCCTCCAGACACTCTGAATGGCCATTCCTTAAGGACTGGCAACTTTGCTAGTCTTTTCTACAGCACCTGCTCAACAGCAAAGATCAGCAGCGAGTGACTATTTCCCTTCCCCCCCATTATCTCTTCCGAGCCTATAAGCCTTGGTGAATTGTCATCACCAAAGGAACAGTGGGCTGATAAACTTGCTCTTGCGGGAATTTATCCGGCATCCCATCATCTCCCCTGAGCAGCCACTGGGACCTGCTTTTCCGAGAGCCCAAATGATCACCAGCTGCTGCTGTTGAAATGCCACACTTTTTCTTTTTTGAGATCTGCTGGGGGAACTAGACATCTGTGTTAGAAGTTCCAGATGCAGAATTAGGAGGTGATCATTCATTCTTTGACAAGACTACAGCAGCCAGACGAGAAGCGACACAATGGAAAGCCTATCTATCAGGCTAAATGGCTGTGGCAATGCAAGCCTCCCTTAGATCTGCTGAAACCCCCATTCCACACACCACAGAGTTCAGCGACAATTCACCTCCACCTCAGTGCAACAGACCACAGTCAAAGTATTATAGTGGGAGAGACAGGTGCCAGCTAATGCATACCACGAGTGCTTCGTTAGCTGTCTTTTGCAAAAGAGCTGTAATAAATGGTCTCTGGTGCAAGACAAAAGATAAAAGGCACAGCAGCTATCACTCTCTGTTCTCTCTGGTTGCCCTGATCTAATTCAAAGTCAAGCACGGATCATCAAAAGTAAAATCTTTTTGCAAGAACAAATAAAAACTACAAATGTTTGTGCTTTACATTTTTTATCTCATCTTTCTTCTAGGGCAACAAAGGGAATCTCTGGCTTTTCGCATGTGGTTGCAGACCCCTTAGGCATCCCAATTTAATCAGAATGTCCCAAATTTACAGACGCTGCCCGGCTTCTGATCCCAATCTGGGATGCCCCAATTTTCACAGAGGCCACTCTTGGCCGTGTAGCATCTCACAACGCAGCAAGGCCAGAAGGGGGAACTTCCAGAAGCCACTCTAGACCGCATGGCATCTTCAGAAGTCCTTGAACTCTCATAATGCCTGGGTGGAGGATGGGTCTGGGAGGTGTCAAAACTAGTCTCCTGTTTTACAGTTGCTGCTCTGCTCACCTTGGCCTTTGTCCCCACCCACCTCTGGTATGTGGTTCTTAGAAAGTTGACCAGAAGAGAATGTGTTCCTCGTGCATGGTCTACGGCAGGGGTCAGCAACCTTTTTCAGCCGTGGTGGGCCAGACTATATTTTGAAAAAAAATATGAACAAATTCCTATGCCCCACAAATAACCCAGAGATGCATTTTAAATAAAAGGACACATTCTACTCATGTAAAAACATGCTGATTCCTGGACCGTCCACGGGCCAGAGTTAGAAGGCGATTGGGCCGCATCTGGCCCTCAGGCCTTAAGTTGCCTGCCCCTAGTCTACGGAGTACACAGAACAGGAATGGGGAACCTGTGGCCTTTTGCATGTTCTTAGACTTGCATTCCTATCAGCCCCCAGCCGTCAGGAGGGCCACACATCTCCCATACTTGGCACAGATGAATTGACCCAGCTCTATCTGAGTGACAGAAGCAATGGCTTACAGCACAATCCTCTCACACTTAACTTTGTGTAAAAAAAAAAGGTAAAGGTAAAGGACCCCTGCACAGTTAAGTCCAGTCAAAGGCGACTATGGGGTTATGGTGCTCATCTCAGTTTCAGGCTGATGGAGCCGACGTTTCTCCACAGACAGCTTTCTGGGTCAGGTGGCCAGCATGACTAAACTGTTTCTGCCGCAACGGGGCACTGTGATGGAAACCAGAGCAGCACACGGAAACGCCGTTTACCTTCCAGCCAGAGTGGTACCTATTTATCTACTTGCACTGGCATGCTTTCGAACTGCTAGGTTGGCAGAAGCTGGAACAGAGCAACGGGAGCTCACCCCGTCACGGGGATTTGAACCGCTGACCTTCCGATCAGCAAGCCCAAGAGCACCAGTGGTTTAGACCACAGAGCCACGTGTGTCCCTTTGTGTTTGCACCACTGAGCATGGTATGACTTACTGTACTTCCCAATAAACAAGCATAAGATTTGACTGCACTGTATATCTGCCAGTTAATCTAGATACATTTATATCTCACCTTTGTTCCAAGGAGCACCTTACAACACATTTTATCCTCACAGCAATCCTGTGCAGTAGGGCAAGCTAGGGTCATGATTCATCCAATTGCACCAAAGGAGCTTCAGGGCTGTGATGATTTGAACACAGGACTCATGGGGTCACAGTGCCGCACTTTCACCACTACGGGCTCTCAAATACACACCAAGCTGCCATGAATGAATGAAATCTTTATTGCTAAAAGCTATAAGCTGTCACAATTGGTCATAATGCGTAAAATGCAAATACCGTATTTTTCGCTCTATTAGATGCACCAGACCATGAGACGCACCTAGTATTTGGAGGAGGAAAACAAGAAGAAAAATATTCTGAATCTCAGAAGCAAGAACAGCAAGAGGGATCACTGCGCAGTGAAAGCAGCAATCCCTCTTGCTGTTCTGGCTTCTGGGATAGCTGCGCAGCCTGCATTCGCTCCATAAGACGCACACACATTTCCCCTTACTTTTTAAGAGGGGAAAAGCGAGTCTTATAGAGCAAAAAATACGGTAATTAATTTAAAACTGAACAGCAACAACAGCAAAGCAAACATACAGAAATCAGAAATGTAAGGAATTTAAACAAAAAGGAACCTTTAGAAGCTAAAGGATGTCTGTTGACCCAGCATTTTCTCAGAGACAGGATCAGGAGGTGAGGGAGGGAAATTTTGCAAGTCTGTGAATCACAGAGTTCGATGCATGGGCATATGGTCATCAATATGAATATAGTTCTGAAGGAAAATAACCTATTTCCTTGATTTTGCAGGTAATCCACGTTTTGGGCTCAGCAAGCTCTATCTTCAAAGAGGCCTTCCCTGCTGTGTGAGAGAGAAATCCTCTTTGCCTATCATTACTCTAAGGAGAGACGGCTAAATCAGTCCATTTCTTGTCAGTTTTGCCCACTTTCACTCATAAGTCCATCAATCTGTATTTTTATCTTTTAAAAAAAGCACGTAAATTCCCATTGGTTTTACTGTATTTTTCACAAAATGCACAATGGCCTATGCATTTTATCAGAATACGCATGGCAACATAAAATAAGTATGTTATCGGAAAATACTCATTGTATTTGCATATTAAGATAAAGTATCGTATTAAATACTTTTTGTTGTTTTGTGTGCTGGAAAACAAAGCGTTACTTTGCTCCAGCCCACCCATTAATCCAGGAAGTTTCGGTCCACTGAAAAATGCAGACTAATCAAAATCCCAGAGCATCCCCAAGTATTTGTATTACAAAATAATGTCAAAACATTTGAAAAACCTGGGTGCGCAACTACCTGTGGAGACCTAAACCTTACAGCTTTAACAGAAGTATGTTTATTCTATCCTGCCCTTGTGCAAAGGTAGGTTTCTTTGTTCCTTGTCAAAAGTGAAGTTTCCAGCCCTCTAAAACTGCACTTAGCAGAGCTGTGCGGAGGAGACACATCTCACAAACATAAAACAGAAATGGTTGGTAAAGTCGCAGCCTGCTTCTTCCCTTCTTCACTTGGAGTTTTACTCCGCTGAAGGCAAAAAGGAGATTTTCATATATATAATCAGAGCACCCCCTAGTGACCAAAGTTTGCAAAGCTTCATCAAAGAGAAGGCATACAGTGGTACCTCGGGTTACATATGCTTCAGGTTACAGACGCTTCAGGTTACAGACTCCGCTAACCCAGAAATAGTACCTTGGGTTAAGAACTTTGCTTCAGGATGAGAACAGAAATCATGCTCCAGCCAGCGGCGCGGCGGCAGCAGGAGGCCCCATTAGCTAAAGTGGTCTTCAGGTTAAGAACAGTTTCAGGTTAAGAACGGACCTCCGGAACGAATTAAGTACTTAACCCGAGGTATCACTGTATTTTGGGAGGCCTTGAGAAGATTGGATGGGACGTAGATGAGATTCATAGCAAGTAGGGATGGAGAAATCAGACTAATTCTGATCTGTGTCGCTTTCATATTCTTAAGACCATTCTGTTCCCATATTCATTTAGGCATCCCGCCACACTGTGAATTGCATAGTCAGGAGGTGTGAGTTAGGATAGTTCATGCTGGATCACAAGTATTCACACTTAGCTCCCCAAGGCTGCTTCTGCCCTACTGCCTATTATTTCATGTCCCACAAAAACACACACCCCTCCCACACTCTCAGCAAAGCAGCAGGAAAATGGGACAGACAACTCAAGATAAATATCTCACCATTCTTGGCTGCTCATCAGTCAGCTCAGCAGCACAAAGAGGATATCCGGGAAACAAAAGTTTAAAACCTTCTCTCCTCCTCCCACAATGCTGAAGGGAATTCCCACCACCATCACTGCTACTAAGCTTAGGGAAAAGCTTAAAAGCTCAGTTGGTTAGAGCGTGGTACTGATAACACCAAGGTTGCAGGTTCATCCCCATAAGAGACAACAGCATATTCCTGCATCCAAGGGGTTGGATTGGATGATCCTTAGGGTCCCTTCCAACTCTGATTCGATGATCAGATACTTGGGGTCAACCATCAAGACAAGGGGGAACACATGGCAGGGGAGATTAAACCCATTGAGGAAGGGTTACCTTGAAAGGGAAAGAAGAGAAAGAGAAAAAGTGTGAAGTCTAAACCACTGAGCCTCTTGGGCTTGCCGATCAGAAGGTCAGCGGTTCAAATCCCCGCGATGGGGTGAGCTCCCATGGCTCGGTCCCTGCTCCTGCCAACCTAGCAATTCGAAAGCACGTCAAGGTAAAAGTAGATAAATAGGTACCGCTCCGGCGGGAATGTAAATGGCATTTCCATGCGCTGCTCTGGCTTCGCCAGAAGCAGCTTAGTCATGTTGGCCACATGACCCGGAAGCTGTACGTCGGCTCCCTCGGCCAGTAAAGTGAGATGAGCACTGCAACCCCAGAGTCGTCTGCAACTGGACCTCTTACCTTTTTACCTCTGATCCCACCCACTGCCATTTCTGACACTACCTACTGCTGAAAGATTACTCAAGGGACGTCCTGCCCTTAATGGGGGGTGGACCTTGCTCTTTACCAGGCATAGGCAAACTTGGCCCTCCAGATGTTTTGAGACTACAATTCCCATCTTCCCTGACCACTGGTCCTGTTAGCCGGGGTGATGGGAGTTGTAGTCCCAAAACATCTGGAGGGCCGGGTTTGCCTGTGCCTGCTCTCTACTGATCAGAAAATGTGCCTATTCCCCAAGGAATATACAAAATGCAGCCAATCTATGCACATTTCCCAAGGCCTGTTGAAAATGATTGACCAAGAAGTGTCCACAATTCCCTCTTCATGGAAGGATTATGTGCACATTCTCCACGCAGCCTGGTGAATGTGCACAATGGATGGTTATTATGAACATTAACTACTCATCCATCATTCCTCTGAACATTTACACAAAGCTATTGAAAACAAAATAAACATGTTAGGGATCTATAAGTGCTATTTTGAATCATACACACCAATTTTGAGAGCCTCTTCAAACACACAAATACACACACACACACACACACACACACACACACACAAAAGGTGATCATTGCTGACTCTCTAGTAAGGAGGCACAGAATTCTAGTGAAATCTTGCAGAAGGAGGAGGTGTTTTGAGCGTACCTTAATAAAGTGACAAGGTAGCTGGCATATGTGTGCATTTTCCCTTTCCCTTAAAAAAAATAAATCATTGCAGTGTTCCCAGTAGCCTCTCTGGTTGCCTGCACTTCCTTGAATCCCCATGAGAGGATCCACAGAAAGCCTCTCTTTGGAGCACCTGAAAGCAGCACAAATGTGGTGTAGTCTTTTTTAAGGCTAAAACTCTTGGTGCTGCTTTTAAGTCCTCCAAATGCAGGGCAGCTGCCTGCACTTTCTGGAAAGCCCATGAGAGGTCACCACAATGTCCTCCTGTAGGCATTCAAGGAAGCATGGGCAGTGAGGGGATGTTTCCGATCTCACTACAAAGGATTTTATTCATATGAAAGGAAGGACGTACTCACTCCTCAGCCGCCTCATCCCTTCCAAATCCTGCCCACCCCACCTTGCAATGTTTCCATATAATCGCTCTCCCTCCCTCTTTTCTCTACTTGTGAGAACATTGGCAAAAATTATCAGCAAGGCGCAAGAATCTTTGCTTTCAGAAAGGATAAATTATCCAGAAAACTGCTACCCTTGTAAATTATACAAACACACAAGCTTATGTTTTAGTACATACTTTCTAAAAAGGGGAAAAAACAAAATCTATTTTAATGTCTCGGTTTCAAAATCATATCCTGTTCAAAGTCATTTGTGCTAGATACATCATCAGTCTCAATTGTAGGATTAGAGGGGGGGTTTCAGGTTGTTTTCATGGTTCTGACATGTACCCCCATCAATGCACAGTAGCCCAGAGACAAGAGAAGAATGCACTTTCCTCCTTGAAATTTCTTCCTTTTTTTCAATTACTCTTTATTAGTTTTATATATGACATCCAAACAACAGAAAAAAACACAAAAAACACATAACTTCCAATACAAAGAAATTGTTATATAAAAATAAGATGACTTTCTTATTTATGTTATGACTTCAGTCAACCTCAACGTGCATCCACTGTTTCCTTAGTAACTGCCTCTGATATAATGTTTGACTTAGCAGGAATTATATTTTAATTATATATATTTAACATAAGGTATTATTTCCTCCTTGAAATTTCACAGGCTGGCAGCTCCTGTGAACCCCACTTCCGTATAGTATCTGATGCAGCAGGGCTTTTTATCATCCCATCGGTGGTGAGTATCTTGCCCTGCACAAGCAACCACAGCCAAAGTAAAGGACCCCTGACCATTAGGTCCAGTCGTGGACGACTCTGGGGTTGCGGAGCTCATCTCGCTTTACTGGCCAAGGGAGCCGGCATACAGCTTCCGGGTCATGTGGCCAGCATGACTAAGCCGCTTCTGGCGAACCAGAGCAATGCACGGAAACGCCGTTTACCTTCCCGCCGGAGCGGTACCTATTTATCTACCTGCACTTTGATGTGCTTTCGAACTGCTAGGTGGCCAGGAGCAGGGACTGAGCAACGGGAGCTCACCCTATCGCGGGGATTCGAACCGCCGACCTTCTGATCGGCAAGCCCTAGGCTCTGTGGTTTAGACCACAGTGCCACCCGCGTCCCAAAAGTCCCAAAGTACTGAGCTCCATGTTTTAGTTTGTATGTGGCAGGTTCAGCATGTCCAACCAAGTCAACTTTCTCCTAAGAATGGAACTGAGGCATCTGGCAGGGGTCACTACATAGAGTAGGGTGCAATCATAGAATCTTAAGAGCTGGAAGGGTCCCCAAGAGTCATCTAGTCCAACCCCTGCAATGCAGGAATCTCGGCTAAAGCATCCATGACAGATGGCCATCCAACTTCTGCTTAAAAACCTCCAAGGAAGGAGAGTCCATCAATCTCTCGTGGGAGACCATTCCACGGTTGAACGGCTCTCAATGTCAAAAAGTTTTTTTCTGATGTTTAGTTGGAATCTTCTTTCTTGTAACTTGAAGCCGTTGGTCCGAGTCCTACCCTCCAGAGCAGGAGGGTAGGACTCGAACCAATCCTAACAGTAAAGGTACAGGTACCCCTGACCATTAGGTCCAGTGGCGGACGACTCTGGGGTTGCGGCGCTCATCTCACTTTACTGGCCAAGGGAACCGGCATTTGTCCGCAGACAGCTTCCGGGTCATGTGGCCAGCATGACTAAGCTGCTTCTGGCGAACCAGAACAGCGCACAGAAACGCTGTTTACCTTCCCGCTGGAGCGGTACCTATTTAACTACTTGCACTTGACATGCTTTCAAACTTCTAGGTTGGCAGAAGCAGGGACCGAGCAACGGGAGCTCACCCGTCGCGGGGATTCGAACCGCCGACCTTCTGATCGGCAAGCCCTAGGCTCTGTGGTTTAGACCACAGCACCACCCGCGTCCCTAATCCTACCACTAGCTGCCGGTGAACAGAGCTTAACACAGTGGTAGGGTTGCCATTGCATGTACAGTCCATCCTCCTGCATCTTCCATAGGTGGGACTGGAAGCTGTGAAACTAGCATCACTCCTCAGGCTGCTGGAGGCTGGCAAGACTGGGCAGAGGGACACTTCCACCCAAGTCAGCCCACCCCACCCAGCACAAAGGGAGCTTGGATTGCACCTTTAGTCCCTAGGTGACACCAGACATAGATGTAGTTGGGAGAAGTCGGGAGTTTCCTGCATCTGTTGTTTTTGTTAGAGATGAAGTCAAATCAGCTTCTCATCTAGCTAGGCGGCTGGTGTGTCTTCGAAGCCTTCCATAGCAAAGTATCAGAGGTTGAGCTTTAAATGCACGGATTCCTAACCCAAGAAAATTGCACAATTTCTTGCCCTGAATGGTAAGAAAAGGTTCATCTAAAGCATCATCAAGGAGACAACTGAAAGATGCAAATCCCAGTTAGGGCCCCTCCAGCCACGTTTTCTTATTGTGCTTCCATGATTCTTTGTGCTTCTGTCGTTCGCTGGGAGATCATATTCCTTCCGGCTTTTAAAACTCTTTGCACCTGCAAAGGTTCTGGGATTGGAATTATTAGTATCATCTTTTATTTATACAGCGCCGTCAATGTACTTGGCACTGTACACAATCAAAATAAGGATTTCATCCCAAAGGGCATATAATATAAAACAACAAATATGAACAATGCAATAAAAATCAATAATTTAAAATGTACAATTCACAAGCCATTACATCAGGTATACTAAGACAGCAACACCCAAGCAGAACGGGAACTCGTCACAATTTACAGCCAGCAGGGATTGTTCAGTTGATGGCTGACCCATGGCTGAGATCATGCCAGAGGCTCACACTTCTGGGCACCGGCTGCCTGAGGGGTGGGATGAACAAACACAAGTTCAGAAGTCAGGCTGAAGTCTCCCAGCTGTTTCCCTTCCATCTCCCTCTAGTCCTCTCCTCCAGAAATACCGCTTTGTTTCCCATAACTTCCTGCCGAAGTCCTGTAACTTTTTGGACCATAACTATTTCAGGTTTTTTTGTGTCCCATTTTTGTTGCGCTAAAGTGCAGGAGTGCCACTCCAAACTACACTAATGTAGAAACATTTGGGAAGAATTGCAGAGCAGCTAATAAAGGGGGAACGATGCGCTTTCGCTGTGTCAGTGATATGTTGCAGAATATAGCTGCAAACGAGAAACACCAGTCTAGAAGGGTCCTTAGAGTCGCATGCAGCTCAGACAAAAACAAAAAGGGAAGTTTTGAACCAGAAAGCCAAAGTTTGATTCTTCCCCCCGCTTTTCTCCCTTCATAATTTATTACCTGAATGAAGAATTTATTTGAAGTGCACAGAAAAGCAAAGTAAACTAGTTTTGTTTTGTTTCTACAACCTGAAGAGTTGCAAAAGTTCCCTTATTATCATCACTCCTTCGGGGAGCAAACTCAGGTGACGAAAGGAAGGACAGGACCGTAGCACAAACGGGGTCACAGGGAAAACAAGAGGACGGTATTGGAATGCTCAAGAGAACCTCCCCAGTTTTGCAGAAGTGCAAACATGCTTAACAAAAAAAAACCCTTAAGGACTGCATGAGGACTGAGAGTGAGGTTGTATCCATTATAGCGCTAAATTACAGGAACTTTGCAGTATACTTGTTCTGCTGGTGAAATATTTAGTTGTAAATGTGGGAATGTTCAGGGTGGCAGGAAAGGATATATTTATTATTAATATCCTTCCTAACTTGCACTAGCAAGTTCCTTTACTTGGCAGAGTTTACATTCCCCTTCTCACACACAGCAGAAAACTAGTTGCAAACTCGTGTGAGTTTCTTAAGACAATACTCAATTCAATCGGGCTTGTCCAAATTGAAAGGTGTTCTAATATTTTCCTAGTAAGACCCCTTGAATCCCTCCTAAAAGAATAAAGACACCACAGTCTTATTCATAAGCAATAAAAAGAAAGTTTACTTATGATCAGGCAGAGCACAGTGTGATCTCTGAAGGCAGGCTTTAGGCTTAAAGTTACAAACATTATACAAACAGGTTTACCCCAAAGGGAGATGACCTGGGGGACTGCTTGGCTGGCAGCCAGCAGTTCAGTCCAGGGAGTTCGCCGGATGAAAAGAAGTTGGAAAAGAGGGAGAGTGGCAGCATGCCTTGTCCTTTTATCAGGTCTGGAGAGGTCACGCCCACCCACTAGTCACATGCAAGGAAGGATGCTCCAGCCAGGTGTAACAGGAAGTTCATCCCCTTGCATGTCCACTCTAGGAAAACAAGGAATGTTGTATTTGACTGCTCCCAGTGGATTACATCCCACAGTAAAGCAGTGTAAAGGCTGCAACCTGGTGTCTGTCTTCCACTCATTACACAGCCACAAAATGTAGCTTTGCAACGGGGTGCAGACTTTGCAGAACACCACAACCAATTCTGGCTGCATGTTTGCTCAGGGGTTTTAATCTGAGCACAGAGAGAGAGAGCAGCCAACCTACAAAGGTCAATGCTTGAATTGGCCTGTGTTTAGTGTTTTACCTAGGGAGATGTCAATGAACACAAAGAGAAAAGCGCAAAGTGTCACATACTGAAATCATGCAAAGATCTATTTCCTCATGTGTGTCTTTTATATTTAGATCGTCTTCCAAGGAACACATGGTTTTACAACTCTCCCACCCATTTTAGCCTCGCAACAATTCTGAGTGGTAGGCGAGGCAGTGGCTACTGAGCTGAGTAGGAATTTAATCTGGGTCTCTCCCCAGCCTAAATCCACCATACCTCACTTGCTTTTAAAACAAGAACACACCTTTTCCATACAGAGCCCCAAAGGGGAAAACTGTGTGTAAAACATATTTTACTCAGCTAGACAGGATGGAATCTGCGTTCCTCAGTCCATATCCCACATCTGATTACCGGTATATAGTGTTTCCTGTCAAAGCTCATAGTTTGAATTCTTGCAATGTTTAATTGCTTTTTATTTTATTTTTAAAATTAATTCCTCTGTTTTTAGCTCCTCTTGTTTTTATCTCTAAGCCACCTCAAGTCCCCATCAGGAAAAAGACAGAACAACAACAACAACAACAACAACAACAACAACAACAATAATAATAATAATAATTCTAGAGCTGAAAGGGACCTCAAAGGTCATTTAGACCAATACCAGAAACAATCCATTACAACATTCTTGATAGTTGGCCATTCAACCTCTGTTTACAAATCTTTAATGAAGGCACATCCACCCCCAAGGCAGCCTGCTTCACTGCCAAATAGTTTGTTTTATTATGTTTATATATGCTGTAAGCCTGGACGCAGGTGGCACTGTGGGTTAAACCACAGAACCTAGGGATTGCCGATCAGAAGGTCGGCGGTTCAAATCCCCGCGACAGGATGAGCTCCCATTGCTCCTGCCAACCTAGCAGTTCAAAAGCACATCGAAGTGCAAGTAGATAAATAGGTACCACTCTGGTGGAAAGGTAAACGGTGTTTCCGTGCGCTGCTCAGGTTCACCAGAAGTGGCTTAGTCATGCTGGCCACATGATCTGGAAGCTGTACGGCGACTCCCTTGGCCAGTAAAGCGAGATGAGCGCCGCAACCCCAGAGTTGTCCGCGACTGGACCTAATTGTCAGGGGTCCCTTTACCTTTATGCTGTAAACCACCCAGAGTGGCTGGGGAAACCCAGCCAGATGTACAGGGTATTATTATTATTATTATTATTATTATTATTATTATTATTACTGCATGTGCCATCAGGAAGTTCTCTCTGACGTATAGTTAAAATCCTTTTTCGTCCCCTTTGGAATCATTGAGTCAGGTCCTTCCCTCCGGATCAACAGCCAAAAAATTTGCTCCATCATCTATGTCACAGTACTCCAGATATCTCCACACACACACACACACACACACAAAAGCACAACAAATCAGGCTGCACTCGTGCATCATGTGCAGCCCCTGAGCATGAAAGAGGTGGCACTGAGGAAGGCCAAAAGGGACGTGAAACCAGTTCTTCCAGCAAGAACTGGCAGCATTCACGGGAAAACCGTTCCATCGTTCCAGCTCTTCGGGGTCCAGCTGCTCAGTTTTAGGGGTTGATTGAATAACTGGCATTTTGCCCTGGCTTTGTATCCCATGGCTGGCCTCATTATTGGCACTTCTGCGAGCCTGCCTGGCTGGGATACTGAGCACATCAGAAGGCAGGCAGGAGTACCCACAGCCCTGCATTCAGTGACTGCCCATGAACTTCCCTACCCGAGGAAAGGAATATTGGCCCTGAGAAAGATTTCATCAAAATGCCTCTGGCTTATGGTCTTTGTTCTGCTACAATGCATGCCACCCCAGGGCTGGCCCACCCATAAGGCAATGTGAGGCAACTGCCTTGTGCAGAAGGATCCACAGGGGCAGCAAATATTTATTCCCCCCTTGTCCCTTTTGTAGATCTTGACTTGACACTTTTTCTTGACACAGTATTACACTTCTTGACACAGTATTACATAGCCTTTGTACACATTCAGGCTTTGAAGTACTGCAGTTTTGGGGTTTCTAAAAGCAGTATTTTTTAACGGGACGTGGGTGACGCTGTGGTCTAAACCACAGAGTCTAGGGTTTGTCAATCGGAAGGTTTGTGGTTTGAATCCCCGTGACGGGGTGAGCTCCCGTTGCTCAGTCCCAGCTCCTGCCAACCTATCAGTTCAAAAGCACCTCAAAGTGCAAGTAGATAAATGGGAACCGCTCCGGCGGGAAGGTAAACGGCGTTTCTGTGTGCTGCTGTGGTTTCAGGGTTTTCCCTAAGCAATCTGAGACTGTGCCTCTGTGCTGCTGATTTCCCCACTGCCCTCTTCATACCTCTCCTGGTTCTCAGAGACTGTGTGGAGGGGAGCTTGTTGCAGCAGGAGGGGGAAACACCCGTGCCTCTCCACCAGCCTGACTCATCTCTGCCTCTTGGCCTCACTCATCCCACTCTGCTGCGGCTGCAGCTTCCGTTTCTGATTCTACCCTTCTCTCTGCCACAGGTGCTTCCTGCTCACTAAGCACTGTTACCTCTTCAGCTTCCGACACCTCCTCCTCTCAGGCTTCTCCCTTTGACCACTCATGGTCATCTCACAACTATTCCCTAGGTTCTGAGTCTTCTTTCCTTGGGGGTTCCCCAGTTGGGGAACTGGGACTATTTCTTTGCATCCTTGGCATTTCATGAGACTTCAGTGAGATCTCGCAAGATTTCACTGGAAGATGGCACTGCTGCCAGCACTTTGTGGGCGCTGCCAGGCAACACGGGTAGGAGAGGCCTGGCGCTGGTGGGTGGGACAACAGGGGGGTGGCACATTCCCGTTTCACCTCAAGTGGTGAAATAGGACACACTGCCCCTGTCACATTGCATACCAATAGGGTTTCAATAGGCAATTGGCCCTGTTATCCCAGCCTCCACACAAGGCAAGTAGGGCTTCAGAATGCAAGATGACTTACAACTGTTCTACCTAAAGGCTCTTTCAAAACAGCTAACCAACAATGTGAAGATCACAATGTCTGGACACTGACCAAAAAATGTTTCTACGGAAGGCAGCAAATGCACTTTATGGTTATGTGTGTCCACAGTCTTAGTGGTGATGAAAATGCGCTCTGCAAACAAAGGATCTAATTTCTTTTATCATTATCTCTCATACTCCAGGACTGACATTTGTTTTAGGAAGGAATGGGGAGAGTTGGGTTTACTTTAAAATGCAAATCAAAATGACTGCTGTGTAATTTTTATTTACACAGCACAATTTCAAATATTCAGGTGTTCGTTTGGTCAGGATTCAATAACTTTAAGACCTTTTAAGATCTCTTAAACCTTCTATTTTTCAATGTGTTGTTTAAACCTGTTTTATTAGTTTATTGTTTATTTTATGTATTCTGATGCCATAAGCCAGGCAGAAAATATTGTGATCAGGGAGTCATAGAAGTGTGACACGTCAATAAGAAGCTGCACACTCATCAATACAACAGTCCAATTCTATGCATGTCTGTTCAGAAGTAAGTCCCACTGAGTTAAATGAAGTTTATGTCTAGGTAGGGAAGGTGGAGAAATCCAGTTCAGTTTTCATTTAAAGGCAAATCTATGTAGTTTGTATTTTCTGAAACAGTTAGTGAACTGAAATATAGCCAACATTTGAAACTTGCACTTCCTCAGGGCAAAGTGTGCAAAATGTACGTATTAGTGAAAATTGTGGGAGACTACAGTCAAGCATACTGTAACTATGCACAACTGCTAGTTAGTCCATGAAAGGGTTAAAGACCACAGTAGTATTACTAGATAGACTCAGTTAGGTCACGCCCCCTCTCCTGTGGAGAGGAAGGAAGTGAAACCTTTCTACTTCCTTTCTCTTTCTCTCCCTGCACCTGTAACCAATGAAGGAGGATGTGTGTAAGCTTGCTCTCAAGTTTAGAGCATGTGTTTGGAACTATATTATGTATTTTCTACTCAAGAGTATTTTGCCTGTGTTCTCCTTGCAGCTGCATGGAACAGCACATGTACCAGACCTTTGAATCTATAAGTAAATCATTTCAAACTTACTTTCCAGTGTGTGGTCTGTTCCTTGCAAAAGGGATAGAAAGACGGGAATGTTTTAAATGCTATACTGCTGCTAATTTTTGTGAGTTTAATACTCTGCCACTGGGACTCTCGGTGTGCTAGCCCCGAGTTTTGAATCCAACCACCCAGATGATTCTTTTGTTGTTCACCTTTCCTTGTTCAGTCTTTTGTTGTGGTCCACAGGGATTCATACATTTTCCTCCCACTAAAATAGCATACAAAAATGCTAGGGAACATTTATTTTTCTTTTTTAAACCATTTTTTATTGATTTTTAAACAAATACAAATACAATAAACACTTATCCAGCAGTACAGCTAATGGTGTTTGTTTTATCCATTGTCTCTAGACATACACTTACACATTCCACATTCAAACATATTTCTTAATGCAACCTCTCCACTGAGACTATTGAGTGGTTGGTATAAGATCTTTATTTTAGTCATTAACCTAGTTAAAGAAAGGGGTCCACATTTCTTGGAAGGTGTCTCTATTCGTTATGCCTTTAACTGCCATCCTGTGTCTGGTGGGATGTTTGGACAATGCTGTATCCCAGATATTATTTTCCCATATGTTCAGGGGTACTTCAGTCCGGTTCTTCCATTGCTGAGCTATGGAAAGCTTGGTTCATTTATTCATGTTTGGTGGGAATGCCCTTAAGTTAAAAACTTTTGGAATAGTGTTTTCATAAAACGTTTAAAGGTCAATATAGAAGATATCTGCTGAATCGCTATTATAATAGCATTCCATGGGCCTTGGACAACGACACTAAAGGATTGGTTTCGTATTGATGTCTCACGAGCCTCACCAACTTGGGGGATAACCAGTGATGCTCCTACAGATGAGCTCAGTGGCTGAGCTGGAATATAAGGGTTCAGGCCATCCGTAAGATACCCTGACATCATTGTCAATGATGATCCACATCTATTCAAAGCCAAGTTTTGGTTGAATGTGATATCTTTGCTTAAAGTTTCCAGGTCACCAGAGACGTCTTTCCCATAGGGCTTAGTGATGCGTCGCGCCAGGGCGCCGGCCTCTCAGGGGCGCCCCAGTGAGTGGGGGAGCTGCGAGGCTTTGCTGACGGCCTCCCCTTTCCCTGCACGTCCACCAGCTGTGCCCCACCAACTATATGGCTGAAGGGCATGCAGCTTCGACAGTGGAATTTGCTGCCAAGGAGTGTGGTGGAGTCTCCTTCTTTGGAGGTCTTTAAGCAGAGGCTTGACAACCATATGTCAGGAGTGCTCTGATGGTGTTTCCTGCTTGGCAGGGGGTTGGCCCTTGTGGTCTATTCCAACTCTATGATTCTGTGATTCTATGATTCCTTCCCAAACCTCTGTGGGCATTGCTCTCCTGCAGCGGCATGGGGGGGGGGAGTTGCGCCCCCCCCCCATGGCTGGCAGTGCACAGCTTCTCCCCCCCCCCACCATCCGTGGTAATTTGGGGGGGCTGGGCAGATATTTGCACTCCGGCGCTGCATCTGCTAAAGACAGCCCTGCCCTGCAGGTCACAGTATCTGGCTCCTCTTCATTCCTGAATTGTGTTCCATTTGTCTGCCCAGTAGCAATATGTGCATTCAGCTGTGCCTTGACACCCACTTCCGTCCCCACCTAACAAGAGCTTGCAGCCAGCTACCTTGAGCTACCACCGAATGCCCAGGAACCCACCTCGAGTTAAATCAATGACTTCATCCGCAGAGCCAACTGAATACACAGCTGTCCCTGGTTTTGAAAAGGGGTGAGGTCAATGCAGTGGAAACAGCTGAGATTTCCCTTCCTTTCTTTTCAGGAGATGCTGACATTTTGTTCTATGTTTAGCATTTCATCTGTATTTGGAGGGAGGGGGGGGGCAAAAGGAGAGAAGCAAGGATGCTGGTTCCTTCCAAGAGCTTCCCCTGTTAGCGCCCGATGAGAATCTGACAGACAAGCATGTCAGTGGAAATGACCAGCCAGTGCCCCATAGGCGGCAGGAAACCAAAAACATTTATCCACCTAATTTCATTTCCCAAAGCCTCTTAGCTTTTAAATTCAGATTTGCAATTGAGTGATGGGATTAGACAAATTCCTTTCTGAATATGAGCTGTGCGCTGGCGAGGGAGAGCTCATTCAGAGGGCCTTGGGAAGAAAGGCTGCCTCGTCGCTGCACTAAAGGGAGAACGCAGCGGGGAATCAGCCGTGCATGCTGAGGTTATTCACCCAGAGGGGAGGGAGGGAGACTCTTTGCCAACAGGGAAGGATTTTGTGCCTTTGGGGATAAAGGCAGCCATGCTTACTAGAACAAGGTGGGAGGGAGCTAAGGAACTGGGAGCCAAGCCGTGCTGGGTTGCCCAGTAGGCAGACCAAGCAGGTGCCTTAGAGCATCATCAAAGCAGAAAAAGAAAATTATTTTGATATTTGCTTTATTTTAAAAAAAGCAAGCACTGAAGTACTCGTCATTTTTCTAACATTGATGATTACTAACTGCTCCACAGAACACTCTTTTTCTCAGCTGGAAAGAAGAAGAAGAAACCCTCGGAGAACAACAATGTGTCAGGACAGACTTGATTCACTTCCCTATGTATAGATGTGGACATGCTTCATTGAGATAGCTTCACTGAAATTATCCAGAATTTTGCAAGCAGAAAATCCAGGCATTTCAGCACAAATGTAGGTTTTGTGTATATAGTAACCTTTTTATTTTGAGTTGCATATACAGTTGCATATACAGTGGTGCCTCGCAAGACAAAAAACTCACTAGACAAAAGGGATTTGCGTTTTTTGAGCTGCTTCGCAAGACAAATTTCCCTATGGGCTTGCTTCGCAAGACGAAAAACAAAAATGTCTTGCAAGTTTGTTTCCTTTTTCTTAACACCGTTAATACAGTTGCGACTTGACTTCGAGGAGCAACTCATAGAACGTGGTATGGTAGCCTTTTTTGAGGTTTTTGAAGACTTTGGTGATTTTTGAAGCTTTTCCAAAACTTCTTTTGCAGCCATTTGGTAAGTTAAACTTTTAAAACTTTTTTGGGGGGGTTTGGATTTTGGGTTGGGGTGTTTGGAATTCAAGGACTTGGTGTTGGGGAGGGGTTTGCAAGAATCTGGAAGCTTGTGTGTGTGTTTTTCTGCATTTTTATTATTTTCTGTGACCATTGGGCCACTCTGCTGTTTTTTTAAAAAAAATCTGGATTTGAATTTCTGTGTGGTGGGTGGCTGGGGGAACAGTTGAGGAGGGGTTTGCAAGAATCTGGAAGCTTGTGTGGGTTTTTTTCTGCATTTTTATGATTTTCTGTGACCATTGAGCCATTCTGCTGTTTTTAAAAAAAAATTCTGGATTTGAATTTCTGTGTGGTGGGTGGCTGGGGGAACAGTTGAGGAGGGGGTTCTTCAGCAAGAAGCATAGAGTGGAAGAGGAACCTTCTTCGAGTTGTCCCCCAGAGTCTTAGAAAATGTACTGTACACTTTGTTGATTTTTAAATGTTTTTCTGTCATGTTTAGAAACTTAATTTATTGTTCCTTCAATTTTTGAAATGCTCTTTACAGTATGTGTGACTTTAAAGAGCACTTAATAAACTCTTGTTGTACCAAATTTGGCTTTGTTTGGACTTTTTTTGACCATAGGAACGCATTAATTGATTTTCAATGCATTCCTATGGGATTTTGTGCTTCGCAAGACGAAAAATTCGCTAGACGAAAAAACTCGCGGAATGAATTAATTTCGTCTTGCGAGGCACCACTGTAGAGGCACCATATCTTCCCCCTCAGTGCTTAGGGGCTCTAAAGGTATTCATTCAGCCCTGGGTCTGAATGTGGCCCTCAATGCCTATGTATCTGGCCCCCAGGACTCTCCACAAGATACCCCATGGCTGCTCCTCCAATGCTTTAAAAATGTTCATTGCTTTTTTCCAAAAATAGCATCAAGTAACCAAGAAAACAACAAACAAAGCAATACATGCTTCATCCTCCCACCTTCTGGAGAACAGCTAATTGTCATAACTGGTTGCTCAAGTCTACAAAGGCTCATATAAAGTCACATTACTCATTATTACATCAGTTGGTTCAATGGAAGTCCTTCTGGAAACGCTTGTGGGTGACTGGAGGTTATTTGTTGTCACTATGTGTGTTCATATGCCTAATAAAACAGAAGTACATTTCAGTATTATTATTATTATTAATAATAATAATAATACTCCACCCATCGCCACTTTGGGCAGCTTACAGCATATCTAAAAACATAATAAAAGCATCAAGTATTAAAAACCTCCCGATTCAGGACTGCCTTCAGATGTCTTCTAAAAGTTGTGTAATTCTAAAAAAATCACTTTGGCCAGATTGATTATTTCTTCCTACGATTTGTATCTTTGAATTGTGATAATGCATCTCCTTTATGGAGATATTTGAGGGGGGTGTCCTAAGTTAAAAGTACTGTAACATCCGTTGCTCTGACCTCCCTACACTGGCATATGTGTCCCAGAAAGTTGGCCATGAAATATTGCAACACTTGGGCTGAAAAAGATTCCCCACCCCATATGAGAGAGGACATATGTTTGATGAATTTGTTCTTTACCAATTCCAATAGAAACTAACTTGAGCTTCCCCTTTTGAACTATCAATCAGAACACACCTTTCCTTTGGATTTCACACTTCCCCAAATGTTGTAATGCAGTTCTCCTTCCCCCCAAAATGCTAAAAAATGCTTCTAAAATCATATTTTAGGATAAAATATGTTTAGAAAGGTGTACTTCAAAAGAAAAGACCATTAAAAGTGCACATTTTGGGAAGAAATACATAGTTTTGAACTTATTTCAATGTGTACAATGGTATCTCGGGTTACATACGCTTCAGGTTACCGACTCCGATAACCCAGAAATAGTACCCCGGGTTAAGAACTTTGCTTCAGGATGAGAACAGAAATCATGCTCCGGCGGCCCGGCAGCAGCGGGAGGCACCATTAGCTAAAGTGGTGCTTCAGGTCAAGAACAGTTTCAGGTTAAGAACAAACCTCCAGAACGAATTAAGTTCTTAACCTGAGGTAGCATTGAATTAAGTTATTAACCTGAGGTAGCACTGTATTTAAATACAAATCTGTTTTCAGGTAGTTGTTTTCTTTAAAAAAAGAAAAACCACACAAATCAAGGTAGAAATTTGGAAACAGAAAATATTTATGAACACATGTGAAACTCACACAGACCAGAAATGGACTTTGTTTTTTGAGTATAAGAAGCTTCCTTATACTGAGTTCAGGTCATTGGTCAGTATTGTCTACAGGGCAGTGGCTGGCAGCTTATCCACATGATATCAGTTCTCCAACCAAGCAAAGTTTACAAAAATGCATATATTAGGGGGAAGTGTGCATTAAGTGTACGCATTTGTGAATATAATATACAAAAATGCATTATCTCAAGAGAAATAAGTTGAGAAAAATGTGTATGTACATTGGTCCAAACTGCATACAAAACTGGGTTTTTCAGTAGAAAGGCATGCTATAATACTGAATAATTTTCATGAGGATTTAACAAAACAGAATTGTGGATCACTGCAGAAATAGGAAGAACTGAAATTCAGATGGGGAGAAATGAGAAACTGAGAGACCCAAGATGGGCAGATCCTTCTATCCCTATTAGAGGATGCAACTGATGAACTGGTCAACAAAATAGGCTTCTGTATCCTTGGAGGTCTCTCTGTTTTCCAGACAAAAATATATTGTGGCCGAAAGCGTACTTTGCTTCGTGACTCCCCCACCTTCCTAAGGTTCAAATTCCCATACCTTCCAGTACGTCGATGGCAAAATCTGGGACACAATCTTCGGGGATGCCATCTTCCTGATTTTTCTCATGAGGGAACAGAGGCCATTTTGGACACTGTGATCTCACACAATTTTGTGCCACGATTTCCCCCTTAAAAACCACTTTTTTCAAGCATAGCACCCCAAAACACACATTTTGGGGCACCATGTGAGGCTGCAGGCACAACAAAGTGGGGTTTTTGGGGGGGAGACTGCAGTGCGAAATTGCTCTAGATCAAAGCATCCAAAATGGTCACCATTGTCTCGCAAGAAAAAAAAAGATTGTCCCACTTTTTCCAAAACACTTGCAGGGTATGAACTCCACGTAACAGTAAGGGTTTTATAGCTGTGGAGTCCTTGTTCTTAGCTGGTTATCAATTGTGGGGTGGGATGTACTACTAACATGTTTCTGGGAGGGTAATCCCTACTTAGATCGAATCTACACTCATGGTTTATAACGTTAAAAATGTGTTATTAAAATGTGGCACCAGAGGGCGCTGCAGAGCAGCAAAGAGAAACTGCCATTAAACATTGTAGAATGTTGTATTTAATAACATTTAGAAAATCAGTGTAGATCCAGGCTTAGTTGAGACTCAGCCACACTTCTGGTTGCCCCATGCCTGCTTGGAAAATATGCTCTTTGCTTCTGAATCAGAACAAACAGCATGTCAGGCTTCTGGGAATGGGCTTCCTCCCCCGTGGCTGCAAATGAGCAGATCAAATGTTGGGAATTCTTACCAGTTAGTTTCTTTAATAAACACAGTGAAGGACAAAATAAAGCATCTAACCAGAATGGCAGGGCTCCCAATTAAGGTCACTCCCCCCCACCTTCCATCCTTATTAATCTACGTCATTCCTACATCTTGTAATCTGAGCTTGAAGCCTCTGTGTTTTCTGTTCCAACACTTTCTGAGCTCTCCATACTTTGGGGAAGGAGGGTGGATACTTTACAGAGACTATGAATCTGTTAACTCTCTCTTTTCCAGTGTTTCTTCTTCTAGCTGTTCCCCATCCAGTATTTCCCAGCTTCTGCCTTCTAAACTATGTCCTTCTGCAAACCACTGTTCCAAATCTATACTGTCCTCCTGCTCCTGGGAAGATTCAGGATCAGGAGGAGGGGGTGGCTCCCACCATTTTTCCTCAGTGCAGCCCTCCTCAGCACCGTCCCTGACACAGCAGTCTGCAGAAAACCCGATAGCCGTTTGGTTCGATTCAGCGGTAAGCCACAGGTTTTCCTGGGGAAAAGAGGCAGAGCAAACAGAGAGATGGACAAGCCCAAAGCTTGTGTGTCCTGGTCTCTGTAGAACTGCATGAGCTAGGAATGCATTAACATTTAAATGAAATGGATAAGTTGGAGTCAGAGCACATTGCCAGAGCATTGTGTTTTGCATGCAAAAAGTCCCGGGTTCAGTCATTCACAGAGGCAGGTTTAGGGGAATGTGACCTGCTCAGTCACACTGGGCACGGAGCCCCGGGGGCACTGTAATGTAGAATGGAAGGTGATAAGGGGGAGGGCAATTTTTGGTGTTGCGCAAGTCACTGCTGAAATTGGAGTCCCCAAGGTCTCACTGACATCTCCAGTGAAAACAATCAGAGGATGTGAAGGATTCTTCTAAGAAACTTGGGAGAGACACTTCCTCAGACACTAGGTCATGCCAGGTCACAGTGTGACCCAGTAAAAGGCAGGTCTCCTGTGAAGAATATAAGGTTTGTGCATAAAAACCCAGGATTATTATTATCATATTTTTGCCCCATAGGATGAGTCCAGCTTCTTTCTACCTTCAAATGAGACATTTTTGTTCCTCCTCCCATACTTCAGGTGGGCTATTTACCTTTGTGTGTTTAAATTTCCTTTTGCACCACGTCGGAAGTGCATGATTTTTTTTAAAAAAAGGTTAAAAACATGTTTTCTTCTTCAGCTGGGAAAAAATGCTCAGTGAAGAGAGGGGAGGGTGCTTGTTGATGTCACCAACCCCCCAGCCAATCAGCACCCTGCACAGCCTCTTTGCCTTTTGACTGATGGGACTCATTCTTCCTGAGATGGGGTAACAGCATTGCTGCGAGTGTGCTTTCCGAAGCAGAGCAGCTCATGTTTTTATGCACATTTGCACTCTCCCGTGTTTCCTCCAAGTAGCCCCCAACTGGGGTATGGATTTTGTTCTGTCTCTAACATCCAGATGAGGACTAGCTCTCATAACTATTATGTGGGGGGTTGTGTTTTTTTAATGTATTTCCCTTTTCTTACTAGTGAAATGTTTTTCTCCCAGCTTGGATTGGATGAAAAATGTGGCACAGCAGCCCAGACCTAGCTTAACAATGGCTTTGCCGGCTGCATTTGCCCTGTGGGGTTATCGGCTGGCTGTCCCTGCTCCCAACAATGGCCTTGCATTCGTTTGCATGAACTAACATATTAATCACAGTGAAGGGTCTGCGTCGGGCTTTCGCATGGTAGCACAGGTGTGCTCCTGTGTTGCCGTGCAGACTGAAGCGAGCGAGCGAGCGTGTGGTGCATCTGTGGCGTGTGTTTGCACGTGCCTGCTCTCTCTGACTGGCTGTCTCCTGAGCTGCTACTCTACTCTCTCTCACCCATTCACTGTCTAATAGGAAACAAATCTGCCCCTGGACATGCCAGGGCTTAAAATAGATGTTGAGACAGCAGCCTTTCCCCTTCTTCAGCAGCAACAGCGTCAGTAGCAGGAGCAGCAGCAGCAAGGAGAGGGAGAGCAGAGGAGATGGCCGACTAGATCTGAAGGAGAAGCCTTCTTTCCCAGCTGAGAAAAAGCAGAGCCTTGACAAAGGTAAAGTAACTGGGGCCAGCTGGCTCTCTTGTTGTCTCTTTGTGGCACTTCCATTGCAGGACAGAGCCTGTGGCTTCCTTGGTGTTTCCCCCTTGCGCTGTGCCAGCAAGGAGACGCTTCTGCCTGTCCTCTCTCGGAGAAGCTGCCATTTAGAAGAAGAAGCAGGCTATTCGATGCTTTGCATGTTTGTATGTGGCAGGGAACTGTGGCAGAACTTTGGCAGGATCGAGGCTTGTTGGAGTGGGAGGTCTCAGGCTGCATGCATGAGCCTGTGGTATTTACTCTCTGCTACCTAACTTGTCATCCCAACAGTGCAGCCGAAGGAAAACAAGAGCCAGATTCATGCTGATGTGCATATAAGGGTGGGGTATCTATGGGTCACATAGTTCAGGGGATTGATCCTGGTCTCAAAGAAAATGTGCCTCCTTCCCAAACACTGCTGCCACGCAGAACTCGTTCTTGGAGCTCATGTCTTTCAAAACATATCAAAGCTCTTGAAAGGCTGCTTTTTGGCAAAAAAATTTGCCAGGCTAAGAACCAGCGCAATTGGGCATGTGGATAATTTTGGAAGGACTGAGGGGGGTAGAGTTGAGGACTCTGCTTGGCTTTTAGGCTTAAACTGGATACCTCGAGCCAGAGACGTCTTCTTCACACTCAGTCTCATTTTTCTGCCTCTGTAAAGTGGGAACAATTGTGGCCTCCCACTGAGAGGACAGATAAAATAAGGGCTCTTATGCATGAAACCCTGTGAAAAAGATAGATAACAAGGAGAGAGTTGCGCAGCATGGGAACATGGCTTCTTATCTTGCTCGTCTTATGAGGCTGGGAAGCAAGGCAGACAAAACAACAAGCAGGAGGCAGTCTCTACTTTCCCCTCTGCTAGTGCTCCGGTGGGAGCATTAAAAGAGCAGTGCATCGTGTGCAACATCGTGCAGGAAGAAAAACATCTCCCTTCCCACCCCACGCGTGTATTCTGAACAGGGCTGGTCCATGGAGAGGAGTGGATCTGTTGCATCTGATCTCCAGCCTGGAAGGGTGCCCCACCCAGTGCTTGATTCCCGTTAAGCTAAATGACCATCGGCTACCAATCCTTTAGAAACGCAGCTGCCTTGCTGCAAAAGCCACAGGCCCCAGATGAGCTGTTCCAGGAGGGCCGGGGAACCTGTGGCTCCCCAGATGTTGTTGGACTCCGTTTCCCATCAGCCCCAGACAGCATGGCCACCGGTCAGGGATGAAGGGAGTTGCAGTCCAGCCATATCTGGAGGAATCTTGTTTTCCCACCTCTGTGTTATAGCCCAGTAGATGGAAAAGCTTTATTTCCCTTCACAGGCTTGTAAAACCTTCCCCTGCTGGGTTAAAGCACTCAGGTTTCAGACTGGCTGCCACCCCTGAATGTAATACTTTATTCTGATGTAGCAATGAAAGAGAGAGTTGTTGTTTTTCTACTCCTGGACCTTCTCATGAAGGGTAACGAAGAGATGGTGTTGGCACTCAGCTCACTGGCCTGAAGTCCCCCTCCTTGAACTGTCTGCTATCAGGGGCTCAAGCAGACTCCTCCATCCCCCATTTTGTTCACAATCCACAGGATGCAGAGTCCTTATAAAAGCAGTTCTGCTTTCAATCGGTAAACAAGGGGAAGATAGAGAAACCACCGCCGTGTGTGAGGGCATCCCTGTTTCACTCCCAGACCGATACGCAGGCACAGCTTGGGCCAAGTTCAGAAAGTACAGAGCAATATTCTAAACAATTTTACGCAATTCAGAAACAACCAATCATTTCTGGTGATTGTGTTAAGCATGTGTGTATGTGCACCCATTTCTGAACACGATGCGATATCCTCTGCATTACCCAGTTCAGATTTTTGGTATTATCATTTTTGCCTGGCACCACACCCAGCAGCAAAGGCTCCAGAGAAAGCTGTCCTCTTGAAGCAAGTCAGCACCAAAGTGGATGTGACAGAGTGATGGAGCCTATGCTTTGAAATCAGACATTCCCAGCAGTTCTGAATGAAGACATGTAGCCACCTGAGATGGCCCAGCAAATACCACGGTCTGCTTTTCTTTTTCCTCTTCCTCCTCATGCTCTGTACTTTGACTTTTGCCTCTGCTACAGCAAGGGCAGGTGAATCAACAGGCTGTCACCTGTTCAGAAGGTGGGCAGTTCGAATCCCCGCGACGGAGTGAGCTCCCATTGCTCGGTCTCTGCTCCTGCCAACCTAGGAGCTCAAAAGCACGAAGTGCAAGTAGATAAATAGGTACCGCTCCGGCGGGAAGGTAAACAGCGTTTCCGTGTGCTGCTCTGGTTCTCCAGAAGCAGCTTATTCATGCTGGCCACATGACCCAGAAGCTGTACGCCGGCTCCCTCGGCCTGTAAAGTGAGATGAGCGTCGCAACCCCAGAGTTGTCTGCAACTGGACCTAATGGTCATGGGTCCCTTTACCTTTACCTTACAGCAAGGGCAGGTGAGTCAACAGGCTGTCACCCAACAATGACTCACTCAGAAGAAGGACCCTATATCAAGGAGTGAGGAATCTTCAGCCCAGGGACCCAGTGAGCCCTTCCAAGCATCTCTCTCTGATCCTCAAAACTAACCCTTTTTTGCTATCCCAACTTCAGAACCTGAGAGTTTTTGCCAGGCTGGAATTTGTCCTTGAACTCTGGAAGGGCTCTTACTTTGAGGGATAGAGAGGGATTGTGTGGAAATCAGCCTCCTGTACAAAGGTCAATTTTACACCTGCTGCCCTGCCCACTTTGGCCTCTGGCCTCACCCAACACCGGCATGTCTACAGGGTCAGTCTCAAACTGAGACCTTGTATCAGAGCAAGTGGCTATTTTTCTGGGGCAAGGTGTCGATTCTTTCTGAAGTTCAAAGGGCATTTGTCACGGCAGCAAAGCCATGGATAGTCTCTCCAAGGCCACTTCCCCCCACAATGCCTTGCTCTGAGGAGTGACTCTTTCTCAGAGTAAGGCATGAGGAGCAACAGAGGAGATGTGGATGGGCAGTGGGCAGCCTAGAGAAGAGTTTGGATTTGATATCCCGCTTTATCACTACCCTAAAGAGTTTCAAAGCAGCTAACGTTTTCCTTTCCCTTCCTCCCCCACAACAAACACTATGTGAGGTGTATCTGAAGAAGTGTGCATGCACACGAAAGCTCATACCAAGAACTAACTTAGTTGGTCTTTAAGGTGCTACTGGAAGGAATTTTTTTATTTTGACTATGTGAGGTGAGTGAGGCTGAGAGATTTCAGAGACGTGTGATTAGCCCAAGGTCACCCAGCAGCTGCATGTGGAGGAGCGGGGAAGCGAACCCGGTTCACCAGATTACGAGTCCACCGCTCTTAACCACTACACCACACTGGCTCCTCCTAGAGGAGGCACCACTGCACTGCTCCTCAAAGTCCTCTGCTTAAGATGTGTCTCAAATGGCCTAAACGAGAGGGCTAGCCATGGGCCTCAGGTTCAGTCCCTAGCATCGCTCCACAGGATCAGACAACAGAGGGTGCAAAAGACCCTCTGCCTGGGATTCTGAAGAACTGCTGCCTGTCAGAGTACCAGGGGTCAGCAAACTTTTTTCAGCAGGGGGCCGCTCCACTGGCCCTCAGACCTTCGGGGGGGGGGGCAGACTGCATTTTGGAAAAATAATATGAACGAATTCCTATGCCACACAAATAACCCAGAGGTGCATTTTAAATAAAAGGACACATTCTACTCATGTAAAAACATGCTGATTCCCAGACAGTCCGCAGGGTGGATTTAGAAGGCAGTTGGGCCGGATCCAGCCCCCAGGCCTTAGTTTGCCTACCCATGGAGTACACAGCACTGGGCTTGGTTGAAAAATAATCGGACCCAGCAGAGGCCATTTTTAATATTCTGAAAGAACTTCCTAATAGCTGCAGCTGCAATGCTCCCAGCCTCCCAGAATGGGTTTGGCACCTCCTATCTCCTCTGCAAAAAGTGGATTCCCCCAACCTGATTCTGACAGAAAAGAGCTGGGAAGTAGCAGGCTGAACATATTCCAAAGTTCAGCAAGAGAGAGTCAGATAGATTGATACAACAGCAGCATTTGGATAGGCATACGATGAAGTGATCCCTGGGCACAGTTCCTGAAATGAGAGGTGCCAGAGACCCCTAATGTCCAGCTTTTGTGATGTCTGCCTGAGGTTACTCGGTGGTGAGAGAACAAAATTCTGCACCTTCTCCAGGGAGCACCAGCTCTTTAGGACAACTTCATACATGCTAAAGCTGCGTCTTCACTGGGCATTTGCCACTGAATAGTCACACATGGTGAACTCACTTTTAACAGGACATGTGCATGAAATCATGGGGAAGGTTTTGCATGTTTTTCGTGTTTTGCCTGTTCAGCTTCTGTTTGTTTGTTTTCCAGAGCTCAGAAAAGCTGCCCTTTTTTAGCTCCAGGGAGTAGCTGCACAATTTCTGCAGGTGTCCGTGGACTATTGTGTTGCTATTGTGACCAGCTACGGCCTGCATAGATTACTCTAGCCATTTCCTAAGAGCAACTCTGGCATTTTAACCCTCCATTTTCCAAACAGCATTGCTTTTATATCTAATCCCTCCAAACCACTGGGCCTTAAATTGCATTGGGAAAGATAATGATTAGGGTGTATTTAGCCCTGTTTCAATGCACAGTAGTCCTAATGAAAATCCCCCTCACCCACAAACCTTTGGGGCTGAAGAAAGGGAGGCTGCCCACTTGGCAGGACATGGTACGAGTCGCTGTTCCACTTCTAGCTGAAAGCAACACAGCAACAATTGGGTGTTGCTAAATTATCCACAGCTGGAAAGCACCTTAAGACATTGGGAAAAGATTCCCAACTGTGGCCCTGGTGCGTTCTGGCTCAGATTATACCCCCGGTGTCACAATGCAGAAGCAGAGCAATTCAACTCGGCAGTTTTGAGAGCCAGGAAAGTGAGCTTCAGGTTATATAGGAAGGTGTCTTGGGGACCAGATCTAACTCTTTGTCCATCTAGGCCACTGCTGCCTACTCCGACTGGCAGCAGCTCCCTGGGGTCCCAGGCATGGAGGGGAGCTTCCCATCCACCTAAGTGGTCCTTTCAGCTGGAGATGCTGGAAATTAAAACAAGGACATTCTGTATGCAAAAGTCGTATTCTTTCCACTGCATGACAGTTCCTCCCCAAAGAGAGCAGAAATGGGTTTCCTTTTCCTCCTTGGGTTCCTTAAAAACTTTCTGCCCTCCTAGTGGAAAATCAGAGCTCCCCTAAATACCACAAGAGGACCCAAGTGCGTGTGGAGCTGGGTGAATAATTTGTCTTTTTCCTTGTAACGGGGTCAGTGCCAGGGTGGAGATATCTTGATTTTTGTTTTCCTTCTCCTCCAGCTCCTGGCTGTCTCTGTACAAAGCTCCTGGCACCTGCCAGCCTCCCTCATTACTATTCCTGCCTTGGCAGCCTCTGAGCTGGCAGAGCTGTGCTGGCCAAACATCGTTTTGAAGGAAGGCAGCAGCTGGGCTCATCCCCATCCCAGCTGGTCAGGAGATGCCAGCTCAAAAGCTGAGGAAAACGCCAACCAGCGTTTATTTCTCCTCTGCACATGTGAATTCATTAAAAGTCATGTAAAATGATTGAATGCCCATTATCGAACACTAAAGTGGCAGTTGGGTTTCTTCGCTTGTCTATTTGAACAAGAAAGCAGGTTTCAAATTGTCCAAGTACACGGGCAATCCAATGTAGCGTCAGGCCCCATCTGCACTACAGATTTAAAGCAGGATCATACCACTTTAAACAGCTTCCCCCAAAGAATCCTGGGAACTGTAGTTTGTTAAGGGTGCTAGGAGACTACTATTCCCTTCACAGAGCTACAGTACCCAGAGTTTTTGGAGATGTAGGATTGATTGTTAAACCACTCAGACAATTGTGGTTCTGTGAGAGGAACAAGGGTCTCCTAACAATTCCCAACCAAAGTCCCTTACCAAACTACAACTCCCAGGATTCTTTGGGGGAAACCATGACAGTTTTAAGCAGCTGTGTTGCTGCTTTCAATGCCTGGCACTGATGGGGCCTGAAACAGAAAATGCCAGGCAGGAGCAATGCCAAACTCACCGGGTTCCTGGAGCTCAGGCTATTGAGCCCCCAAACTAGTAGTGTTTCAAGGGCAACACAGCTGCCAAGCCCAATTTGTCCTTTCGAGATCATTCAAAACAACATGTTATCCAAGTGTCCTGTTTACCACAGACCTATTTTCCTATTCCCGTCCCCGTTTTATTCCGCCTTTCTTTCTTTTCTTTTGCAAAAGGCCTTGTAAAATATGTCAGGGAATGCTTATGAAGCCTACGCCACTCTGGAAGCCAGACAAGAATGCTGTGGCTGGACTGCTCACAGGAGTCACTGGCAACATCCTATGTCTCTTTGCTGGGAGACCTGTACTGGTTGCCAGTTTGCTACCAGCCCAGGCACAAGGTTTTTGTGTTCATTCTCAACAACTTGGGCTCCAAGTACCATAAGGCACCTACCGTATTTTTTTGCTCTGTAAGACGCACGTTTTCCCTCCTAAAAAGTAAGGGGAAATGCGTGTGCGTCTTATGGAGCGAATGCAAGCTTCGCAGCTATCCCAGAAGCCAGAACAGCTAGAGAGTGTTGTGCAGCGCTCCCTCTAGCTGTTCTAGCTTCGCATGAAGCCTCCGCAGGGCACGGGGAGCATTCATCCCGTGCCCTGCGGAGGCTTCGCGGGTCTATCCATGGCTTTTGCGGGAGGTGCGGGAAGGGACAGAGCGGGCGGCTCTGTCCCTTCCCCCACCTCCCGCAAAGCCAGGGATAGGCGCACTCCCTTTAAAGAGTTGTGCGGAGTGTGTGTGCGGCTCTTGGGGGAAAGCCTGCAAGCGGCACACACACACTCCACGCTGCTGATGAAAGGGAGCACTGAGCAGAACCTGGGATGCATACAGGCTCTGCTCAGCGCTCCCTTTAAATAATATTTTTTTTCCTTGCACTCCCCCTCTAAAACCTAGGTGTGCCTTATAGTCAGGTGCATCTTATGGAGCAAAAAATACAGTAATTCCTTACGCTTGATCACTGAGAGCTTCTGATAGGACACTTTTTGCAGTCCCTCCAGTGCCCTGAGGCTGAAGGCTCAGCCAAACTTTTGCTTGTCCCACCTCTTTACCAGTCTTTCAGACCCTCCAAGAAGCCATCCCAGTTTCTGATTTATAATAATACTACTACTACTACTACTACTAATAATAATTTCTTTATTATTTACACCCCGCGCATCTGGCTGGGCTTCCCCAGCCACTCTGGGCAGATGTCTTCTAAAAGTCTGGTAGTTGTTGTTCTCTTTGACATCTGGTGGGAGGGCGTTCCACAGGGCGGGTACCACTACCGAGAAGGCCCTCTGCCTGGTTCCCTGTAACTTCAATTCTTACAGTGAGGGAACCACTGGAAGACTCTCAGAGAAGAACCTCAGTGTCCTGGTAGAACGATGGGGGTGGAGGCACTCCTTTAGATATTGATTTGATCCTGGAATGTCCTAGAGCCCTCCCACCTCATTCCCAAAGCTGAGAAACCACTAGCTATGCTTTGGGGAGAAGGGAGGAGGACTCTAGGACCCTGTCTGAGCCCTCATGCTTCCTCCCCAAAGCCCACTGCCTCCCTTACCCAGCTTTGGGAAGGCAGCACGAAGGCTGCAGTGGTGGGTGTCAAATATTGATGGGGGCCACCAAATAAAGCATTGAGGGCCACATGTTTGGAAAGCTCTGATTTATCCCCACCTACAGTAGAGGGCAGCCTACTAATGTGGATCAAAAGGATGCAAGAAAACAAGATCCCATCATGTTGGAATAAGTTATGTTTTGATTTTGTGGTTTAGCATTGCTTATATTTTGAATTGCATATGGGAAAAACACCATAATCTTTCCAGTGCTTAAGGCCTGTACCAGTCTTAATCCAGCCCTGGTTTACCCACTGCTGTCAGTGCTCTAGCCCCATCAAGGACTCCTTGCTTTAGCCATTTCCATTTTTAACAGGATCCGGAAGGCTGGGATGTGGTCCTGCTAATACCACCTGTGCTCTCTTCCAGTTTAGAAACCGACCGTGGGTGGTGGTCGCAGCAGAAACACTGCCCCGCCCCAGCCCCCTCAAGAGGCCCGGGATGCAAGGGGGGGCTTGGCGGCACCAATGGCCTTCTTGTCCCGGTTCTCCCGGAACGGATCCAGGGCTCCCAGCCGGCGGATTCACGATGACACCGTCAGCCACCCCATCCTCAGCGTCTTCGAGTTGGAGAGGCTGCTCTACACGGGGAAGACAGCCTGCAACCATGCCGACGAAGTGTGGCCAGGACTCTACCTGGGAGATCAGTACGTACCAGCCCAGATGTCACTGTGGGGATGGTGGTGGGGAGGAAGTCCTGTGATCTACAGCTGCTAAGGAACTGGAGGGCATGCATGACATTGCCTACTATCAGGGACTGGGCAGAGGAGGAATGGTGGAGACCACCTCCCCATCCTGACCCCTCTAGGGAGGAGGAAGAAGACAGTACAGTGGTACCTTGGTTGCGAACAGGATCCGTTCCAGAGGCACGTTCGCAACATGAAAGGAATGCAACCCACAGTGGCGCATCTACGCACATGCGGGTTGCGATTCACTGCTTTTGCACATGCGCGTTACGTCATGCGGCACGTCTGCGCATGCGCAAGTGGCGAAACCTGGAAGTAACCCTTTCTGGTACTTCCGGGTTGCCGCAGGATGCAACCTGAAAAAACGTAACATGAAGCAAATGTAACAAGAGGTATGACTGTATAGATTTACAACAGGGGTTTGAGGGAGGTCACAGGTCAGAGGCAGATGAGGCGGAAAGTTGGGAAATAATGGTAGAGGAGGAGGCAGGACCGGAATGGCAGTTGGCTGGCATGAAAGCCTTCCAGACCCCCCATCTGCCAGAACCTGGCAAGCCTTAAAAGTAGGAGAGCAAAGAGCTCCAAGACAGAAAGCAACGTAGCAGCACCCGTAGAAGTGATGAATGAGGAAGTGGGAGAGACGAGGGGTTGGAGATTCACTTGGGACAACGTCATTATCCAGGAGGCTGGGTTCTATAATAATATTTATTTATTTATTTATTATTTCCACCCTGCCCATCTGGCTGGGTTTCCCCAGCCACTCTGGGCGGCTTTCAGCAGAACATTAAAAGCAGAATAGAACTTCAAACATTAAAAGCCCTAAACAGGGCTGCCTTCAGATGTCTTCTATAGCCTCTCTCTGTTATATTGAAATAAAAAAGGACAGTAAGAAACTTTTCCTTGTTTTCATACTTACCTGGGCAACCAGCCAGGAGCTGCTGACAGCTTCCTGGCACCTACAGAAGACAAATCTCCATTTCTCTCTCTGTTTCTCATGTTTCCTATTCTGAAGTTCGTTCCACCCCCTTTTCTGCATCCATTTGAGTTTTCTGTTTAAAAGCCTGCACGAGCAACCTTGCTCCTTTATGTGCACAGCAGCCAGCTGCACTGAGAGGGCTGCTTAACAAGCTTCCCTGCTCCATCTTCTTCCCCCCATGTAGAGATATAGCTGCCAACCGCCGGGAGCTGGCACGCCTGAACATCACCCACATCCTCAATGCCTCGCACAGCAAGTGGCGGGGAGGGGCCGATTACTATGAAGGCACTGGCATCTGCTACCTGGGCATTGAGGCCCACGACTCGCCCACTTTTGACATGAGCCCCTACTTTGATCCCGCCGCTGACTTCATCCACAAAGCGCTGAGCAGGACTGGAGGTGAGTCCATTTCGGGAAGTAGCTTGATGGCCCAACTTTTTGCAGAACTGAACAGGTCTCCCTACCATTGGTGAGAGTTTCACGTTGGGGGAACAATGCTCTGGATGGAAGTAGGAGTGGTGCCTGTGAGCACATTGTCATGGGATTGGTGTGCTGAGACCTGTGGTGGGCCTGTTAAAGGGTAGAAGAGTATTGGGAAATAATTCATAATGAATCAAAAAAAATGTTTAAAAGTACTTTTCCCAAAACAAATCAGAGTCCTTTTTGTTGAGGAAAATTCAGATGGAAATTCCCATGTGTCAAAAAAGGTTATTTATGTATGCCACTACTGCGGCCCGTGTTTCATTAGCCCCAAAATGGAAAGCGAGTGAGGTCCTATCTAAAGAAGATTGGCAACTTAAACTGATGAACTATGTGCAGCTTGCGGACCTAACATATAGAATAAGAGAACAAGAAGAACATACGTTTAAATAAGATTGGAAGATGTTTATTAAATATATGGAAAATAACTGTGTACAGCTGAAAATGCTGGCAGCATTAAGATAAATTCAACAGTGTAAACAAGTTTTGATGGATGTAATAATGGAATACTGAATGGTTTAGTTTATGTAAAATATACAGGGATTTATTATGATATGAAAAAATGAACCATGGAAAGAGAAGAAGGGAAGTCAATGACACTTTTAGGTTGTTTAAATGAATATTTTAGATTGTAAAACAGAAAATTTAATAAAAATTATACACACAAAAAAAAGAGATTCTTTCCCATAGTGAGAGATTAACTGTTACACGCAGACTATATCCATAGCATATAATTAAAGCGCGTGGCTTTCCCCTGCCCCCAACCCAAGAATCCTGAGAACTGTAGTTTGTTGCAGGTGCTTGAAATGGCAGCTCTGTGCATGGAATCAGGGTCCCCTAAAAACTCAGTTCCCAAGAAACTTGGGGGAGAAGCCAAGATCACTGGGTGATCTTGGGCCAATCACTACCTTTCAGTTTGCTCTACTTTGCAGGCTTGCTGTGAGGAGAAAGTAGAAAGGGAGGACTGTGTGTGCTGCCTTGAGCATCTTGGAGGAAAAGCTGAACACAAAAGTAAAAAGTCTGTGAGCCAGTGCACACTTACCTGAAAATAAACCCTGCTGAACATTGCAGGATTTATCTCTGAGTATCTATGCATAGCGTAAAGGGACGCGGGTGGTGCTGTGGGTTAAACCACAGAGCCTAGGGCTTGACAATCAGAAGGTCAGCGGTTCGAATCCCCGCGACGGAGTGAGCTGCTGTTGCTCAGTCCCTGCTCCTGCCAACCTAGCAGTTCGAAAGCACGTCAAAGTGCAAGTAGATAAATAGGTACCACTCCGGCGGGAAGGTAAACGGTGTTTCCGTGCACTGATCTGGTTCGCCAGAAGCGGCTTAGTCATGCTGGCCACATGACCCGGAAGCTGTACACCAGCTCCCTCGGCCAATAAAGTGAGATGAGCGCCGCAACCCCAGAGTCGGCCATGACTGAGCCTAATGCTCAGGGGTCCCTTTAGCTTTACCTGTATGCATAGCGTAGAATCATAGAATCATAGAATCATAGAGTTGGAAGAGACCACAAGGGCCATCGAGTCCAACCCCCTGCCAAGCAGGAAACAGGGGAGGCATTTTTTTTAGGGAGTGCTACCAGGTGCCCCCAGAACAGGCTCCCTCATTGGAGCTTGGCTCCAGTGTGCAAGGAAGCTGCAGAGACATTTTCCTCGTGCAACGGCTCAATGCCACCAGCCACAGCTCCACCCCTGGGTCAAGCCTGACCTGGGGGCAGAGAGAGGCTGCGACACACAAGGAAGATGTCAAGTATCTTGCCTGGCTGCAGTTCTGCTACACCACTGGCGCATCATATATTTGTTTTTGACGTGTCTAAACTGCCCATCACCCTGATGGATCCCAGGGCAGTGTACAGCAAGGAAAAGATGCATCTTCATGCACCAGTAAAATTGAGGACTTGTCCACACTTCTGCTCGTCCTGTGTCTAGAATGCATGGGCACAAGCAATTTTCCACTTGATCCACGCAGTGTGGTCATTGTCCTGTGGAAATTGGGGACCTTTTTCAGGCAAACAGCCACAATCCCTCCTGGGAAATTTCCCGGGGCCATCTGCCAATGGTGGGTGGGGCCAGCTGCAAAAGTAGGTGGAGCAACCATGCAAATTTTACCTTTGTGTGATAGCCTACTTTCTACACACACACACACACACACACACACACACACACACACACCTCTTTATTCTCCATCCAGGGATGCAAGAGGCATGATCAGAGTTCAAGGATACATTCCGACCAAGTGAAAACACTCAAGGGGAGTGAAAAATAGGACATGAGGGCCAGATAGTAATGCCTGGAAGGCTACACGTGGCTCCCATTCTTGAGGTCCCTCACTCCTGTGTTCCAAACCAAATGAGGATGGAAATATAAGGTTGTGCTGGGGGAGGGAATCTCTCTGGGGTTATTTAAATTGGTGGCATTCTGGAAGAGATCTTTGCTGAGGTGCACCTCTAACCTTACGGGCCATAAATGCCTCAGCTGCCATTTGATATTCAATGGTGCACTTTAGCTACTCTCAGATAATGGTTTTAATGCGGTTGGGAGCTCTTCAGATTGCAATCTGCATTACTTCAGTTTATTCTGAATGTGTTTAGTCATCCCTACTGTGTTTGGAAGGCAGGGAGCCTCCTGCTCCTTCTGTTGAGTAGGGCCCTGGACCTCTGGCTCCAAGTCCAACCCTGGTTGCAATACTGTCAACACTTACTTTGTATATCTACATCTAGCACATCTATATCTCCCCTTTCTTCCTGCAGGAAGGATCCTTGTTCACTGTGCCGTGGGGGTGAGCAGATCAGCCACTTTGGTCCTCGCCTACCTCATGATTTACCATCGCTTGACCTTGGTGGAGGCCATAAAGACCGTCAAGGACCACCGAGGCATCATCCCCAACCGGGGGTTCCTACGTCAGTTGGCTGCCCTGGACAACTCCCTCAGGTTGAAACAGAGGCCATGAGTGGAAGGGCCAGAGGGGAAAACAATGTTGGAGCCAGTCCTGAGGCATTCCCAGGCCATAATTTGGGCTCTGGTATCCCTGAACTTCCACAGTTCCCGCCCTGCAGAAGCCCAAGGCCTACAAGGCCTCTAATTTCTAAAGTTAGCTTCAGGTGTCAGCCAGAGGTGAGCTGGCTCAGGTTTCCGAGAGGCAGAGAGTTCCCCAACCCCTCTCTCCATTTCTCCCTCCTTTGGGAAGCCATAAAATGGGGCTCTTCTTGATATCAAGTCTCAACCTCAGACCAGGGGAGCCTTCAGCTATCTAAATCCCCTCAGAGTCCTGTGTGGTGTGGCCTGTCCAAAGTGCTTGGGTAGTTCCTTAATGTATTTTAGCTGTGAGAATAAAGTCCTGCAGAGACTAAATGCATCAGAACATTTTTCCACCCAACAGTGATAGGCAATTATGGCACAAGGGAAGAAGAATAGGTTTGGTTACGGCTAGAGAGCTATGCTGCTGCTGTCTGGGGTGGGGTGAGGAGTAGTCCCAGAACAGCAACTGCCCAAGGGTCCCAGGAACTTAGAAGGGCCTTCCACTGGCGTAAGCCAGCTGCACCCCAATTCATCACCCTCTCTACCAAGCCCACAGGTGCTTTCAGTTACAGGTGCTGCTGCTGCTTTTGAATGGGAGCCAAAATCAGCTCCCTTCCAGAATGGCTGCCCACCATTTTAAGTTACCCAAAATGTAATGCCCTGGACCACAGATTTGTCAAATGTATTGCTTTCACAGCTCTGTAGTCTGAGTTGATCAGTAATTCTTTTGCAGCCACTACAAGCAGGGCTGGGCCCTGCCCTGGTTCAAGGAAGGTTGCTGGGCATGGCCAGGACCATGCAAAGGGGCTGTCTAAAGCCTGGCACTGGCTTGGATGGAATGAAGTACACAGAGCACTATTCTTATTATTTTTAACCATTCTCCATCACTTAATGAGAAAAGAAACTGCATTCAGAAATTGTCAAAGGGGAGAGAAAATGTTGGCGAAATTCTCACAGGCATGGTGTGGGCTTTTCCCCTCTGCTTACTTACTTTCAAGTAGGCCAAGGGGCATTCGTGAGCCTCTTTTCTTCCACTCTAGCTAGCTGGTCAAATATACAGTATATGGAGAATCAAGTCTTTTCTGAAATCCACTGTTGGGTCATACCTTTTTTAGGACCAACCAAACATGTCACCCAAAAGTGGCAAGTTTTGAAGAGGGAGCAAGGCAGCGTCAGCTCCAGAGACCTGCCAGGACCAGCAATGAAAGGAAGTGCCGTTTGAGTGATACCAGGCATAAAGATAAAAAGTTCAATGGTTCCTAGAGCAGAATTGCTGGTTGAGTGGATCCCCCACCTCCTAGAATGGATTTTTTGTTTGTACCAGCTGCTGAAAGTTGAAGGAGCTCAGGTTCATTCTAGGAACCATGGAGGGGGGGAGAGACCATAGATCAGTGGTACGGATATATTTTGCATCCAGGTCCCAGGCTCAATCCCCTGCATCTTCAGGTAGGGCTGGGGGAGTCTCCCTGTCTGAAACCTGGAGAGCTGCTGCCAGTCAATGTAGACAATTCTCTGGCTCTGTATAAGACAACTTCCTATGCTGCTATGAATGGAATGCTTCATCCCTGCTCCATCAACTTGCTCCCTCGCCTACATGTAAGTCCATGCCCTCACCTGCCTTCAGTCACTCATTGCCTGTGGCTACCAGGCGAGGGCTTAAATCAGGCATAGGCAAACTCATCCCTCCAGATGTTTTGGGACTACAACTCCCATCATCCCTGACCAATGGTCCTGTTAGCCGGGGATGATGGGAGCTGTAGTCCCAAAACATCTGGAGGGCACACTTCCAGCTTTGCAGAGTTACCCACAGCAGATCACAGAAAACAGCTCCAACCTGGATACTCCTGCAAGAGTTCCAGCAGCTTTGGCATTTCCTACGCTGGCAATGAAAATAAATTGATGTCGTTGGCTAGAGTGTAATGTCTGTTTTAAAGATGGCTTTCTTCCGCCTGCTCTCCCCCCATTGTTCATTTGGGATGTGGAAGTGGCACAAAAGAAGTTCAAAGGCACTTTTAGCACCAGGTGTGAGAAATGATGCCAAGGCCCTTTTCATCAGTATATAAGGAAAATTAAATCGGAGGTTCTGCACAGCTGTATTATTCAGCAATCCCTTTCCTCCATAGCCATGTTCTTCTTATAGATGCCAACCTCAGTCTGTCGTCATCCAGTTCCTGGCTGCCTGCTTGCCTTCCCACCCAGGTGGCGATCGCAGCTGCCAAGTTCCTCCCCCTTGGTCTCAGTGTTGCCCTTTTAGAACTCAGCAGGGAGAAGGATGGGGACAAAACTAGAATAAGTTGGCTCTGCCTCTCACTGGCTCTGGTCCCACCAACCTTTGGCCTCCCTGCTTTCTGTGCAGAATTATATGTGTGGAAGTTGCCCAGGGTCATTTGACCCTTTAAAATGGTCCTCTTTTTCCTTCCGATAAAAGACTATGCAAAATACTCTCCTTAAAGTTTAAAAATGACGCATTACTTCTACTTGGTACACTGAAACATTTTTACATGAATTTGTATCTGAGACTAATATTTACAGACTGATTGTGAGACACACAGCAGCATAAAACAACACCTGCTGTTCTCACAGTTAAAATTCACTCTCTATACAGCTGATAAATGAACCAGCCGGGGGGGGGGGGGACTGACTACTTTGATGTTAATACTACAGCATTAAGCCTTTGCATAGTATTTTGGAGGCATGATTCCCACACTCTCCACTGCACCAGTCTCAATGGGCATTGGCCCCTACAGCTCACAAGTAAGCCCTGTTCAGCAAAGGGCTTGGGCAACTTCAGTTCAATGTTTGTTGATTGCAGATTCAGTCTCATTGCTTCCTGTTTATGCCCCCCACAGATGCAAGAAGGGGGATAGTTAGTGATGAATACCCGCTTACCTGGGAATCTAGGGTTGCCATATTTTAAAAAGCAAAAAAGAGGACACTATGACAACTCTCATTTTAAATACCCCTACTATTGTGTAAGCTATAGAAGCTGTGAAATATTGCTGAGGGGGGCAGGAGAAGAGAAGAGAAAATCAAATCTTCAACCACCAGTTATGTCTATGTCTCATCCAGAAAGTATAGCCAGAGATATTTTGGCAAATTTTAAAAATCCACCCGGATGGAAATTTTACCCCTGAAAAAGAGGATGTGTCCTGGAAAGAGAGCACACATGGCAACCCTAACTATGCCCCATTGAATGCAACGGAACTTATTTCTGAATGGACTTGCATAGGGTTTAAGATGATGAGTTGAAAAGTGGGGCTGGTCTGCTGCATTTTTAATGGATATGTAGTGGTGGCTTGACAAGCTACACCCACTGAAATACAGTGGTACCTCGGGTTACATATGCCTCAGGTTACAGACGCTTCAGGTTACAGACTCCGCTAACCCAGAAATAGTGCCTTGGGTTAAGAACTTTGCTTCAGGATGAGAACAGAAATCATGCTCTGGCGGCGCAGCGGGAGGCCCCATTAGCTAAAGTGGTGCTTCAGGTTAAGAACAGTTTCAGGTTAAGAACGGACCTCCGGAACGAATTAAGTATGTAACCAGAAGTACAGTGGTACCTCGGGTTAAATACGCTTCAGGTTACATACGCTTCAGGTTACAGACTCCGCTAACCCAGAAATAATACCTCAGGTTAAGAACTTTGCTTCAGGATGAGAACAGAAATCATGCTCCGGCAGCAGCAGGAGGCCCATTAGCTAAAGTGGTGCTTCAGGTTAAGAACAGCTTCAGGTTAAGAATGGACCTCTGGAATGAATTAAGTACTTAACCCGAGGTGCCACTGTACCACTGTACCCTCAATCTAAGCATGTGGCCAGCCTAATAGGACTGTGCTGTCTACACCACACAGTAGGAACCAACACAGATGTTGGGATGATTCAGAGAGGTCACTCAAGAGGTAGTGAACAGATTATAGCTCACTAACACTTGAATACACATGGATACATACAAGCAATATAAATATATACACACACAAGCCATGCTAAAGAGAAAGCAATGAATAGGTGCAACCAACACACAGGAAGTGTTTAATTAAAGGAACAGAAGTCCCTCCAAGCCTTAATAGTGCTTTATGTATCTGCAATGGACAGAGGTGTGGTGCCATTGAGGTTTTCCTACCCTCAAATGGCCACAAACCAGGTAAAAAAATAGTCATAATGGCAGGACAATGAAGGAAACACTGGGGTATAACAAACTGATGATGATGTCATCTGGGTGTTCCCTAAAAAGTGAACAAACAAAGGGAAGCCATTCGGGGGGGGAGTGTGAAAACAAGCAGTTCCTTGCTAAACAAGTATGTTTTGCTCCATGGATCACAAGTGGTGTAGACCTGGTATTCTGTTGTTGGTATCCGTCTGTCTCAAGTGACAATGGAGTGTGCCTCCAGGGGTGAAGTCAAACCAAAGTGACCACCCCGGGGCGCAAGTCTGGTCAGTGTCTAGTTCACACGTAAAGTAATTTCTGTGAATTCCAGTAGACGCAAGAGGGCAGTGTGGCTCCTAGGTAGTGTGGCTGAGGGTGGGGATCACCAAGAGTTGACCCAAACCAGTAATGAATGAGCTACCCCTTATATTCATGCAACTAAAGGTCCAGAGAAGGTCCTTTCCCAACCTGGTTCTCTGTCCTGATGTTTTGGACTACAAAGCCCATCAGCCCAAGCCAGTATGGCCATTAGTTCAGCTACTTGTTCAGTGAAGAGGCAGCAACTTCTTTTCCTGCCAGTCTCTCCTCAATTGTTCTGAAGCTGCTACACCTGTGTCCTCCAGGTGTTTCTGGACTCCACTTTCCATAATTCCAGATTTTTGGCCATGCTGGCTGGAGCTATAGTTTGTTAAAGGTGCTGGGAATTGTAGGTCTGTGAGGTCAGCAACCTTAACAAATGATAATTCCCAGGATTCTTTGGTGGGAGCCATGACTGGTGAAGTGGAAGAAGAGGGCTTTAAATATATGGTGGGGATCTGACTCTAGGAATGAACCTAAAGCTCACTAAAGATAACATTTGGGCAAAATATAGAGGGACTGGGAGCCAGCAGGGCTGTAACAATCTCTTCTGGCTTTCTTTTCTTCTTTTTTGTCTGCCTCCTAAGTAACCTAAAGAAGGAGAAATAAACTGACATCTCAAGAGAGAAAGAGAGAAAGCACAAACTCAAAATACATCCATTCAGTCCCATTAAAACCATATAGATGCTCTTTCATATAAAAGTCTGTACAATTTTGATAATCTAAGCAAAGGTCTTCCAACACAATGGGAGAGGAACAGTTAGGTCCTTTTAGACTTGATGGTCTTACCAAATGCAACCATGTGCCTTACTTCACTCGCTTCAAAATCTGGGAAGCCGGTCCTACTGCTTTTGAGGGGGGGGGGCTTTCTCCTTGCTCCGCTGTGCGGTGGCCCTGGACCTCTGCCCCAAAGTCCAGCCCTGACGATACCGCTGTGCACTGGGCCCACTTCAGAAAATACTTTGCTCTGTTTACAGATACACACCTTGCTCTGTTTGCTCACACATACGCACACATTCTTATCTCCTGGAGAGAGGAAAGCTCATCAGCAAATCCTGTCCCTCAACTTTTAATGGATGGAGAGGCTCATGTAGAGAGGCTAGTTTCATGGAATCATAGAATTGTGGAGTTTGAAGGGACCCCAAAGGTCATCTCACCCAGCCCTCTGCAGTGCAGGAATCCTGCCCACAGCTGTTCCTGGGTGGCTCAAACCACCAACCTTCTGGTTGACAGCCAGATGCACAGACCCATTGCAGCACTGGAAGCTTCCATCATTAGTTTTTGAGCCAAACAGTTGAATAAAACCTCCAGGTTCGGAGAAAGCAAACCCTGGAATAGCAGTTCAGGGGGGAATATGCCACTTTTGTGGCCTCCTTGTAGGATTCTTGCAGCATCTGACTTCAACTGTTAATATCCTTGTCATAGTACAAATCTATGATGTGATCACACTGGGAATACTGCATGTAGTCCTGGTCACCACACCCTCTACAGGGATGTGAGTAGATGCTAGGAGATGGTATATTTATTGGATATTATCCTTCCTTCCTCATGTTTGTGAGTTCAGCAGAGTGGTATCCCTTTACAGCTTAAAAAGAACCTTAGGATAATTTAAGTTTTAGTTTAAGTAATTCAGGATGCTTTACGGCAGACTGGATTCTTCTGGTATTCCCTCCTTTTCTCCCCCTTAAAACAATAATTACACAAACAGTCTTGTAAAAGGTAAAAACAACACTTACTCACTTAGAATACTTGTTGAAGACTAACAGACATAGCAGCTTTGTTCAGACAGGCTTAAGATGGTAATTCAGTTACTGTACAAAGACATACTAGCTTAAAATGGTGTCTGAGCATTGGAGCTCAGGCATGCAGAGGTTCTTCTCATTTTCTGGCTTGATAACGATGGTGATGAAAAGGAGCATGTGCCAGGCAGGTCACAGAATAGATATAGCTATGCTCTTCCCCTGTCAGGGCACTGTGAGTGTGTCTCTCACAGAGTTCACTCACAGTGCCCTGACAGGGGAAGAGCATAGCTATATAAGAGCATAGCTAGCAAACTTACAGGAAGATTCTGTGAGATTCAGCTCCTATCATGTGCCTATCTAGCAAAGCATGAATTGTTGGTTCTGACTGCATTGTAAATATCCCACAATCTCAATAAGGGAGTTCTAGATCTGGAGAAGGTGCAGAAAATGGCAACCAAAATGGTCAACTCCTATATGGAAAAAGGCTGCAACACACACACACACGATATTAGAACTTGTGGTCATCCACTGAAGCTGAATATTGGAAGAGTTGGGACAGGGGAAAAAGAAGTACTTCTTCACTCCAAGCATATTTAGACTATGGGATTTGCTATCACAAGACGTAATTGTGCCCACCAACTTGGACAGCTGTCAAGGGAAAGGGACAGCAGTATAGCAGATAAAAGTCTAAAACAGCCCTTACTGACAAACGAATTCCAAAAGTACATTCCATATTTTTCTTCTGGCCATGCCTCTGTGTTGGTATGCAAAGTTTAGCAACACTCAGTCACGCAGAGTGAGGAGGAGGCAAGCATTTTCTACTACTGAGTTTCATTGAAAACCATACATTAAGATTCAAACCGTGCCCACAAGTGGGCATTTTTCCTTTGCCAGCAAACTTACAAATCCAAGCTCGCTGCCCAAGTGAACCGGTGAATCGGCACTTGCAGAAAACTCCTATGAAGTCTGAGGTTGTCTTGGGTCCACTTTTTCACTGGAGGCCTCAGCAGCATGGAGGGCCTCTTACCAGTTTGGGCTGGTTTGTTGGCTGTGGCTTCTCCAGGAGAAGCTTGCTGTGGTTCTGTCTGGGGTTGCTTCTGAAGATCATTTGGAAACTTCAGTTGGCACCTAACACAGCTTTTAGGGTTTGGACTGGCCCTGCCTATTTAGATCACATCTCATTGGCATTAAAAGAGCTCCTCTGGCCGGCTGTATCCTTCCGAGCCAAATCTAGAGTGCTCGTATTGATTTTTATTGCTTTTTAATGGCTTGGGACGCAAGTACATAAAGGATCACTTCCCATACGGTCCATCCTGCCCACGTTCTCAGACTATCAGCTGAGTTCCTTCTCCCTGCTCCTTCCTTGTTAGAGGAGAAGCAGGTGTCAACCAGAGAAAAGGCCTTTCTGTCTCTTGTCTATGGTGCCTACAGCTAGGGCTCACCCACCTCCAAGGAGACTGACTCACTTGGAGGCAAAATTGTCCTCTCTTAAACCCCAGACAAAACCCTACTTACTCTCATAAGCTTTGAAAGTATATTTCAAGCATTTAATAATCTTGCCAATGGCTCTGCTTATCTGCTGGTTGACTAATAGGATGGTGTGTAAATACCTCACCAGTAAATCAGGATGCATGCTCATTGTCATATAACTGCCCTATAAACAAATCAGAAAGGATGTTCAATATAAAAAAAACTGGACATCATCTTACAACAGTAGACATTTTGTACAAGCAAATCAGTTTTATAAACTGGTGGTCTGTGGTGTGTGCATGGAAGATCCCTACTCAGGCATAAAACTCATAGGATGACTTCAAGCTAGTCACTGTCTCTCAGCCTAACCTAGTACGTTGGGTTGCTGTGAGGGTAAAATGGGGAGGCAGAGAATAGCATGCATCAGCTTGAACTTCTTGGAGGACTCCTTGAAAGGGACGTGGGTGGCGCTGTGGTCTAAACCACTGAGCCTCCTGGGCTTGCCGATCGGAAGGTCAGTGGTTTGAATCCCCACAACAGGGTGAGCTCCTGTTGCTCTGTCCTAGCTCCTGCCAACCTAGCAGTTTGAAAGAAGAAGAAGAAGAAGAAGAAGAAGAAGAAGAAGAAGAAGAAGAGGAGGAGGAGGAGGAGGAGGAGGAGGAGGAGGAGGAGGAGGAGGAGGAGGAGGAGGAATGTGGATTTGATATCCCACTTTATCACTACCCTAAGGAGTCTCAAAACGGCTAACATTCTCCTTTCTCTTCCTCCCCCACAACAAACACTCTGTGAGGTGAGTGAGGCTCAGAGACCTCAGAGAAGTGTGACTAGCCCAAGGTCACCCAGCAGCTGCAAGTGGAGGAGCGGAGACGTGAACCCGGTTCACCAGATTACGAGACTACTGCTCTTAACCACTACACCACACTGGCTCATGCCAATGCAAGTAGACAATAGGTACCGATGTGGAGGGAAGGTAAACGGTGTTTCCATGTGCTCTGGTTTCCGTCACAGTGTTCTGTTACACCAGAAGGAGTTTAGTCATGCTGGCCACATGACCTGGAAAGCTGTCTGTGGACAAACGCCGGCTCCCTCGGCTTGAAAGTGAAATGAGCGCCGCAACCCCATAGTCACCTTTGACTGGACTTAACTGTCTAGGGGTCCTTTACCTTTTTTCTACCTTGGAGGAAGGGCAAGATATAGAATCAAAGGGTTCTGTATCATAGGAGGCGTCATCTACTCCACAATACATCCCTGCAATACATCTCAGCATGTGATTCCCCATCCAAATTGAAACCATACCTGACCCAGCTTAGCTTTGCATATGTGCCAGCAGTTTTATTGCTGCGCCACTAGGAGGTGTCATAAAAGTAAGAATGAATGCGTGAAAAAATAATGTGTTGTTTGACATTTTAAATTTGTAAACCAAATCGTGTGAAGGGTGATGTATGCACATTTTAAATAAATAATGTTCTCAGCCGTGCTCTAAACAGATGCCAAACCAGGCTATTAGGAGGCTTGGTTATGCTTCTGTGTTCTGCGAGTACAGGCAATTGCACACACACGCACGCACACACTTCTTGAAATTTAAGCAGACCTTTCATTACATGGTTGGGCAGCTGTCTGTCTGGATCTCACAAATATGCAAACAATAGAGGATCATGTGACAGCCACGAAGGGTGCCGTGTTCCGCCTGCAAGTCGGATGGGATGCTAACAAGCACCTGCCCTGTGTCTGGAATGGATTATAATCCCAGACAAGCTCTGTGGTTGGCTTGGTGCCTGCCAGACTACTAGAGATTCCTTGTAAGAAGCAGATCTGTTCCTTTGTCTTTCTGGTTTGGTTTTGTTTCTACTATATGAAAGGGGTCTAGATAGCAGGTGGCGCTTGAGGAGCAAAATACCTCATTCTAAGCCAGTAGCCCATGGCTCTAAGGTGAAAGAGGCAGATAGCAACTGTCCGATGGGCCTTAGGGTTGTGTCTCAGTGATAGAGCACATGCTTTGCATGCAAACATCCCAGGCTCAGCTCTCTGTCTGAAACTCGGGAGAGCCACTGCCAGGCAGGGTAAACAAGAGCGAGCGAGCTGGGCCAGCAGTCTGACTCCATGTAAGGAAGCTTCCCATGTTTCTAAGGCATGCTGGGCAGGCAGCTGTAGAATAAATTAACGCAAAGTTCAAGAGAAAGGGTAAGAAGTTTCAGGGGATCCTGTGTGCACCCTGGGTTGGTTTTTCTTTGGAAAGAGGTCACAGGAGACCTATGGTATTTTTGTGATATATGATTTATTGACACAAGAAGAAGAAGAAGAAGAGGAGGAGGTGTTTGGATTTGATATCCCGCTTTATCACTACCCGAAGGAGTCTCAAAGTGGCTAACAATCTCCTTTCCCTTCCTGCCACACAACAAATATTCTGTGAGGTGAGTGGGGCTGAGAGACTTCAAAGAAGTGTGACTAGCCCAAGGTCACCCAGCAGCTGCATGTGGAGGAGCAGGGAATCGAACCCAGTTCACCAGATTCTGAGTCCACCGCTCTTAACCACTACACCACACTGACTGCACATTAAAGCATCTGCCTTGCAGGGAAAAGGGCCTTGGTAAAAGAGCAAGAACGTCCTGTGAAATGCCCTCCATCTGAAACCCTGGAGAGCCACTTGCCAGTAGGGATGGGGAGAAATCTGCCTAAGTTTGCATTTAAAGGCAAACCTACCTAATCCACACTTTCTGAAATGATACGCGAACCGAAACTCAGTCATCCTATGAAATTTGCACTTCTCTGAATTTTGCAACCAAGTCACACGTACAAAAATGTATGTGCTAGGGCAAAGTGCGCATAAAGATACATGAAAACAATACTAAATGTATTGCACTGGGGACAATTGCTTTGCAAAAATGTGTATATTAGGCAAGACTGCATTCAAGCATATGACTGCATCACAGGAAAATGCTGATGAATTATCATGAGGAATATCTATATCTATATCTATATACACTGCAAGCCAATATGGAAATGTGGAGAACTTAATTTAAGATTGAGAAAATGAGAAACAGCAAGAAACTGAAACTGACATATTCTCCCATCCTGAGTGGAGTTCCCAAAATGTTTGTATGGCTCCTTGCATGTTTCCTTCCAGCAACTCCTTCAGCCCAGCTGGTGTCAAAAGCATTGCTCTGCTTTCTTTGGACCATATCAGTGAGGCTGAGAGGGGGGATCTTGTCATCTGAGCAGCCCAGGACCTTCATGATGCACACTGCCACCAGGAGGTGCTAACACAGCGGTTAGACTTCACCCTTGGAGGCATACTCCATTGTCTCTTGGGACAGACAGATGCCAACAACCATTGTCAGTCATACTCGACAGTGCTGATCTAGAGGGGCCAATGAGTTCCCAGGTCTCCTTGCTTCCAACACACAGTAGCAGGATAGTGAGAGTGAGTTATCTCTCAGTTAACAGCCACACTGGATAATGGGAATGCTGACTGATAGTAATCCACTGCATCATCTTTATAGGCAACTTTTTCATACATTTTTAATCTTGTGCCTTATTGCTAGCTTCAAGGCAGTTTCAGAATGCTGACTGGGGAAGTTGCAGGGAGGGGAGAGAGATTTATCTGCCACAAAACAGCAACGACTCCCTGCCCCTTCACACGTGCATTTTCTTTTGCCTCTTCAAAAGGAACACTGTTTTAGAGGAAGTCCACATGGCTTGTCAAAAAGAAAATGAGGTGGGGGGGGGAGGTAGGAAACCATTGTGGCAAGGGGAAAGTGCAATCTGTTTGTCAAGCTTTTGTCTGTGATGGGGATATTACTCATAAATGAATGCAGAGTCCCTGGAGTAGGATAAACCAAGGAAAATTGGAGCCGCAGTGTATTTCACATATGGTTTGTGATGTACTGAGTTGAATAGGATCCAAAATGCAGCAGTCTGATTGGTCCTAGAACAATAGGATTCAGAATGTAGCAGTCTGATTGGTCCTAGAACAATGCAGCAGTATGAATGGTCCGCAGCCACCCAATCCAGCTCCAGGTGGAAGTGAATCCACAACCTGATTGGCCTACAGGAGAATCCCGGAATTAGCCAATCACGTGCAGCCCATTGTGTAAATAATATATATAAAGCAGATATTTTGGGGAAACTTTCATTCCTCCTCACCACTATGAGCTGAATAAAGAGCATGAAATCCACTCTCGACTCTAGTATATTTCATGGTTGTTTGTTACATTTTGTTATGTACTGAGCTGAATCCTAGAACAATAGGATCCAGAATGCAGCAGTCTGATTGGTCCACAGGAGCCACCCAATCCAGCTCCAGGTGGAAGTGAATCAGCAACCTGATTGGCCTGCAGGAGCAGCCAATCAGGCTCCTGGGTGAAGTGAATTACTAACCTGATTGGCCTGCAGGAGCAGCTAATCAGGCTTCCAGAGGAGGTGAATCCGCAACCTGATTGGCCTACAGGAGCAGCCCGGAATTAGCCAATCACACGGGGCCCGTTGTGTACAGTATAGCTAGATGTTTTGGGGAAAGTTTCATTCATTGCTACTATGAGCTGAATAAAGAGCATGAAATTCACACTCAACTCCGAGTATATTTCACATTTATATCCTATTTTTCCTCCAAGGAACTCAAGATGACATCCACGGTCCTCCCCTCCCCATTTTATCCTGCCAACAACCCTGCGAGGTAATTTTGCCTAAGAGACTGCGACTGACCTAAGGTCAACAAGTAAGCAACTACAATGATGTATCGAGGACATAATGACATCCACACTGAGCTTTCAAATGCCATACTTCTTCGAATACATGAAAACTCTATTGTCAGTATATATTACATTTAGCACCAAAGTAAGAAAGTTAGTAATAATTTTTAATTTGAATTTTTAGAGATCCAGACAATACTTTCCAGCACATTATAAAATAAGACCACCTTGCAACTTTGCAACATAGTTATTCATTTTTATTTATGTATTGAATTTGTATACTGCCCTATACCGAGAGGTCGCAGGGCGGTTCACAGAACAAAATCAAAATATAAAACCACAATATGCAATCAAAATAAAAACAACAACCCAATAATACCCCCCATTTATCAGTTATCCCCAGTTATCCATTCATTCAGCAGTATTTTCCAAACTATAAATCACACCAGTTTATAATGTGATGTATACTGTAACTGTATACCAGCAATTGGAGATTTCACATACTGTAGACTGCAATATTGCACTTACATAATCCATTTTTTATTGTTGGAATGTTTTCACCTTTCCAAAGTTTAGACAGGCAAACCTTTGCAATCAGCAGCATAATTTGAATATCAAGATGCTTGCAAATCTACCGGTAAGTCTTTGATATGTATTTCAAGAATAGGTGCCTGTCTCCTGATATAACTAAAAAAGATATCTGAAACAGCATTTTCTCAAAAGGGACAGTCCTAATACATGCAGAAATAAGTTCATCTATTCCCACACCTCTTCCAGCATGCTTGTAATACCTATCCCTGCAAACTTTATTTATTGTCGATGGAGGTAGGTAGCATCTTGCTGCAGCTTGATCTATTTCCAAAACATAGGCAAGGCTGTCAAAGGCCGTATTCTACTGAATACCAATTGCTGAAAACATCACAAGAGGAGACTGCTGCTGTGCTCTGCTCAAGTCATGCTTTTGAGCTTCCCACGGGCATCTGGCTGGTCACTGTGAACTGATCCTGCAGATTTTGTTTATGTTCTTATGAGGACTTGCAACATGGAAGAAACAAGATTTACCAACTATCAAAGAATGGCAGGTGAAGATGATGGACTATAAGGAACTTGCCAAACTGACTGGGAGACTCCGAGACCAGACAGAAGAGACGGTGGAAGAAGATTGGAAGAAGTTCAAGGAATATTTGAAAAAAATATGTTAATATTTAAATCTTAGAATAGCTTTGGAAGTGGATATAGGCTGCAGGGTTAGAAGTAGAAGATAGTGTATTTTAAAATAGTATTATTTGTAAGTGATAAAATGTGAAGATTTTTATGGTAAAAGTAAGTGTGATAAAAAAAATGGTTAGAAAGTATGATATATGTAAACTGCTAAAGATGAGGTAAAATGAAAATCAGATGGGGGGACTTGGGGAAGCCCACCTAATAATGTTTAGAAAAAATAAGGATAAGACAAGAATTTGTTTGTATTGTTTGTATTTCTGTTTGTGTTGTTTATTTGTGTTACAAAATGAATTTTTAAAAATTGGGGAAAAAAATGAGGACTTGCAACAGAATGATGCTGGGTGCCAGTTTCTGTCAGCTGCCTTTACTCCCACCAGTTTTTGCTCAGCTTGGAGCTTTGGGAGGTGTCGGAGAGAGTGGCTGCCAGCCAGCCTGATCGGCACCTTCAAAGCCTGCTTTGAAGGTAAGGAAGCAGCCCAGAGTGGGAAAGCCTTTCCACCTGAAAAGGGGCAGCTGGGGATTCGCGAAAGAGCAGGTCAAACACTGGCTTTGCTTGGCTTTTGTTCTTTAAGAACGTAAAAGTCCTGCTGCCTTGTCCATTTCTCACTGGCCTTTGGGAAGCTCAACAGCAGAACAACAGCACTCTCCTGTTCTGCAAAGTGCGCTGTGCACAGTTGTTTTCTTTTAAAGAAAAATTATGCACTTCTGCAAATGTTCAGCTTCCCCCAGATCTCTTTGATTACGACCTGCTTCCATGTGGGAGTGCTGTTTTGGCTACAGAAGCAATTCCACTCACCCTTGAATTGGGGAAATAGAAGGGATTGTTTGAGACACAGCAACTGGCACTACCCAGTGTGGCAAAACAGGTGCTGCGCGGTTAGAAGGTACGATGCCGAGTGGAAGGATTTGGTAACAACTGGAGAACGATGGATGAGACTGGGCTATATCTCTGAGGTGCCTCACCTTGTTTTATAGCCTCATTGCATGGCCTTCCTAGTGCGTTATTCTACTGCTTATCAGATGCAATTCCATTGTTTGCTAAAGCTGGGATCAAGAAGGTGCAGAGCACGAGGGTGAATTTATGTGACCAGGATTAGCCATTCAGTCCAGATGAAAGTGCAAGGCCAGAACAGTCCCAACATTTTCAGTGAGTGCTTGGTCTCTACAAGTGGTCCCTGCAACAAAAAGGTTGCAGCGTGGAATGCTCCTGTTCAGAGGGCCAGTCAGTCGTCTCCTTTTCCCAGAACAGTTCATTCCATGCCTTCCATTTGTTCAGTGTTCAAATACCTTTTTCTTTTTAAATTGCATTGGTAGCCCACTTCATGACATTAAGGCCCAACTGTCATAAATCTGTACTCCTTCAGGCCATCTAAACTATTTGTACTGTGTTTCAGCTGTTGAGTGAAGTTACCTAGCTAGCCAATGAAAGCCATGAAAGTCATATAGGGTAATGTGGCTAGGGTGCCAGATTAGTCCTGGAGAGATCTGGGTTCAAATCCTCACTCAGGCTTACAGCTGGTGGGATGGCTAGTCTTCTAAAAGCTGCGGCTCAGCCCGCTGAAATCTGAGCACTGAGCATCAGCCACCTATCCTGTATAATAGAGGATTGTCCTGTATTTCAGTGTAAAATGCTATGTCCTGTATTGATGCACTTTTGTCCTGTATTTCTCTCTCTGAGTGAGAGCCAGCGTGGTGTAGTGGTTAAGAGCGGTAGTCTTGTAATCTGGGGAACCGGGTTCGTGTCTCCGCTCCTCCACATGCAGCTGCTGGGTGACCTTGGGCCAGTCACACCTCTCTGAGGTCTCTGAGCCTCACTCACCTTACAGAGTCAAAACAAAAAAATTCCTTCCAGTAGCACCTTAAAGACCAACTAAGTTAGTTCTTGGTATGAGCTTTCGTGTGCAAGCACACTTCTTCAGATACACACTTCTTCAGATACACCTGTGTGTATCTGAAGAAGTGTGCTTGCACACGAAAGCTCATACCAAGAACTAACTTAGTTGGTCTTTAAGGTGCTACTGGAAGGAATTTTTTTGTTTTGACTATGGCAGACCAACACGGCTACCTATCTGTCACCTTACAGAGTGTTTGTTGTGGGGGAGGAAGGGAAAGGAGAATGTTAGCCACTTTGAGACTCCTTAGGGTAGTGATAAAGCGGGATATTAAAACCAAACTCTTCTTCTTTTCTTCTCTTCCTCTCTCTCTCTGTGTGTGCCAGGTTAAGGATCTTCTCCAAATGCCTGTGTTTGAAAGGGTCTGTGAAAGGTCGTGTATTTAAGCTCTGGGTAGCCAAGCACAGACAGATTTAGAAATTTATGTGTACATGCAAGTGCGACCAATTCCAGAGGGGCCATTCTGTTAGGCTGCAATAGATTCTAATGGGTTGCTTAAAGTCACTTCAGATGGAGGCGAAAAATTGACCACCAACCGCCCTGCTCCACCCTGCCCTGTATTTTTTCAGAACAAAACTACCCAAAACCACCCAAAACTAAACACCACCCACCCCATAAGGCAGCAGTCAGGTGCTTGTGACCCTCCAAATGAACTCCCTCCCAACTCCCATCAGACAAAGTTAGCACGGCTAGGGCTCAGGGATGATGGGAGTTGTAGTCTAGCAACATCTAGAGAGCCGCAACTCCACTGCTGCCCATCCCGTCCCATTTAAACTTCACGCTTGGAATCCTTCAGCGGAATAAGAGGGTCGATCTCTGTCTCTCTCGAAGCCCGCAGCGCCATAGGCTGCAACCGCGTTCCAAAGGCAGCCCATCCGGCGCATCTCCCGGTTGACATCCAAAGAAAGCATGCTAATAAGCCCCGCTCGCTGGCGGCGGCGATTGGCTGCTTCTTGAAGGGGGCGGGGTTTTCGGGGGCGGTGTCTCCGTGCCCGGGGGTCAGGTCCCCAAACCTCGTAGAACGTATCCGCGAGAAACAATCTTTTCCCCGGGAAAGCGCTGCTGACGAGCTTCGCGGAGGGGCCGGCCGTCGCGTGCGCGCTGCTCGTCGGAATCAGCCTCCTTTGGCCCCTTTGTGCAGGTTTTTCTCCCCTCCCCTGCCCTTGGCTTGCAATTGATGCTGCTGATCCAGGAAGAGAAGACTGCCTCCTTGAACTATTGAGCCCCAATCGAACTGAGCATTGGGGGCGGAGAGAGGGGGCTTCTCTTGGGGGGGGGGCGGCTTTGTTTTATCTATCTATTTATTTATGTATTTATTTTCCTTCTGCACCTCGGGTGTTTTTTGCAAGCAGCTGAGCTGGGGACTCTGATGCACCCGTTCCAGTGGTGTAACGGTAAGCTTGTCCGACCCAGGGTGGTGATGGTGATGATGATGATGATGATGATGATGATGATGATGGAGAAACGGGCTGGCCAAAAACCAACCCCTCACCTCCCCGCTCCTTTAAAACGAACAAATCACAGGCATTGCGGGCGGCCAAGTTCATTGTCCGGTCTTCGGGTGGAGATGCAGATCCTGTTTATTTTATCTTTTTTTAAAAAATCTGTCTGTAAACAAAAACTCCCCAGATTTTAAAGAGACCAAAAGGAACCTGCCGGGATGGTTCGCAGGGGAGGGAGGAGAAATTGAGGGCATTCTTTCGCTCCGGGGTAAGGCTCCCTTCTTCGTTGTTACTTTGGAAACAGCGTCTTGAGGACACCGAGTCAGGTCCAGCCCCTCCCCAAAGCATCGCCGACTCGAAAAGCCGAAAGGTCGTCCCTTTTTCCACCATACATTAAAAAAAAAAACAACCCCACACGAGAATGCTGGGAACTATAGCGTGGTAAGAGCTCTGTGAAGGGTAAACTACAGTTCCCATGATTCTTTGTGTGCAGAGGGTTGCGCTTTAAATCTATGGTATGTGCTCAGTTCAGAAGAGCTGCCAATATGGTTGCGTCCTTGCTTAACTCCTTTGTGACGTTTTAGTTGGTCTTCATAGAGGGGTTCCTCTGCTGTTAACTTTTGGGTATTCCCCCCCCCCATGGGACAACAGGGCTGCCTGTAATTTACTTTCAAATTCCATTATATGCATTGCTTTGACATACGCAATGCTATGTGTGCTTGCTCAGGAGTGAGCCCCATTGAAAATGTGTAGAATCGGAGCCTAAGGCTATAATTCCTGCCCCACACAGACACAAACCATTGTCTTTTTTCCAGTTAATAGAATCATTGAATTGTAGAGTCGGAAGGGACCCAAGGGCCATCTAGTCCAACCCCTTGCATTCCTCTTGGCTATTGGTTGTTGTGTTGTTTTCCTGCAAATATCCGCCCCCAAAGCAGCTTACACCGTTTTAAAAAGATAATCTAAAGCAAAACCACAATATCAGGATGACAATTGAAACACTAAAGCACTGAGTCAAGGGCATAATTAAAAGCAGCCATATGCCAAGAATGCCAAGTGTACCTATTGCTAAACAGTTGCTAAGTTATCCCCTCTCAAACAGGGATCTGTTTAAGCTACCCAAGTGTCTGCCCTAAGAATGATGGGCTGGCATTGTTTTCCTTCTGCTAAAACGGGTTCCCAAAATAAACAGTGCATTTGCTCCAGACTTTCTTAGCCCCCCTCCCCTCCTTATGGAGAGGGCAGAGATTGTCGTGAAATTGCCCAGCTGCAGAGGGGACACCATTTGCACAGCGCTTTAAAACCTCATTACAGTGTTTTAGTTTTGGGGGGGGTGTGGGGAGCGCTTCGTTCAGAAGGCCTAGCAGATGGTGACTGCTTTTGTAGAAGGGCTAATGGTTAATTAAAAGGAGCAGAGCCCTGCTTGGGATGAGCCTGGATTAATTATTTCAAGTAGCTTTTGTTCTCTGACTTTCTTCTTCCTTCCTTCTCTCCCCCCCCCCCCCGCCCCATCTCCCTTTATAGTTCCATGAAATTTAACTAGCATCCAGCCTTTAGGCCATGTGCTTCAAAGACAATGGAAGGGAAGGGGAAGAGGAGGAGGAGAGAGCCGGCTGGTTTATTTTGAGTACACACAGACACTCAGGCATCAAAGTCAGAGGCTCAATTAACCTCTTATGTCTCACTTTGCTGCTGCTTTTCCCACCATTAAAAAAAAAAAACCTGTAATTGAAGCAGATCTGTACACTGAAAGGCAGACCGAGTCCCCACACTCAGGACCGTCTGCAACGACTGTACTGCTAAATACAGAACGGGAACATGAGAGCCAGTGTGATGTAGTGGTTAGAGCACTGGAAGGTCAAGGTTCAAATCAGCCTGACCTACTTCAGATGGGGAGGAGGAGGACTCTGTATGCCACCTTGAGCTTGGAGGAAAAGGTGGTATATAAATGAAGTAAGTAAATAAATAAATAAATAAATAGGAAGCTGTCTTAAGCCCTGTGGACAGCTCAGTCAGTAGCACATGAGACTCTTAATCTCTTGGTCATGGGTTTGAGCCCCAAGTTGGGCATTACAGAGGGCTAGTCCCTTCCAATTCTACAGTTCTTCTGTGATTATGTGGCCTGTTGAGCTCTGTAATGTCTCCACTGACAGACAGCCATTCTTCAGGTGGGGAGATGTTCTCAGCCCAATGTCAGGGATTGAACCTGGGATCTTTGGTGTGCAAACAAAGCAGATGCTGTACCACTGGGCTACAGCCCTATCAATTTTAAACCTCTCCCTAGGAGAGGCTAAGTAAACCATGGTCAGTTACTTTTGGTTTCGAGAAGGCTTGCAGTGTTGATAGCCAAACCGCATCACAGCTGCCTGTGGGCTGTGTCGCAATCATAATTCTTGTCCAATGTTAACCATGAATGTACTTTAATAACATTTAATCTTTGCATATGCTTTTCAATTGCTCAAAGCTTTTTGAAAGCATCAGCTAGTTGTAATCCTCATAGCAAACTTTTAAGACAGGGGTAGAACAACCTTCTGGGACGCGGGTGGCACTGTGAGTTAAACCACAGAGCCTAGGACTTGCCAATCAGAAGGTCGGCGGTTCGAATCCCCGTGTGACGGGGTGAGCTCCCGTTGCTCGGTCCCTACTCCTGCCAACCTAGCAGTTCGAAAGCACATCAAAGTGCAAGTAGATGAATAGGTACTGCTCCGGCGGGAAGGAAAACGGCATTTCCGTGCGCTCCTCTGGTACGCCAGAAGCGGCTTAGTCATGCTGGACACATGACTGGAAGCTGTATGCCGGCTCCCTCGGCCAATAAAGCGAGATGAGCGCCGCAACCCCAGAGTCAGTTATGACTGGACCTCATGGTCAGGGGTCCCCTTTACCCCTAGAACGACCCCAGGCCCAGGGAACAGATGCAGCGTCCACTGCCCCCAGACATCTTTTTGTGACCCTTGGGACTCTTGCCAGGCCATGCCCTCCCCCTTCTTTGCACCCCATTTAAGTGTTTTTGCTTGGCTGGAATCTGCCCTTGAATTTGTTTGTTGCAGCAAACAAGAAGTGAAAAAGCATCTTAAAAACAATTCCAGGTGCAAACTGGAAAAGATTTCAATTCAAAAGGCTTGTTGGAAGAGGAAGGTCTCCAGTGGGGGCCAACCAGGCAAGAGAGAGGGTGCCTGCCTAATATTCAAGGGGATGGAATTCCAAAGGATAGGGGCCACCACACAAAAGGCTCAATTCCTACTTTGTGTGGAACAGAGCAGAAGATTCTGGAGTTAGCATTCTGATTCCCCATATTGCAGATGGAGGCCGAGGCTGAGCTCGCATCCATACATTTAAAATACTCTCATGCCGCAGGTCATGGCTTCCCCCAAAGAACCTGTCAACCGGGCAGCCCCTGGTGCTGGTACCACCAACAACAAGGCCTCGTTTGCTGATTGTTGGACCCATAAGTATGGTGTAGCGGACCCATGCTCAAATCTTCTTATTCTCCCAAGCACCTCAGGGGTAGCAAGCATAATTCCTCTCCTCGTTTTAGCTTCACATCAGCCTTGTGAGGTAGGTAAACCTGAGAGAATGTGACTAGCCTGATGTCAGACCAGTGAATTTCATGCCTGCGTGGGGATTTGAACCCAGATCTCCCCAGTCTTAGAACAGCGCTCTGACCACTACACCACATAGCCTAACTACTTGCTCAATGGTACTTGAGCAGAGCTTTGACAACACTGGCAGGGGTTTTTAACCCTATTCTCCCACCCCGGCCATTTCCCTGATCTAAATCACACACACATCTACTGAAAGTGTTATTAGGTCAGCTGTGCCTGCAGTTATCTGGAGCACGTCTGTGTGTATATTTTGCTTTCTTCAAGCAAAACAAACAGCATCTTTGGAGGAACTGTCCGAGTTAAGAAAATCACACAGTGATGAAAGTTTAAAGCAGTGATTGGGGAACCAGTGTTCCTCCAGATTTTGTTGCTGTTATTTTAATTTGCTACCCGCCCCTTACTCTAAGGTCTCAGGGCGAGTTACAGAAATTTAAAATACTGTTTAAAGCAGTTTTAAAACAGTGTCACCAAAACAAAAAGAAAAACAACAGTTTGGGGAGTGGTTGGAGTATAATCATCATTCCTTCCCCCTGTACTGATTTGGTCTGAACCAAATCAAAGCTTCCCCTGGCCGCTTTAAAGTTGTTTTAGTTTTGTTTTAAAAAGCAGATTTTATTAAGGATCACTCACGTCACTTCTCATTTGGTTCTTGGGAAAGGGGCAGCTCATCTTATAAGCACACCCAACATGCGCTATTAATAATTAAGAATTCTAGTCTATAAACCCTAAACTCTAGGGAGCAAATGGACTTTTAAGGGATGTACTCAGCCTAGTTGTAAATCATGCGTCTTGAACGCAAAAGGCCCCAGGTTTTCTCCCACGCCTCTCCATTTCAGATCGGGTATGTAGGAAGTGGTGGAAAGGCCTTCTCTCTGCCTGAGACCCTGGACGTCTGCAGCTGTCAGAGGATATCAGTGCCTTCCCCGATCCAGGGACTTCCAGATGTTTTTGGGCCACAGCTCCCATCGCCCATGAGCATTGGCCAAGCTGGCTGGAGCTGTTAGGGGTTGTAGTCCACAACATCTGGAGTGCCAGGGGTGATGCTGATAGGCTTTCAGTGTTCCTATTAAGATGGTTCTGGGACCATCCTCTAAGCCAGGGGTGGAGAACTGGTGACCCTCCAGATGTTGCTGGACCCATCAGCATGGCTAATTGCCAGACATGATGGAAGCTGCAGTCCAGAAACATCTGGAGGGCCAGAGGCCAGATGTCTTCTAAGGCCATGGGAGGGAATTCTAGGCCTGGGAACCAAATGTGGCCCTCTCTGTCTGGCCCTTGGGACTCTCCAACCTCTGCCAGCCATAGCCCCCTCCCCCAGCCCTGCTTCATGCTTTCCTTGAGTGTTTTTGCCTGGCTGGAATGTGCCTTTGAACTCAGATGACGCTTTTTCCTTGTCTGGCTGGAGCATAGCGAGAGGTGTGTGTCGAAAATAGTCTGGCTGTACAAAGGTACCTTTTTCACCAGTTACTCCACTCACTTTTGCCTCTGGCCCCCGGGCAGGTTCAGCCCCCTCTCTAAGCAGATGCAATCTACACAGCTAAAGAGTCCTCCTCTCTCTTCCTGCTGTTGCTTTTGTGTTCCTTTGCATGCAAGCTTTTCCCAGCCATAATTTTTTCAAAGGCAAACAAAATATTGGGTTGGATTCAGTGCTGAGTGTTGACAGTGGCAAAGGTGCATGGGTTGGGGCCACCCACAGCTTAATTTGCAGCACAATCCTGTGCGCATCTACTCTTAAGTAAGTCCATGGGGCTTAATCCCAAGCAAGGTTGGCAGAGCATTTTAACCTCAGGATGCAGACATTTAAAATCCCCAGTGATTTATTCAGACTGAAATCTGCAACTCCAGATTATTTACCGTATTTTTTGCTCTATAAGGCTCACTTTTTCCCTCCTAAAAAGTAAGGGGAAATGTGTGTGCATGGAGCGAATGCAGGCTGTGTGTGTCTTATGGAGTGAATGCAGGCTGCGCAGCTATCCCAGAAGCCAGAACAGCAAGAGGGATTGCTGCTTTTGCTGCACAGCGATCCCTCTTGCTGTTCTGGCTTCTGAGATTCAGAATATTTTTTTCCTTGTTTTCTTCCTCCAAAAACTAGGTGCGTCTTATAGGGTGAAAAATACGGTATCTATTCATTCATTACATTTATATCTCACCTTTTCCTTCAAGGAGCTCAAGTACATGGTTCTCCTCACCATTTTTAAAAATCCTCACAACAACCCTGTGAGGTAGATTAGGCTGAGAGATGGTAACTGGCCCAAAGTCACCCAGCGTGCTTTATGGCTGAGTGGGAATTTGAACCCTGGTCTTCCAGCTCCTAGTCCAGTACTCTAACCATTATACCACACTGTCCCTCTCAATATTAAATCATGAACTAGGAACTGCAGGGGAAGGGATAGCTCATTCGTAGGGCAGTTGCTTTGCATCCAGGTTTGATCCTCAGCACCTCCATTTTGGGGGATGGGGGAAAGCAACCCAGCAATTAATGTGAAAGAAAGATCTCTGCCTGAAACCCCAGAGAGCTGCTGCCAGTCAGAGTAGGAACATAGGAGGCTGCCTTATACTGAGTCACACGATTGATCCATCTCCCTTGGTATTGTCTACACAGACTGACAGCAGCTTTTTAGGGTTTCAAACAGGATTTTCTCCCAGCTCTACCTGGAGATGCCAGGGATTGAACCTCATCTGTCAGTTTGTCTGTAGAGAACAGGCACCATCTTCTCCCTGTCAGGAAACCCAGTTGCAGCTGCTGCTCACCCCCACACAAAGGCCTTTACATAAACCCCTAGTTTCGTTCCAGTTTCTCACTTTCTGTGTTGCGTGGGGTTGAGCCTCTCTAGCTGCATCAGTGAGCTGACTCTCCAGGTGAACCGTTCGCCTCTGTGAAGGAGGTGACCTACGGGAAGTGGGAGAATACTGCAAATAGCACAAGGACTCCATCAGAGTTTCTCACAAAGCAGATCTTCTCCCTCTTCTTCACGCACCTGCTGTTAATCGTAGACTTTGGAGTAAATGGCCATATTTGGAAGATTGGAGCTATTTTTGATGGTAATGTTTATTTGCTTCACTTCGAAATGTGGTAAGCCAGCCTTGTTGAAGAATCATAGAATCGTAGGATTGTAGAGTTGGAAGGGACCCCATGAGTAATCTAGTCCAACCCTCTGCAATGCAGGAATCCTGCCCTGAGTGGGATTGACCCACCAACCCTCTGGTGAGAAGCCAGACCCAAAGACCCACTGACAAGCTGTGCATCTGATTTGAGAGCTGGGAACATCTCCTGCCTGAAACTCTTGGGAGCCACTGCCAGTCAATGTAGATGGCACCCCTGATTTTGTTTATACTGAAAGTATGTTGGATTGTGGGTGACCCCTTTGAAGGTGACTACAACTAATCCAGAATGCTGCAGCTAGATTGGTGACTGGGAGCGGCTGCCAAGATCACATAACACCGGTCTTGGAAGACCTACATTGGCTCCCAGTACGTTTCCGAGCACAATTCAAAGTGTTGGTGCTGACCTTTAAAGCCCTAAACGGCCTCGGTCCAGTATACCTGAAGGAGTGTCTCCACCCCCATCGTTCTGCCCTGACACTGAGGTCCAGCGCCGAGGGCCTTCTGGTGGTTCCCTCCCTGCGAGAAGCCAAGTTACAGGGAACCAAGCAGAGGGCCTTCTCGGTAGTGGCACCTGCCCTGTGGAACGCCCTCCCACCAGATGTCAAAGCGATAAACAACTACCAGACTTTTAGAAGACTTCTGAAGGTAGCCCTGTTTAGGGAAGCTTTTAATGTTTGATGCATTACGGTATTTTAATATTTTGTTGGAAGCCGCCCAGGGTGGCTGGGGAAGCCCAGCCAGATTAGCGGGGTATAAATAATAAATTATTATTATTATTATTATTATTATTATTATTATTATTATTATTATTATTATGGCAGCAGTCGTCCCCCCCCCCCGCCCCCGTCTGATGCACAGAACACCTTCTTCCTAGCACTAAATTGAAACAAATAGCATTATTTTTCTGCTAGGAGTGGTTTCGCCCCTAAAAGAAAGCAAAGTTAGGGAACATCTAGCCCAATCTTGGGTTCCTGCCAGGGGTTCCAATTTGAAGCCGCTCACCTGAAATCACGCCCACCTGTCAATCAGGTGACATCACCCAGGTGGGCAGCTGATGGGATGGAACAGGGTGGCGGATCCTGGAGAAAGCTTGACTGGACCGCTTGCCCATCAGCTGATTGCGGGGATGGGGGCATGCAATCCTGCCCTATTCAGCTGTGCATGCAGCTGATCCCTGCACAAAGCAGGATCAACCCCCTTGCACATTACTCGATGCGTTGGGAAGTCAGTCTTGCCCTATTTGGGTGCAAGAGATTCCCAAGCACCTGACCTCCAGGGTTTTGCCAGGCTTCCCTCTCCAGTGGCTGGCAGGTGTGTTGCCCTCCCCACTTGTCAAAGTTGGCCTGCAGGGGTGGGGCCTGATAAGAATCAGGCCCGTGGAGCCGAAAAGCTTCCCTACCCCATGTAATAATAACAACAACAACAATAATAAATAATAATAAATTTTATTTATACCCCACCCTCCCCGGCCAGAGCCGGGCTCAGGATGGCTAACAACAGTAAAATTACAGTAAAAACATAATAGGGGGAAAAAACCAATATAAAATACAGGTTAAAATGCAGCCTCATCAAAACCATAAGGGGAGGGAAACATAAGGGTCGGACTGAGTCCAAACCAAAGGCCAGGCGGAACAGCTCTGTCTTGCAGGCCCTGCAGAAATATGTCAAGTCCCGCAGGGCCCTAGTCTCTTGTGACAGAGCGTTCCACCAAGTCGGGGCCAGTACTGAAAAGGCCCTGGCCCTAGTTGAGACCAATCTAACCACCTTGAGACCTGGGACATCCAAAGTGTTGTCATTTGTAGACCTTAAGGTCCTCCATGGGACATACCAAGAGAGGCAGTCCCGTAGGTACGTGGGTCCTAGGCCGCATAGGGCTTTAAAGGTCAAAACCAGCACCTTAAACCTGACCCTATACTCCATCCACCGGGAGCCAGTGCAGTTGGTAAAGCACTGGATGAATGTGATCCCGCAGCAAGGACCCCGTAAGGAGCCTCGCCGCGGCATTCTGCACCCACTGGAGTTTTTGGGTCCGCTTCAAGGGCAGCCCCGCGCAGAGCGAGTTACAATAATCAAGCCTTTAGGTGACCATCGCATGGATCACTGTGGCCAGATCAGGGCGAGAAAGGTAAGGGACCAATGTAGAAAAGAAGAATGCTCTGCTAGGGACCTGAAGCAACCGAGCCCCTGAGGCTTTCTGGGCTCCGTGAAGGCAGGAGAAAAGGGAGCAGGAGATGAGCTCTGACAAGTCTTCCATGAGCACAGGAGCTACGTCAAGAAAGCTTGATGCTTTCAGGCTCTTAAGGATCCAACTCCTGCTCCAAGTGGCAATACTTTTGTAGCTGAAGTGGCACCAGTCATGCACATGAGGGAGATAGCAGCAGACTTCTGGGGAACCCTGTAAACAATGCTTGGGACCCCCTCCCTAAAACAACCTACTGGGTAGCCATGGAATGCTAAATGCATGTTGGATGGATGAGAATGACAGAAAAATTGGGTGGGTGGAATGGAGTATTTAGGGAAAGGGAGTCACTAGCTGGAACCCTGAACAGGACAACACCATGCTGCAACATCTTGTTGCAGGTCCCTTGCATAGCATCCACCAGAAAATGGAAAACATTTCAGCTTGTCTGCACAGGCAGTTTGTGAATTAGGTGGTTCTTAGAATTATGAACAAGTTACTAGAATGGGTTTGCTTCAACAGGTTCAGCTTCAATATAGACACCTTTTATCTTCTTTTAATCTTTCAGAGCAGCACTGAGTACGATAGTAGCGCTTAGTGCCAAGTTTTCTTTGTCTACGGGAACTAATGATTAAAAATAATAATAATAATAAAACTACAGTCATCCAGATTTTTGATCCACTGCCACCTGGCTTACTCCACGTTTTGAAAGTTCTCCAGCAGGCAAATGAATTGCAATTCCTGACAGCTTCATGAAGCGCTCCCAGCACCCAGAGAATAGGTCCAGGACTCCAGGATTCAAATATAGTCATGTGCCTTTGCCTCGAGCGGAGCTGTAGAATCAGATGGCACTTGTGTGGCAAGAGTCCTGTTGGCCTGACCTTGACCTCTGGCAACAGAGTGTGTCTGCCACTTGCCTGCTTAAGCCTCAAATGTTAGAGCTTTATAACTTTCTGCTAAATAAGCAAACTGAGCCTGGAAGCTGAAAATGGCTGTTGTAAGGGGAAATCAGGGGAAGCTTTTGTTAGTGGGATGGCTTGGGTGGCCAGATGCAGGGTTGCAGAGATAATTTATATTAGCATGCTGTTAAAAAAATAATAGATTTGATTTGATTGCTAAGTCCTGCAAACCAAAAGACTGTTAAAGGCAGAGCTGCAGGGGCTGGTTCAAACAATGACAGCTGTGCAGGGGTTGGTGGCGGTTAATGGATTGAAACTGAATCCTGACAAGACATAAGTACTGTTTCTGGGAGACAGGGGGTGGGCAGGTGTGGGGGGCTCTCTAGTTCTGAGTGGGGTAAATGTGCCCCTAAAGCAGGGGTAGGCAACCTAAGGCCCGTGGGCCAGATGTGGCCCAATTGCCTTCTCAATCTGGCCTGCAGACACTCTGGGAATCAGCGTGTTTTTACATGAGTAGAATGTGTGCTTTTATTTAAAATGCATCTCCGGGTTATTTGTGGGGCATAGGAATTCGTTCATTTCTCCCCCCAAAAATATATTCCGGCCCACCACATGGTCTGAGGGACGGTGGACCGGCCCACGGCTGAAAAAGTTTGCTGACCCCTGCCCTAAAGGATCAGATGTGCATCCTGGGGGACATTTTGGACTCGCAGCTGTCCAGGGAAGTGCAGGCCAACTCTGTGTCCTAGATGGCTGTCTACCAGTTCCATCTGGTACTCAGGCTGAGACCCTGCCTGCCTGTGCCCTGTATCGCAAGAGTGGTACATAACTCTGGTTATCTCCCGCTTGAACTGCTACAATGCACTCTTATGTGGGGATACCTTTGAAGGTGACTTAGAAACTACAACTAATCCAGAATGCAGCAGCTAGGCTGATGACTGGGAACGGCCACCAGGACCATATTACACTGGTCCTAAGATTGGCTCCTAGTACGTTTCCGAGCACATTTCAAAGTGCTGACCTTTAAAGCCCTAAACAGCCTCAGCCCAGTATACCTGAAGGAGCGTCTCCACCCCATCGCTCAGCCTGGACACTGAGGTCCAGCTCTGAGGGCCTTCTGGTGGTTCCCTCACTGCAAGAAGTGAAGTTACAGGGAACCAGGTGGAGGGGCTTCTCAGTAGTCACACCCAGCCTGTAGAATGCCCTCCTGGCAGATGTCAACTATATAAATTTTCATAGACATCAGGCAGTCCTGTTTCAGGAAGCTTTTTATCTTTGATGGTGTTGTGTGTGTGTGTGTGTGTGTTTGTTTGTTTGTTTGTTTTGTTGCTTTGTTTTGTTGCTTTGTTTTAATTGTATTGTTGGAAGCCGCCTGGAGTGACTGGGGTAACCCAGTCAGATGGGCAGGGTATAAGAAATTTTATTATTGTTATTACTATATTGTTGGGACTCCAATTTCCGCCAGCCTCAGGAAGGATCGCCCAATGGTCAGGGCTGATGGGAGTTGCAGTCCAGCAACCTTATTGAGGGGCTGGGGCACAGCTTAGCTATCTCTGTCAAGGCAGGATAAAGCTGTAGTGCCTTAAATAACAGTATATAACTCAAAAGGGACCTGCAACAAAATGTTGCAGTATGGAATGCTTTGTTTAGCGGTCCAGCCAGTCAGTAAACCATGCCCTCACACATATACATGTTTTCCATCCAGAGATGGAATGGGCCTTTTCTGCAGTGTCTCCCCATTCCATGCAGGGCTGGAAGAGGCCCTTGTCTGAAACCATGGAGAGCCCATCAGCTTAGAATCAACAATATTGAGCTAGACTAATAGTTTAATTTTTCTTAAGGCAGCTTCAGAATTTTGGGGGAGTTGGATTTCTTGCGCACAGGAATCATGGTACGTTGGTCTTCCTTTATGTCACTGCAACAGCCCACATTGTTTTCTGCCTCTGATTTTGCCTGCTGATTTTCATTTATTCCCCCCACCCCCTTTAAAGACGTCCAAACAATATCTAGGTCGCTGCACTACGTAATGCTGCTGAATTTTCTTGTTGCCTCGAAATGGGCGGCTTCTAGCTGTTCATTTTTTCCATATTAGCAGAGAAGGGTTCGCTGTGGAGAAACAATTCTGCAAAGAACCCCAGCTTTGTAAACTGGTTCTTGCAGTTGCTTCTGTCTGGATGTCGCGAGTTCTAAATATATTTTTTTCATTGAGTGACGATGCTTGTTAGAAGGAGAGCCAGTCTAGCGTAGTGGTTAGAGGGCCGGCCTAGGATCTGGATGGCTAGGGTTCAAATCTCACTCAGCCATGAGACTCACTGGGTGACTTTGAGCCAGTCACAGTCTCTCAGCCTAACCTACCTCACACGGTTGTTGTGAGATGAGGATAAAACGGGGAGGAAGAGAGCCATGTAACCACATTGGGGGAAAGGTGGGATAGAAATGTGATGATGATGATGATGATGATGATGATGATAATAATAATAATAATAATAATAATAATAATAATAATAATAATAATAATAATTTATACCCCACCCATCTGGCTGGGTTTCCCCAGCCACTCTGGGCAGCTTCCAACACAATATAAAATACAGTAATGCCTCAAACATTAAAAGCTTCCCTGTTTAAACAGGGCTGCCTTCAGATGTCGTCTAAAAGTCTGGTAGTTGTTGTTCTCTTTGACATCTGGTGGGAGGGCATTCCGCAGGGCGGGTGCCACTACCGAGAAGGCCCTCTGCCTGGTTCCCTGTAACTTGGCTTCTCGCAGCGAGGGAACCACCAGAAGGCCCTCAGCATTGGACCTCAGTGTCCAGGCTGAATGATGGGGGTGGAGATGCTCCTTCAGGTATACAGGACCGAGGCCGTTTAGGGCTTTAAAGGTCAGCACCAAAAGCCCAAAACACCAGCTCCTGCCCTCTCAGTCAGTTCAGGATCAATGGTCAGTATTCAGCTGACCTGCCCCATCTGTGCAAGGATTTCTACTTGCACAGCAGAACCACCACTAGGGGTTCGGGGAACCCTTAGAACAGATTTGTGGGGTTTGGGAAAGGAGAGAGGAAGGAAGTTTCTTTGCACAAGCAGAAATCTTTGTGTGTTCTGAACGCTCTCTTAGCACTGCAATAGCTTCTACCCAATGGCTTGAATTTTGCAGTCTTCAGCTGCAGGAAACATCTGGCAATCGCGTATCTCCATATTGGCTATAAACATGCACTGTGGGCCCACGTACGCCATCAAGAGTTTAATGACTTTCTTTATATGATCATGTACATGCTTCCAAAGGGATAGATGGAGGGGATTATAAGACTGGATCGCAAATACAGATACTTGACTTCAGTTAATGGGTGGTGGTTCCCAGCTGAATATGTGAACATCATATGTTGCAAACTAAGGTGCTTCAGTTGATGTGTGATGATATGAAAGTCCTGCTTGTGGCATGGGATAGGCTGTAGACTCTTCAAGAGTCTGAAACCCTCATGTGTTTAAATATTCACTAGTTGAGAGTAGGAATGGGAAAATATGTTCATTTCATCTCAGTTTTGCATTCCCCCCCCCAGTCTTAAGTTCAGTTTCCAAATTTCCATACAGATGGTAGGGGGTTTTTTTGTTGTTGTTTTTAATGTTCTGAAAATTCACCAGTATTTCAAATTTTTGTATGCAATTTTCCTAATGGACGCATGTTTACAAAGCATTTTTTGCTAATATAATGCACTTTGGCTTGTTATTTTAGTTAATATACACATTTTATGCACACTTTACTCTAGCACAGCACATGCATTTTTGTACCTGTTACTTGGTTGGAGAATTGCATTTCAAAATTTGGAAAAGTGCAAATTTCGAAGAACTGCTGTGTTTCGGTTCACGTAAAGTCTTGGAAAGTGTGAATTGGGGAGGTTTGCCTCTAAATGTTATTTTTATATAATTCTTTTAAAGCATTTTAAATGTAGCAAATGATTGGTTTTTAATTCACCAAAGCAGTCTACTAGGACGGGGTAGTCAAAAAAATGTAAAGGACCCCTGGACGGTTAAGTCCAGTCAAATTCGACTATGGGGTGTAGCATTCATCTCCGCTTTCAGATATAAAATCTGTTTGGGAGTCAACAAACAGATTTTGTATATTACTGTATATAGTTTGAATTCCATCAAGGTTTACTTGTCCCCCCCCCCCCCAAGTTATTAGCAATTCTTGTTTTTATCCATAAGCCTTCCCCATTAGGGAAAAATATGGAGTATAAATAAATTGATGATGATGTAGTGCCCTCGAGATGTTGTTGGACTACAATTCCCATCATCCCTGACCATCTGCCATACTGACTGGGGCTGATGGGAGTTGTAGGCCAACACCCTTGGGAGGGGGCACTACATTGGCTATTGCACTAGAAAATGAGCTTTCTGGCCCCATGTCCCTGTCACTCCTCCCTGCTAGCCTGGCTAGTAGGTGATGGCAACAACTTCTAGCCAAGACCCTCCAGAGCCCCAGCCAATCCAAATTGATAATGCAGCTCCAGATGGTCCAATGGAGACAACAGCAAGGCAAAGATGCTGTAGGCCAAATTGGACACACAGAAGTTAAATAGGCAGCAGTGACAGTGGTGCTTGGGAAGAGGAGCCCATTCAGGGTGTGTATCCTGCAAAGGGTGCCTTGTGCCAGGGTCTGGAGCTGAACCACTGCTCCCTGCGTGAATAAGGACTTTTTTCCCCCCTTCTGGGTTTGGCACTACTGGGGAAGCTTCAGTTGCTGAGGAGGTGATGTCTGGAATAATTCACAGCAATATCTGTCTCAGTGGAATACGTGTATTTTTGGAATCCTAGGCTGGCTTTATATCTTCAGTGATCCTCGGCGTGTGTGTATAGGAAAACCATTTTGTTTTTCTCAGCCTGTGGTCCTGAAACAAGGGGTGCAGTCTGCGTCTGGGCCCAGGTGGTGTCCCTGATTCGGTTTTATCAAAGGGACTTCAGTGCCTCATTATTGAAGTGCTAATTTCCCCCTTCCACTCCTCCCCCGTCCTTCCCAATGTCTAGGCAGATCTCTCTAGAGACATTGATCTCTGCAAGCTTATCCTTTCAAACAGCAGACTCTGAGGCAATTACTCAGAAAGAAAGAGATCTGCCTGTAGATAATACACCAGCTTGCGGAGTCCTTTCTGTCCACCCTCAAATCAATCTCTGCAGGGGAGAGGAAATTGGGGTCGGGGACAATACACTCCTATAGTGCTCATCTTGGAAGCTCAATTCCCCCCCTTCCAGTCCCCACAGCCATTTGGGAACGTAAGGAGCTCACAGAACATAAGGAAATTGCCTGATATCAGGTCAGACTATTTATGCATCTAACCCAGGAGTGGGGAACTGGATTTTGACTTGCAGCCTTCATCTTTCTTTCCCCTACCAGCTATGGGCCAAGTTTGACAGCTGTTGTGAGACCATAGGTCTTTCTGTGTATCTATCTCCATCTGTACAGGAAATGCTAGTCTCCATTGGAACCTAGATACTACTTTTGAGTTGTGTAGCAAGGGTCAAGAGCTATGTCTACACACACTTCTATTATTTGCCTAATTAAGGTAGCAAATTCTTCCTGAAAAACCTCCCACCTCCCCCCACCGCCATTCTCATGGAGATTGTTGCTTGGATCTGAAGGGCCAGCGCTCTGCGAACAGCTGATGGTGAGAGACTTCCTCAGAACTGGCCCCCTGCCTCAGCTGATTATTTCATTTTTAATACATTGTTAATCATTTCTGCTTTGCTATTAGCACCCGCACCACCAAAGGCTTTTCTTTTCTTATTTTGGCTTTCCAGCAGGCCTTCCTGTAACCAGCCACAGCTGTTCTGTGCTTCAGATAAAGTCAGCAAAAACCTCCTTTTGTGCACTGATTCCTTAAATAGTGGATGGGATCATGTTTTGATCATTTCCTGTTGTGGGGCAGGAAAAAGATGACTGTTCCAAGGAAGTCATCATTTAAATAAAAATAAAAATGCAATATTATTTCCCTCCAAGTGGCTGAAGGTTTGGTTACCCCATTTTATCTTCACAACAGCCCTGAGAAGTGGGTTAGATTTAGAGACCTTGACTGGTTCAAGGTCACCGTGTGATCTTCATGACTGAGTGTGGAGTTGAACCCTGACCTCCCAGGCACCATTTGAAAACTTTAACCACTATGCTACACTGCACTGGCTTTGCTGTTTATTATTTCTTTGTGGTCAGTGAAATTCTGGGCATTCCTAAGGCTCTGCTTCTACCATTGCTCTTTTACTCCTTTCGGACATTTGGTGAATGTAGGGGAAAGGGGACTGGGATTGTGCCTTTAAGGTGAATCTATCAAATTTGTCCTTCAAAATTCACACTTGCCCGAATTTTGCAGCCAAACAGTGTTTAGAAAAATGCGTGTTTTGGGAGAAAGTGTGCACACAAATGAATATGTTAGTGAAAATGGCATGCAAAAATGCATTATATTAGGGGAAAGTTTTTGCAGAAATGTGTACATTAGACAGAGCTTCACACAGAAATGTGTTTATTATGAGAAATACACACTTAAAATGCTAGTGAATATTCATGACCTTTTTTTAAAAGCAAATTGCTGCAGAAATATGGAGAACATAATTTAAGACTGGAAAAATGAGAAATGGAGAGAACCAGAATTGACAGATCCTTGCATCCCAAGCCACTACTGAAAATACCCAATTGCCACCTCCAAAGGGTACAGGAGGAGGACCTCTGACGTAGACCTTGGGGTGCCAAAAAAACACCTGACATTTGGCAGTTTGGAAAGCAATAAAAGGGTGGGATGAATGAATTACTAATGGGAAGATGTGCAAATGCCCCATAAACAGATTGGGATGAATGTTAATGTTTTATAAGCTCCCCATTAAAAAATGGAATAAATATGATAGTCTATTCTCCTACTTCAGTTTTGTGCAAGGAAATCAAGTTGAATGTGGAATAAATAGGTCATCTGGAGGAGCTCTTAGATTCTGCACAGGTTCATATGGGAGTAGGCAGCCTTTTGATTTACAGGATGCAGGTGGCACTGTGGGTTAAACCACAGAGCCTAGGGCTTGCCGATCAGAAGGTCGGCGGTTCGAATCCCCACGACGGGGTGATCTCCTGTTGCTCGGTCCCTGCTCCTGCCAACCTAGCAGTTCAAAGCATGTCAAAGTGCAAGTAGATAGATAGGTACCGTTCAGGCGGGAAGGTAAATGGCGTTTCTGTGTGCTGCTCTGGTTCGCCAGAAGCGGCTTAGTCATGCTGGCCACATGACCCAGAAGCTGTACGCCGGCTCCCTCGGCCAATAAAGTGAGATGAGCGCCGCAACCCCAGAGTCGTCCATGACTGGACTTAACTGTCAGGGGTCCCTTTACCTTTAGCCTTTTGCCTTAATACTTGTATTCCCCTTTTCCACAAGACTGTTGAGCTCAAAGAGGCTCATAATGATAATATAAAAAGCTCCCATCAGTGCTTCCTATTTTTGTGATTGTTTGGATTTTGTTCTTTTGGATGAGGGGGTTTTCTTTCGTTTATCTAAGCAAGGAAATGGTATGTGCTGGAGATGGTACCTATAACCATCATGACTAGAAGCTATTCATCGCCTTATTCTCTAGGAGGGATGAGGGAGAAATTCAGTGCCTTTTGCCTGGTCTGCGTTTCCCAAACAGATGTGCGAACTGAAGTATCCTTCCAAATTCACACTTCTTCACATGTTTCAATGCAGTTCTTCAGTCAACATGAACCAAAAGGCTTATGTTTGAGGGAAAGTATGCACAAAAATATATGCATTTGTGCAAATAGCATTCAAAAAAAATTGTGTTGTATTTAGGGGAATAGCTTGCAGAAAGGTGTGCCTTAGTTCAGTGTTTCCCAACCGGTGTTCCGCGGCACACTAGTGTGCCGTGAGACACCGGCTGGTGTGCCGTGGGAGGGAGGCGGGCGAGTCGGGCGGCGAGAGGCGGCGGCGGCGAGGATCCGCGTCGAGCCGGGGGCGGCTCCGCGGTGGTGGTGCCGAGCGGCGGGGCAGCGCGCGCAAAAGGGAGGAGCGCGAGACAGCGGAGGAGGAGGAGGCCGGCATGTCCGGGCAGCAGCAGCAGCAGCAGCAACTCCCGGCGACGGCTCCTCCTCCGCCCGCTATCGCCGCCACCACCACAACAGCCGCCGCCGCCTCAGCTGCCGCCGTCCCTCAATCCCTCGCTCTGCTGCCTCCTCCCACCCCGGCAAGGGGAAGGGAAAAAACTTTCACTTTTGTGCGTCCCTCCCGGCGTGACGCTGCGCGCTGACGTCACGGGGCGGGGCTTTAATGGTGGTGTGCCGCGAGATTTTTTCCCGGTAAACAGGTGTGCCGTTGCCCAAAACCGTTTGGGAAACACTGCCTTAGTTTACACCGCATGCAAAAATGTGTACTGTATATTGGAGGAAATGTGGAGAAAGGAATTTAAGATGGGGAAAATGACAAACTTGGAGAAACCGAAAGGGACAGATTTGCCCATCCCTATTCTCCACGGCTTAGTTTCGGTCATGGGTTTGATCCCCGTATGGGCTAGCTGCGTAGTCCTGCCTTGCCGAGGGGTTGACTAGATGAACTTAGAGGTCCCTTCCAAGCTCTACAATTCTATGATCCTAAGGAGATCTGTGCTGCTGCCTTCCTCTCCTGTCTCTCTCCACCCCTGAGTCTCATCTTCTCTTTCTCTCCCTTCTACCCTCCTGGCTTCCAGGATGCTTCTGTGGTTTGGGGCTGGTTTACACCAACAAGTCGTGCACGATGCCTCCCATCACATTCCAGGACTTGCCGCTGAATATCTACATGGTGATTTTTGGCACGGGGATCTTCGTCTTTGTGCTCAGCCTCATCTTCTGCTGCTACTTCATTAGGTGAGTCACAGCCCCGAGGGAGATGCTGGATGCAGATGGCGGAGGAGGGAGGAAACAAGCGAGGCACCTGGGCCTGTGACTGCAGTTGCTTCTCCTTCTCTGCTTTCTAGATAATTTGGGGTCAGAGAGGAAGAGGAGGGGGAGGATTGAAACTTCAAATATTTTTAAACCAAATAGCTAAATCTACTAAAGGGAAGGACTGTGGCACGGTGGCAGAACATCGGCTTGGCATGCAGAAAGCTCCCAGGTGCAATGCCTGTCGTCTCCAGGCAGGGCCTTGTAGAGACCCTTGTCCCATGAGAGCAGCTGCCTGTCAGTGTAGGCAACACTGAGTGAGATGGACCAGTGGCCTGATTCTGTAGGAAGCAGCTTGCTAGTCCTTCCATGAGGTTTTTCAAAGAAAGTTCCAAGGAGCCTTGGAGGTCAGGAATCTGTCAAGAATCAGACAAAGCTTGTTGAAACAGATAACTCCTTAATTGTCCTATGAATTGCTGTCCCTAGCCCAGGGACGGGGAACCTGAATCAGACCAAGGGTCAAATGTGTCCCTCTCTGTTTGTTCCTTGAGAGTCTTCCCAGGCCACACCACCTACTGGCCCTGCTTCGCACCCTCCTTGCATGTTTTTGCCTGGCTGGAATATGTCCTTGAACTCTGATAATGCCTGTTGTTTGTCTGGATGGAGAATAGAGGTTGTGTGTATGTGTGTAGAAAGGAGCCTATTATTATTATTATTATTATTATTATTATTATTATTATTATTTAATTACTTATACCCCACCCATCTGGCTGGGTTTCCCCAGCCACTCTAGGCGTCTCCCAACAGAATATTAAAACACGATAAAACATCCAACATTAAAAACTTTACTAAAAGTCAGATAGTTGTTTATTTCTTTTCATATCTGATGGAAGGGTGTTCTACTGTGCGGGCGTCACTACTGAGAAGGCCCTCTGCCTTCTGTGCAAAGGTAAGATTTGCATTCATTACCCTCCCCACTTTTGCCTCTGACCCCGCTGACCCCTGGCAGGCTCCCACCTGGCCCTTAGGCTGAATCCAGATGCCCCACCCTCAATCTATAGCCCAGTATGGTCTTTCCTGATTAGCAGCAGCTCTCTTTTAAGACCTCTGGCAGACGTCTCTCTCCTTTCACCTGAATACTTTTAAGTGGAGGGGACACAGAATGTGGAAGGTTTGCATATAAACCATTTGCTCTGCAACTCAGGCCCCATCTGTACTACCATACCACTATCACGGCCATAGCTTCCCCCAAAGAATCCTGGGGAGTATAGTTTTTTACGGAAGTCGAGAGCTGCTAAGAGTCACCTATCCCCTTCACGGAGCTACAATTTGCAGAGTTCCCTGTGAAGAGAGATTGACCAAGGGGAAGGGGAGGGTCTCCTTACAACTGTCAGTGCTCTTAACCAACTGCAGTCCCCATGATTCTTCGGGGGAAGCTGTGCCTGTTTAAACTGTGATGTAATACTGCTCTAGGGACGCGGGTGGCACTGTGGGTTAAACCACAGAGCCTAGGACTTGCCGATCAGAAGGTCGGTGGTTTGAATCCCCGCGACGGGGTGAGCTCCCATTGCTTGGTCCCAGCTCCTGCCAACCTAGCAGTTCGAAAGCACGTCAAAGTGCAAGTAGATAAATAGGTACCACTCCGGCGGGAAGGTAGAGGGCATTTCCGTACGCTGCTCTGGTTCTCCAGAAGCAGCTTAGTCATGCTGGCCACATGACCTGGAAGCTGTACACCGGCTCCCTCAGCCAGTAAAGTGAGATGAGCGCCGCAACCCCAGAGTCGTCCGCAACTGGACCTAATGGCCAGGGGTCCCTTTACCTTTAATACTGCTCTAGTGGAAATGAGGCCTGAGCTATGGTTTCTCCATCCCGAATCTCTCAGGGCTCTAATTCAGTGCAAGCGCTGTCCGTTCAAGGCCTGAGCAATTGTTGGCCTGGGTTTCTTTCTGCCAAACTGCTTCTGAGTGTTTCTTCCATGCCCGTCATGAATGTGCAAGGACGGGTGGGAGTCAGAATGCGATGCTGGGTGCAGCTTTTGCCAGAGGAGACTTTGCCCCGTGCCACGTAGGATGTGCAGATTAGTTAGCGGAGGAATGAATTTTGCTCTGTGCCGCGAAGGCCCTGGGCCTCTTGGCTTTAGCCTTGTGGACAATGAGGCTTTTATCTAGTCCCCTGAGCAAATACCAAAAAAAGAAAGAGAGAGAAGGGTTGAGTATGATTTAGAGCTACTTCTTTGCTAAGCCATGCATAGGTCATAACCTCTTAGGGCAGTTCAATCCCCAGGCTGATATATGTCATTCCTGGGCAAACAAAGGATGCTCCACATATTGAGCTTGCAGTCCCCATTGTATATCCAGATTGGTTGTGGGTGCAAACAATACACAGATGGGTGCAAACAATATGCCAGTTGTGGGACTTGCAAGATACTTTTAATTCAAGCTGTTTGGAAATTGCACATGGGGGCAAGGTTCCTAAGACATTGGGATAAAATAGAGGTTTGCCTCCCTTTCTCTCTTTACGCACACGCGTCCAGCTGGATCAGGCCAACAGCTGTCGTAGTTCGGCATCCTGATTCCCAGCCGCTGCTGTTGTGAGACCATAGGCACATAGGAAGCTGCCTTATACCGAGTCAGACCATCTTGACTCAGTGGGTCCCCAGATGTTGTTGGACTACAACTCCCATCATTCCTGAGCTCTGGCCTTGCTAGCTAGGGGTGATGGGAGTTGTAGTTTGACAACATCTGAGGACCCACAGGTTGAGAACCGCTGGTCTACAGGGACTGGCAGAGGCTCTCCAGAGCCTCTTCAGACGAGGGATTGAACCTGGAATCTTGCACATTCAAAGCAGATGTTCTTTCACTGAGCTACAGCCCTTCCTCTAAGAATTACTGCCTCTGAGCGGCTTCCAACACAATATTAAAATACAGTAATGCAGCAAACATTAAAAGCTTCCCTAAACAGGGCTGCCTTCAGATGTCATCTAAAAGTCTGGTAGTTGTTGTTCTCTTTGACATCTGGTGGGAGGGCGTTCCACAGGGGTGGGAGGGGTGCCACTACCAAGAAGGCCCTCTGCCTGGTTCCATGTAACTTGGCTTATCGTGGTGAGGGAACCGCCAGAAGGCCCTCGGTGCTGGACCTCAGTGTCCTGGTAGAAGGATGGGGGTGGAGACGCTCCTTCAGATATACTGGACCGAGATCGTTTGATCCCAATGAGAGAGAGTGAGAGACCTCTTCACCACTTCTTCCCCACTGCAAATAATTTTGTGAAGCTCTCTTATGACACATGCACAAGCCATTAGCCATTTCCCCACCTTAAAATGAAAAAGCTACGCACCCCACCCCACCCAGTTTTAACCCTTCCTTACTGGAATAACTGCTTTGCATTGGCACCAGATGTTTATATTTGTGTGACCACTCCCTTGAGAAACAACCAGCCGAGGACATTCTGCCAAGCTAAGATGACCAGCTCTTGTCTTCACGAAACAGGAAATCGCAGGAAGTTGCAGAGGGGAGGGCCTCATTCAGGTGGTAGACAGATCCATTGTTTCTGGGGGAAAGAAGAGACATGTCTTGCTTCTATCGGCTATTTATAGAAAACTTATTTTTAAACTGTGCATTTGCCTGCAGCCGGGATGTCTAGGAATAGCCAAATGGATGACAAAGAGCCGATTTCTTTCAGCTTTTCTTTCGAGCTTCTGTCTCCATCAAAATCTCTAAAGAAAAGACGTAGTCAGCGTTGACTTTTCCCAGGGCAAGCGGCAATATCTACTTTGAGAGAAAGTTTTAAGGGAGATCTCTCAACCTCCTCCATTGGAAATTTGAATGCTCTGGTTTAGATCGAGTTAGCCATCACTGAAATTTTGTCAATAATATTTACTGTAGACTTTTTGAGAGCTGAGCATGTTTGTTACATGAGTTTCATTTATTTACTTTTGCAAGATTTATATAGCACTGAATTAAAAAAAACAAACCACAAGGAAGTAAAATACGCTTTAGAAATTACCGATAAATCAACAGACTAAAAACAAGTAGGCATAATATAGTGATCAAAATATAGATGGACTAATATGTGTAATATGGGGACGCGGGTGGCGCTGTGGGTTAAACCACAGAGCCTAGGACTTGCCGATCAGAAGGTTGGCGGTTCGAATCCCCATGACGGGGTGAGCTCCCGTTGCTCGGTCCCTGCGCCTGCCAACCTAGCAGTTCGAAAGCACATCAGAGTGCAAGTAGATAAATAGGTACCGCTCCAGCGGGAAGGTAAACGGCGTTTCTGTGCACTGCTCTGGTTCGCCAGAAGCAGCTTAGTCATGCTGGCCACATGACCCGGAAGCTGTACGCCGGCTCCCTCGGCCAATAAAGCAAGATGAGCGTCACAACCCCAGAGTCGGCCACGAGTGGACCTAATGGTCAGGGGTCACTTTACTTTTAATATGCGTAATAAAATCACATGCCTGGGTAGGCCTGCCTAAACTAAAATGTTTTCAGCAGGCTTTGTAAAAAATATTAAAGCGGCTGTCTAATATTAATAGGCCCAACAGACTCTGCAAACTTTGCAAATCACCAGTGTTACATTGCTAAACTAAAAGGTTCAACTGACGCAATCCCAGCCAGAAGATGCGACAAGACGAGAGTAAAAAAGTTGGTTCTGGCATATTTGGCCTCAGTTTTTTAGGATTAGGTTGAGGTTTCAGCACTCTTAATCCCACTCTCCAGATACAGAGTTCTTTAGCGCTCTCCGGTCCTTCTTGATGTGGCTGAAAGTCAAGAATGACATTGGCATGGCTCCTGCCTGGAGGTGTTGGGGATTGAACCAGAGACCTTCTGCATGCAAAGCAGTTGCTCTACCACTGAGCTACAGCTCTTTCCCATGTGGTGGCCCCTAGCCCAGCCCTATTATTCACTGTCTTTTTCCTGCCTCCAGCAGCTTAGGCCAGCCAGTTTGACTTCCACAGCAGTGAACGGGTGCTTGTCCTGGCGAGGTGTCTGAATGAGCCTTGAACAAAAGTTCTGAGCCTCAGGATTGGAGGCAGGTTCATCGCCAGCATCCCTTGAGCATTTTAACTGCCTGCCCAGGGGCCGCTCAAGCGTGTTTTCCATTGAGCTCCCAATCTTGAAGCATATGGCTGAGCAGTTGCATTCTCACTTTCCTCTGCTTTGCAGTCCTAGAGAAAAAAAGTTTTGGAAGCAGGAATGACTCTGTGCACCCAATCCCAGCAAGTGTTATCTGCCTGGGACCAATTGGTTGTTGTTTTTCTTTTTGCCGAACGGCTCTCTGGAAAACCAGCCTCCCAATCTGTGGTGATAAGCCATCATTCAGGGGTCCATAGAGAATGTAGGCAATAATTGCACATTGATTTTATTTGTTGTTTCTTGCTGGGGTTGCAATGTTCCACTGATTAAATTGCTTAGTATAGAGGTGAGGAACCGCAAGCCCAGGGGCCAAATCTGGCCCTCGGGATTCTCATTAGGCCACGCCCCTGTTCCCAGGCCACACCCCTTACTTATCTTTCTTTGCATACTCCTTGCGTGCTTCTGTCGGGTAGGAATGTGTCCTTAATGCCGCCTGCTCACCTGGATGGAGGGCATGTTTGCGCACATGTGTAGAAACCTCTGACGTTTGTGTGGCTGGAATGTACCATTACTCTAGACACCTCTGCTCTTGGCATTGCCCTTCAGTGGCATTCATGCCTCAGAAATTTGCCCAGGAGAGAATGAAGCCCGCAGGCTAAAGGACGCTCCCCCTTCCTGGTTTAGATGAATCAATTGCAGAAATATTTAAATCTACTTCAAAAGCACCCAGGATTAATTGGGAAACACATCATGCATACACTTTTAAATATAAGTTCTTGTAAAATAATCTTTAAAGGCAGCCCCACATATAAAATTACTGCAATCAAATGAGATGTTGCCAGTTTAACATAACAAAGCCTCGCCACTTGTCTTTGACATGACAGTTCATTATTTTTTTTAACGACCTATATATGCCACGTGATCGTAATAAACCCTCAAAGCAGTTTGCAACAAGGGGAAAAGCATTATCAATAAAAGGCGGTTAAAACCACATATTGAAAAACATTCAAAAGCCGATTAAAATCAACAATAAACTAAAAACAGATTAACGCATGTAGCTTCCATATGCCTGGGCAGGCTTGACTAAACAAAAATGTTTTAAGCAGGAACTCAAAAGAGTACAGCGAAGGAGCCGGCTTGCTGTCTATTGAGTTCCAATGTTTAGGGATTTCTTGGCCTTAACAACTATCCTGCCTTTTCTTCCATGTGTTGATAAAAACTCTGATGCAGTTCAGCTGCTCTGAAGGCATGACATTGTTACAAATAGAGGGCAAAACTGGGAGTATGTTTGCATTAGGTTTCTGTGAGAGCAGGGGAAGTTGTCAGTTTGGCTGGGATCACACAGGTCACCTAAGACCGTAAGTAGTGTATCTTTGTGGGACCGAGTGATTGAAAAATGGGTGCACAGTAGACAAGCCTTGAGATACTGCTGAACCGCAACTCCCATCAGCCCCACAAGCATGGCCAAGGATGATGGGAATTGTAGTTCAGCAACATCTGGAGGGCCAGCGGTTCTCCACACTGGATTTAGGGTAAGCATAAGGAAGAACTGCTGGATGGTATGAGCTGTTTGCTAGCATAGCAGATTGCCTTAGAAGCTGGTAGTCTCTCCTTTATTAGAATTTTTTTAGCATGTTTGGGTTTTTTCTGTTAACTTTAAAAATGTTCCCTTTCCCTCTGCAGTAAACTTCGACACCAGGCACAGAGTGAAAGATTTGGATACAAAGAGGTAACAGGGCTATGACCTGGTTTTAAATATTTTTTCCCCTTTTGCTTTCCAAACTATGATCAAGGGAATGGTTTAGTTCCTGAGCAGGTGTGGGAAGGAGCGGAGATGCATCTTTCTGGGCTTGCCAGCACCTTAGTGTGCAACAGGAAGTGAGATGTTCATAATCTAGAACAAAGCAGGAAATCTTTTGCCAGTCTTGTATCCCTAGCATAGCCATGTAAAGCTGAAATTTTATATGCAGTGAGGAAGCTCTGTCCCATAGGCCTGATCTGGCCCACCAAGTGTTCCCATTTCCCTGCGAGGCCATTTTGTGCAAGCTGCAGCCTCCTGCCATACAAGTGACACCAGGTGTGGGGCACATAAAAGCATAGCTTGGCAAAAAGTGGCTTTTTGGGCACCTGCTTCTGTGCCCCCATTGCACAGTGCTTCCCAAGCACCTGACAACCAGCCAACCGAGCAATCTGAAGGAACAGAGCAGTGCGTTCTCCCCTTTGGGCAGGGATAGAAGGCAGAGGTGTCTCTCTGTCCTGCCAGCCTCTGCCTGCAGAATTACACTGGCCTCATTCAGGTAGTGTGGAGCACCACTTTCCACCTACCAAACATGGGGAAGTGCTACTGGTTAGGAATCCACCAGCAGCAGGAAGACCCAAAATGCCATGTTCCAGAGGCAGGGAAGGAATCCTGAGCCTGCTGTATTGCCAACACATGACAGCATGAGGCCTGGTTGTTGTGCCGGCTCCAGGCTGGTGTAGCAACTTGCCTGCCCGCCCCTACCAACTTCCACTCTGGCTAGCATGCAGAGACAGTGGTTGGTATTAGGTGTGCAATATTAATCTTTCCACAGCCCCTACCTATCAACATTCTGGATGTAAGAAGACAGTTGTTTCCCGTGGTTTTTTTAATTGGAAGAAAGTTGGCATTACTAAGAATGAAGTTGTTAAGTGCCACACTTTTAACATTTGGGCGGAAAGGGTGCCAGTACTGCGTGCTCTTGAGGAGCCCCAGGAAAAAAGCACTGGTTGTTTCCATTGTGTCCTGTTTTCATGACAATCTGTGCTGCTTCCGTTCTGCTGCGGCTCAGTTTCCACCAAATGCAGAGTTACTCATCTCTCTGCTATTTGACGGATTTTGCATATTTATTCACATAGATTGACGGATTCAGTGTAATGTATGAGGTAACTATTTCCACAACATTCCTTTCAGTGCAAAGGAAACACAATTCAAATCAATTGATGACAATTACGTATCACCAATTGCATATCATTTGTGGGCTGGGGTGGGGGCAAACCGTGAATACCAACAGAGTGATTTATGTTCCGGATGTGAGATGAATAAGCGAACATCGGCAGTTTCCATCACTTTTTCTGTTTTCGTCAGAATAACCTGGCAATCAGTAGTTTGCAGTTGTCCTTCCACCCACGAACTGTACACCTTCACTCACCAATACCTACACAACTCAGACCTCAGTGTGGCTTTTGCAGGGCGCTGCTGTATTGCAGATATGCGCTTGCACAGCAGACATTTCCACGAAGAGTCAAAGCTATGTGCTGATCAGAAAGGACGGAAAAGTTTGAGCAGAGAGAGAAACAATGGGGAAGTTTGCCAAAGCCCGAATTATCTGGGCCAGATCTCCCCACCCAGCAAGTCTGCCTGTGTGATTTATGTGGTTTCTGTATAAACCAAGGTTTTCAGTGTTCAGCAGCAGTCACTGTCTGTCTGCACAGTAGTCAGCAGGATTAAAATACATGCCCTGATCATTCATTTCTGGTGCCCTGATGCTAATCTGCCTCCTTCTCTTTCCTTTCTTCCTCTCAGGTGGTTTTAAAAGGTGATGCCAGAAAGCTAAACTTACATGGGGTGAGTATAGAATCCACTTTGGTGGATGAAAGGGGCTGGCTTTTAACCAACATTTAGAAAGCAAGGCTCCCTTGCAGTTTCTTTCTGGGGCACATGGGGAGGGGAATGTAAGAAGAGCCCTGCTGGATCAGGCCAGAGGCCACAGTGGCAAACCAGAGGCCTATGGGAAGCTCAAAATCAGGGTCGGAATGCAACAACACTCTCCCCACTTGTGATTCCCAGCAAACGCTGTTCAGAATCATACTGCCTCCGGCAGTGGAGAGAGAATCATAGAATTGTAGAGTTGGAAGGGACCCCAAGGGTCATCTAGTCCAACCCCCTGCAATGCAGAAATCTCAGCTAAAGCATCCAAGACAGATGGCCATCCAAACTCTGCTTTAAAACCTCCATCACCTCCTGAGGGAGTCCATTCCACTGTCGAACAGCTCTGACTGTCAGAAAGTTGGAATCTCCTTTCTTGTAACTTGAAGTCATTGGTTCAAGTCCTGGCCTCCAGAGCAGGAGAAAACAAGCTGGCTCCCTCTTCCAGTTTTTTTTTTTTTAATTTATTTTCAATGCAAAATTACAACAGAAATTACAAACATTGAATCAAAAATAAAACAGTACAAACAAGAAAACAAAATACAAGAGAAAAAAAACAAACAAAAACACACATCTACAAATAAAACCATATCATCATTCTAATCATTACGTACATATACACATACTGACACCCTTCCTTTGTTCTAAGACCTCGAAATTTTTACTCTTTCTAAATTGAAAATGGTGCAAAAAGTATAAAGATAGAGGTAATCTACATTAGCCACCAAAAGCTTGCTCCCTCTTCCATGTGACAGCCCTTGAGATATTTAAAGATGGCTATCCTATCTCCTCTTAGTCTCCTCTTTTCCAGGTGAAATATACCCAGCTCTTTCAACCGTTCCTCATAAGGCTTACTTTCCAGACCCTTGATCCTCTTAGTTTGCCCTACTCTGTACACATTCCAGCTTGTCAACATCCTTCTTAAACTGTGGTGCCCAGAATTGGACACGGTATGTAGCTATGATAACCAGCAGCCACTGATAGCTTTATCCTTCATTAAGCTTTACCTTAATTGTCTTTTCAAGGCACACTACCTTCAACACTAAAAGCTGTGCACAGCCATCACAGCTCATAGCCATTGCCAGGCTCCATGAATTTGTCTAAACTCTTTTTAACTCCATTTTGGAGGAGCAAGTGCCATGGCTTTCATTATGTGCTGTGTGAAGAAGCACCTCCTTTTTCTGTCTTGCATCTTCCCATAGAAGACAAATCAAAATTTGCCAAACACTTACACAGATAAACTGTTATTCCGTGAATATCAGTGAGACTGAAGCGAAATCCCTGGCAGGAAGGAAAGAAGGAACCCTAAGAGAGTAGAGCTCGTGTGTTTTTTTTACTTTGCATGCAGAAGGTTCCAGGTTGAATCTTGGGCACCTCGTGAGTAGTAAGTGACATGAAAGACCTCTGCCAGAGACCCTGAAGAGTTGTTGCCGTTCGGGGGGGGGCACACATTTTCTTGGACCAGGGTAGCTTCCTCCAGCTGCTGCAGCCCAAATGGAATTTGTCACAGATCCACACAACTCAACACAACCCCAGGACAAATAATAATAATAATAATAATAATAATAATAATAATAATAATAATAATAATTTATTATTTATACCTCGCCCAACTGGCTGAGTTTCCCCAGCCACTCTGGGCGGCTTCCAACCGAATATTAAAAACAATACAGTGTCAGACAATAAAAGCTTCCCTAAACAGGGCCACATTCAGTTGTCTTTTAAAAGTAAAATAGTTGTTTATTGCCTTGACATCTGCTGGGAGGGCATTCCACAGGGTAGGCGCCACTACCGAGAAGGCCCTCTGCCTGGTTCCCTGTAACTTGGCTTCTCGCAGCGAAGGAACCGCCAGAAGGCCCTTGGCGCTGGACCTCAGTGTCTGGGCTGGATGATGGGGGTGGAGACGCTCCTTCAGGTATACTGGGCCGAGGCCATTTAGGGCTTTAAAGGTCAGCACCAGCACTTTGAATTGTGCTCGGAAACGTACTGGGAGCCAATGAAGATCTTTCAGGACCGGTATTATATGGTCTCGGTGGCCGCTCCCAGTCACCAGTCTAGCTCCCGCATTCTGGATTAACTGCAGTTTCCGAGTCACCTTCAAAGGTAGCCCCACGTAGAGCGCATTGCAGTAGTACCCCAGCCCGGCCCTGAAGATGCCAGGAATTGAACCTGGAATCTTTTGCATGCAAGGCAGATTCACAACCCTTGAGCTGTGTCTCTTCCGTGGCAACTGGGTCAAATGATTAGGCCAGAAGCAAAACTGGGCAGTTCCTCTAACTCTGCCCCGTTCTAACTCCTGTTTCTCACCCAGCCTTTGCAAAACATGACGAGGCCCGTCTTTCGCACTGAGATCTGCTGTGGGTGGGCATGCAGGAGACAGCTTTGTAATGTACGCCTCTTCTTCTCTCTCTCTCTCCCCCCCCCCCCTTTCTCCACAGCAGACTTGTGCCGTCTGCCTAGAAGACTTTAAAGTGAAAGATGAGCTGGGAGTGTTGCCATGCCAACATGCCTTCCACAGAAAGTGAGTAGCTGCCAAGGATGGGCCAAATAGCTGCTTTTGTGCCTCTCGGATTGGCAAGACGCCCGGCGTTCAGTTAACGCCCTTTGGTGCATGCGGCTGGGGAGAGGAGATGGGCGCCTTTGCCCACAGAAAGAGGCGAGGGGAGGGAGCCCAGCTTTTGTTTCTGAAAACCTCTTGGGCTGCGGGGAGGGAGGGCATCTTTGCGAGACGGGAGGTTGGCAGGAGTAGGCCGAGGCCTGGATCAAACCGGACCGTGACATGCCAAGGCTCAGAGCCATTGTCGGAGGTCAGAAGGGAGCCAGGGTTGCACCTATTGTTTGCTGGGTGGATTGTTTATTATCCGCTCTGCACCTTAAGGTGGGCTAAAACATCTGCCAAGCCAAGAGTAGGAACAAAGAACCCATCGAAATGAGGGCTACGTTTGTTTCAACTGAGGGGAAGATAGTTGAATTCTGGGGCAGATTTTGGCTGAACCCCTGAAGCAAAATACAATCATACCTCGGGTTACAGGCACTTCAGGTTGCAATTTTTCAGGTTACAGATGCGCCGAAACCCAGAAGTACCAGAATGGGTTACTTCCGGGTTTTGGAGGTCGCGCATGCGCAGAAACGCTAAATCGCACTTTGCGCATATGCAGAAGCGCCAAATCGCAACCTTCGCGTGTGCAGACGCGGCACTGTGGGTTGCAAAAGCTGCGAGTTGTGAACATGCCTCCCGCACGGATCACATTTGCAACCCGAGCATCCACTGGAATAGAGTTGAAATGATCAGGGAAGAGGTAAAATGATTTGAAGGTAAAACTTAAACTTCTTTTAAGTTTTCTATTTGTTTTCTTTCTTATTACCTTTTTAAAAATAAAAAAGCTGCCAGCTTTACTGGCTGGTTTGCAGCATATTGCCTGCTGCTCCCCCTCCCCCCCCCCATCCTTCCTTCTTGGAGTGCTTCTGCGAAATTTACGTATTATTATTCATTTGTTTGTGGCATTTATATCACACCGTCTATTCCCAAAGGCTAATATATATATATCTTCTGAGACGGACCCTTGCCCTCGACCTCCCAATCTAAAAGAAAAGACATAGCATGAAAGGAAAAATGGAATGGACGGGAGGAGGGGAAAGCAAGCTCAAGCACAAGTTTCCAAGTTGCAGTTGCAGCCAATGTCTGTGGCAGTTCTGGCTGTCTTGCTCTTAATAAAGATCATTTGTTGTCTGGAAACAGCCCCCCTCCCAACTAGATTAGAGCTGGAAACAGAGATGGTGATGATGTTCCAGGCAGGGGGTCAGGACAACTCCTGCCCCACAGGCCCCATACATTTCTTTTAAAGCACATTGCCTTGAAGAATCCCAGCAATTGTAGTTTTTATTAAGGGTGCTGGGAATTGTAGCTCTGTGAAGGGTAAACTACAATTGCAGTGAGTCTTTTGTGGGGGGAGCCATGGGCTTCAAACGTGCTTGAAATATTTGTCCTTCCAACAGCTGCCTTGATGGCAGATTCAATCCTCACAGGAGGGGGGCTTCATAGGGTTACCCCCTCCCTTCCTCACTAATGTCAGCGTCAAGAGTGCTAGGAGCAAAAGCAGCAGGGCATAAAAAGCTATATTAAAAACAGAACTGGAACGAAATTAAAAGGGGAGAACGTTTTTGGTTTTTTTAAGGGCTCACCCACCATGAACATGTTGAGATTACAAGCTCCTTCCCCTGTCCCTGATAGTGTTTGGCGGGTTATTACAGGGGTTGAATTGTAACCTGCCAATTGACCGCCTCCACTTGACCAGCCTGAAAGTGAGCTTCCAAATGGTGGGTGGGGCAGCCCCCCAACAATGCCGAGCCTCAGGTGAAGTCCCAGCTCAAAGAAGAAACCCTCTATAGCAGGGGTAGCCAACAAGGTGCGCTTCTTACATTGATGGACTCCAGCTCTTATCGGCCCTTAGCCAGCAAGGTCAATGGTGAGGGATGAGGGAAGTTGGAGTCTAGCAACATCTGAGTGGCACCAAATTAGTCACTGCTGCTTTAGAGATATCTTCCTGTCTTGCAGACCAGCCCAGGAGTAGACTCTGAATCACAGCCCAGACGATCAACACAGGGCAGTTGCTCACAGAGCCCAGAGTCCCCAATTCTAATCCAGGTTGTTCTGGATGAATGGTGGCTCCATTATTATCTGTCTGGGCCCATAAACTTGTGTTCAAACCATTCATTAACCCCCTGGCATCCTCTCCATGCAGCAGGTGCCAGAACCCTGGGAGTCAGGCCAAGCGCAGCACCTGCTGTCGCAAGGGGTTAAAATCCCAGCTGGCTTGTGCAAGCCAACCCTGGCGTTTTCCGAAGAGAAATCGGGAGCCATGGCAAGGCAGTGGGGTAACAGGGAGCAAGTGACTTGGAGAAGCCAGGGCTAGGATCGCTTTGCAGCTTGCATTTCCCTGCCTCCCTGTCTGGCTGTGGATAGGAGCAGAAGAGGCAGGAAAAGGAGAATTGCAGCAGCTGGGCCACTGGAGGCTCTGTCTGCACACTTGCGGGCTCCTGCGCAACCAGAAATGCTGGAAGCAACATGCACATGCCAGTTCCAGTGCCACATGTGTGCTCAGAGCATGCACATGCATGTGTAGATCCATAGCATTCTCTGTGAGCCAGGCTATACCTTACCTCGTGGCTGGGGAACACTTCTGAGCCCAAGTGCTGTAATTCCTTCACAGCGACCTCATAGGGGCTGTGTGCCAGTGGTGCGGCAGGGCCATAGGCAAAAATGGGCAGAGGGTTGAATGTGAATGTTGCCTTCAGTCTTCTAGTTTCTACACACTCGCCCAGCCTGCCCGGCAACCCCATCAAAGCAAGGTTAGAAGCTCTTATCAGAGCTCAAGGTCACATTCTAGCCCGGCTTGACTTAGGGAGGTTCCCAAGGGCCTGACAGAGGGCCATATTTGTGAAGTTTACCCCTAGGTAAAGGGACCCCTGACCGTTAGGTCCAGTCGCGGACGACTCTGGGGTTGTGGTGCTTATCTTGCTTACTGGCCGGGGGAGTTGGCGTACAGCTTCCAGGTCATGTGGCCAGCATGACTGAGCCGCTTCTGGCAAACCAGAGCAGCGCACGGAAACGCCGTTTACCTTCCCACCGGAGTGGTACCTATTTATCTACTTGTACTTTGACGTGCTTTCAAACTGCTAGGTTGGCAGGAGCAGGGACCGAGCAATGGGAGCTCACCCCGTCGTGGGGATTCGAACCACTAACCTTCTGATCAGCAAGCCCAAGAGGCTCAGTGGTTTAGACCACAGCGCCACCCACATCCCTTGAAGTTTACCTCTACCTTTGAGCTAAAACATCATCCTAGAATCATAGGGCTGGGTTCTGCAATGCAGCAGTCTTTGGTTCAATCCATGGCCCTGAGATTAAGAGTCTCATGCTCTTCTGACTAAGCTATAGCAGCTCAGCTTTTAATGCTGTCAAAATACACCTCTCCCCCCCCCCATCCTCCCTCCCCCACTTCCATTTTGGCTGCAGGTGCCTCGTGAAATGGCTGGAAGTTCGCTGCGTCTGCCCCATGTGCAACAAGCCCATCGCAGGCCCTGCGGAGCCTCACCAGAGCATTAGCATCCTCTTGGACGAGCTGGTGTGACGTCCAGCCTCCCGCTTCCCCCAAAGCAGACCTTCTACTGACATAGATGATTGCCTGGGCGAGGGGTCCGCACTAAAACGCGTGCCCCCAGCTACAAACACTTCCCACTGGGGACTGTCTCCTCCTCGAAGGAGCCAAAGGGGAATTGTACCTAGTGCCAACAAGCTGGCCTTGTTGTGCGTCCCTGGTCTGGGGGCAAATTTTTTGGGGAGGTTGGTCAAACCTGTGCCAGGTTCTGCGTTTGTCTCGGTCCTCCGGCACACAAAAGGGCTTAGGAGCAGAGGACATCCTACAAGGACAACACAAGTCTCTTGCACTTGGTTCCTACAACAGGACATTACGATGCCAAGTCTTCCCTTCGTCTAGGAAATACTGGTCAGAACCAATTGCTGGGTGATGACCCCCTGCACCCACCCACCCCTCGGCTCTTTTAGCAGGCCTAATGAACTCTTTCTAGGAAGCCAATTCCCCAACCCCACTTGGGCCCCTCCTCAGAAGGGTCCGTTTTACGATTAAAATCGGGAGCTTTAGCTTGGGCACCGCCTGATCTAGACCAATCGCAGGGTTCTTCTCCGCAAAACCTAGAGTCCATGTTTACAGTAAGACTTAAATGGAAACCTCCTGGCTGCTGCAGAAGACACTCCACACCAAAACCCGTGTCCACACCATCAATTTTGAAGCACTCCTGCACTGCTACAAAAGCCAGGGCTTTCCTAAAGGAATCCTGGGAACTGTAGTTTGAGGGTATGGAGAGTTGTATAGGTTACAGCTATAGTTCCCAGAAGCCTTAACTAACTCGAGCTCGTAAGATTCTTTGAGGGGAGCCGTGACTGTTCAAAGCGGTGCAAGAGTGCTTTAAATGTATGGTGTCGATGCGACCTGTGGCTTTCAGAGCACAAAGGTGTTTTTGCCTTTTCCAAATAGCTGCATTAGAAGTGGGGGGGGGGTTGTGGGGGGGCACACTTTGCCTCTCGTCATTCCTTATGCACAGGTCATGGGGAAGGAGGAGATAACAAAAGACAGGTGTGATTCCTCTTTTTGATTTGAAAGAGGGGCGGGATGTATTTTCTTAAGTGGCCTTTGAACTTTTTCTTCCTGTTTTACCCTTGTACAGAAAAATAAATCTACTTTCTCTGAAACCTGTTGGCTGATATTTTGTTTATTTTTTAAAATATATATACATTTCAAAAACGAAACCACTGTATTTATCATCACTTTTGGAGAGGCTGTGAAACAGATAGTTGAAGCACTGGCTAAGTATTCAGCAATTCCAGTTATTTGAGTGTCCTCAACTCATTTTTTTTTCTTATATAGGGCTAGTTTAAGCATGTAACTCTTTGTTGGAATTTATCAGCATTATCTTAATATAAAATTTAATTTAAAAAATATATTTAAAAATTACTTCTGGATTGAAGGGTGCTGTGCTGAATTAAAAAGCTGGTAAGACTTGGCCAAATACTTCCTTGACTTTCCATATCCTTGGTAGATCAATTGTAGCTCAGTGGCAGAGTATCTGCTTTGCATGCAGAAAGTCCCAGGTTCGATTCCCAACATCCCTCATTTAAATGTTCTTTTTTCTTAAAGGCTCAAGGTATTAAAAAAAATAAATAAATATTAAATTCCTGTCCTGCCGTACCTCCCAAAGGAAGCCAGGGTGGCAAACAACAAAATGATATAATTAAAAAATAAAATAAGGGGGGGGTAATAAACATTGAAGGGTGTTTTGCCACACCAGCTCATAGCTAATAATGTCAAGGCTGCTGGAAATGCAGTTATCATTCGGCTATCAAATCCCTGGGTGAGCAGAAATCTCTTTAAATTCCTGCTGTAGGTTAATAAGGGGGAGGCACCTCACCAATGGGGGGCATTCCAAAAATGAGAGAATGTGGACCAGTGCCAACCAAGCAGCCCCACCAACAGTTTATGGGGCTTGGCCTCTGTTTTAGCTCATGGTACATTCCTCAACGTGGGTGGTGCTGTGGGTTAAACCACAGAGCCTAGGGCTTGCCGATCAGAAGGTTGGCTGTTCGAATCCCTGCGACGGGGTGAGCTCCCGTTGCTCGGTCCCTGCTCCTGCCAACCTAGCAGTTTGAAAGCATGTCAAAGTGCAAGTAGATAAATAGGTACTACTCCGGCGGGAAGGTAAACGGTGTTTCTGTGCGTTGCTCTGGTTCGCCAGAAGTGACTTAGTCATGCTGGCCACATGACCCGGAAGCTGTACGCCGGCTCCCTCAGCCAATAAAGCGAGATGAGCGCCGCAACCCCAGTGTCAGTCACGACTGGACCTAATGGTCAGGGGTCCCTTTACCTTTACATTCCTCAGCTAAACAGGAAGCTGCCTTATACTGAGTCAGATCACTGGTCCACTTTGCTCAGCATTGCCACTATACTGACCGACAGCAGCTCTCCTGAATTTCAGACCTGGAGATGCCAGGATTAAATCTGGGACCTACTCGCAAAGCAGATGCTCTACCACCAAGCGCTTCCCCCTAGTGGCCACCAGTCTCCATATTTGAGCTTTCAGGATCCCTTTCTAGCTGATTCATACATCTCATTGATATCCTGCCTTCTTTCCAAGGAGGACAAAGTGAGACATCTTCACCTTCACCATGTTATCTTCATAGCAATTGCTGAGAGAGGCATTAAAAGACCTGCCAAAGGCTGCCCAGCTGCTGGCAGTTTGGGATTGCCAGACTGCTTTGGTCACCCTATATGATGACCTCTGTCGAGAGAGACACAAGGGAAACATGTCCCTGTTAATTCTTCTCGACCTCTCAGTGGCTTTCGATACCAACGACCATGGCATCCTACTGGAGCAACTGTGCAAACTAGGGGTGGTTGGCACTGCTTTGCGGTGGTTCCAATCTTACTTGGATGGTCATTCCAGGAGGTGTTGCTTGGGGAATGCTTTTCAGCCCCATGGAACCTTCATGTGGGGTTCCGCAGGGCTCAATCCAATCCCCTACGTTATCCAGTGGTTTGGAGTACATTGTCAGCAGTATGCTGATGATACCTGGCTCTATTTCTCCTTTACATCTGCAGGTGAGGCAGTGAAAGGGCTGGACCAGTGTCTTGCCTCAATAATGGACTGGATGAGAGCCAACAAACTGAAATTCAATCCAGATAAGACTGAAGCACTGTTGGTGGGTGCTTCCCCTAGACCAGATGGGTGGGAAATCACCTGCTCTTGATGGGGTTACACTTCCTCTGAAGGAGCAGGTTCGTAGCTTGGATCCTTTGCTGTCACTCGAGACTCAGTTGGCTTCAGTGGCCCAGAGTGCCTTCTATCAACTTCTGCTGGTGGCACAGCTATGCCCCTATCTGGACAGCGATAGCCTAACCCAGTGTTTCCCAACCTTTTTTGGGCAAAGGCACACTTGTTTCATGAAAAAAATCTCGAGGCACACCACCATGCCAGATGGGGAAAGGTCACTTTTTACTTATGTAAAAAAAAAAAAAAAAAAAAATAGTAACAGCATAGAAGGTAATGGTTAGGCTAGCATCCCTCTTCCAAATATGCTAGGTTTTTATTTGCCGGGACTGTTCTACATGGGAAAGCATTCAGCACTGTCATTCTCCCATCTGCCATCTGAATTGGTACTATTCTGGGTCAACTTACTCTGCTGCATGTGTAGATGAAAATGGCACCAAGTGTGGGGGAGGGGGCAGAACAGGTTTCAGATACAGGATATTAAGCATACACGTACTTCAGATTGAACTGGTTGCTTGCTTTGCAAGTTTTCATTTCCCAAATGACTGCCTTGGCAAGCGCAATACCTACCAGGCTCAACGCCGGTCTCGCGCTGCCGCTTCCTGCGCTCTCAAGGACCCGGGAGGAGGAAGGCGTGAAGGGAATCCCGAAGGCGCAAAAACCTCGCGCATGCGCAGGCCTTCCGCCTGCGACAGCCCAGTAGGCCGGCCGAAGCGAGCGGCGATGGGATGTGGGAGGGAGCTCGCTCGTCGCCCCGCGTGTGCCTATGTGGGGCACGTTACAGCCCCGTGACGTCAGCGCCACGCAGGCAGCCAGGCAGGCAGACGGCGAGAGCCCCGCACTGGGCGGCCTCTCCTCGCCGTCGCCGCCCCGCCTCTCGCCGCCCGACTCGCCCGCCTCCCTCCCACGGCACACCAGGCAACGTCTCGCGGCACACTAGTGTGCCGCGGAACACCGGTTGGGAAACACTGGCGTAACCACTGTGGCCTGTGCTCTGACAACCTCAAGGTTGCATTATACTTAGGGCTACCTCTGAAGACAGTTCAGCTAGTGCAGAATTCAGCAACCAGGTTGCTCACCGGAACATGACGGTTTGAGCATATTACAGTCATACCTCGGGTTACAGACACTTCAGGTTGCGTTTTTTGGGGTTACGGACCCGCTGAAACCTGGAAGTACCGTTACTTCCAGGTTTCGGCGGTTGTGCATGCACAGAAGTGCTAAATCGTGCTTTGCACATGCACAGAAGCACTGAATCACAACCCACGCATGCGCAGACGCGCCACTGTGGGTTGCAAACACTGAGGGTTGCAAACATGTATCCCGCACGGATCACATTCGCAACCCGAAATCGCACAACCCGAAGCGTCTGTAACCTGAGGTATGACTGTATAAAACCTGTTTAAAACATACAAATAATTACAATTTTTAAAAAAATGGCACTAGCCCTTTCATTAAAAAAGGCAGTTCCCAAAGGCTGCTGGAACAAGGAGGCAGAAGGAAAACCAGGAGGGAGCCAATCTGAGATCCAAAGTCTGGGAGCAGTCACTGAGAAGGCCCTCTTCCATGTCCCCACCAACAACCTGTAAGACTGGACGGACCTAGAGAAGATCTCAAAACCTGGGCAAGATCATGGGGGGGGGGGTGCATTCTTTCCCAGTCATAACCAGCACTTAGAATTGCCGGTGGAGCTGTTGCAACAATGGGCTTGTATGCTGCTGTAACCATCTGGCTGCAGCTCTCTTTGTGCCAGCTGAAGTTTCTGACAATGTGCGAAAGCCGCCCACGCTTACCCAGCAGATCAAAACTTTAACTTCTCTCTTTAGACAAAAACCAGAACCACTCAGTATTTACAGTACACAACGAACAAAAGCCAGCTTTTCCAAGCAACAAAACAAAATTTAATTCTTCTGCTGGCTTTGCAAGCACAAAGCTAAAAATTGCTACCTTCTAAATGAACTACAGTGGTACCTAGGTTCTCAAACACTGAAAACCCGGAAGTGTTCCGGTTTTCAAACGTTTTTTGGAAGCTGAACGTCTGATGCAGCTGTCAGCTATTGTTTCTGGGGCGCCTGCACCAATCAGAAGCCTTGCCTTGGTTTCCGAACATTTCGAAAGTCAAACGGACTTCTGGAACGGATTAAGTTTGAGAACCAAGGTACCACTGTATTTGGCGCTTTTGTTTTTGCTATTTATTTTGCATTTTTGTTTTACTGGCTTTTTCGGTTAATTTGTTTTTGTTACTGTGTGGAGCCCAGTTCAGCTACTGATTGATTGATGGAGCGACTGCTGAAATGGATAAAAGCCCCCCATCCAAACAATAACTATCATCAGTGCAAGTAAGCATTTATCTATTTTTAAATTTTTATAATCTACAATACTGTCTTATTTTATAGTACAGCACATTGATTACTGCTTCCATTTTATGGATAAATGGTCTCATTAGAAAGTAAAATTCATGTTAAATGGGGCTGTTTCCAAAAGTCTGGAACAAATTAGTCTGTTTTGCATTACCTTCTACAGGAAAGCCCACCTTGGTTTTGGAACAGAATTCCAGAACAGATTAAGTTTGAAAATGTACTGCTACCAACAAGCAAAAATAATAATAATAATTTATTACAAAAGGTTCAGATCAGAAGGGTACTGTGCCCCGTCGTAACAATTCGGGACGGCACATCTCACGCAGGCGCATGAAGACCCACTCATCACATGACAGAACCTGAAGGATCGCTAAAGGGCCTGCGAGCCTGCGCCACCATTAGGTACCGCAGGCTTTGATGTTATGGTGGCCTCTCTCCTAACCCTCCATTTCTTGCCCCTACACGTCTCCTCCTGACGAAAAAACAAAGGCGATGCTTAATTCGCTCTCCCTCCGTAGCCTGGATTTCTTCTTTTCCCTCAGCAATACCAGGACCGGGCACGCTCATTAGGCATGTTAATATATTCACCATCCGTTCCCGCCCCCTTTCGCTTTACGGGAAACCGGTTTGCGACCTGTGGGAAAGCGTCGGTGCTTTCCGGCGATTTGTCGCGCAGAGCTGCGGTTTCGCGGCCAAAGCAGCCTGAACAGAGTAAAGTCGGCTTAGAATAAGGAGAAATTGGCGAAGCTACGTGAGGAGGAGGAGATGTTCATAGAGATTAACTGCTAGAGCGGCACGTAGGCGGAGCTTCCGGTTCAACTCGGAAGCCACCATTTTGTTTGTCGTCAGCCATGATATTCCGTGCAGACACCCTCTCTCTCTCTCTCTCCCTTGACTCCAGTGTAGTGGAAAGCATGACTTCTTGGCACCGGGCGTTAGAGTGAGAGGGCAAAGGCCCTTGACAGTTTTGCGTCGGAAATGCTTCTGAGGCTTCCGGGCCGCGTGTTCTGCTTCCTATTTCTAGGGTCTCCGCTCGAACTTCCGGTTTGAAACGGAAATCCGCTGCTGGCCGGGTTCCGATTCACTGGGAGGCCTAGTGAGGCCGCTCTAGGCCGCGGTCTCTCTATGGTGAGAGCCCTCTGTCCAATCCTTTGCTCTGGGACGCGGTTTAAGACCAGCTCAGACTGAGTATTAGAGCTCAAATACTCAGAGGGGCCACTAAGGGCTACAAAGGCCTTCTGAGAAGGCTAAATACGCCCGGGGAAAGCTTGCATTCTCAGCAAGGGTTGCAATAAATGCAGGGAGGCTAGGAACCAGTTTGCTGGGAGGAGGGGTAAAAGTTTTTTTGTGGGGGGAGAAGATTGAGGTCCTTCTCCATCATCACCACCACCCAGAGCCAATGGCGCAGCATCCCTTGCTAGATTCCCTACAGTGGACCATCGCAGAGGGCCAGGGATGCCTCCAGCGCCCCCCATCAGAGCAGGTTCTCTCCCAATTCTTGCAGCTTTTTGCAAGCAGGGGAGCCAGCAGTGATGCCAAGGCAGGCATGATCAGAGACCTCCTGGCCATCTTGGAGGCTGTGGACTGCCAGTGGCTCTTTGGGAGCTGCCACCCGAATGCCGCCCCCACCCTGCTTCGTGACATGGTGGTCGCGCTGAGCCTCTATGCGGCGCCACCCCAGCAGCAGGAGCCAGAGGGAGGAGGGCTCCCCAGCGGCGACCCCTCCTATGCCGCGGTAGCCAGCCGAGCAGCAGACGTCAGCCTGGGCTTCATCAGCATCATGGCCAAAGTGGAATCGGCTAAAGGCCTCGAGAGGCTTGGTACTGCGGTGGTTGGTCCCATCTTGCGCCAAGTGGCTGGGCCCTTGTATCTTTTTGCCGTGACACATGTTGCAGAGAGGTTGTGGACCACACCAAAAACTCGGCGCATGGCTCAAGAGCTGCTGGATGGTCTCCTTCGGGCTTCAGACTGCCGGTCAGTACCTGAGTTCCTGAGAGGCGCACGGGAAGACGAAACAGGGTGGTTGGCGGTGGTGATGCAGTGCTTGAAACCAGAGTTGACCAAGTAAGTGAACTGAAAGCCCAGTGATGGTTGTCAGAGGCTAATTATATTTGTGGGGCCTTTTATAGGGACAAAACGATTCATATGGACCACCCATCAGTGACAATGTTACAAGGCTTTCAGGATTGTTTGGAAGTCCGAAATTGAATGTAACTTCTGTGAGGTATTGTGGGTGTGGTGTTTTTGGGAGAAGGACGGCTGTGGCTTGTGAGAACTGTGGAATGTTCTTCAGTTATTTCATCCCACTGGGGACTTGAATATGGGAATTCTGTGGAAGGGCCATAGGGTAGAGCAGCTGCTTTGCATGCACAAGATCCCAAGTTCAATCCCTGACTTCTCCAGGTAGGGCTGGGAGAGAACCCTGCCTGAAATTCTGGAGAGTTGCTGTCAGTCAGTGTTGCTAACATCAGCATAGACAATATTGAGCAGAAGGACCAATGGTATAAGGCAGCTATGTTTCCTTGCAGCTAGTTCTCTAGCCTTGATCATCGCTTGCTGCAAGTGAAGAGTCTGGTGCTGCTCTTGCAAGGAACCTAGGAAGCAAGCGTATACCATCACTTGCTTGTGCCTAAACCTTTTAAGAGGAGATGCCAAAAATTGAACCTGGGACCGTCTGCTTGCAAGGCTTTTTCTCATTCCATTCACCATAATAAGGGGCTGCTTCTCTGAAAACCAAGCCTGTTACCACTAAAGTCACTTTGTGGCGGCTGGTATTGCAGGCTTCCCACTCTAGTTTCTCACTCTTGGCTTGAATAAGGTGGGTAAATTGCCTGCCCCACTGTGGCTGACATATTGGGAGGGGGGCATTTCTGAACTGCCTCCAGTTATGAAAGAAATATTTAAATGTGCCCAACAGAACTCTGGCTTGAAACAAGCATCTTCCAAAGCCTTGGCCGCCACCCCCAAGTCCCTGTTACCTTCACCACCTTTTGAATTAGTGCTATGTGACTGAAATTGGCACACATCTGTGAATTGGAGGCACCATACCTCAGTGAGAGAGCACAGGCACTGCATGCAGAAATGCCGTATTGAATCCCAGGCTCCTTGTTAAAAGGGCTGTGTCACAGGTGACAGGGAAAGCTCCCTCTTGGCCTGAGAGGTCTAGTTAAGAGTAGATAATCCCTGGGCTAGCGGGGCAGAAAGACAGATCTGGTATAAGTTTATGTTGTTAACACACCACCAGCAGTCCATCTATAATTTGATCCTAGGCTCCATTTCACCTCCCAAGATGTGCAATGATTCCCTTTTCCTCTGCTCCAGAGATACGTGGCAGCGCAGCCCAGCAACAAAACATGTCTTCTCCTGCACGCTCCAACACGTCACAAGGCCCTGGCTTGGCCCTCACTTGGAGAAAGTCCTGCCGCCCTCGCTGCTGCTGTCGGACGACTACCGAGAGGAAAATAAAATCTTGGGAGTGCAGTGCCTACACCATATCATTCGGAATGTGGTAAGGACAGACGTTCATAGGCATTTGGGGGACCATGAACTGGGTCATCTGAGTCCTCTGGTCTCCAGCCAAAAGTTGGGGATGGCTTTATGACTTTGTCTGACTTCAGAGTAAGGAATCATCCTCAGAGCCATAGGAGAGAGTGTTAGCAGGGGCTGAATCCTCACACCCACCCACCTCCATTTTACTAACTATTTTGCCCACAACTGAAACAGCATTCATGAGAATTGGTTGCCGTTAGATCATTGCTGTTAACATAGGTACCCTTGGATCAAAGACTGTTACTTGGCCTAGTGTCCAGTTGCATCCTCACTACCTTTGTAGTTGGAGTTGTGAGGGAAGGAAAGGTGGATTTGGGTGATGCTGCTGTATTAGGTTTTTAATAAGAGCAGACACCATTCAGACATAAGAAGACACCTAGTGGATCACGCCAAAGGCTCATCTAGTCCATCATTCTGTTCTCACCTGGAGGACCTGAGTGCATCTTCTGGACAACCCAAGAAGTTTCCAAGTACAGCATGGTTTTATTTACTGTTGCTTATTTCAAGCATCTCATTGTCCAAACTGCAGTGCCATTAACTGTTATTTTGTCATTTGCTGTCCTGTTGGGTGGGATTTGTAAAGGTCCCATCAAAGCTTGGGTCATGCCACCGCCCCTGTTAACAGTAAGGGTGAACCTTGTCCCTTGCACAGAATTCCTTTTGCATAATGCTGGTCAGATGATAACAATCATTTCCTTTCCTTGCAGCCAGCAGCTGACCTCTGCCAGTATAACCGGGCGCAGGTTGTGTACCATGCCCTTTTCAACCACCTTTATAGCAAGGAAGCCCAGCTCCTGCAGGTAATATAAAGACTGGTGTTTCCTCTTTAACTCTACTGAATTTATTCAGGTGGTGGACTAAATACAAGATTACAGATCCTTTTACACTCTACAGTAGGGGGTGGCAACCTTTTTGATCCTGAGAGTCACATCCAGCAATGGGTGGGCTATTGCAGGGCGACACACCACTCAATGTGGGTGGTGATGGGCAGGGCCTAGGCTGACACACTCATGCACACACACATATTCCTATGTAGTTGTGCTTCCCCAGGTTCCTAAAGAGCTGTTTGGCAGGCTGGGGGAAGCAAATTTTACATTGGTAGCATGGTTCCAGTAGTAGATAGGTAGCCGTGTTGGTCTGCCATAGTCAAAATAAAAAAATTCCTTCCAGTAGCACCTTAAAGACCAACTAAGTTAGTTCTTGGTATGAGCTTTCGTGTGCATGCACACTTCTTCAGATACACTGAAACAGAAGTTGCCAGATCCTTCTATATAGTGAGAAGGTGGGGAGGGGTGTTACTGAGAAGGGTGGTGGGAATGGGAGATAGGCAGATAGCTGGGAGAGCCTCTTGACGACTCTTAACGACTGTAATAGGTCTTACAGGAAAAGGCAAGGGGTGGGAAGGTGAGAAATGGTTTAGTTATGTATAGTGAGATAAGAATCCAATGTCTTTGTTCAGCCCAGGTCTTTTCATGGTTTTAAGTTTGGTAATGAGTTGTAATTCAGCAGCTTCTCTTTCCAGTCTATTTCTGAAATTCCTTTGTAGTAAAACAGCTACTTTGAGATCTTGTATAGAATGTCCTGGGAGATTGAAGTGTTCTCCTACTGGTTTCTCTGTTCTGTGATTCTTGATGTCAGATTTATGTCCGTTTATTCTTTGGCGTAAGGTTTGCCTTTGCCTTTTCCTGTAAGACCTATTACAGTCGTTAAGAGTCGTCAAGAGGCTCTCCCAGCTATCTGCCTATCTCCCATTCCCACCACCCTTCTCAGTAACACCCCTCCCCACCTTCTCACTATATAGAAGGATCTGGCAACTTCTGTTTCAGTGTATCTGAAGAAGTGTGCATGCACACGAAAGCTCATACCAAGAACTAACTTAGTTGGTCTTTAAGGTGCTACTGGAAGGAATTTTTTTATATTGGTAGCATGGCATGTGTGGATGACTTTCTGATTTGCTACCCTGTGCTTCCTTTAGCCCTTCCAAACAGCAAGGGGAGATATTAAGGGTTAAAGCCAATGTAGCACTAAGTAACAGCCCACATGTGCTCTATAACATCTGTTTCTCCCTGATGCTTTCTAAGCATTACGTTTTGAAGGGGCAGCAGTTTTCAGGTCGTAAGTGGAATTTCTACTGGCTCAAATCTGAACATGCTTAAAAGAACCAGCCATAGCAATATTCTCATAGTGCTGGCTCAGTAGGGGCTGCTTATTTGTTCTCTTCTGCTGCCTTGTTAACAAGCAGGCTGGGAATACGTATCCTGTGTTTAGACCACCATTTTGGCATTTGGGGAATGCACAACAGAAGCTGAGGTTCGAGTAGCAAAACAAGGTGCTGCCTGATGGCGTGTCAAGCCCTTGGTCCGCCAAGCTCAGTGTGTGGGCTCTGCAGTGACCTGCAGTTCAACATGAACATCAAGGTTAGAAGCAACTGATAGCCTTATCCTCTACGAATTTGTCTAATCTTTTTTTGAAACCCATCACTGCCTCTTGTGGGAAGAAATTTCGTAGTTTAAGCACTGTGTGAAGAAGTACTTTAGTTTGCCTGACCTCAATCTTCCAGAATTCAGCTTCAGGTGTTACTTGCTTTTTCTCTAAACCCATCCCGTTACTCTTCGCAGGTTGTGTTGCTGTGCTTGCTGGACTTGCTTCCCATCCTGGAGAAGGCCCTGCAGCGGCTGCCCCACAACCCCCAGCTTGTCACACCTTCCGATGAGGTGCTCCAGCTGGTCCTGACCCACATGGAATTGGAGCACCGGCTCCCCTTACGGAGGGTGTACGCCAGGAACCTGCCTGCCTTTGTGGAGAGGTGAGTGTTTTAATGGCGAACCCTGTAAGCAGATAAGCCTCCCTCTTTGTGCAGAGGTTTATAATCCTTGATTTGTCTTTTGAGGCTCGGCATTCAGATAGCCCGTCATCTGAAGAGGTTGCAGCGGGTGATTGTGGGATACCTGGAGGTCTCCGATGGTCCCGACGAAACGGCTAGATTGGCAACATTAGAAACCTTGAAACACACCATACAACATGCCTGGCCCAGGTACTTTGATAAGCCCTAAGCACTGGGCAGTAGCTGTGTACTTGTAGAGGGGCATTTTTCTCTTCACTTGATCTTGCTTTAAAAAACCAACCAAAAAACCTGTCGGCGCTGTTACGGTCAAGAAGCATCCTTCTCAGAGGTGGGTTGGCAGCATGGAAACTAGTCCCACTGCTTTGGAGGTGCTGCTTCTGACCCCAGTGTGAAGCCGAAAACTTGAGTGTAAAGCAGTTAACACTTCTGCCTGCCTAAATACAAATATCTAGCTAGTAGGAAATGAGAACTTCTGGTTCCTGAACCTGCCACATGTTTTTGAAATGGATATGGGGGCCTAATACCAGTGAGCCTTAGCTGAAATTCATCAGGCTGTTATGGTGTTTGGACTGTCCTGGTTGTACAAGAGCTTTGACTCAACAGGCTCAGTTCAAGGCAAGCAGACGGGTTCACCTCTTGTCCAAGGTCACAAGGCAGGACTAGCAAACTTGCTATCACTTTCAACAGGAGTCTGGACCTTCTCTTCTGAGAGCAGGGTCATCATAAGGCTCCTGCACTTCCTCATCCCATTTTTCTTTCCCTTTCCCAAATGCACTAGATACAGTGGTTTAGAGCAGTGTTTCCCAACCTTTTTTGGGCAACGGCACACCTGTTTAATGAAAAAAATCTCGCGGCACACCACCATTACAGCCCCGTGAAGTCAGCGCGCAGCGTCACGCCGGGAGGGACGCACGAAAGTGAAAGTTTTTTCCCTCCCCCTTGCCGGGGAACCTCCAAGCTTTGGGGGTGGGAGGAGGCAGCAGAGCGAGGGACTGAGGGGCGGCGGCAACTGAGGCGGCGGCGGCTGTTGTGGTGGTGGCGGCGATAGCGGGCGGAGGAGGGGGCGGCGGCGGGGCTTGAGGAGCCGTCGCCGGGAGTTGCTGCTGCTGTTGTTGCTGCTGCTGCCCGGACATGCCGGCCTCCTCCTCCTCCGCTGTCTCGCGCTCCTCCCTTTTGCACGCGCTGCCCCGCCGCTCGGCATCACCACCGCGGAGCCGCCCCCGGCTCGACGCGGATCCTCGCCGCCGCCGCCTCTCACCGCCCGACTCGCCCGCCTCCCTCCCACGGCACACCAGCCAACGTCTCACGGCACAGTAGTGTGCCACGGAACACCGGTTGGGAAACACTGGTTTAGAGGAGCAGAGTTCTGGCAGCAGTATCTTTCCCCTTCCCCTGCAGCTCCGTCGCCTGTCAAAAGTCTGCTCCAGAAGGTTCCCATTGTTCCCTACTCTGGGAGGAACCATAGCTGGATAACCTGCTTTGCATGCAAAAGGACATAGGTTCAATCACTCGTTAAAAGGGACCAGGTGATTGGAAAGATCTGCTAAAGATCCTGAAGAATATCCCTCCAGATATTGTTGGGACAGCCAACATGGCCAGCTGTCAGGGATGATGGAAGTTGGGAGTCTACATCCTGCTCTGCTGAAAGGTTGTTACTTGTACCAGCTACACTGAAGTTGTAGTGCCACTTCCTCCTGGGATGCAGCTGGCTCCAGAAGTAGCTTTCAAGTCAGGCTGACATGAGTTTGCCATCTCCTTGCTGTAGAATGTCCTGCCGCCTTGCTGTCCTTCTCAAGGCTTTGCTGAGAATGATGTTGGATGTGGCTACAGACAGGAGCTTAACACCAGAACCAGTGAAAGCAGAGTTACTCCAGAAAGCCACTGAGTGCCTTATCTTACTGGATCACGCTTCTCACGGACAGGTGAAGGTAAGCAAGACCAAGGGAGAGCCCAAGGTTCAGCAGGCCTGTGATTTAGGGAAAAGCAGGCCCTCTGCTTCTTAACAAGAGACAACTGCGGAGTCTCTGGGTGTGTTGCATATGTCTGGCAGTCACCACTGATCAGCACGCATGTGCCCATAAGAAACAAATTAAGTGCAGTCCTTTTTCTCAAATGGACATGCTAATTAATACTCTTGTCATACTCCCAATTGATGAGTCCATTCTTCCTTGATTTTAATACTAAAAGTAGCTCCGTCAAGGAAGTACACCTTGCAGTGCGCAGACAACAGCCTCAGCACCTGGCTCATAGGTGCTTTGCATTCGGAACATCCTAAAATCACTCTCTGGCATCTCCAGGTAGGACTGGGAAAGCCGCCTGAAATGCTGGAGAGCAACTGCCCACCTGTCTGGACAATGCAGAGCAATGGTCTGACTTAGAATAAGGGAGATTGTGTCAGAAATAGAGCAGATAAGAGGCTGTTGCTGCCCACTTCTAACACGATTAAATTTGATTTCTTCCTATTCCTAATATTCAGGTCCTACTACAAGGAGTCCGACGCAGCTGTCAAGATGAGACCCTCAAGGAATGCCTAAGAAAAGTAGAGGAGGAGCCTGTAAAAAGTATAATCACTCCCTGAGCTCAAGTGGGGAGGCTTATATTCACTGTTGTCAGGGGTTTAGGAGCAGAGGCACGGGCAAGGGAGGAAACAGAGAGCGAAGGGGAGGAGGCAGAAGAAAAGATGAGTGATGACGACGACCCGAGATCTCCTAGTCTTTCCAGTGAATCAGAGGATTCACAGAAAGGAGCACCAGTGGCCAGGGCAAGGGGGGAGTCTAGGGGGGCACCCCAGGAAGATAGAGCCAGAGGGGACTCAGAGGGGAGCAGCTGGAAATCGGGACCAGCGTCACCGCCAGGAAGCAGGGAAGAGGAAAGGAGCCAGGGGGGAAGCGCTGGCAGCTCACCACAGGAGGGAGGGCATGAGTCAGGAGTGGCCACACCTCCATCGGGGAGCGAAGAAACGGTTAAGAGGAAAGTGGAAGGTTGGGCGCGCGCGCCAAGTTCAAATGCAGAGGAAGGCGGCGCAGTAAGCAGCCCCGAAAGGGAACCAGGTCCTAAAGCCCGGCGCAAGGAGGCAGGAGGGTCCGGGTCAGCGTCAGAAGAATCCCGGAAGGAAGAAGCCCCGGGGGGTAGAGGGACCCAGAGGAGGACAGTCAGGCGGAAAAGGTGGAGCAAGGCTAGGATATTAAGTTGGTGCACACGGGGCGGAGACTCAGACGGAGCTTCGCCGATCTAGCTACTAGACGTAGAGTTGCGCGCAGCAGCGTGAGAATGGAAACTGTAATTCAATAAAGACTTTTACTTAATGATCGCTGGCTAGCGTGATCCTCTGTGAGCTAGGATCTTCAAGCAGCTCTGACAGTAAGCTCCGTCTCACGATTGTGGGCATCTACAGCCTCGAGGAGGGGAGAGAAACAGGTGCCTACTAGCGAGCTCACGAACGGCAGACGACATGACGGCTGAGCAGCAGATAGAGGAACTCAGAAAAGCAGTGGCACAACTGAATGCCGAGGCTCTCGCATCCAGGAAGAGAGAGGAGGAAGCAGCTGCCGCCTGCAGGGATCTCCAGGTCAGGTTAGACGTGCTGACAAAGCAGACACCCCGGCAGGAGGGAATTGGGTTGGCGCGACGGACAGGCGGGCTGGTCTCTCACTTCGATGGGAACCTGCAACAGTATCCCAACTTTAGAGCCGACGTACTGTGCGCACTGCAACTGCTGCATAAAGACTTTAGAGATGAGCAAGAGAGAGTGGGATTCATCATGTCCCATTTGCATGGGGATGCTAGAGCATGGCTACGCAATTTATGGAGAGATAAGGATCCGGCGCTCCAGAATGCAGATGCCTTTATTAAAGCGATGGATGGGTGTTTTTTATCAAGTATTGACGTGGATCTTGCACGGAAGGAGGTGCATGGGCTGAGACAAGGGAGGGCCAGCGTCAGGCAGTATCATGCCCGCTTTTTCGCCTTGGTCAGTGCCCTGGAATGGGACAGAGATTCGGCTCCTGTAAGAGACCTCTTTTGGGAGGGGCTGCACAACTCGATTAAAGATGAGATCGCGAGGGGGGAGAGACCCCGAACCACCCAGGAGGTCGTTCAGAGGGCACTGGCAGTGGGGGTGAGGCTGGAAGGACGTCCGTGGAGCAGGGACGAAGGGCGTGGAGGGCGCGAACCAGCCAGGGGCCCCTCCTTCCTTCCCAGAGAAGCAGCGCGGGCGCAATCCACGCCTCCGCCAGGAGGAGGAGCCGAACCTATGGAGGTTGGAGGTGCAAGGGCTCAGTCAGCAACCAGAGCCCTAGCACCGGCAGCAGTGAAAGCGAAGCCTCCTAGAGGGAACAGGAAGTGTTACGTCTGTGAGGAGCCAGGGCATATGGCAAAAGAGTGTCCCCAGAGGCTCCACAAGCTTACTGCAGCCTCGGCAATGGTGACTGCAGCAACGCAGCAAGGGGGACCACAGCAGGGAAACGACGCAGTCTGGCTGGAGGAAGAGGCCCTGGGGCCCAGCCAGACGTGTTAGTGACGCAGTCCCCAGAGGTTTTACAGCCCGTGAACCCCCTCCCGCCCAAACCAGTGGTGAGGCTCACCGCATCTCTCCAGCTGCCCAATGGAATCACCACTGACGTGCCAATCACTATTGACTCAGGAAGCAATGCGGACTTTATAGGGCAGGACTTTGTCGACCGGCACGCTATACAGTTGCTGCCTGCCACGCTGCCCCTGCAGGTTGTCACGGTGGATGGCAGGGAGTTGCTAGGGGGGCAAGTGGTGAAGCAGACGCCGCCCATGGCGATGCGACTTGGAAATCACAAAGAAATCATCAGCTTCAATGTCACTCAACTATCGGATACGCCCATTGTATTGGGAATGAGTTGGCTGGACAAGCACAGCCCAACGCTGGCTTGGTACCAGAGGCAGCTGATCTTCGGCTCTTCCTTTTGTGCTGAACACTGCATCGTGCCCCGGCAGGAAGGAGAGGAAGAGGAGTCACAGCTGCTGCTAGGCACGCTGCAAGCGATTCCCCACAAGTACGCAGAATTTTTGGAAGTTTTCTGCGAGAAGGAGGCAGACAGGCTACCCCCTCACAGACCATATGACTGCAAGATTGACCTGCTGCCGGGGGTGGCGCTGCCTAAGGGGAAACTGTATTCCATGTCAGAGGACGAGCTGCAGGAACTCAAACAGTTCATAGATCATAATTTGGAGCGCGGTTTCATCCGAGAGTCCAAGGCAGCGGGGGGCAGTCCAGTATTCTTTGTTAAAAAGCGAGACACGCCCCAAAAAAGACTGGTCGTGGACTATCGCATTTTAAACAATGGGACCAAGCCGTCGGACTTCCCCATGCCCCGAATCAACGACCTCCTGGCGACGGTGCGGAAGGGAAAAGTGTTCACCAAGTTAGACCTGCGAGGGGCGTACAACCTCATTCGTATGCGGGAGGGAGATGAGTGGAAGACGGCCATGTTCACGCCACTGGGTACCTACGAATACAGAGTTATGCCCTTTGGATTGCAAAATGGCTCCCACGTTTTTCAAGCTTTCATGCATCACGTGTTGGCGGGACTTCTCTACAAGACGTGCGTCTGTTTCTTAGATGACATCCTGATCTTTTCGGAATCGCAGCAGGCGCATGACAGACACGTCAAGGAAGTGCTGACCAGACTAAAGCAACATAGGCTCTACGCCAAGCTGGAGAAGTGCCAATTTGACGTGACGGAGGTGGATTTTCTGGGCTACAAGTTGTCTGACAAGGGGCTCGCCATGGACAGCGCCAAGGTTCGCGCGGTATTGGATTGGAAGAGTCCACGCAACCGGAAGGAGGTCCAAAGGTTTGTCGGCTTTGCGAACTTCTATCGCAAGTTTATCAAAGGCTTCGCTATGCAGACAGCGGCCATCACAGACACGCTTAGCTCCAAGAAAAAGAAGTTCGTTTGGACAGAGGAGGCGGAGCAGTCCTTTCAGGCACTCAAGCGTCTCTTCGCGTCGGAAGAGCAGCTGCTTCACGTCAACCCCAGCAGGCCGATGAGGGTGGAGACAGACGCCTCGGACAGAGCCGTGGGGGCGGTCCTGCTGCAAAAGGACCAGCAGGGGGTGTGGCGACCGGCAGCGTTTTACTCCAGGAAGCTCAGCAAGTCCGAGCAGAACTACACCATCTGGGACAGGGAGTTGCTGGCCATTCATGCAGCGTTTAAAGCGTGGAGGCACTTCCTGATCGGCGCCAAGCACACGGTGCAGGTTTGCACGGACCACAAGAATCTGGAGCACTGGCGCACGGCACAGTTCCTAAACCAGAGGCAGATACGTTGGGCTGAGTTTTTTGCGAACTTCGACTTCCGCATAGAGTATGTCCCGGGGGACACTAACATCATGGCGGACGCCCTCTCCCGTAAGCCACAGTATCTGGAGGACGCAACGCCAGCGGCCGCCATGCACATCTTCGCACCAACAGTGTGGGCGTGCGCCGCGGCCACCGTGGACCTGGAGGCGGTGCGACGAGCGTTGCAGGATGACTCCTTCGCGCAAGCAAAGATGGCAGAGGTGCAAAGGGGCACGGCTGCGGCCGACGGTTTCCAGCTACGAGATGGATTGCTCATCCGTAAAGGGGCCATCTACGTGCCGGGAGACGACCTTCGCGCCAAGGTGCTGCAGCAGCTGCACGACGCGCCCACGGCCGGGCACTTTGGCAAGGAGAAGACGGTGGAATTAGTAGCCAGGGATTTCTGGTGGCCTGGAATGAGAGGGGAGGTCGCAGACTACGTGGCGAGGTGTGACACCTGCCAGAGGGCCAAACCAGTGCACAAACCGCCGGCCGGACTGTTGGAACCGCTGCAAACTCCGGTCGAACCTTGGGAAAGGGTGGCCCTGGACTTTGTCACGGATCTGCCCAGCTCGAGGGGCAAGACGGCAGTGCTGGTGGTGGTAGACCTGTTTTCCAAGATGGCGCATTTCATTCCGTGTGCTAAGGTGGCCACGGCGGAGCAAACCGCCAAACTGTTCATAGACCACGTGTTCAAGGTTCACGGTCTGCCACGGTCTATTCTGTCCGACCGGGGGCGGCAGTTCATCTCGAATTTCTGGCAGAAGCTGATGGGCTTCCTGAACGTCAAGATCAACCTGGCGTCGGCGAGACACCCGCAGACCAACGGGCAAGCGGAGCGGGTCAATGCCATCATGCAGCAGTACCTGAGATGTTATGCAAATCAACAGCCTGCGACGTGGGTGGATTACCTGCCGCTTGCCGAGTTCGCCTACAACAACACGAAGCACGTGTCCACGGGGGTCACGCCGTTCTTCGCCAACAACGGGAGGCACCCCAGAACCTTCCCGGGACTGGAAAGAATGGGAGAGGGGGAGCCGCAGACAGCAGATGCGTTCGCGTCGGAGCTGCAGGAAGTCCACGATCAGCTGAGGCGCCACCTGGAGCTGGCCAAGCACGCATACAAGGTACAAGCGGACAAGCACAGAAGGGTTGGCGAAGAGCTCCACGTGGGAGACTGGGTTTGGTTAGCAGCCCACGCAGTGCCGGCCAGGTCGTTGGCCAAGAAGAAACTAGGGCATAAACAACTGGGGCCCTACCAAGTCGAAGAGCAGGTCAACCCGGTAGCGTTCAGACTGGCACTTCCGGAGGGTTCCAGAATGCATCCGGTATTCCACAGATCGGTGCTCACTCCCTACAAGGCACCGCACAGGTTCCAGGAACCCGGAACGGCGCCGAGTCCGGTCAGAGACAGAACAGGGCACGCGGGAGTGGCACAGAAGGAGCGCATCAACGAAGTCACGGAGATTTTGGACTCCAGATGGGGGGAAGAGGGGGTAGAATACTTTCTCGCCAAGGAGGGCACCCCGGCCAGTGCGAACAGCTGGGTGCCGGGCTACGCCTTGGACGAACCTCTCCTCAAAGACGAGTTTCATGCCCTCTTCCCCCATAGACCTATGCCAGCAGACTTTTTCGACGACTGGCTTTTCACGCCCACGCTTTCGGCCAGCACTTTCCGGGGGTTCGACTCGGACGAGGACCCGACACAAGACGTCCGTTCCCCGGAGGGGTCACCCTCGGCATCTGCATCAGAACCCTCGTATTGGTGGGACGATAGACCAGAGGAGCAGTTCCGCAGACGGTGGCTGGAAGGCCCAGGACGAGCAACACCGCCAGGAGGAAGTGAGGGAGAGACGGACATGGACGTTTTCGGGGACGACCCTGGTTTCGAGCACGGCGGCACAGAGATGGAAGCGGAGGTGACCGTTGTCGACGAGAGCAGGGAGGAAGACCCGCGAGACTTCAGATGGAGACCCGCCACGGGAAGCGACGGATATCCGACGTTCGTCCCTTTGCAACAGCAGCCCCCAGCTCCAGCACCGGAAGGAGGGGAGGGGGGAATGGGGGGCTTCGAGGGGGGGATGGATGTCAGGGGTTTAGGAGCAGAGGCACGGGCAAGGGAGGAAACAGAGAGCGAAGGGGAGGAGGCAGAAGAAAAGATGAGTGATGACGACGACCCGAGATCTCCTAGTCTTTCCAGTGAATCAGAGGATTCACAGAAAGGAGCACCAGTGGCCAGGGCAAGGGGGGAGTCTAGGGGGGCACCCCAGGAAGATAGAGCCAGAGGGGACTCAGAGGGGAGCAGCTGGAAATCGGGACCAGCGTCACCGCCAGGAAGCAGGGAAGAGGAAAGGAGCCAGGGGGGAAGCGCTGGCAGCTCACCACAGGAGGGAGGGCATGAGTCAGGAGTGGCCACACCTCCATCGGGGAGCGAAGAAACGGTTAAGAGGAAAGTGGAAGGTTGGGCGCGCGCGCCAAGTTCAAATGCAGAGGAAGGCGGCGCAGTAAGCAGCCCCGAAAGGGAACCAGGTCCTAAAGCCCGGCGCAAGGAGGCAGGAGGGTCCGGGTCAGCGTCAGAAGAATCCCGGAAGGAAGAAGCCCCGGGGGGTAGAGGGACCCAGAGGAGGACAGTCAGGCGGAAAAGGTGGAGCAAGGCTAGGATATTAAGTTGGTGCACACGGGGCGGAGACTCAGACGGAGCTTCGCCGATCTAGCTACTAGACGTAGAGTTGCGCGCAGCAGTGTGAGAATGGAAACTGTAATTCAATAAAGACTTTTACTTAATGATCGCTGGCTAGCGTGATCCTCTGTGAGCTAGGATCTTCAAGCAGCTCTGACAACTGTGTTCAGAGTTGGAAGGAAGAACATTCCTAGCTTTTAAGACTCATGCTATACATAAACTGTCTAGTGTTGGAGAAAGCAGGGCATTAAGTAAAAAAAGGCAATGACAGGTTTGTTCTGATTCATATTTATATGCCACTTTTATACCTCCCAATCCACCCCCCCCAAAAAAATCCCTTCAATGCAGCTCACAAATTAATAGACATATACAAATATTTAACAATCTTAGTTGGGTAGCCTTAAAAATAGATGACGTTTTAAATTGTCAATATGCAAAAATATACGCTGCGGCATCTGGGAATGCCAGCTCACTAGGTCTTCAAGCAGCTGGAACTTTTCCTGTATGATCTTGCATCCCGGTGAGTCAGCCTTTGCGGAGAAACATCCCACCAGCTAGTTCATTCAGTCCATTTTTCAGATCTGCCCCCACACACTGGGAGGAATCACGTTGCTTTCAATTTAGACAGTGGTTCTGTCTCCTGCTCATACTCTATTTCAACATAAGCTCGTTTTTTCCTGACTGCTGGCCCCTTCAAGGGAGTTTTGCCTTTAGACTTGGGCCGCTGGCCTTTCTCTTCCTCCTCGCTGGATGTAGCCTCCTCCTCCTCCTCCTCACTGCTCGTTGCCAGTTTATCCATATCCTTGGCAGAGGAAACAGGCGCGTTAGCACACTCCCTTAGCAAGTATTTGGAGGTTATCGGTTTGAAGAGAAAATGCGAGTAAAACGAAACATGATAGAAGTATATATAATTAGGCCTGGTGTAGAAGTTGTGTGAAACCGCTTGGTGTGTTCTGAGCATCGCTGCCATCCCTGACCGCTTAAGTCAATGGCAGAGCCTGTATTACATACAACTTTTATTTGTTTTATTATCTATTCAATTCATTTATAGCCCACCTTCTCCAAGGAGATCAAGGTACCACACATACCGTATTTTTCGCACCATAGGATGCACCGGACAATAGGACGCACTTTGTTTTAGAGGGAGGAGAACAAGAAAAAAAATTCTCCCCCTCTCTGCCCAGCACCCCTTCAGCGAAGCGGCAGGAGGCGCTGCACAGAGAGGGGGAGAACTTTCCCCCTCTTGTTTCCCCGCTCTAAAACAAGGTGCCGTTTAAGGTGCGTTCAGGCGGCTACCTTGGAAGCCTGGAGAGCGAGAGGGGTCGGTGTGCACTGACCCCTCTCGCTCTCCAGGCTTCAGGTTCCTTTCGACCTGCTCTTTGGGGCTGGCGGGGGGAAGCCCACCACCAGCCCCAAAGAGCAGGTCAGGGAGCAGCGGAAAGGCGCAGCGGAGAGGCTCCTGCCATAGCCGCGCGTCACCTCTCCAGCCAGGAGAGGGTCGCGGGGCTATGGCGTCTTCGCTCCATAGGACGCACACACATTTCCCCTTCATTTTTGAAGGGGGAAAACTGCGTCCTATAGAGCGAAAAATACGGTAGTTCTCCCCTTCTGCAATCCACACAACCCTGTGAGGAAGGTGAGGCTACCCAGTGAGCTCCACAGCCAAGTGGGGATTTGAACCCTGATCTCCCAGCTCCTAGTCCGACACTCTAACCACGAGAAACCCACTGGCATTTTTGTTCTGCCTGATGTGTAGTTATTCTCATCATACTTTTTGATTCCCAGCCCTGCTTTGAAGGAGGTGTGTGCATTGTGTGTAGCAAGTACGTAAGTTAAGTAGAGCAGAAAATACTGGGAGGAACCAGCAGAGGGTTACAGGATAGGTTCTACTGAAATAAATGCTGGTCAGGAGCAGTGCAGCACTCTGCTGGGGCTTAAAGCCAAAGACCCAGTTTCTCTCTACAGTGGTACCTCGGGTCAAGTACTTAATTCGTTCCATGGTCAAATTTGAAGTTATCATTGTTAGGCCGAATTGCTGCGATAAAAATGTATGTGCTGCCAAGGATGTTGTTCTTGTTTCAAACATTACAAATTTTGGATAAGATGGATTGTTTCAAGAAGTGGCAGAAAGATATTTCCAGATTTGTTTGGCAGGGCAAGAAGCCTCGAATAAAATTTAAGATATTAACTGATGCTAAAGAAAGAGGTGGATTTGCCCTGCCAGACCTAAAACTCTATTATGAATCAGCTGCTTTTTTGTTGGCTGAGAGAATGGCTGCTACTTGAAAACACTGATGTGTTGGATCTAGAAGGCTTCAATAATGCATTTGGTTGGCATGCATATTTGTGGTACGATAAGGTAAAAGTACATAAAGCGTTTAAAAATCATATTGTTAGAAAAGCATTGTTTAATGTTTGAATAAGATATAAAGATTTGTTAGAAAAGAAAACCCCAAGATGGTTGTCACCAATGGAAGCGAAGGCACAGAAAAACTCAATATGGCGGCCAAATGGCCGAAATATTGGGAAATTCTGGATCAAGATGGAGACAGAATAAAATTGCAGAGCTTTGAAAAATAGAAAAATAAAGTGCGAGATTGGCTCCATTATTATCAAAATAATGGAGGCATATAATTTGGACAAAAAAGTTGGTTTCCAGGTGGAAAAATCAAAATTGGAAACAAAATTGTTAGATTCAAAAATCAAGAATTTGTGAAAAATGTATAACTTGCTGTTGAAATGGAACACTCAGGATGAAACGGTGAAATCAGCTATGATTAAATGGGCACAAGATGTTGGACATAACATAATGATGGCTGACTGGGAACAGTTATGGACCACAGGTATGAAATTTATGGCATGTAATGCCCTAAGAGAAAACTTAATGAAAATGATTTATAGGTGGTACATGACACCAGTCAAGCTTGCAAAAATTTATCATATGCCTGACAATAAATGTTGGAAATGTAATGAGACTGAAGGCACATTCTTTCACCTTTGGTGGACGTGCCCAAGGATTAAGACATTCTGGGAGATGATTTATAATGAAATGAAAAAGGTATTTAAATATACCTTCTTGAAGAAACCAGAGGCCGTTCTCCTAGGCATGGTCGGCCAAATGGTGCCAAAGAAGGATAGAACCTTTTTTATGTACGCAACAACAGCAGCAAGAATACTCATCGCGAAGTATTGGAAGACACAAGATTTGCCCACCCGGGAAGAATGGCAGATGAAGTTGATGGACTATATGGAACTGGCGGAAATGACTGGCAGAATCCGAGACCAGGGAGAGGAGTTGGTGGAAGAAGACTGGAAAAAGTTTAAAAACTATCTACAGAAATATTGTAAAATTAATGAATGTTAGAAAAATGTTGAAATGAAGTTATATGGCTTTAGTAAAAATATTATAAGGAATTAAGTACAGATAGGTTAATAGAGTATTAAAGGAAAAAAGTTAAGATTAGAATGAGTTAAGATAATTATAGGATAGAAAACAGCGGAGGATGGAAAGGAATTGCTGAAATAATTAACAGAAGTAGAATACAAAAAGGGAGGTGTGAGGAGGTCGTGGAAATAAGTGAATGAAAGATGGGATAATGAAATTGGTTGATTTATTTTATTGTCTTAGTCTTGTTTTGTTAATTTGATGTGTTGTATTGTATTGTTTTTCTTTTTTTTCTTTTAGTGTTTTTGGAAAAATAATAAATATTATTATTATTTTTTTTAAAAAAGTACTTAATTCGTTTCGGAGGTCCGTTCTTAACCTGAAACTGTTCTTAACCTGAAGCACCATTTTAGCTAATGAGGCTTCCTGCTGCCGCTGCGCCACTGGCATGCGATTTCTGTTCTCATCCTGAGGTAAAGTTCTTAACCCAAGGTACTATTTCTGGGTTAGCGGAGTCTGTAACCTGAAGCGTATGTAACCCGAGGTATCACTGTATTATGCTCAGGGAGGATTCCTTGATAGGAATGGAATAATCTCATCACACGCCTTCTCCTCTCCCACCTCCAGATTCCAGCATGATTTTACAGCACCATCAGTGTGCACAGCACTTAAATTTGACACAAAGGAAGGGGAGGCAGGCCAGAGAAAATAGCAGAAAGTATGTTTCAGCGTTCCATTAGAACAAATGAAACGTAAGAGGCTCTAAATTATCATAAACAGTTTTTGACAGGCTGCACTTACCTCAAAGTCACTGAGGTCACTCTCATCTACTTCCACAAATTCTCTCTTGTTTGAGTCCTACAAGCAGAACATAGCAGAATACGAGTTGGAAGGGGCCTTACTCTAGGTCAAATACCCCCACCCCCATGCAGGATTTTGCGATGCAGGATGCAATTACAGCATTCCTGACAGATCAAGGGGAAGGAAGGAGTGTTCCTTCTCACGTGGCTACACTTTTTTCCTAATTTCAGTCTACATGATAAGATCCTTCATCCAGTTCCAAGTCCTTGATCAATGAAATCCAAAGTTTTTGGAACCCCAGTTCTTGGAAGGAGACAAAGCACAAATTGATACATAGTGCGTAACAGCCAAGTGAACAGCTGTGGTTTCTTTGGCAATGCCAGTCTATATCTGAGGTTTCTTGGCAAGCGATGAGGCTCTGGCTATGACTGTGATGTCCCATATGCAGGGCCTTGGGCTAGTCTCCTACGTACATGAACATTTAACGCACGGGCAAATAATATTTAGCCACCCCATCCATGACATTATTTCTGGAGGAGGAAAGCTTAGGGAAGGGAACAGAGAACTGTGCGAAAGTTGTAATAAGTGCTGTTTGGCAAGAATGCAAGCCATTTGGCAGAAATAACTTGCAGACCCAATTCTCTCCTTAGTATAAATGTGCAACGCATAGAGAGTTGCACAGTTCCTGCCCTCCAGCCCTGGAGAGTTGCACTGGGAAACGAGTTTCAAAAGCCTTACTTCCTCCTCCTCGTCCTTCTTCTCTGTATCCGAGTCACTCTCACTCTCCACTTCCTGTTGTTCTAGAGCTTTGTCGAAGGCATGGATGGGGAAGTTGTAGATATCGCCGTACTGAAGAGGGAGCACATTAAGGAGGAAGGACGATTAGATAAGATGATCCCCAAAAGCACACAAAAAAAGCCACAGATTTAAAGACATAGACAACTTTGCATACGATAGCCTACCAAAATAGGAATGAACACTCTGCAGCGTTAGCCAACACATTCCATAACTTTGGGGCTTCCGCCAAGGTTGATCTTAACCCAACCAAGGGTAAGGAACCGCCATCCCACAAGTGAATTCTGGCCCACAAGGCTACTTCCCCCAAGCTGCTCCCACCAGCCCATCAGTTGAAGCCAGTGGATGATGTCAACAAGTGGCCGGATTCACTCCTGCTTGGGTGGTCCCACCCCACCCACCTTTCAGCCATTTTCCAGCTGCAATTAGTCTAGCTGCAGTTAGGTAATTTTAAGACATGGGACTTAACAGTCGTACAGTTAAGGTGGTAACATGCATAGGGCCAGTCTTGCCAGACTCTAGGCTTGTGCGCCCATCTCACTCAAGAGGCCAGGGGCCAGAGCTGTCCGCAGACACTTCCGGGTCACGTGGCCAGCATGACAAGCTGCATCTGGCGAGCCAGAGCAGCGCATGGAAACGCCGTTTACCTTCCGCCAGAACGGTACCTATTTATCTACTTGTACTTTGACATGCTTTCAAACTGCTAGGTTGGCAGGAGCAGGGACCGAGCAACGGGAGCTCACCCCGTCGCAGGGATTTGAACCGTCCACCTTCTGATCGGCAAGTCCTAGGCTCTGTGGTTTAACCCACAGCGCCACCCAGGTCCCTTTTTGAATTGGTAAGGCACCCCTGCCCGTACGGGCCAGTCTTGCCAGACTCTAGGGTTGTGCGCTCATCTCACTCGATAGGCCGGGAGCCAGCGCTGTCCGCAGACACTTCCGGGTCACGTGGCCAGCGTGACAAGCTGCATCTGGCGAGCCAGCACCAGCGCCGCACACGGAAATGCCGTTTACCTTCCCGCTAGTAAGCGGTCCCTATTTATCTACTTGCACTTTGCCGTGCTTTCGAACTGCTAGGTTGGCAGGCGCTGGGACCGAACGACGGGAGCGCACCCCACCGCGGGGATTCGAACCGCCGACCATGCGATCGGCAAGTCCTAGACGCTGAGGTTTTACCCACAGCGCCACCCGCGTCCCACAGGTAACATGCATACTTATTTGGAAATCCGATAAGTCAGCTGTGCTGCTTTGGGGGGGGGGCTCTCTGCTCATTCTGGCCCTGGGCTCTCCCCCCCACACACAAAAAAATCCTGCCCTGAGCTGCAGAGCTCAAAGAAAATGATCTGAAGGCTGAACACTGTAAAATTGGGCTCAGCTATACAGGGCTCTAAGGTAATAATAATAATAATAATAATAATAATAATAATAATAATAATAATAATAATAATAATTTATTTATACCCAACAAAATATTAAAATACAGTAAAGCATCAAACATTAAAAGCTTCCCTAAACAGGGCTGCCTTCAGATGTCATCTAAAAGTCTGGTAGTTGTTGTTCTCTTTGACATCTGGTGGGAGGGCGTTCCACAGGGTGGGTGCCACCACCGAAAAGGCCCTCTGCCTGTAGGCTATCTGCTGAGCATCATGAAGAATCAGGCCATTCAGTGGGCCCCGGGATCCTCTTCTGTCCCTCCAGCAACAACTCTCAACAGCCAAAGTTGTCATCCAAAACATGGGGGGGGGGGCAACCAGGCTAGCAAAGGCTGGTCCAGGTGCCACAGGTCAGTTACAGCTAACAGCAAGGCGATCCTAGGTAGGTATCTGGGTACTGCTTCATTTCTTTCACTGCCTTCTGGGAAGCAACCTGGTTAATTGGCCCCTGCACAAACAGCATGCACTGCATCACAGCATCTTACCGTCTCCTGCTTGAGTCTCTCCAGCAATTCTTTCTCTATTGCGTTGTCCAGCTGAGCAGCAATCAGAGCTTTTTCCTGGCCAACAAAAACAAAGGGATGAGTTGATTTGGAGGAAGGAAACAGTGGATTTATCATGAAGATTTTTCACGATGGATGGAGGTTAGTGGGGGAAAGAGGAGAGGAGGGTGCCTTTCGGAAATAGGTTAGTTCCTCCCATCGTCACCAGGAAGCAGGACTCTGCAGGGGTTTCCCCCCATCCTGTTCCACCTGGGATTGCAGATGAGCAGTTAGGAATGCCTTGCTTTAAAAATGCCCATTGGTACAGCATCCACCTTCCATGCAGAAGGTCCCACGTCCAATTTCTGGCATCTCCACTTAGGGGTGGGAACATCCCCTGCCTAAAGCCCCATGAGAGCGGCTACCAGTCTGTGTAGATAATACTGAGCTAGGCAGACCAATGGCCTGACTCTGCATTTGGCAGCTTCTTAAGTTTCCATGTAAGGCAACAAGATCTGGGAGAAGCAGCTGGTGAGCAAAGCTCTACTGGGGGCATTGTGGGAAGTTGAAATGGTAACTCCAAAACACAGCTGCCTGGTGCTGATTGGAGTATTAGGGGAGAAAGAAACAGCAGGCCTTATAGGAGCTGCATGCTTCCTCTGGACTGAGAGATAAACTGACGAACAGTAAGGAACCACAGCAACAGACAGGTATGTTACCTCTCGTCTCTTCTCACGCCTTTCGATCTTTTTACTTAACGGAACAAGCTTCCTCCTACAAAGGCGAAAATGAAGTTAGTGAAGTGGTTTTGCAAAAGCAACTGTCAACAAGCAACTCGGAAAAAAAGACTCCAATTTCTAGGGCTTTTTAAATGTTCTTCTAGCCAAGTTTCTATCACAGTGCTTTTGAACAACCACCTGAGCATTCTGGGGACACCTGAATCTCCCAATTATCCCTTTCAACTTCTTTTTTTAATAGCAACTCCTTCATTTCAGGGAAGTTGCCTCTTTTCTGAAGTCAAATGTGACTGTTGTGGACTTTTGCGTCTGGCAAATGCCCAATGACAGATATGCTGGATTTGATATCACTTTGGCCACTGTTCCTGGCTGGTTGGCACGAGTCTGCCTGGGACAACAAAACTCAGGAAAAGGCCCCATGCCAAGCCCCATGACTTACTGCCTCTTGAGAGTCAGCTTGCGGATTCGGATCAGGTACTGGGTAATCTTGGTGAAGCGCTGCTTGCACTTGTGCCGGATGAAGCGGGGCCAGTAGATCAGGTTCTCGTCAATCTCCTCCAGCGCTTTCTCATAGTTCTTGCTCAGCCGGACCTGCAAAAAATTAGGAAGGGGAGAAGTCTGTGGTGGGTCCTCATTTGCCATTGTTTTTCCATTGTTTTTCTCGTTCACAGATCCTTTCGGAGCTCTGTGAAGTCCTCTTGGGTTTTTGCCACCCTAAATTAGGGAAAGTCCTCTGCTGAACTGCCTGGAGAGCTACGTCCAGTCAGAGTAGACAGTGCTGAGCTTGATGGACAAATAGTCTGACTTGGTATAAGGCAGCTTCCTATATTCTCAGAGGCCCATCAGTGCAAAGTAGAGAGAAACAGACTTTGCCATGAAAAAACTTGAGTTTCCATTCTGGCTTAAGATGTCCTTTCTTGACTAGGGCCATGCAGATTAGAGACTGGTTCTTATTTAAATTGCTTGCTTAAGTTCTGAAGAAAGACTGTAATAGTTATGAAGGTGAGAGTTAATCCACTAGTCCTAAGAACGATCAGACCAAAGGCTCAGCTAGTCAAGAATTGTTTTTTCACAGTGGCCAATCAGATGCCTTCGTGTCTTCTACTTCAACTTTTAAACACCTGCTGTAAACTTTTTTCATCGGGCTTATGCAGGCATTTAATGATATATCTTCTCACAAGTGTTTCCTGATTTTAACTTCTTCATATGGTTTTTATTCTATGGTTTTAAGTAGTTGCTGTGAACCACTTTGATTTTTTTAAAATGACTTTGTGATATATAAATATTTGTATAAATAAACAAATAATTCAACAAGCAAGGCCTGAGTGAAACTCCCCAGTTGTGATTATCAGGAAACAACGCCCTTGAAGGTACAGGCTGAAAATCGATGTTGTAGCTAGTAGACACCAGTAGCCTTATTCTCCATTAAAACTCATCTTGATCCTCTTTCAAAGTCATTAAATTCACAGCTATTTCTAAGAAATGAGGGCTATCTGTGCAACCAAACTCAGAATGTGTGGGTAGCAGCAGCAGAGAGGAATCGCAGCATCTCCTACAAACTGTAACACATCCATTGTTTAAAGTCTGATCACTCTTTGAACGGAAAAACCCTGCACCATCACAAACCCAAGACATAAAAGTTAAAAACAAACAGATCAGACCCACACCACCCTAGGAGGACTGGAAGGAGGACTTACCCTTTCCCACAGCCGATTGGGGAACGCAGCACGTTCAATGGTCTTCATGTATAGGTAACACTGCCCTAAAAAGGGAACAAAAGCAGCTTATGCATAGTTACCACGAGGTCTGCTGCAGCCTTGGTTTACGAGATGCAGGATGTGGGCCACAATACAAACGCAGCTCACACCATGCAAGGTCAATGCTCAGACGTTACTGGAGCACCAGGCTTCTAGCTGAAGAGCAGGTGCTCCTAAATCTACGAAGAGCTCCAGAGCAGGCACAAGACGGCCTGATGCAAGGCGTTGGATAAACGGGGACCAGGCAAGCATGGAAACAGTACTGTCATTGCAAACCCTTCATCTCTGATTTTAAGCTAGAGCTCTTTCATCTTTTCTTTTAATCCTCCGATATTGTGTGTCACATCAGATTCATTAAGATTTGTCTCAGATAATTCCTAAGATAAAGGTAAAGGTACCCCTGCCCGTACGGGCCAGTCGTGTCCGACTCTAAGGTTGCGTGCTCTAGAGGCCGTGAGCCGGCACCGTCCGAAGACACTTCCGGGTCATGTGGCCAGCGTGACAAAGCTGCAGCTGGCGAGCCAGCACCAGCTCAGCACATGGAAACGCCGTTTACCTTCCCGCTATAAAGCGGTACAGTGGTGCCTTGCAAGATGAAAAGAATCCGTTCTGTGATTCTCTTCATCTAGCGGTTTTTTCGTCTTGCGAAGCAAGCCCATTGACGGATTAGCGGCTTTTAGCGGCTTATCTGCTGATCAGATCAGCTGATAAGCGGCTTAGAAAAGGGGGGAAGGGGGGAAAACCAGCAGGAACTCGCAAGACATTGTTGTCTTGCGAAGCAAGCCCATAGGAAATTCGTTTTGCGAAGCACCTCCAAAACGGAAAACTCTTTCGTCTAGCAAGTTTTCCGTCTTGCGGGGCACCACTGTACCTATTTATCTACTTGCACTTAAGAGTGCTTTCTAACTGCTAGGTGGGCAGGAGCTGGGACCGAACAACGGGAGCTCACCCCGCCATGGGGATTCAAACCGCCGACCATACGATCGGCAAGTCCTAGGCACTGAGGTTTTACCCACAGCGCCACCCGCATCCCTCAGATAATTCCTACCGGTGCATAATATTCACAGCATTTTAACCTTTGGGCAGTGCTTATAACTCTTGATGGCTTCTGCACATTGTTTGAAAGGCACTTCCACAAATTTAAGCCAAGCCTTCCCTCTAGGGGCCTAAAGAGGTCAAAGACCTATGAGACCACTAGAATCACAGAGTAAAGGGACTTCAGGATCATGTAGACCAACCCCTGCAATATGCCGCTCCTTCCGGGGAATCGAACCTGCTACCTCAGCTTATCAGCACCACACTCTAGCCAACTGAGCTATCCATGAAAGATGAGAACCAGGAACAACATTGAGGAAAACAAAGCAAAGAGCCTCACCTTTCTCTTCCTTAATGGTCGCATACTGGCTGTTTGCCAAGGGGCAGGAGGAGCGGTTGCACAGGCCTGTTATATTAAATTCATTCCGGCAAAAGCTCTGTGTTTTCGTCCTACAAGGAAGAGACTTGGAATGAAACATTCGTTTCCATACCTTGTATTACATAGAACATTAATTCTAATCCAGACTACGGAATATCCCTACAGAACTGGAAGAATTAAGCTGATGGGCACAGGGTGGTTTAAAGTCAGATGTCTTAGGGACAGCCTTTCCCAACCTGACGCCCCCCAGATATGTTTTGTACTTCTAACTCTCACCAGCCGCAGCAAGCATAGCATCTGGAAGGCTGCCTGACGCTATGTTCTGATAAACATTCAAACCACAGGCAAAAAAATATATTGGATTTTGGATACTCCCTGTGTATTCCCTTAATTCCCATATACAACGCAAGCTGGCACATGCCACTATTTATTTATAAATATATACATATTTATATACCACAATGCCACAAAAAATATCAGAATGGTTTGCAACAAGAATATATACAATCGAACCGACATTAAAAAAATAAAACAAATCAGAGGCCATCTATTAACAGAAAGATGTCTTCTCAATTGCCAGCACAGAATAATTATCAGCGGGCTGTTAAACGCAAGGAAGCTGCTGAATCTTCCACCGGACCAAGCCAATGAAAGTAAAGGCTCTTTTTCTTGTTGCGGACAGATGTGCCTCAACAGCTTGGGGGATGGCCAATGGCGCTTCTGCAGAGGACCGCAGTGACTGAACCAGGATATAAGGTCTCAGGTCTTCCCTAAGGTACCCTGGACCTAAGTTGTTCAGGGCTTTGAAAAACTAATGCAAGGACCGTGAACCTGGCTCAGTAGCAGATGGGCAGCCAGTACAGATGTTTTAACAATGGCATTTTTGGCAGGGCGTCCTCAGCAGCAACCTGGCCATGCCCCAAGGAGGCTAAAGGGGAGCATGGCAAAGGCAAGCAAAGGGCTGGTTTGAACATCCAGCAATTGATGTGCTGCAGTCCTCTTAAATCAGGGTAGGGAGCCTGCAGCCCTCCAGATGTTGCTGGACAAAACTCCTATCCTCCTTGACCACTGGCCAGGAGGCCACCAGATAACATAGCCCTCTTCAGATGGCGTGGCCTCCAACTCCTATAAGCCCCAGCCAGCAGCCCCAATTATCGGAAATGATAGAAGCTGTAGCCCACAACTTCTGGAAACTACCATATGATCTAAATCTACATTTTTTTAAGCGTGCCTACATATTCAGAGGGGACGCGGGTGGCACTGTGGGTTAAACCACAGAGCCTAGGACTTGCCGATCAGAAGGTTGGCGATTCAAATCCCCGCGACGGGGTGAGCTCCCGTTGCTCGGTCCCTGCTCCTGCCAACCTAGCAGTTCGAAAGCACGTCAAAGTGCAAGTAGATAAATGGGTACTGCTCCAGCAGGAAGGTAAACGGCGTTTCCGTGCGCTGCTCTGGTTTGCCAGAAGCGGCTTAGTCATGCTGGCCACATGACCCAGAAGCTGTACGCCGGCTCCCTCGGCCAATAAAGTGAGATGAGCGCCGCAACCCCAGAGTCGGCCACGACTGGACCTAATGGTCAGGGGTCCCTTTACCTTTTACATATTCAGATGTTATGCGTGCTTGCTCAGGAAAGATACAAATTAGGCAGGGGGAAGCTCAGTTTAAATCACTATTTACTTTGGTTCTTTTTCCTGAGATCCGAATCTACCCACCCCAGGCAGTACTAGAATAGCCAGCACATCCTGTAGCCCTTAAATTCAACAAGAGGTAGAGGAAAGGGAGCAGAATACTTACTTGATCTTAAATGAGCAGAACTGTCTATTGCCAAGAGTGTCCCAGACAACCTGACAAAGAGAGAAAGCTTTGTTAGTAATTCTCCCAATGCTATCCTGCTCCGAAACATCAAGACTCTTTGTCTGATATGCTGTAGCTGCAACTCAAATTGAAGATCCTGTGTTTGAGCACTGGTTTTGCACTGCTAGACAGCCTCCAAAGTCCCTTCCAAAACGTCTATAATTTTGGACACATGGCAAACACCTTGCTCTAATTTAACCTCTTTTGTCGTTTTATCAAATTACTACTGATTCCTCACTAATAGGACGGATCGGAAGCCTGTGGGAAGCTTGAAAGTTGGGCGTGGGCCCCGGTCTTATTAAAGGGATCACAACAGGAGGGTTGGGAAAGGCAGAGTTGACAACCTTAGCTGAAATAGATGGATGATCTTAGCAGCCTTGCAGCAACAGAGGTCCTTCCCAGCAGCGATTGAGCTTTCAACGCACAGGTGGTGGCCTCCAGATGTTGGCATGCTACAACTCCCACCATTCCAGACCACTGGCCATGCTAGCTGGAGTGAGGTTGGGAATGGCAACCACATCTTGGGGGGGGGGGGCACAGGTTCCCCAGCCCTGCTTGTGATGGATGTGAGCATACCCAGTACGGGAAAGTACATGCGTCTGCGACAGGGGTCATTCAGTCGGACTCTGGTTCAGTCCTGACATCTACAGGAAAGGTCTCAGAGCCACCATCCTTCAGCTAAGATCAGGCGCAGTTTCTCAAACTTGGGACCACAGCTCCTATCATCCTGGACCACTGGTCCTGCTAGCTAGGGAAGACGGGAGTTGTAGTCCCAACATCAGGAGAGAAACATGGCGAGCTTCCTACTTGATGTAAGGGAGTTTTCTATACTGTAACCAACTCACTCACAAACAAACAAACAGACACGCTTCTGGAATCAGCAATAATAATAAAAAATAATTTTATTTATACCCCGCCCTCCCCGGCCAGAGCCGGGCTCAGGTCAGCTAACACCAATAAAATCACAGTAAAAACATAATAGGGGGGAAAGGGGGGCAATTTAAAATACAGGTTAAAATGCAATTTAAAATGCAGCCTCATTTTAAAGTAGCTGATAAATCAAGACCATAAGGGGAGGGAAACATAAGGGTCTGACCGATGAAGTAATGGCGCTCTGTGCATGCTCAAGGGTCACCTTTCCACGTGCAAAGTTCTACACGGGAAGGGATCCGGCGTGGTGTGGTCTGAGACGACGGCCGGGGAGGCACAGAATCACAGACCTGGGGGTGGGGTGGAAATTGGGTGGCTGCTTTTAATTCTGATGATGTATTTTGTGGTTTTGTATTTCGATTTTATTCTGTGAACCGCCCAAAGTATAGGGCGGTATATAAATTCAATCAATCAATCGAACAGAACTGTGTGGAGCTGGAGGGACCCCTAAGGGTCATCCAGTCCAACCCCCGCCATGCGGATCCCCGTTCCACACGGGTCTTCCCCCTCAAAGACTGAGGAGGCTCCTTAGTCCCTCCCTGCCCGCTTTGCCCCCCGACTCACGTCGTCCGCGTGCATCTTGCGGCCACGAGGGAGACGCGACTCAGCGACCCGGCGGAGTCCAGGCGGAGCTCAGGGGAGGAGCCGCGCGCGGAGACCTCGCGAGAGCTGGGCGGTGGGCGGGGCCTGGAGGAAGAAGAAGGCTGCAGCTGCGCATGCTCGGCCGTAGACTCTTAACATACAGATCCACGCGCGGGGTCCCCTTACGGGTTCAGTATAACTTTTGCTTCTCTTTCTTTTCTTTTCTTTTCTTTTCTTTTCTTTTCTTTTCTCTCTCTTCCCCCGGTCAAAATAAAAAATCAATACAGGGTTATAGTGCAGCCTGGGTTTTTTTTTTACACAAAGTGGCTTTCAAGGCACAAGTGCTTGCTCTCCCTAACACGGGTCTAATTTAGCACGGTTTTCTTTCTTGCTTTCAGGACGTTTTTAAAAGTGTAACGTATCTGCATACAAGTCGATTCTGCATGCAACTCCGCACTAAATTTGGACTAGTTGTTCTGGAAGTTTAACAGTGACTTTTCTTATTTGAACCCGGAAACGACATGCCCAGATAAAGAGACGTATTTCTTGATTTCGTATCTCTAGGCTGTAAAAGTGCGGACGTATGGAGAGCTGGGTTTGAATCTGATGAAGGGACACAGGATTGGCTGAATTGCAGCTAGGGGTGGAGCCTCTCCGTGCGTGGCGACCAATCAGAAAGCTCAGCTGTTTGTTTCTCTTTATCAGTCTGTAGATAGGTAGCCGTGTTGGTCTGCCATAGTCAAAATAAAAAATTCCTTCCAGTAGCACCTTAAAGACCAACTAAGTTAGTTCTTGGTATGAGCTTTCGTGTGCATGCACACTTCTGGTTAAAGGTTTTAGCCGCGTTTTCCCTTCCGCTTTTGTTGCTCTTCAATGTATCCATTTTTTAGAAATTAGTAAATTGGGGTGGGGGCTGTCTGCGTAGTAGGAAAGTCTATAGCAGTGGGGTGCGATCCTGCCCCAGCCCACCCAAATAGCTTGTAGTTTGGCAAACTTTCTGCAGCTAATTTCAAAGTATATCAGTTGCTAATTCCCTTTTTTATACAAAAAGTAAAGGTAGCTTTGCCATGAGAAAAAAAATCAAAAATCTTTATTAAGGCAATGCCGTTACTAGGCCAACTGAAATGCCACAAAATAATGCTCAAGTGTTTCATATGGGCTACCTGGAGATCCCAGGGATTGAACCTGTGACCTTCTGCATGCAAAGGATATCTCCTACCATTGAGCCTCAGTTCTTCCCTTAAATCCCTACACTGAGTACCAGATCACCAAACCAGGAGATAGGCATCTGTGCTTGCTCAGGACAAAATGCTGCAGTGTAGTTTGTGCCATTTAAATGCCTTCAGTCCTTGTTCACAGTTTTTTTTTTTTTAAAAAAAAAAAACATTGCAGGGAGAGAAAGCAACCACCAGTGTCTCAGGAGCCATCTGTATGCAGGTCCTTTCTCAGAGGTTTCTTCTCCACGTCCCTTTGGAAATCTGGCAGCATGAACAAGGATGCCCTGATTCCCTTCCCAGTCTCACGCCTGGACTGTTTCAAATGGAAATTGTGGTTGCTTCAATGATAGAGACAGGCAGGTGCAGTCAGCCCATGACACACACTGATGGGTGTTTTTTAGTTCCTCCAGGGACAAATTATGGCAAAAACTATATGAAACAGATATTGATAGACGACTTCTCAAAATACTTAGAGAGTTACATTCAGACACCACAGTTAAAATCAGAACTGGGATGTCAGGCAACTATACTGACCCACTGCCACTGGAGAAAGGGGTTAAACAGGGCTTTGTTAGCGCCGTTCCTCTTTAATTTCTATATAAATGACATTGTTCAACATATGGCAAAGTACAAGTCATCAGCTCCTGCCCTGGAAGGCAAACATCTGAATACATTGCTATACGCTGATGACATGGCTGTCATGGCACTTACTCGAAGGGGCCTACACAGCATGCTGGAGGGGCTCGCAGCTTATTGTTCCCAAAACTCTAAAGATAAATTATGACAAAACAAAAATTGTGGTATTTACTAGAGCTCGCCACACATTTAGATGGTCTTTAGATGAACACAAAATTGAACAGTGTCTTTTTTAAAAATATCTTGGTATCACTTTCCAAGCTACATCTAGCTGGCTTGCCCACTTCAAGACTGTAGCCCTTCTAACACGTAGGACAATCGGTGCTCTGCTCAGCTTTTTTTATTCGAGGGGAGGGCAATTGGTGATCCCGGCACTAAAAGCTTTTGTTGGAAAAGTGATTCCCCAGATGTTATATGGAGTAGAACTCTGGGGATGGAATCAGAAGCTGTTAGAACGGCTTGAAATCTTCCAAAAATTTTATCTCAGAAGAATTCTAGGCCTCCCTCAGAGTACTCCGGCAGCTTTCCTAAGAGTGGAAGTAGGATTACCTTCTGTGTCTGCCAGGGCCCACTTAAGATTCCTGCGTTTCTTCACCAACCTCATAGATGCCCCGAACACCCTACTGGCTAAACAAGCCTTTGTATCATTACAAAATAATACTACTTGGCGTAAGAATCTACTAGACATTCTATCCATATATAACCTACCTGAGTTTAATACTCTCAAATTGTGGAGCCCTGATAAACTTCGGGAATGGATATTTGAAAAAGACGCCTTTTTGGACTCCACAAAGATAAAAAACTCTGGGTTTTCCTACTGGTTTCCCCGAGTAAAAGCAGTCAAAATCTGTGCCAACTACTTGGTGGAGATCACTGATCCCACCCTTCGGAGAGCTTTCACTATGGCACGGTTTCAAACTTTGCCAACTGCATATCTGACTGGTAGATACACAAAAACCCCAGTAGAACATCGTTTATGCCCTTGCCTTATGAAAATTAAAGAGGATCTTACACATTACCTCCTCTATTGCCCCATCTACTCGGGCTTTAGAGACGCATTGCTGCAAATTATACCCAACTCTATAACCAATCCTGAAGATAGAGTAAAATTTTTGTTAGTTGATGCAAACCCACACATTACCCATGTGGTAGCGGTTTTTGTGATGAAGGCCATGAAAGCCAGGGAAAGATTTATGGATGACAATGTAAAGACCCCTTCATCGTCTGTTTAACTCGTTGCTTGTTTTCCCTCTCTTTCTATTTTGTGGGATGAAGGTTTTGTTGGCATACTATGTAATGAATTTTAATATTTTTAACTATTGTTGTGTTGATGTTTGTGTACAGGCATGGTCCTCACAATAAACGGATTTGTTGTTGTTGTAGTTCCTCCAGGGACAGTTGAGATGAGAAGATTCAGAACAGGGATTTGCGTGGAATATGGGGAGAGGTGGGGAGTGTGCAATGCATTGAAAAGGCAACAAAGCCGCCTAGAGTTTCTCAGCACAACAGTCCTGCTGGATCAGAGCAAAGACCCATCCTTTCAGGTATCCTGCTTCTCACAGAGACAAATGAGATACCTTCAGGAAGTTCACAAGCAGCACATGAAGGCAACAGGCTCTCCTCTTATAGTACACATAAATAAACTGGTCTTTGGATATACTGATTCTGATCATGGAGGTCACACTTTATCATCTTTCCCTCCATTGGGAAAGGTCCATAGCTCAATGGTAGAGCATCTTCCTTGCAGAAGAAGAAGAGCTTGGATTTGATATCCCGCTTTATCACTATCGTAAGGAGTCACAAAGTGGCTAACAATCTCCTTTTCCCTTCCTGCCCCACAGCAAACACTCTGAGAGGTGAGTGAGGCTGAGAGACTTCAGAGAAGTGTGGCTAGCCCAAGGTCACCCAGCAGCTGCATGTGGAGGAGCGGGGAAGCGAACCTGGTTCACCAGATTACGAGTCTACCGCTCTTAACCACTACACCATGCTGGCTCTGCAAGAAGTCCCAAATTCAATCCCTGCCATCTCCAGGTTGGGCTGGGAGAGATGCCTGCCTGAAACCTTCGGATGCCGCTGCAAGTCGGTGTAAACAGTACTGAACTGGATGAACGAATCATGGTCTAGTGAATCAGACTAGGCACTTTATATATGCCTTAGGTGTGAGTGCTGTTATTTAGGTAACCAAAAGGGCACCATTCTCACAAGAAGGAGATATCAGCATTGTTGTCCATATGAGTTTTCTTGATATTTGCAAGTATTCATTGACTTTTAAAGCATATTCCTGTAGTATGGAGACGAAAAGGAGGACCAGAAAAGTGGATTGTGTGAATCCTGAACTAAAAGTAGTAAGAGACGTATACCTTGAGCCTGGAAGGATAAATACCTACTGCCTGAAGACCTCACCATCCTTGCTATATTTGAACACATTTTTTATATGTCAGTTTCGTGAGGATACGTATTTGGGCATGTAAATGGCTTACATAGATTTATATACAGTGGGCTTGTAACTTATGCCCCCTTTGCATATGTGATTGCAATCTTACGCGGGGTCAGTGGGAAATAAATAAATAGATGGAGATCAGGGAATATCCACAGTTCCCCACTCTCCATTTATTTCCCCCCCACCAGTTCACTCAATGTGTTTTACTTGCTTACTAGCCTCTGCAATGGTCATGGGAATACCCTGGGAAGCTTCCAGAGCCCTCACACATCTTTTCTAGAACCCGATAAACAGCCCTCTGCCTCATTAGGGGGCATTTCCAGTGGTTCCTGACTTTGCATGGTTTTGCCTTTGCACATGGACCCCCAGAACAGATTCCTTGCATACGTTGTGGGCAAACTGTACAGATGATTATAGTATTATCAATGTGAACTGATGGAAAAGTTCCCCTTTTTTCACTCCCCCACCTCTCTGTTTTTCTTAACTTTTCTTTCTTTGTTTTTCTTCATGATGCAAATTCTGGTACTCACACTGCAGAAGTATGGACCTGCAACTGGTCAGACCCCCTCTTTGGGGTGTGTGAGATTTTATTTTAATTTTAGTTAAAACATTTGTACCCCTCCTAATGCAGAGAGGTTGCTAAAGGACATTATTCCCAGATCAAGCAGAAGAATAAGTCAAATAGCTTTAATCACTCAATAATAAGACAGCAAACAATGTTTAGATGAATAGCAGAGACTGGCCACATCTGTTTGTTTCAAATAGCCATAGGAAGATATTTAACTTCTGAATGGCAAATGGGAAGTGTTTCAAAGCAAGGGTGTTAGTTTGCCTACACACTGCACACAAATTGACATTCCCACTGTTTCCAGGTTCAGAGTAGGAGTGTCATTGCTTATGTTGCCAAAATGGCACCACCCACACACAAGAAAGAGGCATCAGCAAGCATTGGGAAACTTCAAAGTTTGCAGAAGTATGCGAGAATCTTGGGGTGGGGGGACCCAAGAACAGTTGATGAGGACTCAACTTGCTCAGTGGCTGTAGAATGAAGGTGGAATCCAGTTGGCAAGTCAGAGGGAGAAGGAATGGAACGGAGGAGCTGGAATCCTGAGCAGGGAGTACCCCAGGCTGCAGCATTCTGTTACAGGACCCACTCCTGCATTCTGATGCCATCCTCCGCCATTTATTGTAGTACATCCCAGAGAGAAGACCCCTTAGAGTACTGCACTTGACTTGGGGCTGCACTGACTTGACAACGCAGCCGTTGATTGAGTCTCGGTTCTGCTCATCGCTCTCAGCTCCTATTCTTCAGTCTCAGCTTCTTCATCACTGCTGTCTGTGAGTGGGAACTCCTGGAGGGCCTTCTGTGTGGTGTAGCTTCTGGTCTGCATGGGACATTCTTGGCTTAGAATTGCCTTTGGAAGTGGGGTGGGGGTAGCAGGAAGAGACAGGACAAAAAATATCAGATGCATTGTAAGGTGCCAGCCAAGGGATCTTAAATGACAGGTCTTTTGCACTGGCTCGAACCTTCAGGGGGAAATGTCTCAAAGGTCCTGTTGTCCCCCTGTCCCAGTGAACGACACACTGAGAACCCCTGCCCTAGTACAACCAAATATACAAACGACTCCTCCCTCTGGAGTTGTATTCATAGGCTGTGAGCAACCCATATATACAGTGGTGCCCCGCAAGACGAATGCCTCGCAAGACGGAAAACTCGCTAGATGAAAGTGTTTTCCGTTTTGGAGGTGCTTCGCAAAACGAATCTCCTATGGGCTTGCTTCGCAAGACGAAAATGTCTTGCGAGTTCCTGTGGGTTTTTCCCCCTCCCCCCTTTTTCTAAGCCGCTAAGCCACTTATCAGCTGATCTGATAAACTGATAAGCCGCTAAAAGCCGCTAATAGCGCTAATCCGTTAATCCGTCAATGGGCTTGCTTCGCAAGACGAAAAAACCACTAGACGAAGAGAATCACAGAACGGATTCTTTTTGTCTTGCGAGGCACCACTGTATTGTAATAAGAATTTTAAGGTCTTAGATATATATTAAATGTTCATAAATGTACCAAGCAAACATGTACATAAATATATAAACCACACGTCTGAAGCAGCACAGGAAGACAGTCCTGAAACCATTTTGACTCCCAGGCTGACCAAATGTTTCTCTGAAAAGGAGGGAGGAGGTGGAAAAAAAACCATTCCTTGTTACAGGAATTTAGTAATCACCATTTCAAAGGATGACAGACTACCAGGAAAAGACTACCAGGAAAGGCAATCAGATAAGGCATTATCAGATAACCTGGCAGACAGGAAAAAAAACAACATTCAAATTTCTCTTGTAAGGCCACCTTTTCTGTGATGTAGGTATGATGTTTGTGGGGGGTGGTCTTGGGTTACACCCCTTCTGTGATGTATGTATGATGTATGGAGGGGTGGTCTTGAGCTCCAGGGCAGGAAAATTAAAATGTCTATAAAAGGGCAGACACACCTTTGTTCTGGGTCCTCCTCCTTTCCTGTATGTGAGGGGAGCACCCTGTTGCAACAGATCAATAAAGATCAGGCTTACTAGCTGCTTTGCTTCTCAATATTCTCTGGTTGGCCTCTGTTATTTTCTCCTACCAATAGCGAACCCACGTAAGGACTCTATGCTGGCTCTTGGATACCCCATAAGGGAAAAAGGGCAGACTGGTTTTGTTTACAACAATATAAAGCACACAACTTCCCCCCAAGAACCCTGGTTTGTCCCACACAGAGCCACAATGCCCTGGACCCTTACCAAACTATGGTTCCCAGGATGCTTTGGGGAGGCTTTGCTCATGCTTTAAGCGTATGATCAGCACGTAGCCAGAGTTGCACCCGTGCCACACGCAGGCTGCTGTTAATGGGTGCTCTGGAAATAGCAGCCCAGATGGAAAGAAGGGAGGAAGGCATGGTTGGAGTTTCAATAATTAACAGACTAGCCTTAAAGAAACAGAGTGTGCACATGTTTGCTCACTTTTGCAGATCACCCAACAAGAAGCTACTCACAATCATCTTTCCTATTTGCAAGAGAGGCACAGGCTATGCATAGATATCTCAATCTGTCCTACAGAGGGAGCAATGCTGGAGGCACAAAATGTCATGCCCCCCTCCCCTCCTTGGAGGTTGCTTCTGGCAGTTTTAGTTTTGCACAGAATTGTCACCCGGAGAGATCATCGTAAGCCCCTGCATGAATTTGACTTTATAATATTTTCTTAATAGGGATTCACTTTGAAAATTCATACCAAACCTTTCGATCAGATTATTTGCAAGGCAGCTTGCCAGTCCAAAGAATACAAAAACCTCCATCCCAGCCACCTTTAATCCCGTGGCTGGTGAATGTGGCCAGAGTGTGCTCAGTTCTGAAATCCTGGGGCAACTCCCTGTTGTTCTTTCTGACAAGCAAGCTCACTGCATCTGCACTTTCTCTGGCCAATGGATGGGGCCAAACAGGACCTCCCCTTTCCATGATGAATTTCCTGGAAAGTTCAGCCTCTCAGTCATCTCTTCTGCAGAGAGGGATGTTACCCTTTTCTCCCTTGAAAAACAGATTGATCTGAAGGTGGAAGTTGGAAGAGTTACGCTTTCCCCCTCCTCCTCTTTCAGCTCTATGTGTTTCTTAAGTCCCAGATTAATTCTACTGGATCCACATTTTCTACAGGATCCAGCAGCAGTCTTCCAATGCTCTTTGCTCCCCTGGTTAATGGCACAGGCCAGAGTGGATATTTTAGCTGCTTACATTTGGACTTCACCTGCTGGCATTCCCTCCTTTTGATATGACTTTTGGATTATTGGTTTCAGATGCTGGGAGGCACCTTGGAAACATTACGGAAAGGTGGGGTCCAAAATGTTTTATATAAATAAACAAGAAGACTAGGAACCCTTTGGATTCGGTCAGATGACTCCCTCGGGGGTGAACTTACAATCTTCTCCTCCTTGGCTGGTGGGCTCCGCAGGAACCAGCAGAGAGGGGCATATGCAAGGTTGATCCCTCCAATGATGACCATCAGCCAGGGAAAGCCAATGACCCGTACAAGAGAACCCCCTATAGACGGACCTGCAAGCAAAGAATAATATCAATGCTTAGTTAATTCATGAACTAAGTGCATTCAGGCTGTGCAGTAAATTCTGTTTTCAACATTCAGTGTCCTTCAAAAGCTATGCAGTATTCAGAGACAGTGGGCTGATTGGGAGCTGGTGGGGGGATGAAGACAACTTTACAAATTACAACTTGCATCTGTTCTGAGGTTGGGCAAGGGACACAACAGACTCTCTGAGGTGACTTTTTGTTTTGGCAAATTACAGTTGAAATTAGAAAAAAAGCCAAATGTTCTACTGCAGCCTGAGGACCTCTCCAGATGTCCTTTTCTATCACACATTCTTGATGGCTTGTGTTCATGATGCTGTCGGAGCAGTCATAAGCCAGCATGGTGTATTGGTTGGAGTTAAATATTTAAAAGCTAGAAACGAACAGCACATGGGCGCAACCGATAGGCAAAGAAACCACAGGGCGGCAGAGTACTCATCCATACCAAAAGCAAAGCCCATGCAGAAGGCCACGTCAGCAATGGCATAGACACTGCCGTAGACAGAGGTGTGGCGAAGGTCCACCAAATATCCCATGATCGGCATCATTGAAGAATCCACCATACCTATTCCCAGAACAGAAGGGGGGGAAATGCCATGAGACGTAGTATTTAACCATAGCCCAGGTTTCAAACCACATGTGATTATTGTTCTGAAATATTAATATTATTATATTATATTCAGTGCTTTTTTTCTAAAAAAAATATGTTTAGGGGTACTCTCATTTTGACTCAAGAAAATCACCATTTTATAGTTCAAATCAGGGGAAATAAATACAGTAAATGGACAAAAGTACAAAGATTTACAAAATGTTTAGGGGTATGCGTATCCCTGTGTATCCCCCAGGGAAAAAGCACTGATTATATTAATGAATCCCTGTGAAACATTGTGAAGCAATCATATATATGTATAATTTTATTGTATCTAAGCTGGGATAAAGAAAAATATCTCCACTTAACATTTATTGGTTGTTAGATATGGTGGCTATGAAATAACTGCAACAAATAACCCCAAAATACATTGCCTCCCCCATTTTCTTAACACACTACGTTTATGCAATTCAGTCTAGAAGATATATTCCAAGCAGACCTTTTGAATTACCCTGGGAATTTTCCCTGGCACATAGAGGCAAAGGCTTGTATTAGTCATACTCAGACTACTGAGAAATTAATGAGGACGACAAATTTAGGTCCACGAATTTCAGTGGGTCTACTCTGTGTATGACTAACATTCAATGCAACCCAAAATCTTTGCCCTGCCCCATCACAAAAAGCTGAAATGGCAACTCTGAATAACCCATCTGTTGACTCCCCTTAAGCTCCTTACTTGTGAGTCAGATGCAAGAAGTCAACTAAACTAGAATGTGTTTCCTGGTCTAGCATGCACTGTTTGTTTGTTTGTTTGTTTGTTTGTTTGTTTGTTTGTTCTCTCTTATCCCAATTTTGCAGTCACCCTGTCTCTGCAGTGCAGGCTGAGGATGAACACAAAGCTGAGATGCAGAAGGCCAGATGTCTATCAAAGGAACGTATTTCTGTTATACCGATAGCAAAGTGACAATACAGTCCTCTGAGGTTTCCCTTCTCAGGTTACAGAGTATGCTTTCAAGATAATCTGGGTTAGAGTGGAGGGGAAATTTGAGATTTGTAGATGGTTGGCAAGCAGGAACTTTGTAGGGTTCCAGCATGCCGTTTGCTTTTGGGAAACTGATGCAGCTTTAAAGACTAGGGACTCAGGTACACTCGTCAATTACCGTATTTTTCCGTCTATAAGATGCCCCCATGCATAAGGGCATGTATACTATTTTTGGGACTCAGATTTAAGAAAATGGGGGGAGATGGCCCAGAGTATGACACCCCCTAATTTTTGACATTCTTTTATAGGAAAAAAACATAGTCTTATACATGGAAAAATACGGTATATTCTTAAAACTGCGTTATAAACATGCGACAGCAGATGGCATTGAGGGGCAGTGATCTGTCGTTAAGAGTTTGTAGAACATGTTTTCCTGTAGCGTTTTCTTTATCTGTGTAGATCTAGCCAAAGACTGCAATATTTTTACTGAATTCAGAGTCCCAACCCAAAATGGGTCACATTTTTGCCCTGATTTTGAAGTCCCCCTGACCCAAAGTTCAGGGGATATATTTGTAAACATGTATTACAAAAATATCATTTATCTCCAGTATTCAGATTTCACAAGGGAGTGAACCCTATAAAAGGCAAGTCTTGGGAATTCAAGCTGCTCAGGATGAAATGCAGGGAACTCTTCCATTCCTGAGTACCTGTTCCTTTCAGCTTCCTTCTCTCTTCTAGAATAGAAGTCTCTACTGTCTGCAGTTATCACCATTAAAAAGGCAACAGTTTTTCTAGACTTGCTCAGCTCCTGCTGCTGCAGAATATAAAGGGCCAAGGGCCCTGTCTCATCCATATTTATGACCCCTGTTATTCCAGGGACTTCCTGAGGCAAACTATTTATTGAACAACCATCCTCATTTAACAATGTAAGAACAGCCTGCTGGAACAGTGTTTGGCTTGCACAAAGCTAATGCAGAGGTTAGACTATGTTCAGTCTTTATTTAGCATTATTCTTTCATTCCACACCTTTTAATGCACCTCCCTGTCACTTTTCAAACGCCAATTCTTTCAAAAAGTAGATTTGTTGCCCAAGCGCTTTAATCCAGTTTAATTGTGCAAACCTAAATTGGCACAATGCACTCGAATCCCTCCCACAAAATAGTGGCAGTCTGGAGGTATCTCAAGTGTGGACAATCAAGGGCCAAACCTGGTGGGCTCCTGGCCAGAACAAGGATGGGTCCCCTCTGATGGTTGAAGTGCCTGTCCATGCAGGACGATAGTGACCTCCCCTCCAGCCCTTCTCAAAATCCAAGAGCCTGCAGACAGTGCATGTGTGCTCATCCTGGACTGCACCACTTTGGATTGCAGGTGGGGGTATTGTGGGAGGGAATGCTTTCTTCATGTCAAACCCCACACACACCTAGACAAGCCGCATATCCAGGAGAAGACTGCCCCATGACCTTTCTTCCTGGCATGCTAAGATGGATCTTTCATTTTAACTCCAAGCCTGCAAATTCCCCACCAGCCTTTCTAAAGCTGTTTGGCTGTTTTTCAACATGCGTTTTTGCTCTATGTGTTTGCTGCGGACGACTTCAAAACCTTACCAAGGGCAAAGCCAACCCCTCCATTAGGACCGATGAGTCCATAAAGATTTTGAGCCAGGGGGACCTGCAGAACGAAAGAAATGAGATGGGGGTAAGGCCTGGAAAGGACAATAAAAGCCAAAACAGTGCCATGCCTCTTATTTCCTTTACAGCATGGGTAGGCAAACTAAGGCCCAGGGGTCAGATCTGGCCCAATCGCCTTCTAAATCCAGCCTGCGGACGGTCCGGGAATCAACATGTTTTTACCTGAGTAGAATGTGTCCTTTTATTTAAAACACATCTCTGGGTTATTTGTGGGGCATAGGAATTCATCCATCCCCCCCCATTCAAAATATAGTCCAGCCCCCCACAAGGTCTGAAAAAGTTTGCCGACCCCTGCTTTACAGACTTAAAAGCATGGATATATGAGTTCAACACCTGGATATGAAATGAGAGCACTGGCAGAGGAACGGGGGGGGGGGGCAGGGGAAGCGCACCCCCGGCACCATCAGGGAGAGGGTGCCATTGCAACCGTCCCCCACGGGCATGCGCCGCGCACCCCCCACCGTGCTGGGCACCACGCCCCCACAGGCGGCACGCATGCCCCCAGGACACATGCCCCACCCTGTGGGGTGTGTGCCAGCCACACCCCTGCCTGCTCTCCTCCCCCGGTGCCAGAGCAGGCAGCTTCACCACTGAATGAGAGAACACATCTCAATCCAACATGACGACTCAGGTACCAAGAATGACATAGATTAGGAGTCTTGCGACAAAAACGTCACAGTGTGGAGTGTCCCTATTCAGGGTTCCAGCAAGCCAGCCATGGGCCATCCCAGGATACTCCAGCCCTTCAGCTAATCTGTTTCTTGAAGGGAAGGTGCCTGGGACGGTCCTGGTCCTGGCCCTATAGGCCTTGGTGGTAGAGAAGGCTCTTCCAGGGGTTCCCTGCTGGATAACCTCGGATCCAGAGGTCGTCTGATCTTCTGCAGCATGTTCAACGTCACGCTCCTGCTGCTTATCTGGTGAGTCTGCAGCGTCTGACTCTGTGCCTGGATTGCTGCTGGATTGTTTCATGGGTCATGACATGGGGAGTGCTTAAACCACAGTTTCCTGGTTTGGACATGGTAGGAAACCATGGCTTGACAATTCATATACAGGTGAAACTCGGAAAATTAGAATATTGTGGAAAAGTTCATTTATTTCAGTAATTCAATTTTTTAAAAAGTAATATTTATTAAAATTTCAAATAGTACAGAAAAACAAAAAGAAAAAAGAAAAAAACAAAAAAATTCAACCTTTAGAATCCCATTTTCAATGACTTCTTTCCACAACTTCCCCTCACCTCCCCTTCTTGTATTCCAAATCCAAATATTTACCCAACAAGTTCTTATCTCTAGTTTCTTAACCTTAGTTTGTTATTATGCTTATTTATATTAAATTTTTACCCTTGATTCATTATTATATTTAATTCAATTTGTGTATCAACTTTTAACTTATGTGCCTTATTCATTTATAAAAAGAAAAACCTTTTCTAAGGTTGACCCTATTACCCTTCCACGAATTCCCCATTCTTATAGTGATAACATCATAAAATTAAACACAGAGTAAAAAAGATCAGGCCCCCTTTGGATTTCCAAACCCCACCCTTCCCTCCCCGGTTTCAATCCCAAAACCATAGTCCATTAGTCCATCTATTTAGCCTGGAGACCTCACGTCCGAGGCTCTTAAATCTCTCTCAGTCCCTTTCTGCCGGCTTCTTTGAAAGTCCCTTGTGTTTAACACCCAGTCTCGAAGGGGCACTCTCTCTATAATGTCCATGTTCCTTCCAGCCAGGCCTCCTTGTTTAAAGGTGGAGCTCAAGTCCTGTTTCTTAAGTCCAAATGTCCCAAAAGCTCCAGCTTCCACCTTGATCAAATTGGCAATCCCAAGATCTTCAGTTCTCCACAAAAGAAGATCTTTCCATTCCTCATTTCTGGGTTCAGACCAAATTTTCTTCTTCCGATCCTTGTTTCCTTTTATAACCATCTTGGCAGGCCTCTGGCTCTCATTTACCTTCTGTGACATTTCAGCCCCTCCTTTCTGCTCCTCCTCTTCAGTCTCTGGTTTCTTTTCTTGTCCAGCTGCCTGTGTTTTGAACATCAAGTCCTTTTCCAACTCAATAGGTATATTTGCTGTTGACTTCAGTTTTGTAGGACTTGTAGACAAAACATGGCCTATCTTGTACATCTTGCGCAGCTTTCCCATGAGAAAAACAACCTCATCCAAATCAGCCAGAATTTTCCGACCTATTTCCATTCTTGTAATGTCCGTGAACCCCCTCTAGAGGGATTCTGGTTACTTAGTATTCCTTTCACTTCCAGTCCAAAAATCAGATTAATTTGTTTCAATCTTTCTTTACTTTCAACACCTTGTAACAATGTAGTCGGCTAAACCAAAGCTTTCAATTTTTTCCAACTTTGACAGCTAATTTGACAGCTGTCAAAATCTTCTGTAACTCCTCAACAGGCTCCTTTCGCGGGTTGCTCCTGGTCTCGGGAAGGGTGGCACTTAATAAAAAAAAATAAGCTCCTATCCTCCAGCACAGTAACTTATACTTTTAAATCCGTGGAATTAATAACTTTTATCCAATCAGGAAAAAAACAACTCTTCTCTCAACCTTAGTTGGCAAATCCTTGCTTTAAAATGTTTACAATGGGGGGGAGACGGACTTCCTCTTTGCACCTCCCCCGCTCGTGCCAGATCCACAAAAAAGGAAAAATTTTAATCCAATTTTCAAATTACTCACGGGTTGTTGTTCTTGATTTTTAGTCCAAATTTTTAAAGGAAGAAGTCAGCGCTCTCCGACGAATGGCATGCGGCTTCGCTCGGCAGGGGAAGCAGTAGACTCACAGAACAGCGCCGCTCCCTGTCCCCCCGTTCCGTAGCCTTTAAAAAGGCTCCTTCGCGGGTCGGAAGGGCGCTAACGGTGCCCACCGAGTCAACATGTCCACGGGCATCCGCGCCCGTGGTTTTTAAGGGTCCCCGCGTCGCCGGCGCGGCAGGACCCGACCCCTATCGAGCAGACTCCCTCCGGAGCTCGGAGGAAATCCGCCATTCGGCGATGGCGCCAACCCGGAAGTCCCTATGTCAGTAATTCAATTTAAAAGGTGAAACTAATATATGAGATAGACTCATGACACACAAAGTGAGATATGTCAAGCCTTTATTTGTTATAATTGTGATGATCATGGCTTACAGCTGATTAACAATCTCAGAAAATTAGAATATTAAATGAGACCTGAGTACATATGTATGCTTCTACTTCTCCGAAGTCCAATATTGCTCTATTTGCAATCCTTGTTTTGCTGATTTCATTTAATATTCTAATTTTCTGAGATTGTTAATTTGGGGTTTTCATCATCTGTACGCCATAATCATCACAATTAAAACAAATAAAGGCTTGACATATCTCAAGCCTATCTCATACATTAGTGTCACCTTTTCAGTTGAATTACTGAAATAAATGAACTTTTCCACAATATTCTAATTTTCCGAGTTTCACCTGTAAAGATGGGCATGGAAGGAGATGGGCTATGACTTTAATTCATCACTTGAGCAAACCACTGTTTATTGGAGAGAAACCTAAGTCTGAATTGGGCTACTGCTTTACTATTTGGGTGCGGGGGTGTGTGGATTTTGCTCTCCTGGTAGATCATCGGTCTTCATTTCATAGGACAGAAAATACTTGACTAGTCTGCCGCCACCAAATTCTCTTCCAGGATTCCTTTCCCACTCATAACACAGATGGCCAGAGTTAAGCTGGCCCTGCTGCTTCTTGGCCTGGCTCCCCATTACAGCTGATTTCTCTGCATGTCAGTCATGGAATACAGATTCACTAGCGTACTCACGCAAAGGAGGCTGACTCCCACTACCACCATCCCAATCAGTGAGCAGAGCCACCTATAAAGAAAAGGCAATTGGTGAGAGAGAGATCCGAGCATGATCTGAAGGGCACAGCAACCTTTCTGAAGCTAAGCAGGTTGAATAAAACTGACAATCTCATGCTGCTGTCACACAGATCTACGATGACACCACACTTGGAATACTATGTGCAGTTCTGGTTGTACATCTCAGAAAGGGTACTGTTGACCCAGAAAAGGGAAAGAAGGGGGCAAACAGGGGGCTGGATTTGCTGCCCTACAAATAAAGGTTACGTTTGAGGTTATTTCATTGAGGAAAAAACAGCATGAAAGGGGAAGCATTTATTAAACTTGGCATGCAAAAAGTCCAAGGCTGGATTGCTGCCTCCAGTCAGCATCCAAGATGGATGGGGCAATGGTACGAATAGGTTTTTAAGGCAAGTCCTGTGTTTCCCAAAGGTCATAAAAGTGACTCACGGATTCACAGGATTCAAACCTCTTTGGGCTCCTCCACTTACCGCCCCATTTTGTTGGCTAGCATCCCAAAGAGGTTGGTACCAATGAGGTAAGACAGGCTAGCAGGCAAGAAAGCTACCCCTGCAAAACAGAGAAGCATCAGTCTGAAATAAAAGCACATGGCATTTTCTGCAAAGGGACAGAATGACCTTGCAGAACTCTCCTTAAATCCCTGTCACGTGCAGAGATACATAAATGCAGCAGCGGACACCTACAGGAGGCCAATCCTCTAACAATGGTCAGGGACAATAGGTCTTGTTAAACCAATACGTATGCATTGAAGATATGTCCCTATATATTTATTTATTTATAGAGTGGGGGAGGAACAAGATTTTAAAATGGGATGAAACATATTTGCAGAGGACCGGTCTAACAATGGGTATTAGCCATCATAACAAAATTAAACCACCAGCTATAATGGTGTTATTGGCTGAATACCAGTTGCCAGATGGGAAACCCAGCCAGATGGGCAACGTATAAAAATAATAGCATTATTATTATTATTATTATTATTATTATTATTATTATTATTATCCACTTCCTCTCCAAACTGCACAGGTATCATGTTCTCAAAACTCTGGTGGGTATCTCATTCACAAACACAGAGAGATTCCCAGCTATCAGGAGACCATCCCCTAAACATGGCCTTCAAGCTCTGCTTGTCGGATTTCAATAATAATGATGATGATGATGATGATGATGTATTTGTACTCCATCCATCTGACTGGGTTGCCCAGTCTGAATAGCATCTGAATAGCTACAACTGGAGTGGATGATTGACCAAATGAGCCATCCAGTAAGGCTATTCCTAAGTAGTCTTAAGGGGAGAAAGAGGGGCACGTATAATAAAAAAACTAGATTTCATGTTGCCAATTGTGGTGAAAGGTGGGACTCAGACTGGGTATCATTGCCTTAACTAGATTTCCTCACTACTGGCTCCCTGGATGTTGTTGAACTATAACCTCCACCAGCTCCATCCAGCATAGGCAGTTGTCAGGGATGATGGGAGATGTAGTCAAGCAACATCTTCAGAGCCCATTTGGGGGGGGGGCTCCTATGTCTCCTTGTTTTGAAGGTGTCATGAGATAATCTTACCCCTAGCTCCTTTGATCATTTGCAAAATCTTGGCTGAGATATACTCCTATCTCTCTGAATCCCTGGGCATCATAGATATTCCATACCTATGTTGTATTCAAAACAAGTTCCATGGCAGACCCCTTTTTTAAACTAGTCCATATGAAACCAACCCATTTCCTCCCTTACTCCAGCCTCATGCTCTGGACCAAGAGAACAGCAATTTGATCTGCAGTTATAATTAAATCCAAATCAAATATTTGACAGGCTGTCAGTTGGCAGTTGCTTAGCTTTAATTTACTCTCCTCCGGCTTACAAATGTGTTGCAGGCACCTCTGTTTGCCTGGATATGTCACAGCATCCTTATTGAAACCCAGCCATTTGTGTTTAATTTCCTCTAAGATAAACCCTTATGTTTATCTTGCCAGTGCTCTGGGAAAATCCATGCTCTTCTGCTTGTGAAACACCAGGTTAGGCAAATAAAAGCAATAATTGAAAAATGCCCTGTGCCAATAGTTCAAAAATACTCAAAATGATGATGATGTCATTCGTCAGCCTTAAGAACGTAAGATAAACCAAGTCAAAGGCCCCTATAGTCCAGCATCCTGTTCTCACAGTGGCTAACCCAGGCACCCCCAACCTTCAGCCTTCCAGATGTTTTGGACTACAATTCCCATCATCCCTGACCACTGGTCCTGTTAGCTAGGGATCAGGGGAGTTGTAGGCTGGAGGGCCGCAGGTTGAGAATGCCTGGGCCAACCAGATGTTGCTGCAAAGACCACAAATGCAACCTGAGTGCAACAGACAGTTAAGTCCAGTTAAAGGAGACTCTGGGGTTGCGGCACTCATCTCGCTTTCAGGCCAAGGGAGCCAGCGTTTGTCCACAGACAGCTTTCTGGGTCATGTGGCCAGCAGGACTAAACCACTTCTGTCTGGCACAACAGAACACCATGACAGAAACCAGAGCGCACGGAAATGCCATTTACCTTCCCACCACAGCGGTACTTATTTATCTACTTGGACTGGTGTGCTTTCGAACTGCTAGGTTGGCAGGAGCTGGGACAGAGCAACAGGAGCTCACCACCGTCGCATGGATTCAAACCGCCAACCTTCTGATCAGCAAGCCCAAGAGGCTCAGTGGTTTACACCACAGTGCCATCCGCGTACTGTTACAGCTGTTACAATCTACTTGCTCATTGTTAGGTTTTATCTACTGGACTGGAACCATGTTTAACTAATCGGGTTTAAGGTTCCATTGTACTCATAGAATCATAGAATTGTAGAGTTGCAAGGGACCATCTAGTCTAACTCCCTGCAATGCAGGAATCTCAACTAAAGCATCCGAGACAAATGGCCATCCAAACTCTGCTTAAAAACCTCCAAGGATGGAGAATCCACTACCTCCTGAGGGAGCCCATTCCACTGTCAAACATCTCTTACGTCAGAAAGCTACTCTTAACATTTAGTCAGAATCTCCTTTCTTGTAACTTGAATCCATTGATTCGAGTCTTACAGTCTCGAGTCTTACAAGCTTGTTTCATCTTCCGTGTAAAGCCCTTGAGATGTTTGAAGATGGCTCTCCTCTCACTCTCCTCCTTTTCAGGTTAAACATGCCCAACTCCCTCAACTGTTCCTCATAAGGCTTGCTCCATATGAGCTGGGGCTATTTATTATTTTATTGCCCTTAGTTATTTATTTATTGCATTCATATATCACTTTTTTGTACAAGGAGTTCATGGTGGCATACATACATGGTTCAATGACAACCAACACTCAGGTCTATTGATTTCAATAGGTGTACTAGTAGGACTAACATTGGATACAACTCAATGACTGGCCCAGGATCACGCAGTGGACAACTATAACAAGCAGGGATTTGAACCAGTGTGCCAGTAACCCAGCTGATGTGTACGTGTATCTCACACATGATGGGAAGTGACTGAGAGTTGGCAAAGTGCTAGGCTCCAGAGCAGAGGACTATAAGGTTCTCCACTGTTCATGAAGGGGTAGGAGTCTGGGGGGATAGGCTGGCAAGAAAGGATAAAAAGTTCTCAAACAACTCCAGCTCCAGCCCTTATGGAGCAAGTTGTCATCTTGGAGCTATCCAAGGTCCTGCAGTACCAATCTGGTGGTACCCAGATGTCCATTGTTCTGCATAGTCTCCTGTTCATGGTCCAAACAAGTCAACTGCCCTGAAAAGAGAGCAGTGGGATCTTTGCCACTAATGCAGAGATGAGGAATCAGCAGCCTTCCATATGTAGTCAGATTTCATCTCCCATCAGCCCCAGGCAGCAGTGATCAGGAATAGTGGTAGTCTAGCAACATCTTATCCTCAATTTCAGAATAACGATTCCTCTTTCTTCTTCCCATGTTTCACAGGTTCTGTGTCTCTCATTTGTAACATCCTTCTCATCCTTCTTTGCTCCACTGCTTGTTCTTAGAAGCGAGCAGAAAGGTCATGCTCACAGGCCCTTATTTAGCCAAGGCTTCCTGCTGACTAACTGGTAGTTAACTTGATTAGTGGCTCTCGGGAGCACTACTGAGCCTAGGTAGCAATTTAATTTGGGAAGAAAGCATAGCTGAGAGCATCCCCCCAGGCCCCTCCTCCCCAAATTGAATTTCGGGGGGGGGGGCGTTTTACAGAAAAGGTAGGCAATTTCATCTCATTATCCAGTCTCCAAGGCAGCGCATAATTGCCATGTACCGAGTCACTCTTCCTGTGCCTCTGAAGATACCTTTGTTGTTGCTATTTTAAATCTGTAGGTGCACCTTCAAAAGCCATGTTGTTTGATATGGTTGTGTTGGCGGGGGTGGGGTGGGTTCCTCTTGAAGTTAGCAGTTGGAGGCATGGGTGGAAAAGTGCTCTCACACCTAGTTGCATGCAAAACCTTGCACATTGAGGCCCAAGTCATTTTACTAGCTAAGGTGAAGATAATGCCCCATCTATTCCATATATTGAAGCCAAGTGGGCTGCAAGTTGACTCTTGGGGCACTTCCAGACTGCAGCTATTTTCAGATGGGATTAAATCACACATTGGCAAATTCATGGTGTGCAATTAATCAGCCTTCCCAGTCTTGCACAGCGGACCGATTTCCGAAAAGATCACAGCATTTGTGATAAGGAGAGTGATGAGGAAAGGTAGTAAAAAGTGTGGGATAATGCTAGCATTGACAGAATGTTGTTTAACCTCTACACACACACACACACACACACACACACACACACACAACCACAATCAAAACAGGTCTTCATTAAATAGCCAACTGCATCTAACTCCACACAAAAGGAATCAAAATGAATGCTCAGTAAATAGCCAACCTCTTCTAATCTCTCTGGAAACAAATTAGAATGAATTTTCATTAAATAGCCAACATTGTCTAATCTCCATGGAAACAAATCAGAATGAACTCTCAAATAAGTAGGTTGTCTCAAAGTCCTTTTACCTCAAGGCTAGTGATGGGAGTGTCTAACCCATGGGTAGGCAAACTAAGGCCCGGGGGCCAGATCTGGCCCAATCGCCTTCTAAATCTGGCCTGCGGATGCTCCAGGAATCAGCATGTTTTTACATGAGTAGAATGTGTCCTTTTATTTAAAATGCATATCTGGGTTATTTGTGGGACCTACCTGGTGTTTTTACATGAGGAGAATGTGTGCTTTTATTTAAAATGCATCTGTGGGTTATTTGTGCGGCTTAGGAATTCGTTCATTCCCCCCCAAAAAATATAGTCTGGCCCCTCACAAGGTCTGAGGGACAGTGGACCGGCCTCCTGCTGAAAAAGTTTGCTGACACCTGGTCTAACCTGCACACCTGAGGACAGCAGGTTAACAAAGCAGAATGCATGGCACACAGAGCCCTAGAATGGCTAGGGAGCTCAAGAGGAATGGCAGGGGGCTGCTGCTGCTGACCCCCATCCCAACACCTGCCACCCGAGAATTGCCCCCCCCCCCAAGACCTCACAATCACCTGAAAGTCACTCCTTGGCTACTTCAGACCCCCTTTGGCTAAAGGCTAGTGGCCTTTGCCAACTGATAGCCAGGAAGGATATGAAAAAGAACCTACCCAGTTGCCACTCTGGGGAGCACATGGTTTGCATCATCCAAATGGGCAAAGTGGCTTCCAGGATCGCCACCCCCATGTTGGCAAAGCAGATTGAGCCTGGAGGGAGATGAGAGATACCTGCGTGGTCACCATTCTTGTTAAGAAAGCAAAAGGCAAAGCAATCCCCCATCATCCAGTGTGGTGTAGTGGCTAGGAGCAGTAGTCTTGCAATCTGGGGAACCGGGTTCGTGTCTCCGCTCCCCCACCTGCAGCTGCTGGGTGACCTTGGACCAGTCACACTTCTTTGAAGTCTCTCAGCCCCACTCACCTCATCGAGTGTTTGTTGTGGGGGAGGAAGGGAAAGGAGAATGTTAGCCGCTTTGAGACTCCTTAAAGGGGATGATAAAGCGGGATATCAAATCCAAACTCTTCTTCATCCCTGACCATTGTCCATGCCAGCGGTGGCGGATGGGAGTTGGGTATCCAACAGCATTTGGAGGGCTACAGCTTCCCCACGCCTGGTGCAGAGAATCCCAGAAGCTCCAGAAGTAGCATATTTTGAAGCCCCTTTTGGCAATATGAATTAATAAATAATCAGAATACAAATAAGTTCCCGCCGATGCCCAGAGGTAAAGGAATTCTGGAATAAAATCCTAAAGGTTATTAATGAACTGTTTAAAGTGAAGCTTCCAGTAGACTTTGATTTCATGACAGTGGGTATACTTGGAAACATGGCTATAGAGAAAGGGGACCAGTTTACTTTCAAAGCTATGATATTAGCGGGAAAGGCAACGATAGCTTTAGGTTGGAAAGATAAAGAAAAATGGACAGTAGAGGCATGGAATAGTTATTTGTTTGAACTTATTCAGTTGGACATTGTCGCAGTCATGTCACAGGAAACATCGTGGAAGGACAAGTCCACCACGATAAGGAACAGATGGAACTCCTATCTTCAATGGATAGAAACTACTGGAACAAAAGACATTTGGTGGAAACTAAAGACGCTATGGCTGTGGCTGAGGATGATTGTTTGAACCCTTCCAACGGATATGGGGGGGAGGGAGGGGAAGGGAAAATTGTACGGGAAATTTTAAAACTGGAAGGAGATAATGTATGTAAAAAGCCCGAAATAATAATAACAATAAAAAACAAATAGGTTCTCCCCGCAAATGAAAATGGGGACCTCCCTATTCTCAACCCAACAGATCTTGTTTCTTTCCACTGTTTCCCTCGGCATGTATTTCATTGAAAGAATCAAACGTTCAAAGTGACAAAAGCAGTAGAATCAGAGGAGCAAAGGTTCACTAAAACAGGGGAGACTCACCTGCAGCCAGGGCTGGCCCAAGACGTTTTGCTGCCCCACGCAAAGGGGAAAATGCCTCCCCCTTCAATGTACAGAAGGTGAATGAAATGGCAGGTGACTCTGACTTCAACAAGGTGGTGAGGCATCCTTCTCCACCACACCTGAGGTAGCAGGAGGACCTTTACAGTATCCAGAACTTTAGAGGACCCAGAAGGGGGACATGTGGCAACAGAGAAGAATGGAGCTGCTGCTGTTCCAGAGCATCTGCTGCCTGAGGCAGCTGCCTCCTCATGCCCAATGATAGGGCTGGCGCTACCTGCAGCCCTCCAGAACCGCAACTCCCATCAGCCCCAGCTAGCATGGCCAGTGATCAAGATGGTGGCAGTTTTAGTCCAGAAGCATCTGGAGGGCCACATGTCGGCTAGTCCTGCTCTTAGAAAAGGGAGCTGCTTTTTAATTAATTTATTTTATTAATAAATGTGTTTGTTTTGCCCTCCCCCTTGATTGATGCTTGGGGTTTAGTTTTGTTTCTGGGAGGGGTGCACACACTTTCTGAAGTTTATAAAAATGTTCCTCTCGCCAGCTCCATATGCAAAAAAGCTAAATTCCAGTGATGAATATCCATGACCCCAAATATCCAGGAGGAAGGCATGGCGACTTACCTGCTGCAATCAAAATGTAAGGGTCTCCTAGCAAGGTCAGCAGCGGAGTCCCTTTCGTACTCTGGAAGACACACAGAAAAAGGTAGATTTTATTTTTTGCAATAATTCTAAAACAATTAAAAAACTAATAAGTGTATGTTGTACCTACCTCAGGCGAAATCTTTGATGGATGTAAGATACAAAGCTGTAAAGCTAACACAGAAATATTGTTACTGGCTTGCTTTTCTTGGAATGTCATTTCAACTTTGCTCTTAATGGTGATGTTTTGATGTTCCCTCTCTTTCAATTTATTGCTTCACTCACTCCCCACAAATCCTAGGAACTGTGGTTTATCCTTCACAAGAGTTACAATTCCCAGCATACTTATCAAACTACAGTTCCCAAGATTCTCTGCAGGGGGGAAAGTCATGGGAGTTAAATGTATGGTGAGGCTGTGATCTCGGCTCTCATTTGGCTTTGGAGCTTGGGCGGTCAAATCCTAAGCAAATTTATCCAGAAATAAGTCCCACTATGTTTAGTGATATTTACTTCAAGGGAAATATATTCATCTCTGCCAAGCTAAGCAGTTGGCTCCTTACCTCTCTCGCCCTGACCTAGCCACTGTGATCCATGCGACGGTCACCTCCAGACTTGATTATTGTAACTCACACTACATGGGGCTGCCCTTGAGACTGACGCAGAAACTCCAGCGGGTGCAGAATGCTGCGGCGAGACTCCTTACGGGGTCCTCGCTGTGGGATCACATTCACCCGGTGCTATACCAGCTGCACTGGCTCTCGGTGGAGTACAGGATTAGGTTTAAGGTGCTGGTTTTAACCTTTAAAGCCCTATACGGCCTAGGACCCTCGTACCTACATGACCGCCTCTCCTGGTATGTCCCACAGAGGACCTTACGGTCTTCAAACAAAAACATCTTGGAGGTCTCGGGCCACAGGGCGGTTAGGCTGGCCTCAACCAGAGCCAGGGCTTTTTCGGCTGTGGCCCCAATCTGGTGGAACACTCTGTCACAAGAGACAAGGGCCCTGTGGGACTTGACATCTTTCCACAGGGCCTGCACCAGGCCTTTGGCCAAGGCACAGTCTGACCCCCCTCCTTTGGTAATCCTCATAGAACTCTAGCCCAATGGTTGCCATTAATTTGATTCTGAATTGATTTTAGAATGAATTGATTGTAGAATGCTGCGTTACTTTTACTGTTGGTAGCCGCTCTGAGCCCGGCTTCGGCTGGGGAGGGTGGGATATAAATAAAATTTTATTATTATTATTGAAGGACTACAGCCTGATGAGATCCCATCCACAACGTGCACTTAAGGCACATTTAAAGCATTTGACTTCCCCCAAAGAATCCTGGGACCAATAGTGTATTCCTCATAAAAGTAAAGGTGAAGGACACAGGTGGCGCTGTAGTCTAAACCACTGAGCCTCTTGGGCTTGCCAGTCAGAAGGTTGGGGTTTGAAACTGTACAACAGGATGAGCTCCTGTTGCTCTGTCCCAGCTCCTGCCAAATTAGCAGTTCGAAAGCACACCAGTGCAAGTATATAAATAGGCACCGCTGTGGCGGGAAGGTAAACAGTGTTTCTGTGCGCTCTGGCTTCCGTCACGGTGTTCCATTGTGCCAGAAGCGGTTTAGTCATGCTGGCCACATGACCCGGAAAATTGTCTGTGGACACGCACCGGCTCTCTCGGCCTGAAAGCGAGATGAGTGCCACATCCCCATAATCACCTTTGACTGGACTTAACTGTCCAGGGGTCCTTTACCTTTTTTACTCCTCAAAGAACTATAATTCCCAGCACACTTAAAAACTACAGTTCCCAGGGTTCTTTTGAATAAGCCATGTAATTTAATTGTGTGTTAAATGGACTTTAAATGTATGGTGTGGGTATTTGTAGCTCAGCTTGCCTCAGTCATGCAGTTGTCTTGATCCTGCCACTAGTTGTGTCATCATGGTAGGGTATCCATGCCCCTGCACACCAGAATGAGCATGGGGCGGTCCTCAAATACATCACAGCTGGCTTAACACATTTTGAATGGAGTTTTGAAGTTCTACATCGAAAGAAGTCCTGCCCCACACATGCCTTGTAAGACCATTAAGTCCAGAGCCTAAAATTGCCAAACTGCCCCACTGCGTGACACCCCAGAGAGCTACTCACCTCCATCCAACAGAGCTAAGAATGCCAAGATCATAAAAGGAGATGACCTCCCAACAAATTCATACATGACGCTTCCGAAAGGAGCACCGACTGCAAGGAAAACAGTGATGATCAGTGCTCCATCAGTGTTGGAAAAAGCAACCATAGAAACAGAACGAGGTTTATAGCAGTGGGGAACCCTTCTCACCCCCAAGGGCAGCATTCAATTGAAATATTGAATTGAAATACTTTATTGTCACTTGTACAACTTGTATACAGTGAGATTACACGAGGACCCCCCACTCAGACCTCTTAGTCTTAATTAACCTCATTTACTGACGCACACCCACCAAACCCAAAAGTCAGTTGCCCTGTTGTTATCTTTTAATTCAGCAGCCTAACAGCCCATGGATAGAAGCTGCTCTTTACCCTGTTGGTGCGACTTATCATGCTTCTATATCTTCTGCCTGAGGGCAGGAGATCAAGAAAGTGCCGGCTAGGGTGTGAATCATCCCTGAGAATTTTCCTCACTCTCCTGAGGCAACGTTCTTCCGCTATTTCATCCAGTGGATTCACGGGACAGCCCATAATATCTTGTGCTGTATTCACCACCCTCTGTAGGCACTTCCTATCAGTTGATGTCAAACCAGCATACCACACTGTGATGCAGTATGAAAGGACACCTTCTATTGTTGACCAGTAGAAGGAGATCATCAGATGTTGATTGACATCGTTCTTCCGCAATACTCTGAGGAGATGGAGTCTCTGTTGGGCTTTCTTAACCACCTGGGTTGTATTTATTTTCCAAGTAAGGTCTTTGTGGAGTGTGGTGGTCTTCACTGAGATAAACTCCATTCCTCAAGTGGCCAGTAGCCAGCAGAGCCAGAGGAAAACTGGGTGAAGCAGCAAATGTGAATGTTGGCATTGTACAGTAGGCTAGTTTCTACGCAGAAGCAAACTCTGCCCTCCATGCAGATCAAAGGTAGAGGCATGAGCCGAGTTCAAGAACACATTTCAGCCAGGCAAAACTGCCAAAAAGGGGCATGAAACAGGGGCAGTGTATCTGGTATGGCCTGAGGAGATTCCCAAGGCTTGGATGGCTGCATTTGGTCTTCAGAGTCCGAGGTTCCATATTCCTGCCTCTGAGGATCAGCACCTGATTCCTCCAAGGCTTCAGAATGAAGGGAAAGGTAAAGGGACCCCTGACCATTAGGTCCAGTCATGGCCGACTCTGGGGTTCCGGCGCTCATCTCGCTTTATTGGCCGAGGGAGCCAGCGTACAGCTTCCGGGTCATGTGGCCAGCATGACTAAGCCACTTCTGGCGAACCAGAGCAGCGCACGGAAACACTGTTTACCTTCCCGCCGGAGCGGTACCTATTTATCTACTTGCACTTTGACGTGCGTTCAAACTGCTAGGTTGGCAGGAGCAGGGACTGAGCAATGGGAGCTCACTCCGTCACAGGGATTCGAACCGCCGACCTTCTGATCGGCAAGTCCTAGGCTCTGTGTGGTTTAACCCACAGCGCCACCCACGTCCCTTCAGAATGAAGGTAGTTCGCTTCAATGGAGTGGAGAGGAGAGAGGTTGCTAGCAGGATTGGACAAATCATTTTTATTCCTTATGATCTCCCATTTATTAATACTGTTACTGTTCATACAGAGGCATCAGTGCACATTTACACATTCTTAGAGTGTTTCATACAGTCCCCTGCCCCAAGACGTATCCCTGCGCCCAAGAAGCCTTGAGCATGAATTGGGGAAGACAAGAGGAAGAAGAGGAGGAGGAAGAGGAGGAGGAAGCAGGTACTGTAAGGTGAGCAGACTGTGAGTCTATCGTTGAGACAGAGAGGAGGGGAAAGTGGGGAGATAATCGGCTAGTTTAAGCCCCTGAGAGCTTACGGCATCATGGAGATTTGGACCTCCCTGCTTCTTGACATACTGTAAGGCAGACACCTTCACTAGACTGTTTTCATTACCTGCTAAAAACAATTTTGTTTTGGCAAGCCTGTTCAGATGAGTAGAATGTTGACATGCGGTTTAATTTGGCTTTTTGCTTATCATTGATTTTTATTGTTTATGACAGTTTAAATACTGAAGTTGTTTTTACCTCTCTGTGTTTTCATCTGATGATTGTGTTGTTTTATTCTTTCTGTAAACCGCTTTGAGGTTTTTATTGCCATCAAGCAGAATACTGTATACAATTTGTGACATAACTAAACAACCTGCCTGGATCTAAGTGGGCATCACAAATTAGAAATAGTGGTTCAGGGGAGCACAGGAATGTGATACTTAGCAACAGGCTAGTGGATAAACACCGTGCAGTGGACAGAGTGTTTTGGGCTTTGGTGATGAAGACTCAGGAATGAAGAGGAGGCTCATTCTTTAGCCCAGCAGAGGTCCTCATCATCCTTCATCATTGGCCATGCTGGCTGAGGCTGATGGGAGTTGGAGTCCAGCAATGCCTGATGGGTCCCAGGTCTAATTAGACGGGATAATGGAAGCTGAGCAAAGGAAAGACTGAAGCAGTATAGAGAGGCAATCCACCAGCATAAGTTCTGACATTTCTACCTGTTTGCTGTGGATGTGAAGGATTACTCACCCAGCACTCCCAAAGCCAGGCCCCCCAAGGCTATTCCCATGGCATTTCCCCTCTCGTTGTCATCCGTGTACACACTTGCTAGCATCCCCAGACCTGCAAACAGAGAGAATAAAGCCACTGTGGTGAAGTGGTAAGCGTGTTGGGCTACAACTTAGGAGCCCAGGGTTCAAATCTCCACTCATCTGTGAAGCTCCCTGTGTGACCTTGGGCCAATCCTCATCTCTCAGTCTAACCTCCTCACAGGATTGTTTTGAGGGCAAAAAGGGAAGCAGGAGAGCTATGCTTGAGCTCCTTGGAGGAAAGGTGGGCTATAAGGTAGTGAAGAAATAAGTTTTGAGTGTCATTCTGGACTCCTCATTTAGTAGCACAGGAGGCTGCCTTATAGAGTGCAAGGTCATTGGTCTATCTGACTATCTGGCAAGTGGGCAGTAGCGTCCGTTGGGGGTGCAGGAGGCAAGGAAGCCAGCAGCTGGTAGAGCCAGAGTCAAGGGAAGCTCTTTGTAGTTTTGTCCCATCATCCATACTGAGCTCTACAAGGGCAACTCTGAGATTAATGAGAAGGAAGCTCCCAACCAGAGGTATGATGGCAGGAAGATGGGGTCTGGTTGAAGGTTGACAGGTTAGTGGGGCAGTGCCCTTTCCCCCCAATGGACCAGCATCCACTGGTACCAGCTCTTTAGGGTTTTAGACAGGGTCCTAGTCCTACCCGAAGATGCCAGGGAGAGAACCTGATACCTTTTCCACACAACACATGTGTTACACCCCCTCCTCTATGGTGTGCCTTCTAAAGTAAAAAGAAAAGGTAAAGGAACCCTGGATGGTTAAGTCCAGTCAAAGGCGATTATGGGGTTGCGGGATTCATCTCGCTTTCAGGCAGAGGGAGTCGGCGTTTGTCCACAGACAGCTTTCCACGTCATGTGGCCAGCATGACTAAACCGCTTCTGGTGCAATGGAACACCGTGATGGAAACCTGAATGCATGGAAACACCGTTTACCTTCCCACCACAGCTGTACCTATTTATCTACTTGCACTGGTGTGCTTTCACACTGCTAGTTTGGCAGGAACTGGGACAGAGAAACGGGAGCTCACCCCGTTGCGGGGATTCTACCTGCTGACCTTCCAACTGGCAAGCCCAAGAGACTCAGTGGTTTAGACCACAGCGCCACCCTCTCCAGGTAGCATGTAGCTACAGCTGCAGCCCCTCCTCTAAGGTGCACCCTCTATGAAGAGTCCTCTCCTGCTGCCTTTGCACACAGGGACTGGGCTGGTGTCTGCTGGCACCCCAGGATACAATCGTAGCAGCACTGCTGGTAAGGCCTGCCCACATATTTACCTGCAACAGATGAACAGGCAGAGCCAATGCCTTGGAGCGCTCGGGCGATGAACAGCAAAGTGTAGGTACTCGAGAACGCAAACACTAAGAGAAGGAAACAGATGTGCCCAGTTGTAACAGTGGCATAGTCAGGTTATTGGTTTGATGTTTGTGAAGTGCTTTAAACCCTCTGCAGCAGAGATGGGGAACATTCTCTCAAGGCCTGCATTCTCTTCCCAGCAACTTTCTGATGGCCATGTGCTTGTGTTGGGCGGGGCCAGAGACAAAAGTGGGCGGAGCATGTAATCTGAGGGAAGTTCTGAGGGCCAGACAAACAGGCTTGGAGGACCATGTTTGGCCCCTTGGCTTGACGTTCCCCAGCCCTGCCCCATGATATTGCTGCTTCAGTTATTGCTATTGCATCTTATTTGTAGTCTATGTTGAGAATCCCAGGCTGAAAAGGAGGAATGTACAGTGGTACCTTGGGTTACTAACGCTTCAGGTTACAGACTCCACTAACCCAGAAATAGTACCTCGGGTTAAGAATTTTACTTCAAGATGAGAACAGAAATTACGCGGCAGCGGGAGGCCCCATTAGCTAAAGTGGTACCTCAGGTTAAGAACAGTTTCAGGTTAAGAATGGACCTCCGGAACGAGTTAAGTTCTTAACCAGAGGTACCACTGTAATTATAGCAGCAGCAGTTATCAATACCTCTAATTCCTTCAGCCCTCCAGATGTCGCTAAACTACAACTCCTGTCAACACCAGCAAGCATTGACAAAGGTGAGGGATGATGGAAGTTGTAGTTCATGAACACCTGGAGGGCCCAAGATTCCCCATGCCTGCTCTAATAGCAAACACAGGTGGTGAGTGCTGACAGGATTTGAGCCAAAATAGGGCTTGAGAAACAAGAGGGCTGTGGTTTGCAGAAGTACAACAAACATATATAAGAATGTAAATGTCTGAGAAATAAAACAGCCCAGTGGCGTAGCGTGGGGGGTGCAGGGGGGGCCGGCCGCACCGGGTGCAACATCTGGGGGGGCGCTCGCACGCACAGCTCTCTGCCCCTACCTGGCTCGCTCACTCTCTCTCAGCGCTGTCACAGATTTCGCAAAAAAATTGCTATTGTCACACGGATCCTCCTCCTAGCCAATCAGGAAGTGGGATCCACTTCCTCATTGGCCGAAAGGCGAATGCATGCAATTGGCTGAGCTGCCGAGCAGGAGGCGGGAGGACTTGAGAAGACGCGGGGAACTGAGTAGAAGCAGGTAAGTCTCTCTGCAATGAAAGGGGGCACGTTGGTCTCTCTGCATTGAAAGGGGGCACGTTGGTCTCTCTGCATGTTGAGCTGACCAGATGGATTGAAGTTTGGTTGGTTCAACAGTGACGAGACAGATTTCGATCCATACGTAGCTGCTCCAGCTCAACATAAGTTGATGTAAGCTAGTGGGTCTAGCAACCTTTAATTTATTTTATTTTTTTGCTGAAAGAGTAAGGCAATAGGCATGAAGGTGAATAAACATTATGTTAAGAGTAAAGAAATGGTTATACAATGAAGGGGTGCTAAAAGTGCAGCAAGGCATGAAAGTTATTTTCTTTTTTTTCTTTTTTTAGAATTTTAGCAGAATACTACACCTATATCATGCCATAGAAAAAAGAATCTGGTGCACAAGGCAGATGTCCATTGAGAGAGACTTTAATGTAGACTTCAATTCCGTTGTTGAAAAATTTGTGCTAGTTAAAAGCAGGTGAATTTAAATTAATCTGTATATACAGATTGATATCTTGCACTTCTATTAAAGAATTACAATTAGAGGTACAGGATTGAGGAAGTTGGCTCCATCTAGCCCAGTCTTGGATCATCTCCAGGGTATGGTTCCATTTTGATGTTTAGTTTTTGTTCTTGATATTTTTTGTCGTTTACGATGGTTGTGAGATGACATATAATAGCATGGCCCATGCTAGGTTACTACATTTGTAAATTTGTATTCATAGACCTGCTGAAAATGTGGAGAATGTGTAATGCATGCTTGCACTCAATAAAGTGTTTGAAAATAAACTTGTATTTAGATGCATTTTACTTTAATTACATCAGTATTTTCATAACAAACAATACATGTGCTTAGGGGGTAAGGGTTTCTTTAACTAATCTAGTGGAAGAGACTCGAGTGCTAAAATCCACGGGTTAGGGGGCGCAAATTACTTGCCTTGCCCCAGGTGCTGACAACCCACGCTACGCCACTGAAACAGCCCAATGAGGATTGGTGGGAAGGGAGGGGGAGAATGGAATATTCTGGAGGATGGCATGGTAGGTGAGTCGATGACCTCCACTTGCAGCATTCTGATTATGGGGTGAGCATGAGAATAAATACTGCAGCATTTTGTTACAGGCCTGACTTGTAATAAAGGTTGCAATGTTCTGTAGATTAATTGGTCAGTTTAAAAACTTTTAATCCATGAAAAAGGTGCCCTGATTAATTCAGGCAGCTATTTTTTATTATTTAAAAATGCTTTTAACACACAAGCTTATAAAATCTGCAGACGGCAAATAACATCACAAAAGAGGTATTTCTCCCCCTTTTCCCCACATAGTAGAAAATGCTTTTTTCCTACATGGATGCCCACTAGAACACACGTGTGGATCCTCTAAGAACAATAACAACAAAAAGCACCCTGCTTGCTTAAAAAAAATTACTTTTACTCATAGGCAAATTTCACAATCTCGTAGACAAGATACCTGAAGGCCAGGTATGAGGTGCAGGATACTTACAAAGGGTGGAGAGGAACATGATGACAAATCCAAGAAACATGGGGATATGGTATCCTATCCTGCAGGGAGAGAAGACATAAGGGTTTGCACTCACTGCACTCACTCCCCAGACCAGAGAATGTGTCTGTGGAATGGGTTCTGTTTGCAGAATCCTTTGTCCAGAGAAGGTCCACCTCTTTCTGACTTAGCCATCCTTTTGGCACTGAGCAGTTGGGCAGCACCACTGACTGGATATTTTTACTCTATGTCTTTCACAGAGTTAAAAAGCAGCACGATAGCATAGAATTATACATGGTATGGAAACTGGGTAGAGAAGAGTTTTCTCCTTCTCTCACAGCACTAGAACTTGTAGGCATTCAATGAAGATGATTGCTGGCAGATTCAGGACAGGCAAAAGAAAGTTCTTCACAAAGCGTATACAGTGGTACTGAAGGAATGGGTTTCCAAAACCCAAAACTGACTGTGCAGGCAGTACTCCAATAAGGCTACAGTACCTTGGTTCTCAAAACGCCTTGGTACTCAAACAACTTGGAACCCAACTACTGCAAACCTGGAAGTAAGTGTTCTGGTCTGCAAACTTTTTTGGAAGCCAAACATGCTCCATTTTGAGCGTTACGCTTCTGATTCGAGTGCCACACTTCCATTTTGAGTGTTAGGCTGCGGTCTGTCTGTTTTTGCTATTTATTTTGTGTTTTTGTTTTTGTGACTGTGTGGAACCAGTTCAGCTACTGATTGATTGATTGATTGTGTGACTGCAGTACATTGTTTATTGCTTTCATTTTATGGATCAATGGTCTCATTAAATAGTAAAATCCATGTTAAAAATCTGTTTTAGGGGTTGTTTATAAAAGTTTGGAACAGATTAATCCATTTTGCCTTACTTTCTATAGGAAAGCGCGCCTTGGTTTTGGAACACTTTGGTTTTGGAATGGACTTCCGGAACCAAGGTACCACTGTAGTTAAGCTATGGAATTCACTCTTGCAGGAAGCAGTGATGGCCACAACTTGGAGGGCTTTAAAAAAGGATTAGGCAAATTCGTGGAGGATAAAGCTATCAGTAGCTACAAGGCGGGATCCCTGTGCTCTGTCCCCACAGTAAGAGGCAGCCATGCTTCTGGAAACCTTAGGAGAGAATAATTCTCTTCTGTTCAGGTTCTACAGGTCAGTTGGCTGCTGCTAGAACAGGATGCTGGACAAAAAGTGGGCCACTGGCCTGATCCAGCGGGCTCTTACGTTCATAGGTTAATGTATATTCATTACAGAATTTTATTTTGCAGTCACATCCACATCATGCATCCACAAAGCACATGATAACCCTGGGAACTGTCGTTTGCTAAGGGTGCTGGGAAATGTAGCTTTGTGAGGGCTAAACTACTGTCCCAAAAATTATTTGGCAAAATTTAATGTCCCAATAATTCTTTGAGAAAATTTAATAATATAATATAATAGTAATAATAGTAATAATGATAGCAGTAAAAAAGGTAAAGATAAAGGACCCCTGACAGTTAAGTCCAGTCGCAGACAACTCTGGGGTTGCGGTGCTCATCTCACATTACAGGCCAAGGGAGCCAGCATTTGTCTGCAGACAGTTTTTCTGGGTCATGTGTCCAGCATGACTAATCTTCTTCTGGCGCAATAGAATACCGAAACCAGAGCAGCACACTGAAATGTCGTTTACCTTCCCACCAGAGCGGTACCTATTTATCTGCTTGCATTTTGGGGCATGCTTTTGAACTGCTAGGTTGGCAGGAGCTGGGACCGAGCAACGGGAGTTCACCCTGTCACGGGGTTTCGAACCTCCGACCTTCTGATTGGCAAGCCCAAGAGGCTCAGTGGTTTAGACCACAGTGCTACCCACGTCTCATGATAGAAGTAGTAGTAGTTAAAAATGCATAAGTATTTTTTTAAAAAGAAAGAAAAGAACTCTGGAGCAAGAAAATAATCAGAATAGCTCTTCAATTTACTGTGAATTGCAAACAATGTATTGTTTAAGGTAACTTCAATAAATTAACAGAATAATAATAATAATAATAATAATAATAATAATAATAATAATAATAATAATATATGTGCTTTAAATCAGGGGCGGAGGAAGGGGGTGCGGTGGGTGTGGGCCGCCCCAGGTGTCACCACCGAGGGGGGTGACAAGATGCTGGGCGACATTCACCACGGGGCCTGCGGCATGCCCCAGCCACACGTCTCTCCTGGGAGTGGTGCGGTGGCTTGGACGCCCGCAGGCTCCGTGCTGCCACAGACAGTCCGCCTGCTGCCTCCCCCTCAGCTGTAGGACGGCTGGGTGGGAGGACACAGGCAGACTCCTCGGAGGCCCCACTGAGCGTCCTGCCCTTATGGGTGGCTCGCCCCGCCCCTGGCCGCGCCGCCCAAGGCACCCAAGCGGCTTCCTCTGCTACTGCTTTAAATGTATGTTGTGGGTGTGACCGTCTTCTTAAGTGCTTTGGGAATTTTATTGTGGCAAATGATTCATGTATTAAGTAAACCTACAATGACAAGTGCACTCCGTCTACCCTCAAAGAGCCCACCAATGCTGACACCTGCCATGTCTCTCCCTTAGATGAGGCAACAGGCACCACTGAGTATTTCACAACATGCCCCCCAAAATGCCCAGCATAGTGCCACTCTATGATATTGCGGAAAATTAAAATGGAGCCTGGACTGATGGTTTGTCAGCGCGCACCACAATGTTGCATATTTGGGGCACGGTGGAAAAGTAGCAGCTCATAGCACCCCACTACTCCCCCCCCTCCATCAAGTAAGCCAAAAGCCAGGAGCCCAGCAAATTTAGTAGGGCACCACAGAGGTCACTTTGCTGAGGGACCTCTCAGAGCAGTGTGTGAAATAACTCCCTCAGCCCTCAGTGCTATAGTTTCCTTGCCACCTTTGCAATTCTGTTTGTGACAGGGAGCTGCTGTCTGTGGTTCCTTGCGTACACGAAAGTAAGGGGAATAACATCTCTTCCCTCCCCAAATGGGCATACCTGTTGGTTAAAGGTCCCACAAATGGGTTGACTAAGAGCTGCACCGTGGCTTTTGAGGCAAAGAGCAGCCCAACGCGAACGTTCTCTTTGGACAGAAAGTCCACTCCATCTGTACAACTGTTACTCAGCAGCAAAGTGGTCGTGGGAAGGTGAGGAACAAGATTTCTGTCTTGGGTCTCGTTTGCGTGGACCGCAGGGGGATGAGCATGAGAGTCCAAGGTCAGCACTGTGGTTTCGTCATCTGGAGAGAGCCCTGAAGCGTAGGGAGCTGTCGAGGAGAGGGCAGCAGTCGTCATCGCTGTGGTCTGAAGAGAAGAGTGGTTTGCGCTTTTGTAGGTGGCAAACAGGAAGGAAGGAATGATCGGCACTGCAAGGAAGTCCGTCGAGAGGTTAGATATTGCACTTCTAGTGGGCAAGACGCAAAGCAGAGCAGCCGGATAAGAAGACAGGCATGAAGCAAGCTCCTCCTACAGAGACATCCCATTCAACCCTTCTCTCGGTCTCATCAACATCAGAAACATGGTTGGTGGTGACCCGAGAGAGAGCCTTTCTTGTGGCTGCTCTCATATCGCAGAATTCCCTCCCAAGAGAGACGAGGTGGGCTCTCTCTTTGTTATTCTCCCATTGGCAAGCTAATACCTTTCTATTCAGGCCTCTGAAAACTAAGGTGCAGGGAGTGCTAATGACCAGGCTTGCTGCCAGGGCAAGCTGTATTTTAACGGTGATTCTAATCAGTGTTTGGATGTATTTTAACTCTTGTTTTTAACTAGTTTGTTTCTATCACTTTGTATTTTATAACGTTGTTTTTAAGTGTTGTAAGCTTCCTTGAATCAAAACTTATGAGAAAGTCTCAATACAACAATAATAATTATTATAATATAATATAATAACCAGAGGACTGTTTGATAGGAAGCAGACATGCTGCTATTGTGAGGGATGGGTGGTGGACCACATTAACTCCCAGTGAGTTAAGTGGGAAATTTAAATGGTGCCATCCAACTGACTGCAGGAATGGAGCCAAGTGAGATCAATGGCCCTATTATGGGAGGGAGATTACCGGAGGAGGTCAGCTGCAAGATGCTGGCCTGGATCCAGCCCTGTCTGTCAGCATTAACACAGCTCAGAGGAGAGAGAAGACAAAGCAATGTGCCACCTACCCACAACTGTCAGCAGCATGTTGTCAACCAGCAGGGCAACAAACACAACCAGCAGCACTAACTTCCGGGATTCCCTCCCCTCCTTTAACCAGCTCCGCGGGGCACAATCCATTGGCAACCTTGGGGAAAGCAGCGCCATCAGCTTCGAGGTGCACTTCTTCGCCTGCTTCTCGGGGCTCTCAGTCCCCAGGTAGCTGTAAGAAGGGGGAAATGTTGCAAAACCTCTATCCAAGTGCTTCAGCTTCGGAAGACCAACCAGGAGGATAAGTTTCCAGTGCTCGAAAAGCACTTGCTGTATAACGGGTTTCCATGCTCATATTTATTCATCTTTCAATTTGGGGTGGTTTATTTGCAAATATAAAGTAAAGGGTAAAGGGACCCCTGACCATTAGGTCCAGTTGCGAACGACTCTGGGGTTGCGGCGCTCATCTCGCTTTATTGGCCAATGGAGCCGGCGTACAGCTTCCAGGTCATGTGGCCAGCATGACTAAGCCACTTCTGGCAAACCAGAGCAGCGCACGGAAACACCGTTTACCTTCCTGCCGGAACGGTACCTATTTATTTATTTGCACTTTGACGTGCTTTCAAACTGCTAGGTTGGCAGGAGCAGGGACTGAGCAACGGGAGCTCACCCCGTTGCGGGGATTCGAACTGCTGACCTTCTGATCGGCAAGTCCTAGGCTCTGTGGTTTAACCCACAGTGCCACCCGCATCCCATTTGCAAATATAAGAGTCCATAAAAAGAGTGTCGGACTAAGTCGCATTGATTTCAAAGTGTAAATGCTAGGAAACCTTTTTCAGCCTGAGGACCACATTTCCTCCTGAGCTAGCTTCTGGGGTAAAAATGGGTGGAGCAATGAAAACGAACGTTATCTTCATGCAGTAGACTGGTTTCTACACACACACACACACACACACACACACACACACACACACACACTTTGCATGCAGAGAGTCCCATTCTGCATCCAGGCTAGCAAGAAGCCTTATCAGAGGAAACCTGCCAGCCAGGCAAAAATGTCAAGGAAGGTGCATAGCAGGGTCAGTGTGGGGGCATGGCCTTCAGAGAGGGGTGTGTAGCCTGGGGAAAGGACCAGACATAAAGGACTGGAGGGCTACCTTCAAAGTTTCAAGGTGTTTATTGGCTCCAGACTCGAGACAAAGCTAAAGTCTACTTTCTACTACATACAATTCTCCCGGTCTTCGAAGTAAAGATGCATATGTACAGATAGATCTGCTAACACTACCGACATGCTAGCTAACGCTGCTGTATGAAACCCACAGCTTCTTTCCCCGACTCTCACAGATTCAGAGTCAGACCATGACACACAAAGAGGGCAGCCTCAGGACATGATGAAAGAAACTATTACACCCATCTCTCTATGCACAGACATATCCCCTGAACTAATGGGAGGGGAATGGCTCAGGAAGTCATGCACTCAACCTCGCTGATGTTGCTATGGCAACCCATTGCACCTGGCACCCTTGTCTCAGAGCCTCCAGACGTGGGGGATGTGCTCCTCAAGATATGAGACCAAGCACTGTGCAGTTTAACCCATTGTTCACATTGCACCAACAAGGCTGCAATCCAGGCGTAGGCAGCTCTTTTGCCACCATACGGTGGATGGGCAATTGGGACCGTGGACCAGAGGATGTGGCAGTCAGTACCTGGTGATGGGTGGAACCTGAGCTCATTCACACATACATTCACTGGGAAGAAGGGCCCAGGGAGAGAACTAAAAGGCAGAACCAAGTTTTGTGAATGTTTTCATGGGCAGAATGCCCCCCCCTTCCCAGTACTTTTCCATCCAAGGGGCATTGAATTGTCTGTTGAAGTGGGGGAGGAAAATATAATCAAGGAAATGGCTATGATGGCTGTTGAGAAAGAAAGCCCAGACAGAAAAAGAAAAAGAAAAATGGCACTTGTGGTAGTAGACATGGGGAAACAAAACCAGACAAAGGTATTGTCTGTTGGGTAGTGGGTGTACACCCCAAAACCCTGCTTTAGCTGAAAGCTTTTTGAGAGTAATTGGTTGCAGTGCTACTCTCCATAGCAAACTAGTGGATTTTAAAAATCTGTTTATCTGTTTTTTCTATCTTTCTCGACAGGTAGGTAGATGTTTTATATATTTTTACATTAAAATGGAAAATCAAGCTTAGAACAAAATAATCACAGAATACACAAAATAATCACAGAATAATCACAGAATGAAAGCAGAGGCAAGGGGGGGCAGAGACATCAGTAATACATTTCAGACTTATAATAGCATAGAAATTATAATGAGTTTATAAAAGTTAAAAGACCATTAACATGGATATCCTTTATTTTCCAAGGTGATGAGCTGCATTCCCAGTGAACTTTTGTTTGTTAAGTTGTGCATATATTCCTATTTCATTGTATTATCCACAGCAATTTTTCATGTTCAGAGTATCCTCCTTTTTTGGCTTCATCAATCAACACAGCAGAACTTTTTAATATCCAAACACCAGCTATTTTTATCCCCCGTTCAATTTATCTGTCAAAGATACCCACCTATTGCTTCAAACTGATTACAATCTTATGAAAAGACTTCTGGGGGGCAAAACCTCATTGCTTTATTTCATATTTTAAAAAATAACAATGAGTGGATATTTATTATTGCTGCTTTGTCCTGGTAGCCTTCATTGCAACATGGGATGCTTTCAAACTCATTTTTGGACAGTTGCTATTTTGCTGTTAGGGTTCAGTTGCAAACCAGAAAATTCAGGTTGCAAAATTAAAGTTGATTTGGCACTGTTGTGCAACAAACCCACTTTCACATGTACACATAAATCAGACTTTTGTAGTAAGGAAAGTGACAGGAAGATGTATGGAAAAGTGTGGGATAATAATTGCTTGATATGGCATCAGATAGCCTCTCGCACAAACAAATCAGAATAAATGCTCGATAAATAGCCATTATCATAAAATATGCTCACAGATTTTGTGCAAATAAATGCTCAATAAACAGGTTGTCTAGAAGTGACTCTGAAATCTCTTTAGCACCTAGCAGAGTCAAATGTACGGTAATTAAATCTGTACAATTCCTCCTGAACTCTATCATAAAGACTCTAATAAACTGTAGCCTCTGGGGCTTTAACATATTCTACTTTTTCCTCCCGCTGCACCTTGTTTTGATTAACATTGAGTGCGAAGAAGAGTCCAGAAGAACTCATAGCCTTGCCTGATATTTCTGTGACATTTTGGTAGTCCCTTTAAAGGTTATTGCCTATTGTATCTTTTAGGTTCTTTTTCTAATGGAGCAGCACATCTAAGCTACCTGTATCTTTAAAAAAAAATATGAAAACAGTGTTCCGGTTTAAGGAACCATATGATTATCCAAATAGCATGTAACTTTCTAGTCATTTTATGTCAAGAGGTCCTTCTCACTGAATTCAGAGGGCTTAATCACTAGTAATCAAGCTTCAGATTACAGTCTAAATCATCTGCCTGTCTGTCTTTCCCGCTAAAAAGATAGGATTTGAAACTCTCGTTCCCTGCATCCGTCTCCAACTTGTTGCCCAGAAGTAAGAAATGGAGAGTCCTTTTTCTTACCATTGCCGAGTGCATCACAGTCCACTCCTCTCCATGGTGCTGATGGCGGCACAGTGCTTTGAAAGTGTCCTTCCTGGTAAATTTATTAAAGTCTTTTATCTGGGGAGGATATGAGGATCCCTTGTCCAGGAAGATGCAAATGGAAGTTCAAATATGCTCCATTCAATCTGTCAGCTGCGTTTGCGTCAGAGGCAGGGGAACAGGGTGTGGACTGGAAAGGGCTGCAGAGATTATCTGCTGTACTGAGGCACCTGAAATCCACAGCTCTTTTTTTTTAATTATCAGGATTTATCTCTTAGACGCATGTGCTCTCTTGTCACAGCCCAATGAAGGTGAACAATGCAGGCCCCTTCTCCATGTGATAAAAGGTTGTTGCTCACCTTCAATGGACTCCATCACTTTTCCCAATACAGGCTTCCTCCTCTAGGTCTCCCATCAGAATATTCCCAGCAAGATCACTGAACTGAAGGGAGCTGGGAGGTATTCCAACCTATCCCCTTTTTTCTGAGACACCATCCATCAGCTCAAACCCACTTCTGACGGAGAAGCCCATATACTGGAAGATGGCAATATCCAAGCAACAATGTGGCCCAGAAAAAGTGCCATTTAGGGCCAAAAAGGAGAGTCCTGAAGTCTTCAAGTCCAGCTCAACAGCACACATAGAAACATCACCTCTAAGGATGGGAGAATTGGTGTTTTTAGTTTCTCTCAGTTTCTCATTTTTCTATCTTAGTTTGTATTATTTATAAAGTCCTCGTGGAAATTCACCAGCAGTTTAGCGCAAATTTCTCCTAATATATACATTGCATTGTTTCAGAAAGTGAAGATTGATGGGTTTGCCTTTAAATGCAAACAACCAAACTTCTCCCCTATCTCCAAGGTGACCTCTCTCACCCATGTACTCAGGGCCAGTCCTTTTTTTTTTCTTCTTGCCAAGGGAATGCCCTGGTGATTTTTTTTTATTTTTTTTAGAATATTTTATTAGGTTTTCATAATAAAAAAACATACAAAAACAGAGAAAATACAACATCACAAAAGAAAAAAAAGTACAATACAAAAATACAAACATTAAACACATCAAAAGAAAAAGAAAAAAGAGATAAAAACACATATAGTAACAAAAAACAAAAAATCCCTCTTTCTTAATTTTTCATCTTCAATTAACTTATTTTCCGGACTTCCTCACGTCTCCCATTCTTGTATCCCTTTTTAGAAATTAATTCAGCAAATTCATATCCTATTAATTTATCTGTTGTTAATCCAATCTTACATTTTACTTTGTTGCTAAAACCCCTGCAATTCATTTCAATGTCCTTAACATTCATAAATTTTACAGTATTTCTGCAAATAAATTTTAAACTTTTTCCAATCTTCCTCCACCGTCTCCTCTCCCTGGTCTTGGATTCTGCCAGTCATTTCTGCCATTTCCATGTAGTCCATTAGTTGCATCTGCCATTCTTCCAAGGTGGGTAGATCTTGTGTCTCCCAATGCTTTGCGATGAGAATTCTTGCTGCTGCTGTAGCATACATAAAAAAAGTTCTATCCTTCTTTAACACCGATTGGTCCACTATGCCCAGGAGGAAGGCCTCTGGTTCTTCGGGAAAGTATATTTAAATACTCTTTTCAGTTCATTATATATCATTTCCCAGAAGGCCTTGATCCTTGGGCACGTCCACCTAAGGTGAAAGAATGTACCTTCAATCTCTTTACATTTCCAACATTTGTTATCGAGCAAATGATATATTTTTGCAAGCTTGACTGGGGTCATGTACCACCTATACATCATTTTCATTATATTCTCTCTTAAGGCATTACATGCCGTAAATTTGATCCTGGTGGTCCACAACTTCTCCCAGTCAGCAGTACTCAGGGCCAGTCCTACCATTAGGCAAAGTGATGTGATTGTCTCAGGCAGTCGATGCAAGAGGGTAGCAGCAGCCCCTGGGTGTTCCTTCTAAGCCCTTCTGGCCAGTGGCATTGGAAGGGGGTGCGGGAGGTGCGGTCTGCCCCGGGTGTCATCAGTGAGGGGGGTGACAAAATAGCCAACCAGCTGGGAGGCGGGGACACCACTTCCCCAGTGCCAGCACTCAGCTCTGAGCGCACTGTGCACCCGCTTCCCGGCACTACCATCCTGAACTGGAGCCAGCTGGCACTGGCTTGGGGAGCTGGGTGGGGGGCAAAGCCTGACTCCATCCCACTGGAGATGTGGGGCAGGGGTGAACTTGGAAGTAGAACCTTCTGCAGGAAAACACAACATGCACAAACAGGCGCCCTGCAGCAGCGAGTGTCTTTCAAAACACAAGCAAAGCAACCAAGCCAGGTGACTTTCGTTTATGCCATGTCCCCACACCAAGCAGCCTTGCAAGGCTCGGATCTGGGGAGGGGGCTGTCAGAAGGGCGCAACAGCCTCTGCTTAGAGCTGGGGTTGCTCTAGTGGTGGTGGGGGTTGGCTGCATGATGCCTTTGTTCTCTGCCACCTGCCCCACCTGCCCCACCCCCCTCCCATCCCAGGCGTGCTGTAGTCACACTCTGCCACTGCTTCTGGCCACAGCCCTTTGTTGGAGGACAGAGTTTTGGATGGTAGTGCCTGTCCTGACCCACTGAAATTAATGAACAATCATTTCCATTGATTTCAATGGCACTACTCTGAGTAAAACTTAGTTGAATACCACCCATGATGCTGCTCATTACTAGTTAAGTAGCACACACAAAAAACACTCGGTTCTGGTGAAACACCGCCATTTTCCCACACTTAGATCACAGCACCAACAGTTGATGTCACATTTTCTCCAGTGAGAAATATTACTTTCTGAGAGTTTTGAAAATGCAATATCCCAACAGTGAGAATGCAATATCCTGCAGTGCGGTGGAGAAAGAGATGTGCCCACAGTGAAAAAGATGATAGACAAATATGTATACATATTGCATAGTGAATTAATGGTTGCCAAAGGACCCAAGTCTCTACTCTTCTGAAGGAATAAACAAATAGCAACATTTATCTTGTGCAAGAATTGTCTGCGTGAACCATAACAAGGGCAGTAGCCTATAACTGCTATCTCCCACTGCAGCCTTTATTACTCAAATATTGGATTAGATACCAATCACAACTGGATGATAAGCCTCCGGAGAACAAACAACCTACTATAATTGGAGCAGCTTCTGAAAACACTGTACTTTGAAGGCTGCATTCTATCTGCCATTGTGAAGGGCTGAGTTGGGGGGAATTAAGTAAAGCAGGTAGGATCATTTGCAAAATAGGGGTGCACTAAAAGTATTGTATTATTTGGTAGGGTATAGAAGCTGGATTTCTCTCCTTGAGAAGCCTGCATGGTGGGTGAATTCAAGAGCATTGTGGAGAGGAAAGAAGACCAAAATCACTGTTTGCATCATTAAAGTTTCTTTCTGTATGCTTTGGTGGATATGGTTACATCAATCTTGTAAGTCAATATTACTGTTACCATACAAAATTACAAAATTACACTGTGTGTTTTGTACTTATGCTGGTTTTTTATGTTGCTGCCAAAAATGGTAATAAATAAAGTGGGGGGGGGGGGGCGGAACAGGCATCCAAGGATGAAGATCTAATATGAGAGACGTCATAGCTCAAGACTTCCTGGCACACATGCCCTTTGACATGGAAGCTCTTCAATTAAATCTATGCCACCTTAATAACATTCACATACAGAACATGTAGCTCAAGCTAGAATTGGGTGTGCCCTTTAATGTCATGTGTCAAAGCACTTGCCAAAGAAGTCAGAAACTATATTGGGGTCAATAGCACATATCACAAAAACTGTTTCTTCAAATTCTTCAACCTGATCCCAAGCAGTGGGGGAATTTCACTCAATATTCTCCAGGGAGTATCGCATGTGAAGGGCATATCTTTAGCAAACAATATTGGGGTCAATAGGACACATTCCTACTCTCTGCTGCATGGATGGGGTATCGGTGTGGCCAGGGTCCAGAACGATGGGAGTTGTAGTCCAACAACATCAGGTGAGTCACATGTTCCCCATCCCTTTTCTACGAGATAGATTCAGAACCTTTCAATGGTTGCAGTTGAAACTGGAGGAGAGCAAAAAAACCAAACACATTTTTCCAAAATCTTCACCCTGTTCCCAAGCAGGTTGTTGTTGTTGTTGTTGTTGTTGTTGTTGTTGTAGCAGCAGCAGCAGCAGCAGCAGCAGCAGCAGCAATATCATTTATATCCCAACCATCTGGGAAGCTTTTAATGTTTAATAGGTTATTGTATTTTAGTGTTTTGTTGGAAGCTGCCCAGAGTGGCTGGGGCAACCCAGCCAGATGGGTGGGGTATAAATAAATTATTATTATTATTATTATTATTATTATTATTATTATTATTATTAGGAATTGCGCTCAATGTTCTGCAGAGGTGACAAAGATTCTTGTATGGGAAGGGCTCCTCTTTAGCAAATGTAGTACACTGCAGAGTGGAATTCACTCTGGTCAGTGACTGAAACAAATTGATGGAGTCACTGATTGATTGATTGATTGATTGATTCAGCAGAGTGGAGCTAGCACACTGCACATGCTCAGGAGCACTGCCAAGCTCTATGATAATATATGATATGTATATATACTGTATTCAGGTCCAGGGTTTAGATCCCAGGCGCTCCCCGTGGAGCTCTGGCTGAAAACAGATGCCCCCCCCCCGCCTCCCGCCTCCGCTCAGCACCCTGGCCAGCTCCTTCTCCCTCCCGCTACTTCCGGGTTCTCCCCGCCGGCTCGCGGGAGGGGCGGGGCCGGAGAAGGAGGGAGGGAGGGCAGAGCCCGGCGAGGAGCGCCTATATGAGCGCCTGCGCAGTAGCGCTGCGGGCCATTCGAGGGATGGTGAACGGAGTCGTGTCCGAGCTCAGTGAGTAGCGGCGCCGGGAGGCAGGTGGGGAGAAGGGAGGGGGAACCGGTGCCTTCCGGCTATGATCTCGTAAAGAGATGTGTGCATTTATGGAATTTTTAATTGCACAGTAGTATCCAATTATTGTGAATAATAAGGTAATGGTAAAGGAGCCCTGGACGGATTAAGTCCAGGTAAAGGCGACCATGGGGTGCGGCGCTCATCTCACTTCAGGCGATTCCATTTTTTTACAAAAAGAAGTTGTATTGATTTCAAGAAGGAAGGAAGGGGCTGTTGCAGAAAACTCAGCTTTCTTGCCACCCCCGGCCCCTTAAAATAAAACTTTCTCATTGTGGGTTGGGGGGTAAGGGGCTTGAACTGCTTCTTTGTCCCTTCCCAAGATTAGCAGAATAGCAAGGGGAAGTCGTAAGCATTTTCTTAATTTACAGATGGGGTACAGGTTGCAGAATTTTAGTTACCATACACAGATTTTATTTTTTTTCAAGTGGGACAGTAAGAACCCAACCTTGACTCTTGAAGGGCAGACTAATGTACAGATTTCGTATGGTGCTGCCATTGTTCCTTTCTCGGCTTCCAGCCTTCGAAATACAGTGGTACCTCAGGTTAAGTACTTAATTCGTTCCCGAGGTCCGTTCTTAACCTGAAACTGTTCTTAACCTGAAGCACCACTTTAGCTAAAGGGGCTCCTGCCGCCGCTGCGCCGCCGGAGCACGATTTCTGTTCTTATCATGAAGCAAAGTTCTTAACCTGAGGTACTATTTCTGAGTTAGCGGAGTCTGTAACCTGAAGCGTATGTAACCCGAGGTACCACTGTAGAACCAACCATTTCTTTCTGTCCTCGGCAGGATCCAGCTGTGCAGAATCTCAACAGCTAGCCGGCAACTGTGGCAACCTTAAGCCACCTCCCTCTCCATCCAGCTGCGCAGAGTGATGATTGGTTGGCCTTTATTACGAAGCCCTTTCTCAACCCCCATCAAGCTGTAGAGTGTTGATTGGCAGGCCTTTGTGGCAGTCAGCAAACCACACATACCTTCTTGCGCAGAGCACTGTTTCGACTTCTTCCCAGACATCCAGTTTATTTCTCTTTAAAAAGGCGCTGAACACAGGAAGTTGCCTCCCTCTACTGGTCCGTCTAGCTCAGTATTATGAGCTCTCCCGGGTTTCGGGCCAGGAATCTTTCTCAGATACCAGTGAAGGTTGAACCTGGGACATCCTGCAGGCAAAGCAGAGGCTATTCCACTGAGAGCCCTTCCAATGGAATGAACCTTAACTGGATAAACATACTGTATACCTGAAGCTTGGGGTGGGCGTAGATCAAAAGCAAGTTCAAAAGCCAGCACTTCATTCAGGGCCTGGCACATGCTCCAAAGGAAAAGTAAAGGTTGGAGGATCAGAGAATTGGAATGGGCCCAAAGGACAATCTAGTCCAACCCTCTGCAGTGCAGAGACTGCAGGGTGAAAACACACTGGCTCTCCTTTTAATGGCTGCATTCTCTGTTTTGTGTCTGCAGAGCAATTATTATTCTGCTCACTAAATTATTGACTATGGCCAGTGAATACCCACTCTGCATAACTGTTCAACACGCACACAAAACATAAATTCTGTTCTTGGGTCCATGAGATGCAGCAGTGACACAGCCCTTGCTTGCTTCCCACCTGGGATGTACCTGCACACCTTTTTACAAGTGGGCTTTTATTTTTAGGTTTTCCTTATCCACATTTACCTTTTGCCCCACTCTTTCCAGGCACTGATCTGTGCTTTAACACACCGTGTCTGAGCATGGTTTCTGCTTTGTTTTGACCTGAGCTTTCCCCACAAAACCCCGCTCTTTAAATCTGGATCAGAGCAAATGTCAATTCAGTTTTTACTCAGATTGCTGTTTGCTTTACGATTGAGCTTTAAAGAGTGAGTTTTTGCAGGGAAAGCTCCCGAGCAAAAAAAGGGAGGGGGCATGGAGCTTTAAATCACAGACCGTTCCTGGAAAGAGAGGAGAAAGGGTCGTGTGTATAAGCCCTTATATTGCACAGATGGACTTCAGAAAGTAAGGAACTGAAGTGCCTTCTGAACTGTGACTGTCTGGAAAGAGAAATGTTTGTGTGTTAGGGTTAACTGGCTGCCAGCTAATGTAGCCAAACCAGTGCAGCAGGGCCTTCGTACAGGGCTGCCTGCCAAACTCTACTGTCTGCTGTCCACATTCGTTTCTGACTCACCTCTAGTCGTCACACCCAACTTGCTGCAACTTTAAGTCTCTGTTTCCCCAAGGATAGCTCGGGGAGTGCCTGACGCTTCCTAATGTCGGCATTCAAAGTTTCTGAAACTTCAGGGAGAATGCCTGAATATGGCAAACTGAAGTTTTTCACCCAGAAGGCTCAGAGTCAGGTGACTGGAGGTGGGATGACGATGAGTGGTCTGAGGAGACGAGGGAGAAGACTGGAAGGAAGAGGGGTTGGAAGCTGAAGGGTTAACAGGGTTTAGTAAGCAGGAAGAGAGCAGTCCAGAATCAGAGGCTGGAGAGGAGGCAGGCCAAGATGCATGGCGAGGCAGACTGCTGAAGAAGCCAGGGAATTTCCCCTTCCTGCTGGGACCAGCTCCACACCCTGAAGAGGTCAGAGCAGAGAGGGGCTGTGTGCAAGCAGTTTGTGACTGCTTGGGAAAGACCCTGAAGAGGAGGAGCCTTAGGAAGTTCTGGGAAGGCAGGGACCCCCTCGCAACTGCTTTGTTGGAGCAAGACCTACTGGGAAGAGTTGCTGGGACCACTAGGCCTGTGCCGTTTCGGTTTCTTGAATAAGGAGTTAACTTCACTGACACCGTGCTTTTCTTTGATAGCTGACCTAATGCTTGACTCTAGCTCCTGACAGCTACTGCTTTTAAAACGGCAACCCTAAAAACACCACCTGCCCCACGGCATGTGCTGGAGTGGTGTCAAGGTCGAATTGCAGCAGCTGCAGGTGGTGTGAAGCAGAGATGGGAACCTGCAAAGGAGTTTGTAGCCATGACCTGACAGTTGCATGCAGCTGAAGGACTAAGCAGGAGGCAGAAACAGGGAGCGGGTGAGATAGGTGTCCAGAAGGCAGATGGCAGGGACTAGAAACCTGGAAGTGTAGCTTTTGGCCACAAGGGTGTCCCTAGTTTGAATGGCGAGGCCAAATTTAGCTTGCTTTACCTGAAAGGAAGTGAGGTGGCATCTTATCCTACCCTCCTGATTCTGACCACAGCAGATGGCTCAGACAGAGGAAGTGCTGTGGGGCCTGGGAGTAATACACAGCAGGAAGTGAAGCAGGACTGGCTATCTGGGCCACAGCGTCCCTGTCCTGGTTTCAGCTGCTATATACAAGACTTCTGCTGCATGGATGCTGTTGGCTGGCCTACTGACAGCACCCCTGAGCATGTGCAGAGCAAAGTGGACCGTGTTTTATTACTTTAAAACTTATCACATGGGAACACCGCTTCCTCAATAAATTGGCAATTAATTTTAGGGAAATAGCAAGAATGCACCACTTTTCCTGGCTCTGGGAAACATGGGAGCCTATCGTTTCCCAGGGTCAGATTATTTCCCCATGTAGCTCAGCATTGCTTACTCTGCCTGGCAGTGACGTTTCTCAGTAGGAAGCAAATTTCCTTTTGCATCACCAGCTTTAGACGCACCTCTTTTCTAGCAACCAGTGAATAAAGTGAACTTCCACCCCAAGCAGTAGAATTCTAGGCAACTGTGCAGCCGACAGGTGGGAATGTGTGCGGAAGAGTAAGATTCGGTCTCTGGTTACCCATTTGGGGGAGCAGCCTTGCATGGGCCCAGCTGCAGGCTGAAAGGGGTCAGCAGCTTTCCAACCTCCAGAATGAAAAAGGCAGTCATTTTGAAGTCACCATGGGAGGCATCCAGTAGCCACCTCTGTCTCTACCACCAGACTAGGCACAGCATCAACCCACATCCCCATCTAAGGAGCTGAATTGGCACCACATACATGCCTGTCACATTCATCCTCTCCCCGCTATGTTTGTTCAGACCCTAAAGCTCTCCTAAGTGCAACAGAAACTTGTGCAGAGGTGTGTGCTGGCTCAGGCCTCGCTGTATCCTTCCCATCCTGAGAAGCCAGCCCACCCAACCAGCCATCTTCGAGTCACAGATTTGGGTGTGCCACAGGATTGGTTGCTGGTCTCTGTGTTTGAACCCTACCTTTTGCTGCAGGCTTGCAGTTAGTGGGCAAGTCACCCTTCCTCAGGGGCTTAAGTGGCATCATCTCAGAACACTTGCTGTGCTACGCAAAGAGGACAAGTGCCAAGGAGGTTTCTTACACTGAAGAGAATCAGGTCTCATTTTTTTTTTATAATAATTTTTATTAATTTTCCAAACATATAATAAAACAAATAACAAAACAAAACCATACAAAACATACAAACAAATAAACATGTATAATTTCTTAAACTTATTTTCATAAACCTTCTTTCCCGGACTTCCCCATACCTCCCTTTTTCTGCATCCTTATGTTAACCCTTTCTCAGCAACCCTTCGTTTCAGTTAATTCGCTCATTTTCGTTATGCATTCTTTAAAGTTATGATTTACAGCTGCAATTCTCTATTTCTTATAACCATAACATCTCAGCCATCATCAATTTTACAACAGTCTTTAAGATATTTTTTAAATTTCTTCCAGTCTTCTTCCACCGTCTCTCTCCCCTAGTCACGGATTCTGCCGGTCATCTCTGCCATACCCATGTACTCAGTCACCTTCGCTTGCCATTCTTCCAGAGTAGGTAGCTGCTGCGTCTTCCAATACTTTGCCAGAAGAATTCTTGCCGCTGTGGTAGCATACACAAAAAAAGTTTTGTCCTTCCTTGGCACCAATTGGCCTACCATACCCAAAAGAAAGGCCTCTGGCTTTTTCAAAAATGTCCATTTAAGGACCTTTTTAATTTCATTATAGATCATTTCCCAGTAGGCCTTTACCTTCGGGCAGGTCCACCAAAGGTGATAGAAGGTACCTTCAGTCTCATTACATTTCCAACATTTGTTACTGGGCAGATGATAAATTTTTGCAAGTTTGACTGGGGTCATGTACCACCTATAGATCATTTTCATTATATTCTCTCTTAATGCATTACAAGCTGTAAACTTAATACCTGTATTCCATAACTGTTCCCAGTCATCAAACATTATGTCATGACCTATGTCTTGTGCCCATTTAATCATGGCTGGTTTTACTACTTCATCTTGTGTATTCCACTTCAGCAGCAAATTGTACATTCTCGACAAGTTCTTAGTATTGGGTTCTAACAGTTCTGTTTCTAATTTCGACCTCTCCATCTGGAAACCTATTTTCCTGTCCTGTTTAAATACCTTGTTTATCTGACGGTAGTGCAACCAGTCTCGTACCTTAGGCTTTAATTTGTCAAAACTCTGCAATTTAACTCTTTCACCATCTTGTTCTAAAATTTCACAATATTTTGGCCATTTGGACTCCATATTTAGTTTTTTTATCTCTTTAGCCTCCATTGGTGATAACCACCTAGGGGTTTTACTTTCCAGCAAATCTTTATATCTTATCCAAACATTATACAGTGCTTTCCTCACAATATGGTTTTTGAAGCCTTTATGTAATTTTACCTTGTCATACCATATGTATGCATGCCAGCCAAATCTATTATCGTATCCTTCCAGATCCAAAATGTCTGTATTCTCAAGAAGTAGCCATTGTTTCAGCCAGCAAAAAGCTGCCGATTCATAATAGAGTCTCAAGTCCGGCAGGGCAAAACCCCCTCTATCTTTTGCATCAGTTAAAATCTTAAAGTTTATTCTGGGCTTTTTGCCCTGCCAGACAAATTTTGATATGTCTTTTTGCCACCTCTTGAAACAGTCCATCTTGTCCAAGATCTGGAGTGTCTGGAACAGAAACAACATTTTAGGCAATACATTCATCTTGATGACAGCAATTCGGCCTAACAAGGAAAGTCTCAACCTTGACCATATTTCTAGATCTTTCTTCACCTCTGTCCAACATTTTTCATAATTGTCTTTGAATAAATTTATATTTTTAGAAGTCAAGTTTACACCCAGATATTTCACCTTTTTTGTTATTGTTAAACCTGTTTCACTCTGAAACTTCTCTTTTTCTGCCATTGTTAGATTTTTCTCCAACACTTTAGTTTTTTGCATGTTCAATTTGAATCCTGCTACTTGACCAAATTTCTCAATTAGTTCTAAGACTCTTTTAGTACTAGTCTCTGGCTGTTGCAAAGTCAATACCAGATCATCTGCAAATGCCCTTAATTTGTAGTCTTTTGCTCCGAGCTGAACACCTTTAACCAATTGGTCCCCTCTAATCATGTTCAACAAGACCTCCAGGACTGTTATAAAAAGTAAGGGTGATATTGGGCATCCCTGTCGTGTACCTTTTTCTATAGGAATCTCTTCCGTTACCACATTGTTAACAATCAACTTTGCTTTTTGCTTGGAGTATATAGCACCTATACCGTTTTCAAATCCTTGGCCTACCCCCATCCCTTGGAGATTCTTCTTCATAAAGGTCCAAGAAATGTTATCAAAGGCTTTCTCCGCATCCACAAAAATTATAACTGCTTTTCTATTAATCTTTACTTCCAGCAATTCTAAAATGTCTATAATGTTCCTTACATTGTCTGACATATGTCTCCCTGGGAGAAAGCCTGTTTGGTCCTTATGAATCTCCTGCACCAAAACTCTCTTTAGTCTTTTTGCTAAAATGTCTGCAAAAATTTTATAATCCACATTGAGTAATGATATAGGGCGGTAGTTTTTGACCTGATTCTTTTCAGTCTCTGTTTTCGGTATAAGTGAGATAAAAGCTTCTTTCCACGATTCGGGTGCCTTTTTCCCTTCCAAAATTTCATTACAAACTTCCTTCAATGGTTGTATTATCCATTCCTTCAGTGCCTTGTAATATCTAGCAGTCAAACCATCTGGGCCTGGAGATTTTCCCAGTTTCATCTTCTGGATGGCGTCCTCTATCTCTTGTCCTGTTATTTTCTCATTCAAAATCCTTTTACTTTGATCTGAAATCTTTGGTAATCCGTGCTTTTTAATAAATTCTTCTATTTCCTGCTCATTAGCCGGCCCTTGTGCATATAATTTCCTGAAGAAACTTTGAAAACAATTATTTATCTCATTTGGTTTGTGGATAATTTTTCCTTCCATTTCCAAACTTGTCACAGTATTCAATTTTTGTCTCTTTTTCAGTTGCCATGACAGAAGTTTCCCACATTTGTCTGCTGATTCAAATGTTCTTTGTCTCATTTGCTTTATCTTCCATTCTATCTCTTGGTTCGTCAGTTCCATGTATTGTGTCTGATAATACTTTATTTCTCTCAGAATCTCATGAGACTTTGGTTTAGACCTCAATTTCTTTTCGGCTTCTTTTATCTTCTCCAAAAGTTTTTCTTTTCTCTCATTCTGTTTTTTCCTCTTTATGGAGTTTTGTTGTATTAGGAAACCTCGCATCACGGCCTTGCTAGCGTCCCAAATTGTTCTTTTTTCCACATCAGTTCTCAAATTTATCTCAAAGTAATCTTTCACTGCTTTTTGGGCCTTTTTGTAAATCTCTTCATCTCTAAATAGGGCGTCATTCATCCTCCATCTGAAGGTTCCAGTTGTTGTTAGTTTCATCTCTATCTTCACTGCATTATGGTCGGAGCAAGTCTTTGGGCAGATTTCTGCTTTTTTTATCTTCGGTGCCATACAACTAGTTACCCAAATTTGGTCGATCCTTGTCCAGGTCATTTTTGCTTCAGAGAAAAAAGTTCCCTCCCTCTCCAGAGGGTTCTTTACTCTCCAAATGTCAATCAAGTCCAGTGTTTCAGTCATTTCAAAGAAAGTCTTTGGAAGTCTTCCATCGTTGGAGATTATCTGTCTCTGTGCCTTATCCATGTTAGTGGAGACAACACCATTCATGTCTCCCATCATTATAATTTTAAAGTCCAGATAGTCCATTAAAGTCTCATGCAACTTCCTGAAGAATTCCGCCTTCCCCTCATTTGGTGCATATATTCCCAGTATCATAATTTTTTCTCCTTGAACTTGTATTTCTATCGCCAGGTATCTTCCTTGTTCATCTTTGAAGATCATTTTAGGGGCCAATCTTTCCTTTGCATAAATCACAACACCTCTTTTTTTAACTTTATCTGATGAGATAAATTCTTGTCCAAGCCTCTTGTTTATAAGTAGTTTCCTATGTGTCCTGGTCACATGCGTTTCTTGCAAACAAATTAAGTCCAATTGCTCTCTTTTCAAAATATGAAAGACTTGGCGTCTCTTCCTGGGGAGGTTAAGTCCATTACAATTCCAGCTAAGAAGTTGCAGAGACATTTTGATACTATGTACCTACTCCTCCAACTGCTCCAAGTTTTTGTTCCTCCTCCGATGGTGGTAAAAGTCCAAATGAAAGACTTGCTATATCAGTCGGTTCTTTCTCTGCTGTTGTATCTACTGTTCCTTTCTGTAGGTCCTCCAAGTTTCTTTCCAAAAACAATTCTTTGTCTTGAACTGTTTTTATTTTGATTTTCCTTCCTGTGTAGTTAAAGGACAGCCCTTGTGGGAACTCCCACCTGAAAGGTATGCTGTTCTTCTTCAGAAGGTAGACGAGATCTTTGTAGAAGGCCCTCACCTCCAGTATGTATTTAGGGATGTCTTTAAAGATCTGGACTTGACAATTCTGGATTACAAGAGACCTTTGATAATGTAGATTTAGTATTTTGTCTCTCTCTTCTTTAGATCTCAATGTAATCAAACAATCCCTAGGCTTCTTGCCTTGCCTTCTGCCCAACCGGAAGGCCGTTGTTATTTCAAATTCTTCCTCCTGAAATTCGTCCTGCCAAAATTCGAAAATATTTTCTGTGAGGAATTCTACAAGACTGTCTTTCTCCTCCTCTGGAACTGATCTTAATTTAAGATTCTTCTCCTTTCTCTGAAGTTCCCACAAAGACAAAGTTGCATCGTGTTCATTCACCTTTTTTGTAATTGGTGCAAGCTCCCTCTTAGTTTCTTCTGCTGTATCTTTTGCACTTTGAGCAATCTTTCTTGTTTCAGAATTTTCTTGAATAAGTCTGTTTATAGAATCTGTATTAGAGGCTACACTTGCCGTGTTCAAGTCTAGTCTTGTTGTCAGGTCATTCAATTGTTTTGTATTCTCCGCCGACTGCTTTGTCAGTGCTTCCAAAGACTGGTTTATTTTGAGCAATGCCTGTGTCATTGACTCCATAGATGCAGTTGGTGCTTTTTCCTGTCCAGCTGGTGTTGTGCCTTGCATCGAACCCCTTTTCTTTTGAGTTTGCTGAGTTTGTTTTGCTTTGGATCTAGTTGTTATCTCATCTGGTTGGCTACTCATGTCCTCAAGGTCAGTTCTCACAGGAAAGGCTTAGAAGTAGAAAGTTCCACTCTTTCCCTCTCGCAGTAACAAGTTTCCTTTAAGTCCTCTAGAGGGAGCATTTAATTGTATCCAATTTAGAAAGCCAGAAACACATAAAGTAAAAAACAAATAATCCAAACAGCAGAGTCCAAAAGTCCACAGTCAGAGCACTTTTTACAGTTTCAACTTAAATGTTCACAAAATAACTCCATTAAAGTCTTGTAACTTTGTCCCAGTCAAAATCTTAACTTTGTATCCAGTTTAAATTGACAGTTCAGCTGCCCGGTGTTTACTCCGGCAGCCCGACTCAGGGTTTTGACAGTGGAAGCTCTCTTTCCTCCGTTCTTTCAAGCAGGTTTGTAAATTTCCAATTTTCCTCCCCCCCTTCTCCTGCTTACTGGGGGGGAAATTTAAATCCGATGTCCGGTTTTAAGCAGCTTAGAAGTTAGCCTTCATTTAAATGCAGCTTTGTCCTTTCGTTGCTTTATTTACATGCAGTCCGGGGAGGCAGACTTCCTTACTTTATGCCTTTCCCGTTTTCAGCCAAATTTTAAATTCCACTTTTAAATGTCCCGTTCCGTCTGTCAGTCTTACTCACGGGTTTGTAGTCCAGTTTCAGTTTTCAGGAAGAAATCGGCGCTCTCTGTTCAATGGCGACGCGGCTTCACTCCGCAGGCTGGGTGACGACTCTCAGCACCGCGCTCACACCCGATGCCGCTCCGTAGCCTTTAAAAAGGCTCTTTCACAGTACCGGGGGGCGCAAAAGGTGCCCGCCGAGTCTCCTTGTTTACAGGCTTCAGCGCCTGCAATTTTAGGGGTCCCCCGCTCGCCGTAGCGGGTCAGACCCGAACTTGCGGAGCAGTCCTCCCTCGGAGCTCGAGGCAAGGACCGCCATTAAACACTGGCGCCGACCGGAAGTCTGAAGAGAATCAGGTCTCAGACGAAGGAGTTGGCCCAGCAGCTGATAGCTTTATACCATGGGTAGGCAAACTAAAGCTCGGGGGCTGAATCCAGCCCAATTGCCTTCTAAATCCAGCCCATGGACGGTCCGGGAATCAGTGTGTGTTTTTACATGAGTAGAATGTGTCCTTTCATTTAAAATGCATCTCTGGGTTATTTGTGGGGTATAGGAATTCGTGTGTTTTTTCCCCTTTCAAAATATAGTCCGGCCCCCCACAAGGTCTGAGGGACAGTGGACCGGCCCCCTGCTGAAAAAGTTTGCTGACCCCTGCTTTAGAGCGCTAGCTGGAAGCTGTCTGGCTCCCCCTGACCTCTGCTGTGCTAGCGGCTGCAAAACACACTCTAGCCAGTGATGGTGCTGACACGCAGCAGAGCAGAAGTAGGGTGCTCAGCACTGCCTCTGCCCACAGCTGCTGATGTCAACACTGCTCCACCCAGTCACATTTCTATTGGCAAGAACATGAAAAGAGCCCTGCAGGATCAGGCCAGTGGGGACCCATTTTGTCCAGAATCCGTTCTCACCTTGGAAAACCCACAAGCAGGACCTGACCACATGGGCCTTCTCCCTTCTTGTGGTTTCCACCACCTGGTATTCAGAAGCATTTAGTGCCTCCCAACTGTGGAGGCAGAGCTTAGCCACCACGGCTCATAGCCACCAATAGCCATGAATTTGTCCTAACCCTCTTTGAAAGCCATCTAGGTTGGTGGTCATCACTGCCTCCCAATGGAAGCGAGTTCCACAGTTTAGCTCCGTGCTGCACGAAGAAAAACTGTCTTTTGTCTGTCCTGAATCTTCCCACATTCAGCTTCATTTCTCTGTGCTGGCTATAATTTCACAAACTTCTAGCATGTCACCTTTGACTCAAGGCCGGCTTGTGATCTTGGAACTGAGCTGGTGGGGGTCACTTCTTCCTGGGTCAAAGGGTGGGGTAGGAGGAAAGGTCCAGAAGCCACTTGCTGCCACTTCACTGCAAACCTGCCTCCTGCTTTCTAGCTGCACACCCACACTCTTACCCAAGGCTTTCTCACGTTCCCATCCAGGTAAACCCTCAATACCACCAACAAACCAGGAGTAACAGTGACCCACATTGCAGGGCCACAGCGTAACTACACCATAGAGACTGAGGGGGAGCCATCAAAACAGTGGCAGTTTGGAGGTGCAGCTTGGCTAGCGAGGACCGCGCTCTGCACGCCTTGCCAGGGCTCCTGGCCGGATGGACGACACCTTGAGGATCTTTACTTGGGCCACCGCTAGCAAGCCGAAGAGGATGCAGATGCAGATGCTGGTTAAGAAGGTGGACGGGCCAATGAGCAGGAAGAAAGCATAATCTTTTACGTTCAGCCAGGGCTCCCGGCAGTGAGCAAAGGACTCGTTCCCAATGGCAGCGATGGGATGTTGGGTGAGCTGTGTGGGGCGTTTGCAAGAGACAGAGTCCACCTCTGGAAAAGGGAGAGACAGAGACTCAGGGCAAGGCTGTGGTTATTGCAGCAGTTGGGGATGTTGGACCAGAGGATTGCTAACCAACAAGCACAAACCGGTTTAAGCTCTTAAGCTGCCTGACAAAGGAATTAACGTGGATTGCTTGGAGGTTGCTTCTGCTAGGACCTTTTAGGGAGACCAAGGCACCTGCTGTTCTAAAGTTAGCCAGAAAAGAAATCAAAACAGCAGTTCCATGTGGTGCATAACTTCCATAAAAATCCATCAATATGTCTTCTACATGATTAATTGCCAAACTGGAGATAGTTGTGACCCCGCACCCCCCCCCCCAGGTGTCTGGCCGGGAAGGAATCTAATTTAGAAATAAAGATTGTATCCAATTTTAGTCCTACTCAGAGGAGACCCACTGAAACTAATGTACATGGCTAACTTAGGTTCATTTGTTCCAATGGGTCTGCTTTGAACTTTGTTGGATACAACCCTAAATGAACAAACAGATAGTTAGTCATTTCTAAAGGAGCTGATGGTGCTATAATAAAAGTCAGTTGCGTCCAGCTGCCCTGCTTCACCCACCACACACCATGTATTCTTTTTGGCAAGCTGCTTGGGGAAACTGAATCCTCCCCCTAAAAAAAATTGTTATGGCTCCAATTTATTTATTTGTTTTGAGAAACTGTGTTCACAGACTTGTATTGCTGGAACTTCGAAGGGCAGTGGAGATAACTGATAATAAAAATTTCAACCACTTTGAGGTTTTCTACAGTCAAGCAGTACAGTCAACTCTTATCTTACATGAGGGTTACATTTCAGGGATAGTGCATAAATCCAAAATTGTGTAGAGTCAAAACACGATAGCTGGTGGAATTGTCAACATCATTTTCCCCCCCAGACACCCGTTTTTTAAAAAAAGATTTAAAATATTTTTTTGCCAAGCGTATAAAGCTAAATGTGCACAAGTTAAATGTGCCTAAGTTGTGGGTCTACTGTTTATAAATTTCATGAAATAAAACAATAAATAAAGGTGATCGTTGTTGTTAAAGCCACCAGCTACAGGTGAGCTTTCCAACCCCTTCCCTGTTGAGTCCTGCTCACCTGGGACTTTCTCCACATTGTCAGTGAGCCACTGGTAGAGGGGCTGGATGGCGCAGGTGCACCCCCAGGGGTTGTTGTGCAGCCTGAGGAAGTGCAAGGAAGGCAGGTTGCTGAAGAGGTCGGGCGAGAGTGAGACAAGTGCATTGCCCTGCAGAAACAGAGACTCGAGGTGGGGCAAGGACCTGAGCAGCTCTGGCTCCAGCGTCAAGAGCTTGTTGTTCCCCAGGTTCAGCATCCTCAGCCTCGGCACGGGGAGGAAAGTATTGGGTTGCAGGACAGTCAGGTAGTTCCCACTCAGGTCCAGTTCCCGCAGCTCACTAAGGCCAGCCAGGGTCTGGGGGTGGATGACCCCGAGGATGTTGCTCCGAAGGCTCAGGTGGCGCAGGGTGCCCTGGACGACAAAGGTGCGGTTCTGGAGGGTAGCAATGCGGTTGTAGTCCAGCAGGACAGTGGTGGCATTGGCTGGAAGGTCCTCCGGCACCCAGCGCAGCTTGTGTTCCATGCAGTCGATTTCCCCAGAGGTACAGCTGCAAACAGCTGGGCAGGCAGAGCAGCTGGGGGATGGGTAGAGGAGGAGGAGGAGGGTGAAAGTGGCAAAGGTCTGAAGGCAACTGCAGCGGGTAAGGCTAGAGCCTGAGGGGAGGACCTGGCTTCTACCACACCGAGCCATGGAGCCTCCTCTTCATGCCCACCCTGACTCCTGGGCCAGGATTCACAGCTTGTGCCAAAAACCTCCCAACCCACCAGCCTTTCCCTGCAAAAGGAGGGTAATTCTCGGGCTTCCCTTCTTAGCAACTGCCCTTGCTCCAGCAGAGTCCTTCTGCCCAGCTATTAACTTGGCTGCTCTTCTGGGTGCAGCTGATGGTGGGTGGAGCTTTCACTCTTTCTTAGCAAATATTTTAACAGGGCAGCCTCGCCTGCCAAGGGGCAAAGCCACAGCTTCCTCCTTGGCCCAGCCTGTCTCCTCCAAAAGAGCCACACCAGGCTGCCCTGGGATAGCCAGCTCTCAGCTTTGCCTGGCATCACCCCTCAGCTCCTGCTCTCAGGCTGCCCTGGCACGTCATGCCAGGCAAGTTAACTGGTTTACTTATTAGTGTGCTTCACCCTGCCCTTCCTCCAAGGAGCTGCTCAGAGCAGCATTTCAGGCTCGCAGCAAGAAGCCTGTAAGGTAAGGTCAGCCTTGAAACACAAGGCATAGTTATAGCTGAGGGGATTCACACCACAAGAGGTGGGTGACAGTCAGCTTGGATGGCTTCAGGAGAAGGACTAGGCAAATTTGAGGAGAAGCAGGAGGAATGATGCAACAACATGCTCACGAGGCTGGAACCAGGATTCCCAAGGGCCTTGCCTACGCTTGACTCCAGCTCCTGACAGAGAGGGACTTGGCTGTCTGCTGCAGGGGACAGGACAATGGAGGAAGTGGATGAAAACTCTGACAAAGCAGCTTTTGTTCCGCCATAAGGCGGGCCAGCTACTGGCCCATTTCCAGTTGCACAGGGGGTGCCCCATGGACTGCAGGTGCCAACAGCCATGGGGGCTTCTGAATAGCCATTGCTGGAAGCCAAAGGAAAAGAGAGTTGCTCTTCCATGCAGGTCCTGTTGGTGGGTTTCCCATTGAGGCATGTGGCTGGCCAACCGGAGTGGAAAGGTGTCACAACTCCCTCCCTCTACAAATGGGACACCCAAATTTGCCACTTTGCCCTGAGCCCCTGCTGCTGCCCATCCATCCATCCAGCCAAGCTCCCAATGGAAACAGGAACACTCGGGATGCAAGTCTCAAGAAGATAGGAGGGGACGAACCCCCCCAAACCTTTTATTGGTCCCTTCCCTCCCTCCTTCCTTCCTTCCTTCCTTCCTTCCTTCCTTCCTTCCTTCCTTCCTTCCTCCAGGATGCGGAAACAGCATCATGGGTATTTGGCATCATAGATGATTTTGGAGGAGTTTCCCCGGTCCCTTTCGTCTTCTGCGGTGAGGTTGAGGGAGTGCAGGACTTTGTACTGGACCATGGTGATGAGGGCCAGCTCCTCAGGATCTAGGCCGCTCATCAGGGTCACGTCTGGGGGATAGAGGAAAAGAGAGCACACTGGGTGGCTGGTTCCATACCTGCTGACTTCTCCAAGCCCAGGCCAACCTGAAGAGGGAGGAGGGTCCTGTGCTGGACCCCTTCCTGCCAGCGCAAAGCTGTCAGCTGAAGAAGCATTTCAGCTACCCAAAGAGGGCTCCTTGCTGGGAGAGGCAGCATAGGGGAAGTACCATCTCTGCTGAAGACCTTCCTCTTCCAACAAGACTTTCAGTTTGAGACTTTTCCCAATCTTCCTCTGCACTGGAAGCATTTTAAAATGTTTTGAAAGGTTTTTGGTAATGTTTTGTTACTCGCTGCCGCCCTGGCCATCTTTGGGAGGAAAGGCAGGATATACATTTGTTAAACATAGAACTAAAGAGGAGGGGCGTGGCAGGGGCAGGAGGTGGAGCTGCTGATACAAAGCACAATCCTAACTTTTAGGGCTGGTGCTCTGGAAAAAAGGAAGCAGCCAGCAACCAGTCAGACGAAACTAGCAAGGAAGTATCCCACGAGCCCTGTCAACAGGTAAGTGGCAAGGAGCTTCGCAGTTTAAGGAACTGGGCAGCCAGTGTATGGATCTAGTGTCACTGGACTTGTGCTGTACTAGTGGCCACAAGACACAGCCTGGCCACCTGTAGTGTCCCCCACCCACCCAAATAAGAGGTACTGGCTTCCAGAGGCCCCTGAGTGCTTCACCTTCTTCACATCACCAGGCCCAAATTCAACAACACTTAACATTGCATCCATTGGGATCCTACTGTAAACAACAGGCCATGGACTTCTGCTCAGCTTGCCAGCACAGCCAGTAAAGTGTCAAATACACAAATCAAATAAATGAAGAAGAATGAAGCCTGGTAAGGCCGGTTTTCAGTGGCTCAGGCAGGTTTAGCAAAATACCTCTCCATATGCAAAGAAGCCAAGGTCTGGCAAGCAGTTCTGCTTCAGTGGGGAGCTTGGGCTTTGCAATGTTTATTTTTATTTTGTTTACCTTGCAGAAAGATTGAGGCCCTGCAAAGTGGCTTGTAAGGATATGCAGGACTATTAATGCCATGCCAAGGAATAACACACCAGGGATATTGTTTTAAGAAAGAAAGCTGTTATCCTTGGAAATCTAAGCCCAGAGACTGAGGACCCAGAGAATGCGGAGGGTTTGCCCATGTGCTCCCAACCCAACTCACGGGACAGGGGCTCTTTGCTTACCAGTACAGGCAGGCAGACAGAGAGAGCAATTGCTCCAGGTTGTCATTTGCTGGCAGTCCTCCACACACGTCTGCACTGGGACACCACAGACTGCAACAAGAAAGACCCCTTAGTTATTTGTCTCAGGCAAAATCTCAGACTCACCGCCTCCTCTTCCTACTCAGCAGGATGTAACTATGCAAATGCCTATGCTACCACCAGTGTAAACTGGTTTAAGTCAACTTCTCCCCCCCCCCCCCACACACACTGCAAAACCCATACTCTGTGCAAAGGAAGAATGGCAGAACCAGGAAATGGTGGGGTCAGTACACATGGTAGGAGGACTGGACAGTGCCAGACTCTGGTGAAAACACCCTCCAAGGGCTAGGGAAGGGGCTGCCCCACAGCTCTGGAATGCCTCTCCTGCCCCCAAGCATCTCAGCCTGTGGCTTTCCACCATTGCTGAAGTAACAGAGCCAAGCCCCAGATGTACAGGGCTGAAGGCTGGGTCAGAAAGTTCCATTCTCAAGAAGATCTAAGGACTGGCTAGCATCACACACCAGGCGCAAGAGAGCCCACTGAAGTCATTCATTGTTAACCGAAGGAGCGAATTTGCTTCCTGAATAAGTTATCTAAGAAATGCAATTGCTGCTGCCTCAAAAATGCAAGTCTGTATTTCCACCCACCCCACTTAGACCTTCCTCTACCCCTGTTTCTCCATGACTCAGTGAAGACATATTGCCCCCCTCCCATTTTGCAGGGCCCAGCATAAGGTAAAGGTAAAGGTACCCCTGCCCGTACGGGCCAGTCTTGCCAGACTCTAGGGTTGTGCGCCCATCTCACTCAAGAGGCCGGGGGCCAGCGCTGTCCAGAGACACTTCCGGGTCACGTGGCCAGCGTGACAAGCTGCATCTGGCGAGCCAGCGCAGCACACGGAAACGCCGTTTACCTTCCCGCCAGTAAGCGGTCCCTATTTATCTACTTGCACCCGGGGGTGCTTTCGAACTGCTAGGTTGGCAGGCGCTGGGACCGAACGACGGGAGCGCACCCCGCCGCAGGGATTCGAACCGCCGACCTTTCGATCGGCAAGCCCTAGGCGCTGAGGCTTTTACCCACAGCGCCACCTGCGTCCCATTTTGCAGGGCCCAGCATAGCATCAGGCTAACCTTCTGATGGCACCGTTCTCAAGAGGAAAAGAAAGCAGACCAGGATAGAAAGGGGCCGGGGGGGGGGGGGGCGAGCAAACAATCCAGGAGAAGGGGGAAGAAATTTGTCACCTCCAGTGTGAGAGGGCAGATCATGTTTAACAGCACCATACTAACCATGTCTACTCAGAAATGAGTCCTGTTGAATTCAACGGAACGTATTCTCAGGTAAGCGGGGATTGGATTGCAGTTATGCCACGTCAAAAGGAAAGCATAGGAACCTGTTCCATCAGGAAAGTAAACAGACTTCTCTGTGCCCACTGTCCCCACCCGCCTCTGCAACAAGCAGGTTTCTGTCACTGGGGTTGCCCAGGACAGCTGGCAGGAACAGGATGTCCTGCTGGAAGCAGCTACACACAGGTATGTATGACTAAGATGTGCGCTCTCTCTCTCTCTCTCTCTCTCTCTCTCTCTCTCACACACACACACACACACACTGCTGCTAGGGTGAACCACATTCATCCAGGTTTGGTGCTCAGCAACTGAGCAGGTACTTGTGCACTCCTAAGTGGCCACAGCCTGCCAGCCATGCTATGTAACCCACTGGAATGTTGGCACAGGCCACAAAAAATGAGTTTCTTGAGCCACTGCTGCTCCCCAAGAGAGGCTCTGTGACAACAACTGCCAGCTCCCTCACCTTTCTCAGCGGTTGTCTGGAATTGGCCGCTGCAGTCGCAGGCAGGTCGTGGTGGGGGTGCCGAGGCCCTATGACAGGAGGGGCCGCTGAAGCCCTCTGCACAGACTGAAAGGAAACAGAGCAAATGAGTGCAGCAGGGCTCAGGCATGAGAGGGAAGGGCATGGTGGCCCCAGAAGCAGCTGACATCACACAGCTCTCTCCTCCAAGCAACCACGTTTCTGGGGCTTCGCGACATAACACACAGCATTAAAAGCCAGCAAGATGTTCTCATCAAACACCTGACTTGAGCAACTGTTGCTGTTGTTATTTCAACTTGGCTCTCAGGCAAGCCAATGAGGGCAGAGAAAGAAGGCCGAGATGGACAGTGGCTTCGCCTTTTAGGCTGGCCTACTGACTGCAGCTGGCTTGACACTTTCCTCCCATTGCTTTTCCGCTGTTCTTTCACATCAGCATGATGCACAGAAGTCCAGCAGATGAAGTTCTTCCTTTAATCAACAGGGAAAGCTACACCAGTTTCATGTCTTGCACATGGAAGCAGCTCTCGACAAAGGGCTGTTCATACCTGGGCTTAATGCAACCCATGCAGCTCTCCTGTTTGGATTTTCAAAGCATAAGGAATCTCTCGATTTAGGGAGGAGATGTTGGAGGAGAGCCCCCATGTGGATGAGGGGGGAATAAAGTAGGCGTGAGTGGTTCACGATCTGCATTAACCCCAGTTTGGACAGGCCCTAAGGCCTTTGCATTGCAGATCTGGATGACCTGTTGTATGTGCTCCTCACCAGAGCAGCCAGGATGCAAGCATGTTGTAGATCGCTGGGGGTAGCGCTCTGCCCCTGGGCAGGCAGTGCTAAACTCCAAGGTAAATCATGGTTCAGAATTACACTTTGGTGATGCCTTTCTCTCACAAGGACATAAGAAGAGCCCTGCTGATCTAGGCAAGATCTAGTCCAGCATCCCTGCTGCTCACAGGGGCTTTAGAGATCCTTCTGAAAGCCCCCAAGGAGACCTCCTTCTCCCTGGAGAGAAGTGCACTGCCACTACACCTGTAAGCTCCACTCCTCTGCAAGGAGGAACCATCATGTCCTTCAGGCAGAAGACACAAAGAGGGTTCTCTTCCCGTCCCTACGCAAGACCCACTTACTGGTCCACCTGTAAAGCGTTGAATCTGGCTTGGCGACAATGCTGTCTGTGGAGCTTATCAGATAGAAGCCAGTCCCTGTTTGGAGAACGGCAGCACACACACTGTGCTCCATCAGGCATTCCTGCTTCGCTTGCTCCAGGCTCTCAGCGGAGGGGTACAGCACGGACGGCTCTCCTGCCACGCCGTGGCCAGGTTGCTCATCAAACCATTCTGTGGCTGCTGGGAAGGGAAACATGGTGTGGCCAGCTTAGCTAATGCTCCACAATTAAAACCACCAACAGAGCCTGTTTACATGGCATGTTGTAAAATTATTTATTTGCAGATGCATTCGAATGCTGCTTTTTGTCCCCAAAACAACCCCCAAAAGTGACTCACATAAAAGCACAGTGAAAGAGCAGAGCAGAAGAAAAGACCATCATAACCAACAAGTAAAAATAACAGCCAGACTCCAGGGTCTCAGGTAGTTTTCAAAAGGGGCACATGCATGGGCAGGGGCCTGGTTTCAGTATTCAGAAAGAGCGATGGGGATTGTGTGCTCCCTCCTCAGGGAAGGAGGGTTGGGTTGGTTGTAAGAAGCTTTGGGTTGCCCTGGGCAAAATAAAGCAGCTCACAAATTCAACAAATAAACAAATTACCTTCGCTACATTTGCACAGGAAGGGCTTCTCCTCCTTGCAGCTGGCATCGCTGAGAAGCCCCGTTGATGAGTCAAACCACACACAGTCCTTCAGGCCCCCATCAGCCATATCATCCTTCAGGTACCTTTCCCCCCACACAAAAGCAAAAGGAAGAGGCTTGTTTGTGTTCTGGGGGGGGGGGTGTTACAAGAGCTCCCTCCAAAAGGAATTTTGCAAATGCTCTCAACTAGGATGCCAGCACTCCAGGGCATATAAATTCAATTCATCATCAGAGGTATTGCCACATCTCATATTTCCTGGTTCAAAATGCAATGCTTTCCTCGAATATGAGATGAACACCATTACCCTCCCAACCGATTCATAGAATCATAGAGTTGGAAGAGACCACAAGGGCCATCGAGTCCAACCCCCTGCCAATTCTTCCATGGCTCAGATTCTCATCTGAGCTAGGGCAGTGTTCACTTCCTTCCCTCCTTCCCCTAAGCTCTCATCCAACAACAGTCCTTCAAACTATGTTCCTTCCAGCCTCATTGTTCATTGGTTGTTACACTGATGGTGGCAGCAGGCAGAGGGGAGGGAGAAAGAGAGACAGACAGACAGAAGGGATGCAGGCTGGCTATACAGCACACCAGGTACAAGGAGGAATGGAAAATGCAGTTTTGCCAGCCACTGACGCTCTGGTGGATAAGGGAGGAGGCCCACGGGAGTTGGGTTGGGATTGGATCCCATTGCATGTGCCCAGTCATTGCAATGCCGACTGGGTCATTTTGGATTAAGCTGAGCTATTTTCTATTACAAAACAATGACATTGTTGAGGGGATATCTGAGCTGATCTACTTCAAGCTTGGTGGGGCATGACCTTCCCCAGCACCCTTCGCCCACAGGGCACTCATATCAAGGGGGAAAGGGCCCTAGAGGAACCACCCGGGTGCTCACTGTGCCATCTGCTCGTTGAGGGGCTCCTGTGTTGTCCACCGGAAGATGGATTCCTCCTTCAGGTCATTCAAGCCCGTCCAGAAGGAGCCTCCAAAGTTTGAGCGGACCCAGTCCTGGAACAAACATGGCAACCGCAACCTCAGGGTGGGTGGAAAGAAGGCAACCATCCCATGATGCCTCAGTTGACCTTTCAGCTGCCTCCCTGCACGGAGAGGGGTGGGGGAGTTGGGCACGTACAGGGTTCTCCAGAAAGGTCAATATCAAGGAAGGAGAGGGCTCCGGCTTCCCTAGGGCAAGCACCACTTGGCCCCTGGTTGCAGGCTGAGGGGAGGACCAGTGAGGGAGCCGTCTTCTGAAAACTGTAGCCCAACTCCATGGGCTGCATGCCATCAGAGGTCATCATGAGGGGCCCTGTGCTTCTGGAGATGCTGGAAAAGGCATACCTTCTCTTGCAGAGAGGTCAGGTGCAGCAGTTCTGTATTCTTGAATCTCCGGCAGGCATGCAGGGCCTCTTGCCACCCGCTGGCCAAGGAGGGGTCCCAGAAGTAGCAGCTGCCATTCCAGTGGCTCCACCCAGGCTCTGTCGGACAGGAACTCCGGGGTGCTGAGGAGGAGGCAGGGGGATATTATCCAGAATGAGGCCCAAGCCGCTTTCCCTGATTATGACCATAGTCCATCATTCCCAAAGTCCATTCAGTGGAGCAGAGGCTCTCTGGCCAAGAGAGCCAGGTGAGAGCATTGGGACCTGATGACATTGTCCCCTTCCAAAGTCCTGCCAAGCACTTACCCAATGGCCCCTCGCATACCCACGGCTTGAGCTCGGAGCAGGAGGATGCAGCCACCTGCCCCTCTCCCTGCGGCCCAATCTCCAGGCAGCCCCCGGTAGCAAGCTGTGTGTCCGCCAACCTAGCGAGGGAAGCAAAAATGGGTCACACGTGGCTGGGACCACCAACTTCTCGACAAGGAATGGCAGGTGCCAAGGAAGCCAAAGTCACATGCCAGACAGAGAAGGAAGGACAATGGGGACCTGGATTGAGGTGCTAAGCCTTGCAAGCTGGGGGTGCAGTTCTGACAGTGTGGTGGCAGGAGATGCAGGGAGATGATCACTGTCCCTCCCCAGTCTCCCTAGACAAAGACGCTCCTTCAGAAGCTGCATAAGGGTTGGACTAGATGTCCCTTGGGGTCCCTTCCAACGCTATGATTCTGTCAGGTTTGCTGGAGTTCTGGGTAAGTTGGCCGCCAGAGGACCAATGTATCAAGGGATCTCCCCTGTCAGTGGTGAAGCACCTGCTCTGCCTGTAGAACAGGGCCGGGTCCTCCATGAGGCAGACTGAGGTAGCTGCCTCAGGTGACAGAATCCAAGGGGCCCCTCCGTGGGTGTGAATCCCACCACCACCACTGTCTCCACTGAAGCAGCAGCAGCTTCCAGGGTGACCTTGCAAGAACAGCACGTGATCTCATGGGATGCTCGCAAGACCTTGACAGAACACAGAAGCCACAGCCACACACCCCAGTAATTGGGGACAGCATGGGTAGCACCTTCATGCTTTGCCTCAGGCAGCGAAACAGGACAGGCCACGCTGGCTGGAGGTCCCGGGTTCAATCCTTGGCCCAGCATAGAGGGAGTCTTGAAGGCAATGTCTGCTTGAAGGCAGCCACCTGCCCCCAAAACACTCACGAGGGAGAAGAGAGGTTGGCTGCTCGGCCCTCTGCCCATGTCCAAGTCCCGTCTCTATCGACATCATTCAGCCCCGTCCAGCTGTTCTTCTGCACCATGGCTGCTGTCCAGGCCTGGAGGGGGAGAACATTCAGCTCTCTGGCAGCAGCAATGTGCTTCATAGCTTCATATATTGAAACAAAACGTTTGTAGGTATAAACACCTATAAAGAGTTAGAACAGCCTCCCAAAAGTGGGAAACGTTCTCCCGCCCAGTGATCTGAGGGTTGGTTGCCAGGAACATTGTCCTTCAGCCGTCAAATGCCTGGCAAACAGGAATGCTTGCAAATTTCCTCCTAAAAGTCAGTAGTGAGGAGGGCACTCCACAAAATGGGAGCCACCACTGAAAAGGCCCTGTAGTAACATCCCTGAATAGGCTTCGCCTACTGATTTTGCAGAGTCCAAGGTGGTTGGCAATGGGGAAGGTGCATGGGCCCAAGTCATTTAGGGCTTCATATACTGGCCTTGAACTGGGCCACGCAAGCTTACTGGCAGCTACCCCACAGTGAAGCATGGAGCGCCAGCCATGCCACCTGGGAGCATGACTAGCTCCCAACCTGCCTTTTCCTTGGCACTGCTGAGGGTCAGGAGGCCCACGCCTTTTCCATATGTCTGGCAGGCGGCTTTTGCCCCCTGCCAGTTCTTGCTGCTGTGCTCCTCCACGTAATAGCAGTGACCATCCCAGAACCACCAGCCAGGAGCATGTGGACATCTCGAGCTCACCAAACCTGGAAAACAACCACAGGCAGAGCAGTAGTAGCTTTGCAACGTGACCCTGACTCTAACCTGCCAGCCTGCCTGTTCTCTGTGAAGTTGTAGCGCTACCTCTTGACGATGTTGTTATTTCCAATGATGTATTGTTTTGTTTTTCTATGTTGACTTTCCCTTTTATCACAAAGCCACTTGGCTTATTTTATTAACAGAAAAGATGAGCATAAATGATTAAGCTAAAGAAATGCGTCCAACAGTGGGAGTTCATGGAGCAAAAAAAGGCCTGCCTTGTACTTATTTATTTCATTTAAAAAAGATACACTGCTTTTTTTTAAAAAAAAAAGCCACACACTTCAAAGTGGCTTACCCAAAAATAAAACAGTAACATCAAGAAAATTAACAATAATACTTTTAAACATACAGAAGTTAAAGTACTAAAACAGACAGAAATTCACATCCACTTTCCAAACACCTGGCTAGGGTTGCCTAAACAAGGATGTTTTTAGCAGGTGCTGAAAAGAGTACAGTGAAGGCGCCTGCTTGACCTCAATAGGCAGTGAGTTCCAAAGTGTAGGTGCTTGGTGGAGTATGTGGAGATGGCCAAACTTCAATGGGAGGAGTAAGGAACCAGGAAGGAAGAAATTTAACTAAGACTGGGGGAAATTTACTGAGTATTTTTTTTTTAATTGTAAACAACTTAAAACATTAGCAAGGTTAATGTAAAATGAGCAGTAAAGATAACTCAAGGAAATTATTAGAGAAAATAAATAATAAGGTATTGGTTTGGATATGCAGCAGTAAAGATAAAATGAAAGAAACCACAGATGAGAGGGGGAGGGGAGGTCAATTTGATGTTATTTTTGGTTTTGCTATAGAATTTGTATGTTTTGTTGTCAAATTGTACACCCCCCCCCACCGCTGTAACAAAGTGTATCTGTGGCACCTGTAGCAATGCCAATTATGCCAAGTCGGTCATGACTGGACCTAATGGTCAGGGGTCCCTTTACCTTTTAAGCAGTTGATAGGCACATGTAATCCCACAATCTCGTAGGTAAAATGGTCCCAAGTTGCCATGGGCTTTATATGCAAATGGCAACACCTTGAACTCGGTGCAGGAGCAAATCAGCAACCAGGGCAGATCTCTGAGCGCAAGTGTCATATGCCAACAAGGCCTCACTCAGTCATGCTGCAGCATTTTTATGTCACTCATATTCCACCCCGCCCCCCAAACTTACCATGAAGGCACGAGGGGGTGAAGCGACGAACGCAGCGCAGGTGGCGCCCATCGCATTGGCCCGTCAGGGGGTTGTAGGTCGATGTGCTCAAGCACGGAGAGCAGCGCCGCCGGCACCCATCCCCACAGAAGCTGGGGGAGCAGGCTGCAAGGACAGAGAGTTGTCGGTTAAGGCAGTGAGCTACCTGGAGACACCAGCCCCTCTGACTGGCCTCACGATACTCTGGATGTCTGCTGGAGGCCCTGCAGAAGTCACTGGAGGTGTCAGGGGTCAGATCCTGCAGCCTTGAAGCTCAGCCTTTGAACCTGGTGGCACAGGCACACACCAACACACAGGAGGAATGGCCAGCCTCAACAAGGAAGCCTCTCTCAGCACTGGACTAGGGAGGAAAGTCTCAGCACTGGCCAGGTGGGGTTAGGGCTGCCTTCGTGCCTTGTGTGATGTGTTTGGCCACCAGGTCTTTGGTCCTCTCCAGCAAATCTTAAGCTTTTATTGACACCAGAGTGGGATCTCTCTTTCAAGTCAGCCTCTGAAGACCATCAGAGAAGGGCTGCTTCTTTCTCCCCTCCCTGCCCCTTTCCCCTTGTGTGTGTGTGTCATGATTTTTAGATTGTAAGCCTGCAGGGACTGCCTTGTTTTAACTGGAAGCCTCTTGGGCTGAAATAAATAAGCAGTAAATAATAAAATTGCCTCCCAGTCCTCATTGGGGGCTCCCTGGAAGCATCTGACTGGTCACTCTTGGAAACAGGGCACAGGCAGAGTGGGAGACGTCTCCTGTCTTCTCATGCAGCTGAACCTTCAAACATTCCTCAGCCCAGGTAGGATGGGTCAAAGGGCAGTAAGCCAGGCATGAATTCATTCTGGGAGAGGCTCCTGAAATCCATTGACAAAGGGGCTTCTAATCCACACAAACTCAGACTGCCATACACTGGGTTGGCCTTTAACCTGCCACCACAAGACACATTTAAAGCACCTTGCTGGGCTGTGCAGTGTTCAGGGGCATCCCTGAAATGGAGGGAGGAAGGTGTTCCAGCCCCCAATCTACCAACCCACTACTATTCCCCCTTCCCAACCTCCTCCCTGTCCTCCTGCATCTCAAATGCAGCAGAAGCAGCCACTCACCTGCCTTCAAGTAGAGGATGGCGTCCGAGCCAGGGCTGTCAACCAACACCGTCCCTGCCACCAAGAAATAGGCCCCGCTAAGTCTCAGCAGCCCCGTGCAGCCCTCCTTCTGCAGGTAGCAGGCGTCCTTGGCTTCCTGCAGCGACGCTCGCCTCTGCTGGGGGGCCGAGCCCTGCTGAGGAAGGAGCAGCTTCTCCCTGAAAGATGGCAGGTCCACATCTGTGTGGGGATGCCATGAAGTGGGAGAAATAAAGTGAAAGCTCTTCCTGGCAATGTACAGAACAAGGCGACTTAAGGCACATTTCCTCCACCCAAAAACTGGGAACTGTAGTTTACCCCTCACAGAGCTAGAACCCCCCCAGCACCCTTAACAACATGCAGTTCCCAGGGTACATTGGATAATGTGCTTTAAATATAAGGTGTGTATGCAGCCTGGAACTCAGCTCCCGGGGGCGTCCCCTGAAGTGTGACAAAGGGCAAAAGACCCCTAACATTCCCCACCTCTCCGCTATAAGGCTACGTTGGCATTAAGCCCCTCAGTGCATCAAAGACAGATTGAGTGGGGATTTAGGTGCCAGGCAAAAATGTTCCTCCTTAACCAGGCCTTTGGCTGACTGACATCCCTTTTAAAATGTGTTTGGGGAGCCAGTGGGATTACTGGGTTGTTCTTGTTTTTATTATGTATTTTGTGATTTTGTGATATTGTGATTTTATGTTGAGAACCGCCCTGAGACCTGCCGGTATAAGGCGGTATACAAATTTAATAAATTCTCATCATCATATTTTCTCCCCAGAGAATACTCCCACCTTCAGGTCGCTGGCAAGCCCAACGGAAGCTGCCTGGCTCTGAGCCTCCTCTTTCGCCACCAGCAAAGCCAGCCCTGGCCTGAAAAAAAGAAAGAAAGGGGAGGGCAGCTCAGCCTGTGGGGCAGTCAGATGTTGCTGGGCTCCCATCATCACCCCCTTGATCCCTGGCCAGGTTGGTTGGGGCAAGACCAGGGGAGGTTGCCGGAGAGATCAGGCATGTCAGGTTCAAAGTACTTTGCCTGTCCCAGGATCAGTGTTTTTTTTTTTCTGGTGGGACACAATGGTACACAAAGCCATCACCTTTTTGGAGGGGAGGAGGAGGAAGGGCTCTTGGACCCCTCAGAGCATCACGCCTCTTTTCCCAAAGAGGCAGGAGGCTACGACAGGATTCTGGAGCCCTGCTGCCTCCTTCCCAAAGCCGGGCAGACCCCCTTAGAGCATTGTGCCTTCTTCCCTAAGCTGGGCAAATGCCTCCTGGGTGGCGCTGTGGGTTAAACCACAGAGCCTTGGACTTGCTGATCAGAAGGTCGGCGGTTCGAATTCCTGTGATGCTCAGTCCCTGCTCCTGCCAACCTAGCAGTCTGAAAGCACGTCAAAGTGCAAGTAGATAAATAGGTACCACTCTGGCGGGAAGGTAAACAGCGTTTCTGTGCACTGCTCTGGTTCGCCAGAAGCGGCTTAGTCATGCTGGTCACATGACCCGGAAGCTGTACGCCGGCTCCCTCGGCCAATAAAGCGAGATGTGCGCCACAACCCCAGAGTCGGCCACGACTGGACCTAACAGTCAGGGGTCCCTTTACCTTTACTATATACCAAGATCTCAATGAAGTTCCAGTAAATCATGTAATTGTTTTACATGTATTTGTTTTTCCTGGCCCTGAGGAAATTTTGCACCCTGGGCAATTACCCAGAGTACCGGCACCTTTTTCCTAGAAAGAAAGCACTACCCAGGACCCCTTCCCACAGCCCATCTCCAGGAGGTTGGCATAGCACACCCATTCCGTGGCTATTGGGGTCCCTCTCAACTCTAGTCAAGTCAAATTATGGTGGTTCCAATGTGAGAAGTTCACCAGAACCTACCTCCTCCCCCACCCCCAGCCTCCAGCAGGGACCCCATCTCACCTTGACCTTCTGCACGGTAGCACCCAGGTACCTCTGGCAAGCAGAGGCTGCTTCGTCCTGCCTGCCGTAGCGCTCCAAGGACACGCAGGCTCCATGCTCAAACACCCAGTCATCCAGGGGCAGGCACTTCAGAGAGGCATACGCCGCTAGGGAAAGGGGTTTGGCCATTACTAGCTGACCGCGGTGCCAGGGGGTTACTCGGCAACCACACACCCTTGTGCACCAAGTAACTGCAGGGTGCCCCCTGGCTCCTGGCACTCAGGAGCAGGGTTTTTAAGTCAGAAGGCATGATGCTTCCTGGCAAGCCGCTCTGAGCCCGGCCTTGGCTGGGGAGGGCGGGGTATAAATAAAAAATATTATTATTATTCTGGAAGAGCTACAAGCTTGAAGGCAGCTGCAATTCCATTTGCACTGGGGCAAGGGAGCAAACAGGTGGCAAGGGAGGTTATGGGGGGGGGGAGCAGCAGAAGGTCTGAAGGGCTCCATGGTGCCAAACGAGGCCACCAGCCCTCCTCCCTCTCAGGGCTCCAGAGCTGGCGGTTGGAGCCAGTGCCACGACTGGTTTAACCCTGTTTCTCCAAATGTGACCTTTTTTGCATGTGATTGAGGGTGGCTGCATTAGGGACGGCTCGGAGGAGAGCCCCATTAGCCCACTGCTTTGAGATGCACATACCGGCTGCCTCCCTGTAGCACAGGAATCCATCGCAGAGGCCCGTCAGTGGGTTGCAGCTCAGGCCTGGCTCACACCGGGGGCACATCGACTGGCAGTCCTGCCCAGAGAAGCCGGGCCGGCAGCTCGTCTTGACATGCACGGCAGCAGCCGAACTGGCGTCAGGGTCTTCCAGGGCCACAAGGCGTGTCCCCCTGGCAAGGCGGTGGCCCCCTGCGGAGCTGACCACGGCATCACACCCCGTGCCCAAGGCAGAGCACTGCCGCTTGGCAGCCTCCAGCGAAGGGAAGCTCAGGTCCAAGGAGGGCGCACCATAGAAGGACTTCTCAGGGAAGGTCATGTAGGAGCCTGAGGGGAGGGGAGAATCATAGAATTGTGGGGTTGGAAGAAGAAGAGTTTGGATTTGATATCCCGCCTTTCACTCCCCTTCAGGAGTCTCAAAGCAGCTAACATTCTCCTTTCCCTTCCTCCCCCACAACAAACACTCTGTGAGGTGAGTGAGGCTGAGAGACTTCAAAGAAGTGTGACTGCCCAAGGTAACCCAGCAGCTGAATGTGGAGGAGCGGAGACGCGAACCCGGTTCCCCAGATTACGAGACTACCGCTCTTAACCACTACACTACACTGGCCACGAGGGCTCCTTACGGTGTTCTTGCCGCGGGATCACATTCATCCAGTGCTTTACCAACTGCACTGGCTCCCGGTGGAGTACAGGGTCAGGTTCAAGGTGCTGGTTTTGACCTTTAAAGCCCTATGCGGCCTAGGACCCACGTACCTACGGGACCGCCTCTCCTGGTATGCCCCACAGAGTACCTTAAGGTCCACAAATGACAACACTTTGGAGGTCCCGAGCCTCAAGGAGGTTAGATTGGTCTCAACTAGGGCCAGGGCCTTTTCAGTACTGGCCCCGACTTGGTGGAACGCTCTGTCACAAGAGACTAGGGCCCTGCGGACTTGACATCTTTCTGCAGGGCCTGCAAGACAGAGCTGTTCCGCCTGGCCTTTGGTTTGGACTCAGTCCGACTCTTATGTTTCCCTCCCCTTATGGTTTTGATTTATTGGCTATTCTAAAATGAGGCTGCATTTTAAATTGCATTTTAACCTGTTGGTTTTTTTAAAAAAAAATCCCTCTCTCTTTCCCCTATTATGTTTTTACTGTGATTTTATTGGTGTTAGCCGCCCTGAGCCTGGCTCTGGCTGGGGAGGGCAAGGTATAAATTAAAATTGTTGTTGTTGTTGTTATTTAGTCGAACCCCCTGCAATTCAGGAATGCCCCATAAATGCCAAAATGAAAACTCAGCCTGGATAGCTCACTGGTTAGAGTGTGGTGCTGCTAATGCCAAGGTTGCAGGTTCGATCTCCGTATGGGACAGCTGTGTTGCACGGGGTTGGCCTGGATGACCTTCGGGGGTCCCTTCCAACTCTAGGATTCTATGAAATGAAAAATGTCTGCAGCCCAAAGCAGCTCTGCTTACCACTCTGGTGGGAGGCCTGGCATATCCAGCGGTGAGGCCTGTGGCACGGCTCAGCCTTCAGGAAGCCGGAGCTCAGGGCCAGCATGCAGGTTTCTATGTCCGAGGGACCCTGTGAGAGAACAAAGCTGGCCCCAAAGAGAATGAGAGAGGGTGAGGGAAGCCAGAGAGGGCGCCTGGCAGGCCTGCTGACTTGTGCCCTTTTGAGGTGCTCACTTTTACATCTCGTCCCCTTGGCTTGGCTTCTCAGACAACCTTCTTGGAAATCAAAGCAAGTTGTTCAAGACTTGCAATTGCTAGATCCAGGCAAAAATAAGCCTGGTGAATGAAACAGCTCCTCTGAACGTTTCTCTATCAGACCTTCAGGACCTGAACAGCTCCTTAGGAGACCTCAAACTCCTTTGATAATTTTTTTGGGGGGTTGAGACTTTTCAACATACAATACAATAATAAAAAGTAATTAAATAAAACTAGAACTCCTTTGAAAGTTGCTTACGATAAACTAACTCTCTCCCAGCTGCAGCCTCTCCCCATACCTTCCCCCACATGCAATATGGTGACAATGATAGTGGCCAGCCTTACTGGGTTCTTGTACGGATGGCAAGATGACTTGGCAGCGAGTGTGTTCAATCTCTGCACTATAGCTGCTTCTATTATTTATTGACTGATTATTCAGAAGTGGTTCTTATTAAGTTCCGTGAGATGCACTTCTAAGCAGGTGTGCACAGGATTGCCGTCTTAATAGACAAATGGCCCCAATCCATCCATCCCGACCCACAGTCTCTTTCTCAGGGGTTCTTACTTACCGCCGCAAGGCTTTGTTGAAGGGTGCCCCATCGGCCCAATGCCACAAGCCTCTGCCACTGCGAAGCCCAGTCCAGACACTCACCTCCAGCTCTTTCTGCAGCCAGACCTGTGGAGGAACGCAGAAGGTCATTCTCCTTCGCCAGTCACACAGTGGGTTATCTTGCCGGTCAGCGCACCCCAAAGGATGCAAAATGTGCAAAGCCACCAGAGACAGCAGGGTGGAGAGGCCTGAGTGCCAAGAAGATGCTGGGAGGAGCACAAAGAGCCTAGACTGGGAAGCCCAGCGCCATTACTTATGTAGGGCCGGCTCTATCATGAGGCAGAGTGATCAGTGTTAGAAACTCAACTGATCTAGACCTAATTTACAGTCGCCGCCATGGCACCAGATTTCCCCCCAGTGGGATTTATTGTTATTATTGTCATTATTATTATTCATTTCATTTATATACAAATTTATATTTTAAATGAAATCTCAAAGTGGTTGACAACACATTTAAACAGCCAATCAAACATGAGGAAATCCCGACCAAAGAATTGTCGCAAGAGAAACTGATGGATTACGCGGAACTGGCGAAATTGACACACAAACTACGTGATAAGGATAACTGTGACTTTAAAGAAGAATGGGAACCTTTTACAAAGTACTTAAAGAAACAACAAAATGAACTGGACTCCTTGGCAGGTTTTGAATAAACATACACATTTTTTTTATTGGTAACATATTGATAGATTAATTAAGGATCTTTAACATTTTACAATATGAAGAGAATAGCATATGCTGAGAAACCAGAGAGAGGAGCTGAGGGAAGTCTGGGGGGGGGGAGGGTTTTCTTTTTCTTTTTAGGGGAGGCGGGAGGGGGGAAATGGGGGAAATGAGGATGATGTATTTTTGATAAATTGTTATTGAAATTGAAATTCCTAATAATTAAAAAAAATAAAAAATAAACATCCAATCAAACAATCCAGAATGAAATGAATTCAAGCAAATGTTATCGTGCTTATTATTAACATAAAAATGAGATTACAAATTTATTTTATATCCTGTGTAAATACTTTTAGCTGGCCAGCCCTTTCTGGGTGGGGGCCCCATTTGTTTTTTCTTCCCTGGGGCCCAAATGACTCTTGGCAGCCCTGGGTGCCATTTCAGATACTCCCTGTGCATAGACCAGAGCAACTGCTCACCAGATCTTGTGGGCTGCTCAGCGTGGCCAGGCTCCCACCGTGGAACCTCTGGCAGAACTTCAGGGCCTGGCTCCACTCAAGGGCCGCATCCAAGACAAGGAAGAGGCATTTGTCCTTCCTGGATCTCCAGACCCTGGACTGGGGGCAGTACACATCTGCAGGAGGAAATGGCAAAGAGCATGATGTGCACACCGTTGGAGAAAAACAAATGCATTTTCTTCTCACTGAATTTCCAGCTAATACAGTACATGTGTTACTTTAAACCATACAAGGCACTGTTTGTCTAACAATCTAGTCAGCACTTGCTTGTAGCCTCTGTTTACTCTGCCCCTTAACCCTGAGCTATTTTGTTGTTATTCTCTCCTGACAAATGCCTTTCTCTCATCTCCGCCCAACCTATAAATAGTTCTTGCATGAATAAAGCCTTTGAACTCCAGAAACTGTAAGTGATTACGCCAATCTAATTCACACAACCTGCAAAGTCTGCTAACAAACACATCAGGCTTCCTTTTGCACACACACCAGCTGGGCTCATCACAGCTCACCCCTCCCCACAGCAAAATGAAGCAGTCCAAACTGTTGGCTGTGTGAGATGGGCCCCAACGAAGCATCAGGTGTTGTATCAGTCATTCTGCCTCACCCAAGCCTCCTACCATGCAGGGTTGTGGTGAAGATAAAATGTGAAAGGGGAGGGAGGAGTCTCCTGCCCTGAGCTCCTTGGAGGAAGGGAGGGGCAAGTATACTTTTTAAAGAACACACCCCGATCCAGCACAAAATACAATGCCTGTGGGGTGCACTTCCCCAGGTAGAGCTTGGTGTGAATGACTCCTTGAAACACGCAGAACCCCAAGTGCAGATTCTGCAGCCGCTGGTCCGGTAAGAGGCGAAAGGAGCTCTTGGTGTCCGTGGAACAGTCTGAACTGCTCAACAAGGAGACTCCGCCTGGTGCCACCTGCACAGAGAACAGGGGAGAAGCCTGCATGAATCACAGAATCAGAGATTTGGAAGGGACCCACTGAATCATCTAGTCCAACCCCCTGCAATGCAGGAATATGAACCTGTACGGGGATCAAACCCATAATCTTGGCATTATTAGCATCACACTTTTAACAACTGAGCTAACCGGACAGGAAGGAACACAATGGACAGAATAATTGTCACACACAGAAGGAATAAGGATATAGTTTGAGTGCTTCACCTACAGATTTGTAAATCATTTAATGTGTCAAGATGAACGGATGCCGTTAATATTGCAGTTGTTCTATAAGGGAGTGTTATTTTGAATGGAATGGAATTGAGATCAATAAGATTTTGGAACGCAGAAACAAAGTAAATCATCAAACCATCAATTCTAGCACATGGGAGGCCTCCTAAATTATTTTTATTATTTTTCGCTCTATAAGACGCACCAGACCACAAGGCGCACCTAGTTTTTGGAGGAGGAAAACAAGAAAAAAAATATTCTGAATCTCAGAAGCCAGAACAGCAAGAGGGATCGCTGTGCAGCGAAAGCAGCGATCCCTCTTGCTGTTCTGGCTTCTGGGATATCTGTGCAGCTTGCATTCGCTCCATAAGACGCACACAAATTTCCCCTTACTTTTTAGGAGGGAAAAAGTGAGTCTTATAGAGCAAAAAATATGGTATATCATTTGGCATCTGAATGACTGGGGTTCATAATTGTATTATAACTTGGCATTGTTATAATGAGGCTACCATTGGATTATTGTAACTGAAAACTAATTATTGAAGGGGGAAAACCCACAAACAACTGAGCTCATCGGCAAGCTGGCACAAGAACTCACACAGAGATACCCCACAGGAATTAGAGGGCCTTTCTTTGTAATAATAATTTAGTAATAATTTTATTATTTTTACACTGCCCATCAGATTGGGTTGTCCCAGCTACTCTGGGCAACTTCCAACAAAATATAAAAACACAGCAAAACAATCAAACATTTAAAAACTCCCTTGAGATGTCACCCCGAAACTACAGACTTAAATCTATTTAACTCTCATGACTCCTAAGCAAGTAGTTTTTCTGTGAAAGGGACAAGGAACACCTAAAAGAAAATAGCAGCACTCACACAAAAATGCAATTCCTAGAGCTGGGAAATGCAGGGCAGTGGATGCTGTTCCAAGCTGGTTTCAAACTGGCAGTGCTGGTGGCTGCATGTGTGCCACATCCCTGATGCTCATCTCCTTCCTTTAAGTAATCTTGGGAACTGTAGCTCAGCCCTCACAAAGCTACAATTCCCAGCACCCTTTTGGAACGGGGGTGTTTTAAATGAAGTATGGTGGGTATACAGCTGGTGTGAGGGGAAGAGAGACTGCCTTTGCCACTGAGGCTACCTGCCACCAAGTCAAATGGTTGGTCAGCGAGTCTGCACTCAATGGGCTGTTGCATTTTTAAAACATTGTGTTGCATTTAAACAACAACAACAACACTGACCTTTTATGTATATCTGTGCAGTGAGTCTTCACCTTTCCAAAAATAACATTGTGGTGGTTTCTAGCGGTAATGTTATAAGGGAATATGAGAAAATGGACTATTAATAGGTAAAAATCTAATGTTACAATATTTTAAGATTGAAGACTAGGATAAACAAAGAGGGGAGGGATTTGCTGAACTAACAAATTGAATTGGAATACAGAAAAGGGAGGCGTGAGGAGGTCCGGGAGATAAGCAAATGAAAGATAAGTGACTGAAAGACTGAATTGTTTTTAACTATTTTTATTTTGTATTTTTCTTTTTTCTTTTTTCTTTTTTGTAATATTTTGAAAATCTTAATAAATATCTTTTTTTAAAAAACAAACAAAAATAACATTGTGGGCTGATTAATATTCTACAGCCTTTTAAATGTGTTTTAAAAGCTGTTTTTGTTTTGTTTTGTTTCTGTTCAAACAATTTATTTGTGCTTTTATCCTGTTCTTTAATCTTTGGAACTGCCCTGAGATCTTCGGATGAAGCAGGGTATATCAATGTAATTAATTAATTGGTGGTTTTTTGAAATGCATGAGCAACACCCCAGGACTTAGCATCAGGGTGAGGAATCTCCTGCTGCCCCGTCAGTCTCCTCAGGTTCATGCTGGAAAATAAGCAGAAGAGGCAGTGGGGTCCCCCCCCCAAAAAAAAGGTACATAGAATCATAGAATGTGGAGCTGGAAGGGACCACAAGGCTCCTCAGTAGTGGTACCTTGGTTGTTGAACTTAATCCGTTCCGAAAGTCTGTTCAACTCCTGAAACCATTCGAAAACCAAGGCGCGGCTTCTGATTGGCTGCGGGAGCTTCCTTCCCCCAAGCGGAAGCTGCAGTTGACTTCCTTTAAAATGTTCGCAAACCAGAACACTTACTTCCGGGTTTGCAGCATTTGGGAGCCGATTTGTTCAACAAATAAGCCGTTCGAGAACCAAGGTACCACTGTATTCCAATGCTCTGTTTTGCAAGAATATTTGGCCCACCATGGGACTCAAAACCATGACCCTGAACTATCCCAGAGCAGTAGTAGATAGGTAGCCGTGTTGGTCTGCCATAGTCAAAATAAAAAAAATTTTCTTCCAGTAGCACCTTAAAGACCAACTAAGTTAGTTCTTGGTATGAGCTTTCGTGTGCATGCACACGAAAGCTCATACCAAGAACTAACTTAGTTGGTCTTTAAGGTGCTACTGGAAGAAATTTTTTTATTTTATCCCAGAGCAGGTTGTTTTGAAGCACTATCAAGCTACTCCCGGAGTCTTGCATTTCTTTCCCTAAAGCATTTGGGGTGTTGGCACCCCCTGCAAAGGACCCCGCCCCCTGCTTGTCTTCCTATTCATTTTTCTCAGGAGCGGAGGGGAAATAAATGTGTGTGTGTGTGAGAGAGAGAGAACCAATCAGCTCCTAAAAAGAAGCTTGTATAAATTTAAGCTGCTTTAAGGGGTGTGAATCGAAAGCAGTCTGGGTGACCCCTTATTGCCTACAACATATTGCTTTGTTGGAACGATTCAGTGATGTGAAAACAGAGACTCTTTGTGTGTTCTACTGTGACTTAAGAAAAATTTAGTAAGAACATAAATAAAAACTGGAAAAGGAGTTGCTGTGATCTAGCAACCACTTCAAATTAACCAATATCATAAAAAAAAGCTTTTACCCGTAGATTTGAGAGACTGGAAAGAGACGACTGAGATTAAAAGCAGTCATAGAATGCAAATAAATAAATAAATAAATAGGGTGGCCGATTCCTCCTGCACCCCTCACTCCACCACTATCAAAGAGTTTATCCCCTGACGTCATTCAGGAGAGGGAGTGCCAGTTCCATTTACCTGAAGACAGGAAGGAGGGTCTGCGATGTTGCGGAGTCGACCATTTGGCTGCAGCCCCCAGAAAGCACATTTGAGGCGCTGGTCCAGCGCAAGCTCAATATAGACCAGGGACTGCTCTGGATCGGTGCACAGGGCTGACTGTTTGCCTCTGAGCCGAAGGAACCCAAACCACACGAAGACAGTACCTGTGGTGAATCACAGAATCATAGAGTTGGAAGGGACCCCGAGGGTCATCTAGCCCAACCCCCTGCAATGTAGGAATCTCAATTCAAGCATCCAACCTCTGCTTAAAAACATTCAAGGAAGGAGAGTCTACCATCTTCAGATGAAGTCCATTCCACTGTTGAGCACTCCTTATGACAGAATGCTTAGTCGGGATCTCCTTTCTTGTAACTTGAAGCCATTGCTTTGAGCCCTACCCTCCGGAGTGGGGGGAAACAAAGCTTGCTCCACCTTCCATGTGACTGCCCTTGAGATATTTGAAGATGGCTTTCATATCTCCTCTCAGTCTGGAGCCCATGTCTCACAGGAGCTAAAAGCTGCTTCCCATAACCCGAGATGAAGGTCACATGGTGACATCACACAGTCCCCTTAGTAGCCCAAGCTGCTGCCTGCCCTCACCCCCCCCTTTGTTCCTGGGCTTCATCCAGTGTTTTAAATTCGCCAGGCACGTTTTGTGACTGGCACAGGTCCAGTTGCGACCATGTGGCAATCTCTGGATGCCAGGTTGGCAACTACCTCTCCATCTGGCTGGCCCTTCTTTCTTAAGCAGGTAGGTAAAGGTAAAGGTAAAGATACCCTGACAGTTAGGTCCAGTCGTGGACGACTCTGGGGTTGTGCGCTCATCTCGCTCTATAGGCCAAGGGAGCTGGTGTTTGTCCGCAGACAGTTTATCTGGGTCATGTGGACAGCATGACTAAGCCACTTCTGGCAAAACCAGAGCAGCGCACAGAAATGCCATTTACCTTCCTGCTGGAGTGGTACCTATTTATCTACTTGCACTTTGACGTGCTTTCGAATTGCTAGGTGGGCAGAAGCTGGAACCGAACAACAGGAGCTCACCCTGTCGCAGGGATTCGAACCGCCAACCTTCTGATCGGCAAGCCCTAGGCTCGGTCGGTTAGACCACAGCGTCACCCGCGTCCCAAGCAGGTAGGTAGAAGAGCTTATTTATTGCATTTATAGCCCACCGTTTCCTCCAAGAACTCCATGGTTCACTCCCTCCTCAGTCATTGCCTACAACAACCCTGTGAGGGAGGTTAAGAGGCTGCAACTGACTCCAAGGTTACTCAATGAGCTTCATGGCTGGCTGGCTGGGGATCTGAACCCTGTTCTCCCAAGGTCCTGTTTTGACACTCTAACCACCACAGCACGCTGGCTTCCTAGATTTGCTTCTGCTATGGAGCAGCTCTTTTAATTAAGTTGGTCAACAAGTATGGGGAAAGCTAAATGTCACTGAAAGGTTCTGAAATATTTCCCTAGGTGCTTGAATTTGTTTTATTCTGAATTGTTTGATGGGATGTTTTAATGTGTTGCCAACCGCTTTGAGATTTTTCCTTTAAAATATAAAGCGGTATAGAAATGATAACAACAAAAGCAATATTCATTGGGGGGGGGGGAGTTGGTGCCTAGACATTCCATTGCGGCGACTGTAACTTAGGTTTAAGGTGCCATTTGGCGATTAGCTTATATATCTGGCTGCACCAGCCCACTTACCTGGGTCTTGGCTTGCAGTGCTGATTTGCACAGAGGAAGGCTTCTTTGCTACCAGGGTGCTCCAGCTCACCACGTTCCCAGGGAACTTCCACCGAGTCCTTGAGGCTGCCAGCTGCTTTATGGAAACCTCGGGCAAGGCTCGGTCCCACAGGTTGACTTCACTCAGGTCACCCACAAAGAGGCTGGTCCCTACAATGCAGCCCCAACATGCAGGGATGTGGTAAGAGCCCCTTAGAATCATAGAATCATAGAGTTGGAAGAGACCACAAGGGCCATCAAGTCCAACCCCCTGCCAAGCAGGAAACACCATCAGAGCACTCCTGACATATGGTTGTCAAGCCTCTGCTTAAAGACCTCCAAAGTAGGAGACTCCACCACACTCCTTGGCAGCAAATTCCACTGTCGAACAGCTCTTACTGTCAGGAAGTTCTTCCTAATGTTTAGGTGGAATCTTCTTTCTTGTAGTTTGGATCCATTGCTCCGTGTCCGCTTCTCTGGAGCAGCAGAAAACAACCTTTCTCCCTCCTCTATGTGACATCCTTTTATATATTTGAACATGGTATCATATCACCCCTTAACCTCCTCTTCTCCAGGCTAAACATGCCCAGCTCCCTTAGCCGTTCCTCATAAGGCATCGTTTCCAGGCCTTTGACCATTTTGGTTGCCCTCCTCTGGACACAGTACTCCAGGTAAGGTCTGACCAGAGCAGAATACAGTGGCACTATTACTTCCCTTGATCTAGATGCTATACTCCTATTGATGCAGCCCAGAATTGCATTGGCTTTTTTAGCTGCCGCGTCACACTGTTGGCTCATGTCAAGTTTGTGGTCAACCAAGACTCCTAGATCACATGTACTGCTCTCAAGCCAGGTGTCACCCATCTTGTTTTTGTGCCTCTCATTTTTTTTGCCCAAGTGCAATACTTTACATTTCTCCCTGTTAAAGTTCATCTTGTTTGTTTTGGCCCAGTTCTCTAATCTGTTAAGGTCGTTTTGAAGTGTGATCCTGTCCTCTGGGGGTGTTAGCCACCCCTCCCAGTTTGGTGTCATCTGCAGATGTGGTTTTGAGGTTTTATGACATTTTATATGGGGTTTCTATACTACAGCCACAGGGCAAGCCTACAGCCTCTGTGCAAAGGAGGGACTTACCTCTGCTGCCCACTTCTAGCTGTCCAATTGTCAGCTTCCCCCCAAGGGAGAGCCCCTTCCTCAGGAAGCTGCTACTCTCAGCGAAGTGTGGCTCCCAGAGAAATCCATCCACGAAGACCTTGAAGGACGGGTAGCCAGGAGCGCTGGAGACCGAGACGGCCACATGGTGCCAGGATCCATCCATAAAGGAGCCCTGGGTGCCGCTGAACATCACTGACCTGCAAAGAGAAACCGGGAAGAAGTGATAGAATCATAGAAGTGGAATGGACAGCAAGGATCAGCTAGTCCAACCCTCTGCAGTGCAGGAATATTTTGCCCATTATTGGGCTCAAACCCACAACCCTAAGATTAAGAGTCTCATGCTCTAACAACTGAGCTATCTGGCTTCTCCTTTTAATAATAATAATAATAATAATAATAATAATAATAATAATAACAACAACAACAACAACAACAACAATAATTTTTATTTATACCCCACCCTCCCCAGCCAAGGCCGGGCTCAGAGCGGCTTACGAGCAATAATAAAAACAAGTTGAATGATTACAACTTAAAAACAAAATTAAAATACAGCATTAAAATACTGAAACATTAAATATTAAAATGTAGCCTCATCGCAGGAGAAGGAAAAGAAAAAAGAAAGAGAGGGAGGGAATCAAATTGGCTCCAAGCCAAAGGCCAGGCGGAACAACTCTGTCTTACAGGCCCTGCGGAAAGAAATCAGATCCTGCAGGGCCCTGGTCTCATGAGGCAGAGCGTTTCACCAGACCAGAGCCAGAGTTGAAAAGGCCCTGGCTCTGGTTGAAGGTAATCTAACTTCCTTAGGGCCCGGGACCACAAGGGTGTTGCTAATTATGGACCTTGAGGCTCTCCGTGTGGCATACCGTGAGGCGGTCCCGTAGGTACGAGGGTCCTAGGCCGTGAAGGGCTTTAAAGGTCAAAAGCAGCACCTTAAATCTGACCCTGTACTCCACCGGGAGCCAGTGCAGCTGGAAAAGCACTGGGTGAATATGCTCCCATGGCAGAGACCCCATGAGGAGCCTCGCTGCAGCATTCTGCACCCGCTGGAGTTTCTGGGACAGCTTCAAGGGCAGCCCCGCATAGAGCGAATTACAGTAGTCAAGCCTCGAGATGATCGTCGCATGGATCACTGTGGATCACTTTTACCTTTCCATGCTCAGGCTGGGATGTGTGCAGATAAATCAGCAAATGCATTTCAAAGAATACATTTCATGCCAGCTTCCTGGCTTGTTCAGATCACATCATTTATAGTCATGAGGTCAAAAATTATAATTTTGGAATTGCTGTAAATTGCTTGGTAGGTGGCTCGTTGATGAAACTCTCCTTAACTGAGGCCACATGCACATCAAGCACATTTAAAGCACACGACTCCCTCCCACACCCAAAGAATACAGGGAACTGGGATAATAGAATCATAGAGCTGGAAGGGACCATGAGGGTCATCTAGTCCAACCCCTTGCAGTGCAGAAATCTTTTTCCCAATGTGGGGCTCAAACCTACGACCTTGAGATTAAGGGTCGCATGCTCTGCCAGCTGAGCTATCCCCCTCGCATAATGGACATTTGGAGTACAAAGAAACTTAGTGGCTTCCTGGCAACTGGGATGGTGAGAGGGCTGCGCCACCAGCTCGAAACATTTTGGTGCCCAAGTTAGAGCGGCAGCAAAGGACATAGAATCATAGAATTGTGGAGATATGTAATATATAGCATTATACACACACAGTATAGAAACCCCATATAAAATGTCATAAAACCTCAAACCCACATCCAAGACCAAAAGCTGGGAGGGAAGCATCATTTAAAACCATCATTGCTAGTGGAGGGACCTCCGGCTTACCCCTTGATGTGGAACTCCAGCCCAGAGGGGGAGAGGAGGAAGAGGGCAAACTCTGGCTGCCTCCACTTTAGCGCATAGCTGACCAGGCACATCTTGCAGTTGCCAGCAGCAGCAGCAGGTTGACTTCGAACCCACAGCCCAATGGTGAAGTTGTTGAGGTAGCGGCGTATGGCATCTTCCAGCTGCAGGCTGCTGCCACTGCTGGGGAAGTGTAGGTCAAAAGAAAGGCGATACTCTGGAAGGGAAGGCAAAGAGCTCAGCCTCTGAACTTACCCAACAATGTGAGCACCCTCCTTTGCAGATTCTCTGGGAAAGCACAAAAAGCCTTTGTAGCCTTTTCCTGCCCTCCTTCAGCTATTCCTGGAAACAATCCGTGGTGGACTTGGAGGGAATTGAGAGGGTGGGCTGCAGGTCAGTCGCACTTTGAGACTGGCACAGGTCCAACTGCGACTGCGTCAAGATCTCTGGGTGATCTCCACCTGACTCTCCAGCTTTCTTATGCAAGCAAGTTAGCAGAAAGGCTTATTTATTTCATTTATCTCCCACCTTTTTCTCCAAGGAGTCCATAGTTCACCCCCCCCTCCTCAGTCAATCCCTACAACGAGCCTGCAAGGTAGGCTAAGAGGCTGCGACTGACTCCAAGGTCACCCAGTGAGCTTCATGACTGAGTGGGGAGTTGAACCCTGATCTCCCAGGTCCAAAACCTGACACTCTAACCACTACACCATGTTTGGTTGTACTGTCCCCCCCCCCCTTGTTGGAGGTGATGGTGTCTGTGCATGGAAAATGGTGTCTGTGCATGCAAAAAAAAAAGAAAGAAAAAGCTGGCAGTCTTGCAACATGCAAAGGAAAGGTTGCACTGCTTGCAGATTTCTGACTATTATGCTCAGCTAGCAGATATATGTCAAGGAGAGAACCTGACAGTGCAGAAACTTCATTGGGCTCTGTTGACATGAATTCCAAGGAAACCAGGTGGAAGGGGCTTGCTGCAGGGACCCCCCATGTCTCTTTACAGAAACATCAATGTTTGCCCACCTTCTGCTGGTTCAAAAGCAAGGGGGACTCTTCTTTGTGTCCCCCCCAAAAAAGAATCCACCCCAACCTACCTAGAGACGCGTTGGCCACGGTTGCTCCTATTATCCTCAAGGAGCCGAGGTTTGCAAAGGGAATGTCTTGGGCGCCGGAGAGACGGAAATGCTCCTGGTGGTCCAAGAAGCTTGCGAGGCCATCAGGGTAAGTGAAGAGGCTCCATGTGCTGAACAGCCCAGGCGGAAAGGGCACCGCAGAAAAGTTCTTGCGCTCCAGAGAGCCGCCGAGATCTGTGGTGACACTGCCACGCACGTGGGTGGCATTGGATTCCAGGCTTAGACGGAAATGAGTGGCATCGGTGTGAAGGCCAGCCAAGGACAGGGTGCAGGAAGAATGACCAGGGAAAGAGAAGGTGACGTCAGCTGTGGCGTGCGGACCTATCCCGCCAGGGAGGGGAAAGTACACAGGCTCCGGCGGACCACAAAAATCTGGCAATAGAGATGGGAGCAAATTAGGCCCAGGGAAGGCAAGGCGGAGGAGCCTGCTGTTATTGGCGGAGCTTGACTCAAGGACTCCCAACACCCATTTCATTCAGAGCCTGTAAGAGGAAGCATCGGAGGACTCCATCCCACAAGAAGCCCACCCGCCTTTTGGATCAGCCCCCTAGCACTCAGCCACTGCCTCTCCCCCCCCCCCTGCCGAGGCAAAAGGGATTGGGAGGGGCAGCGACCTACAAAAATCCACATGTGGAATCTGAGGTTCCCAAACCTGTCCCCCAAATCCAGATTCTTTTATCTTTCAGAAGGATTTTATGCAGTTACGAAACAGGTATGATCCCCAAATGCCGATTCTGAAATCAAAATGAGCATGCCTTTTTTGAATTGCCTCTTGTCCCCCACCCTGAGATCTTGATGAAGGGTGGCATATAATTTATATAAGGGTGGCATAATTTAAATAATTATAATTATAATTCAAGGGGATGAAAGCTATCCCCCTACATGAGGGCTTTCTTCCAAGATTTCCCATAAAAGCCTTTGGAGAGGGATTTTGTCTCAACTGTCAGCTCAGTCCTTCACAGGTTTGTTGCCAGCCTTTTGCATAGTCTGTTCCTCTAGTCTTTCTACCTAATTTATCAGGAATTTGCTAATTAGGGGTTTGCAATTCCTTAGATCTCAGAGTGGCTGGAGCAGAGTACAATTAACAACATTGTTACTGTTACCGTTACCATTATCGTTACCGTTATGTTTATCGTTATCGTTAATCGATATCATACTGTTACGGTTATGGTTATGGTTACAGTTCTGGTTACCGTTACCGATATCGTTATCGCTATCATTATTATCAGCTGCTTTCTGGTCTCCTTGAGATGATGTCCAGCATTTCAGATGAAAATCCAACAGTTTCACACCTGAGTGGTGCTTTTATACTGCAAATTGCTTTGTGATGTTAGCTCCCCTTTTCTCCACTCATGAGAAGAGAGGAGTTAAGAGGCATCTCTCTCTCTCTCTGTCTGCTCCAGCCTGTCTGTGGCCCCTCTGTTGCCCTTGAGCATCTATGGCACTCACCATATCTGTGCTGGCAGACAAATCCTGTTATTTCGGTCGTAGGACGCTCATTGCACGGTCTGGTCTGCCATGTCCCATGCTCGGCCATATTGGTGGGCTGGAGACTCAGCACCACACACTGGTCCTTCACCTGTTCAGGGGCTTTTCCTAGAAAATAGAGCAGCCAGGGGTTGTAAGAGCCCATCCAAGTGGCTTCTAGCCACGGCCTCCTACCTTGTCTCCAGGAAGTCCCAACACTCTTCCTTCACTGTCACTTCCTGTACTTCTTCACCACCCCAATTGGGAAATGGGCAAGAACTTTAGGTCCATTCCACACCCTTCCCCCAGCCTCAACACCCCATCCCAGAGCCCATTTGTGTGGAGAAGGAACCCCAGCTGAGTCAATGTGGTATTGCAGACTAGGGCCTGGGAGAGACCAGGGTTCAAATCTTAATTTGGGCATTGTTGTTGTGGGGATTAAGGGGATTAAGGGTGGAGGGAAAGAGCTCCTTGTAGAAAAATGTGGGATATCAATGCAATAAATAAATAAATAGGGGCAATAAAATAATAAAGAGCCCCAGGTCTTATGGAGCAAGTCTTATGAGGAACAGTAGAGAGAGTTGGGTATGTTTAGCCTGAAAAAGAGGAAACTGATGGGACAGATGAGAGCCATCTTCAAATATCTTAAGGTCATCACATGGAAGATGGAACAAGCTTGCTTTCTCCTGCTCTGGAGCCTAAGACTTGAACCAATGGATTCAAGTTACAAGAAAGAGGATTCTGACTAAATGTTAGGAACAGCTTTAGGGCAGTACGAGCTGCTCAACTGAGGATTGGACCCCCTCCGAAGGTGGTGGCCTCTCCTTCCTTGGAGGTTTTTAAGCAGAGGTTGGATGGCCATCTGTCATCATGCTTTAGTTGAGATTCCTGCATTGCAGGGGGTTGATTTGGGGTCCCTTCCAACTCTACAAATCTATGATTCTAGTTTTTATGCAGTTCTGGATGGCAACCAAGAGTTCTGACACAGAGAACCAGCTGTGATTCAGGACCCTTCTGTTCAGGAGCGATCATGCTTGGACTCAACATACCCAGATGCCACCGGAAATAGGCTGGGGGGGCTGACGAGTCGCTCCACCTCCATGAGGTGCCAAAGCGCAGCCCGATCCACATCTGCCAGCCGTCCTCAGGAAAGGCATCTGGGGAGGAAAATGAGAAACCATCACAGATGTTTCTTGGTAAGGATTAGATGGCCAGCTCCCCGCACCCTCTTCCAGTGCAAAACCATCACTACTACCTCCCAGTTTGAATGGGGACAATAAATGCCACCATCTCATAGAATCATAGAATTGTAGGTCTGGATGGGACCCGAGGGTCATCTAGTCTGACCCCCTGCAATGCAGGCATACACAGTTGTCCCATACGGGGATCAAACCTGCAACTTTGGCATTATCAGCACCACACTGTACCAACTGAAGAGGAGGAGGAAGAGAGTTATTCTGAGGGCGGCATTTGGGTACAGGTGCTCTTTTAAGTTTTGAAAATCTCTTTTAAGTTTTGAAAATCTCCACTGTTAGTTTTATTTTTTGCTGCTTTTGACTGTAAGCAACTTTAAAGGGGCATTTGCCCAGAAAAGCAGCCCCCAAAATATTTAAAATATAAAGAGATAAATGGCAAGAGCCATCCCCTAAGGGCACTTAAAAAACTAATAAGAAGCACATATCTCAATTGGTAGAGCATGAGTTTCTTTATCTCTGGTTCGTGGGTTCGAGCCCCATGTTCGGCAAAAAGGATTCCTGCATTGCAGGGGGATGGACTACTAGATAGATGGTCCTTGTGGTCCCTTCCAACTATGATTCTATTATTCTAAGAGGGGCCCAGCTAGATCAGCCCAAAATGCTACTGTCTTAGCTACTGGTTTGCTGCTTCCATCCCTCACCTGACAGGAAGGTGTTCTGCTCCTCATCTCCAACAATTGCGAGGCCCTCCCCAGATTCCTGGCAAAAAGACTGGGCCTCTCTCCATGACCTCAGTTCCCGGAAGGATGGGAAATGGAAGGCGTAGCAGTGGGAGCGGAAGGGCACTTTCCTCACAGAGCCAGGGAGGGCATCTAAACAGGAAAGGCACAAGGGGAGAGAGAGAGGTACAAGAAGGTGCAGCTATGAAGTTGGTGGGCAGGTCCACATTTTGGATTAATGTAAATGGCGAACTCCTCACACTGCCTTTATTTCCCCTTCATCCACCCAGTGTTCTCCTCCACACTTTCTCCTCCTGAAATCCAGAGATCCCCTTTGCACTTCCCCCAGCAGGGCTTTCGACAAAATCCCCCTTGATATTATTGTGAAGAAGCAGGTAAAATGTGAGCTGGACGAGGAAACTGTTAGATGGATTTGTAGCTGGTTGCCTGGCTGAACCCAAAGTGTGCTCATTAATGGTTCCTCGTCATCCTGGGGGGAAAGGGGGGCTGCCACAGAGCTCTGTCCTGGGTCCGCTGTAGTTTAACATCTTGGATGAAGGAATTGAGGGGACGCTCATCAAATTTGCAGATGACCCCAAAATGAAAGGGGTAGCTAATGCCACAGAAGACAGAATCGGGTTTCAAGATGACCTTAACGGATTGGAGAACTGAGCCCAAACTAGCAAAATTTCAACAGGGACAAATGTAAGGTTCTGCACCTTGGTAGGAAAAACCATCTGCACAAATATAAGGTGGGGGACACCTGGCTTACTAGTAGTACATGTGAAAAGGGTCTAGGGGTCTTAGTGGACAAGAAGCATAACATGAGTCAACAGTGTGATGCACAGAGGAGAGGCCTGTCAATGGCTACTAAGTCTTGAAGCGTCAAGGGACCCCTTCCATGCCGACCCTGGGTGCTGGGGAGGTAAAACCCAGCCAGATGGGCAGGATATAAATACTACTACTACAACAACAATTACTACTACTCCTACTATTAAAATTAGTGAGGGCTGCTGGGGTTGGCTCTCTCCATTCATCAGCAAAATGCAGTATTTCTATAGCCTCCCTCATTATGCCTCCTGCTGGCTGTTGAATGTCGAGGCTGAGAAGGAGACACCCTCGTTGCTCTTACCTTTCATGGGCATCTCACAGATGAAGGAGACATTGGCACCGCAATCCCAGTCCCTCCACTGGCCAGCGTAGATGCCCACGAGCTGTGTGCAACGCTCCTTCTTGGGGTGGCCTTGGAGCCAGTTTCTGATAAAGCAGAAAGAGTTCAAGATCCAAAAGCAAAGAACTTGCTTCTGATCTCTTAGCAAACCACTTTTATAGCTCCTTCGGCAGAGCAGGAAGAAGAAGAAGAAGAAGAGTTTGGATTTGATATCCCGCCTTTCACTCCCCTTCAGGAGTCTCAAAGCGGCTAACATTCTCCTTTCCCTTCCTCCCCCACAACAAACACTCTGTGAGGTGAGTGGGGCTGAGAGACTTCACAGAAGTGTGACTGGCCCAAGGTCACCCAGCAGCTGCATGTGGAGGAGCGGAGACACGAACCCGGTTTCCCAGATTACGTGACTACCGCTCTTAACCACTACACCACACTGGCTCTTGATCTTGGGGTTGTGGGTTGAAGCCCCACACTGCAGCCCTCTGCCATCAGAGCCACGCATCAAGGTTCTCTTACCTGTACCAGCTCTGCGATAATGGGGTCCCATCCACCCAGGCGAGCTGACTGCTTGCCTCTCGCCATGCTAACCCGATCCAGTAGTGCAAGGCGTTTTCCCGGGTGCTCTCTGAGAGTTCCGTCAGGAACATCTGTGCAAAGGCAGCATAATAAAATCACAGAATCATAACATTGTTGAGTTGGAAGGAACCCCAAGGGTCATCTAATCTAAACCCCTGCAATGCAGGAATCTTTTTGCCCAATGTGGGGCTTGAACCCACAACCCTGAGATTAAGAGTTTCATGCTCTCAGATTGTTCTTTGTTGAAAGAAAATTATATGAAGATGATGTATAGATGGTATATAACTCCAGTGCAGTTAGGTAAAATGTATAAAACCAGTTCAAATGTGTGTTGGAAGTGTAAGGAAAAGGAGGGGACATTTTATCATATGTGGTAGGATTGTAATGAAATTAAAAAGTTTTGGGAAATGATATACAATGAACTGAAGAAAATGTTCCATCTAACATTTGTTAAGAAACCTGAAGCATTTCTGTCAGGGATTGTAGGAAAAGACCTGCCAAGGAAGCTGAAAAATATCTTCATGTATGCAACAACGGCGGGGAGAGTCTTAATAGCACAAGGATGGAAGAATGAGGAAACCCCGACTAAAGAACTATGGCAAGAGAAACTGATGGACTATGCAGAATTGGCAAAATTGACACATAAACTATGGGACAAGGATAACTGTGACTTTAATGATGAATGGAACCTTTTACAAAGTACTTAAAGAAACAACAAAGTGAACTGGACTCCTTGGCAGGTTTTGAATAAACACTCACAAACTTTTTATGGACAATAACCAGCCAGATAAATTAAGGATTTATACAGTTTTGTAATATGCAGAGAATAGTATTTGTAGAGAAACCAGAGACTGGAGCTGAGGGAAATCAGGGGGGAGGGGAGGGTGGGTTATTTTATGGGGGGAGGGGGGAATGGGGGGAATTAAGGATGATATGTATTAAGATAATATGTTTTGTTTAAATTTGTAATAAAAAATATTTTTTAAAAAAAGAGTTTCATGCTCTACCGACTGAGCTGTCCTGCAGTGGGAGCAAAGGCAGGCAGCATAACTTTCGCCACTTTCCCAACAGTCTCTGCCAGGGACTTCTACAGGAAAGGGGCCATGGCTTGGTGTTAGGGCAATTGCTTTGCATGCAGAAGGCAGCATCTTTGGGTAGCGCTGGGGCAGCGTCCTTGCATGAAATCTTGGAGAGCTGCTGCCAGTCAGTGCAGACAATGCTCAGCTAGTTGCACTAGCTGTTTATGTTCCTGGGCTCAGGAAATGACCTAGCCGACCTGGGACTCAAGAGCTCTCATTGGGTGCAGAATAGAAAAGGGTTCTGAACAGTGTTAGAAATTCGCCAGATGCCAGGTGCATTTTGCAGAGATCTCTTGGTTCGCCTCCTCCTCAGTTAATCCCTACAACGACCCTGCGAAGTAGGTTAAGAGTCTGTGATTGACTCCAAGGTCACGCAGTGAGCTTCATGACTGGCTGAGTGGGGAGTTGAACCCTGATCTCCCAGGTCCTGGTTCAACTCTTCAACCACTACAGCACACTGGCTTCCTAAAGAAATTCTGCTATGGGACCACTCTATCAATTAAGTTGGTCAATAAATAAGGGGAAAGCAAATTGTCACTTTGAGAAGGATCTGCAATATTTTCCTTGAAGCTTGAATTCCCCCCCCCCCCTTTCTGGATTGTTTGATTGGATGTTTTAGTGGGTTGTCAACCACTTTGAGATTTTTCCTTTAAAAGATAAAGCAGAAATGAAACACGGCACCTAGAGCACCTGGCCATTGCCATACCTGGGTCAGATCTGGATTCTTTGCCAGTCAGTCATCCTCAAGTGAGGTTTCCCTCGCTTCCTCCCTCCCAAACTAAAGCATTCCCAGCCTGCAGCTTGCAAAATCTGCCTCTTACCTGCTTGTGGTAATCCTTGATGACAACCAGGTCTGCCTTTTGGTCCCTGCAGAAGACTCTGGCTTCACTCCAGGACAGAACAAGAGAGCCAGCTGGGATGTAAAGGCAAAGCTCATTCCTGTACAGGATCCACCTTGGGGGGCACAACCCCAGCACTGTGTGGAAAGGAAAGGTGGCATCAGTAAAATGTTAGCTTCTTGTTGCTAACTTTCAAAACAGTAGCATCTTGTTCCCACCTCTCAAAGCTGGGGATTTGGACAAAGGAGGGAAGGGGCATGTCAGATGGTGTTCCTGGGCACTAGAAATGCTTTTGGGTTGGGCCTGCTTGCTGGTCTGGAAACCATAGAACCATAGAATAGAAAGGGACCCTGAGGGTCATCTAGCCCAGCCCTAAATGCAGGAATCTCCACTCAAACATCCATGACAGATGGCCATCCAATCTCTGCTTTAAAACCTCAGTTGAGCAAAAAAGAACAATAACTCCAACTTCCTGCATTGCAGAGGGTTGGACTAGATGACCCTTGGGGTCCCTTCCAAATATATGATTCTATTATTCTATTATAAGGAGATCTGCTCTTGCTGGTTACAGACAGCCTTTACCTCCTTTTCCTTGCCAGCCTGACAGTTTCAGAAGGGTTGACTCTGACACCTAGGACCAGTCTTCAGGAGTTTTGCTTGCACACACACACCTCATAATTTGCAGCCTCAAGTTTTTTATCCCCTACCCACAGATAAAATGACCCATAAATTGGTTGCACACACTTCCGGAGGCAGCGCCAACGGTAATGGCGGTCTCCTTCTAAGCTCGGAAGGGGAAGCTCCGCAGGAACCGGGTCTGTCCGCTACGGCGCAGCGGAGACCCTTTCAAAAACCGCAGGCGGAGGAAGCCTGAGGTCGTGGGACTCGGCGGGTGCCAGAAGCGCCCCCCCCAACTGGTAAAGGGACCCCGCGAGGGGTTCCGGAGCAGAATGGGGGTGGCGCGGCACTGAGAGTCAATCGCTACTTCTGCGGAGCAAAGCCGCGCAGCTGTTGCCGGAGAGCGCTGACCTTTTTCCTTTGAAAATTTCGGCTTCTAAAATCACAGCCCGTGAGTAAGACTTATTAAGAAGTGGGAGATCAAAGGTATGGTTTGCCTTTGATTGACGTAACAACTTGAATTTGATTCTGAAGCGGGAAGATGTAAAAAGGAAGTCCGTCTTCCGCTTTTGTAGATAAGATCAAAGCAAAGACTTTTGAAGCTAGAGCTGGAGAAGTGGAATAAGAGGACTTTAAATTTCATTGTCAGACACAAGAACCCCCTCTTAAAGTGAGGGGGGGGAAAGAATTTTCAGACTTGAGGAAGAAGTGAGGAAAAGACCACTGCCTAATCCCTGCTACTGGTCTGCCAGAGACAATAAGAAAGTGTTGCACCGTTTATGAATACTTATAACTGTTTGTGAATACTCTGCATGTGAGCTGGAAACTGTTGCCTTATATTGAATTGTTGCCTTTATTGGAAAGTGAAAGTTAAAAAGGCAGGATTGCCTTTGGAAAATCTGCTTGGAAAGTAACATTGTTGCTAAGGTGCTCCCCTAGAGGAGGCCTGGGACATAGCTGGGGTTTTTCCATTACAGCTGGCTTGAAAAAAAATTCCCATCAGAAAAGAGGCTTGATCTGTGTGAGTGACCTTGAGGTTTAAAAATAAAGTAATGGAGCAGGAAAAAAGACCTAGAAATTTGGACGAATTTGAAGCTTTCCTTGCTGGGTCGTATTGCTGTTATTAAGATGAATGTATTGCCGAGAATGTTATTTTTATTCCAATCATTGCAAATCATTGATAAGATGGACTGTTTCAAGAGGTGGCAAAGAGATATAACCAGATTTGTCTGGCAGGGCAAAAAGCCCAGAATAAAATTTAAGATTCTTACTGATGCTAAAGACAGAGGGGGGTTTGCCCTGCCAGACTTTAAACTTTATTACGAGTCAGCAGCTTTCTGCTGGCTGAAGGAATGGCTACTTCTTGAGAACACAGACGTTTTGGATCCTGAAGGGTATGGTAACATATTTGGGTGGCATGCATACTTATGGTACGGCAAGGTAAAAGCACATAAGGCATTTAAAAACCATATTGTCAGGAAAGCTCTGTTTAATGTCTGGATAAGGTACAAAGACTTTTTGGAGAGCAAAACTCCAAGGTGGCTATCACCTATGGAAGCGAAAGCTTTGAAAAAACTCAACATGGAGGCTAAATGGCCAAGGTACTGGGAAATTTTAGAACAGGAAGGTGACAAATTGAAATTGCAGAGTTATGACAAACTTAAAGAGAAGGTGCGAGACTGGTTACACTACTTTCAAATAAGACAAGCTTACAATCTGGATAAAAAGATTGGTTTTCAGGTGGAAAAATCAAAGTTAGAAACAGAATTGTTAGAACCCAATGCTAAGACGCTTTCAAGAATGTACAATTTGCTGTTGAAATAGAATACTGAGGAAGAAACGGTAAAATCTGTAATGATTAAATGGGCACAAGATATAGGACATAACATCATGTTCGCTGACTGGGAGAAGTTATGGACCACCGGGATTAAATTTACGGCATGTAATGCCTTAAGAGAGAATATTATGAAAATGATGTACAGGTGGTACATGACCCCAGTCAAGCTTGCAAAAATATATCACTTGCCTGATAACAAATGTTGGAAATGTAAAGAAACTGAAGGTTCATTCTTTCACCTTTGGTGGACGTGCCCAAGGATTAAGGCTTTCTGGGAAATGATATATAATGAACTTAAAAAGTTATTTAAATATACTTTCCCGAAGAAACCAGAGGCCTTCCTCCTGGGCATTGTTGGCCAATTGGTGTTAAAGAAGGATAGAACTTTCTTTATGTACGCTACAGCAGCAGCAAGAATTCTCATCGCAAAGCATTGGAAGACACAAGACCTACCCACCTTGGAAGAATGGCAGACGCAACTAATAGACTATATGGAGATGGCGGAAATGACTGGCAGAATCCGAGACCAGGGAGAAGAGTTGGTGGAAGAAGATTGGAGGAAATTTAAAATTTATTTGCAGAAATATTGTAAAATTTTTGAATGTTGATGACATTGAAATGAATTGAAGGGGCTCTAGCAACAAGGTAAAAAGTATAAGGGGATTAACAATAGATAAACTAATAGATCATGAATTTGCTGAACTAAATTTAAAAGGGATACAAAAATGGGAGACGTGAGGAAGTCAGGAAAATAAGTTAACCTAAAGTGGAGAGATTAAGAAAGAGAGAAATTTTGTTTTTCTTTTATATGTGTTTTTTCTTCTTTTTGTGTTTAATGTTTGTATTTTTGTATTTTGTATTTTTGTGCTTTTGTATTTTGTATTTGTTTTGCATTTGTCTTTTGTGTTTTCTAAACTTTTCTATTGACAACCTAATAAATATTATAAAAAATAAAAAATAAATTGGTTGCACATAGCGAAGAAGAAAGGCCAGGACACTTGAAACAAATATTGTGATCTTCCCACTTTTTATCTCTTGTCTTCCTCCAGGAACTTCCTACCAGAACTGGCGAAGAGCAACCCCAACACGACTCGGACTTGCATCTCTGCTCTCCTTAGAGCCGCTGACCCCATCACCCTAAAATCGAAATTACATCACAGTTAGTCTTTTCCAATCTCTGGGATAGGAGATCTCCATCCCTTGCCAGGACATGTTCCCAACCCAGTCAAGGAACAGACTGCATACTGGTCTTCCTCATGCCTTCAATTCAATGCTACCAATTCATGTGGTAATGGAGCAACTTTTCTGGTATCTGTACCCAGCAGTGTTCAAAGTTCCCCAGGTGAGTTTTGCAATGGGCAGAGGTCCAATTGTGACCACATAGAGATCTCTGGGCACCAGGCTGGCAACTGACATCTCCATCTCACTGGCCCCTCCAGCTTTCTTAAGGATGTAAGCAGAAGAGCTTATTTATTGCATTTTTTATCCTACTTTTTCTTCCAAGGAATACATGGTTCACCCCCCACCATAAAAAAATCAAACAATCCAGAATAAAACAAATTCAAGCTTCAAAGGAAGTATTTCAGATTCTTCTCAAAGTTACACTTGGCTTTCCCCATATATATTGACTGACTTAATTTATAGAGCTGCCCTGTAGCAGAAAGACTCTAGGAGTGGTTAAAGCACCCAGTATGGATGCTTACAAAATGGCCTCACACACACACACACACACAAAAAAAAAAAAAACCCAGGATGGTTGAGGAGCAGTTGAGGGGTCTGAAATAGGCAACCTTTCCTATGTGTGTGTAAGAGAGAGTGGCAACGACCACAGCATCGCACACACACCCAAAAATCCCGCTTGCTTTGGGGCGCTGCCGAGCAACTGATAACTCTAGGCAGGCTTGGTTTAAAGGTTCCAGCCACTAGGCCGAAACACAGCCTGCCTTTTGTTACTAGTTGTTGCTGCTGGTCATAGATCATAGAATGGTCTAGTTCTGATGAGATGAAGAGTCTCGTGGTCTACTGGTGATGATCAGTGCTGGGGGGAAACAAGGCATTAGGAAATAAATTTTGACTCAAAAACAATAACTACTGGGGGGGGGGACCACACACACACCAAAAACACCCATAGCCGGACAGGTGAAAAAATGGATGAGGCAAAAGCAGCACCTCCCTTGGTCAAGAAGAGAGCAGAATGGTGGCCCTTTGGCAGAATGACGATGTTTTTGTGGCAGACCTCAACAGCTTTGTTGAACATCATCTGGTTAGGATGGGGAGACAGCTGCCCCTGTTGTATTTCTGCCTGCCAATGCAGGAATCGTTTGCCCAATATGGGGCTTGAATCCACAACTCCGGGATTAAGAGTTTCATGCTCTAACCAACTGAGCTTTCCCATTGTCCTACCTGGGGATGAAGGAATTTTTTGCCCAATGTGGGTTTGAACCCACAACCCTGAGATGAAGCACCTTGTGCTTTACTGACAGAGCTATCACACATATTTAGCTCTCTGAAGCAGTATGTTTCTGATGCTGAAATTTTTTCCAGTTGCTTTTGCTTCATGAAAGCTCAGTCAGTAGAACATGAGACTATTAATCTCAGGGTGGTGGGACTAGATGACTATTAATCTCATGGCAGGGGGTTGGACTAGATGACACTTGCGGTCCCTTCCAGCCATACGATTCTATGATTCTAACGCTGCAATCCTAAGGCTCATATAAGACAAGAGCACCTCACCTAACTGACCGACCCAATACTTTGGGGCATTACCATGAATGAATGGTTCTTTTATGCGCTGACAGTGAGATGTCTAAAGAAGGGGAAATGTACCAGGCCGAAAAATCAGTGAACAATGGCTGCATTGACTCGACTGTATGTGTTGAAATCCTGTTTGTGTCAAGAGGAGCAGGAACGACGGAAGCTGCTTTAAGTGACCCTGGAGCAGCAGGCTTTGATGTGTTGACTTTATATCAAAAGATTTATATCGAAAGATGGCCCCTTTCCAAGACTAGCCTGAAAAGTGAGAACAATCTGTCATTTCTCAACCTGAGATAGCTCAGTTGGTGGAGCATGAAACTCTTCTTCTGTGGGTCGTGGGTTCGAGCCCCGCATTAGGGAACAGATTCATGACTTGTGGGGAGTTGGATTAGATTATCCTTGGGCTCTACAGTTCCATGATTCTAAACTTAACGCTGAAACAAGCTCATAATCCAGTGCTATTCCATGGACTAGGTAGACCACTGTTTCAGCTCCGTTGGTTAGAGCGAGGAGCTGGTAATGCCAAGGTTTGATCCTGTATTGGCAACCTGCATATTCTGCATTGCAGGGAGTTGAACTAGATGACCCTTGGGAGGAGAGGGGGCCAGGAGACAGACATGCTGTCAGGGGTTCAGGAGCAGAGGCAAGGGCAAGGGAGGAAACAGAGAGCGAGGGGGAGGAGGCAGAAGAAAAGATGAGTGATGACGACGACCCGAGATCTCCGAGTCTTTCCAGTGAATCAGAAGATTCACAGGAAGGAGCACCAGTGGCCAGGGCAAGGGGGGAGCCTAGGGGGACACCCCAGGAAGAAAGGGCCAGAGGGGACTCAGAGGGGAGCAGTTGGAAATCGGGACCAGCGTCACCGACAGAGAGCAGGGGAGAGGAAGGGCGCCAGGTATCAAGCACTGGCAGCTCACAACAGGAGGGAGGGCACGAGTCAGGAGTGGCCACACCTCCATTGGGGAGCGAAGAAACGGTTAAGCGGAAAGTGGAAGGTTGGGCGCGCGCGCCAAGTTCAAATGCACAGGAAGGTGGCGCAGTAAGTAGCCCGGAAAGGGAGCCAGGTCCTAAAGCCCGGCGCAAGGAGACAGGAGGGTCTGGGGGGTCAGCGTCAGAAGAATCCCGGAAGGAAGAGACCCCGGGGGGCAGAGGGACCCAGAGAAGAATGGTCAGGCGGAAAAGGTGGAGTAAGGCTAGGTTAGTAAGCTGGTGCACAGGGGGCGGAGACTCAGACGGAGCTTCGCCGGTCTAACCCTTAAGATGTAGAGCTGCGCGCAGCAGCTTGAGAATGGAAACTGTAACTCAATAAAAGACTTTTACAAGTGACCGCTGGCTAGCGTGATCCTCTGTGAGCTAGGATCTGGAAGCAGCTCTGACACATGCGCTCCCCACCCCCAGTCTTCCAGAAAACACAGAGAAATGAAAAGATCAGAGGAGAGATTGGTTGCGTACAGACGCAGTCTATGATAGCTTGGAAAAAAACCCAGAGAGGAAGGGAAGACAGGGACCTTCAGTCCTCACAACTGGCTCACCTCAGAACTGGCTCATTCTCTTACTGAGAAGAGTTGCTCGCATCACTAGGACTGTGTAGTTTTAGTTTCTTTGAATGAAGAATTAACTTCACTGAGACTGGTGTTTTTTATTACAGACCAACACCTGACTCAGGCTCCTGACATGCAAACAGGACAGCAGCAAGGCATGCAATGTCATAGAGACTATGATACCCATCTCTACAAGTAGTCATGAAATGACTCAGCAAGTCATACACTTGACCTCCCAGGTATCACAATGGTAACCCAGTGCCACATGGCACCCTTATCTCAGATCATCCAGACATGGGGGATTGGTCTCAAGACATGAGACCATTTAATTTTAACCCATAGTTCACAATGTCCATCAGCTCAAACCCACCCCTGACAGAGAACCCCATATGCAGGAAGATGACAACATCTTCCTGTGGCCCAGGAAAAGTGACCTTTAGAGCCAAAAAGGAGAGGCCTAAAGACTATAGGTCTGGCACAACAGCACACCCCACTCTAAGGATGGGTGAATCCCTAGATGTCACCCTCCGAACCTCTCAGGAAGGTGGGACATAGAGAAGGGCCTCCGATTACAAGCACAGGGTCTGGGATGGTTTGTGTGGGGAGAGGTGGTTCTTTAAGGCACAGGGGTCCTGAGCTGTGTAAGACTTTATAGGTCAACACCAGTAAGTGACACCTGTCAGTGCAGTCAGCTTCTGTGTACATGAAACAGGCAGGAGGTGCCATCCTATCCATTGCTACAGGTGGCAAAATGTCTTGGGCCAGCCACGCATGTACTCATCCACCAGAAAGGACCCACACAGAAACGCCACCTCTCACATCCCTGGACTTAGGGGGTAGTATTCAGCTATGTTTCACTTGGAGTAGACCCACTGAAATTAATGGACCTACAGTAACAGTCATTTTCATTTATTTCAATGACAATACTCAGAGTAAAACTTAGTTGAAAACCATCCAGGGTGCTGCTCATTACTAGCTAAGTTGCACATAAAAAAACACTCGAAGGTACAGTGTTTTTAAAAACTGCTCCAATTATAGTAGGTTGTTTGTTTTCCCCCCAGAAGCTTATCATCCAGTTGTGATTGGTATCTAATCCAATATTTGAGTAATAAAGGCTGCAGTGGCAGATAACTGTTACAGGTTACGGCCCTTGTTATGGTTCATGCAGACAATTTTTCCAGACCAGAATAAACGTTGCTATTTGTTTATTCCTTCAGAAGAGTAGAGACTTGGGTCTTTTTGCCACAATCAATTTATTATGCAATACATATTTGTTTATCATCTGTTACACTGTGGGCACATCTCTTTTTCCACCGCACTGCAGGATATTGCATTTTCACTGTGGGGATATTGTATTTTCAAAACTCTCAGAAAGTAATATTTCTATCTGCCATTGTGAAGGGCTGGGGTGGGGGGTTAAGGAAAAGCAGGCAGGCTCACTTGCAAAATAAGGGTGTACAAAAAGTATTGTATTGTTTGGTAGGGTATAGAAGCTGGATTTCTCTCCTTGAGACAGGTTTGCGCTGTGTGTGTACCCAACAACATTGGGGGGGGGGGGGGGGGAGAGAACCAAATCACTGTTTGCATCATTAAGGGTTTTTTTCTCTATGCCCTGTTTAGGAAAGTTTTCAATGTTTAATGCTGCATTATGTTTTTAATATTCAGTTGGGAGCCATCCAGAGTGGCTGGGGAAACTCAGCCAGATGGGTGGGGTATAATTTTTAGTATTATTATTATTATTATTATTATTATTATTATTATTATTATTTGGTGGATATGGTTACATCAATATTATGAGCCAATATTAATGTTACCATATCTATGACTACAAAATTATACTGTGTGTTTTGTTCTTATGCTGGGGTTTTTTACATTGCTGCTAAAAATGGTAATAAATAAAGTGTGGGACTTCCTGGCACACATGCCCTTTGACATGGAAGCTATTCAAATAAATCTATGCCGCCTTAATAACATTCACATACAGAACATGTAGCTCAAGCTAGAATTGGGTGTGCCCTTTAATGTCATGTGTCAAAGCACTTGCCAAAGCAGTCAGAAACTGTATTGGGGTCAATAGCACATGTCACAAAAACTGTTTCTTCAGATTCTTCACCCTGTTCCTAAGCAGTGGAAGAATTTTACTCAATATTCTCCAGGGAGTATCATGTGTGAAGGGCTCATCTTTAGCAAAGGTAGTGAGCACTACTTCATTCTTTTTCCAGAAGGGTTTTTCTTCTGTTGTTGCTGCTGCTGCAAAGAATGAAGCAGAGCTTTGCTTTGCAAAGAGGATATAAGGATAAGAAAATTAAGTGTAGGTTCAGAACTGCAGACAGTTTGATATCTCACTGGGAACTATCACATCTATAATATGCAGAAGTGTGATGCGTTTTGCCCTCGCTATGTGGTGCCTTGAATTTGATATCATACTTTGCAGCCTGATCTAGGAAAGCATGATAATTTATTACCTTTGGAAGAAGTTATGAATCTGTATCTCATGCACTTACTAGTCACCCAAGAGGAGGAGGAAAGATGACCAGTTGTGGCTGAGAAGAAGGGGAAATGAGGACTGTCTCACGATTGTTCTTTACTTCTGCATGGTTCCAAAGTGCAAGAAGTCTCGAGAGACTTGCTGGCAGGGCCTTAAATGAGTGTTAGCGCACATGCTTTATGTGGAGAAGGTGCTAGGCTCATTTCCTGGCATCTCTAGCAAGGAAAGGCTGTCATCACGCAGGGGGGCACCCATAATTCACAAGCGGGGTCCAGTATGGTTTCAAACTGGACGGGGGACTCTGTTGCAAAGGGATGGACTAGATGGCCCTCCCAACTCTTTGATTCTATGAACTGCAGTTAATTCCTTTTGGAAATTAAAGGGACAGAACTACCTAAACTGTATAGAAATGTATTCATGTGTGTGACTACAGTGGCAAGAATGTTGCTTGCCCAAAAATGGAAAGAAGAAGAAGTCCCAGCAAAAGAAGAATGTTTACAAAAACTTATGGAATATGCATAAATGGCAAAATTTGCCAAAAAATTAAGAAATTAAGATAACAAGCTTTTTATAAAAGAATGGAAATGGTTTATTGAATATTTACAAATAAACTGTAAACAGATAAGAACATTGGCAGGATTACTGTAATAACCTGCAGTTTTATAAGAGTACAGTGGTACCTCCGGTTGCAGACGGGATCCATTCCAGAGGTCCGGTCAGATCCCAATGTTTCTGCAACCTGGGGGCTGCTTCTCCACATGTGCATGTGGCAAAACCCAGTCAAATACTTCTGGGTTTCCACTTTCACATCCTGAAGTTTACGTAACCAGAGGGTTACGTAACCGGAGGTACTACTGTATATGTTTAAAGTAGATGAATAAATGAGCAAATTAAGTTAATTTGTATACAGTGGTACCTCTGGTTGCGAAAGAGATCCATTCCGGAGCCCCGTTTGCAACCTGAATGGAACCCACCCCATGTCTGCACACGCACGGGTCACAAGTCGCCGCTTCTGTGCATGCACATGACATCATTTTGCGCATCTGCGTGTGCACAAGTGGTGAAACCCAGAAGTAACCCTTTCTGGTACTTCCGGGTCGCCGCGGGACGCAGCCTGAAAAGACGTAACCCGCAGCGTTCACAACATGAGGTATGACTCTATGCAGAAAATGTAAAAAATAAATTTAGGGAACCGCAGAAAGAGGGGGAAGGAAGTCAAGTTTTGAAATGTTAATAGGATTGTAAAAGTATTGAAATGTATAAAATGGAAAATTATATATATTAGATAGATGATAGCTAGATAAACTGCAGCAGCAGGGTGGAGCTGGCACACTGCACATGCTCAGGAGCACTGCCAAACTCTATGATAATATATGATATTTATATATATGAGCTATATATCTCATTCAAGTCCAAGGTTTACGTCCCAGGAGCTCCCCGTGGAGCTCTGGCTGAAAACAGATCCCCCTTCTCCCCTCCCGCCTCCGCTCAGCACCCTGGTCAGCTCCTTCCCCCTCCCCCCCCGTTGCCTCCCCTCCTGCTACTTCCGGGTTCTCCCCGCCGGCTCGCGGGAGGGGCGGGGCCGGAGAAGGAGGGAGGGAGGGAGGGCCGGGCCCGGCGAGGAGCGCCTATATGAGCGCCTGCGCAGTAGCGCTGCGGGCCATTCGAGGGATGGTGAACGGAGTCGTGTCCGAGCTCAGTGAGTAGCGGCGCCGGGAAGCAGGTGGGGAGAAGGGAGGAGGAACCGGTGCCTTCCAGCTATGATCTCGTAAATAGATGTGTGCATTTATGGAATTTTTAATTGCACATTAGTATCCAATTATTGTGAATAATAAGGTAATGGTAAAGGAGCCCTGGACGGATTAAGTCCAGTTAAAGGCGACCATGGGGTGCGGCGCTCATCTCACTTCAGGCGATTCCATTTTTTTACAAAAAGAAGTTGTATTGATTTCAAGAAGGAAGGAAGGGGCTGTTGCAGAAAACTTAGCTTTCTTGCCACCCCCGGCCCCTTAAAATAAAACTTTCTCATTGTGGGTTGGGGGGTAAGGGGTTTGAACTGCTTCTTTGTCCCTTCCCAAGATTAGCAGAATAGCAAGGGGAAGTCGTAAGCATTTTCTTAATTTACAGATGGGGTACAGGTTGCAGAATTTTAGTTACCATACACAGATTTTATTTTTTTTCAAGTGGGACAGTAAGAACCCAACCTTGACTCTTGAAGGGCAGGCTAGTCAAGAAAGACTGCCCACAAATGTACAGATTTCGTATGGTGCTGCCATTGTTCCTTTCTCGGCTTCCAGCCTTCGAAATACAGTGGTACCTCAGGTTAAGTACTTAATTCGTTCCCGAGGTCCGTTCTTAACCTGAAACTGTTCTTAACCTGAAGCACCACTTTAGCTAAAGGGGCTCCTGCTGCCGCTGTGCCGCCGGAGCACGATTTCTGTTCTTATCATGAAGCAAAGTTCTTAACCTGAGGTACTATTTCTGAGTTAGCGGAGTCTGTAACCTGAAGCGTATGTAACCCGGGGTACCACTGTAGAACCAACCATTTCTTTCTGTCCTCGGCAGGATCCAGCTCCTCGGCAGGATCCAGCTGTGCAGAATCTCAACAGCTAGCCGGCAACTGTGGCAACCCTAAGCCACCTCCCTCTCCATCCAGCTGCGCAGAGTGATGATTGGTTGGCCTTTCTTACGAAGCCCTTTCTCAACCCCCATCAAGCTGTAGAGTGTTGATTGGCAGGCCTTTGTGGCAGTCAGCAAACCACACATGCCTTCTTGCGCAGAGCACTGTTTCGACTTCTTCCCAGACATCCAGTTTATTTCTCTTTAAAAAGGCGCGGAACACAGGAAGTTGCCTCCCTCTACTGGTCCATCTAGCTCAGTATTATGAGCTCTCCCGGGTTTCAGGCCAGGAATCTTTCTCAGCCCTGCCTGGAGATGCCAGTGAAGGTTGAACCTGGGACACCCTGCAGGCAAAGCAGAGGCTATTCCACTGAGAGCCCTTCCAATGGAATGAACCTTAACTGGATAAACATACTGAAGCTTGGGGTGGGGGTAGATCAAAAGCAAGTTCAAAAACCAGCACTTCGTTCAGGGCCTGGCACATGCTCCAAAGGAAAAGTAAAGGTTGGAGGATCAGAGAATTGGAATGGGCCCAAAGGGCAATGTAGTCCAACCCTCTGCAGTGCAGAGACTGCAGAATGAAAACACACTGGCTCTCCTTTTAATGGCTGCATTCTCTGTTTTGTGTCTGCAGAGCAATTATTATTCTGCTCACTAAATTATTGACTATGGCCAGTGAATACCCACTCTGCATAACTGTTCAACACACACACAAAACATAAATTCTGTTCTTGGGTCCATGAGATGCAGCAGTGACACAGCCCTTGCTTGCTTCCCACGTGGGATGTCTGCACACCTTTTTACAAGTGGGCTTTTATTTTTAGGTTTGCCTTATCCACATTTACCTTTTGCCCCACTCTTTCCAGGCACTGATCTGTGCTTTAACACACCGTGTCTGAGCATGGTTTCTGCTTTGTTTTGACCTGAGCTTTCCCCACAAAACCCCGCTCTTTAAATCTGGATCAGAGCAAATGTCAATTCAGTTTTTACTCAGATTGCTGTTTGCTTTACGATTGAGCTTTAAAGAGCGAGTTTTTGCAGGGAAAGCTCCCAAGCAAAAAAAGGGAGGGGGCATGGAGCTTTAAATCACAGACCGTTCCTGGAAAGAGAGGAGAAAGGGTCATGTGTATAAGCCCTTATATTGCACAGATGGACTTCAGAAAGTAAGGAACTGAAGTGCCTTCTGAACTGTGACTGTCTGGAAAGAGAAATGTTTGTGTGTTAGGGTTAACTGGCTGCCAGCTAATGTAGCCAAACCAGTGCAGCAGGGCCTTCGTACAGGGCTGCCTGCCAAACCCTACTGTCTGCTGTCCACATTCGTTTCTGACTCACCTCTAGTCGTCACACCCAACTTGCTGCAACTTTAAGTCTCTGTTTCCCCAAGGATAGCTCAGGGAGTGCCTGACGCTTCCTAATGTCGGCATTCAAAGTTTCTGAAACTTCAGGGAGAATGCCTGAATATGGCAAACTGAAGTTTTTCATCCAGAAGGCTCAGTCAGGTGACTGGAGGTGGGATGACGATGAGTGGTCTGAGGAGAAGAGGGAGAAGACTGGAAGGAGGAGGGGTTGGAAGCTGAAGGGTTAACAGGGTTTAGTAAGCAGGAAGAGAGCAGTCTAGAATCAGAGACTGGAGAGGAGGCAGGCCAAGATGCATGGTGAGGCCGACTGCTGAAGAAGCCAGGGAATTTCCCCTTCCTGCTGGGACCAGCTCCACACCCCACACCCTGAAGAGGTCAGAGCAGAGAGGGGCTGTGTGCAAGCAGTTTGTGACTGCTTGGGAAAGACCCTGAAGAGGAGGAGCCTTAGGAAGTTCTGGGAAGGCAGGGACCCCCTCGCAACTGCTTTGTTGGAGCAAGACCTACTGGGAAGAGTTGCTGGGACCACTAGGCCTGTGCCGTTTCAGTTTCTCGAATAAGGAGTTAACTTCACTGACACCGTGCTTTTCTTTGATAGCTGACCTAATGCTTGACTCTAGCTCCTGACAGCTACTGCTTTTAAAACGGCAACCCTAAGAACACCACCTGTCCCACGGCATGTGCTGGAGTGGTGTCAAGGTCGAATTGCAACAGCTGCAGGTGGTGTGAAGCAGAGATGGGAACCTGCAAAGGAGTTTGTAGCCATGACCTGACAGTTGCATGCAGCTGAAGGACTAAGCAGGAGGCAGAAACAGGGAGCGGGTGAGATAGGCGTCCGGAAGGCAGATGGCAGGGACTAGAAACCTGGAAGTGTAGCTTTTCGCCACAAGGGTGCCCCTAGTTTGAATGGTGAGGCCAAATTTAGCTTGCTTTGCCTGAAAGGAAGTGAGGTGGCATCTTATCCTACCCTGCTGCATTCTGACCGCAGCAGATGGCTCAGACAGAGGAAGTGCTGTGAGGCCTGGGAGTAATACACAGCAGGAAGTGAAGCAGGACTGGCTATCTGGGCCACAGTGTCCTGGTTTCAGCTGCTATATACAAGACTTCTGCTGCATGGATGCTGTTGGCTGGCCTACTGACAGCACCTCTGAGCATGTGCAGAGCAAAGTGGACCATGTTTTATTACTTTAAAACTTGGGAACACCTCAATAAATTGACAATTAATTTTAGGGAAATAGCAAGAATGCACCACTTTTCCTGGCTCTGGGAAACATGGGAGCCTATCGTTTCCCAGGGTCAGATTATTTCCCCATGTTGCTCAGCATTGCTTACTCTGCCTGGCAGTGACTTTTCTCAGTAGGAAGCAAATTTCCTTTTGCCTCACCAGCTTTAGACCCAACTCTTTTCTAGCAACCAGGGAATAAAGTGAACTTCCACCCCAAGCAGTAGAATTCTAGGCAACTGTGCAGCAGACAGGTGGGAATGTGTGCAGAAGAGTAAGATTCGGCCTCTGGTTACCCATTTGGGGGAGCAGCCTTGCATGGGCCCAGCTGCAGGCTGAAAGGGGTCAGCAGCTTTCCAACCTCCAGAATGAAAAGGCAGTCATTTTGAAGTCACCATGGGAGGCATCCAGTAGCCACCTCTGTCTCTACCACCAGACTAGGCACAGCATCAACCCACATCCCCATCTAAGGAGCTGAATTGGCACCACATACATGCCTGCCACATCCATCCTCTCCCCTCAATGTTTGTTCAGACCCTAAAGCTCTCCTAAGTGCAACAGAAACATGTGCAGAGGTGTGTGCTGGCTCAGGCCTCGCTGTATCCTTCCCATCCTGAGAAGCCAGCCCACCCAACCAGCCATCTCCGAGTCACAGATTTGGGTGTGCCACAGGATTGGTTGCTGATCTCTGTGTTCGAACCCTACCTTTTGCTGCAGGCTTGCAGTTAGTGGGCAAGTCACCCTTCCTCAGGGGCTTATGTGGCATCATCTCAGAACACTTGCTGTGCCACGCAAAGAAGACAAGTGCCAAGGAGGTTTCTTAAACTGAAGAGAAATCAGGTCTCAGACGAAGGAGTCGGCCCAGCAGCTGATAGCTTTATAGCTTGGGTAGGCAAACTAAGGCTCGGGGGCTGAATCCAGCCCAATTGCCTTCTAAATCCAGCCCACGGATGGTCCGGGAATCAGCGTGTTTTGACATGAGTAGAATGTGTCCTTTTATTTAAAATGCATCTCTGGGTTATTTGTGGGGCATAGGAATTCGTGTTTTTTTCCCCTTTCAAAATATAGTCCGGCCCCCCACAAGGTCTGAGGGACAGTGGACCGGCCCCCTGCTGAAAAAGTTTGCTGACCCCTGCTTTAGAGCGCTAGCTGGAAGCTGACTGGCTCCCCCTGACCTCTGCTGTGCTAGCGGCTGCAAAACACACTCTAGCCAGTGATGGTGCTGACACGCAGCAGAGCAGAAGAAGGGTGCTCAGCACTGCCTCTGCCCACAGCTGCAGGTGTCAACACTGCTCCACCCAGTCGCATTTCTATTGGCAAGAGCATGAAAAGAGCCCTGCAGGATCAGGCCAGTGGGGACACATTTTGTCCAGAATCCGTTCTCACCTTGGAAAACCCACAAGCCGGACCTGAGCACACGGGCCTTCTCCCTTCTTGTGGTTTCCACCACCTGGTATTCAGAAGCATTTAGTGCCTCCCAACTGTGGAGGTAGAGCTTAGCCATCACGGCTCATAGCCACCAATAGCCATGAATTTGTCCTAACCCTCTTTGAAAGCCATCTAGGTTGGTGGTCATCACTGCCTCCCAATGGAAGCGAGTTCCACAGTTTAGCTCTGTGCTGCACGAAGAAAAACTGTCTTTTGTCTGTCCTGAATCTTCCCACATTCAGCTTCATTTCTCTGTGCTGGCTATAATTTCACAAACTTCTAGCATGTCACCTTTGACTCAAGGCTGGCTTGTGATCTTGGAACTGAGCTGGTGGGGGTCACTTCTTTCAGGGTCAAAGGGTGGGGTAGGAGGAAAGGTCCAGAAGCCACTTGCTGCCACTTGACTGCAAACCTGCCTCCTGCTTTCTAGCTGCACACCCACACTCTTACCCAAGGCTTTCTCACGTTCCCATCCAGGTAAACCCTCAATACCACCAACAAACCAGGAGTAACAGTGACCCACATTGCAGGGCCACAGCGTAACTACACCATAGAGACTGAGGGGGAGCCATCAAAACAGTGGCAGTTTGGAGGTGCAGCTTGGCTAGCGAGGACCGCGCTCTGCACGCCTTGCCAGGGCTCCTGGCCGGATGGACGACACCTTGAGGATCTTTACTTGGGCCACCGCTAGCGAGCCGAAGAGGATGCAGATGCAGATGCTGGTTAAGAAGGTGGACGGGCCAATGAGCAGGAAGAAAGCATAATCTTTTACGTTCAGCCAGGGCTCCCGGCAGTGAGCAAAGGACTCGTTCCCAATGGCAGCGATGGGATGTTGGGTGAGCTGTGTGGGGCGTTTGCAAGAGACAGAGTCCACCTCTGGAAAAGGGAGAGACAGAGACTCAGGGCAAGGCTGTGGTTATTGCATGGGGATGTTGGACCAGAGGATTGCTAACCAACAAGCACAAACTGGTTTAAGCTCTTAAGCTGCCTGACAAAGGAATTAACGTGGATTGCTAGGAGGTTGCTTCTGCTAGGACCTTTTAGGGAGACCAAGGCACCTGCTGTGTTCTAAAGTTAGCCAGAAAAGAAATCAAAACAGCAGTTCCATGTGGTGCATAACTTCCATAAAAATCCATCAATATGTCTTCTACATGATTAATTGCCAAACTGGAGATAGTTGTGACCCCGCACCCCCCCCCCCGGGTGTCTGGCCGGGAAGGAATCTAATTTAGAAATAAAGATTGTATCCAATGTTAGTCCTACTCAGAGGAGACCTGCTGAAACTAATGTACATGGCTAACTTAGGTTCATTTGTTCCAATGGGTCTGCTTTGAACTTTGTTGGATACAACCCTAAATGAACAAACAGATGGTTAGTCATTTCTAAAGGAGCTGATGGTGCTATAATAAAAGCCAGTTGCGTCCAGCTGCCCTGCTTCACCCACCACACACCATGTCTTCTTTTTGGCAAGCTGCTTGGGGAAACTGAATCCTCCCCCTAAAAAAAATTGTTATGGCTCCAATTTATTTATTTGTTTTGAGAAACTGTGTTCACAGACTTGTATTGCTGGAACTTTGAAGGGCAGTGGAGATAACTGGTAATAAAAATTTCAACCACTTTGAGGTTTTCTACAGTCAAGCAGTACAGTCAACTCTTATCTTACATGAGGGTTACATTTCAGGGATAGTGCATAAATCCAAAATTGTGTAGAGTCAAAACACGAGTGCTGGTGGAAGCTGGTGGAATTGTCAACATCATTTTTTCCCCCAGACACCCGTTTTTTTAAAAAAGATTTAAAATATTTTTTTGCCAAGCGTATAAAGCTAAATGTGCACAAGTTAAATGTGCCTAAGTTGTGGGTCTACTGTTTATAAATTTCATGAAATAAAACAATAAATAAAGGTGATTGTTGTTGTTAAAGCCACCAGCTACAGGTGAGCTTTCCAACCCCTTCCCTGTTGAGTCCTGCTCACCTGGGACTTTCTCCACGTTGTCAGTGAGCCACTGGTAGAGGGGCTGGATGGCGCAGGTGCACCCCCAGGGGTTGTTGTGCAGCCTGAGGAAGTGCAGGGAAGGCAGGTTGCTGAAGAGGTCGGGCGAGAGTGAGACAAGTGCATTGCCCTGCAGAAACAGAGACTCGAGGTGGGGCAAGGAGCTGAGCAGCTCTGGCTCCAGCGTCAAGAGCTTGTTGTTCCCCAGGTTTAGCATCCTCAGCCTCGGCACGGGGAGGAAAGTACTGGGTTGCAGGGCAGCCAGGTAGTTCCCACTCAGGTCCAGTTCCCGCAGCTCACTAAGGCCAGCCAGGGCCTGGGGGTGGATGACCCCGAGGATGTTGCTCCGAAGGCTCAGGTGGCGCAGGGCACCGCCCTGGACGACAAAGGTGCGGTTCTGGAGGGTAGCAATGCGGTTGTAGTCCAGCAGGACGGTGGTGGCATTGGCTGGAAGGTCCTCCGGCACCCAGCGCAGCTTGTGTTCCATGCAGTTGATTTCCCCAGAGGTACAGATGCAAACAGCTGGGCAGGCAGAGCAGCTGGGGGATGGGTAGAGGAGGAGGAGGAGGAGGAGGAGGCGGGTGAAAGTGGCAAAGGTCTGAAGGCAACTGCAGCGGGTAAGGCTGGAACCTGAGGGGAGGACCTGGCTTCTACCACACCAAGCCATGGGGCCTCCTCTTCATGCCCACCCTGACTCCTGGGCCAGGATTCACAGCTTGTACCAAAAACCTCCCAACCCACCAGCCTTTCCCTGCAAAAGGAGGGCAATTCTCGGGCTCCCCTTCTTAGCAACTGCCCTTGCTCCAGCAGAGTCCTTCTGCCCAGCTATTAACTTGGCTGCTCTTCTGGGTACAGCTGATGATGGGTGGAGCTTTCACTCTTCCTTAGCAAATATTTTAACAGGGCAGCCTCGCCTGCCAAGGGGCAAAGCCACAGCTTCCTCCTTGGCCCAGCCTGTCTCCTCCAAAAGAGCCACACCAGGCTGCCCCGGGATAGCCAGCTCCCAGCTTTGCCTGGCATCACCCCTCAGCTCCTGCTCTCAGGCTGCCCTGGCACATCATGCCAGGCAAGTTAACTGGTTTACTTATTAGTGTGCTTCACCCTGCCCTTCCTCCAAGGAGCTGCTCAGAGCAGCATTTCAGGCTCGCAGCGAGAAGCCTGTAAGGTAAGGTCAGCCTTGAGACACAGGGCATAGTTATAGCTGAGGGGATTCACACCACAAGAGGTGGGTGACAGTCAGCTTGGATGGCTTCAGGAGAAGGACTAGGCAAATTTGAGGAGAAGGAGGAGGAATGATGCAACAACATGCTCACGAGGCTGGAACCAGGATTCCCAAGGGCCTTGCCTACGCTTGACTCCAGCTCCTGACAGAGAGGGACTTGGCTGTCTGCTGCAGGGGACAGGACGATGGAGGAAGTGGATGAAAACTCTGACAAAGCAGCTTTTGTTCTGCCATAAGGCGGGCCAGCTACTGGACCATTTCCAGTTGCACAAGGGGTGCCCCATGGACTGCAGGTGCCAACAGCCATGAGGGGAGGGGGTGCTTCTGAATAGCCATTGCTGGAAGCCAAAGGAAAAGAGAGTTGCTCTTCCATGCAGGTCCTGTTGGTGGGTTTCCCATTGAGGCATGTGGCTGGCCAACCAGAGTGGAAAGGTGTCACAACTCCCTCCCTCTACAAATGGGACACCCAAATTTGCCACTTTGCCCTGAGCCCCTGCTGCTGCCCATCCATCCAGCCAAGCTCCCAATGGAAACAGGAACACTCAGGATGCAAGCCTCAAGATGATAGGAGGGGACGAACCCCCCCCCAACCTTTTATTAGCCCCTTCCCTCCTTCCTTCCTTCCTTCCTTCCTTCCTTCCTTCCTTCCTTCCTTCCTTCCTTCCTCCAGGATGCGGAAACAGCATCATGGGTATTTGGCATCATAGATGATTTTGGAGGAGTTTCCCCGGTCCCTTTCGTCTTCTGCGGTGAGGTTGAGGGAGTGCAGCACTTTGTACTGGACCATGGTGATGAGGGCCAGCTCCTCAGGATCGAGGCCGCTCATCAGGGTCACGTCTGGGGGTAGAGGAAAAGAGAGCACACTGGGTGGCTGATTCCATACCTGCCAACTTCTCCAAGCCCAGGCCAACCTGAAGAGGGAGGAGGGTCCTGTGCTGGACCCCTTCCTTCCAGCGCAAAGCTGTCAGCTGAAGAAGCATTTCAGCTACCCAAAGAGGGCTCCTTGCTGGGAGAGGCAGCATAGGGGAAGGACCATCTCTGCTGAAGACCTTCCTCTTCCAACAAGACTTCCAGTTTGAGACTTTTTCCAGTCTGCCTCTGCACTGGAAGGATTTTAAAATGTTTTGAAAGGTTTTTGGTAATGTTTTGTTACTCGCTGCCACCCTGGCCATCTTTGGGAGGAAAGGCAGGATATACCTTACATTTGTTAAACATAGAACTAAAGAGGAGGGGCGTGGCAGGGGCAGGAGGTGGAGCTGCTGATACAAAGCACAATCCTAACTTTTAGGGCTGGTGCTCTGGAAAAAAGGAAGCAGCCAGCAACCAGTCAGACGAAACTAGCAAGGAAGTAGCCTACGAGCCCCATCAACAGGTAAGTGGCAAGGAGCTTCACAGTTTAAGGAACTGGGCAGCCAGTGTATGGATCTAGTGTCACTGGACTTGTGCTGTACTAGTGGCCACAAGACACAGCCTGGCCACCTGTAGTGTCCCCCACCCACCCAAATAAGAGGTACTGGCTTCCAGAGGCCCCTGAGTGCTTCACCTTCTTCACATCACCAGGCCCAAATTCAACAACACTTAACATTGCATCCATTGGGATCCTACTGTAAACAACAGGCCATGGACTTCTGCTCAGCTTGCCAGCACAGCCAGTAAAGTGTCAAATACACAAATCAAATAAATGAAGAAGAATGAAGCCTGGTAAGGCCGGTTTTCAGTGGCTCAGGCAGGTTTAGCAAAATACCTCTCCATATGCAAAGAAGCCAAGGTCTGGCAAGCAGCTCTGCTTCAGTGGGGAGCTTGGGCTTTGCAATGTTTATTTTTATTTTGTTTACCTTGCAGAAAGATTGAGGCCCTGCAAAGTGGCTTGTAAGGATATGCAGGACTATTAATGCCATGCCATGCCAAGGAATAACACACCAGGGATATTGTTTTAAGAAAGAAAGCTGTTATCCTTGGAAATCTAAGCCCAGAGACTGAGGACCCAGAGAATGCGGAGGGTTTGTCCATGTGCTCCCAACCCAACTCACGGGACAGGGGCTCTTTGCTTACCAGTACAGGCAGGCAGACAGAGAGAGCAATTGCTCCAGGTTGTCATTTGCTGGCAGTCCTCCACACACGTCTGCACTGGGACACCACAGACTGCAACAAGAAAGGCCCCTTAGTTATTTGTCTCAGGCAAAACCTCAGACTCACCGCCTCCTCTTCCTACTCAGCAGGATGTAACTATGCAAATGCCTATGCTACCACCAGTGTAAACTGGTTTAAGTCAACTTCTCCCCCCCCCACACACACACTGCAAAACCCATACTCTGTGCAAAGGAAGGATGGCAGAACCAGGAAATGGTGGGGTCAGTACACATGGTAGGAGGACTGGACAGTGCCAGACTCTGGTGAAAACACCCTCCAAGGGCTAGGGAAGGGGCTGCCCCACAGCTCTGGAATGCCTCTCCCACCCCCAAGCATCTCAGCCTGTGGCTTTCCACCATTGCTGAAGTAACAGAGCCAAGCCCCAGATGTACAGGGCTGAAGGCTGGGTCAGAAAGTTCCATTCTCAAGAAGATCTAAGGACTGGCTAGCATCACACACCAGGCGCAAGAGAGTCCACTGAAGTCATTCGTTGTTAACCGAAGGAGCAAATTTGCTTCCTGAATAAGTTATCTAAGAAATGCAATTGCTGCTGCCTCAAAAATGCAAGTCTGTATTTCCACCCACCCCACTTAGACCTTCCTCTACCCCTGTTTCTCCATGACTCAGTGAAGACATATTGCCCCCCTCCCATTTTGCAGGGCCCAGCATAGCATCAGGCTAACCTTCTGATGGCACCGTTCTCAAGAGGAAAAGAAAGCAGACCAGGATAGGAAGGGGCGGGGGGGGGGGGGGAGAGCCCGAGCAAACAATCCAGGAGAAGGGGGAAGAAATTTGTCACCTCCAGTGTGAGAGGGCAGATCATGTTTAACAGCACCATACTAATTACAGATGGGTAGCCGTGTTGGTCTGCCATAGTCAAAATAAAAAAATTCCTTCCTGTAGCACCTTAAAGACCAACTAAGTAGTTCTTGGTATAAGCTTTCGTGTGCATGCACACTTCTTCAGATACACACTATCTGAAGAAGTGTGCATGCACACGAAAGCTTATACCAAGAACTACTTAGTTAGCACCATACTAACCATGTCTACTCAGAAATGAGTCCTGTTGAATTCAACGGAACGTACTCTCAGGTAAGCAGGGATTGGATTGCAGCTATGCCACGTCAAAAGGAAAGCATAGGAACCTGTTCCATCAGGAAAGTAAACAGACTTCTCTGTGCCCGCTGTCCCCACCCGCCTCTGCAACAAGCAGGTTTCTGTCACTGGGGTTGCCCAGGACAGCTGGCAGGAACAGGATGTCCTGCTGGAAGCAGCTACACACAGATATGTATGACTAAGATGTGTGCGCTCTCTCTCTCTCTCTCTCTCTCTCTCTCTCTCTCTCTCTCTCTCTCACACACACACACACACACACACACACACACACACTGCTGCTAGGGTGAACCACATTCATCCAGGTTTGGTGCTCAGCAACTGAGCAGGTACTTGTGCACTCCTAAGTGGCCACAGCCTGCCAGCCATGCTATGTAACCCACTGGAATGTTGGCACAGGCCACAAAAAATGAGTTTCTTGAGCCACTGCTGCTCCCCAAGAGAGGCTCTGTGACAACGACTGCCAGCTCCCTCACCTTTCTCAGCCGTTGTCTGGAATTGGCCGCTGCAGTCACAGGCAGGTCGTGGTGGGGGTGCCGAGGCCCTATGACAGGAGGGGCCGCTGAAGCCCTCTGCACAGACTGAAAGGAAACAGAGCAAATGAGTGCAGCAGGGCTCAGGCATGAGAGGGAAGGGCATGGTGGCCCCAGAAGCAGCTGACATCACACAGCTCTCTCCTCCAAGCAACCACGTTTCTGGGGCTTCGCGACATAACACACAGCATTAAAAGCCAGCAGGATGTTCTCATCAAACACCTGACTTGAGCAACTGTTGCTGTTGTTATTTCAACTTGGCTCTCAGGCAAGCCAATGAGGGCAGAGAAAGAAGGCCGAGATGGACAGTGGCTTCGCCTTTTAGGCTGGCCTACTGACTGCAGCTGGCTTGACACTTTCCCCCCATTGCTTTTCTGCTGTTCTTTCACATCAGCATGATGCACAGAAGTCCAGCAGATGAAGTTCTTCCTTTAATCAACAGGGAAAGCTACACCAGTTTCATGTCTTGCACATGGAAGCAGCTCTCGACAAAGGGCTGTCCATACCTGGGCTTAATGCAACCCATGCAGCTCTCCTGTTTGGATTTTCAAAGCACAAGGAATCTCTCGATTTAGGGAGGAGATGTTGGAGGAGAGCCCCCATGTGGATGAGGGGGGAATAAAGTAGGCGTGAGTGGTTCACGATCTGCATTAACCCCAGTTTGGACAGACCCAAAGGCCTTTGCATTGCAGACCTGGATGACCTGGGGCATGTGCTCCTCACCGGAGCAGCCAGGATGCAAGCATGTTGCAGATCGCTGGGGGTGGCACTCTGCCCCTGGGCAGGCAGTGCTGACTCCAAGGTAAATCATGGTTCAGAATTACACTTTGGTGATGCCTTTCTCTCACAAGAACATAAGAAGAGCCCTGCTGATCTAGGCAAGATCTAGTCCAGCATCCCTGCTGCTCACAGGGGCTTTAGAGATCCTTCTGAAAGCCCCCAAGGAGACCTCCTTCTCCCTGGAGAGAAGTGCACTGCCACTACACCTGGAAGCTCCACTCCTCTGCAAGGAGGAACCATCACGTCCTTCAGGCAGAAGATACGAAGAGGGTTCTCTTCCCGTCCCTACATAAGACCCACTTACTGGTCCACCTGTAAAGCGTTGAATCTGGCTTGGCGACAATGCTGTCTGTGGAGCTTATCAGATAGAAGCCAGTCCCTGTTTGGAGAACGGCGGCACACACGCTGTGCTCCATCAGGCATTCCTGCTTCGCTTGCTCCAGGCTCTCAGCGGAGGGGTACAGCACGGACGGCTCTCCTGCCACGCCGTGGCCAGGTTGCTCATCAAACCATTCTGTGGCTGCTGGGAAGGGAAACATGGTGTGGCCAGCTTGGCTAATGCTCCACAATTAAAACCACCAACAGAGCCTGTTTACATGGCATGTTGTAAAATTATTTATTTGCGGATGCATTCGAATGCGGCTTTTTGTCCCCAAAACAACCCCCAAAAGTGACTCACATAAAAGCACAGTGAAAGAGCAGAGCAGAAGAAAAGACCATCATAACCAAGAAGTAAAAATAACAGCCAGACTCCAGGGTCTCAGGTAGTTTTCAAAAAGGGCATGTGCATGGGCAGGGGCCTGGTTTCAGCATTCAGAAAGAGCGATGGGGATTGTGTGCTCCCTCCTCAGGGAAGGAGGGTTGGGTTGGTTGTAAGAAGCTTTGGGTTGCCCTTGGCAAAATAAAGCAGCTCACAAATTCAACAAATAAACAAATTACCTTCACTACATTTGCACAGGAAGGGCTTCTCCTCCTTGCAGCTGGCATCGCTGAGAAGCCCCGTTGATGAGTCAAACCACACACAGTCCTTCAGGCCCCCATCAGCCATATCATCCTTCAGGTACCTTTCCCCACACACAAAAGCAAAAGGAAGAGGCTTGTTTGTGCTCCAGGGCTCAGGTGGGGGGGGGTCACAAGAGCTCCCTCCAAAAGGAATTTTGCAAATGCTCTCAACTAGGATGCCAGCACTCCAGGGCATATAAATTCAATTCATCATCAGAGGTATTGCCACATCTCATATTTCCTGGTTCAAAATGCAATGCTTTCCTCGAATATGAGATGAACACCATTACCCTCCCAACTAATTCTTCCATGGCTCAGATTCTCATCTGAGCTAGGGCAGTGTTCACTTTCTTCCCTCCTTCCCCTAAGCCCCTAAGCCACAGTCCTATGTTCCTTCCAGCCCCATTGTTCATTGGTTGCTACACTGATGGTGGCAGCAGGCAGAAGGGAGGGAGAAAGACAGACAGATAGACATACAGAAGGGATGCAGGGTGGCTATACAGCACACCAGGTACAAGGAGGAATGCAAAATGCAGTTTTCCCAGCCACTGATGTCAAGAAGCTCTGATGGATAAGGGAGGAGGCCCAAGGGAGTTGGGTTGGGATTGGATCCCATCGCATATGCCCAGTCAGGGGCTGCAATGCCAACTGGGTCATTTTGGATTAAGCTGAGCTATTTTCTATTACAAAATAATGACATTGTTGAGGGGATATCTGAGCTGATCTACTTCAAGCTTGGTGGGGCACGACCTTCCCCAGCACCCTTCGCCCACAGGGCACTCATATCAAGGGGGAAAGGGCCCTGGAGGAGCCACCCGGGTGCTCACTGTGCCATCTGCTCGTTGAGGGGCTCCTGTGTTGTCCACCGGAAGACAGATTCCTCCTTCAGGTCATTCAAGCCCGTCCAGAAGGAGCCTCCAAAGTTTGAGCAGACCCAGTCCTGGAACAAACATGGCAACCGCAACCTCAGGGTGGGTGGAAAGAAGGCAACCATCCCATGATGCCTCAGTTGACCTTTCACCTGCCTCCCTGCATGGAGAGGGGTGGGGGAGTTGGGTACCTACAGGGTGGCACAGGGTTCTCCAGAAAGGTCAATATCAAGGAAGGAGAGGGCTCCGGCTTCCCTAGGGCAAGCACCACTTGGCCCCTGGTTGCAGGCTGAGGGGAGGACCAGTGAGGGAGCCGTCTTCTGAAAACTGCAGCCCAACTCCATGGGCTGCATGCCATCAGAGGTCATCATGAGGGGCCCTGTGCTTCTGGAGATGCTGGAAAAGGCATACCTTCTCTTGCAGAGAGGTCAGGTGCAGCAGTTCTGTATTCTTGAATCTCCGGCAGGCATGCAGGGCCTCTTGCCACCCGCTGGCCAAGGAGGGGTCCCAGAAGTAGCAGCTGCCATTCCAGTGGCTCCACCCAGGCTCTGTCGGACAGGAACTCCGGGGTGCTGAGGAGGAGGCAGGGGGGTATTATCCAGAATGAGGCCCAAGCCGCTTTCCCTGATTATGACCATAGTCCATCATTCCCAAAGTCCATTCAGTGGAGCAGAGGCTCTCTGGCCAAGAGAGACAGGTGAGAGCATTGGGACCTGATGACATTGTCCCCTTCCAAAGTCCTGCCAAGCACTTACCCAGTGGCCCCTCGCACACCCACGGCTTGAGCTCGGAGCAGGAGGATGCAGCCACCTGCCCCTCTCCGTGCGGCCCAATCTCCAGGCAGCCCCCGGTAGCAAGCTGTGTGTCCGCCAACCTAGCGAGGGAAGCAAAAATGGGTCACACGTGGCTGGGATCACCAACTTCTCGACAAGGAATGGCAGGTGCCAAGGAAGCCAAAGTCACATGCCAGACAGAGAAGGAAGGACAATGGGGACCTGGAATGAGGTGCTAATCCTTGCAAGCTGGGGGTGCAGTTCTGACAGTGTGGTGGCAGGAGATGCAGGGAGATGATTACTGTCCCTCCTCAGTCTCCCTAGACAAAGACGCTCCTTCAGAAGCTGCATAAGGGTTGGACTAGATGTCCCTTGGGGTCCCTTCCAACTCTACGATTCTGTGATTCAGGTTTGCTGGATAAGCTGGTTGCCAGAGGGCCAATATATCAAGGGAGCCCCTCTGTCAGTGATGAAGCACCTGCTCTGCCTGTAGAACAGGGCCAGCCCCTCCATGAGACAGACAGAGGTAGCTGCCTCAGGTGACAGAATCCAAGGGGCCCCTCCATGGGTGTGAATCCCACCACCACCACTGTCTCCACTGAATCGAAGAGAAGCAGCTGCAGCTGCAGCTTCCAGGGTGATCTTGCAAGAACAGCACGTGATCTCATGGGATGCTCGCAAGACCTTGACAGAACCCAGAAGCCATAGCTACACACCCCAGTAATTGGGGACAGCATGGGTAGCACCTTCATGCTTTGCCTCAGGCAGCGAAACAGGACAGGCCACGCCGGCTGGAGGTCCTGGGTTCAATCCTTGGCCCAGCATAGAGGGAGTCTTTCCTGTCAATGCTGGTCTGGTTGCCCATGTCTGCTTGAAGGCAGCCACCTGCCCCCAAAACACTCACCAGGGAGAAGAGAGGTTGGCTGCTCGGCCCTCTGTCCATGTCCAAGTCCCGTCTCTATCGACATCATTCAGCCCCATCCAGCTGTTCTTCTGCACCATGGCTGCTATCCAGGCCTGAAGGGGGAGAACATTCAGCTCTCTGGCAGCAGCAATGTGCTTCATAGTTCATATATTGAAACAAAATGTTTGTAGGTATAAACACCTATAAAGAGTTAGAACAGCCTCCCAAAAGTGGGAAATGTTCTCCCGCCCAGTGATCTGAGGGTTGGTTGCCAGGAACATTGTCCTTCAGCCGTCAAATGCCTGGTAAACAGGAATGCTTGGAAATTTCCTCCTAAAAGTCAGTAGTGAGGAGGGCACTCCACAAAATGGGAGCCACCACTGAAAAGGCCCTGTAGTAACATCCCTGAATAGGCCTCACCTACTGATTTTACAGAGTCCAAGACAGTTGGCAATGGGGAAGGTGCATGGGCCCAAGTCATTTAGGGCTTCATATACTGGCCTAGAACTGGGCCACGCAAGCTTACTGGCAGCTACCCCACAGTGAAGCATGGAGCGCCAGCCATGCCACCTGGGAGCATGACTAGCTCCCAACCTGCCTTTTCCTTGGCACTGCTGAGGGTCAGGAGGCCCACGTCTTTTCCATATGTCTGGCAGGTGGCTTTTGCCCCCTGCCAGTTCTTGCTGCTGTGCTCCTCCACGTAATAGCAGTGACCATCCCAGAACCACCAGCCAGGAGCATGTGGACATCTCGAGCTCACCAAACCTGGAAAACAACCACAGGCAGAGCAGTAGTAGCTTCACAACGTGACCCTGACTCTAACCTGCCAGCCTGCCTGTTCTCTGTGAAGTTGTAGCGCTGCCTCTTGACGATGTTGTTATTTCCAATGATGTATTGTTTTGTTTTTCTATGTTGACTTTCCCTTTTATCACAAAGCCACTTGGCTTATTTTATTAACAGAAAAGATGAGCGTAAATGATTAAGCTAAAGAAATGCGTCCAACAGTGGGAGTTCATGCAGCAAAAAAAGGCCTGCCTTGTACTTATTTATTTCATTAAAAAAAGATACACTGCTTTTTTTTTTTTTTAGAAAAAGCCACACACTTCAAAGTGGCTTACCCAAAAATAAAACAGTAACATCAAGAAAATTAACAATAATACTTTTAAACATACAGAAGTTAAAGTACTAAAACAGACAGAAATTCACATCCACTTTCCAAACACCTGGCTAGGGTTGCCTAAACAAGGATGTTTTTAGCAGGTGCTGAAAAGAGTACAGTGAAGGCGCCTGCTTGATCTCAATAGGCAGTGAGTTCCAAAGTGTAGGTGCTTGGTGGAGTATGTGGAGATGGCCAAACTTCAATGGGAGGAGTAAGGAACCAGGAAGAAAGAAATTTAACTAAGACTGGGGGAAATTTACTGAGTATTTTTTTTTTAATTGTAAACAACTTAAAACATTAGCAAGGTTAATGTAAAATGAGCAGTAAAGATAACTCAAGGAAATTATTAGAGAAAATAAATAATAAGGTATTGGTTTGGATATGCAGCAGTAAAGATAAAATGAAAGAAACCACAGATGAGAGGGGGAGGGGAGGTCAATTTGATGTTATTTTTGGTTTTGCTATAGAATCTGTATGTTTTGTTGTCAAATTGTACACACCCCCACACACCGCTGTAACAAAGTGTATCTGTGGCACCTGTAGCAATGCCAGTTATGCCAAGTCGGTCATGACTGGACCTAATGGTCAGGGGTCCCTTTACCTTTACCTTTTAAGCAGTTGATAGGCACATGTAATCACACAATCTCGTAGGTAAACTGGTCCCAAGTTGCCATGGGCTTTATATGCAAATGGCAACACCTTGAACTCGGTGCAGGAGCAAATCAGCAACCAGGGCAGATCTCTGAGTGCAGGTGTCATATGCCAACAAGGCCTCACTCAGTCATGCTGCAGCATTTTTATGTCACTCAAATTCCGCCCCGCCACCCAAACTTACCATGAAGGCATGAGGGGGTGAAGCGACGGACGCAGCGCAGGTGGCGCCCATCGCATTGGCCTGTCAGGGGGTTGTAGGTCGATGTGCTCAAGCACGGAGAGCAGCGCCGCCGGCACCCATCCCCACAGAAGCTGGGGGAGCAGGCTGCAAGGACAGAGAGTTGTCGGTTAAGGCAGTGAGCTACCTGGAGACACCAGCCCCTCTGACTGGCCTCCCGATACTCTGGATGTCTGCTGGAGGCCCTGCAGAAGTCACTGGAGGTGTCAGGGGTCAGATCCTGCAGCCTTGAAGCTCAGCCTTTGAACCTGGTGGCACAGGCACACACCAACACACAGGAGGAATGGCCAGCCTCAACAAGGAAGCCTCTCTCAGCACTGGACTAGGGAGGAAAGTCTCAGTACTGGCCAGGTGGGGTTAGGGCTGCCTTCATGCCCTGTGTGATGTGTTTGGCCACCAGGTCTTTGGTCCTCTCCAGCAAATCTTAAGCTTTTATTGAGTGGGATCTCTCTTTCAAGTCAGCCTCTGAAGACCATCAGAGAAGGGCTGCTTCTCTCTCCCCTCCCTGCCCCTTTTCCCTTGTGTGTGTCTGTCGTGATTTTTAGATTGTAAGCCTGCAGGGACTGCCTTGTTTTACCTGGAAGCCTCTTGGGCTGAAATAAATAAGCAGTAAATAATAAAATTGCCTCCCAGTCCTCATTGGGGGCTCCCTGGAAGCATCTGACTGCTCACTCTTGGAAACAGGGCACAGGCAGAGGCAGAGTGGGAGATGTCTCCTGACTTCTCATGCAGCTGAACCTTCAAACATTCCTCAGCCCAGGTAGGATGGGTCAAAGGGCAGTAAGCCAGGCATGAATTTATTCTGGGAGAGGCTCCTGAAATCCATTGACAAAGGGGCTTCTAATCCACACAAACTCAGACTGCCATACACTGGGTTGGCCTTTCACCTGCCACCACAAGACACATTTAAAGCACCTTGCTGGGCTGTGCAGTGTTCAGGGGCATCCCTGAAATGGAGGGAGGAAGGTGTTCCAGCCCCTGATCTACCAACCCACTACTATTCCCCCTTCCCAACCTCCTCCCTGTCCTCCTGCATCTCAAATGCAGCAGAAGCAGCCACTCACCTGCCTTCACGTAGAGGATGGCGTCCGAGCCAGGGCTGTCCACCAACACCATCCCTGCCACCAGGTAATAGGCCCCACTAAGTCTCAGCAGCCCCGTGCAGCCCTCCTTCCGCAGGTAGCAGGCGTCCTTGGCTTCCTGCAGCGACGCTCGCCTCTGCTGGGGGGCCGAGCCCTGCTGAGGAAGGAGCAGCTTCTCCCTGAAAGATGGCAGGTCCACATCTGTGTGGGGATGCCATGAAGCGGGAGAAATAAAGTGAAAGCTCTTCCTGGCAATGTACAGAACAAGGCGAATTAAGGCACATTTCCTCCACCCGAAAACTGGGAACTGTAGTTTATCCCTCACAGAGCTAGAACCCCCCAGCACCCTTAACAACATGCAGTTCCCAGGGTACATTGGATAATGTGCTTTAAATATAAGGTGTGTATGCAGCCTGGAACTCAGCTCCCGGGGGCAAAGGGCAAAAGACCCCTAACATTCCCCACCTCTCCGCTATAAGGATACGTTGGCATTAAGCCCCTCAGTGCATCAAAGACAGATTGAGTGGGGATTTAGGTGCCAGGCAAAAATGTTCCTCCTTAACCAGGCCTTTGGCTGACTGACATCCAATGCCCTTTTAAAATGTATTGGGGAGCCAGTGGGAATATTGGGTTGTTCTTGTTTTTATTATGTATATTGTGGTGAGTGCCTGAGGGCCCTGCTCTTGCCACTTACCACCTGGCTTGGGGCGGGGCCTGGGGCATCACAAGGACTGCTCTGCTGCCCAGGAAGACTCCCCTGTGGTGAGTGCCTGAGGGCCCTGCTCCTTCTTGCCACTTACCACCTGGCCTAGGGAGGGCCTGACAGGCCTCACAAGGACTGCTCCTGCCACTTACTATCTGGCCCAGGGTGGGGCCTCACAAGGATGGTTGTTGCCATTGATGCTGCTGTTGTTAGCCGCCCTGAGCCCGGCTTCGGCTGGGGAGGGCGGGATATAAATAAAATTTATTATTATTATTATTATTATTTATGTTGAGAACCGCCCTGAGACCTGCGGTATACAAATTTAATAAATTCTCATCATCATCTTTTCTCCCCAGAGAATACTCCCACCTTCAGGTCGCTGGCAAGCCCAGCGGAAGCTGCCTGGCTCTGAGCCTCCTCTTTCGCCACCAGCAAAGGCAGCCCTGGCCTGAAAAAAAAGAAAGAAAGGGGAGAGGTGGGGCAGCTTAGCCTGTGGGGCAGTCAGATGTTGCTGGGCTCCCATCATCGCCCCCTTGATCCCTGGCCAGGTTGGTTGGGGCAAGACCAGGGGAGGTTCCGGGAGAGATCAGGCATGTCAGGTTCAAAGTACTTTGCCTGCCCCAAGATGAGTGCTTTTTTTCTGGCGGGACACAATGGTACACAAAGCCATCACCTTTTTGGAGGGGAGGAGGAGGGAGGGCTCTTGGACCCCTCAGAGCATCACGCCTCCTTTCCCAAGGAGGCAGGAGGCTGCGACAGGATTCTGGAGCCCTGCTGCCTCCTTTCCAAAGCCGGGCAGACCCCCTTAGAGCATTGTGCCTTCTTCCCTAAGCTGGGCAAATGCCTCCTGGGCTTGGGGAAGGAGATGCGAGCCCAAGTCCTGGAAAAATGCTGGACAGTGTTCCTCCTGCGGTAAAAATAGGCATGCATAATGCAGCAAGTTATTTATAATGCATCTCTATATACCAAGATAGGGACGCGGGTGGCGCTGTGGTCTAAACCACAGAGCCTTGGACTTGCTGATCAGAAGGTCGCGGTTCGAATTCCCGCGACGGGGTGAGCTCCTGTCGCTCAGTCCCTGCTCCTGCCAACCTAGCAGTTTGAAAGCACGTCAAAGTGCAAGTAGATAAATAGGTACCACTCTGGTGGGAAGTTAAACGGCGTTTCCGTGCGCTGCTCTGGTTCGCCAGAAGCGGCTTAGTCATGCTGGTCACATGACCCGGAAGCTGTATGCCGGCTCCCTCGGCCAATAAAGCGAGATGAGAGCCACAACCCCAGAGTCGGCCACGACTGGACCTAACAGTCAGGGGTCCCTTTACCTTTACTATATACCAAGATCTCAATGAAGTTCCAGTAAATCATGTAATTGTTTTACATGTATTTGTTTTTCCTGGCCCTGAGGAAATTTTGCACCCCGAGTACCGGCACCTTTTTCCTAGAAAAAAAGCACTACCCAGGACCCCTTCCCACAGCCCATCTCCAGGAGGTTGGCATTAGCACACCCATTCCATGGTTATTGGGGTCCCTCTCAACTCTAGTCAAGTCAAATTATGGTGGTTCCAATGTGAGAAGTTCACCAGAACCTACCTCCTCCCCCACCCCCAGCCTCCAGCAGGGACCCCATCTCACCTTGACCTTCTGCACGGTAGCACCCAGGTACCTCTGGCAAGCAGAGGCTGCTTCGTCCTGCCTGCTGTAGCGCTCCAAGGACACGCAGGCTCCATGCTCAAACACCCAGTCATCCAGGGGCAGGCACTTCAGAGAGGCATAAGCCGCTAGGGAAAGGGGTTTGGCCATTACTAGCTGACCGCGGTGCCAGGGGGTTACTCGGCAACCACACACCCTTGTGCACCAAGTAACTGCAGGGTGCCCCCTGGCTCCTGGCACTCAGGAGCAGGGTTTTTAAGTCAGAAGGCATGATGCTTCCTGGCAAGCCGCTCTGAGCCCAGCCATGGCTGGGGAGGGCGGGGTATAAATAAAAAATATTATTATTATTCTGGAAGAGCTACAAGCTTGAAGGCAGCTGCAATTCCATTTGCACTGGGGCAAGGGAGCAAACAGGTGGCAAGGGAGGTTATGGGGGGGCAGCAGCAGAAGGTCTGAAGGGCTCCATGGTGCCAAACGAGGCCACCAGCCCTCCTTCTTCTCAGGGCTCCAGGGCTGGCGGTTGGAGCCAGTGCCACAACTGGTTTAACCCTGTTTCTCCAAATGTGACCTTTTTTTGCATGGGATTGAGGGTGGCTGCATTAGGGACGGCTCGGAGGAGATCCCCATTAGCCCACTGCTTTGAGATGCACATACCGGCTGCCTCCCTGTAGCGCAGGAATCCATCGCAGAGGCCCGTCAGCGGGTTGCAGCTCAGGCCTGGCTCACACCGGGGGCACATCGACTGGCAGTCCTGCCCAGAGAAGCCGGGCCGGCAGCTCGTCTTGACATGCACGGCAGCAGCCGAACTGGCGTCAGGGTCTTCCAGGGCCACAAGGCGTGTCCCCCTGGCAAGGCGGTGGCCCCCTGCGGAGCTGACCACGGCATCACACCCCGTGCCCAAGGCAGAGCACTGCTGCTTGGCAGCCTCCAGCGAAGGGAAGCTCAGGTCCAAGGAGGGCGCACCATAGAAGGACTTCTCAGGGAAGGTCATGTAGGAGCCTGAGGGGAGGGGAGAATCATAGAATTGTGGGGTGGGAAGGGACCACGAGGGCTCCTTACGGGGTCCTTGCCGTGGGATCACATTCATCCAGTGCTTTACTGGCTCCCGGTGGAGTACAGGGTCAGGTTTAAGGTGCTGGTTTTGACCTTTAAAGCCCTATGCGGCCTAGGACCCACGTACCTACAGGACCGCCTCTCCTGGTATGCCCCACGGAGTACCTTAAGGTCCACAAATGACAACACTTTGGAGGTCCTGAGCCTCAAGGAGGTTAGATTGATCTCAACTAGGGCCAGGGCCTTTTCAGCACTGGCCCAGACATGGTGGAACACTCAGTCACAAGAGACTAGGGCCCTGAGGGACTTGACATCTTTCCACAGGGCCTTTGGTTTGGACTCAGTCCGACTCTTATGTTTCCCTCCCCTTATGGTCTTGATTTATCGGCTATTCTAAAATGAGGCTGCATTTTAAATTGCATTTTAACCTGTATGGTTTTTTTTTAAAAAAATCCCTCTCTCTTTCCCCTATTATGTTTTTACTGTGATTTTATTGGTGTTAGCCGCCCTGAGCCTGGCTCTGGCTGGGGAGGGCAGGGTATAAATAAAAATTGTTGTTGTTGTTGTTATTTAGTCGAACCCCCTGCAATTCAGGAATGCCCCATAGATACCAAAATGAAAACTCAGCCTGGACAGCTCAGCTGGTTAGAGTGTGGTGCTGCTAATGCCAAGGTTGCAGGTTCGATCTCTGTATGGGACAGCTGTGTTGCAGGGGGTTGGACTGGATGACCTTCGGGGTCCCTTCCAACTCTAGGATTCTATGAAATGAAAAATGTCCGCAGCCCAAAGCAGCTCTGCTTACCACTCTGGTGGGAGGCCTGGCATATCCAGCGGTGAGGCCTGTGGCACGGCTCAGCCTTCAGGAAGCCGGAGCTCAGGGCCAGCATGCAGGTTTCTATGTCCGAGGGACCCTGTGAGAGAACAAAGCTGGCCCCAAAGAGAATGAGAGAGGGTGAGGGAAGCCAGAGACGGCGCCTGGCAGGCCTGCTGACTTGTGCCCTTTTGAGGTGCTCACTTTTACATCTCGTCCCCTTGGCTTGGCTTCAGTCCCATGTTTCTCAGACAACCTTCTTGGAAATCAAAGCAAGTTGTTCAAGACTTGCAATTGCTAGATCCAGGCAAAAATAAGCCTGGTGACTGAAACAGCTCCTCTGAACGTTTCAGACCTTCAGGACCTGAACAGCTCCTTAGGAGACCTCAAACTCCTTTGATAATTTTTTTGGGGGGTTGAGACTTTTCAACATACAATACAATAATAAAATGTAATTAAATAGAAATAGAACTCCTTTGAAAGTTGCTTACGATAAACTAACTCTCTCCCAGCTGCAGCCTCTCCCCATACCTTCCCCCACATGCAATATGGTGACAGTGATAGTGGCCAACCTTACTGGGTTCTTGTACGGATGGCAAGATGACTTGGCAGCGAGTGTTTTCAATCTCTGCACTACAGCTGCTTCTATTATTTATTGACTGATTATTCAGAAGTGGTTCTTATTAAGTTCCGTGAGATGCACTTCTAAGCAGGTGTGCACAGGATTGCCGTCTTAATAGACAAATGGCCCCAATCCACCCATCCCGCCCCACAGTCTCTTTCTCAGGGGTTCTTACTTACCGCCGCAAGGCTTTGTTGAAGGGTGCCCCATCGGCCCAATGCCACAAGCCTCTGCCACTGCGAAGCCCAGTCCAGACACTCACCTCCAGCTCTTTCTGCAGCCAGACCTGTGGAGGAACGCAGAAGGTCATTCTCCTTCGCCAGTCACACAGTGGGTTATCTTGCCGGTCAGTGCACCCCAAAGGATGCAAACTGTGCAAAGCCACCAGAGACAGCAGGGTGGAGAGGCCTGAGTGCCAAGAAGATGCTGGGAGGAGCGCAAAGAGCCTAGACTGGGAAGCCCAGCACCATTACCTATGTAGGGCCGGCCCTATCATGAGGCAGAGTGATCAGTGTTAGAAACTCAACTGATCTAGACCTAATTTACAGTCGCCGCAATGGCACCAGATTTTCCCCCAGTGGGATTTATTGTTATTATTGTCATTATTATTATTCATTTCATTTATATACGACTTTATATTTTAAATGAAATCTCAAAGTGGTTGGCAACACATTTAAACAGCCAATCAAACATGAGGAAATCCCGACCAAAGAATTGTCGCAAGAGAAACTGATGGATTACGCGGAACTGGCGAAATTGACACACAAACTACGTGATAAGGATAACTGTGACTTTAAAGAAGAATGGGAACCTTTTACAAAGTACTTAAAGAAACAACAAAATGAACTGGACTCCTTGGCAGGTTTTGAATGAACATACACATTTTTTTATTGGTAACATATTGATAGATTAATTAAGGATCTTTAACATTTTACAGTATGAAGAGAATAGCATATGCTGAGAAACCAGAGAGAGGAGCTGAGGGTTTTCTTTTTCTTTTTAGGGGGGAAATGGGGGGAAATGAGGATGATGTATTTTTGATAAATTGTTATTGAAATTGAAATTCCTAATAATTTTTTTTAAAAAAATAAAAATAAACATCCAATCAAACAATCCAGAATGAAATGAATTCAAGCAAATGTTATCGCGCTTATTATTAACATAAAAATGAGATTACAAATTTATTTTATATCCTGTGTAAATACTTTTAGCTGGCCAGCCCTTTCTGGGTGGGGGCCCCATTTGTTTTTTCTTCCCTGGGGCCCAAATGACTCTTGGCAGCCCTGGGTGCCATTTCAGATACTCCCTGTGCACAGACCAGAGCAACTGCTCACCAGATCTTGTGGGCTGCTCAGCGTGGCCAGGCTCCCACCGTGGAACCTCTGGCAGAACTTCAGGGCCTGGCTCCACTCAAGGGCCGCATCCAAGACAAGGAAGAGGCATTTGTCCTTCCTGGATCTCCAGGCCCTGGACTGGGGGCAGTACACATCTGCAGGAGGAAATGGCAAAGAGCATGATGTGCACACCGTTGGAGAAAAACAAATACATTTTCTTCTCACTGAATTTCCAGCTAATACAGTACATGTGTTACTTTAAACCATACAAGGCACTGTTTGTCTAACAATCTAGTCAGCACTTGCTTGTAGCCTCTGTTTACTCTGCCCCTTAACCCTGAGCTATTTTGTTGTTATTCTCTCCTGACAAATGCCTTTCTCTCTCTCATCTCCGCCCAACCTATAAATAGTTCTTGCATGAATAAAGCCTTTGAACTCCAGAAACTGTAAGTGATTACGCCAATCTAATTCACACAACCTGCAAAGTCTGCTAACAAACACACCAGGCTTCCTTTTGCACACACACCAGCTGGGCTCATCACAGCTCACCCCTCCCCACAGCAAAATGAAGCAGTCCAAACTGTTGGCTGTGTGAGATGGGCCCCAACGAAGCACCAGGTGTTGTGTCAGTCATTCTGCCTCACCCAAGTCTCCTACCATGCAGGGTTGTGGTGAAGATAAAATGTGAAAGGGGAGGGAGGAGTCTCCTGCCTGAGGAGGAAGGGAGGGGCAAGTATACTTTTTAAAGAACACACCCCGATCCAGCACAAAGTACAATGCCTGTGGGGTGCACTTCCCCAGGTAGAGCTTGGTGTGAATGACTCCTTGAAACACGCAGAACCCCAAGTGCAGATTCTGCAGCCGCTGGTCCGGTAAGAGGCGAAACGAGCTCTTGGTGTCCGTGGAACAGTCTGAACTGCTCAACAAGGAGACTCCGCCTGGTGCCACCTGCACAGAGAACAGGGGAGAAGCCTGCATGAATCACAGAATCAGAGAGTTGGAAGGGACCCATTGGATCATCTAGTCCAGCCCCCTGCAATGCAGGAATATGAACCTGTACGGGGATCAAACCCATAATCTTGGCATTATTAGCATCACACTTTTAACAACCGAGCTAACCGGACAGGAAGGAACACAATGGACAGAATAATTGTCACACACAGAAGGAATAAGGATATAGTTTGAGTGCTTCACCTACAGATTTGTTAATCATTTAATGTGTCAAGATGAACGGATGCCGTTAATATTGCAGTTGTTGTATAAGGGAGTGTTATTTTGAATGGAATGGAATTGAGATCAATAAGATTTTGGAACGCAGAAACAAAGTAAATCATCAAACCATCAATTCTAGCACATGGGAGGCCTCCTAAATTACCGTATTTTTTCACTCTATAAGACGCACCAGATCACAAGGCGCACCTAGTTTTTGGAGGAGGAAAACAAGAAAAAAATTATTCTGAATCTCAGAAGCCAGAACAGCAAGAGGGATCTCTGCGCAGTGAAAGCTGCAATCCCTCTTGCTGTTCTGGCTTCTGGGATAGCTGTGCAGCCTGCATTCACTCCATAAGACGCACACAAATTTCCCCTTACTTTTTAGGAGGGAAAAAGTGAGTCTTATAGAGCAAAAAATATGGTATATAATTTGGCATCTGAATGACTGGGGTTCATAATTGTATTATAACTTGGCATTGTTATAATGAGGCTACCATTGGATTATTGTAACTGAAAACTAATTATTGAAGGGGGAAAACCCACAAACAACTGAGCTCATTGGCAAGCTGGCACAAGAACTCACACAGAGATACCCCACAGGTATTAGAGCTCCTTTCTTTGTAATAATAATTTAGTAATAATTTTATTATTTTTACACCGCCCATCAGATTGGGTTGTCCCAGCTACTCTGGGCAACTTCCAACAGAATATAAAAACACAGCAAAACAATCAAACATTTAAAAACTGCCTTGAGATGTCACCCCGAAACTACAGACTTAAATCTATTTAACTCTCATGACTCCTAAGCAAGTAGTTTTTCTGTGAAAGGGACAAGGAACACCTAAAAGAAAATAGCAGCACTCACACAAAAATGCAATTTCTAGAGCTGGGAAATGCAGGGCAGTGGATGCTGTTCGAAGCTGGTTTCAAACCGACAGTGCTGGTGGCTGCATGTGTGCCATATCCCTGATGCTCATCTCCTTCCTTTAAATAATCTTGGGAACTGTAGCTCAGCCCTCACAAAGCTACAATTCCCAGCACCCTTTGGGAATGGGGTTGTTTTAAATGAAGTATGGTGGGTATACAGCTGGTGTGAGGGGAAGAGAGACGGCCTTTGCCACTGAGGCTACCTGCCACCAAGTCAAATAGTTGGTCAGCGAGTCTGCACTCAATGGGCTGTTGCATTTTTAAAACATTGTGTTGCATTTAAACAACAACAACAACACTGACCTTTTATGTATATCTGTGCAGTGAGTCTTCACCTTTCCAAAAATAACATTGTGGGCTGATTAATATTCTACAGCCTTTTAAATGTGTTTTAAAGGCTGTTTTTGTTTTGTTTTGTTTCTGTTCAATTTATTTGTGCTTTTATCCTGTTCTTTAATCTTTTGAACTGCCCTGAGATCTTCGGATGAAGCAGGGTATATCAATGTAATTAATTAATTGGTGGTTTTTTTGAAATGCATGAGCAACACCCCAGGACTTAGCCAAGAGGCCCCCACCAGCATCAGGGTGAGGAATCTCCTGCTGCCCCGTTCATGCTGGAAAATAAGCAGAAGAGGCAGTGGGGTTTCCCCCCCCCCCAAAGGTACATAGAATTATAGAATGTGGAGCTGGAAGGGACCACAAAGCTCCTCAGTAGTGGTACCTTGGTTGTTGAACTTAATCCGTTCCGAAAGTCTGTTCAACTCCTGAAATCATTCGAAAACCAAGGCGCGGCTTCTGATTGGCTGCAGGAGCTTCCTTCCCCCAAGCGGAAGCTGCAGTTGACTTCCTTTAAAACGTTCGCAAACCAGAACACTTACTTCCGGGTTTGCAGCATTTGGGAGCCGATTTGTTCAACAAATAAGCCGTTCGAGAACCAAGGTACCACTGTATTCCAATGCTCTGTTTTGCAAGATTATTTGGCCCACCATGGGGCTCAAAACCATGACCCTGAACTATCCCAGAGCAGGTTGTTTTGAAGCACTATCAAGCTACTCCCGGAGTCTTGCATTTCTTTCCCTTAAAGCATTTGGGGTGTTGGCACCCCCTGCAAAGGACCCCGCCCCCTGCTTGTCTTCCTATTCATTTTTCTCAGGAGCGGAGGGGAAATAAATGTGTGTGTGAGAGAGAGGGAGAACCAATCAGCTCCTAAAAAGAAGCTTGTATAAATTTAAGCTGCTTTAAGGGGTGTGAATCGAAAGCAGTCTGGGTGACCCCTTATTGCCTACAACATATTGCTTTGTTGGAACGATTCAGTGATGTGAAAACAGAGACTCTTTGTGTGTTCTACTGTGACTTAAGAAAAATTTAGTAAGAACATAAATAAAAACTGGAAAAGGAGTTGCTGTGATCTAGCAACCACTTCAAATTAACCAATATCATAAAAAAAGCTTTTTCCCTGTAGATTTGAGAGACTGGAAAGAGACGACTGAGATTAAAAGCAGTCATAGAATGCAAATAAATAAATAAATAGGGTGGCCGATTCCTCCTGCACCCCTCACTCCACCACTATCAAAGAGTTTATCCCCTGACGTCATTCAGGAGTGCCAGTTCCATTTACCTGAAGACAGGAAGGAGGGTCTGCGATGTTGCGGAGTCGACCATTTGGCTGCAGCCCCCAGAAAGCACATTTGAGGCGCTGGTCCAGCGCAAGCTCAATATAGACCAGGGACTGCTCTGGATCGGTGCACAGGGCTGACTGTTTGCCTCTGAGCCGAAGGAACCCAAACCACACGAAGACAGTGCCTGTGGTGAATCACAGAATCATAGAGTTGGAAGACTGAGGGTCATCTAGCCCAAACCCCTGCAATGTAGGAATCTCAACTCAAGCATCCAACCTCTGCTTAAAAACAGTCAAGGAAGGAGAGTCTACCATCTTCAGATGAAGTCCATTCCACTGTTGAGCACTCCTTATGACAGAATGCTTAGTCGGGATCTCCTTTTTTGTAACTTATAGCCATTGCTTTGAGCTCTACCCTCCGGAGTGGGGGAAAACAAAGCTTGCTCCACCTTCCATGTGACTGCCCTTGAGATATTTGAAGATAGCTTTCATATCTCCTCTCAGTCTGGAGCCCATGTCTCACAGGAGCTAAAAGCTGCTTCCCATAACCCGAGATGAAGGTCACATGGTGACATCACACTGTCCCCTTAGTAGCCCAAGCTGCTGCCTGCCCTCACCCCCCCCTTTGTTCCTGGGCTTCATCCAGTGTTTTAAATTTGCCAGGCGCCAGGCACGTTTTGTGACTGGCACAGGTCCAGTTGCGACCATGTGGCAATCTCTGGATGCCAGGTTGGCAACTACCTCTCCATCTGGCTGGCCCTTCTTTCTTAAGCAGGTAGGTAAAGGTAAAGGTAAAGGTACCCTGACAGTTAGGTCCAGTCGTGGACGACTCTGGGGTTGTGCGCTCATCTCGCTCTATAGGCCAAGGGAGCTGGCGTTTGTCCGCAGACAGTTTATCTGGGTCATGTGGCCAGCATGACTAAGCCACTTCTGGCGAAACCAGAGCAGCGCACAGAAACGCCATTTACCTTCCTGCTGGAGTGGTACCTATTTATCTACTTGAACTTTGATGTGCTTTCGAATTGCTAGGTGGGCAGAAGCTGGAACCGAACAACAGGAGCTCACCCTGTCGCAGGGATTTGAACCGCCAACCTTCTGATCGGCAAGCCCTAGGCTCGGTGGTTTAGACCACAGCACCACCCGCGTCCCAAGCAGGTAGGTAGAAGAGCTTATTTATTGCATTTATAGCCCACCGTTTCCTCCAAGGACTCCATGGTTCACTCCCTCCTCAGTCATTGCCTACAACAAGCCTGTGAGGGAGGTTAAGAGGCTGCGACTGACTCCAAGGTTACTCAATGAGCTTCATGGCTGGCTGGCTGGGGATCTGAACCCTGTTCTCCCAAGGTCCTGTTTTGACACTCTAACCACTATAGCACACTGGCTTCCTAGATTTACTTCTGCTATGGAGCAGCTCTTTTAATTAAGTTGGTCGACAAGTATGGGGAAATGTCACTGAAAGGTTCTGAAATATTTCCCTAGGTGCTTGAATTTGTTTTATTCTGAATTGTTTGATGGGATGTTTTAATGTGTTGCCAACCGCTTTGAGATTTTTCCTTTAAAATATAAAGCGGTATAGAAATGATAACAACAAAAACAAAAGCAATATTCATGGGGGGGAGTTGGTGCCTAGACATTCCATTGCGGCGACTGTAACTTAGGTTTAAGGTGCCATTTGGCGATTAGCTTATATATCTGGCTGCACCAGCCCACTTACCTGGGTCTTGGCTTGCAGTGCTGATTTGCACAGAGGAAGGCTTCTTTGCTACCAGTGTGCTCCAGCTCACCACGTTCCCAGGGAACTTCCACCGAGTCCTTGAGGCTGCCATCTGCTTTATGGAAACCTCGGGCAAGGCTCGGTCCCACAGGTTGACTTCACTCAGGTCACCCACAAAGAGGCTGGTCCCTACAATGCAGCCCCAACATGCAGGGATGTGGTAAGAGCCCCTTAGAATCACAGAATCATAGAATCATAGAGTTGGAAGAGACCACAAGGGCCATCGAGTCCAACCCCCTGCCAAGCAGGAAACACCATCAGAGCACTCCTGACATATGGTTGTCAAGCCTCTGCTTAAAGACCTCCAAAGAAGGACACTCCACCACACTCCTTGGCAGCAAATGCCACTGTCGAACAGCTCTTACTGTCAGGAAGTTCTTCCTAATGTTTAGGTGGAATCTTCTTTCTTGTAGTTTGGATCCATTGCTCCGTGTCCGCTTCTCTGGAGCAGCAGAAAACAACCTTTCTCCCTCCTCTATGTGACATCCTTTTATATATTTGAACATGGCTATCATATCACCCCTTAACCTCCTCTTCTCCAGGCTAAACATGCCCAGCTCCCTTAGCCGTCCCTCATAAGGCATCGTTTCCAGGCCTTTGACCATTTTGGTTGCCCTCCTCTGGACACAGTACTCCAGGTAAGGTCTGACCAGAGCAGAATACAGTGGCACTATTACTTCCCTTGATCTAGATGCTATACTCCTATTGATGCAGCCCAGAATTGCATTGGCTTTTTTAGCTGCCGCGTCACACTGTTGGCTCATGTCAAGTTTGTGGTCAACCAAGACTCCTAGATCACATGTACTGCTCTCAAGCCAGGTGTCACCCATCTTGTTTTTGTGCCTCTCATTTTTTTTGCCCAAGTGCAATACTTTACATTTCTCCCTGTTAAAGTTCATCTTGTTTGTTTTGGCCCAGTTCTCTAATCTGTTAAGGTCGTTTTGAAGTGTGATCCTGTCCTCTGGGGTGTTAGCCACCCCTCCCAGTTTGGTGTCATCTGCAGATGTGGTTTTGAGGTTTTATGACATTTTATATTGGGTTTCTGTACTACAGCCACAGGGCAAGCCTACAGCCTCTGTGCAAAGGAGGGACTTACCTCTGCTGCCCACTTCTAGCTGTCCAATTGTCAGCTTCCCCCCAAGGGAGAGCCCCTTCCTCAGGAAGCTGCTACTCTCAGCGAAGTGTGGCTCCCAGAGAAATCCATCCACGAAGACCTTGAAGGACGGGTAGCCAGGAGCGCTGGAGACCGAGACGGCCACATGGTGCCAGGATCCATCCATAAAGGAGCCCTGGGTGCCGCTGAACATCACTGACCTGCAAAGAGAAACCGGGAAGAAGTGATAGAATCATAGAAGTGGAATGGACAGCAAGGGTCAGCTAGTCCAACCCTCTGCAGTGCAGGAATATTTTGCCCATTATTGGGCTCAAACCCACAACCCTAAAATTAAGAGTCTCATGCTCTAACAACTGAGCTATCTGGGTTCTCCTTTTAATAATAATAATAATAATAATAATAATAATAATAATAATAATAATAATAATAACAACAACAACAACAACAACAACAACAACAACAATAATTTTTATTTATACCCCACCCTCCCCAGCCAAGGCCGGGCTCAGAGCGGCTTACAAGCAATAATAAAAACAAGTTGAATGATTACAACTTAAAAACAAAATTAAAATACAGCATTAAAATACTGAAACATTAAATATTAAAATGTAGCCTCATCGCAGGAGGAGAAGGAAAAGAAAAAAGAAAGAGGGGGAGGGAATCAAATTGGCTCCAAGCCAAAGGCCAGGCAGAACAACTCTGTCTTACAGGCCCTGCGGAAAGAAATCAGATCCTGCAGGGCCCTGGTCTCATGAGGCAGAGCGTTTCACCAGACCAGAGCCAGAGTTGAAAAGGCCCTGGCTCTGGTTGAAGGTAATCTAACTTCCTTAGGGCCCGGGACCACTAGGGTGTTGCTATTTATGGACCTTGAGGCTCTCCGTGTGGCATACCGTGAGGCGGTCCCGTAGGTACGAGGGTCCTAGGCCGTGAAGGGCTTTAAAGGTCAAAAGCAGCACCTTAAATCTGACCCTGTACTCCACCGGGAGCCAGTGCAGCTGGAAATGCACTGGGTGAATATGCTCCCATGGCAGAGACCCCATGAGGAGCCTCGCTGCAGCATTCTGCACCCGCTGGAGTTTCTGGGACAGCTTCAAGGGCAGCCCCGCATAGAGCGAATTACAGTAGTCAAGCCTGGAGATGACCGTCGCATGGATCACTGTGGATCACTTTTACCTTTCCATGCTCAGGCTGGGATGTGTGCAGATAAATCAGCAAATGCATTTCAAAGAATACATTTCATGCCAGCTTCCTGGCTTGTTCAGATCACATCATTTATAGTCATGAGGTCAAAAATTATAATTTTGGAATTGCTGTAAATTGCTTGGTAGGTGGCTCGTTGATGAAACTCTCCTTAACTGAGGCCACATCCACATCAAGCACATTTAAAGCACACGACTCCCTCCCACACCCAAAGAATACAGGGAACTGGGATAATAGAATCATAGAGCTGGAAGGGACCATGAGGGTCATCTAGTCCAACCCCTTGCAGTGCAGAAATCTTTTTCCCAATGTGGGGCTCAAACCTACGACCTTGAGATTAAGGGTCGCATGCTCTGCCAGCTGAGCTATCCCCCTCGCATAATGGAAATTTGGAGTACAAAGAAACTTAGTGGCTTCCTGGCAACTGGGATGGTGAGAGGGCTGCGCCACCAGCTCGAAACATTTTGGTGCCCAAGTTAGAGCGGCAGCAAAGGACATAGAATCATAGAATTGTGGAGATATGTAATATATAGCATTATACACACACAGTATAGAAACCCCATATAAAATGTCATAAAACCTCAAAACCACATCCAAGACCAAAAGCTGGGAGGGAAGCATCATTTAAAACCATCATTGCCAGTGGAGGGACCCCCTGCTTACCCCTTGATGTAGAACTCCAGCCCAGAGGGGGAGAGGAGGAAGAGGGCAAACTCTGGCTGCCTCCACTTCAGCGCATAGCTGACCAGGCACATCTTGCGGGAGCCAGCGGCAGCAGCAGCAGGTTGACTTCGAACCCACAGCCCGATGGTGAAGTTGTTGAGGTAGCAGCGTATGGCATCTTCCAGCTGCAGGCTGCTGCCACTGCTGGGGAAGTGTAGGTCAAAAGAAAGGCGATACTCTGGAAGGGAAGGCAAAGAGCTCAGCCTCTGAACTTACCCAACAATGTGAGCACCCTCCTTTGCAGATTCTCTGGGAAAGCACAAAGAGCCTTTGTAGCCTTTTCCTGCCCTCCTTCAGCTATTCCTGGAAACAATCAGTGGTGGACTTGGAGGGAATTGAGAGGGTGGGCTGCAGGTCTGTCGCACTTTGAGACTGGCACAGGTCCAATTGCGACTGCGTCAAGATCTCTGGGCACCAGGTTGGTGATCTCCACCTGACTCTCCAGCTTTCTTATGCAGGCAAGTTAGAAGAAAGGCTTATTTATTTCATTTATCTCCCACCTTTTTCTCCAAGGAGTCCATAGTTCACCCCCCCCCCCTCAGTCAATCCCTACAACGAGCCTGCAAGGTAGGCTAAGAGGCTGCGGCTGACTCCAAGGTCACCCCGTGAGCTTCATGACTGAGTGGGGAGTTGAACCCTGATCTCCCAGGTCGAAAACCTGACACTCTAACCACTACACCATGTTTGGTTGTACTGCCCCCCCCCCGTTGGAGGTGATGGTGTCTGTGCATGGAAAATGGTGTCTGTGCATGCAAAAAAAGAGAAAGAAAAAGCTGGCAGTCTTGCAACATGCAAAGGAAAGGTTGCACTGCTTGCAGATTTCTAACTATCATGCTCAGCTAGCAGATATATGTCAAGGAGAGAAGCTGACAGTGCAGAAACTTCATTGGCCTCTGTTGACATGAATTCCAAGGAAACCAGGTGGAAGGGGCTTGCTGCAGGGACCCACCATGTCTCTTTACAGAAACATCAATGTTTGCCCACCTTCTGCTGGTTCAAAAGCAAGGGGGACTCTTCTTTGTGTCCCCCCCCCAAAAAATCCACCCCAACCTACCTAGAGACGCGTTGGCCACGGTTGCTCCTATAATCCTCAGGGAGCCGAGGTTTGCAAAGGGAATGTCTTGGGCGCTGGAGAGACGGAAATGCTCCTGGTGGTCCAAGAAGCTTGCGAGGCCATCAGGGTAAGTGAAGAGGCTCCATGTGCTGAACAGCCCAGGCGAAAAGGGCACCCCAGAAAAGTTCTTGCGCTCCAGGGAGCCGCCGAGATCTGTGGTGACACTGCCACGCACGTGGGTGGCATTGGATTCCAGGCTTAGACGGAAATGAGTAGCATCGGTGTGGAGGCCAGCCAAGGACAGGGTGCAGGAAGAATGACCAGGGAAAGAGAAGGTGACGTCAGCTGTGGCGTGCGGACCTATCCCGCCAGGGAGGGGAAAGTACACAGGCTCCGGCGGACCACAAAAATCTGGCAACAGAGATGGGAGCAAATTAGGACCAGGGAAGGCAAGGCGGAGGAGCCTGCTGTTATTGGTGGAGCTCGACTCAAGGACTCCCAACACTCATTTCATTCAGAGCCTGTAAGAGGAAGCATCAGAGGACTCCATCCCATAAGAAGCCCACCCGCCTTTTGGATCAGCCCCCTAGCACTCAGCCACTGCCTCTCCCCCCACCCCCTGCCGAGGCAAAAGGGATTGGGAGGGGCAGTGACCTACAAAAATTCACATGTGGAATCTGAGGTTCCCAAACTTGTCCCCCAAATCCAGATTCTTTTATCTTTCAGAAGGATTTTATGCAGTTACGAAACGAAATGCCGATTCTGAAATCAAAATGAGCATGCCTTTTTTGAATTGCCTCTTGTAAACCACCCTGAGATCTTGATGAAGGGTGGCATATAATTTATATAAGGGTGGCATAATTTAAATAATTATAATTATAATTCAAGGGGATGAAAGCTATCCCCCTACATGAGGGCTTTCTTCCAAGATTTCCCATAAAAGCCTTTGGAGAGGGATTTTGTCTCAAACTGTCAGCTCAGTCCTTCACAGGTTTGTTGCCAGCCCTTTGCATAGTCTGTTCCTCTAGTCCAGTGTTTCCCAACCGGTGTTCCGCGGCACACTAGTGTGCCGCGAGACGTTGGCTAGTGTGCCGTGGGAGGGAGGCGGGCGAGTGATTAGGGGTTTGCAATTCCTTGGATCTCAGAGTGGCTGGAGCAGAGTACAATTAATAACATTGTTACTGTTACCGTTACCATTATCGTTACCGTTATGCTTATTGTTATCGTTAATCGATATCATACTGTTACGGTTATGGTTATGGTTATGGTTATGGTTATGGTTATGGTTATGGTTATGGTTATGGTTATGGTTACAGTTCTGGTTACCGTTACCGATATCGTTATCGCTATCATTATTATCAGCTGCTTTCCTTGAGATGATGTCCATCATTTCAGATGAAAATCCAACAGTTTCACACCTGAGTGGTGCTTTTATACTGCAAATTGCTTTGTGATTTTAGCTCCCCTTTTCTCCACTCATGAGAAGAGAGGAGTTAAGAGGCAGCTCTCTCTCTCTGTCTGCTCCAGCCTGTCTGCGGCCCCTCTGTTGCCCTTGAGCATCTATGGCACTCACCATATCTGTGCTGGCAGACAAATCCTGTTATTTCGGTCGTAGGACGCTCATTGCACGGTCTGGTCTGCCACGTCCCATGTTGGGCCATATTGGTGGGCTGCAGACTCAGCACCACACACTGGTCCTTCACCTGTTCGGGGGCTTTTCCTAGAGAATAGAGCAGCCAGGGGTTGTAAGAGCCCATATGAGCGGCTTCTAGCTACAGCCTCCTACCTTGTCTCCAGGAAGTCCCAACACTCTTCCTTCACTGTCACTTCCTGTACTTCTTCACCACCCCAAGTGGGAAATGGGCAAGAACTTTAGGCCCATTCCACACCCTTCCCCCAGCCTCAACACCCCATCCCAGAGCCCATTTGTGTGGAGAAGGAACCCCAGCTGAGTCAATGTGGTATTGCAGACTAGGGCCTGGGAGAGACCAGGGTTCAAATCTTAATTTGGGCATTGTTGTTGTGGGGATTAAGGGGATTAAGGGTGGAGGGAAAGAGCTCCTTGTAGAAAAATGTGGGATATGAATGCAATAAATAAATAAATAGGGGCAATAAAATAATAAAGAGCCCCAGGTCTTATGGAGCAAGTCTTATGAGGAACAGTAGAGAGAGTTGGGTATGTTTAGCCTGAAAAAGAGGAAACTGATGGGACAGATGAGAGCCATCTTCAAACATCTTAAGGTCATCACATGGAAGATGGAACAAGCTTGCTTTCTCCTGCTCTGGAGTGTAAGACTTGAACCAATGGATTCAAGTTACAAGAAAGAGGATTCTGACTAAATGTTAGGAACAGCTTTAGGGCAGTACGAGCTGCTCAACTGAGGATTGGACCCCCTCAGAAGGTGGTGGCCTCTCCTTCCTTGGAGGTTTTTAAGCAGAGGTTGGATGGCCATCTGTCATCATGCTTTAGTTGAGATTCCTGCATTGCAGGGGGTTGATTTGGGGTCCCTTCCAACTGTGATTCTAGTTTTTCTGCAGTTCTGGACGGCAACCAAGAGTTCTGACACAGAGAACCAGCTGTGATTCAGGACCCTTCTGTTCAGGAGCGATCATGCTTGGACTCAACATACCCAGATGCCACCGGAAATAGGCTGGGGGGGCTGACGAGTCGCTCCACCTCCATGAGGTGCCAAAGCGCAGCCCGATCCACATCTGCCAGCCGTCCTCAGGAAAGGCATCTGGGGAGGAAAAGGAGAAACCATCACAGATGTTTCTTGGTAAGGATTAGATGGCCAGCTCCCCGCACCCTCTTCCAGTGCAAAACCATCACTACTACCTCCCATTTTGAATGGGGACAATAAATGCCACCATCTCATAGAATCATAGAATTGTCTGGAAGGGACCCGAGGGTCATCTAGTCTGACCCCCTGCAATGCAGGCATACACAGTTGTCACATACAGGGATCAAACCTGCAACCTTGGCATTATCAGCACCACACTGTACCAACTGAAGAGGAGGAGGAAGAGAGTTAGTCTGAGGGCGGCATTTGGGTACAGGTGCTCTTTTAAGTTTTGAAAATCTCCACTGTTAGTTTCATTTTTTTGCTGCTTTTGACTGTAAGCATCTTTAAAGGGACATTTGCCCAGAAAAGCAGCCCCCAAAATATTTAAAATATAAAGAGATAAATGGCAACAGCCATCCCCTAAGGGCACTTAAAAAACTAATAAGAAGCACATATCTCAATTGGTAGTAGAGCATGAGATTCTTTATCTCTGGTTCGTGGGTTCGAGCCCTGTGTTGGGCAAAAGGATTCCTGCATTGCAGGGGCTGGACTACTAGACAGATGGTCCTTGTGGTGCCTTCCAACTATGAGTCTATTATTCTAACAGGAGCCCAGCTAGATCAGCCCAAAATGCTACTGTCTTGGCTACTGGTTTGCTGCCTCCATCCCTCACCTGACAGGAAGGTGTTCTGCTCCTCATCTCCAACAATTGCGAGGCCCTCCCCAGATTCCTGGCAAAAAGACTGGGCCTCTCTCCATGACCTCAGTTCCCGGAAGGATGGGAAATGGAAGGCGTAGCAGTGGGAGCGAAAGGCCACTTTCCTCACAGAGCCAGGGAGGGCATCTAAACAGGAAAGGCACAAGGGGAGAGAGAGAGGTACAAGAAGGTGCAGCTATGAAGTTGGTGGGCAGGTCCACATTTTAGATTAATGTAAATGGTGAACTCCTCACACTGCCTTTATTTCCCCTTCATCCACCCAGCGTTCTCCTCCACACTTTCTCCTCCTGAAATCCAGAGATCCCCTTTGCACTTCTCCCAGCAGGGCTTTCGACAAAATCCCCCATGATATTATTGTGAAGAAGCAGGTAAAATGTGAGCTGGACGAGGAAACTGTTAGATGGATTTATAGCTGGTTGCCTGGCTGAACCCAAAGTGTGCTCATTAATGGTTCCTCGTCATCCTGGGGGGAAAGGGGGGCTGCCACAGGGCTCTGTCCTGGGTCCGCTGTCATTTAACATCTTGGATGAAGGAATTGAGGGGATGCTTATCAAATTTGCAGATGACCCCAAAGTGAAAGGGGTAGCTAATGCCACAGAAGACAGAATCGGGTTTCAAGATGACCTTAACGGATTGGAGAACTGAGCCCAAACTAGCAAAATTTCAACAGGGACAAATGTAAGGTTCTGCACCTTGGTAGGAAAAACCATCTGCACAAATGTAAGATGGGGGACACCTGGCTTACTAGTAGTACATGTGAAAAGGGTCTAGGGGTCTTAGTGGACAACAAGCATAACATGAGTCAACAGTGTGATGCACAGAGGAGAGGCCTGTCAATGGCTACTAAGTCTTGAAGCGTCAAGGGACCCCTTCCATGCCGACCCTGGGTGCTGGGGAGGTAAAACCCAGCCAGATGGGCAGGATATAAATACTACTACTACTACTACAATTACTACTACTACTACTATTAAAATTAGTGAGGGCTGCTGGGGTTGGCTCTCTCTATTCATCAGCAAAATGCAGTATTTCTATAGCCTCCCTCATTATGCCTCCTGCTGGCTGCTGAATGTCGAGGCTGGGAAGGAGACACCCTCTTTGCTCTTACCTTTCATGGGCATCTCACAGATGAAGGAGACATTGGCACCGCAATCCCAGTCCCTCCACTGGCCAGCGTAGATGCCCACGAGCTGTGTGCAACGCTCCTTCTTGGGGTATCCTTGGAGCCAGTTTCTGATAAAGCAGAAAGAGTTCAAGATCCAAAAGCAAAGAACTTGCTTCTGATCTCTTAGCAAACCACTTTTATAGCTCCTTCGGCAGAGCAGGAGACTTGATCTTGGGGTTGTGGGTTGAAGCCCCACACTGGAGCCCTCTGCCATCAGAGCCACGCATCAAGGTTCTCTTACCTGTACCAGCTCTGCGATAATGGGGTCCCATCCACCCAGGCGAGCTGACTGCTTGCCTCTCGCCATGCTAACCCGATCCAGTAGTGCAAGGCATTTTCCCGGGTGCTGTCTGAGAGTTCCGTCAGAAACATCTGTGCAAAGGCAGCATAATAAAATCACAGAATCATAACATTGTTGAGTTGGAAGGAACCCCAAGGGTCATCTAATCTAAACCCCTGCAATGCAGGAATCTTTTTGCCCAATGTGGGGCTTGAACCCACAACCCTGAGATTAAGAGTTTCATGCTCTCAGATTGTTCTTTGCTGAAAGAAAATTATATGAAGATGATGTATAGATGGTATATAACTCCAGTGCAGTTAGGTAAAATGTATAAAACCAGTTCAAATGTGTGTTGGAAGTGTAAGGAAAAGGAGGGGACATTTTATCATATGTGGTAGGATTGTAATGAAATTAAAAAGTTTTGGGAAATAATATACAATGAACTGAAGAAAATGTTCCATCTAACATTTGTTAAGAAACCTGAAGCATTTCTGTTAGGGATTGTAGGAAAAGACCTGCCAAGGAAGCTGAAAAATATCTTCATGTATGCAACAACGGCGGCGAGAGTCTCAATAGCACAAGGATGGAAGAATGAGGAAACCCCGACTAAAGAACTATGGCAAGAGAAACTGATGGACTATGCAGAATTGGCAAAATTGACATGTAAACTATGGGACAAGGATAACTGTGACTTTAATGATGAATGGAACCTTTTACAAAGTACTTAAAGAAACAACAAAGTGAACTGGACTCCTTGGCAGGTTTTGAATAAACACTCACAAACTCTTTATGGACAATAACCAGCCAGATAAATTAAGGATTTATACAGTTTTGTAATATGCAGAGAATAGTATTTGTAGAGAAACCAGAGACTGGAGCTGAGGGAAGTCGGGGGGGGGAGGGGAGGGGGGGTTATTTTATGGGGGGAGGGGGGAATGGGGGGAATTAAGGATGATATGTATTAAGATAATATGTTTTGTTTAAATTTGTAATAAAACATATTTTTTTTAAAAAAGAGTGTCATGCTCTACCGACTGAGCTGTCCTGCAGTGGGAGCAAAGGCAGGCAGCATAACTTTCACCACTTTCCCAACAGTCTCTGCCAGGGACTTCTACAGGAAAGGGGCCATGGCTTGGTGTTAGGGCAATTGCTTTGCATGCAGAAGGCAGCATCTCTGGGTAGCGCTGGGGCAGCGTCCTTGCATGAAATCTTGGAGAGCTGCTGCCAGTCAGTGCAGACAATGCTCAACTAGTTGCACTAGCTGTTTATGTTCCTGGGCTCAGGAAATGACCTAGCCGACCTGGGACTCAAGAGCCCTCATTGGGTTCAGAATAGAAAAGGGTTCTGAACAGTGTTAGAAATTCGCCAGGTGCCAGGTGCATTTTGCAGAGATCTCTTGGTTCGCCTCCTCCTCAGTTAATCCCTACAACGACCCTGTGAAGTAGGTTAAGAGTCTGTGATTGACTCCAAGGTCACGCAGTGAGCTTCATGACTGGCTGAGTGGGGAGTTGAACCCTGATCTCCCAGGTCCTGGTTCAACTCTTCAACCACAACAGCACACTGGCTTCCTAAAGAAATTCTGCTATGGGACCACTCTATCAATTACGTTGGTCAATAAATATGGGGAAAGCAAATTGTCACTTTGAGAAGGATCTGCAATATTTTCCTTGAAGCTTGAATTTTTCCCCCCTTCTGGATTGTTTGATTGGATGTTTTAGTGGGTTGTCAACCACTTTGAGATTTTTCCTTTAAAAGATAAAGCAGAAATGAAATACGGCACCTAGAGCACCTGGCCATTGCCCATAGGCGCCGACTCCATGGGGCCTGAGGGGGCCCGAGCCCCCTCAAAAATTTTATGAAAATTTTAAGAAAATTATTGGGGGCGCGCAGCGGAAACGTCCTCCGCTGGAGACGTCACCTGGGCCTTGCGGAAAAGGCGCTGCGGGAGTTGCCGCTGCCGCGGCAGGGCCGCTGCAGAAGGGTGAGTGGCGAGGGCGGGACGGGGCCGCGCGCTCCTTTCCTCAGCTGCCCTCGTCGCGCGCCTTGGCTCCCGCGGCCGGCGAGGGGAGCCTGGGCCGCGCGCGGCTGCTGCTGCCGCCGCCGCCTCTCCGGGGGGCGCCGCCTCCCCGGGCGGGAACGCTGCGGGTGCGCGAGGGAGGAGGGCGGCCCCCGGGGGCTGGGAGAGCCGGGCTGCCGTGGCCGAGAGGGCTGCTCTGCCGGGCGCCGCTGACATTGGAACTTAGAAAACTCGCTTCCTCCCTCCCAAACTAAAGCATTCCCAGCCTGCAGCTTGCAAAATCCGCCTCTTACCTGCTTGTGGTAATCCTTGATGACAACCAGGTCTGCCTTTTGGTCCCTGCAGAAGACTCTGGCTTCACTCCAGGTCAGAACAAGAGAGCCAGCTGGGATGTAAAGGCAAAGCTCATTCCTGTACAGGATCCACCTTGGGGGGCACAACCCCAGCACTGTGTGGAAAGGAAAGGTGGCATCAGTAAAATGTTAGCTTCTTGTTGCAAACTTTCAAAACAGTAGCATCTTGTTCCCACCTCTCAAAGCTGGGGATTTGGACAAAGGAGGGAAGGGGCATGTCAGATGGTGTTCCTGGGCACTAGAAATGCTTTTGGGTTGGGCCTGCTTGCTGGTCTGGAAACCATAGAACCATAGAATAGAAAGGGACCCTGAGGGTCATCTAGCCCAACCCTAAATGCAGGAATCTCCACTCAAACATCCATGACAGATGGCCATCCAATCTCTGCTTTAAAACCTCAGTTGAGCAAAAAAGAACAATAACTCCAACTTCCTGCATTGCAGAGGGTTGGACTAGATGACCTGTGTGGTCCCTTCCAAATCTATGATTCTATTATTCTATTATAAGGAGATCTGCTCTTGCTGGTTACAGACAGCCTTTACCTCCTTTTCCTTGCCAGCCTGACAGTTTCAGAAGGGTTGACTCTGACACCTAGGACCAGTCTTCAGGAATTTTGCTTGCACACATACACCTCATAATTTGCAGCCTCAAGTTTTTTATCCCCTACCCACAGATAAAATGACCCATAAATTGGTTGCACACACTTCCGGAGGCGGCGCCAACGGTAATGGCGGTCTCCTTCTAAGCTCGGAAGGGGAAGCTCCGCAGGAACCGGGTCTGTCCGCTACGGCGCAGCGGAGACCCTTTCAAAAACCGCAGGCGGAGGAAGCCTGCGGTCGTGGGACTCGGCGGGTGCCAGAAGCGCCCCCCCAACTGGTAAAGGGACCCCGCGAGGGGTTCCGGAGCAGAATGGGGGTGGCGCGGCACTGAGAGTCAATCGCTACTTCTGCGGAGCAAAGCCGCGCAGCTGTTGCCGGAGAGCGCTGACCTTTTTCCTTTGAAAATTTCGGCTTCTAAAATCACAGCCCGTGAGTAAGACTTATTAAGAAGTGGGAGATCAAAGGTATGGTTTGCCTTTGATTGACGTAACAACTTGAATTTGATTCTGAAGCGGGAAGATGTAAAAAGGAAGTCCGTCTTCCGCTTTTGTAGATCAGATCAAAGCAAAGACTTTTGAAGCTAGAGCTGGAGAAGTGGAATAAGAGGACTTTAAATTTCATTGTCAGACACAAGAACCCCCTCTTAAAGTGAGGGGGGAAAAAGAATTTTCAGACTTGAGGAAGAAGTGAGGAAAAGACCACTGCCTAATCCCTGCTACTGGTCTGCCAGAGACAATAAGAAAGTGTTGCACCGTTTATGAATACTTATAACTGTTTGTGAATACTCTGCATGTGAGCTGGAAACTGTTGCCTTATATTGAATTGTTGCCTTTATTGGAAAGTGAAAGTTAAAAAGGCAGGATTGCCTTTGGAAAAGCTGCTTGGAAAGTAACATTGTTGCTAAGGTGCTCCCCTAGAGGAGGCCTGGGACATAGCTGGGGTTTTTCCATTACAGCTGGCTTGGAAAAAAAATCCCATCAGAAAAGAGGCTTGATCTGTGTGAGTGACCTTGAGGTTTAAAAATAAAGTAATGGAGCAGGAAAAAAGACCTAGAAATTTGGACGAATTTGAAGCTTTCCTTGCTGGGTCGTATTGCTGTTATTAAGATGAATGTATTGCTGAGAATGTTATTTTTATTCCAATCATTGCAAATCATTGATAAGATGGACTGTTTCAAGAGGTGGCAAAGAGATATAACCAGATTTGTCTGGCAGGGCAAAAAGCCCAGAATAAAATTTAAGATTCTTACTGATGCTAAAGACAGAGGGGGGTTTGCCCTGCCAGACTTTAAACTTTATTACGAGTCAGCAGCTTTCTGCTGGCTGAAGGAATGGCTACTTCTTGAGAACACAGACGTTTTGGATCCTGAAGGGTATGATAACATATTTGGGTGGCATGCATACTTATGGTACGGCAAGGTAAAAGCACATAAGGCATTTAAAAACCATATTGTCAGGAAAGCTCTGTTTAATGTCTGGATAAGGTACAAAGACTTTTTGGAGAGCAAAACTCCAAGGTGGCTATCACCTATGGAAGCGAAAGCTTTGAAAAAACTCAACATGGAGGCTAAATGGCCAAGGTACTGGGAAATTTTAGAACAGGAAGGTGACAAATTGAAATTGCAGAGTTATGACAAACTTAAAGAGAAGGTGCGAGACTGGTTACACTACTTTCAAATAAGACAAGCTTACAATCTGGATAAAAAGATTGGTTTTCAGGTGGAAAAATCAAAGTTAGAAACAGAATTGTTAGAACCCAATGCTAAGACGCTTTCAAGAATGTACAATTTGCTGTTGAAATAGAATACTGAGGAAGAAACGGTAAAATCTGTAATGATTAAATGGGCACAAGATATAGGACATAACATCATGTTCGCTGACTGGGAGAAGTTATGGACTACCGGGATTAAATTTACGGCATGTAATGCCTTAAGAGAGAATATTATGAAAATGATGTACAGGTGGTACATGACCCCAGTCAAGCTTGCAAAAATATATCACTTGCCTGATAACAAATGTTGGAAATGTAAAGAAACTGAAGGTTCATTCTTTCACCTTTGGTGGACGTGCCCAAGGATTAAGGCTTTCTGGGAAATGATATATAATGAACTTAAAAAGTTATTTAAATATACTTTCCCGAAGAAACCAGAGGCCTTCCTCCTGGGCATTGTTGGCCAATTGGTGTTAAAGAAGGATAGAACTTTCTTTATGTACGCTACAGCAGCAGCAAGAATTCTCATCGCAAAGCATTGGAAGACACAAGACCTACCCACCTTGGAAGAATGGCAGACGCAACTAATAGACTATATGGAGATGGCGGAAATGACTGGCAGAATCCGAGACCAGGGAGAAGAGTTGGTGGAAGAAGATTGGAGGAAATTTAAAATTTATTTGCAGAAATATTGTAAAATTTTTGAATGTTGATGACATTGAAATGAATTGAAGGGGCTCTAGCAACAAGGTAAAAAGTATAAGGGGATTAACAATAGATAAACTAATAGATCATGAATTTGCTGAACTAAATTTAAAAGGGATACAAAAATGGGAGACGTGAGGAAGTCAGGAAAATAAGTTAACCTAAAGTGGAGAGATTAAGAAAGAGAGAAATTTTGTTTTTCTTTTATATGTGTTTTTTCTTCTTTTTGTGTTTAATGTTTGTATTTTTGTATTTTGTATTTTTGTGCTTTTGTATTTTGTATTTGTTTTGCATTTGTCTTTTGTGTTTTCTAAACTTTTCTATTGACAACCTAATAAATATTATAAAAAATAAAAAATAAATTGGTTGCACATAGTGAAGAAGAAAGGCCAGGACACTTGAAACAAATATTGTGATCTTCCCACTTTTTATCTCTTGTCTTCCTCCAGGAACTTCCTACCAGAACTGGCGAAGAGCAACCCCAACACGACTCGGACTTGCATCTCTGCTCTCCTTAGAGCCGCTGACCCCATCACCCTAAAATCGAAATTACATCACAGTTAGTCTTTTCCAATCTCTGGGATAGGAGATCTCCATCCCTTGCCAGGACATGTTCCCAACCCAGTCAAGGAACAGACTGCATACTGGTCTTCCTCATGCCTTCAATTCAATGCTACCAATTCATGTGGTAATGTAGCAACTTTTCTGGTATCTGTACCCAGCAGTGTTCAAAGTTCCCCAGGTGAGTTTTGCAATGGGCAGAGGTCCAATTGTGACCACATAGAGATCTCTGGGCACCAGGCTGGCAACTGACATCTCCATCTCACTGGCCCCTCCAGCTTTCTTAAGGATGTAAGCAGAAGAGCTTATTTATTGCATTTTTATCCTACTTTTTCCTCCAAGGAATACATGGTTCACCCCCCACCATAAAAAAATCAAACAATCCAGAATAAAACAAATTCAAGCTTCAAAGGAAGTATTTCAGATCCTTCTCAAAGTTACACTTGGCTTTCCCCATATATATTGACTGACTTAATTTATAGAGCTGCCCTGTAGCAGAAAGACTCTAGGAGTGGTTCAAGCATCCAATATGGATGCTTACAAAATGGCCTCTGTGCTCTCACAAAAAAACAACAACACCCACACAAAAAAAACCAGGATGGTTGAGGAGCAGTTGAGGGGTCTGAAATAGGCAACCTTTCCTATGTGTGTGTAAGAGAGAGTGGCAACGACCACAACATCACACATACACCCAAAAATCCCACTTGCTTTGGGGCGCTGCCTAGCAACTGATAACTCTAGGCAGGCTTGGTTTAAAGGTTCCAGCCACTAGGCCGAAACACAGCCTGCCTTTTGTTACTAGTTGTTGCTGCTGGTCATAGATCATAGAATGGTCTAGTTCTGATGAGATGAAGAGTCTCGTGGTCTACTGGTGATGAAATAAATTTTGACTCAAAAACAATAACTACTGGGGGGGGGGGTACCACACACACACCAAAAACACCTGTCAGGAAACTGACATCAGAGCAACAGGCGAAAGAGAGGCTCTCTGATTCTGCAGGGGAAGGAACAAGCACTAGGGGGAGACGCAGCTTGATGGAGGGGGAAGGAAATCAGCGTAACACCAAGGATCCAGGAGAGCAAATGGGAGAAGAGGTGGAAGGGCTCCGGGATTCTTCCTTGGAAGTCAGTGAGGAGAGCCCTGGTCCTCCACTACCCACGCCCTCCTTGCGCAGGAGACTCCCGCGCAATGAGAGGCGGAGACGATTGGGAGTCAAACAACTCTTATGCGGGCAACGGTTTAAGAAACGCCCACAGACAGACTCTGCGAGCGACTGAGGCAGCCACGCTGAGATGGGCTGTGCAGTCAGGATGGTTTAACCCAGGCAGCCAAGCTCCAAAAGGGGACAGTTTACGCACGAGTAACTCCAAACCACTACAACACCCATAGCCAGACGGGTGAAAAAATGGATGAGGCAAAAGCAGCACCTCCCTTGGTCAAGAAGAGAGCAGAATGGTGGCCCTTTGGCAGAATGACGATGTTTTTGTGGCAGACCTCAACAGCTTTGTTGAACATCATCTGGTTAGGATGGGGAAACAGCTGCCCCTGTTGAATTTCTGCCTGCCAATGCAGGAATCGTTTGCCCAATATGGGGCTTGAATCCACAACTCCGGATTAAGAGTTTCATGCTCTTACCAACTGAGCTTTCCCATTGTCCTACCTGGGGATGCAGGAATTTTTTGCCCAACGTGGGTTTGAACCCACAACCCTGAGATGAAGCACCTTGTGCTTTACTGACAGAGCTATCACACCTATTTAGCTCTCTGAAGCAGTATGATTCTGATGCTGAAATTTTTTCCAGTTGCTTTTGCTTCATGAAAGCTCAGTCAGTAGAACATGAAACTATTAATCTCAGGGTGGTGGGACTAGATGACTATTAATCTCATGGCAGGGGGTTGGACTAGATGACACTTGCGGTCCCTTCCAGCCGTACAATTCTATGATTCTAACGCTGCAATCCTAAGGCTCATATAAGACAAGAGCACCTCACCTAATTGACCGACACAATACTTTGGGGCATTACCATGAATGAATGGTTCTTTTATGCGCTGACAGTGAGATGTCTGAAGAAGGGGAAATGTACCAGGCCGAAAAATCAGTGAACAATGGCTGCATTGACTTGACTGGATGTGTTGAAATCCTGTTTGCGTCAAGAGAAGCAGGAACGACGGAAGCTGCTTTAAGTGACCCTGGAGCAGCAGGCTTTGATGTGTTGACTTTATATCAAAAGATTTATATCGAAAGACTAGCCTGAAAACTGAGAACAATCTGTCATTTCTCAACCAGAGATAGCTCAGTTGGTGGAGCATGAAACTCTTCTTCTCTGGGTCGTGGGTTCGAGCCCCGCATTAGGGGAAAGATTCATGACTTGTGGGGAGTTGGATTAGATGTTCCTTGGGCTCTACAGTTCCATGATTCTAAGTTAACGCTGAAACAAGCTCATATCCAGTGCTATTCCATGGACTAGGTAGACCACTGTTTCAGCTCCGTTGGTTAGAGCGAGGAGCTGGTAATGCCAAGGTTTGATCCTGTATTGGCAACCTGCATATTCTGCATTGCAGGGAGTTGAACTAGATGACCCTTGGGAGGAGAGGGGGCCAGGAGACAGACATGCTGTCAGGGGTTCAGGAGCAGAGGCAAGGGCAAGGGAGGAAACAGAGAGCAAGGGGGAGGAGGCAGAAGAAAAGATGAGTGATGACGACGACCCAAGATCTCCGAGTCTTTCCAGTGAATCAGAAGATTCACAGGAAGGAGCACCAGTGGCCAGGGCAAGGGGGGAGCCTAGGGGGGCACCCCAGGAAGAAAGGGCCAGAGGGGACTCAGAGGGGAGCAGTTGGAAATCGGGACCAGCGTCACCGACAGAGAGCAGGGGAGAGGAAGGGCGCCAGGTATCAAGCGCTGGCAGCTCACAACAGGAGGGAGGGCACAAGTCAGGAGTGGCCACACCTCCATCGGGGAGCGAAGAAACGGTTAAGCGGAAAGTGGAATGTTGGGCGCGCGCGCCAAGTTCAAATGCACAGGAAGGTGGCGCAGTAAGTAGCCCGGAAAGGGAGCCAGGTCCTAAAGCCCGGCGCAAGGAGACAGGAGGGTCCGGGGGGTCAGCGTCAGAAGAATCCCGGAAGGAAGAGACCCCGGGGGGCAGAGGGACCCAGAGAAGAATGGTCAGGCGGAAAAGGTGGAGTAAGGCTAGGTTAGTAAGCTGGTGCACAGGGGGCGGAGACTCAGACGGAGCTTCGCCGGTCTAACCCTTAAGACGTAGAGCTGCGCGCAGCAGCTTGAGAATGGAAACTGTAACTCAATAAAAGACTTTTACAAGTGACCGCTGGCTAGCGTGATCCTCTGTGAGCTAGGATCTGGAAGCAGCTCTGACACATGCGCTCCCCACCCCCAGTCTTCCAGAAAACACAGAGAAATGAAAAGATCAGAGGAGAGATTGGTTGCGTACAGACGCAGTCTATGATAGCTTGGAAAAAAACCCAGAGAGGAAGGGAAGACAGGGACCTTCAGTCCTCACAACTGGCTCACCTCAGAACTGGCTCATTCTCTTACTGAGAAGAGTTGCTCGCATCACTAAGACTGTGTAGTTTTAGTTTCTTTGAATGAAGAGTTAACTTCACTGAGACTGGTGTTTTTTATTACAGACCAACACCTGACTCAGGCTCCTGACATGCAAACAGGACAGCAGCAAGGCATGCAATGTCATAGAGACTATGATACCCATCTCTACAAGTAGTCATGAAATGACTCAGCAAGTCATACACTTGACCTCCCAGGTATCACAATGGTAACCCAGTGCCACATGGCACCCTTATCTCAGATCATCCAGACATGGGGGATTGGTCTCAAGACATGAGACCATTTAATTTTAACCCATAGTTCACAATGTCCAAAAGCTCAAACCCACCCCTGACAGAGAACCCCATATGCAGGAAGATGACAACATCTTCCTGTGGCCCAGGAAAAGTGACCTTTAGAGCCAAAAAGGAGAGGCCTAAAGACTATAGGTCTGGCACAACAGCACACCCCACTCTAAGGATGGGTGAATCCCTAGATCTCACCCTCCGAACCTCTCAGGAAGGTGGGACATAGAGAAGGGCCTCAGATGACAAGCACAGGGTCTGGGATAGTTTGTATGGGGAGAGGTGGTTGTTTAAGGCACTGGGGTCCTGAGCTGTGTAAGACTTTATAGGTCAACACCAGTAAGTGACACCTGTCAGTCCAGTCAGCTTCTGTGTACATGAAACAGGCAGGAGGTGCCATCCTATCCATTGCTACAGGTGGCAAAATGTCTTGGGCCAGCCACGCATGTACTCATCCACCAGAAAGGACCCACACAGAAACGCCACCTCTCACATCGCTGGACTTAGGGGGTAGTATTCAGCTATGTTTCACTTGGAGTAGACCCACTGAAATTAATGGACCTACAGTAACAGTCATTTTCATTTATTTCAATGACAATACTCAGAGTAAAACTTAGTTGAAAACCACCCAGGGTGCTGCTCATTACTAGCTAAGTTGCACACACACACACACACACACACAAAAAAAACACTCGAAGGTACAGTGTTTTAAAAAACTGCTCCAATTATAGTAGGTTGTTTGTTTCCCCCCCAGAAGCTTATCATCCAGTTGTGATTGGTATCTAATCCAATATTTGAGTAATAAAGGCTGCAGTGGCAGATAACTGTTACAGGTTACGGCCCTTGTTATGGTTCATGCAGACAATTTTTCCAGACCAGAATAAATGTTGCTATTTGTTTATTCCTTCAGAAGAGTAGAGACTTGGGTCTTT